>NC_092777.1:51525543-52896793 GCF_047496795.1 Chiloscyllium punctatum
ATAGGCAAAGTATAAAACGTCTGATGTCATTGCCTCAAAGAAACATTTCCCACAGAACACAACAATGATGCTCGTGAGACCAGGACCTATTGGGGTTCAATGGCAACGCCACCAATTTGGGCTCACATGATATCCTTAGTACTGAATTCAACTGTCCAAGTTGCTGATTTCACAATGTCAATGTACACTGATTCACAGAATGGTGGTAGATCTAGATTGCCACAAACACCTGATGAAGGAGCAGCGCTCCGAAAGCTAGTGCTCCCAAATAAACCTGTTGGACTATAACCTAGTGTTGTTTGATTTTTAACTTAGCCAATATAACGCTGCAATGTAAATGCCCATGCTTTTCTGACAGGGACATTGGTGAAGAGGCTAGGATTGGCAATATGTAAGTCGTGTATAGTCTTCACAATTGTGCAGGAATTTCTACCTCTCTTGAATCCCAGCATTGTCAGAACTCTATGCAGTCACAAACATTGTCAATTTCACCTGAGTTCACAAGAGTTACAATGCAGGACTTACCACAAAAAAAGCACTTCCTCTCACAGGACAAGTACAAGGTGAAACAAAGCCATATTTTGTTTTCTAAGTGTTTAAGTTGATGTTTGTAAAATATTTTGCTTTAAGTTTGCAGTCTTTTCTCATATGGTGAAAATAATAACGTGACCATACCATCAAGGGTATTTTTCTGACTTGCCGTCCGTAAAACATCTCTCTTCATACGTTAAAAGCCTTGATGGGTTTGTTAATTGGGGCATGGAATACTGGAAAGAATACTCAAAGCAGAAAATGTCAATTAGAAAGGATTTGTTTTTCCATCTAAAAATAAGTGCAACTTTAGTGAAGGAAAGAGCAGCACTTGTTATCTGTCCTCAACCCAGCTGCCTTTCCCCTTAATCAAAGGCGTTAAAACAATTCACTTTTAAGAGCAAGGATAAATGTGGCAAATTCCAACAAAGCTGTTGGCTTTTCCCAGCACTCATGTTGCTTCTCACAGCAGGAATGCCAACAGATTAGGGACATTTGAAAGGGAAAGGCCATTGCTGGTAGTCGGTCATTACACCTCGCCTGAGGCCAGTTCCTGGCACGTCCCAATAGCCTTGTGAACTACTGACACATTGCCAAGGCTGCAGCTGTTCATTGACAAGAGGGAGAAATAGCAGCATCATGAAGGGGATATTGTATTTGCAGGAAGACATTTACAGAGGCAGGAAGTCATTTCTCATCTCTTTAGCAAGCATGTCAAGGTAAATGTTTTCCAAAGTTTTGTTCTTGTGTAAAATACTGGGTATTTGTGAATGTAGTCATACTTTGAAGCCACTTCACCTTCCCATTATGAGGAAATTACCAGCTTTCATGTCTTAGCAGAGCTCCTACTGTTTGTGAAAAAACCTCAAAATTAGCGAGGATTAGGAGAACAATAGTGCCAAGTTAATTTTTTTAATTAGCACAAAACAGTGTCTATCAGTTTTCATAATTAATAAACTTCAAATGAAATGTCACCTGCCCATCCTTGCTAGTTAATCAGACCCTCAATAGTTCACCTTTGATCATCTCTCCTACCGTCTCTTTACCCGTGGCGAAACTTCCATCTCTGTGCAGACTGTTGGGACACAGGATTGCAATGGGAACATTATAGGGTATTTATAAGTTGTCCTACTTAGTGCAGTGAGAGGTGGGCTTGCTTCCATTTTTCTTTTAGAAAGGAGCTTGGGCTTTGAGATTAAATTTGATCATTCATGTTGAAAATGGTTACTTTCATACTCATGGTGTCTGAGCTCTCCACAGCACATTTACTCATTTTCATTTCTGCAATTGTGTATGCGACATATATGACATAACCAGATACTGTGCTATACATGTATCACTTGCAAATGAAGCAGTATTTGTTACTAAATTTATGACCTAAAAACGATATCTACAATATCTTACTGTCAAAGTGAAGTCACCATAGTCCTATCAGAACATAGGGCTGCTCTTTTATTGCAGGGAATAACCTGAGGGTCACCACACCTCAGGTGAAGGGAGATATCGAGAAGGAATGTCCTTCACGGTAGTCTCAGTCTTTGCAATTGGCATTACTCTGCTTTGCAAGCTACCCATGCCAAGCGAACTGACCCAGTCTTACAATATATTGGAGGACGTTGTGGTACTGTACTTATGTCACTGAGGACACATTTACTCAGAAACCCAGACTAATGTTCTAGGGAAACTTTGCTTTCTCTCCACAGATGCTGCCAAACCAGCTGAGTCTTACCAGCAATTTCTGTTTTTGTTTCGAACGTTCTGGGGATATGGGTTCAAATCCCACAATAGCAGAGTTCAATAAAAATGAGGAGGAAGAAAATGTAGCCTAATAGTGAGCATCTGAACATATGTTTATGGTGACTTAAAAAAGCCTATCTGGTACACACACACCCTCTAGGTAAAGACAGCTGCAGCCCTTACATGCTCTAGCCTTGGTGTGATTCCAGACCCACTGCAATATGGTTGAATTTTAATTACATTCTGAAATGACCTATTTCAAACTGCAACAAAATCTAAAGAAAGCATTTAAAACAATACACACCACCTAGGCATCACTTAAATGCGCTTGAAAGGGCAGCAGCAAACTCAGTTCTGTAAACTCTAAAATGCCTCAAAATTCTTCTTTACTAACATCTGTGGATTCATGACAAAATTTCAAAGTTGTCCCACTGTAAGTAATCACACTTACTGAATCATTCCTCACAAACAATGTCCCAGACACCACCATCACCATCCTTGGGTATCTCCTGTCCCACAAGCAAGATACACCCAACAGTAACGTTTTTTTCAGTGGTAATGGAAGGAAGAGAGTTGCACTGGAGGTCCTTAACATTGACTCCAGACTCCACAAAGTCACCTGGGATCAGGTGAAGCATTCTACCATTGCCACTTACTGCAGCTGAATCAGTCCTTTTACAAGTTAACTCCACATGGAGGAGGAACAGAGAGTGGCAAGAGCACATGATGTACTCTAGATAGGGGACTTCAGTATGGCAGGTCAGAAACATAACTGACTGACTGAGTTGGTTGAGTCCTAAGTAATAGAATTGCTAGTCTGGTCTCTGATAGGTACTGAGGGAACAAGTAAAGGGGAAAAATCTACTTGACCTTGCCCCACAAATCCACCTTTTACAAATATGTCTTTTAGTATCTGTAACAGTGGAAGCAACCATTACACAGTCTTTTGGAGATGAAAACCCACCTTCTCATTGAGGATATTCTCTTAGGTTGTGTGGCACTATCACCATGCCAACGGAGATGGACTTAGAACAGATCTAGAACTCACAATTGCTCATCCATGAGGCACTGTGGACCAGCGGTAGAATTGATCTTAAATACAATATGTCATCTCATGGTCTTACATATCCCCGATTCTACAATCACCATTAAGCCAGTTTAGAGTGACTGTCCTTGACATCAAAGTAGTTTTGGCTGAGATTGGCATCAAGGATCTCTAGCAAAACGAGAGTCAGTAGAAATTGGGGGATTGTGGGAAAGGTCTCTTCCAGTTAGAGTCATACCTAGCAGAAACAAAGATGACTGTGGGGTGGTTGGAGTTCAATCATCTCAGCCCCAAGTAGGCACTGCAGGAGTGCCTCAGGATAAAGTCCTAGGCCCAACCATCTTCATCTGCTTTACCAAACACCTTCCCTCCATTATAAGGGCAAAAGTGGGGAAGTTTGCCGAAGATTACACAATGTTCACTGTTCACAGCTTCTCAGGTACTGAAGCAGTCACTATTCACATGCAGTAAGTTCAGGATAAATTCCAAGCTAGGGGTAATAAGTAGAAATAAGATTCACAAGTGTGTTATGGCAATGATCCAGCAATGATCATTTCCAACAAGACAGAATCTGACCATCTCCCATTGATGATCAGTGGCATTACTACTGTTGAAATAACCCAATTCGGACAGTTCCCAGTAACCACAAATTGAAATGGGCTAAACATATAAATATTGTGGCTAATAAAAGTAGGTCAGAGGCTAGGAATTCTCTGGGAAATAATTTGAGTCCTATCTCTCAAATGTCTGTCACCATCTGCAAAGTAGAAGTCAGGAGTATGATGAAGCAGTCCATTTGATTGGTACCCTATCTACTATCTTCAACACTCGCTCCCTCACCACAATGCACTGTGGCTGCAGTGTGTGTGCTGTCAGGAAGATTGACTTTAACAATTGATTAAGATTCCTTTGACAGCATTTTCCAAAGCCACGACTTCTATCTGGAAGGTAGACATCTATCTAGAAGGGTAGGGAGCACTACAATCTGCAAGTCTTCAATTGGTTTACCTTTCTCTTTTCTAACTCCTTCCTCTTGGTCTGATGATATCTATATCCCATCAGTAAGTTTTACTCCCCATTTGTTTTAATTATTTTCAAAATCTCCAACAGAAACATCATTGGGGGAGTTTCAGTTTTAGCCAGTGGATGGGTCAACATTATACACGTGCCTCATAATAGGAATCTGACCCCATATCACCCATCATATTCCCTGTCAATAAAAGGAGATGGATCCGTTATCACGTACAGTCCCTACTACTAACAGGAAACTGATTCCAAATCATTTGTTATGCACCTGGTCAATAATAAGAGACTGATCCATTATCATACAGTACAGTCTCAGTTGATAACAGAAACTGATACATTATTGGGTGGCACAGTGGCTCAGTGGTTAGCACTGCTACCTCACAGCACCAGGGACCCGGGTTCAATTCTCACCTCAGATGACTGTGTGGAGTTTGCACATTCTCCCCATGTCTGCATGGGTTTCCTCCCACAATCCAAAGATGTGCAGATGAGATGAATTGGCTGTGTAAAATTGCCCATAGTGTTAGGTGCATTAGTTAGGGGTAAATATAGGGTGAGGGAATGGGTCTAGGTGGGTTACTCTTCAGAGGGTTGGTGTGGACTTGTTGGGCCAAAGGGCCTGTTTCCACACTGTAGGGAATCTAATCTATTCTATTGCATTATACAGTCTCAATTGAAAACAGGAGACTGCAGAAACACACCACAAATCAACCAAATGCTTAACATTCAAAAGCATTCAGCCCAACACCCATAAATTAAGACTTTATTTCAATGAGCTGCAGCACCCAAGAACCACAAAAAGCAGAAGAAAAATACTTATACAATGTTTTCAAGAAAAACGAGTACCCAATAAACACAATCTGTCGGCTCCTCAGAAACAAACCCAGACAAACAGACACAACTCAACCAAAAACTGTAGCCATATTACCTTACATTAAAGACATATCAGCAATGACTTCCAGACTACTCAGACCCCTTGGCATCATGGTCACCCACAAACCTACCAACACACTTAAACAGTGACTAATGAACCTAAAGGATTCATTAGATATCACCAGCAAAACTAACCTCACTTAAAAGATACCATGCAAGAACTGTAAAAAACACTACAACGGACAAACTAGCAGGAAACGCCACCAGGATACATGAACACCAACTGGCCACCAATAGACTTGACCCACTCTCACTAGTTTCCATACATACAGATAAAGAAGGACACCCCTTGACTTGACATCCTAGGGCAAGCGAAACAAAGACACGCACACGAGAATTCTGAGAGGGATGGCATTCTAACCAGAACTCCATCAGTAAATACATCGACTTAGATCCTATCTATTTTCCCTTGAAAAAGGAACCAGAAATGACATCACCCACCTTAAGAAACTAAGACCTATAAATTGAGAGGCAGGACATACCACCAGCGCTTCACTGGAGACTCTCACTGATGGTGTTACCTATTATAGTGACGAAACATCTGAAAACAAACCTTCAAGCTCAGTGAGCTAACTTACAGACTTATCAACAACCTGAGCTACAAATCTTCTCAAAAATCACTATCGCATATTACAGTCTCAATTGATAACAGAATACTGATACATTATCACACATTACAGTATCAGTTGATAGCAAGAGACTGATCCCATATCACTTATTACACACCCAACCACAGATGAAAGCCACATCAATCTTTTCTCGCTAAAGGTGAAATGAAGTGGAACGTTCAAAAAACACAGAAAGATACTTTTACAGAGGGCTTTCAGTAACATAGATAAAAATATAATTCTTATTTTATATTCTGAAAGCGTCCTGTATGAAAATATAAATGTCCTGAATGGGAATTCTTATTCACTGTCCCTTCAGGATAAGGATATTTAGATGATATTCTTGCTACCAGATAGTGAATGCTCTAATCTGAGGGAATCGGTATTCTAATTAACATCCAGGAAACTGTGTTTTTCTTTAGCTTCCAGTTATCTCTGCTTCAGGGTAGATTTTCAAAATCCTCATTTGCAGTAAGATTATTTGTCATGGATGTGACTCAGAAAATCTGTCTTGATAAACAAGCAACAGCTCCTTGCTTTATGTGACACTGGAACTAAGTTATTCCTCTGTGTGCATTTCACAATATAGAAATGCCAACGTCACATGGGTGGCACGGTGGCACAGTGGTTAGCACTGTTGCCTCACAGCGCCAGAGACCCGGGTTCAATTCCCGCCTCAGGCGACTGACTGTGTGGAGTTTGCACGTTCTCCCCGTTTCTGCGTGGGTTTCCTCCGGGTGCTCCGGTTTCCTCCCACAGTCCAAAGATGTGCAGGTCAGGTGAATTGGCCATGCTAAATTGCCCGTAGTGTTCGGTAAGGGGTAAATGTAGGGGAATGGGTGGACTGCGCTTCGGCGGGTCGGTGTGGACTTGTTGGGCCAAAGGGCCTGTTTCCACACTGTGAGTAATCTAATCTAATAAAAAAAACCTATAAACAGCTTACTATGCATTGCTGTTAGTGGGAGCTTGTTGTGCAGAAAAAAAAGCCGTTGTGTTTCCTAACTGAAAGCATTCACTGCGCTGTGAAAATACTGTACATATTAAGCACTTCCAAACATCCTGAGGTAATGAATGTCACTCCATAAGTGCTGGCTCTTCCTTTCTATATGCACTGAACATAAGTGCCTGGAACAGTGAGATATTTTCAAACAAATGGTAAGTATTCTCTGAATCAATAGTCTGCTGCAATGTCGCTATGGAATTACCATGTGTTTAGCTGCTCTTGGTCTCTCTATTAATATTTTACATTTGGACTGAAATACATCCGTTCAGTCAGCTCTGCACTCTATTCATAAAATACTACAAAGAGTAAATAATTACAAAAATCAATAAAAGTGGACTGCAGTTATGTGAATACTTGTGCAATAACATGAGACTGAATGTAGTTTAAGTGAGCAGCTCTTATTCATCTATAGTGATAAAGTCTTTGTGGTTGGGACTTGAACCTGCAATGCCTGGTTCAGCAGTAGAAGGTATTAGCATTGCTCCACAAGAGCCCCAAAAGTATTGTTGTGCTAAACTAGGAGGGGTCTAATGTAGCGTGCCTGCCTCCAGGCCAGTAGATCCAGGTTCAAATCCCATATGCTCTTGGGATGGCTCTGCAGATGTGTCATAAAATGGGCTGGTTAAAATAACTAGGAAAACTGGACACGATAACCATGTGGTGCAAGCGACATGCTATAAAGACTGGGTGTTTGTAGATAATTGTTGATAAACTTAAATTGAGCATTCGTAGGAAAGCTATCTACCCAAAAGGTCACTGCTCCATTTAAAGACACAAAGTATTCCCCTTATGGGGAGTTGTTCAAATAGGCATCTCCTGAGGCCAAGCAAGGGTTAATTGCTGCACCAGCGAGAAGGCACTGTTGTACAGATCTGATTCTTTCTGATACTATGTGAAGCTCACACCTCTGCCAATTAGATATCAGTTTGATACACATTCAGTTGTGACAGGTGTCAGACACAAGGCTCCGAGGGAGAATGAGATAAGAGAAGAAAAATGAATTACTTTCATATCAACTATGTCAACAGCCCACAGTAGTTATCTTTTTGTATGATTTAATCTAACAAACATTACAAAATTCCCCACACCTAATTATTCATACAATTTGTATGAGATTGCAGCATTTTTTTAGATGTAAAGAACGACAAACCTACGAACCTTGATAAAGTGTGAATCAAGTGCAGAATCTTCACAGTAAAGGAGCGTCAAATTGATTGAAGAAAATTTCAACACCAATCACAACAGTTACTAATGAATCAGTTTCTCAAAGGTCCCAAATTGGTAAGTTAGAATTCACCACATGTTGCCAGCTAGTTTGGCACATCTCGCATGGCTGTAAGAGTGGATGCGAGAGCCAAAGTAGACGTGCCATATATACAGAATGAACCTTTATTCACATTAATTTCTTCAGTATGATTACAAAATAGTCAGAGATCCCTATAAATTTGGAAAAATACAAATTTTGCAAAATACCACAAGAAATATGAAATGCTTATTTTCCCCAAATTGAGCTCATGGTAACATGCTACAGATAGAAATACTTCAATGAGATACCAGAACGTGAGCACTCCTGCACCACTCCTGCACTTTGAATTGACTCCAAAGACACATATAAATAATTACAACCAAAAAGAACAAATTCAACATTTTTTAATTTCTAAAATTCGGCCTAGTCTGTCTCCAATATTTTACGGTACATTTTTCTATTACTGTCATGTTTTGTGCCACTAAAACTGCTAACCGAGAAATTCAAAGACTCGCGTGTTTCAGGTTATAGGTGATACAGGAAAGATAAAATAGGGAGACAAGAGAGGAGGGGGAGTGATGTTTTTGATTCAGGAAAACATTACTACTGTAATCAGAGAGGATTTTTCTGAGGGATTGTCCAGTGAAACTATATGGGTAGAAATTAGAAATAAGATAGGGATGATCACCTTGACGGGAATATATTCCAATCCCCCAACAATCAGAGACAAATTGAGGAGTAAATATGTAGAGAGGTATCAGATGTAAGAAAGAATAATAGGCTTGTATTGTAGGAGATTTTAATTTTCCTGGGACTGCCAGAGTGTTAAAGTCTTGGATGGTGAGGAATTTGTTAAAAATGTTCCAGAAAATTTTCTTTATCAATTTATAGGTGGCCCGACGAGAGAAGAAGCAAAACTTGACCTTCTCTTGGGAAGTAAAGCAGGGAACGTGACTGAAGTTTTAGTAGGGGAACACTTTGAGTCTAGTGATCATAATTCTATTAGTTTTGAAACAATTATGACAAAGGATAAACCGTCCATAAAAGTTAAAATTCATAATTGGAATGAGGCAAATTTTACTGGTACGAGACAAGAACTCTCAAAAGTTGATTGGAGTAGACTGTTCGCAGGTAAAGGGTTGACTGACAAACGGGAGGCTTTCTAAAGTGTGATGACGAGACTTCAGAGTTGTTATGTTCCTGTTAGAGTAAAAGGTAAGGCTGGTTGGATTTGAATTCAACCTCAGACCTTTGGGTGACCGTACTCCAAGGTGGACTTCAGGACAGGCAACAACACAAAGTGACCGAGCAGAGGCTGATAGCCAAGTTCAGTACCCATGGGGATGGCCTCAACCGGGACCTTGGGTTCATGTCACATTACCGGTGAGCCCACTGCACTACACACACATACCCGCGCGCGCGCACACACACACATAGATAGATGCAAACAGACACACAGACACGCAGACACACACAGACACACACACACACTCCCACTGACACACACACACTCCTACAGACCCATACACTCACGCAGACCTTCTCTCATACACAAGCTCTCTCTCAGACTCTCACAAACTCACAAACATACATGCACCCTCTCACAGACTTATATCCCTTTACACTCACGCTCACACACATACACACACTCTCACAGACACTCATAACCCCTCCTCTCACACACACGGACACACACGGACACACACGGACACACACCCACATGCCCACACACATATACATTTGGAGGGTGAATTTGTACTTGCGGAATTACATTTTATTTAGCTCAAAACCTGTGTGAATCCATGTAAGATTCTGCAAGTCTGTTTTTAGATTAGAATCGGTCTGAACATTGTGGTACAGACAGTTTCACACAGAGAACCTCACACCTTAAATATATTATCTGGGCCGACAGGACACCAATTGTTAAAGTTCACTTGAGAATGTAACTTTAAAAATGTTCTGCAATTTATATATGAAAGAACTGAAACCAACATGTTCATTCTAAAAGATGAGAAACTTAACAAACAATCCAGGTCTTTTTCAATATATAATTTCAGTTACGTCACACTGTAAACTTTTGCTGTAAATTCTGTGTCTTACGATCTTATACTTCACAACCACCTGATAAAGGAGCAGTGCTTCGAAAGCTAGTACTTCCAAATAAATCTGTTGGACTATAACCTGGTGTTGTGTGATTTTTAACTAATTCCACCCCAGTCCAACACTGGCATCTCCAAATCATGGATTAGGAAACAATGAACAAATAACGATATGAGGTTCTAGTCAAGAATGAGAAGATTTAGATTTAGATTACTTAGACTTAGATTACTTACAGTGTGGAAACAGGCCCTTCGGCCCAACAAGTCCACACCGCCCCGCCGAAGCGTACCCACCCATACCCCTACATCTAAATCAACCCCTTACCTAACACTACGGGCAATTTAGCATGGCCAATTCACCTGACCTGCACATCTTTGGACTGTGGGAGGAAACCGGAGCACCCGGAGGAAACCCATGCCGACACGGGGAGAACGTGCAAACTCCACACAGTCAGTCGCCTGAGGCGGGAATTGAACCCGGGTCTCCGGCGCTGTGAGGCAGCAGTGCTAACCACTGTGCCACCGTGCCGCCCAGAATGATATATTTGATATAGACAACTAGAATCAAATGAATCTCTTGAAAATTATAAAGAGTGTAGGGGCATTCGTAAGAGGAAAATCAGGAGGACAAAGAGGGGATATGAGAAAGCCTTGGCACATAGGTTAAGGAAGGATAAGCCAATGTACATTTTACAAGTACATTAAGAGCAAAATAGGAACTAGAGAGAGAATAGGGTACCTTAATGTTCAACAAGGTAATCTTTGTGTTGAATCTCTGGTAATGGGAAAAATATTGAATATTTCACAACAGTTTTTACTATGGAGAAAGAAATAGAGGCTAGTGCACTCGGGGAAATAAATGTTGATGTTTTGAAAACCATTCACATTCAGGAGAGGAAGTGCGAGAGGTCTTAGGAAACATAAAGGTGGATAGTTCTCCGGGACCTGATTAAGTGTATCCCAGACTTTGTGGAAAGTTAGGGAAGAAATTGCAGGGCCCATAACAAAAATCTTTGCATCATCCATAACCATGGGTGAGATGTCAGAGGATTGGAGGTTGGCTAATGTTGTGCAAAGGAGAAGCCTGGGAACTATCGACCTGTGAGCCTGACATTGGTGGTGGGTAAGTTGTTGAAGATGATTCTGATAGATATGATTTACATACATTTGGAGAGGCAAGGACTTATAAAGGATAATTAGCATGGTTTGTACGAGGGAAATCATGTCTCGCAAACTTGTTTGAGTATTTTGGGGAAGTAACCAAAAATATTGATGAGGGCAGAGCTTTAGACATTGTTTAAATAGACTTTAGTAAAGCCTTTGAAAGGTTGCACATGGTAGACTATTTGGTAAAGTCAGATCACATGGGATTTGGAGTGAGCTTGCCAATTGGAAACAAAACTGGCTTGATGGTAGAAGATAGTGGAGGGTAGGTCTTAGGACTGGAGGGCTGTGCCCAACAATATTCCACAGGGATCGGCTTTGGGTCCACTTCAGTTTGTCATTTATATGATCTTGATGAAAATATAGGAGGCATGGATGACACCAAAATTGGTCGTTTAGTGGACAGTGAAGAAGGGCACCTACAATTACAAAAAGATCATGAACGATTGATTCAATGGGCTGAAGAATGGCAGATGGAGTTTAATTTGGATAATTGTAAAGTGTTGCATTTTGGTAAAACAAACAAGGGCAGGACTTAAACAGTTTATGGTAGGGCCCTGAGTAGTGTTGTCATAGAGTCAAAGAGTCATAGAGATGTACAGCATGGAAACAGACTCTTCGTTCCAACTCCTCCATGCCGACCAGATATCCCAACCCAATCTAGTCGCACCTGCCAGCACCCGGCCCATATCCCTCCAAACCCTTCCTATTCATATACCTGTCCAAATGCCTTTTAAATGTTGCAATTGTACCAGCTTCCGCCACTTCCTCTGGCAGCTCATTCCATACATGTACCACCCTCTTTTATATCTTTCCTCTCTCACCCTAAACCTATGCCCTCTAGTTCTGGACTCCCCAACCCCAGGGAAAAGACTTTGTCTATTTATCCTATCCATGCCCCTTGTAATCATGTAAACCTCTGTAAGGTCACCCCTCAGCCTCCGACTCTCCAAGGAAAACAGCCCCAGCCTGCTCAACCCCTCCCTTTGTTGAGCGGAGGTGCTCAGGTACATAATTCATTGATTTTTGTGTCATAGGTAGACAAGCTGGTAAAGAAGATGTTCAGAACAGTTGCCTTAATTGCTCAGACATTTGAGCATAAGAGTTGGGATGTCAAGTTGAGGTTGTACAGGATGTTGATGAGGCCTTTTCTGGAGTACTGTGTCCAATTCTGGTCGCTCTGGTATAGGAAGGAAATTATTAAGTTGGAAGATATTTATCAAGATGTTGCTGGGAACGGAGGATTAAGTTATAAGAAGAGGCTGGATAGGCTGGGACTTTTTTCACTGGAGCATAGAAGGCTGAGAGTTGAGCTTATAGAGGTTTATAAAATAACGAGGAAGAAAATAGCAAGGGTGGGAGAGTTCAAATCTAGGGGGCATATTTTTATGGTGAGAGGAGAAAGTTTGTTTACCAGAGAATGATTTATGTGTGGAATGAATTTTCAAAAGAATGTAGGTACAGTTGCAACATATAAAAGACTTTGGATAAGTACATAAGTAGGAAAGGTTTGGAAGGGTATGTTTAGTTTGAGAATATGGTCAGCATGGATGAGTTGGACTGTAGGGTCTGTTTCCATGCTAGGTGACTATATAAAATCTGAAATTTTGTGTTTCATTTTTAAAGAAATATATTAAAGTTGTTAATTTTTTGTATTCCTTTTTATGGATTTATGGCCACATTCAGACATGAGTAATTCAGACAGGTAGGTGTTTAGTGGGGCAAGTTTAGTAAGATATGGCAAGAAAATTCTGTTTTCCCTGAAGTGTTGGAGGCTGAGGGGGTGACCTTATAGAGGTTTATAAAATCATGAGGGGAATGGATAGGGTAAATAGACGAGGTCTTTTCCCTGGGATGGGGGAGTGCAGAACTAGAGGGCCTAGGTTTAGGGTAAGAGGAAAAATTTAAAAGATACTTAAGAGGCAGCCTTTTCATGCAGAGGGTGGTGTGTGTATGGAATCAACTGCCAGAGGAAGTGGTGGAAGCTGTTACAGTTACAGTTTTTAAAAGGCATCTGAATGGGTATGTGATTAGGAAGGGTTTAGAGGGATATGGGCCAAGTGCTGGCAAATGGAATGAGATTAGGTTAGGATATCTGGTCAGTATGAACGATTTGGATCAAAGGATCTGTTTCCGTACCGTACATCCCTATGACTCAATGACTCTAGAACCCATTTGACCTTGTGGCAAAATTCCCTCCAAATAACTCAATATAATTTAGCTTTTGCCAGGAAAAGGTAAGATTCAGCTCAAAAATTAATTTCCAGTTCTGAATCTCTTCCATTTAATTGTGTAATTCTCACTTGAGAAGCCTTAGTAAATCAAAATGTATTGTTCAATCTACCTTGTCTCAGTCTTTCAGAATTTTAAATGTCATCTGGTAGCCTGGACAGTTCTCCTGAGGAAACCTTACTTTTTCCAAGTCTTTCTTTGTAATTTCCTGTTCCCAGACAACATCCGAGAGATTTTTTCAACGCACCTCTGAAGCTTCAATGAAGTTTCTTTGGCATCAAGTTCACACAGCAGACTTTCTTCCAATAAGGTATTTATTTCAAGTTTATGACTACTTTATTAATCTAGCTTTTATTTTATCAACCTGGATTCACCTTTTTTATGTGTTCTCGGGACAAAGACACTTTTAGCTGGGCCAACATTTATTGCTCCTGCCTGATTCACCTGGATAACATCTCTGCCATTTTCACCCTCTTCAATGCGATGCCACAGCTAAACATTTCTATCCTTTTACCTCCCCCATAAACATTCCAAAGCTGTAGCACTTTGTTTATCAGAATTCCCATAACCATGTTAAAGAGGAAATTTGAAGAGCAGTGGGGAAAAAAACAAGGGAAGGAGTCTAATTTGATAGCCCTTTCAGAGGGTAGACGCAAGCACAATGGGCCAAATGGCATTCTTCTGCTCTTTGTCATTCTAGGGCCATTGGTCATGGAGGCAGTCACTCACTTGCTGCACCTTTACCTTAAAGACCTGACTTGTGTTATATCCCTCAATGCTTTCACTCTTCTTTCAGCAGCTTTATTTTGTGCTCCAGTGACCTTTCCTGGCATCTTATTCAATAACATTTTAATTCAGTCCCTACGCATTGCATTATTGTCATCAAACTGGACCTAAGTCAGCTTCATTCAGCTGGTTGCACTATGTTAAGACAGTAATATTTGTGGCAATTGTACCAGCTGTAGATTATTGGAAGAGATCCATGTAGCCCACAAGGTCACTGCCGGCTGTGCATTCAGCAACTTTAACATGTGCCAGCTCAATGTGTTGAGCAACACATTCGTCAGTACAGTATAAACAGGTCATTGGTAATAATGTCCAGAAGCCAAAAGTGATACTAGACATTCATTGAACCTCTGATCAAAAAGAGTTTGGTGGAAAAACATAACAATGCATTTTCAAACGAGGACAGTAAGCAATAGGTAACACTGAATGCCCAGTCTCAGTAATGAAAGTGCTGCTCCTTTACAAGTCAACACATTTTTAGCTGCTAAAAAGGTCAGATGCTCCTTACATTTTGTATCTCGAGGGCAAAGATTTTTATAGAGTTGATATCAATCCAAAAGCTGTTAATAGTGGAGGCCCAATGGATTAAGTACCTTTATATAAAAATAACGTGAAATAAAAATAACTTCAATATAAATCTGTCCAAAGGCAAGACTGATGAAAAGCTAGCAGCATCATCACACAGTACCAATGATCTCCAACGCCCTGAACACAAACATTATAAACACACAAACACTATCACAGGCTCAAGATTGTGGCTAAGACTAATTTTATGCTAAAATAGCTGTGTCGTGTTGAAATGTCTCAAGATGACATAGATTATCAATGAGGCCTTAAGTGAAATGACAGCTGTCTGTTTGTAATCAGGAAATGCATTCTATTTTGCAATTGAAGGTTTGAAATGGATTGAAAGAGAAAACAGCTCAATTATGCAGTAATGTCTGGATAAATCTCCTCTTCTCAGAGTTCGTTAGTGTTGCAGGATTTTCTAATCGCTTGTTGAAATTGGCATAGTATGGCCAGATATTAGATGCCTAATTCTTTTTAAACTGTATTGAAATAAGATGAATGGTGATGTTGAAATTTAAACACGTTGTGCCATATTAATTTAAGAGGATGAATAAACAGATGGTCCCCATTCTAGATCCACAATCCTGTAAAGCCAAACTTCCTCCAGGAATGGTGTTCCAGAGAAAATCTGCCTCAATTATACCATGAATGAGACACTGTCAGTTTGTTCCACATTACCCATTGGCATCAATCTACAAGGCTCTATTTCCCCATCCTTACAATCTACAATTTGCAAAAGCCCTTGGGACTATAGTCCTCAGGTAGCCACTCGTCCATTAGCACATATGTGTGGAACTGATTCAAACAGAGCTAATGCTGATGAATGATATGGATGGCAGAAGTGATCATGAAGTCAAATTCTAGAAAATGCAATTAGCCGCTTTCTGAAATTCATTCACAGGATGTGGGTGTTGCTGCCAGTGTCAATGTCTATTACCCATCCTTGGTTGCCCTTGAGAAGGTGCTGAGGAGCTGTATTCTTGAAACACAGTTGTCCATTTGGTACAGGTAGACCCACAATGAGAGAGTGATAGACGTCCAGGATTTTGACTCAGCAAGCTGAGGGAGCAATGATGGCGGATGAAGCCTGAAAACAGCAGCAGAGATTGCAATTGCTTCCAATTCAGGTAACACGCCCACATCATAGTGCCTGCTCATTTCCAGCTCATGCTAAACATATGGTTGAGTGGATACATCCCCGAACAGCTGGCATAAAATCATGAGAGGTTAGCATGAGTTCAAGTAAGCCTATCCCATTAAAGCAAACCTATACCATTCAAGGGGAAGGTGCACTTTGACTAGAATAAGAGTTGGAAGCATCTGGGGAAGAAAATCTGACCTGAAGGAAATGTGACTGGTATAACCAGGAGGAAATGTGCTCCAGAGATCCCTGATGCTTCCCTGGAGACCATGGTGTAGGATGTGGACAGGAACAATGAACCACCTTATCAGCAGGAAAGCAGACAGAAAGAAGGCTGATGGAGCAGATATCGGCTCCAACAAGGTGTATAGACAGTTTGGCCCGAAGTTGCACATGGTTGGGCGGAGAGCTTGGACCCCCGCATTTCTAACATGCATTAGGAAGCCAAAACCATGTCAGCACTTGTGGATCGAACCACAATGACTGAAGATTGTTACCTCTATTTCCACTGCAGTAAAATTAAAAGCATGCAGTATCTGAGTACCACAGTGAAATTTCACATTGACGCCAAGCCAGCCAGATCTTACTGCCACATAATCTCAGGCTGCTGTTTGTCAAGTCAAATAACTGCCCAAAGGAGCTCACAACGATGAACAATGGTTCAGTAATCTCTTCTCCAGATTATTAGGTTTGTTGAGCAGCCACCTGTGGGAATATTAATGGGTTAGTGGAGCAAAGAGCTTGCTGTCTTCTTTTGAGGTGGCATGGCTTGTCCTCCCATGGCTGCCATTCTGCCAGCACCCTTGCTGTACCAGTCCACTGAAAATTGATGCTGCCAACTTTGAGGGGGTACAATCTGAAAATTGCTAAGGTCATCCTGAAAGGCCATCTGCAGTCAGTCACAGTGGTTGGCATGGACTAGTTGGAGGGAAGGGTCTATTTCAAACTGTATAATTCAATGACATATGACTCTATAAAAGTCAGAAGCCTTTCAAAAGACCCACTATAGCCATCAGGTAGTACTGAGTAGGTCAACTGCACAGGCAAAAGCACATAAAACACAGACACCAAAGGAATTCACAATAGAAAATAGTTACTTTACTATGGAAAAGCAGATACCCAATAAACACAATCTGTCGATTCCTCAGAAACAAACCCAAACAAACAGACACAATGTAACCAAAAACTATAGCTACATTACCTTACATCAAAGACATATCTGAAATGACTTCCAGACTACTCAGACCCTTTGGCATCATGGTAGCCCACAAACCTACCAACACACTTAAACAGCGACCAACCTATAGGATCCATTAGATATCACCAGGAATCTAATGTCACTTACAAGATACTATGCAAGAACTGTAAAAAACACTACATTGGACAAACTAGCAGGAAACTTGCCACCAGGATGCATGAACACCAGCTTGCCACGAAAAGTCACAACCTACTCTCACTAGTTTCCATACATACAGACAAAGGGCACCACTTTGACTGGGACAAGCGAAACAAAGACGTGCATGGGAATTCTTAGAAGCTTGGCATTCTAACCAGAACTCCATCAATAAACACATTGATTTAGATCCTATCTATTTTCCCTTAGAAAAAAGAACCGCAAATGCCATCACTCACCATAAGAAACTAAGATCTATAAATAGAGAGGGGGGACATACCACCAACAGTTCACCGGAGACTTTCACTGATGGTGTTACTCGGTATGGTGATGAAACGTCTGAAAACAAAACTTCAAGCTCAGCGAGCTAACTTACAGCCTTAGTCAGTATTTATGTTTGGCGGAAAAGGAGTCAAGAGCACTTAGAGTCAATGAGCTAACCAACTGAAAATAACTGAAGCTGAGAAGCTCCATGAAAAGCTCAAGATGCAAAAGAGCTGGATGTTTCCCTGATATGGCCAGATGTAAACTGGAGGATACTTGATTGGACAATTGCAAATGGAACTCTGGAGATGCCATCAGACTTGTCTTGATCTGAGCATTGCTGATAACAATTATACCAATGAAATTCAGAGATGAATATTGTATTTTCAGAATTCCAGACTATGTGATAAAGAACTGTATAGTAATGTTGCATCACATTTGTATGGGGAGCAATGTGAGTAATTGAAGTTCTATAAGGTATATCTTTGTTATATCTACTCTTAAAGTGAAACTTAGCTTTTTTATTTGAAGTACAGTTTGCCTGTTAATTCATCTCAAATTCACAATGTTCTTTATTCACACTGTCTATTATTCGCCATTGCCAGCTGCATCATCAATGGTCTTTGCTCCATCATAAAGACATAAGTTGGGATCGTTGCATATGGTTGCATATTGTTCAGCACTATTTGCAACTCCTCAAATACTGAAGCAAGCCGTATTCAAATGTAACAAGATCTGGACAATATCAAGGCTTAGGCTGACAAGTGGCAAGTAAACTTCACACCATACAAATACCAGGCAATGACCACCTCCAATAAGAGACAATCTAAACCATTGCCCATTGACATTCAATGATGTTACCATCACTAAATCCACTTTTACCAACATCATTGAAGTTACTATTGACCAGAAATTGAACTGGACTCACCACATAAACGCAGAGTCGACAAGTGCAGATCAGAAACTAGGCATACTGCAACAACAGGATTCTGGGTAATCCAAGATGGACAACAGGAAAACTTTCTGGCTATAAGAGCTGCTCATTTTTTTGAGGTATTTTAGGTGTTGGAGGTGATTTCCTCGAATTCCAGGAGCAGCAATTACTGTTTTATACGCTGTTGCATCGTTTTGGAACTTTGGAAGAAAAAGTCAAAACAACAGCAGTTTAAAAGGGAGAAGAGCAGGCAAAGGAAACACATGGTGAGGACAGTGCAGGAGAGAGAGAGAGAGAGAGAGAGAGAAAGAAAGAAAGAAAGAAAGAAAGAAAGAAAGAAAGAAAGAAAGAAAGAAAGAAAGAAAGAAAGAAAGAAAGAAAGAAAGAAAGAAAGAAAGAAAGAAAGAAAGAAAGAAAGAGAGAAGGAAGGAGAACCTGCACAGTTACCATCTTTGCTGTTTGAATTCGTGCATCGCTGGACATCAGAGTGCATCTGGGAAAATTAACAAACAGTGAAATTCACAACTAATCTTGGAGGAACTGTTGGGCGAAGTTCACAGCACAGAATCAGATACGTTAATTGTTGTTTTAAGTCTGTCCAAGAGAAAGGCTGCAGTAGTGAGTATCGTGGATTCTTTCTTGATTATATGTTTTTGGAGATAAGTCTCTTACTTAAACTTAAAATATAAGCCATAGCTAGTAATTTAACCTGGGGTAGTGTTTGTAGAGGAATACAACGGTGTTATTTTCTGTGTCTATAGATTGTGAAGGAGCAAAAATGGCCTTTGCAGTGATATATACTTCTTGCCAGGTGTGGGAGTTTAAAGAGAGTTTAAGGGTTACTGCGGATTATATCTGCCATAAATGCTGTTGGATGCAAATCTTATCAGATCGAGTGGATCAGTTGGAGAGACAGATAGAAGCGATGAGGAATTTGCAACAGCAACAGTATGTGATGGATGGCAGTTATAGGAAGGGGGGAAAGTCTCAGATACAGTCACATAGATGGGTTAACTCCAGGAAGGGTAAGAGAGGTCAGCAGCTAGTGCAGGAGTCTTTTGTGGATATACCCATTTCAAACAGGTATGCTGTTTTGGAAAATATAGGGGGTGATGGATTTTCAGGGGAACATAGCACGAACAGCCAAATTTCTGGTATTGAGACTAGCTCTAATTCAACGATGGGTACGTTGGCTTCCAAGAGATCAATAATGTTAGGTAATTCTGTAGCCAGAGGTACAGACAGACGTTTCTGTGGCCAGCAGAGAAAAAGCAGAATGGTGTGATTCCCTGGTGCCAGGATCAAGGATGTCTCAGAGAAGGTGCAGAACGTTCTCACGGGGGAGAGGGGCCAGCAGGAGGTCATTGTCCACATTGGAACCAATGACATTGGAAGAGAAAAGGTTGAGAGTCTGAAGGGAGATTACAGAGAGTTAGGCAGAAATTTAAAAAGCAGGTCCTCAAGGGTAGTAATATCTGGATTACTCCCAATGCTACGAGCTAGTGAGGGCAGGAATAGGAGGACAGAGCAGATGAATGCATGGCTGAGGAGCTGGTGTATGGGAGAAGGATTCACATTTTTGGATCATTGGAATCTCTTTTGGGGTAGAAGTGACCTGTACAAGAAGGATGGATTGCACCTAAATTGGAAGGGGACTACTATACTGGCAGGGAAATTTACTAGAACTGCTTGGGAGGATTTAAACTAGTAAGGTGGGGGGGGGGGGAGGGGGTACGGGGTGGGGGGGGTGCCCAGGGAGATAATGAGGAAAGAGATCGATCTGAGACGGGTACAGTTGAGAACAGAAGTGAGTCAAACAGTCAGGGCAGGCAGGGACAAGGTAGGACTAATAAATTAAACTGCATTTATTTCAATGCAAGGGGCCTAACAGAGAAAGCAGATGAACTCAAGGCATGGTTAGGAAAATGGACTGGGGATATAATAGCAATTATGGAAATGTGGCTCAGGGATAGGCAGGACTGGCAGCTTAATGTTCTAGGATACAAATGCTACAGGAAGGATAGAAAGGGAGGCAAGAGAGGAGGGGGAGTGGCATTTTTGATAAGGGATAGCATTACATCTGTGCTGAGGGAGGATATTCCTGGAAATACATACAGGGAAGTTATTTGGGTAGAACTGAGAAATAAGTCAGGGATGATCACCTTATTGGGATTGTATTATAGACCCCCCAATAGTCAGGGGGAAATTGAGAAATAAACTTGTATGGAAATCTCAGCTATCTGTAAGAATAATAGGGTAGTTATGGTAGGGGATTTTAACTTTCCAAACATCAACAGAGACTGCCATAGTGTTAAAGGTTTATATGGAAGGGAATTTCTTAAGTGTGTACAAGACAATTTTCTGATTCAGTATGTGGATGTACCTACTGGAGAAGGTGCAAAACTTGACCTACACTTGGGGAATAAGGCAGGGCAGGTGACTGCGGTATCAGTGGGTGAGCACTTTGGGGCCAGCGACCATAATTCTATTCGTTTTAAAATAGTGATGGAAAAGAGTAGACCAGATCTAAAAGTTGAAGTTCTAAATTGGAGAAAGGCCAATTTTGACGGTATTAGGCAAGACCTTTCGAAAGCTGATTGGAGGCAGATGTTCGCAGGTAAAAGGACGGCTGGAAAATGGGAAGCCTTCAGAAATGAGATAACAAGAATCCAGAGAAAGCATATTCTTGTCAGGGTGAAAGGGAAGGCTGGTAGGTATAGGGAATGCTGGATGACTAACAAAATTGAGGGTTTGGTTAAGATAAAGAAGGAAGCATATGTCAGGTATAGACAGGATAGATTGAGTGAATCCTTAGAAGACTATAAAGAAAGCCGGAGTATACTTAAGAGGGAAATCAGGAGGGGGCAAAACGGGAACATGAGATAGCTTTGGCAAATAGAATCCAAAGGGTTTTTCCAAATATATTAAGGACAAAAGGGTAACTAGGGAGAGAAATGGGCCCCTCAAAGATCAGCAAGGCAGCTTTTGTGTGGAGCCACAGAAAATGGGGGAGATACTAAATGAATATTTTGTGTCAGTATTTACTGTGGAAAAGTATATGGAAGATATAGACTGTAGGGAAATAGATGGTGACATCTTGCAAAAAACAGGCAAAAATGGATAAATCCCCAGGACCTGATCAGGTGTACCCGAAAACTCTGTGGGAAGCTAGAGAAGTGATTGCTGGGCCCCTTGCTGAGATATTTGTATCATCAATAGTCACAGGCGAGGTGCTGGAAGACTGGAGGTTGGCAAACGTGGTGCCACTGTTTAAGAAGAGCGGTAAAGACAAGCCAGGAACTATAGACCGGTGAGTCTGACCTCGGTGGTGGGCAAGCTGTTGGAGGGAATCCTGAGGGATAGAATGTACATGTATTTGGAAAGGCAAGGACTGATTCGGGATAGTCAACATGGCTTTGAGTGTGGGAAATCAGGTCTCACAAACTTGATTGAGTTTTCTGAAGAAGTAACAAAGAAGATTGATGAGGGCAGAGCAGGAGATGTGATCTATAATGACTTTAGTAAGGTATTTGACAAGGTTCCCCATGGGAGACTGATTAGCAAGGTTAGATCTCATGGAATACAGGAAGAACTAGCAATTTGGATACAGAACTGGCTTAAAGGTAGAAGACAGAGAGTGGTGGAGGAGGGTTGTTTTTCAGACTGGAAGCCTGTGACCAGTGGAGTGCCACAGGATCGGTGCCGGGCCCTCTACTTTTTGTAATTTGCATAAATGATTTGGATGTGAGCATAAGAGGTACAGTTGGTAAATTTGCAGTTGACACCAAAATTGGAGGTGTAGTGGACAGCGAAGAGGGTTAGCTCAGATTACAATGGAATCTGGACCAGATCGGCCAATGGGCTGAGAAGTGGCAGATGGAGTTTAATTCAGATAAATGTGAGGTGCTGCTTTTTGGGAAAGCAAATCTTAGCAGGACTTATGCACTTAATGGTAAAGTCCGAGGGAGTGTTGCTAAACAAAGAGACCTTGGAGTGCAGGTTCATAGCTCCTTGAAAGTAGAGTTGCAGGTAGATAGGATAGTGAAGAAGGCGTTTGGTATGCTTTCCTTTATTGGTCAGAGTGTTGAGTACAGGAGTTGGGAGATCATGTTGCAGCCGTACAGGATATTGGTTAGGCCACTGTTGGAATATTGCGTGTATTTCCTATCCTTCCTATCGGAAAATGTTGTGAAACATGAAAGAGTTCAGAAAAGATTTACAAGGATGTTGCCAGGGTTGGAGGATCTGAGCTAGAGGGAGAGGCTGAACAGGCTGGGGCTGTTTTCCCTGGAGTGTCTGAGGCTGAGGGGTGACCTTAAAGAGGTTTACAAAATTATGAGGGGCATGGATAGGGTAAATAGACAAATACTGGATTAGTGGTGCTGGAAGAGCACAGCAGTTCAGGCAGCATCCAACGAGCAGTTGGGGTGGGGGAGTCCAAAACCTAAGGGCATAGGTTTAAGGGTGAGAGGGGAAAGATATAAAAGAGACCTAAGGGGCAACTTTTACTTGCAGAGCGTGGTACGTTTCTAGAATGAGCTGCCAGAGGAAGTGGTGGAGGTTGGTACAATTGCAACATTTAAGAGGCATTTGGATGGGTATATGAATAGGAAGGGTTTGGATGGATATGGGCAGGGTGCTGGCAGGAGGGACTAGATTGGGTTGGGATATCTGTCCGGCATGGGCGGGTTGGACCGAAGGGTCTGTTTCCATGTTGTACATCTCTATGACTCTATGACTCTAAGTAACGTACCTCCTGACAAGGAATAAGTTAGGAATGTGATGAAATATTCTCCACCTTCCTGGATGTTTGACACTGTCCAAGACAAAGTAGCCCGCTTGATTGACACTATATCCACTCCCTCCACTCCCAATGCTCAGTAACAGCAATGTGTATTATGTACAAAATACTCTACAGAAATTCACCAAAGATCCTCAGACTACATCTTCCAAACCTATGATCACTTCTAGAAGGTTTTAGGGCAGCAGATACATGTTAACACCACACCACATTCAAGTTCCCATTCAGAATCCTGACTTGGCGATATGTCACTATTCCTTCACTGTCAGTCAGTTGAAATCCGAGAATTGCCTCCCTGAAGACATTGAGGATCAGCCTCCAATATATGGACTGCAACAGTCCAAGAAGACCAGCACACTCTCCAGAGCAACTAGGGTCGGGCAATAAATGCTGGTCAGCCAGCAACACCCACATCCCATGAAATGGATAATTATTTAAAAAGCTATTTTAAAATGTAGAATCTTGTTGGTCATCTATTCATTTGAGGTTTTTGCAATAAATTTAGTTATTTTGGTTTATGGATTCCCTCATAAAAGTGACATTGCATTTCAAAAGTACTTAATTGAATACTAAGTACTTTGGGATTTCTTGAGGTCACGATTAGTGCTAAATAAGATTAGATGAGATTACTTAGTGTGGAAACAGGCCCTTCGGCCCAACAAGTCCACACCGACCTGCAGAAGAACAACCCAGCCAGATCCATTCCCCTACATTTACCACTTCACCTAACACTATGGGCAATTTAGCATGGCTAATTCACCTAACCTGCACATTTTTGGACTGTGGGAGAAAACTGGAGCACCCGGAGAAAACCCACACAGACACGGAAGAATGCGCAAACTCCACACAGTCAGTCACCTGAGGCGGGAATTGAACTCAGGTCTGTGAGGCAGCAGTACTAACCACTGTGCCACCACGCCACCCATAAATACCAACCTTTCTTTCTCATAATTCTTCCTGGAATAATACTAATAAGGTACCAAATTTTCAGACCACGTGTGTTATTTTAAAGTTGCACAGATATTTGGTCACAAATCAAAATAAAACAGACTAGAAGTGTTCAGGCAACATTTGTGAAGAGAGAACAGTCAATGTTTCCTTTAATTAACTTTTGACAGAGCTATTCTCTGGTTGGTCCACGTGTGACTGAGGGTGGATTAACCTGTGGATCACCATGTCTCTGGTGAGGTCGTCAAGGAGAGCACTTCATGATAACCTCAGCCAGTGTGGGAATTGAGTACATGCTATGGATATTGCTCTGCATTGCAAACCAGCTATCCAGCCAACTGTATTTATGGGTGGCGCAGTGGCACAGTGGTTAGCACTGCTGCCTCACAGCACCAGAGACCTGAGTTTAATTCCCGCCTCAGGTGACTGACTGTGTGGAGTTTGCGCATTCTTCCGTGTCTGTGTGGGTTTCCTCCGGGTGCTCCAGTTTTCTCCCACAGTCCAAAAACGTGCAGGTTAGGTGAATTAGCCATGCTAAATTGCCCATAGTGTTAGGTGAGCTCTCAGTGGGACTTCACATTGTTGTCATATACATGAAAAATAAATTCTGCAGGCATGAAAGAGTTAAAGCTGTTATTCAAAGGCACAAATTCATAGTACGAAACTCTCACTTCAGTCGAGTAAAATCACAAACAACAATCAAGTTAGATGGATGATCATTTTGAAGATAAGCCTGGTTCTTACCAGAATCCACTCCTCTCTGTGACCAATAACTAATTATTTGGCAGAGTGAATCAGCCTTTTCAATATCGTGCTCAATGATCTGAGTTATTCTAAACATTCTAAACATTAAAAGATTGTTTTTAATGTAATGGTATTGTTCAACTATTTGTCACAGAAATGTATTCTCACTTTAGCTCTTTCCCAACTTGTTCATCACAATGTGTTATTACATACCAAACCGACTAGTCACAAGGGAAAGAAACAAAGACTGGTCAGCAGATCGATTATTAAAATAAACACCCAGTTTACCAGAACATTAAATAAGTGGATAATTGGATCATTGAGAAATCAATGTGGCTGCAGTTACCAAAATGTTATGACAATACAAATAAAGCAAGTGATCTCAATTTAACAAAATAATTACACAATTATGAACTTAAGTGTACAAAAAAATGACAGTACAATTAAATGACAGTATTGAATTAAGTGTAGTTCAGGTCAAAGTAGGGTCTGTTAATACCGATATGAGTTATGTATGAGATGGATTTTTAATATCTTGGAAGTAATGTAGTAATTGTATATTGCTTTGAGATTATAATCGTTAGCTGAAATTTGTAGTAAAATTGCAGATTTAAAAATATAGTTTACATCTGTACTAAGATTACTTGCTATTTTTAAACATTAGACTGTGATATCTCAAACAAAATGTGATAAGAAATAGTTCACTGCATTCATGCAGTTCATTATGCAAATGGAGCATTGGAATTCTGTTTTAATCAAAGCTTTAAGAAAGTTAAACTTTGTCTGAAATAAAAACAAAATGTTTTACAAATATCAGCAGATCATGCAGCATCCATGGAAAGAAAAAGTTAACGTTTCAGAGCTGTGACCTTTCATCTGAATACATAAGGTTAAATCTATTTCTCTCAATGCGAATTTGAAATGTGCAGGTCCTTCTAGAGTGAGAGAAAATGGTGACCTCAGAATGTGGAGGTGCCAGTG
Source organism: Chiloscyllium punctatum (assembly GCF_047496795.1). Lineage (NCBI taxonomy): Eukaryota > Metazoa > Chordata > Chondrichthyes > Orectolobiformes > Hemiscylliidae > Chiloscyllium > Chiloscyllium punctatum. The sequence goes on from NC_092777.1 coordinate 51,551,730, forward strand.
TTGGACTGGCATGGGCAAGTTCAGAAGTCTCATCATAGTTTGTGTTGTAGGTCGACTTGAGTGGGTTCGTGATTTGTTGTCCTTTCACGATCTTCTCTGTTTATTTGCAGCTCTGCAGAAACTTGATGTCTGTGTCGATATGCACAATCTTCTTGTGACTTCTGACTTTGACCTCAGAATGGATAGAGATTTTCTTCAAAAATACATCAGGAAAAGGAGGCAACATGACCATTTCATTAGTCATGCAGGACAGAAAATCTATTCATTTGTCATATTTACCCAGATATTGCAGTCAAGAACAACAGAGTTTTATGATGCTAACACTATTATTTCGCAAATCAACCAGTAGTTTGTAAACTTGAGCCATTACCTACGTGTTGCCACAATTAGTTGTGATATTCATGCTGCTCTATCATTAGCTTCATAAAAATTGTAGCTCATCCTTAAACCTCATGTGATTTTTCCTTATATTGCTGCAGTGGGATTGCTTCCCAATGAACCCAACAAGCAGGAAAAACAAACTTGGTTTTATGATCACTAATGTCCCTGTCGCAGGTGCATCTGCCAATAATGGTGCCAGTATGAGTGACCACTGCAAGTCCTTGCAAAGTCTCATCTTCACATTGAGAATTCTGTCCATCGTGTCAGGTGGCACTACCACAGGGATAAATGGGATAGATTTTGAAAGATCTAGCAATTCAAGTGTGTGTGATCATTAGCGGCAGCATTGAAACAAAACGTCACCTTTGCAGAACTAAAACTAAAAATCAATTAAACTTTACTTTCAAATACAAGTTCATTAATAATAGTAATATATTATAAACTTTCATCACAATGACCTCTATCTCCAAGAAAGATGAGGACAACAAAGACCATCACACCTGCAAGATTCTCTCCAAGCAACACACCATCCTCACTTGGGAGCTATATCAATGTTATTTCACTGTCACTGTGTCAAAATCCTGGAACTCCTTCCCTATGAACAACGTGGATATACTAACATCCCAAAGACTCCGGGAACTCAGATAGACTGCTGAGCACCACCTCCTCAATGGACAATTAGAGCAAGGCAATAAATTTTGGCTTTGCCAATTATGTTCACATCACATGAATGATTTTTTTAAAAAGTCACTTTGAATATTGGCGATTGAGTAAAAGGTGCTTTTGCACTGAAGGATCAAAGCTAAGTGCAAACAGCCAGCTGTATCTCTATCACAAAATATGATTATGTACTTTGAAAATTGCCACTATGTTTCTGTCTAATTAGATGTGGATTAAAGAAGTTTTCACTTATTATTATTTAATAGTTAAACATACAAACACTAAAAAAAAAGGCTTTGGTACAAACTCATTCAGAAGTCAGTCAAAAAGCATCATCCTCAAATCAGTGTAATTCAACGTTGATTTACCTATTCTGAAAAACATGTCAATGGACCATAACCTACTTGTGGTCTTGCTTGCATTCATTCATTCAAATAAAAGCTCCATTTCGCAATTGGGACTAAGTCATGTTCAACTTCTCAGTTACTCGTGGTTGGGAAATTCTGCAAATGATTGATGTTACCCCTTTGTTCACTTACTATTTTAATCTTTGTCTATTCAGAGCATCGTCTCTTATAACTAAAAGTATGTCTCACAGAATGACCGAATTATGGAGGTATATTTATAGAATCAATGGAACATTCTAAGCCAGCATCGTAAGCTATAAGGCAAATATAGGTTGAGATGGAAAGTGCGTTATTCCATCGACACTTGGTTGGAAACAACTTGAGTTAAATTTGGAAGGCACCTAATATCTTCGGCAGATTTGGCAATGGATATACATACTGGAATAGGCAATACTCTGAGCTTTTAATGCTAATAGCCTCAAAAGTCTATTCTAAAATAGCCACCTAGGGAGGGAAAGCTTAGCGAGATTGTTGCATACTGTACTAATAGAGAAAAACAGCTGAAATCCAGTTGAGGTTTAACCCTCTGCTGAGAAAATAAACTGAAATATTTATTTCTTGCAGTATTACAAAGTTTTACAATAATTTTTAACTTAATGTTTACAGTCTCACCATTCTGTTAGGACATTGTGTGTTCAAATCCCCCACTATGTGGCTCGAGTACATAATACAGTTTGATATTACAGTATCATACAGAAGAGGTGTTGCACTGGTGAAGGTGCTGTCTGGATAGATTCAACTAATCACTTTGTTTGCCTCTGTTTATAAAATAATTCAAGAAAGAATTAGGGGGTTATCCCTAAGCAACATGCCTCCCTGAACAAACATTGCAAATGGGTGGTGGAAGTGAAGTGGACAGCAAATTAATTAGTCAATTCTTACACAGAAAGCTAAGGGAACATATGTTTCCTGATGAAGGGCTTTTGCCCGAAACGTCGATTTCGCCGCTCCTTGGATGCTGCCTGAACTGCTGTGCTCTTCCAGCACCACTAATCCAGAATGTGATACAGAGTGGCCACTGTATTTGTAAACCCAACAAACACATGCAGCTCAAAAATCAATTAAAGTTTCAACTATTTTGTTATGTTCCTGGGAAATGTGTTAAAGCCGTCTTTAGTTTCTTCAAAAATACCACATATGGTACTGAACATTTTTACATCTAATAGTGTCATCATGAATTTCTCAATTAGATATTTGACTTTTCATTTGATGTAAATCTTCACAGCTTAACAATATTACTAAGTTTGTGTAATGTTATAGCATCAATTCCTCAACCTGAACTACATCTCTGGCAGACATATCTTAACATTCATTGGTCACACTAGATGTGACCAAGGGACTCATCTGATAATGGAACTAAGTTTAGCCAAATGGGAGAAATGTTACATTTCAGCAAAAAAAATTGATCAAAATTTTTATAAATCGGTGTATATTTTCTAATAATCTTGAGGTTATGATGCAGTAAGTAAGGACAAGGGAAACAATGATGACGTCTACAACGTGCACCATAACACAGATGTTACTACTCATCTCAACTGGCTGGTATAAATCTACTGTCCAAATAATAGAATTTCTTGACTAAATATAGGTCAACATAGTTTAATACCTTGCACATAATACTCTTCACTGGTCCTGTCATTGAATTATGATGCATATCTCAAATATTATTTCCAGGGTTATATCAAGTAGTTTAAACTGAATTCATGTCATTGTTATATCACTCCCCTAACTATGTTAAAATGCACGCAATGTTCTAAAATGAGTTGTTAACACTGAACCAAACAGCATTGCAGATATTTCAATGCAATGTGACACAAGACAGATGAATCTATTGTCTTGCCCAGGTGAAGTGCAATCTGATAAAATTGTTTTCAATAAGGAGCTGTGATTGATAGCAATGACAATATTCAGAAGAATCTGAAGAAATATTACGCCTGCATATTTTATGCATGTCTAGAAGCCCAGATTCTTATTTATCTCTTTCAATATTGGAACTGGCTAACTAATAGAGATTAAAATTTGAATGTTTGCAAGCAGTGAAAAAAAGAACTGTCCGTCATTGTACCTGGGGTTACAACCCACAAAGGGCTGCAAGCAAGACTCAGTCTTGGGAATGAGATGTCCTGTACCCCAAGGACCCAAAAAAGATTCTTCATACATCCTCAGAGCCTGCCTCAAGCATAAAATTTGCATTTCCATTGTCTTCCCTTGAGAAAAACCTTTCTTAGGATCATGGCATGCTCAGCTTTACCTGAAGGTCATGAGGAATGGTCACCAAAAATAAGGTGGGCTTCAGTGAGTTTCAGAGCTAATGTGCAGACTAGATTAGAAGGAGTTCCTCTGTCAGCTCCAGACTCCCACTACTGGCGTGATTTTGTCTCCTTCCTCAGTAATAGTTATCTGCACCACCAAGGCATAGAATCAAGGCATGCTGAATGAATAAGTGGCTGCAGAAGCACATCAGACTGTAACAATGTCCCCAAGTAAATTAGAGGAGGCCATCGGGCTCCAAGCCAGGCCAGCATTGAGCCTCCAGAGTTGAGTTCCTAGTGTGTACACTTGGATAGAAGCAAATACGGTATTGCTATGCTGCAACTGGAAAACTGTTCTTGCGACCCTCAGTACGCCTGTTTACACAGGAGATTGCAGTTCAAAAAATACAGATCCCACTTTGTGTTGAAGAAAACATTTTAATACCACACAAGCAGAGAAGAGAAACAAAGAAGGTGGATGCTGGAAATCCAAAACAAAAACAGAAATTGCTAGAGAAACCCGGGCAGCATCTGTAAGAAGAAACCAGAGTTCATGGCTCAACTCCAGTAACCCTTCTTCAGAGCATTTCTGAAGAATGGCCACTCGAAATGTTAACTCTGTTTCTCTCTCCATAGATGCTACCTGACCGCCTGAGTTTCTCCAGCAATTTCTAGTCTTGTCTCCGCAGCCACATCCTGCCCATTGTGCCCACAGTTGGGTAATGGCCAACTTCTACAGCCTTCTCTTTGACGTTTCTATGTAAAGGCTTTCGAGCCCTGTCCATGTTTTCAACCTTCTGTCACTGGGTGGCAGACTAAGAACTTGAATAAGAGTCCCTGCCGAATTGCAGCTGGATAAATTTCAATAATGTGCTCATAAAGCTAGCCGTCTGTTCCGAGACATGTGCCGTGTGCTGCTGGGGTGAAAGCATGCTGGTGGCATTAGAATTTTTCTCGACAAAAGCAAGGTGCACTTCCACAGCACTCAACAGAGAGATTTGTCTCAAGAGGAGTGCAATTTCCGAATTGGGAGAAAAATATTTCAGGTTGGAGAGCTATTGGGACAGCACAATCCTTTGCAGATCCTCACACTTTGATTTGTAAGCACTAGGCGCTGTGCTGCAGCTTAACAGGTCCACTTGAATTCATAAATCTTTATTATTATTTTAACTGGCACTTCACTTCAGAAAGAAACAGCAAGTTTCATTTTCCTACTGTTCTGAAGAAAATTAAGTTCTAATTATGTACATGATGGGCTACTCTTTAATAAAGACTCAAATTAGCATACAATAATCAATACAGGCGCTTCTCTGTGAGTACAGTATTGAAATGCTTTCTTCAACACAGAGCTAGACCTCTATATTTTTAAACAGCAATCTCCTATGTAAACAGATGTATTAAAGGTTACAAGAACGGTTTCCCAGTTACAGCATAGCAATACCATATTTGCTTATATCAAAGTGTACACACTAGGTACTTCTCATAGCATTAATCAATATTTGACGATGATTGGCCAGCCATTCAATTTACAGATAATTCAGATACATTCCCCCCCCCACCCCCAAACACACTCCAATATCGTCCATCACGAGAGCAATGGCAATAGTGAAGTTTCATTCAGTGACTCACAGGATTAGCAACAACAGCTGAAATATTTGGTGAACTTATTTTTGAGCTGGAGTCATAGAAGTCATAGAGAGATGCAGGATAGAAACAGACCTTTCAGACCAACTCGTCCATGCCAAGTAGATATCCTAAATAAATCTAGTCCCATTTGCCAGCGTTTGGCCCATATCCCTCTAAATCCTTCCTATTCGTGTACCCATGCAGATGCTTTTTAAATGTTGTTACTATACCAGTCTCCACAATTGTCCCAGACTTTGGCAGCTCATTCCATACACACACCACCCTCTGCATGAAAAAGTTGCCCCTCAGGTCCCTTTTAAATATTTCTCCTCTCACCTCAAACCTCCTGTCTCTAGTTTTGGACACCACCAGTCTAGGGAAAAGACTTTGACTATTCATCATATACATGCCCCTCATGATTTTACATTTTTCTATCAGGCCACCCTTCAGCCTCTGATGTTCCAGCTAAAACAACCCCATCCTATTCAGCCTTTCCCGATAGCTCAAATCCTCCAACTCTGGCAACGTTCTTGTAAATCTTTTCTGACCTCTTTCAGGTTTCACAACATCTTTCCTGTAGCAGGGGGACCAGAATTAAGCATTCTTAAAAGTGGCCTATCCAATGTCCAGTGGAGCCACAACATGACCTCCCAATTCCAATACTCAATGCACTGACCCATAAAGGCAAGCCCACCAAATACCTTCTTCTTAATGCTGTCTACCTGCCATTCCACTTTCAAGGAACTATGAACCTGCACTCCAAGGTCTCTTTGTTCTGCAACGCTCCCCAAGACATTACAATTAAGTCTTGATCTGCCTTTCCAAAATGCAGCACTTCAAACTTATGTAGATTAAACTCCATCTGCCAATCCTCAGCCCACTGGTCCATTTGATCAAGGTCCTGTTGTACTCTGAGGTAACCTTGTTTGCTGTCCACAACGCCACTTATTTTGATATCATCTACAAACTTGCAGAACACATGCAAGAAAAGGATTAAAACTGCATCCGTCACTTAATGAAAATGGATTCACATACACAATGGGGGAAATCAGAATCTCTTTGTCCAGGCAGTGAGATCCTTTGTGCAGTTCTTGCACAAATTCCTTACCACTCTGATCACCATATACACAGTCAAGTGAGACAGGCGAACGGTAATGGGGCCAAAGGATCTCGAATCCTGTTTCACCACTAGAATTGTCACAGTGTGGAGTTTTGATCCCAGATCTAACACGGTCACAGAAACTAAGCTATTATTAGTATATATTTTAGGATGGTGGGCACCAACATTAGATAACAGTTTGTATGTGAAGGAGTAGAAATCGCTTCATTTGCTTTGTCACATTCCAAAAAATACAGCCACACAGGTCAAAGATAGCTAGAACTTAAAAGACCATAAGATTATGAGATACAAGAGCAGAATTGAGCTATTCGGCCCATCAAGTCTGCTCCACCATTCGATCATAATTGATATGTTTCTCAACCCCATTCTCTAGCCTTCTCCCTGTAACCTTTGATCAGCTTACTATTTAAGAACCTATCTATCACTGTCTTAAAGATGCTCAATGTCTTGACCTCCACAGGTCAACCCTCTGGCTGAAGAAATTCCTCCTCACTTCAGTACTAAGCTGATAAGAGTTTACAAATGTTCACTTTCTCAATAATAATTGATTGCTTTATGATGGTTTGCCATTGAGAAACTTGAATTCATCCTACACAGCAATGAATAACTTGGCATGGTATGGTTCCACTATCAGTTGTCACATTAATGAATCTCTCTCAGGAGGGTTGGATCAGGACACGTGTGAACCATCATTATCTCTTTACCAAATAGGCAAGTATGGCTCTGAATGGCTTTACTGCAGTCTGGGGATACAAGTAAAGTGCAGAGCCTGAAATCAATTGTTTTCATTGTAGAGCACAGAAAGAATGAAGCTTGATTCTCTGAACCCAACCTACATCTCCTTTTTGAAAGTCCTCAGACTCAGAGTGTGAGAGTGAACGTTTTGAATACCATGTACTACAATAAAGGCCAACAGATTAAGGCAGCTGCCAAATTGTTGTTGTGTAGGATTCTGTGAAAACGTTATCAAATGCTGAAGGTTGGCGTCAATGTTAACATTCTACGTCAAAGTTGTTACATTGTGATTACTCGCCTGAAATTGCTTAGAAAGGAAATATAATTCCACAAACACTGAAGAGGATGTTCATGATGATGCAGATCTTCATTAGGCCTGTCAGATTAATCTCAAACTCCAATGTAACTCACCTTAGCACTCAGTCACATTCAGGAGCATCTATCTGTTCATGCCAAGCAATTCCTTACAGTGCTGAAACCATGGCAGTGATTACTGAAATGACATTTGACATGATATTTGTTGAGTTGTATGTATTCAGTAAACTGTGCGCCTGCTATGAGAGCTGCTTTCATTCCCTGCTATCTTATTAGTGCTACACAGTCCAAGACTTGTCAAGTTCACAGACAGCTTATGCATTGAGCTGTCAGAAACAGAGATTAAAATGTCTCACCCTACATTTCAGATATTTATAAGGATTTTATTTATTTGTTCATGAGATGTCAACATCATTGGCTAAGTCAGTATTCATTGCCCGTTCCTAATTGTGCAGCAGAGAGTTGAAAGTCACCCGCATTGCTGTGGGTTTGGTGTTATGTGCAGGCTAGAGCAGGAAAGTACAACAGATTTTCCTCCCTAAAGAAAATGAGTGAATTTGATGTGTTTTTACAACAGTTGTCTGTGGTTACATGGTCACCATTAGGTTAGCTTTCTATTCAAACCCATGTTGCTCAGAACATAAGGCTGAGGTCTCCGATTGCTAGTCTAGTGACCTTAACATAATGTCATTATCTCACTGACATTTTGTTGTGTAATTCTCTCTACTTTGTATGGCTTGCTTATATTTTACTCAATTGCACTTGCATGATCTTGTGTCTTGTGCTTTAAAACAATATTGTTACTATATGTTGAGATCCTGTTCTGGAGTATCTTGGACTTTAGGTGTCTGCATATGAATTATCATGAGGCTCCTTGTTATTTATCTCTAAGAAAGAAACATAGAAGCCCTACAGTACAGAGAGAAGCCATCCAGCTCATCAGGTCTGCACTGAAACTCCCACCCAGACCCACCACCCCTCTCCTCAATCCCATCCTATGCCCGTAACCCTGCATTTGCCATGGTTAACCCACCTAGCCCATGCATCCCTGGTCACTACAGGACAATTTACCCTGGCCAATCCACCTAATCTGTATATCTTTGAACTGAAGGAGGAATTCGGAGCACCCGGCTGAAACCCATGCAGAAACAGGGATAGCACACAAATTCCACACACAGAGTCACCCAAGGCAAGTCCCTGGTGCTGTGAGGCAGCAATGCTAACCACTGAGCCACACAGCCCCTATGGAGTTTAACAAAACTCCATTCACAAAAAGTAGGTTATCAAATTTAGGGGGAGGTGATGGCCTAGTGGTATTATCACTGGGCAGTTAATCCGGACCAGGGTTCAAATCACACCATAGCAGATGGAATGAAGAGTCTAATGACCCTGAATCCACTGTCAATTGTCAGAAAAGCCTATCTAGTTCACTCATGTCCTTTTGGGAAGGAAACTGCCATTCTTACCTGGTCTAGCCTACATGTGACTCCAGACTCACAGCAATGTGATTCACTCTAAACTGTCCTCTGAGCAATTAGAGATGGGCAACAAATGCTGGCTTAGCCAGTGATGCCCTCATCGCCTGAATGAATAATAAAAAAAACAGCTTCCCAATGTATTAGCTAATTTACATGCTCATTCTAGACTGGTGTCATCTCACTTACTGATCTCAGGGTATTTTCATCACTAACATCATCACGATTTATATGATTTGCATTATGCCAGCTCTGTGTCTATGACTATAAATCAATCATAAGGTGCACTACAGGATGATGAGTCATCTTGGTTTTGTTTCTTTCCTCATGAAAACCACCCCATTTCCCCCCTAACAGGTGTGTGTTTAATTCAGGAAAGTCTGTGTACAACATCAATGGAATTAATTCCCTCCTGCAAGAAATACCTTCCTCTATTTTCCTGTGGCTATTAGCCTCCTTACTCTGAAGAATTTGGCAGAATGGGTCATAGTGGATTTGGTTCATGTCAAAACTGATAAAAATGGTTTGAGTGAAAGACAAAAGGGATCCAAGTAAATGGAATTTAGATAGTCAGCCAAAATGACTACCACATATGGGAGAGGCATTAATCTCAGTAAGAAACACAAGAAAACACCTTGAAACAAACAATGATGTGCCTGGTCAAGCAGTCGGTGCATGGAGTTCCAACACTACCATGCCAATGGTACCTTGACCAACTGCCTAACGACAACTTTGTCAGAAATACTGTTGGATCATCCAAACTGTGGAAGATGTTATTGTTGATACTGTTGCTGCTCTCACTTGGCGTTTGTTGGTTTAAAACCCCAGGCCAGCTTGTGGTGGTCTCATCAGGAGTTGGACTCCTGGATGGTATTTTCCCTTTCAGAGGGAGACATGTCAGTGGTAGTACCCATGTTACAGTTAACTCAGCACAGCCCTAGAGAGAACACGCAATTGCTTTGGAGGATAATCATGTTTTTAATAGGTGACAGAGTGGTACAGATGGAGGCTCTTATTCAGTCATTGATGTGTGCTTTTGGCTGTGAGTCCACACGTTAAATATTTGATCTTAGATTGTTGAGCTGTCCAAGACCTAAAAGCCTATAATCAGGCAGCATCTTCCAAAACACACATTTCGGTCTCTAACAGTGAGTCTGTTTGTTGATAACATCAATCATGTAATAGGACGGTTTTGGTAATAAAAATAAAAACAACATAATTTATTGTTCATAAATCTAAATTATTCCAAAACAATCCTCAATGGAATAATATGTAGACGGTTCATGCTTTATAAGATTTGAAAAGCTTTTCTGTTTATAAAAGGGCAAATTCATTTCATTCGCGAATAATTTAAATTATAAGACTATGTCCAGTTATACATGTTAGATTCCATTGGAAAGTGATCATTCTTTTTTGACTTAACAATATGCCACAGTTTAAATTTACATTTTTTCCTGTTTAACACTTTCCAAACTGAAGTATAGCATGTTTTAGAGAGAGGTAGTTACATTCAACTGAAACTATGTGCAAAATGTAAAACATAAAACAGCATATTTAAAATCAAATTCCAAATGTTACTGTAGTTACAATTGCACATATTAGTTGGTGCATATATAAAAAAAATGACTTGCATTTATTTAGCATCATTCATGCCACAAAAGTGTCCCAAATCTCTTTACAACCAAAGAATTACATTTTTGAGTACACAGTACTGTGGAGAACACAACAGCTAAATTGCAAACTGCAAACTCCCAGTCAAGTGAGAATGACCAGATAATCTGTTCATGTAATTTTAATTGCTAAATTAATATTGACTACTCTCTTGCTCTTCTTTGAAACAGTGCTATGGAATTATTTATGTCCACATGAAAACGTATACAGTTTAGTATCCCATCTGAAAGACAGTGCCTCCAGATGTGTAGCACATAAAGTTTTACACTCGACTCAAATCTCCAGGTTTGGATTGAACTTACACCATTGAAGCTTTATTGGTGAGACTGCTACCAACTGAGCTGACTCTCAACTGGCACTTAAAGTCATAGAGTCCCAGAAATCCACAGCACAGAAACAAATCCTTGGGCTCATTGTGCCAATCAAAAATAAGCATATATTTTAATCTCATTTAATCATAGAATCCCTACAGTGGGGAAACAGGCCATCAAGTCCACACCAATTCTTCGAAGAATAATCCACTCAAAACCATTCCCCTACCCTGTTACTCTACATTTTCCCTGACTAAAGTACCTAACCTTCACATCCCTAAACACTTTAGGCAATTTAGCGTGGCCAATTCACCTAACCTGCACATCTTTGGACTGTGGGAGAAAATTCCCAGCAAACAGCTCATAGCTAAGTATGCCTTGGCACATCTAAATATGCCTTCAGTGTTCTCAATCACCTTTACAGACAGTGAGTTCTGATCCCCCTTTACCCTCTTAGTGAAAACCATTCTCCTCACAATCTTCTGCCCCTTACCTGAATTAATTGGTAGAAAAGGTACACAGATCAAAAACCTCGGTCCATGGCAACCTTACACATAAGACATATTCTTGCGCAGTTATACCATCTGGATGCATTTTGGATCAAGTATTGGATCAATTTTGGATGCATTACCTTACAGAATTGACAGTAGAAATGTTGAAACGTAAGCCATGTACAAGTCTACAAAATATCCACAACATGTAAAATGTCTGGAGTTTCGTGTACCATCATCATAAAAGACAAATTGGACAAAGTTAGATAAAAGTTTCAGTGATGTTGCTGTAGTTGGTATGGTAAATATCAGCAGATTATTGAAGTACCTTCCTTTGAATTGTTCAAATCCACAGAGCAGTCAATGTTCTCCCTGTACATCTTAATGCAACAATCGAGTTACAGATCATATTGAAGTAAAAACTTCCAGAATTTTAATTCTGGTCACCCTGTAACAGGAAGGATATTATTAAGCTGGAGAGGAATCAGAAAAGATTTAACAGGATGTTGCTGGGAATTGAAGAATTGAGATTAAAAAAATAGACTGGAAAGGCTGGGACTTTTTTGCACTGGAGCATAGGAAGTTGAGGGGTGAGCTTATTGAAGTTTATAAACTCATAGGTAAGATGAATGGCAAGGGGTTTTTCCCCTAAGATGGAGAGGTCAAAACAGGAGGGCATATTTTTAAGGTGAGAGGAGATAGATTGGGGCAACTGTTTTGCACAAAGCCCATGTGTGGAATGAACTGACAGAGTGAGTGGAGGACACAGGTACAGTTACAACTTTTAAAAGACATTTGGTTAAGTTCATGCATGTGAAGAGTCAAGTGCAGGCAAGTGGGACTAGTCTAGTTTGGGAACATGGTCAGCATGGATTCTTTCCATGCTGTTTGATTCTATGAAAGGAAGCCAATACATCCAGTCATAAGATAACTTTGAATGAGAAAGGTCAGTGGGACTATTGTAATTTATCTATCCAAATGGACCTAATATTCCCATTAATGCATTGTCCTTGCATATATCTGCGTCCTTTATATTCACTCGTGTATCTGGTAGTGAATCAGTGGATTCATCAATCTTTATGTAAAGAACAGCATGTATTTGGATTTTTACTGGTTTGATCCTGTGATCTCTTGTCCTACTTCTGCAATTAAGTTTGTAGCAATTTTCCAACTTTTCTTTTTCCATATCATTTATTATCTTGTTAAAAGTAAGCTTAGCAAGAGCCAGATCTTCATTTGTAATCATGCCAGGTCTTCGGTAATTGGAAGAGGATATTTGCTTTGTTAAAAAAAGACATAAAATTAATACTTTTAAGCAAGAAAATGGATCCACTGCAGTTAACAAAATGTTGCAGCTATCCAAATGTTGAGGGATCCAACTTTCCAGGTCTGAGAAGAGACAAAATGTTATAGTACTCATATTGCAATTGGTTCACAATTTCAATCAGCCTGTTCGTTTCTATCTTGATCTAAACTTCAGTGACATTTAACACTTTCTGTTTAGACCCACCACAAGTATTCATAATAGTGACTCATAAGACATCAAGAACTAACAGCAGAAGTGTTTTAGAAGTGATGAGTGAGTTATTTAATTGGTTCAAAGGCTTTTAGGGACATTGAACTTTTCTTTGATGCACCAAACATATAGGACTTTACCACATCAAAGTATGAAAATTGTAATATTATCACTATTTTTTTCATAGGTTTTATTCATTCTTGGTCTTGAAATTATACTGTTTACAACATTTAGTGACAGTTGCCCTGAGGTAGGATTTAGAGTCGTAGAGTCAGACAGCATGGAAACCAACCCTTTGGTCCAACTAGCTCAAATGGAAGGTTAAGATAGAAACATATTTTACTATTCAAATCCTGGATCTCTGTAAGCTCTACGAATCAACAATTGATTCTGTTACCTTTTGAATGAAGGTCTATACTATATCCAGTGAGCATTATAGAGTCATAGAGACATAAAGCATGGAAACAGACTCTTCAGTTCAACCCATCAGTGCTGACTATATTCCCAAACTAAACTAGTCCCACTTGCCTGCATTTGGCTATATCTCTCCAAACTTTTCCTGTTCATGTATTATTGAAAAGACTTTTAAATGTTGTGACTGTACTTGTATCCACCATTTCCTCTGGCAGTTCATTCCACACACAAAACACCCTCTATGTAAGATTTCTTGAAGACATTCACACAAATTTGTGCATTTTCCTTTGCTTCCTCATTCCTTTCTTTATTCGACAAATTATATTTGTAGTCTCTGATTTGCAGTGATTGAATGGTTCAAGGCTCCTTGTGTTATATGGGATTTTGAGATTTTTATTGGTGTTTAAAAATCAAACTCCATTTGCAATCAATCTATTTCATTACATCCCAGAAAAGTCAGTATGTCCCTAGATGTCAAAAATAGAACCAAGAAAAATAAAGAACTGGTACATTCCAGATCCTCCAAGAGGGTAATCCTAAACATGTCCTTTTGCACAATGGGTTTTACTGACTTTTCTTTTATTTTCTTCTACTGAATTTGGAACATCTGTGTCAAAAAGATTGTTGCTGCATTAAACAGAGTGAAAAGAAGCTCACTCACAGTATCTCAATAGTGTAGCTTCAATCAAGCAACACAAAACACACAATACATAAAGCCAGCAGCTTCTTCATTCTAGAGTGAGAATGGTAAGGATAGTAATTTGCCAATGTAGATCATGAAGGAGAGGGGTGATCAGCAAACCAATGACAATGCAAGGTGGATGTTTGAAACTGAGCAGGTCACCTCATGTAAATGGGTGAAATTTGCGGAAAAAGCAGGTGAACATCTGATAAATCAATGCACAAGAGCTGATTTTGTGATTAGGACCTCACATTTTGATTCTGACTTGAGTGAGGAAACAATCTGACTGCAGTTATTCTGCAAATGAAGGAGACTGTCTTATGTCCCCTTGGTACAGCCAGAAGGGGCATCAGATCTCCTTTGGAAAGTTGTGACTTCCTCCACCTTGGGGTCTAAAGCCTTGAAAAGAATTAAACCTGAGAATGGATAACTATAGAAAAATATAGTTTGTGATCCTGTCAGCAGAATGCAAGAAGACATGCTCTAAAGCTGTGATTGTCAGTCTTGTATAATAGTTATTTAACATGGCCTGCATTTAAAAGAAGCAGATATCCAGCATGTGTACTGATTCATTGGTAAAGAACGACTATCCATGTACAGGATGTATGGTTGTTGTATAAGTAATTCACTTTTCAGTTGAAGGACCCCTTTTAAAATGGTTTAGTAATCATAGATCAATTTAAATGCACAGCATAATGTTGGATGCCCATCAGCTATTGTGTCAATAAATCAGTGTACCTGATGATGATATCATTAATGCATGTTACCTGAAATGTGGTTGTAATCCATTTTACCTCAGATCATTAGAAGAATGACACTATTAGAAATATGCCAGTTTGTTGTAACTGAATAGCTTTATATTAGCCCAGGCAATATAAAGAAGAATGCAATGTTTGTACATAATAGTTAGCAGTCATAAATATCTGTTGGATTCTTCAATACCAGGGTATCCACATCCAGTTTCTTATATTGTGGGAAATAATATCGGCACTACCACTTCAGATAAATTGCCATGTTGGAAACAAGTTCAGCCTATGGTAAAAGCAATGACCATCTCGTAAAAGACTCCAATATGTGTGTGATAGATATTTAGAAAACTAATTGAAGACCAAATGAACGTCAGCTTTGGACAACGGAGAATACTTTGAGCATCATCAAACTCTATGAGTACACTTTTGCAGCTTTGTAGATAGGGCATTGACAACCAAGAAAATGATACTAATTTATTATTTAATTGGAATATATGTTGATTCAAAGCAAACAAAATTTCTAAGATTACTATAATTAAAAGAAAGGAAAGAAAAGCCAAAGTGCTCTTTTCGCCTTTAGCAAAAAAACAATTCAATTCGGAAGCTGGAAGATAGAACTGTACTTCTGATTGTTGATGTGTATCATTTACTCAGAACTACAGCTGCACAGGTTGTATTCTTAAGGAAGGAGCAGTTTAAAATCTACATTCACTTGAAGTCAGGAACACATTGCTTAAGGTGGTTTAGTAAATCATTTTTAAGGGAAAATCATGGAGAGCAGAAACATTATTGTAGATTAAGCAGCAAGTGCCACCCTTACCGGTTTACAGCCACTTAAATAACACATGCAATTCTACTTACACCTCAAGTAATAAACAATCCCAAGAAAAGAGCTCTCAAAATCTTACTGACCATTGACCTGGAGGGGTTTCACCAAATTAACATATCTGATCTTCCCACTGACAATCAGAAACATCCAGAAATGATTTGGAAAGTTCTCCAAGAGCAACTCATGCTCAGAACTAACTCCTCAGTCCTTGAAAGGATGAATAGATTTCAAATTGTGTAATGCAGACAAGCAACACAGAGTCTGTTGACCAGTTTCTAGGAAAACGCCACATCAAAGAAAATGAGTGTGTCTCTTCCAAAGTGGAACTCTCAAAAAGGTACTTGAGTTAGTCATTACCTCCCAGCTAATGACACACTTGAGGAAGAATCCCTTAAGGAAGAATCATAAAATCATACAGCACAGCAGAGGCCCTTCAGTCTGCTTGGATAAAAGTTACTTTAAAATACACCAATCCCACTTTTCAATATTTTGAATGCTGTGTCGTATCAAGTGCTCATCTAAGTACTTTTTGAAGGTTATGAGGTTTCCCACTTCAACTACCCTCACAGGCAGTGCATTCCAGATTCCCACTACCTTCTGGGTGAAAAAGTAATCTTCAAACGCTTACTAAACCTCTTGTCTTTCCCCTTAAAAATGATGCCTCCTCGTTGTTGACCATTCGACTAAGGGTAACATGTGCTTTCTATCCACCCTGTACATGCCCCTCATAATGTTATACATCTCAATTGGGTCCTCTCTCAGTCTTATCTGCTCTAAAGAAAAAAAGAAAAGACTTAGGCAATACTTGAGAATGGATAAATGTGAATATTATAGTGGCTTTAGATGCAATCAGCACTATTGCTACAGTTAGTAAACATCAACAAGCCAACCGATTCTATCACAGACATGATTTGTCACACCTACCAAAACATTCTGACTTTTCTGGATTTCTATAAAGCATGTGTCATAAATCAGCATTGCACACTCAGGAGCAGAAAATTTGGTTCAAAGACCAAGTCAGACCCCAGAACAAAACAAAATGGTTGATCACTACAAAACTAGCAGCATGTAAAGTGTTAAGAAGGCAATTTAAACACTGATCATTCACTTACTTTGCTGACTTCCTCGAATGTCTGCACAGACCCTCTGGAGTCCATGAATCCCAAGTTTGGAAACATGTGAGAACATGTTGTAGAAAGAGGGGGCATGGTCTCATTTGTGCAGTATGCATTATTTGTATAATATGCCCTGACCATTGTTGTAGAGAGAGACGTGGGAAGAATTATTTGAATGGTTCATACTCTGGATTGAAATATTAAAGCGTTGGAGCTTTTAATAGTCAGTAGCTTGAATCTACAAATATACATTAGAAATGTGAGAAGTCTTACATGCAGTCAAACAGAGTTCATAAGAATTCTAGCAATGCCTGAGATGACATAACAGGGACAATAGATTCCATTCTATGAGTACCTTAACTTTCAAAGTTGCATAACAAAACTCTGCACATTTATTTGTAACAGTTGGTTTTCGTTCAGTTTAATGCTTCACCATGTTGATGAGTTTGGCAGATAGAAACTAACAATGCAGAGTATTCCCCTCTATTAAGGAACCAATGATATCTTCTGTTCACATTAAGTTACATTATAATGTTTATTTATCTGTGCTTGTTTCACAATTGGAAACACTTAAGCAGTTACTTAAAACATCAGTTCTCCCATAAGCCTGTCTGCAACACTTGCAAGTCTTAAAAGGAGTACTGATTATAATATAATACTTAGATTAGATTACTTACAGTGTGGATACAGGCCCTTCAACCCAAACCGATCTGCCTAAGTGCAACCCACCCAGACCCATTCCCCTACACCTAATATTACGGGTAATTTAGCTAACCTGCACACTTTTGGACTGTGGGAGGAAACCAGAGCAAATCCACGCAGATACAGGGAGAATGTACAAACTCCACACCAGACAGTTGCCTGAGGTGGGAATTGAACCCAGGTCTCTGGTGCTGTGAGGTAATAGTGCTAACCACTGAGCCACTATGTTGCCCACTACTTCTTATTGTTTCTAGTTAGTACTAAAACAGATCGATGAGCAGTAAGTACAGACAGACTCCAACCATAAATGTGGTAAAATAATCTGATATATATATATATATATATATATATATGCATCAACACATGCTAATAACAGTTTAACATAAACAAGCTAGTTGAAAATTAACATTCTCTTGAGGAAATAGAAATGGTCATAAAAATATTATCTATAAGTCAGCAAGAAGCTGATAACTAATTACCATGGAATATTAAAAATGTTCCATCGTCTATTTTGCATGCAACCTTTCAGTGTTGTACGTTCGTGCAATAAAATCCATTGACGTAGTAATACTTCAAACAGCTGCTAATAGTTTCTCCAAATACCCTACTTCAGTAAAAAGAACAAGTGATATCATTGGCTTAGGATAAGAAAATGCTGACACTATTTATTAAGTACCTTTTACATTCTCAACGTGACTCAGCGAACCTCACAAACTATGGAGAACTTTCAAATGGGAGTCACTGTGAGTCTCTCAGTAAACTTGGTAAATGTTCTCATGGCAAGGACACTGAAATAGTAACTGAGACAAGTCTACAGTTTATTTGTTTTTGACTGAATTAGTTAAGAGAAGAATATTGACCAAGATACTTAAAGAATGACCATTGTCTTCTCCAGACAGTGACAATAACCATTTATATCTTAGTTTAATGCCTTAGCTAAAAGAAAATTCTTCTGAAATTACAGCATTCAGTACTACTCTGAAATATGAGCTACATGTCTCAGGTGACCCAGTGTTAGAAAAGATGTATATATCTTTTTCTCAGAAATTTTAAGAAATAGGTTGAACGCATTCTAGTTCAGGAGAAAAGAGCATTGTCTTAATGTCCTGTACAGGTTAACTCACAATGTAGCCAGGTTTAGATCCTATTTGTTGTGAAGGTGGAGGTGTGTACTGTACCTTTAAGAGAGAGAGAGAAAAGGAGGCTGGCCAGGACTGACTGAAAACACAGATTGTGCTGAACAAATTAAAAATGTAGCATTTGGTTGACACAAATAGTTGGTACTGTGTTGCCATGGAACAAAAACAAATTCAAATTTGGCCAACCCAGTTTAAATTATGCTCTAATTGACCAAAATCCAATTGAATTTGAATTTTCATGCTTTGATGACATTAAACCAATGAAATAATCTGATGTTTGGGGGAATAAATCTGGACATTTTGAACAATTAGAGGAGAACTGCCAAGAACACCAACAAGAATAGGTTGCTAGCTGAATAGCTCTCTGAAAGGTACCTGTCCATAAGAGAAGTTGTGCAACAGAAGACCGAAGTAAAGATGACCCAGAAAAATACAGCGAAAATCTACAAAAGAGAATTGATAAAGCTGACTGGTTTTGAAATGTGATTTCTATTTTGTAAATCTTAACTGGGGCTTTTTTAGCTAATCAGTATTGTAGAGTGGGTGGTAAAAGATGGGTTTAAGAGAAAGAAGTTGTAAATAGTGGTTTTATTGTTCTCTGTTGGACTTAAAGAATAAAATTGTTTTTTTTACTTTAAATAGTGAAATCTGGGATAGTTCTTTGCCTCTTAAACTTTAACAGATTATGGCGCAAGGTGAGCTTCTCTGTGTATCAGGTTTAAAGTAGCAGAGGGGTTTACCCCATGTCATAACATATTAGAGGCCTCTGTTATACCTAGAAGACAACATGCAACCATAAGAGATGCCAGCATATTAATCAAAGTCTTGTGCCTTAACAACTGGATTGTTCTCTCTCTGGCCTATTCTTCTCGGTGTTAGTCATTTTCTCTTGGTGTTTTCATAGTTCGCCTATTATGCATGAAATTGTTTTCATGTTCTCCCTGTTTGATAGCATTGCATTAGCTTTCACTGTTGGGAATATCCCCACTGCTTGCATCAATAGTTCCAAAGTTGGTAAAATTGGATTCCATCTCAGTTTTGACTGGGAATATAAATGAGGAGAAAGAAATCAATTAACAAGAATGTAGAATGGTACATTCACTTGACATTTTGTACATAAATAGATAGCAAGCTGAACAACAATCTCTTGCTAAAATGGTAAAAGTTGTTTCACTTGGAAATGTACCAAAATCAGTGTCAGTCTGACAGGCCATCTCCACTTACTGGCAGCTTAGTGGCAAAGGGAGGAACAGTTTTCCAAATTTGTGATGCTGTTGTCAACACCTAGCAGTCCTTGGTCAATATCCTGTTCAATGTAGAATTAGGGTTTCTGCTCTATTTTAGTTAGTAAGTTTTAACATTAATAAAGGAAATGTACCAGTGGGATCTCCTCCCCCTTCTATATCGGCCAATTTATAGTACAGTGGATGATTTAGATTAGATTCCCTACAGTGTGGAAACAGGCCCTTCCACCCAACAAGTCCACACCGACCCTCCGAAGAGTAACCCACCCCCGACTAATGCACCTAACAGTTATGGACAATTTAGCATGGCCAAGTCACCTGACCTGCACATCTTTGGAATGTGGGAGGAAACCGAAGCACCCAGAGGAAACCCACGCAGACATGGGGAGAATGTGCAAACTCCACACAGACAGTCGCCCAAGGCTGGAATTGAACCTGGGACCCTGGTGCTGTGAGGCAGCAGTGCTAACCACTGAGTTACTTGCATTAAATTGGGGCTCTTTGATATAGACCACAATCACAAACTCATTTCACATGGGAGCCTCACTGCTGAAGAAATTTGATTGTTCAAATGAAGATGAGTAATTAATTACTTTATTAATATTGCTTGACTGAATTGAACACTTGTGACCAGGAAAGCTGTGAGCACATGCACTCTCCTGGATCATGAGTTTGTTACTGAAAGCATTAGAGGAACATTTGAAACAAATTGGTTTCATTTTGCAACATGCCCAGTAGAAACAATTGTATCCGAGAGGAATATTCTCCTCTGCATTATGCATTAGCCACAAGTGGGAACCCAGATGTGGCTGACTATACATCTAAGTAGAAAGTAAAAGGATGAGTTTTGAATCACCTCTGTTGAACATTTTGACATGACATACGAACGTGTGCTATAATCTCTTCATCTACTTGTTGGTAAAATGGATGATGACTAGCAGAGTGTGAGGGTCAGTGTTCTTTGATTGTTAGGAGTGCTTTATTTCTATGGTTACCAAATGGGGATAGATGTTAAATGTACGCAGGAAGTGCATTTACTTGGATTTTCTGTCAGGCATCTTCCATTAAATTTAGTGCATGTAGCTAAAACAGTTGTGTCACATCTGTGGCTTGTCAACATTTCTAATGTGGCTGTGGCACACCTCTAGAAAATAGGCTGCACATTACACTGGAATTCTACTCAACACAGCATTAGGCATCGTCCCATCAATAATCTATTCCTCTTCTAAATATCACTGCATGGCAAAAAATCACAAAGTCTGGATTAATTATACTACTTGCATAAAGTTCTGCCTGCAGGGTTGTAAGCACCCAAAGCAGCAATAACAATTAAAAACAGGATTGGATCAGGATACTCACAGTCAATCACTATTCCTGAAGACCAATGTTAGATGGTCACTTGATGCAACCAAGTGAATTTCTAAAGGAAGGCTGAAATACTGATGTCTTTTACTATTCAAATCCTGGATCTCTGTAATCTTTACAAATCAATAATTTACTCTGTTATCTTTGAATGAAGGCCTATGCTATATTCCATAAGCATTGTAGAGTCATACAGCATGGAAACAGACCCTTCAGTTCAACCAGTCCTCACTGCCATGTTCCCAAATTAAACTAGCATGCGCTTGAAATATGTTCCTATTCAGGAACTTATCCAAATGTCTTTTAAATGTTATAACTTACTTGCATCCATCACTTTCTCTGGCAGTTCATTCTACACATAAGCCACTCCCTGTGTAAAAAAAGTTGTCCCTCATGTCTTTTTAAAATCTTTCTCCTCTCACCTTAAAAGTATGCCCTCGAGTTTTGAACTCCCCCAGCCTCAAGAATAGACCTTCATCATTCACCTTACCTTGCCCCCTCATGATGTTATAAACCTAAATAAGGTCACCCCTCAACCTTCTATGCTCCAGTGAAAAAAAAGTCCCAGCCTTTCCAGTTATTTTTATATCTCAAATCCTCCATTCCTGGCAAATCTGTTCTGCATCCTCTCCAGTTTAATAATATCCTTCCTATAACAGGGTGACCAGAACTGCATAAAATACTTCAGAATTCTTTCCATTAAGTTTTGTTAGATGACATAAAAATACATTCATTTTTTCCATTCTGGTATTCAGTAAATTGTATCCACATTCACCACACATAATACCTCAGAATTTTAAACACCCAACCTTTACGAAACAAAACCAAAACACATCTTTTTCTGATCTGAATGCTGTAAAGCCTGAAAATGCCATTTCGTGTATTACCTCATTTCTAAGACACCCAAGACAATCTCTGCTGTGGATGCTTCAACAACTTAATTTATTTTTTTCGAAAAGCCTTTGTATTTATATCGCACCTTTCATGACCTTCCAAAGCATTTTGCGGATGATAAGATATTTTGAAATGCAAGCACTGGTGAAAAGTAACAAATCAAATTTTTCCAGAGTTTGGGTTAGAGGCAAAAAGGTAGATTATGACTGTGTGATATTGTAAAAGAGGCAGCAGTAAATAGGAGCCTGTTTCATATCTTTATTTCCAATTAAAATACAGAACTTAAAAATTGCTAAAAAGAGACATGAGGTTGAAGTTTTTTGTTTTGCACTCATCAGGATTGAAATACAAAAAAAACTTTAGAAAAGGGAAATGCACTTTATACAACGTGAGAAGAGTATGCTGTTTGGTTGAACTAAAGTTGGCATGAAGAGTAGGCAGGAAGTTCTAACTTTCTTAATTATCAGATTACATTTAAAACAGGCAATTCAACTCTGGTCAGAGCATCAGCATGGAGATTTAACAGGAACTGTGCCCTTTCCTCAGTGAAAAGGAGAAATATGTGAACATATTCGATTTGCTTAAAAAGAACAGTGTTTGATTATAAGTAGGTTCCAGCACCCACAGATGAATCACACAATGAGCCTAGCTTATAATTCTAAATTGGCTTTTGGTGCCAGTCCAAGAGCTGTCAGGACTACATTGGAAATGTTATTCAATGGCAGAATCACATCTAATGTTCGATGTTTTGACAGTGTGGGCTGGTTAAGCGCAGTTGGCACACTGGCCACTGAAGAATGCATTATTTAATATAGTCTGCCTATGGTTAAATCTGTAGACGACATACCTGGTATCACACTGGCTCTGAAACTCATAAACCATATTATTCATTTGTGTGGCAGGTAAGACATATTTTTGGCTTGATGGCAGTGTCCTATAAGTGGGAGATACAATTTATGGCTTTACTGCCAAGTAGCAGCATGAGAGGGCTAGCTTCACCTTCTTGATCAAATTTTTGAGACTGCTTCTCCTTCCAGGGTAAACTGAATTAAATGTGGCAGCTCTCAAGGCCAAATGTTGTTCTAAGAGGCCCTTCCATGGGTTTGCATGATATAGAGCAAGGGATGATTTAATCGAGATAACCATTATCATGCGGGACTTTGACACACCCTATTTTGTTTGACTACTCCATTTTGAAGATGGTTTTGAATGCAGGATGATACTATTAAGATGTGTAACAAAATTCTTGGATGCAAGTTAGCTACTTTCCCTCAATGTGTTGGTTGAAAAACTTACCACGGACTCCTTACTACTATCCTAGTCACCACAAGCCTATGTTCAGAAGCCTAATTTCCATATGATACATAATCAGCTTTGTCGGCAACCTGACAAACTGATAGGCCATCTAACTATCAGCTTTTGGTGTAACTTTAGTGCTGATTGAGCCTCCTCATCCCTCTGTGGCAAAGAATTCCAATGATACCCCTACAGTTGGAGCAAAGAAATTCTTCCTCATCTCAGTCTTAAATAGCCTGCCCCTTCTTCTGTGACTGTGCTTTAGAGGTCACCCCTCCCCAACCAAGAGGGATGGGGTTCTCATTACAAAACCAATGGTTGATAGACAGATAAAAGTGGAATAAAGACTGTAAAAGAAAATTAACTCAAATGAAACCGAAAGATCGGAAATTTAAATCAATAATACCTGACATCATAAAATTAGAAATGCAACACGAGGTCGATCAGCATTAATCACTCAGGTGTGCTGTTTCCTTTTACCTTATTTCATTGTTAACTCAATCTTAAAAATAGATCTTACTTTCAAAAATAATGCTTACCAGAATATTCAAGATGAGACCTTTGGTGAAAATGTGACGTCTGTTTGTAAAACTGCTGCAGTTCCTGACAGGCAGAATGCAGAATTCATGTTATTGACTAACAGAAACATGAATCATAATGAAGCTGCAACCTTGGCAGCTTTGACCAGAAAGCTCTATGCCTGTGACCTTTCAGTTACCCATCTAACGTTACAATGTTTTCAGAGAAAAAAAATGCAATCCAATCTGAAATGACTTGCTTCAGCTTTAGCTGCTTCACTTCCAGCCTCACTCCCACCATCACCTACCTCACACCCACTCTTGCCTCCTGTCATCACCATTGCACTCAAACACTTAAAACTTAAAACCCTCAAACTAAAATCTGGAGGAGGAAGTATGATTGATCAATTTAATTTGATAGAGTAAATCATGTTAATTTTGCTCCTGAGTACTTCTGACTGGAGAGTTATTGCACCTGAAAGGATTTGCAGAGTTTAATGTTATGGATTGCCCGAGGTTAAAATTCTGCTTTATCCAGCAGAATTTTATTTTTATGTGGAATTATTAGGAGCTGCAAGGCCATTTACTGTTATTGCTATTTGTTGCCATCTGATCATGTTTTACTGTTTCTTAATAAAAATGTTGCTTGTTTAAAAATGCGGAGACAGCTCCAGACCAATATTTCCTTCAGAATAGGACATGAAATTGACATGAAATGGAATATTTTAGAAATATGGTCTAAACCAAGCTGCAGTGGGTCACCTCGTAAGGTTTGTCATTAGTTAATTTCTTCTCTTTTCCTTCAGCTCAAAAGAAATTTCATTGGAAATTTCTACAAATTTGTAGAAGGTATGTTGAACATTTGAGAATTTGGTGCATGAGCGCACCAATGGTATATATCTTTAAAACAAAAATTAATGAAAAAAAGGGAAGTGGAGTAACAGCAGACTTTGATACAAGACAGCCAAGATTTTTATTTCTGTCAAGATTTCCCATTGTTTGAAAGAAATCAGAATACAACAGAGGCTGAAGGGTGACATTGTAGAGGTTTATAAAATCATGAGGGACATGGACAAAGTAAGTAGACAGGTCTTTTCCCCTGGGTGGGGGAGTCCAGAACTAGAGGACAAAGGTTTCGGGTGAGGGAGCAAGATTTAAAAGGGACCTAAGCGGCAACGTTTTCACACAGAGGGTGATGCGTGTATGGAATGAGCTGCCAGAGGAAGTGGTGGAGACTGGTACAATTGCAACATTTAAAAGGCATGTGGATGGGTATATGAATAGGAGGGGTTTGGAAGGGTACAGGCCGGGAGCTGGCAGGTGGGACTAGATTAATTTAGGATATCTGGTCAGCATGGATGAGTTGGCCCAAAGGGTCGGTTTCTGTGCTATACATCTCTCTGCCTCTATTAGAGAAGCCTTGGTGCAGTTAGGTAAGAATTTGGTCACATGAGGTGAATAATGTATTCAGATTTTCCTTCTCAACTGGATAAAGGATATACTTGCCTGGAGGACGTGTAACAAAGATTGACTGGACTGATTTCTGGGATATGGGAATATAAGGTGAGATGGAATATGGGAGGCCTATATTCCCTGGAATGAACAAAAAGTGATATCATCAAGGTTTTTTTTAACATTTTTTAAGTTAATTGACAAGGAAGGTAAAGAGAGGGCCTGTTTTCTCTGGCTGTAAAGTTTGAAATTAGAGGTCGTAGTCTCGGCATAACATGTTGACCATTTAGGACTGAGATGAAGAGAAATTTCTTCACTGAAAGTGGTCACAAATTTTTGGAAATCTCCTTCGTAGAGTTGAGGAGGAAATTAAAGCATTTCAGATTTTTTTTTCAAAATCTTTTGGCAGTAATTTTGTACCTGCAAGATGTTGCCTTATTTCTGGGGTAGAGAGGTCAGGGAGCAGGAACATAAATTTCATCAGTTAAAGGGTCTTTAAAAAAGAATCCTAATTTTCTCTTGTGAGTTTTCTCTTCATGAAGTCACTAGAGGATAAATGCGAAACGGTTATTTTACCCTTTGGGAGAATCATTGGCCTGAGGACATTATCTCAGAATAAGTGGCTGCACATTTAAGACACAGATGAGGAGGAATTTCCCTCAGAAACTTGTGAATATGTGGAATTCTTTACTCAGAGGGCTTTGAAGGCTATACTGTCAAATAGAGAGACAGATTTTTCATTAGTAAGGAAATCTAATGCTATGGTGAAATGGCAGGAAAGTGATTAGATTAGATTCCCTACAGAGTAAAAACAGGCTCTTCGACCCAACCAGTCCACACCAACCCTCTGAAGAGTGACCCACACAGACCCATCTCC
This sequence comes from Chiloscyllium punctatum, assembly GCF_047496795.1. Lineage (NCBI taxonomy): Eukaryota > Metazoa > Chordata > Chondrichthyes > Orectolobiformes > Hemiscylliidae > Chiloscyllium > Chiloscyllium punctatum. The sequence goes on from NC_092777.1 coordinate 51,577,963, forward strand.
CTCTGACTAATGCACCTAACACTATGGACAATTTAGCATGGCCAATTCACCGAACCTCCAACTCTTTAGACTGTGGGAGGAATGTGAAATTTGACACGGGGAGAATGTGAAAACTCCACACAGACAGTCACCTGAGGCTGGAATCGATCCTGGGATCCTGGTGCTGTGAGGCTGCAGTGCTAACCACCGCGCCACCCCATGTTGAGTATTATCAGAGCAGCCATGATCTCATTGAATGGTGGAGCAAACTTTATGGGCTGAAAGGTCTACATCTGCTCTTTTGTTTTATGGTCACATGATCAATACAAATCCATCCATTTTTGGCATCGAAAATGGTATTTCTTCCTCATCACAAGTTACTGAACTGCTTACATATCTATCGAGGCAGGCTGGTTAAACATGCCATTATTTTTACAGGAAATTTGAGTTATAAACCTGAAGCCAAAAAGATCAGATGAGAAAACTGTGACACAAAATGGATTTACAATCAAATCAGAGGTGAAATAAAAAAGAATAAGTATCATGAGTGAACCCTTGCAGGAAGAAAGCCACAGGGGTTTACTGGAGGATTTCCAGAAATTGTAAAAACGCATCAAAAAAGTGAGCAGATGCTACTGTAACAGCAGAAACTAACCAGGCTGGTAATTTCTCCTTTCCCCAGCAACACAACATTCGGTGAGGATGGAAATTGTAGATCAGAGGATTGTAATGGCTGGGTCCTGAAGTTTTGTCTTTGGGATTGGGTTTTTCTCCATTGATTTTCATTGCTTTTACATTCAGACCATCTGAAGTGTCACCAGTCCAGCTACCAGCTGCTCTAAGACGCTGCCATACCACCAATGTGTTTACCTTTGGAAGGGATGATTAGCAAATGTATACCTCCTTCTCGTTTTCCAAGGAAGCCAACAACATGGTAGTTGCAAGGACAAGGGTAGTTGCAGATTGTGGAAACTGCAAATATTTAATGAAGTTCACAGTTTAAGGGAAAACTGAACTTGGAGAGAGATGTGAAGTAAAAGGCGAACTGTACCAATATCCATCCAATTGCCACTGGGAATGTACGTAAAGAGCAATGTCATCATGCTGTCAGATCACATGGGACTGAGGCCTGATGGTGGAAGGCTAAACTCTACTTGACCATGCTGTGGATATAGTTTATATCAAGAAATGTTGAATTTGCATTTGCCTTGTTTTCAGTCCTCATGTATCTCAAGCTCCGAGATGAGCCTAACAATAGATTAGATTACTTACAGTGTGGAAACAGGCCCTTCGCCCAATAAGTCCACACCGACCCTCCAAAGAGCAACCCACCCAGACCCATTCCCCTACACCAAACACTACAGGCAATTTAGCATGGCCAATTCACCTAACTTGCATATTTTTGGACTGTGGGAGGAAACCGGAGCACCTGGAGGAAACCCACACAGACACAGGGAGAATGTGCAAACTCCACACAGACAGTTGCCCAAGGCAGGAATTGAACCCAGGTCTACTGACACTGTGAGGTAGCAGTGCTAACCACTGTGCCACCGTGTCGTCCAAAACTGGCTCCTAAAAAGAGTTCTATTTTTGAGAGATGAATAAGGAATGCTTTCAGTGCATTACAATTCTATTAACTTTCACTTATAATAAGATATGAACTTGCCAGGAGGTAAAGCTTTGTATCTTATGAAAGCATTTATATGTTTATGTTTCATTGTGCATATTGTGATAGACTCACCATTATTGTAACCCTTGGAAAGTGCAAGACAGATAAATTGACAGTAGAGCATAGAGCATAGAGCATAGAACAGTACAGCACAGAACAGGCCCTTCAGCCCACGTTGTTGTGCCGACCATTGATCCTCATGTATGCACCTCAAATTTCTGTGACCATATGCATGTCCAGCAGTCTCTTAATTGTCCCCAATGACCTTGCTTCCACAACTGCTGCTGGCAATGCATTTCATGGTCTCACAGCTCTTTGTGTAAAGAACCCGTCTCTGACATCCCCTCTATACTTTCCTCCAACCAGCTTAAAACTATGACCTCTCGTATTAGCCATTTCTGCTCTGGGAAATAGTCTCTGGCTATCGACTCTATCTATGCCTCTCATAGGTAATGAGTTTCAAGCATTATTGATTTTTAGAGTTAAAACCAACATTTTTCACAGTCGTATTTCAATTACATTTGTCATTTATGTCAGCAGTTAACACCATGAGACAGCTGTACTACACAGGGTTCAAGTGCCTGGATCACATCAGTAAACTTGCTAAATGAAACTGTGAATAACTCTTTAACACAGTTATAAGATCCTCCAGATTCAGTGCTAAACCTGGTTCCAGTGGCATTTCCACCTGCCTCTTTATCAAGCACAAAGAGTTGTAATTCCCTTTTGAGAGACAAGTCCACAATTTGAAGCAGCTGTCAGTTGTACCCCAGAGACCCTTAGTGTTTTATTCATTGAGGAGATGTACGTGTTATGGTCAGTATTTAGTGCCTACCCCTACTTACTATAGACTAGATGGTGTCAAGACTTCCTTAAACTGCCCTAGGACACAGAAATGTCTAGGAGGTCAAAACTCCTTCTGAACGGGTGGATCACTGACCTGTTCTCATCCTTTGCTTATTGCACTTTAAACTTAGTGATAAAGAATAAGTATTTTTTTCTGACTTCCCAATGGTATTTTGAAACTGCGGCTGCTTTGTCTTATTTTCTGATGTTGCTATTAATGAGGCCCCTGCATCATAGTCTCAACTTTCCTGTTTATCGTCATCATCATTCACATGGTTTTGAAAGCACAAAGCAGTTCTTCAAAATTATATGACCTTCATAAGCATTGCGCATTACATGAGTTGCTGAGACTAGCTTAGTTCAAGAGTAAATGTACCGGTACGCATCATAGTTGGCACATACTGATGGCCACAGCGAATTAAAGTACTTCCTTTATTGTGGAAAAGATGTCTTTATAGAAAATTCATATTAACATCTAGTATTGTACTCACTACTCTGTGAGACAGAGTGAATTTGCAGGCTTAACTTGCAGTACTGTGTACAGTTCTGGTCTCCAAATTTGAGGAAAGACATTCTGGCTATTGAGGGAGTGCAGCATAGGTTCACGAGGTCAATTCCTGGAATGGCAGGATTGCCTTACACGGAAAGACTGAAGCGACTGGGCTTGTATACCCTTGAGTTTAGAAGACTGAGAGGGGATCTGTTTGAAACGTATAGGATTATGAAAGGACTGGACACTCTGGCAGGAGGGAACATATTTCCGTTGATGGGGGAATGCCGAACCAGAGGACACAACTTAAAAATACGGGGTAGACCATTTAGGACAGAGATGAGGAGAAACTACTTCACCCAGAGAGTGGTGGCTGTGTGGAATGCTCTGCCCCAGAGGGCAGTGGAGGCCCAGTCTCTGGATTCATTTAAGAAAGAATTGGATAGAGCTCTTAAAGATAGTGGAGTCAAGGGGTATGGAGATAAGGCTGGAACAGGATACTGATTAGGAATGATCAGCCATGATCATATTGAATGGCGGTGCAGGCTCGAAGGGCAGAATGGCCTACTCCTGCATCTATTGTCTATTGTCTATTGTCTTAACTGATTCTCACTTCCTATACATTGAGAAGGACATTTTCCAGCAATGTTCTCAGTGACAGTAATTGAAATGATGTGGGTGAACTTAAAGTCTACAAGGACTCAGCCAGTATACAGCCTAAGATTTGGATATATTGGGATTGCAGTCAGTCCTTTACTGACCTTCATTGACTGCCTCTGTCTGCGCAAAGCTGATACAAAGGTGCATGCCACCTTTAAATGAACATGAACCAGATGCCATCAGATTCCCATCAAGACACTGACTTTACCTGAAGTTGGGATTTTCCTGAAATCTGTTTTATACTAATGAGTACCTATCACATATGAATAAAGTCCTGCCTTTAGCAAACTGAAATTTGGCATCCCTCCTGATTAAGTCACCCACAAGCCTTGCTTCCCATTCTTCTTGGCTCCATTTATTCTTCCACCCTATGTTAGGAATACAGGAAAAGCTAGGAGCAAGTTACTGCAGATGCTAGAATCTGTACTGAAACCAAAAAATGCTAGAAATCACATTGGGTCAGCAAGCACCAGCTCTGACGAAGAGTCATCTAGTCTCGAAACCTTAGCTCGCTCTCTCTCCTTGGATGCTGCCTAACCCACTGTGATTTCCAGTAGGTCATGGATGAGGTCATGGCTAATCTGTATCCTATTCATCTACCCCCCCGAGCTCCACTTGTTCCACATCTTGGTATTGGAGATACTTCGTTATTTCTACCATTGCACTGCAAAAATAGTTTCCTCATTTCACTCCTGAATCGCATGGCTCTTATTCTAAGCTAATGTTCCCTTGTGGTAGATTGCTCTTCTTTATTGTAATAACACTTAGAGATAGCTTCTTCCTGATGTTCGAGAATAGGAACTGTCTAGTCTCTTAAGCATCCTTTGCCACAAATGATCATTCTCTAAAGTAACAACAGCAACAGTGGGGAATAGAATATCAATTACAAACAGTCAATATTCGTATTTATAAGTGAACAACATGAGCTATCATCATGAAATGATAGCTTAAATTAAAAGCAGCAAAAGTAACTGCAAAGAAATAGATGCAATACAATCCAATCAGTGCTCTATATAACATCAAGATATATAATAATTTGAGCAGATCCATCACTAAAAGCTAGTTTGTTGTTATTACTTATGAATCAGAAAAGGTTTGAGTTGTTTTAAAAAGTACTTTCATATAATTAAGGGTTTTGATTTGAGAGAGTCCTGATCTGGAGCTCAGCAGTTGATCACCCAGTTGATAGGCTGGACATTGAGAGGTGCTCCATATGCATCAGTGCAATTGTTTAGTTCATGTGAAAACAGATTTCGAAATGACAGTAATTTTCACTGAGACAAAAAACTTGCAGATGCTGGAATCCAAAGTAGACAGGCAGGAAGCTGGAAGAATACAGCAAGCCCGGCAGCATTAGGAGGTGGAGAAAGGGTTACACCCGAAACATCGGTGGTCCTGAAGAAGGCTTACACCGGAACATCGACTTCTCCACCTCCCAATGTTGCCTGGCTAGCTGTGTTCTTCGAGTCTCCTGCCTGACTGGCAGTAATTTGCACTGGGCATGATTATCGATAAATTACATTGACATCAATGTAACTTCATTTGCACCCAAGAATCTGATGGTAATGTGGAACCTGCTGCCACAGAGTGTTTGATATTGTTTACCTTGAAGCATTTAAAAGCAGACTTAAAGGCATAGAATCAAAGAGGTGTACAGCACAGAAACATATCCTTTGGTCCCACGCGTCCATGCGAACCAGATATCCTAAATTAATCTAGTCCTATTTGCTAGCATTTGGCCCATTTCCCTTGAAACCCTTCCATTCATATACCCATCCAGGTGTCTTTTAAATGTTATACTTGTACCAGCCTCCACCACTTCCTCTGGCAGCTCATTCCATACTCGTACCACGCGCTGCTTGAAAATGTTGCCCCTTAGGTCCCTTTTAAATCTTTCACCACTTATCCTAAACCTATGCCCTCTAGTGCTGGACTCCCCCACTCTAAGGAAAAGACCTTCTCTATTTATCCTATCCAAGCCCCTTATGATTTTATAAATCTCTGTATGGTCACCCCTCAGCCTCCAATGCTCCAGGGAAAATAGCCCCAGCATGTTCAGCCTCCCCCTATAGCTCAAATCCCCCAACCCTGGCAAAATCCTTGTAAATCTTTTCTAAACCCTTTCAAGATTCACAACATTCTTCCGATATCAGGGAGAATTGCACATAGTATTCTAGAAGTTCCATAACTAACGTCCTGCACAGCCACGACTGACCTCCCAACTCCTACATTCAATGCACTGACCATTAAAGGCGAGCCTACCAGACACCTCCTTCACTATCCTATCTATCTGTGACTCCACTTTCAAGGAACCAAGCACCTACACTCCAAGGTCCCTTTGTTCAGCAAGACTCCCCAGGACCTTACCATTAAGTGTATAAGTCCCGCCCTGATTTGCCTTTCCGAAATGCAGCACCTCACATTTATCTAAACTAAATTCCATCTGTCTCTCCAGATAAATGACAAACTGAGGGAGTAAAGTGGTACAAGACAATGGTATGGGAGTAAATACATTGCTAGACATGATCGTTCTGGATTCATCACAATTATAAGATTTCTCATCATGTAAAAGATATTTATCATAGCTACCAGTTAAAGTACAGACATCATTGAGCTTGCCTACATTGCATTCTTGCTACACTACTCTGTGCCTTCCATCTATTAAACAGCTAAAATATATCAAGAAAGGCCAAATTGCAGCAGGCTAACAAATATACTATGCCAATATGTATGAGGTAAATTAAAAATTATCATTCTGTAATGATTTGTATTATATTTATATGTTGTAAACTTAACACTAGAGGGAACAAGCACCCTACAGAAGTGACAAACCAGATCATCTCCTTATACGGTTCATTGCATCAAGAGACAAATTGAAATAATAGCAGTTGTTACCATACCAACTTGAGTGTTTATGGGGCATAACATATAATTCCAGCAAAGTGCAAATGCTGAAACTGTGTTTTACACAGATACTCAAGCGTTTGGTTGCTAGGTTTAAACTTATGTACGGAATTCAGTGCATTGAGCTTGTCTCGTTCATCCTTTTCTGCAGAGCAGCCCATTTGTCACTGTACTCACATTATGCGTTCACATTGTGCCCATGTTTAGTGGGGCAGAAGACAGAATCATTTAGAGGACAAAGGTCAAGCAGAATGTACAGCATAGAAACAACAATCAGTCTTATGATCTATGTCAGAGTTTATATTCCAAACCAGCCTCCTCCCTCTCACCTAACTCTATTTGCATATTCTACCATTCATAGAATCATACAGTTGTACAGCATGGAAACAGACCCCTCCGTCCAACTCGTCCATGCTGACCAGATGTTGTACATTAACCTAGTCCCATTTGCCAGCATTTGGCTCATATCCCTCAATCATATATTCATCCAGATACCTTTTAAATGTTGTAATTGTACCAGCCTCCATCTCAAACTATACAATCACACCCTCTGTGTGAAAAGTTGCCCCATATGTCCCTAATATATCTTTCCTCTCTCACTTTTCTCCGTCATTGCTTTATCTAGTTTCTTGAGGTCAGGTAGAATCTCAGGTACTACAATCATTGATAGTACAAATATTGCAATAAGTCTGAGGCTATCTGCAGCAAAGGAGTAAATGCAAAATATTTTTAAAGCATTTCAATGAATGTAGAAGTGCAAGAGTCTAAGTGCAGATTTACACACTTTGCAGTTTCACCATTAGTGCAAATTGTTTTGTTCTGTGCATGAGGTCTAACTCTATTGAGTCTTCCAAAGTATTCAGTGCTTGAGAACATGTGACTTTCTGCAAGAACTCTTAATTTACAGTTTCATCTGTACACAGATTTCCTCAAAACCCTGTTCCAGCTTCTTTCCTTTCCAGTGCACTTCATTAATCATTGGACACTGACATTATCTCTATATGATTATATATGCTGCTGATGGTAATCCCATGGCACAAATTTGTGTGCTGTTTCTGACATATTTTCAGCACACAGACCAACCATATGATCTTAAGTACAACAAAAATCATGGATATATGCTTTTAATCTACCACAAAGCCCTTTTGAAAAAATAAGAAAACAACTTATATTTTTCCAATCTTTTTCCTAAGGATTTGTACTGAACAATCTGTAACTAGGTACCTTTGTACCAAAGATGGAGCCATAAGTGGAAACTTGTAAGCTTTTCACTGTAAACATGTGAGTACATGTATCAATAAAGCTAATTCTAATTCTAATTCTAATAATATGAGCTACTACTTAGAAAAATCAAGATTTGTGACTTTCCTGTTTTGCTGTTAAAAATCACACAACACCAGGTTATAGTCCAACAGGTTTAATTGGAAGCACACTAGCTTTCGGAGCAATGCTCCGAAAGTTAGTGTGCTTCCAATTAAACCTGTTGGACTATAACCCGGTGTGTGATTTTTAACTTTGTACACCCCAGTCCAACACCGGCATCTCCAAATTATGACTACTGTTTTGCTGTAGAATGGTAGTAACTCTTCATTCCACTAGCATGAAAGGTTTCATAGGAGCAAAGTTTGATCTAAAAATGCCACCATGTTAACCTTCTGGAGAAAGGACAGGATCATTTCAGATACTCATCCTTTACCTATTTATTCACGTAAAAGCCATCCATATGCAAAGCCTTATGTAATGACATGGGTTAGGACCCAAACAGCAGATGTTTTGCTAATCACTTATTCCTGCTTCCCACCTCCCATCTCTCCATATGTTTTCTACAGTACTCCTTCTTCAGTTCTAAGGAATCCTAGACTTCAATCGTTAAGTCTGTTGCTCTTCCCACAGATGCTGCTAGGCCTGCTGAGTTTCATCAGTTTTTATTTTAGATCACCTCGTGTTGATTGAGTATAGAATGTGGTAGAGCTGAAAATGTGTTGCTGGAAAAGTGCAGCAGGTCAGGCAGCATCCAAGGAGCAGGAGAATCGACTTTTCGGGCATGCCCGAAAAGTCGAATCTCCTGCTCCTTGGATGCTGCCTGACCTGCTGCGCTTTTCCAGCAACACATTTTCAGCTCTGATCTCCAGCATCTGCAGTCCTCACTTTCTCCTATAGAATGTGGTAGGCTGGCCAGGCTGCAATTCATAGAATAAAGTCTCAAGATGACAAAGGCATTGATGAGGGTTTCTGTCGCAGATGAGCTGAGACATGGACAAAGTTACACAAGGGGAAATACACTGTCTTAATAATGGCATGGTCAGAGCTATGACCACAAGGTAACAAACAGTCTGATTCAGCCTGAAAGATTTGTCAAGTTTAAATGTGAATATTTAACGCTTCAGGTCCTATAGCTAAGCATAAGTACTATGAAATTGCTTTTGCTTGCAGAACTTCTTTCTATTTGGCTACATAAACAGGATCAGATTAACCTTCCTGTATCTTTGAGAATCTCACCATGGCAAGTGTCTGGATAGAAATCAATGGAAGTGCATTTTATCAGCAACCACTTCTGTGCCTAACATGTAAAACCTAGAATGAGGCAGACAGATGTGCAAGAGAAGATTCTGAACTTTATGGTAGAGGGGAGAGGGTTAGGAAATTGAAAAGAAGATTAAGTAGTAAAATATAGTCAAATTTCTAACAACTCTCGTGCTCAAAGGGAGTATGAGTTGGACCAGCAACAATACAACAATAATTTATCAAGCTGATCTCTGTTTAAAAAGACTAGGATTGGAGGACTAATAAATTTAGGTAAAAATTAAACTAAAGTTAAAAATAAAATGGACAATAGAAAAGAACAGAGATTGGGGGAGAGGTGCCTCGTGCAACTTTACAGTCAAACCATCAACCACTTTATTCAAGAAAAACAAAGAAGAATGTTTGCTAATCTATTGGCGCATCCACTGGCAGTTTAAGAAGTTGCATGATTCCTAACACATTTTCAGGATGGGCTATGAGAACCTTCAAGTCTCGGGGTTCAATTCTGTGTGAACCATCATTTCAACCAGTCTAATGTTGACAGACCAGGGCTATTCCTTGGATTCTGTCTGATACTCTGCCCACTATCAGGCTTTCTAAGATTGAGTCAGGCTTGTGTAGCATAAAAGGTCATCTGCAGGCAAACATCTTCAAATGCTTTACATTCATGAGGTGAAAGACAAAGTGCTTGAAACATGAGGAGAAACTGAGAGGATTAGTGTAGGAGCTTCAGGTTCCATGTGGGAGAAGGATATTGGTAAACACCAAAGGAAGTAACTAGGTAGAGGGAACTCAGCGTAGAGTTCTAGAGGCCTAGATTGGACTGGTTAAATGGGTGGCTACCATTTGGAGGGTCAAAGAAGCAAGAAGAAGAAGGAAAATAATCATTTTGAAGAAGTGTCATATTGGATTCCAAACATTAACTCTGCTCCTCTCTCTACAGATGCTGCCAGAATAGCTGAGTTTCTCCAGCACTTTCTGTTTTCTTAAGAAAAAGAAGACTGCCAGTCAAGTGAATCAAAACTGGGTGAGATGGGGTGGAACATGAATAAGGAGAGATCTGACATCACAGCATCTGGAGGTTGTTGGAAAGGACCACACACCTGCACACCATTGTCCCAGCCAATGGTCCTCAGGACTGAAAGGATGGTGGCAAGGGAACCTACAGCATAGTTGAGTGCCCCGTCCTCATGAGAAGAACATGGCATTGCCATGAGGCAAGAGCTGGAGGTGGTACCACACTAAACCCCTCTGTAACTTTCACTCATGGCACTGCGGAGGTGACCCTCCACCTGCACCCTGCCCACACCCCTCCAATCCTTAGAAGTTCAAACCAAGGACTTGCCTGTGTTCCTGCCCGGCATATGTTGCACGTGATCTGTTTTCATCTCCTTTCGTAGCCTGATATTTGGTGTTTGCTGCAGCTCCCATCCTCACGAGGGAGTCATTTACCCCACCCACCCCAAGTGTGGTCACCGCCATTTTCTTCCCGTTGCACAATTTCAATTTGCAGCACAACAGTAGGTGACAGTAAGTGCTCCTTGGCTTCACACCACCCCAAATCCCTACCCCTCTACAAGGATTTCAGTGAGTCCCTCTCTCACTGCACACCCCAGGTCATCTCCTCTGCACAGAAGCCTCATTCCTGAAGAAGGGCTGATGCCCGAAACGTCGATTCTCCTGCTCCTTGGATGCTGCCTGACCTGCTGCGCTTTTCCAGCAACACATTTTCAGCTCTGATCGCCAGCATCTGCAGTCCTCACTTTCTTCTCGAAGAAATCCCTACCCAGCCTATCTACGTGCACCTGCCCACCTTTCAGCCCCAGCCCCTGGCAAATGAGGTGACCATGCTAGATGGGATCATGGGAGGCTTAACTACCTGTACAGGGATCCCCTGACTGATGGTGTGTCCACAGACTTCAGTGAGGATGGCTCTCCTAATGCTTTGAGACATGGTGCACTTGCTTGCTGCACGTGCTATGTTCAGCTGCATAAGTTGCTGGCCAGTCTGTAATGACAAGGCACACTCCCACACTGCACAATGTGCACCCTTTAAACTGAGGAATGCTGGGCAGTACAGGAAGCTGACCATTTTGTTTCTACTGCATCAGTTGGTGAAGCAGAGATGCGATGAGCACACTGATAAGTGAGTGAGCGCTAAGAGAACATCCCTGAGATCCAGCCTGGTCCACTCTATGCAAAGTGCTGCAGCTTTGTAATCCTAATTACTGCCGTGACCAGAAGTATGAAGCTGTGCTCTCAGAGCTCACTGGCATCACATGATAGAAGTGTCAGGATGGTTGTGATGGGTTGGCAGATGACAGATGTCAATGTCCCATGGAGAGGGGTGGGCAGGGGTACCACCACAGTGCCCTGAGTGGAAGGTTTAAAGGAGTCTTTGTATGGCACCACCTCCTCCTTGCTGCATTTGGGCTGCCTCTTGAGCACGCCTTGGATTGTGGTTTGCTTGCAGCCAACCTGGAGGTTGTTCAGAATAAGCAGTGAGTTGAAGCTGCCAGCTACACTGCCAGCTAATTCCCTTGTTGAGTTTCCCAATGTCCAGTTTGTTCAGCGAGTTTGATTAGGTGTGTGGTTGAATATTAGTAAGACAAGTTGCGATATTAATGAGCATTAATCTCAATTAATTTGCATCTTGAGACTGCTTAGTGAGAATCTCACCTTGTTAAAGCATGAAAGGTGGAGTGCCAGTCTTCTCATCTGATTCTGCCACATATCCCACGATAGCCCACCTTGCTCAGACCCTGATACAATTCTGCTCATTGGTAATTGAGCAAAAGCAATGTGATGCTTGGTTATGGTGTCAACTAAGTGGTTCACCAACATTCCAGGGTGGTATGGTGGTTAGCACTGCTGCCTCACAGTGCTAAGGACCTGGATTCAATTCCAGCCTTGGGTCACATCTGTGTGGAGTTTGCGCATTCTCCCCTTGTCTGTGGGACGTTGGTCTGGTCTCCTCTCACAGATCAAAGATGAGCAGGTTAGTTGGATTAGCCATGGATTTAATGGGATAGGGTGAGGGAATTGAGTATTGGTGCAATGCTCATCTGAGGGTCAGTGCAGACTTGATGGGTTGAATGGCCTCTGGGGATTCTATAAACTCAACAAGGTCAACGGGCTTAAGATTGAAAGCAAGGTAATTCCTTTGGAGATTTGTTGAGATGTTTATGTCAAGCGGTTGACAAACCAGAGGAGGGGGAGATTAAAATTAGAAACATGCGAGTAACGTGAAGACAGTGGTTCTTGGTGAAAAGTGACAGTGATCAGGTATGGGGGAGGCAGAGAGATATGGAAAAGAGTAGAGATTGGGAAATGGTCTGAAAAAGTTCAACTATTAATGAGACCTTGAAGACCATGTTACTATCATTTTCAGGGGCCATGTAGAATAAACATCAGGAGAAGGACCATTTGAGGGCTAAAGATTAAGCATTCCGACTTCCATATCTCATTTCCCCTCTTTATCTGCAGCAGTCTAGTCTGAATTATCAAAATCAAATTTCTGGCAAATGAGCATCCAAGAAAACTAAATCTCAATATCCTGTACTCACATTCCTCTTCAAACTGTCATGCATATTAGCTCCTCTCTCTCTCACACCCAAAACAAGAGCACTGGGATTGTTTGATGTCTAAGCAGCTTCAGTCCGAATCCACTTTCACAGCAACTGCTTACTTTCACACATCATACGCCAATATTCAGCACCAGATTTAAGCCATCAGTCATTTTGGACAGTGCCAGATTTTTTTTTTCAAATCCATTGTGTGCTGGTTTTAAAGTCTGGCATTCATGCACAAGTGTCCTGGGTGAACTCTAAAGGAAATCATCAAGAAACTGCAGTCACAAGCTGTGTGGAAGATAAATGAAACAGCAAAGAATCTGCCTCTGATCATTGTAGTTTCATTTCACACTAATACAATCAGAATGAGCCTTATAACATGTTCTTTGATGACTAAACTTGCCCACAGTGTACTCCAGATGGGAAGAGGATCATACATTTGGCATTTATGCTTCTATCAAGGATTGTGTTTCCATAGCAGCATTTGTCCTACTGTATCTGATGCTTCAGAATTGCTGAGATGCTTGTTATTAATGCCATGTGAATAATGGTTATTTGTCTACTTCTTCCAGTTTGTTATAACAGCAAAGAACACTTCAGAACAAAACGTTTCTCAGAGTTTGAAGACACTTTTTTTTTCTTTTTAAACCAGATGATGATATTTACGTTATAGTAACTGAATTATACATTGTGTGATTCTGTATATGGCAGCTGTTCCCACAGTAATCTGCTCCATTAATGCTTACATGCTTGCTTCTGTTCCTCAATAGGGTACATTTGTTTGCTGCCTTCATCCTTACAGGCAAATATTTCAGTAAATCATTGTTAATCTGGTTAGCTCACAAACTTTAGCTTTCCAATAATGCTCATATGAAATAAAGGGTGGCTTTTCAAGTTCCACTTGAGTGTGTTTCAAAGTTGTTGGAGCATGGTTGCCTTTATTAAAGTGCAATGATTTTACCACTTTCATGCAGTCGATGCACTGGCAGAGATGCAGCAATGTTGTTGGAGATCCTTAAGCCACTCTGTGAACCACCTTGCACAGCCAGACAACCCATGAAATGGAGGTTACGTCACCCCTCTCAGCTGGACATAAGAGGTCCCTGAGCAATACTTGAAGGATAGCAAGATATTTTCCCTGGTGTCCTAGTCACCATTAATTCCTGTCTAACAACATCACTTAAAACACAGAGAAGTCTTACAGCATAGAGCGGACCATTCAATCCATCTTGCCCATGCTGACATCATCTGATCATTATTAGATTAGATTAGCTTACTTACAGTGTGGAACCAGGCCCTTCGGCCCAACAAGTCCACACCACCCCGCCGAAGCGCAACCCACCCATACCCCTACATCTACCCCTTACCTAACACTACGGGCAATTTAGCATGGCCAATTCACCTGACCTGCACATCTTTGGACTGTGGGAGGAAACCCACGCAGACACAGGGGGAATGTGCAAACTCCACACAGTCAGTCGCCTGAGGTGGGAAGTGAACCCGGGTCTCTGGCGCTGTGAGGCAGCAGTGCTAACCATTGTGCCACCGTGCCGCCCATTGCTGTTTATGGGAGCTGTTTATCTCGTTGCTGTTTATGGGAGCTTGCTGTGCATTGATAGACCGCCGTCTTTCTATATTGTGACAGGGTCGCCATGTGGAATGGCTTTGGCAATAATTTGCTTTGGGACATCCAGAGGATAGAAAAGTCCTCAATTTTTCACGAATTTTCTGTCCCTCGTAGCTTCTCAACTGCACCAGATTAATTGCCACCTACCCAAATATTTTTATTTACTCTTGGGATGTGGTCACCACTGGCAAGATCAGCATTTGTTACTCATCTATAATCACCCTGGAGGAGATGAGTTGCCTCTGTGAACTGCTGCAATCCATTTGGGGTAGGTCCACTCACAGCATGACAGGGGAAAAGTTCCTAGTGTTTTGAAGGACAGAATTATCTGCCATTATGGCAGGCTTCTTTTGGCATCCACTACCACATAGTTTCTATTGCACTTATAAGGCTGTTCCTTTGACGAACTGATATTTATTTCTGCTGTCACTTGCTAACTGCTGACACAGCTAATCACACGATCAGAACAAAAGTTCGGGTGACTGGCACTGCCCATGTCATGTTTTGGGATCAGAGAGTTGGTCGCAATAAAAGCTGGTTTTATTATTCACTCAAGTGAGAGCTTGAAGGGAGAAAATTTAATGACTGGCCTGAGTTCGTCACATTTCCCTGGAGTTAATCAGGAGATTTTGCAGATACTGCCAATGTTTGTTTCACTGCTAGTGGGAGGAAGGTATGAAGTCCAAGTCATGATGTTATAAAACATCAATGGAAATTAATTTTCCATCACAACATTGAATTCCACTCCCTCTACGTCTGGGAATTTCTCACATTACCAGATATTACTACATAATCACAGCATCTTTCATTGTGGGACTTGCTGATCAAGGGAGCAATTCAAGTTTCTGGCCTTTCTACTCTTGACTATATTTTTGAATAACAATGGACATGCAGTCTACAAAATATACAATTCTAAAAGATGTACTCAGGCATATGAAGTTCTCTCACAAATTTGGGTGCATTGATTTCATGGTATGCTGTACGTTACAAGTTTTCTGTGTCATAGAACACAGAACGCAGTACAAGAACATTCCCTTCTTGGAGAGCAACGACTTCAGTTCCAAAGTACTAAAAAGATAGGTAAATAAATCTGAATCTGCAGCTGAAATAGTTTCTTAACTTTCACATTGATGCTCACGAGTCATTTTTTAAAATGGGTTTCCAATCCATGCCCATAGCTAGTTGGGAAAATGTCAAAATCATAGTGTGTGTATACTATAAACTGCACCTGGACACCAAAATCAAAGAATGAACATTACAACAGTTGAAATATTTAGTTAAAAGTGTGACTTTAAACATTGCAATATTCAACAAATTTCCAGTGTTTCATCACTGCATTATAACATCTTTGCAACATTGTGGTGCACTAGCTCCCCCGGTTTGCAGTCCATGTAAGGAGTTATTTTATATTTTACTGACAAAGTACCGCAATGAATAATGGTGTTTTAGCCACAGGACTGACATTAATCTGATGTCATTAAAGTTTGGTTTACCATTGGCCTTTCAAGTCAGTGTAATATAATGTGAGGTATTTCAAATTGGCTGTTGGAATTTTGTTTAGACCTATTGGAATACAATAAATAACAATCTTTAATCTTCTTAAAGCATGTTTCCCTTTGCTTTTCTTCCCAAAAGTTTCAGAAGCCAAATGTATCCCTTATATTTAATCAGGGTTTAAGCATATTGGAACAGAGCACACTTTATTGAAGATTAGCAGTGGATACAAGCCTAAATAATCTTAGTTTGCGATGGGCATGACTTCTTGTATGTAACTGAAGTGTTAATACTTATAAAATTCAAAACTGTAATTCAAGTTTCATGAAGGAAGGGATTTATAAGTTCATGATTGCACTGAGTGGCAATATATTAAATGTTTTAGCGATCTACACCACCTATTTAAATCACAAGAGAGAGAGAGAGAGAGAGAGAGACACACACACACATGTTTTGTCCTTGATGTATGTTGCAGAGGAGAATGTGTTTCTACTAGATTCCACTGGGATTCTGACAAGTTTCAATGTATATTCTTGTTTGAATTTCTATGTTGTATATCAACTGTTCTTCTTCTGCCCTTGCGGTCAGTTAGCTCAGTTGGCTGGATAGCTGGTTTATAATGCAGACTGACACCAAGATTTAATTTCCACACTGGCTGAGGTTAGCTCAAAGGGCTGTCTTTCTCAACCTCTCCCACTTTCCCAATGTGTGGTGACCCTCACATTAAACCACCACTAATTATCTCTCTATAATGCAGAAGCAGTCCTCTAGTCCATTAGGACAATGGTGATAAATGACTTCTTCTTTCTAAGTTACTAGTCTCTCAGTGAAAGAAGGCAGCTCTTACTGAACTGAGGTATGAAAAATTGAATGGACCAGTCGGATGACTATCTTCCAATACAAAGTGAAGAAGCACTTGTTACTTGTTATTGAAGTAATTTAATCAATTTGCCTGACAATTCCTTCCATAGGTTCTCCAAGACTAAAAGTTTTCAAAAAATCTCTGCACAAAATCAATACAAATTGTAAGAATTTAAAGCCAATTCTGAACATTTACTTTGAAATAACATGGAAACAGGCTTTGTTATTTGGCTTATGAATAATTTTTTTCTCATAATTATTCTGACCAAACACCTCCATTTTATATCGCATGTCTTATATTTGGAATTTATACTAAAACTCACTGCTTTCCACCAATGATGGTGCTATGCCATGGGAATTTCATTCCTTCAGGCAACCCTTTCCCTCTGTTGTCAGTTGCTAGAGATTCACGAACACAAAAGAGGTTGAACCATCCCAACTATTGAAACACGATATAAAATAATTAAGTGCCCATATCTCAAATTACATTTTCCATATAGGTGTCAAGCATGATCTTTCCAGCAAGTGTCATTGAAAAGTTATACTCAGACTCAAATTTACTATCCCTTATTTCAGCAAGCTTTCCCCATGAGCTTAGTACATCTCCGGCAGACGGCACTGACAAGGAACAAACAAAATTAGAAAGTACAGGAGAAATTCAGCAGATCTGTCAGCTTCTGTGGAGAGAAAACAAAGTTAACATTTTGAGCCTAAAGAGGCTTCTTCAGAACAGTGGTCAGATCAGGACCCTACTCTTGGAAATGTTTGATGCAAACTGTTAGTAAATGGCTCAATGGATCTATGTCATTCTGTTCTCCATTCCTGAGCAGGATTGATGTAAAAGGTTCATCAGGCAGTTGAATCCATAACAGGGAAGTCTAACTCCATTTGTATTGTCCTTCAAATAATCACTGAAGTAATTCTATTCCTAATCGAAAAGCCTCAGCATCTTTTTGTATTCACTCCATCCAAGAGAAACTTTGGTTTATTGAATAAAATATAGTGAATGGTTGAAGGAAAAAAAAAGAGAGCAATAACTCACTAGTATTTCAGAAGAAGCAGCCACAACCAAATCTAGAATTCCTTAATGAGAGAGGTTCTTGTCATCCGTTATGAAATGGTTCATAGTTACATGGAGAAATGGCCTGAAATTAATAGGAGTGCCAGGAGGAATGCAGCCAGCACAATGCTGGAAAATTATTTTTCGATTTCTGGCTTAGTTTGTCAGGGTTTCTTACTCTTAACAAAACAACACCCAAATCAATGTGCAAAAACATGAACTTTAACACAGGGCAAAAATCCAAAAACATCTGAGCAAAAAAAAACCTTTAAAAATCTCAAGATAGTTGTTGGTGCTGAGGTGGGAATGTAGTAGTATCAGAGAGATGCTGTCCATGTTTCGTCATTCCCATTTGTTTATGTATTAAAACCACTTGTTGTTGAAGCAGACAAAGAGACACAGAATTTGGTTGGCGGTTCAACACAATTTTATTAACAAAATATTCCTTATTAATGTGAGCATTTCCCAAATTCACACAATATTTACTCAATATGGAGCTCTACCCATCTGAGAATGGATGGTATTGCAATGATCCACGTGTCTGAGCTGGGCTGATGGAATCTCCTTCCTCTCCGTTGTTACGGCTGGCTCTTTTCCATCCAATGAAGGGCATCAGACCCTTGCTAGGACTGGACTTGACAGAACCCAAGGTCGATGCCTCTGCCATGAGAAAGCTGTGAAAATTCAATCAGAAAACATCTGGCCGCACACAAAATGGTGGAAGGAGAAAGCACAGCAAGGCAGACATTGATGGGAACCTGGGAGAATATAAGATAGGGCAGCAGGTGGTGTAACAAATTTTCCAGCCGGGAACATTCCCGTCCCCCAGATATTCTCAAAGATGGACCAGACATCTTTGTTGCAGACATAAAAGCTGTCTGAATGCACGTCTGCTGGTGGGGAACATTGTTCAGGGTATCTGACCATATAGGTTACAACTGCCAGTTCGATGCCTGAGAGATCATTGCTTTAGGGAATTTTAACATAACTCTATAAGAGATTCATCGCTGTGGTTCACCAGATATAAACGACCTCCTGTCTTTTAGTGTCCATCCTGCATCGGAGAGGATCTGTTAATGAATATTCTTAATGGAAGGTTTCTCTTCTGCTCCCCAAGTTCCTTTTGGTCTTCCCCTGTTTTGTTTTGGCACAAATGGTCTCTTGGGGACATTCATTGCCACTACCCAACACTCATGGTGTTCTCCTCTGTAACTCAAAAAGAAGGTGGACACTTTGGTATGTTTGACCATAATGCTGCAGTCCTGTAACAGTGGAGTCCAGCTCCCTACGCAGATTTCGGTGGCCGTGCCATCTGTAATCCTGTCATCCTGCAAGACTTGAATAGGGATGCACTCTGTCAGAATGGGGTAGTTTTACTTTGCTCCCTACAACTCCCAAACACTTCTAGTTTCTCAACCGGCCAATTTCAGGCCGATATATCTGCAAAATATTGTACCACTAAGAATATGGTTAGCAAGTGCTTCTCACATGCAGAGAAACCCTGCTGTCCTGGTGAAAGAGTTCATGAGGCAAGGACCACTGCTCTGTGTTTGTTGTGTTGTTCTTGGAGACTGTGTAGCATCCAAGGCTGTAGTTTCCAATCTGAAGGGGAGTTCAGGGTTCGTTCCCTGCAGGGGTTTGCACTAGGACCTTTTTAAATTCAGCAAGAGTCTATGTACTATTCAGTCCATTCGTTCTGGGCATTGTATAAGGAGATCAGAGAGTCTGTTGGCTTTCTCGCGAAACCTCGATATGGTTCTGACAGTATTGTACTGAGCTCAGGAAGGAACACAATGAGCTTACAGCTTTGGGGAGGGACAAGCAGGTTATTGTCTCAACTGGCTTCCCTTATATTTCAAGTTTCCCCTGAATTAAAACATTTCCTACATGTGAGATCTGGGACCTCATGGTCTGTGCCTTCCTGGAGTTTAGTCCTAGGTTGGTGAGGAAAGCTAACAATTCCTTTAACAGTGCCAATGCTGAGACCTTATCTCTATCTACAGGAGGAGATCATTCACATTCTGTACCAAGCAGTCCACTAGGGAAACCCCGTGAGCCCTTTAGCTAGCACCTGATGAAATCTTGATGGAGAATTGCAAAATCCCTTGGGCAAGCAGGTCAATTGATATTTCTGCTTCTGAAATACGAATGTATATTGGCAGTGTCGACAGATGGCAATGGACTGGAGTCATTGCTGTCCAGTACAATGAAATATTAACAGGTCCTGCCTGTTAATAACTTTGGTGCTGGTCGTTACCATCAGTGGTGTAATTGGGGTAGTTTTAGTTTGTTCTCTGCAATGATGGTAAGCTGCCAAAAATCTCTGGTTTCTTAACCAGCCAAATTGGTGAATTATTAGTGCATGCCACAGGATACAGGAATCCCTGTTGCAGTAAACTGTTGATGACTTTGCCCCTCTGCCTATTTCGGAAATGTGCGCTGTCTCAGCAGGTTTGGGTCTGGTCCATCAATCATTAGCTCACCGGTCATGTGGCTGCAGTCATGGTTGTGGCTGGTGAATGCTTTCAGGTGCTTCGTTTGCACTGTTGGGTCATTCGTCATCTCACGGAGTTTAATGCATAAACTCTCCCACCACAGAAACTCTTTCCAAATACCTGCCTGGGGCCTTATCACTTTTCTGTATCTGCCAAATGCAGCTGGGTCGAATGACAAATTACACCTCACATAAGGATGGAAGTTTGCTCGCTGAGCTGGAAGGCTTGTTTTCATGTTGAAAAGGAACCTTTCAGCTCAGCAAGCAAACCTACATCCACAACCTCAACCTGAGCTACAAATCTTCTCAAAACTGACTAACCTCGCATAAGATCCAAGCCCAGGATGTGTCCTGCCTCTGAGGGGAGACTCACTAGCACTACTGGGAGGTGACCAATCACATTCCCCAATTTCAATTCTAAAGGATCAGTCTCTGCCCCTGCTGTGGATGTTCTGCAAAACTGCTAAGGAAGAGCTTCCTATAGGTATACCATATACCATCTAAGTTGTGGGATGTGTTAAGGGTGTGTGTCACTAAGTGTGTGTTCTTATTCCCCCACCCCCCACCTCACCCCAGACTTTCCAGAATGTTCTGTGACTTTTAGCCAATGAGGTCATGAACTGGGTTCAAGTTATCCAGTGCAGTGCCACCAACACCCTTCACTGTTGCCCTATTGAATGTGTAAAATGTACATACTCAGGCAGTCAAGATGCCAGAATGTCTGATCAACTTTTCTCCAGTGAATAATCCTTGAGCTGGTTGTATAACCCTTGAACATTTGTGGTCTTTTTGATCTTGGTTCC
This sequence comes from Chiloscyllium punctatum, assembly GCF_047496795.1. Classification (NCBI taxonomy): domain Eukaryota; kingdom Metazoa; phylum Chordata; class Chondrichthyes; order Orectolobiformes; family Hemiscylliidae; genus Chiloscyllium; species Chiloscyllium punctatum. Next base: position 51,598,945 of record NC_092777.1, read on the forward strand.
CAGTGTTCTCTGTTGTCAATAGGCTGTCAGCTGCTGTTTAAGTTAGTTTGGCTAATTTTCTGTCAGGCCTGATTTCTCCAGCTGCTGATTAATAGACAATGCCAATTTTGGGCTGAGGTTACTTGACCACACAGAGCAATAGTAAAGGATCACGAATGGAATGAGAGCCATTGTGAGATGACTTGCAAATCAGATATGCTCCATTATCATACAGTTCTTACAAACTGATATATCCCTTCTTTACAATTAGGTAGAAAGTTCAGTTTTCTATCACAGGATTATCCTTGAGCTTTACTAATGCCAGTACAACTTCTTCTAATGCAACCATTTGCAATGTCAGTGAATGGGATTAGGATCAAACAGACTCAGATTTCTTCACAGTCATAAAGTCACACAGCATGAAAACATCACTGTACCTGCATCCATCACTTCCTCTGGCAGTTCATTTCACATACAAAGCACCCTCTGTGTGAAAAGGTTGCCCCACAAGTCCCTTTTAAATCATTCTCCTCTCAGTTTAAAAGTATGGCCCTTAGTTATGAAGTCCCCCACCTAAGGGAAAAGACATTTGCTATTCATCTTTTCTATGCACCTTATGATTTTATAAATCTCTATAAGGTCCCCCCTTAACCTACTAAGCTCCAGTGGAAAAATCTCAGCCTAACCAGCCTATCCTTATAACTCATTCCCAACAACATCTTGGTAAATCTTTTCTGAACCCTCTCCAATTTAATAATATTCTTCCCATAAATCCATGGTGAAGTACTGTCAATCTTAGCACTTACTCAATAAAACTAGCCACGAGATTGACCTGAACAGCCTGATACGTATTGTTTGCAAACTGAAATGATCCCAAATAGGAACATTCAGACAAATTCAAGCTCCTGATTGTCCAGTATTGCTCTGTTATAGATAGTTGGCCACCAGTATGATGATGATCTTAATAAAAATAACAAAATGATTATGTTCAAATACGCAGTTGAGGAAATATCCATCCAACCCTTGGGAACAAGCTCTCACAAGTCTTCCAGTCATCCTTATTTGCTCAGAACAACATAGCTGCAAAACAATTAAATTAAATGAGGAAATGAAGTTTTAAAAAAGCAATGCATAATTAATATGAGACACCACAAAACAAAACTGAAGTGGCAAATGAACCATATGAGCCAAAAAGAAGGGTGTGGAAAGGAAGTGGAAAACATTGATGTACAGAAAAATTGTAGTAAACTGTTACATCTCAAATAAGATAAATATGACTCTTTCCTCGCACACAGCAGACAACCTTTGATGTTAGACGCATCATTGGCAGGCAGAAGTTCATATACATCATACAGTATTGTACAGTTTACAGACAGTAGTTTATATACATCTGCATCATCTTTAACAGATCATAGAATCTTACAATCCCTACAGTGTAGAAGCAGGCTATTCAGCCCTTCAAGCCCACACTGACCTCCAAAGAGCTTGCCACCCAGACCCAACCCTCTAATCTATCAGCGTAACCCTGCATTTCCCATGGAGAACCCACCCAGCTTGCACATCCCCAGAAACTATGGGCAATTTAGCATGGCCAATCCACCTAATTGCACAACTTTGGATTATGGGAGGAAACCAGAGCACCCAGAAGAAACCCATATGGACATGGAGAGAATGTGCAAACTCCTCACAGGCAGTCGCCCTGTCATAAAACCAATGCATTGTGGGAAGCATTTAAAGAATTCTTCCATAGGATTTCAGAATTGCTGACAGCATTTGTTGCCCATCCATAAGTGACCTGGAAAAACATTAAGAATTTGCCATCTAATGTAAGTGCACCTTCAAAGCTGCTACACTTTGATTCAGTAACAATGACAGAACAATCATATTGTTGCAAGTCATGATAGTGCATGGCTTGGAAATGAACTTGCTGGTGGTTGTGTCTCCATATGTCTGCTACCCCTATCCATCTCAATTGACAGTAGTGATGACCAATTGTGATACTGGACAATTTTGATCAGGCTCCTTGAGAGTAGCAGCTTATGGGAAGGAGAAAGGCTGAGAGAACAGAAGAGTTGTGAGAGCGGGGGGTTGGGGTGGAAGAGTTATGAGAGCTGAGGAAGAGAGAGATTTGAAAGTGACAGGAAGAGAATGAGAGTATGACAGGCTAAGAGTTGGGAGACCAGGAGAGGGGATTCGTGAAACCAAGATGTAAGAGTTGTATGAGTGTCTTTTTCCATAATCATCTCGTTGGTCCCATTGGAAGCAGTTCTGAGGCCTCAGACCTTAGACCATCATCATTACATTCAGAATGACATAAAGCAATTATGTGCTTGTGTATCACAGAGATTCAGAGCTGATCCCAACACTGTCTGTTACCACCTTCTCTTCACAGCCAAAAATTATTACCTCAGGGGTAGAGACACAATGGATTGCTCAAGAGGTGGTGACCCACAGTTTGGAAACTCCTGGTTCACCATCACGATACAGTACACGGCCTGGGAATACACAGCAACCATTGAAAGACTTGGGGCACTCAGTGGTTACCAATGGAACTCAGTGCTGGAGGTTGTAGGATTAGAAGTTTCATTGAAAGAGGCTCGGCAAGTTACTGCAGTGTGTAGTTTATACAGTGCTCGTACGTTACACACTGCTGTTTCAGTGCATCAGTGGTGGAGGGAATGAATGATTTTCCTGGTGGATGAGGTGCCTACCAAGCTTAAATAGATATTCCAAGTGAGAAAGATAGGCATAAAATAATACTTCTGAATTTCCTCTTAACTAGGACAAAACGGTAAAGAAGTAGATGATTCAGCCTCTCACTCATGCCATTCAGTAATGGCAGATCTGTATCTCAAAAGCATTTATGCATTTGGTACTCTGTAGTGCTAAAGTTCGAAACAGTGGATGGCAAGTGTATACACTTAATGATACTTAATACCAACTGACAAATGTTTTGGATTACAGTACAATGTAATTCACTAGATGTCCCCTTGACAGGTAAGAGAAGAGAGAAGCTATTGAAAAGGTAAACGAAGGGAACTAATATTATGGAAGCTAGAGAACAAATGTCTGATTCTAATTCCATTGACAATGTTATGAGATCCAATTTTCTACAGAAACTGAACAATGGCAAAGATATTAGTAAAGAGAGTGTGCTAACATTGGTCTACCACCACTGAGTGCAGACCTTGACAAAAGCACCTCAGAATTCAGATATATTTAACAGAGGAAAATTTTCAGAAGCAGTTAAACATGTAATTAGTGGAAAAATTATAATGTGTCTTTGATTAGAAAGGAATTTTGGGTTTGTTACTCTGGAAAAGTCAAGGGAGAAATATCAACTCAGAAAATACATTGAGAGATATAAATGGATAAATGTAACCAGAGAGGTAGCAGTGCAATGAGTAACAATAAGGTTTTTCCATTGAATTACTGAAGTTTATCCTGTGAAATATAACCCTGTAACAGAACCTCCATTTACCTGTACATGGATATGAACCAATCTAACACAACTCCAGACTGGAGATACTCTATCTCTCTCTCTCTGTCGATTACCCAGACTGTATTTAACACTATGCCTCTATTAAACATTGATCTTCAAACAGCTTGCTTTGTGCCTGCTTGATATTGAGACAAACAGTACATTTTGAATTCATTTTTCATTTATTCTTTGATGAGATGTAAGTGTTGGTAGGAAGGTCAACATTTCTTGCCATCACTAATTCCTCTGAACTGTATGCTTTGGTAGGCAATTTCAGGCCACAATTAATAGTCAACCACAATGCCATATGTCTGGAGTCACACGCAGACCAGATTTCCTTCCTAAATGACATTAGGGAAAGCCACTCAAATAAGCAAAGAAGTAAGGTTGCTGGAGATTTGAAAAAAAAGCGAAAACAGAAAATGCTGGGGAAACTCCGCAGGTCTGGCAGCATCTCTTGAGAGAAAGCAGAGTTAACATTTCAAGGGAAGTGCCCCTTCCTCAGAATTCCAGAACTTCAGAACTTCTGAAGGTCTGTTTCCATGCTGCATGATTCTATGACTCTGTGAGTCTGTGGGTGGCTGGACTCAAAACGTTCACTGTGTTTTCTCTCCACATGTGCTGCCAGACCTCTTGCATTTCTCTAGCAATTTCTGTGTTTGTGTGTTAGGGAAGGACATTTAGATAGATTTTTTACATTAATCGATGAAAGTTGTTATGATTAACTTTACGTTGAGTTATTCAAGGAATGCAAATTCCAGCAGCTGTGAATACTAACCCCCGAGAATTACTAATCCAGTGACACCACCAATACACCAATATGTCTCCACATTCTGAATTATTAGAATATTGCAATTTATGAGGAGCTGTTTGGAAGGAACATGAATGTATCCATTCCACCATATTATTTATTAGTGCAGCATATTAGTACAGGGTCCATTGATATCTCGGAGCAATATAAGGAAGATTTGTGCAGACTAAAACTGACCACAGTTTGGGGAGGAATACATTTAATCACTACTTTCAATAAAGTGCTTAAGAGAAAAGAGCTTTCATCTCTTTAGTACACCAGTTATGATGTTGCAAAGGGCTTCACATTCAATTAATGGTTTCACAAACTGGAATCACTCTTATCATACATAAACTCAGAATGCACAGGGTTACCTCACACAAACAGAAAATGAAAAGCTTGACTAATTAACTGTAATGCCAGCCTGGATACACACTCAAATCTTGGACTGGATTGTGAACTCAACCTTCTGCCTCTGAGGTGAGACTGCTAACCAATACATCTCACCGAACTGAATCATGGTGACAGTAATAAAAATTCTTTAAGATTTATTTTTCCACTTGTTTGGATATTGAGATCTTAGGACAGTTTGCCACTCACACGAGTGCTGATGCGCAAAAAATGACATTTCTGAGGATATACTAAATGTATATTTTATGTAGCTACTTAATATAGTTTTATCCCATTCCTTCATCTGCTATCTTAACAAAGGCGTTAACCGGGTAGAATAAACAGTTTAATGCTTATGTTAAAACAGTCATGAAAGGAAGGTCAGAGGAGTGTGTCATATACTAATATTGGCAACAGCAATTACTAGATTATGTGAACAAAGGAAATTTCTACCTTCACCCAAGTAATGCTAGTGTCTGAATTTGGTCAAATGGGCCAAGAAACTTAATAGAATTGTGGATGGTCAAGTCCTGTTTGATAAATGGAGTGAAGCAGGGGGTCACTGTATCGGGTAAAATACACTGATATTGCACCCTGAACTGTGACAGGATGATTGGCTCCAGATTATTCTTGGAGGTGCAACCTGAATCAGCAAGATGTGATAGCATTGCTGTGAATCTTACATAAAGTTCTGCATGGTCAAGAGGAGCAGTGTCCAAAGGGGATGGTTTAATTCTGTTCTGCATGCAAAGGGGACACAGTTTTGTAATTTAACACAGATCCAGACAGAGGATTATGTGAATATATGCATTGAACAGGCTTATATTGATTTTACATGACATAATTCAAGTTTTGTTCCCTCATCTTACAGATGTCATATTTTAATGTCTATTTACCCAAAGTGAAGCTTGGTGAAACAGGTCTGGGAAAGATGTTATTACGATTATTCCAGGCTTTTTGTGAAGAATAGGGCAGAACTTTCCTTGCCCTGAGCAATGACGAGAAAGTTGAAAATGATCAGAACTTTGATGTCAATAAAAGACTGAGTGATTTTCCCCTCAAGCCTTAAATGGTGACTTTGGAATCTCATCATTCAGTAGTCCCTGTATGCTCATGACTACCATTCTTCTTGACCCTTCATTCACTTAGCATTGGCCAACCACCAGCCTCACACCATGACCATGCCTGCTCCGGAAATAACCCTCATACCATCTCAGCTCTTCAGCACATTACTTCAAAGTTTAGGAACATCTTGCAAACTTCTGCCAGGTTGCTTTGTATGTAGGGACACAAACACAGACTTCATGCATCTGCACAGGACGCTCTTAGCTTGCTGTCTTTGTATTGATTGTAACATGATCAGCCACATGGACCTCATTGGGTTGAGTTCTCGGACTGGGGCTGTTAACCTGGTCCAATCAAGGAGCCCTGGCTGACAGATATAAACAGGAGGGTCAGAGGTTCTGCCAACTCTGAGAACTGGATCTGATGAAGCCAGATCAGTGTCAAGTACAGTGCACATGTGAATAATTTGGTGATTTGGTTGCAGGATACTGACTTTTGTGGAGTTATTTCAGTCTTAACACTCACTCACTTTGAGATTCCTTGGAGGCTGTCAGACACTATTTTGCATTCCAGTTGCACACTCACTGTCTTTAGCAGTGACTTAAATGCTCCTAGCCTCCATGTGAGTCACATTGCTTTTTAAGTACATTGGTAGGTCAGTGTTTAGTTACAGGCTCAATGGATGCATTGTCATTTAGAGGGGAAGAAGGCAGCCAGTGATGATGGGGAATGCAACCAGTGCTCTGTACGCCATGAAATAGCTACCTCTATTTTCTGAATCTTTCTGTTCAGTATTCAATTAATATTTATAATGAGAGGTGCAATAAGAATTATGGAGTACCGTTATTGTTTGTTCATTTGTGGGCATCACTGGCTGGAGGTCATGTTGCGGCTGCACAGGACATTGGTTAGGCCACTGTTGTGCAATTCTGGTCTCCTTCCTGTCGGAAAGATGTTGTGAAACTTGAAAGGATTCAAAAAAGATTTACAAGGATGTTGCCAGGGTTGGAGGATTTGAGCTGTAGGGAGAGGTTGAAATAGGATAGGGCTATTTTCTCTAGAGCATTGGAGGCTGAGGTGTGACCTTATAGAGGTTTATAAAATAATGAGGGCCATGGTTTTTTCCCTAGGGTGGGGGAGTCCAGAGCTAGAGGGTATAGGTTTAGGGTGAGAGGGGAAAGATATAAAAGAGACCTAAGGGGCAACGTTTTCACACAGAGGATGGTACGTGTATGGAATGCGCTGCCAGAGGAAGTGGTGGAGGCTGGTACAATTACAACATTTAAAAGGTACCTGGATGGGTTTATGAATAGGAAGGGTTTAGAGGGAGATGGGCCAGATGCTGGCAGGTGGGACTAGATTGGGTTGGGATATCTGGTCAGCATGGACGGGTTGGACCGAAGGGTCTGTTTCCATGCTGTATGACTTTATGACTGCCATTTATTGCCAATCCCTAGTTGCCCTTGAGAAAGTGGTGGTGAGCTGCCACCTTGAACTGCTGCAGTCAAAAAGCAACTTTTTAACATTTAACTCAATTCTTAAAATCTTTTTAGCACTGCAAAAGCTGCTTGAAGCTAAAATAATTCTGGTTTCTCCGGGAATCTCACATGTCTACTTCACCTCGTAGTGCAGTATCCTGTCTACAAAAGCCACACAAAGCATTGCCTCTCACTTGTTCAATGCTGTACTGCATGATGCTCAAGCATTTCAAGGCAACATAGCAGTCCAGGCACAGTCTAAAACTTTGAAAGGTTAATGATGATGGAAGAATTAAAATGGAATTCCTCCTAACCTGCTAGCTATCATAAGACTTCACTATACTATATCTGAAACTGATATCCTAACAGATGCCATATGAGCTATTTAACTTCAGGCCCATGCAATGCTGGTGCACTGTATCATTGGCTACTGCTTTCACGTCAATGGTCAGCAGGATATCTTTTCTGTAGATATTTGAAAGTAGGATCACATCAAGATATCAAGTTTATAATTAGATGGATGATTAGATATTTATTCAGCAACCAAAAAGGTCAAGGACAGTGGAAGTAACATGGTCCATGTGTCTTTTGCACTAAACAGCATCTGCTTGCCATAATACAAACAGAATCTTAAGCAATTAAACAAAATCCAAACCCAGCTCGTTCTTCCTGGAAACAAGTTGCATTTAGGTTATCTCTGGGCCTCTCAGGCCAGCAATGCATTGCTCTGACATACTATTTCAAAAAGTCCTCCTGATCAATATTCTGATCCTTGTCCTCAGAAGATTCCCATTTCATCTGCACTCAGGACATTCCCCACTTAGTCAGCTTGAGTTGTGAAGGGAACAGCGTGCCACAGTGATGGCAAATCTTGGAGGTTTAGTTGGGGGGTGGAGGATGCAATCACATTGGAGGTCTGCATCTGGTTCCATGGGAACAGCCATGACTCTTACACACGAGAGAACTTATAGGTTCCTGCCTCATTTGATCCTCCCCTTCCTTCCTTCTCTCTTTGTGATCCTCTGTTTGTTTTCGTAGTCTTCCCAATCTTCTGATTTCCCAGTGCTCTTGGCCATTTTATAGGCTCTCTCTTTTTCTTTGATACATTTCCTGACTTCCTTTGTCAGCCATGGCTGTCTATTCCACCCCCACCCCTCACACAAGATAACCTTTCTTTTCTTTGGGATGAACCTTGCTACCTCTTGCACTTGCTCTTGCACTGGTCTGGGACAATTAATTCTGGGAATATGAACACGTTTACATATTTGACATGTTAAGCATTTGAGTTCCGTTTGCTTTAAAGCTGGCCTTAGTCAAAGGACATGTGAATTTGTTGGTAGTCGTAAAATACTGCTGGTTCTTTGCTGCCTTTAGTTTACTTTAAGGGAGAAATGAGAGTGTGTGAGAAAAGGTTAGTTATTCCAAGCAGAAGGTTGAAGTGCTGTTCCATAAGGATCAATTAAATTTCAAGTGCTGAGAAAAATAACAATGATAAATATTTCAGAATGTACTTGGAAGAACTCTCTAGCATAGGTGCACAATTAGGCTCCCAAAATGATTATGGCAAGATATTATACACAAAGCTTCTCTACAACATCAAAATGTCTGAATTTAGGAATAACATGCTGAGCTGAATTAAGAACTAGACTTCCCAAAGCCTGTTCACCATCTATAAGGCACAAGACAGGAATAAAGTATCAAAAAGTGTGGCATTGGAAAAGAACAGCAGGGCAGGCAGCATCCACAGAGCAGGAAAGTCGATGTTCTAGGCAAAAGCCCTTCACGGGGCAGGAGTATGATGGAATACTCCCCACTTACATGAATAGGTGCAGCTCCAGAAACATTCCAGAAGCTTAACACCATCCAAGATAAAGTAGCCCATTTGATTTTGCCACTGCATCCACCACCAACACTCAGTAGCAGCAGTATGTACTATCTATATAATGAACTGCAGTAATTTACTAAGGCTCCAGAGATGGCACCTTCCAAAGCTACGACCACTGTGATCTGGAAGAATAAGGGCAGCATGGAACATGACCACCTTCAAGTTCCCCTCCAAGCCACTCAACATCCTGACTTGGAAATATATTTCCCTTTCTTCACTGGTACTGGGTTAAAAACCTGAGACTCCCTCCCTAATGGTTCTGTAAGAGTGGGTACATACATTGAACAGCAGAGTAGGCTTCTGAGGCAAGTGATCTACTCCCACTCATACGTCTTGAGTTCTTTTGTGTCAATCATTACTTCAAGTAGTTAGAACTGCAGGTAGTTTTGGCCACTCACTTGAAGGGTGCGGGAAGACTGATAGAAACAATGTGAAAAATGTGTGATTATGTATATCAGGAAAGGAGGGGGGGACTCTTTCCTGACGAAAAAATAAGACAGATCGGTGACCAAACGAGGGTTTTAAAAATTCTGAAAATTCTGAAAGCGAGAATCTTTCCATTTGTGAAGATAACTAGAGAGCATCAGTATAAGATAGGGGTGTGTTTGAAATTAATAGTCTAGGTGTATTTAGATAGAATCCAGACAAGAGAATAAAGGGATGCAATAACAGATTTAGATAAAAAAGGAGGAGGAGGCTTTAATGGAGCATAGACGTTAGTATGGACCGGTTGGGGCGAATGGGGCCTATTGCTGTGTGCCATCTCCTGTGTAATCCTATATAAGAATGAGCAGATATGCTGCAAAGTTAAAGATCACACATTTTTAACTTTGTACATCTAGTCCAACACCGGCATCTCCAGGTAAGCTGTATTTTTGGTGACCTTGATTGAGGGATAATTATTAGTCTGAACATGAAGGACACCTCCATTGTTCTTTGTCTTCTTCTATGTGTTGCCAGGATTGGAGGATTTGAGCTATTGGGAGAGGTTGAACGGGCTAGGGTTGTTTTCCCTGGACAGTTGGAGGCTGAGGAGTAACCTTATAGAGGTTTATAAAATCATGAGGGGCATGGATAGGGCAAATAGACCAGATCTTTTTCCTGGGGTGTGGGAGTCCAGAGCTAGAGGGCATAGGTTTAGGGTGAGAGGGGAAAGATATAAAAGGGATTTAAAGGACAACTTGTTCACGCAGAGGGTGGTGCGTGTATGAAATGAGCTGCCAGAGGAAGTGGTGGAGGCTGGTACAATTGCAACATTTAAAAGGCATCAGGATGCGTCTGGAGGGATATGGGGTGGGTACTGGCAGGTGCGACTAGATTGGGTTGGGATACCTGGTCAGTATGGACGAATTGGGCCATAGGATCTGTTTCTGTGCTGTACATCTCTATGACTCTATGATTCCTTCCAAAGATCTCAGGCCAGACAGGGATGATGGATGGGTGACAGGGGGTACCCCTTCCCCCCCACCCACCCCTCTTCGCCACCTCCCCACACCCCACATCCCTGAGATTTTTACAAAGCCCTCAGATTGATGTAGAATGAAGGATAGAACACTGCCCACTCTTTCACCAGGGCCATAGTGGAACTGGCCATATAGCTCCTTAGGTTGAGGCTTTGTTGTCCAGACTGCTCCAGCAGAACCTTGCAGTATAGCCCAGAAAGGGTGTCGTGCATCCCATCCTTCTCCTTTGGCTCCTTGCTGGACCTTTCCCTGTTGTCTCTCTCTCTGGAGGCTCTTTTGGATTTGCTGTGTCTTCTGGGCTTTCTGACAAAGTCACAATCATGGTCTCCTTCTACATTTTCTTGGGTGTAGCACTAAAACACAATGACTCTCCAGTCACAGAACTGATGTGAGATCTATGGAGTAGATAATCTGTGAAAAAAATAACACAATTTTATGGAGAGAATTGCTGAGCCCTCAAATCCATCATAGAGAAGCCTCATATAACAGCTTCACACAGAGGAACAGAGAGGCTTCCCAAAACTATCATTGTTGTGACTCCATGAGGATTCTGAGGTATGCACTCTTATCCAATTGATCATGGGGCAACAAAAGCATTTATATCAGCGAGTAGAATTCTGCTGGTAAGCCAATATGACTATATCCTCCACTCCCCCACCAAACTTCCTTCCATTTCACAGACCACGTCCTTGCATACTTATAGTTCAGTGTGAGAATCCAGTATCTGTGAAACATTACCATCCAGCGCTGGCTGTGGAACATATTTGTGAAATTTCAGCTTCCTTTTTCTCATTGCATTTGCTTTGATGCAAGGAGGGTGTTACAACACAGGGTAAACCCTCCTGCTTAATGTAAACCAACAACACAGAAAACTTTTATCCTGTGTAATAATATGTGAAAATTCGAGAGGCCAAGAACTACTTAAAGTAAAAATTAACAACTTTATTTCAAAAAGTATAACAGAGAATAATTAACTAACAGCTATTTACAATGCCTTCCTCTAACCTATCTTTTACTGTCCCTTCTATAATACTAGTCTGATAAAATCCCTGAGTAAGATTTACCAAAAAATTCAAATTTCAAAACCAGCCAGCTGTCATATCTTCCTCTGTAGATTTGCTCTCTAGGTCAGTGTCAATCTTTTTTTTTCCTCTGTTCAAACTCTTTCTCTGGACAGGAACCTCCCAGAGAGTTCTCACTAGCAGCCTACATCTGTTCGTCTTTTGGCAGTTCTCCCTCAGCTGTTCAATTTTTCTCAGTCTTATACTCCCAAAGCATCGGATTGTGTCATTGGTTTTTAATATTACCAATATACTCAATTCAAACGTGATTGGAGTCTGGTATTTTTTGGGTATAATTTACACTGATTGGCCTAATTCAAATTTATTTCTGTCTCCGAGCAACCAGCTACCCTGTCTCGTGGATCAGAAGGTTACATTATATCTTGTTCAGAACACTTGCGGCTGTCATGTAGTTCCGTGAGCCTTTAACTCTCTTAAAGGTACAGTATCCCTTACACCTTCATAACACCTCCTTAAGAAAATAATTAACCATCATAATGAAAAGATGTTTCATTTTTTTCTATTCTTTAAACACATTCCCTTAACATACCGATAACTTTAATCTTCACCATAACTTCTTCCCATATAACAGTATATATGCATGTAACATTAAATAAATGCAAATCTCATCTAAATGTTATCAGTTAACTCTGCAATAGTGCATCTGCAATTACATTCTTACAACATGTAGTATCTTTAACTTAAAAGTCTGTAACATAAAACTCCAACAAAATAGTGTCATATTCTTGTCATTAAAGCGTTCTAAGAATGTAAGTGGATTGTGATCCATGTACACAACCGTCTCTGACATATTGTTCATGACATACACATTAAAATGCTGTAAAGCCAGTACCAAACTCAATAGTTCCTTTTTGATTCTGGAGTATTTCCTCTGGTGGACGTTGATCTTCTTCGAAAAGTAACCAACTGGCAGTTCAACCCCAACCTCATCTTCCTATAGGAGTACAGCTCCAACTCCAATGTCACTAGCATCCATGGCAACTTTAAAATGTTTTGAAAAGTTTGGTGTGGCTAGAACTGGTTTGGTGATTAATGTCAATTTCAAATGGGCGAATGCCTCCTGGCGTTGTTCTGCCCTCCGAAACTTTGTGTTCTTTTCTTCAGCAAATCGGATAACGGTGCCACTACACTGCTGAGGTTTGGAACAAACTTCCAATAGAATCCACTGAATCCTGAGAATCGAAGCACCTCTTTCTTCAAGGTTGGTTATGGAAATTCCTTGATGGCCTTCGTCTTTGCATTCCATGGGGCCAACCTTCCAAGACCGATGTTATGTCCCAAGAACGTCACCTCTGCTTTTGAGAATTCAGTTTTATTTAAGTTTATCACCAGTTTTGCTTCTTGTAGTCATTCAAATAGCTTTGCCAATTGTACCATATGATCTTTCCAGGACTTACTAAAGATCACTACATCGTCCAAATAGACTGTACATTAGATTACTTACAGTGTGGAAACAGGCCCTTCGGCCCAACAAGTCCACACCGACCCGCCGAAGCGCAACCCACCCATTTCCCTACACCTAACATTATGGGCAATTTAGCATGGCCAATTCACCTAACCTGCACATTTTTGGACCGTGGGAGGAAACTGGAGCACCTGGAGGAAACCCACGCAGACACGGGGAGAATGTGCAAACTCCACACAGTCAGTCGCCTAAGGCGGGAATTGAACCCGGGTCTCTGGCGCTGTGAGGCAGCAGTGCTAACCACTGTGCTGCCAGCCATGCCATACAGTTTGCTAATCCAGCCACAACTCTGTTCATGAGTCTGTGGAATGTGGCGGGTGTGTTCTTCATTCCAAAGATATGAGTTTAAACTGATATAGCCCTTTTGGGGTTACAAACACAGAAATTTCTTTTGCTGTCTCTGATAAAGTTACCTGCCAGTAATTACACATTAGTTCCAACTTGGTGATGTAACTGGCTTGTCTGACTTTCTCGATACAGTGCTCTAATTTTGGACTTGGGTATGAGTCCGATTTTGTAACGGCGTTGACCTTCCGTTAATCCACGCAGAATCATTGAGTCCTGTCTGGGTTGGGAGCTAACTCACTCTGGTTGGGTTTGATGATGTCCTCGTCGACCGTGGCCTCTACCTCCATTTGGACCTGCCTGGCTTTGAAAGGATTAAGCCACTAGGGGTGTTGTTTTATCAGAGCAGTTTTCCCAACATCTACTTCATGTAAAATAGCATTAGTCCTCCTCATCTGGTTCTTACATATGTCCTTATGCTGCAGTAACAAATCTTTCAACTGCGTTCTATGATCCTGAGACATATAGTTTACTAACCTATCCCACCCCTCAAGGGCTTCTTCATTTTTTAATCCATTTTGAGGCACATAAAAATCCACATCATCTGGATTTGATTCCTCACTCTGCAGGGCAGTAACTAACACCTGTTTCTCTAGTTATGACTCTAGTATAATACTATTTCAACATGTTCACATGAAATACCCGATATCTTTTTATCTATCTGTCCCCTTTACTAGGTAGTTCACATGACTCAATTTTTTCTTAATTTGATAGGGAGCACTAAACCTGGCTTTGAAGGGATTTCCAATCACTGGTAATAGTACTAACACGTTATCCCCCTCGGAAAACATCTGAATCTCAGAGCTTTTATCTGCCACCTGCTTCATTCTACACTGTGCCTTCTTTAGGTGCTGTTTAGCTAACCCACCTACTCTATTTAGTCTCTCCCTCACTTCCGATACATAATCTAAGTGTGAGATCTCCAACTTTGGTCCTGTCAATTTTTCTTTAATTAACTTCAAGGGGTCTCTCACTCCATGCAGGAATATTAACTCAAAGGGAGTGAACTGAGTAGAGTCATATGGGGCATCTAATATGGCAAATAATACGAATGGGACACCTTTATCCCAATCATTCGGGTAATCCTGACAGTATGCTCTTAACATGGTCTTCAAGGTCTGATGCCATCTTTCTAAGACTCCGTGGGATTCAAGATGATACACGCTGGATTTAAAGTGCTGTATACCTAAACTATCTATAACCTCCTTAAACAGCCTAGCAGTAAAATTTGAACCTTGGTCCGACTGAATCTCTCTGGGTAGCCCATACCATGTGAAGAAAGCTACTAACTCCTCTACCACCCTTTTTGCCTTGATACTCCGTAATGAAATTGCCTCCAGAAATCCGGTAGACGCATCCATTATGGCTAACAAGCACTGGTTCCCACTTTTAGTCCTCAGGAGGGGAACAACACAATCAATTCTAACTCGCATGAAAGGCTTTTAAATACGGGAATTGGCAACGAAGGTGCTGGTGTTATTACCGCCTGGACCTATCTACCATTTGGCATGCATGACACATTCGGCAAAAGTTAACCATATTCTTGTGCACTCCAGGCTAATAAAAATGAGTTTGTACCTAAGCCGGGATCTTTTGTACCCTTAGGTGACCTCCTATAGGTAGTTCATGTGCTACCCGTAACACTTCCTGTCTGTATCCTTCCGGCAAAACAACTTGGTGCACGTCAGCCCATTTCTCCTCTGCACTAACCTGCTGTAGCCTCCATTTCCATCTTAGGATTCTATCTTTCAGATAATAACCCTCCGGAATATTCTCTGCCTCCTTTTCAGAGTACGCATCCATATACATATCTTTTATTGTCACGTCTTGTTATTGCAAGTCCCTTAGCCTTTCAGGACTAAACATGTCCTTCTAACCCTCTGCTTGTCCAGGCTTTTTTCCTATACCATTACATCAAACAGAGTATCCATTAACTGAACCTCAACTCCATACTCTTTTTCTTTACTTTTCGCTTTGTACTGTGACTTATGATAGTGGGATCTGGTTACCACACGGTCTGGGAAAATACCAGGATATTTCTGTTTTAACTCTTGAGTTTCCTGGTCCTCCTTGGGCTTCTCCACAACGAGGAGTATCACTCCCACCTTGGATCCTGCCAAATCATTCCCAAGAACAAACTGAATTCCTGGAACTGGCACTCTATCATTCCTCCCACTGCAACTTCCCCAGACTTGAGTTGGCACTCAAACCTGATCTTACATAGGGGAATGCTGAATTTCTGTCCATCTATCCCACAAATTACCATACTCTCGGGTAACAGAACAGAAAGAGTGCATATTCGCTCGCCCCTTACTATCAATGACTGGTTAGATCCAGTATCTCTCAAAATTATAACTTTGTGCCCTTCTCCCTCTGTTCTTTCTGAGTAAACTTTACCCACAGAGGCAAATTCTTTGTAAAGGTCAAGTACTAACTCCATACCCAGCCCCTGCCTAGGCTATGCCTCTCCAGCAGCTCTCTGTTCTTCTTGGGGTTTCCTTGATGACTTCACTAATGCCACCAATTTAGCTTCTTGTATCATATCTTTCCCCACAGTGCCTTTCCTGACTTTACGTGTCCCACTCCACCACAGTGGAAACACCTGAAGCCTTTCACCTCCTTTCCACCCTCTTGGGCTTCTTTTTTATCCAGTGCTCTCTGCTCTTGGTTTCATAGTATAGCCTCTCCACTTTCCCAACTTCTATCCCTCACAGGATGGAATTCTGGCAGGAAGCTTGTCTCATGCACCAACATGTATTCATCTGTTAATTCTGCTGCCCCTCTCACTTCCTGAACTTTCTGTTCCTCCACGTGAACTCTTACCATCTCTCAAAGTGAGTTTTTAAACTTGTCCAGCCAAAGTGTCTCCTGTAGAGCCTCAAAAGTCTTATCTATGTTTAAAGTACACACCCATCGGTCAAAATGACTATGTTTAATTCTTTTGAACTCAACGTAAGTCTGACCTAGTTCCTTCTTTGAGTTTCTGAACTGCAGTTTATATGCTTCTGGTACCAATTCTTAAGCACTTAAAATAGCATGTTTAACCTCTTCATAACCTCTTGACCGTTCATCTGACAGCATGGCAAATACCTCACTAGCTCTGCCTACCAATTTACTTGGGGATTTTATTGGACTATTATTATAGAAGGGAAAGTAAAAGATAGGTTGAAGGAAGGATTCGTAAATAGTTGTAGTAATTATTCCCTGTTATACTTTAAGAAATAAAGTTGTTAATTTTTACTTTAAATAGTTATTGGCCACTCGAATTTTCATATATTACTGCACACCCAAAAATCCTTCAAACACTCCATCTGCCTAGTCAATGTTTCAAATGAAATAAAGAAGGCTTCAACATCTTTCCCATCAAAATGTGGCAGAGCTTTGACATATTTGTATATATCACTACTTTCTCTTTTAATCTCCATTCTGTTAACTTGACTTTGCAAACTAAGTCATACCTATTCAAGTTCAAATTCTCTCCCTTTGTATCTCTCTTTTTCTTCCCTCTGTCTTTCTCTCTCCCTTTCTTGGCTCAGCTCAGAACATTCTCCCTTTCTTTTTCCTCTCCCTCTCTCTCTCTTTCCTCTTTCTCTTTGTTTATCTTCTAACTCCACTTTCCTCAATTGTAATTTAAGTTTTTCTACCTCCACTGCACTTGTCTCTTTCTCTGACACACCTGAGCGTTTGAGTAATTCCTTTACAATTTCAGCTTTACTTTTGTCCTTGGTTAAACACAAATCAATTCTATTTTTTTGCTAATTCTAAAACGATGGCCTTTTCCTTTCATTCTAAACTTTCTTGGCAAATTTGAGAATCATTTGCAAATCGCAGAACCTCTTTAGCAATTTTAAGAGCCATTTCTCTCACTTTTAATTTTTTTTTTAGATTACTTACAGCGTGGAAACAGGCCCTTCGGCCCAACAAGTCCACACCGACCCACCGAAGCACACCCACCCACACCCATTCCCCTACATTTACCCTGCAGCTAACACGATGGGCAATTTAGCAGAGTCAATTCACCTAACCTGCACATTTTTGGACTGTGGGAGGAAACCGGAGGATACCCACGCAGACACGGGGAGAATGTGCAAACTCCACACAGTCAGTCGCCTGAGGCGGGAACTGAACCCGGGTCTCTGGTGCTGTGAGGCAGCAGTGCTAACCACTGAGGTAAAAACAATGACTGCAGATGCTGAAAACCAAATACTGGATTAGTGGTGCTGGAAGAGCACAGCAGTTCAGGCAGCATCCAACGAGCAGCGAAATCGACGTTTCGGGCAAAAGCCCTTCATCAGGAATAAAGGCAGTGAGCCTGAAGCATGGAGAGATAAGCTAGAGGAGGGTGGGGGTGGGGAGAGAGTAGCATAGAGTACAATGGGTGAGTGGGGGAGGAGATGAAGGTGATAGGTCAAGGAGGAGAGGGTGGAGTGGATAGGTGGAAAAGAAGATAGGCAGGTCGGACAAGTCAAGGAGACAGTAACTGAGCTGGAAGTTTGAAACTAGGATGAGGTGGGGGAAGGGGAAATGAGGAAGCTGTTGAAGTCCACATTGATGCCCTGGGGTTGAAGTGTTCCGAGGCGGAAGATGAGGCGTTCTTCCTCCAGGCGTCTGGTGGTGAGGGACCGGCGGTGAAGGAGGCCCAGGACCTCCATGTCCTCGGCAGAGTGGGAGGGGGAGTTGAAATGTTGGGCCACGGGGCGGTGTGGTTGATTGGTGCGGGTGTCTCGGAGATGTTCCCTAAAGCGCTCTGCTAGGAGGCACCCAGTCTCCCCAATGTAGAGGAGACCACATTGGGAGCAACGGATACAATAAATGTTATTGGTGGATGTGCAGGTGAAACTTTGATGGATGTGGAAGGCTCCTTTAGGGCCTTGGATAGAGGTGAGGGAGGAGGTGTGGGCACAGGTTTTACAGTTCCTGCGGTGGCAGGGGAAAGCGCCAGAATGGGAGGGTGGGTCGTAGGGGGGTGTGGACCTGACCAGGTAGTCACGGAAGGAACGGTCTTTGCGGAAGGCGGAAAGGGGTGGGGAGGGAAATATATCCCTGGTGGTGGGGTCTTTTTGGAGGTGGCGGAAATGTCGGTGGATGATTTGGTTGATGCGAAGGGTTGTAGGGTGGAAGGTGAGCACCAGGGGCGTTCTGTCCTTGTTACGGTTGGAGGGGTGGGGTCTGAGGGCGGAGGTGCGGGATGTGGACGAGATGCGTTGGAGGGCATCTTTAACCACGTGGGAAGGGAAATTGCGGACTCTAAAGAAGGAGGCCATCTGGTGTGTCCTATGGTGGAACTGGTCCTCCTGGGAGCAGATACGGCGGAGGTGGAGAAATTGGGAATACGGGATGGCATTTTTGCAAGAGATAGGGTGGGAAGAGGTGTAATCCAGGTAGCTATGGGAGTCAGTGGGTTTGTAAAAAATGTCAGTGTCAAGTCGGTCGTCACTAATGGAGATGGAGAGGTCCAGGAAGGGGAGGAGGTGTCAGAGATAGTCCAGGTAAATTTAAGGTCAGGGTGGAATGTGTTGGTGAAGTTGATGAATTGCTCAACCTCCTCGCGGGAGCACGAGGTGGCGCCAATGCAGTCATCAATGTAGCGGAGGAAGAGGTGGGGAATGGTGCCGGTGTAATTACGGAAGATCAACTGTTCTACATAGCCAACAAAGAGACAGGTATAGCTGGGGCCCATACGTGTGCCCATGGCTACGCCTTTGGTCTGGAGGAAGTGGGAGGATTCAAAGGAGAAATTGTTAAGGGTGAGGACCAGTTCGGCCAAACGAATGAGAGTGTCAGTGGAAGGGTACTGTTGGGGACGTCTGGAGAGGAAAAAACGGAGGGCTTGGAGGCCCTGGTCATGGCGAATGGAGGTGTAGAGGTACTGGATATCGATGGTGAAGATAAGGCGTTGGGGGCCGGGGAAACGGAAGTCTTGGAGGAGGTGGAGGGCGTGGGTGGTGTCTCGAACGTATGTGGGGAGTTCCTGGACTAGGGGGTGCTAACCACTGTGCCACCGTGCCGCCCACTAAGGATTTAATCAAACACAAGTCACTGAAATTAAACAAATTGTCTCACCTTTGTTTTATTTAAAGATCTAGGACACTAACCTGCAAATGTTTAAATCTGTTGGGGATTTTTCGTACCCCCAAATCTATTCAAATCTGTCTAAACCAGTTCAAATCCCGATGACAAGCCCCCAAACTGTTACGACACGGGGTAAACCCTCCTGCTTAATTTAAACCAGCAACACAGAAAACTTTTATCCCATGCAATAATCTGTGAAAATTCGAGAGGCCAACTATTTAAAGTAAAAATTAACAACTTTATTTCAAAAAGTATAACGGAGAATAATTAACTAACAACTATTTATAACTCCTTCCTCTAACCTATCTTTTACTTTCCCTTCTATATTACTAATTTGATAAAACCCCCGAGTAAGATTTACCAAAAAATTCAAATTTCAAAACCAGCCAGCTGTCGTATCTTCCTCTGTAGATTTTCTCTCTAGGTTGGTGTAGATTTTTTTTTCTCTCTTTGTCAAAGAATTTTCACCAGCAGCCTACATCTGTTGGTCTTTTGGTAGTTCTCCCTGAACTGTTCAATTTTCCCCGGTCTCATACCCCAAAAGCATCAGATTATGTCATTGGCTTTTAATCTTGTCAATATACTAAATTCAAACTTGATTGGAGTTTGGTATTTTTCTGGAAGTATAATTTAAACTGATTGGTCTAATTCAAATTTGTTTTTGTCTCCAGGCAACCAGCTACCCTATCTACTGGACCAAAAGGTTACATTATATCTTGCTCAGAACACTTGGTGATGTCAGGTAGTTCTGCTAGCCTTTAACTCTCTTAAAGGTACAGTATTCCTTTGATCAGTTTGCTGGTAATTGAGCAGCTTAGAACTGGGAACAAATTACAGAACGAGAGAAAGTGTCCTCTATTTCCCCAACTCAGGCGTGGTCCCTTTATTTCCTGCAACTAAAACCCACTGTAAACATGAAGGAAACCGACTTATCTCTGCTGCAAAAGATGGTGTGACTGTGTAAAAGCTGTGGCTTCTAACCAATAAATCAGAGACCTATTCTCAGTGATACAGCTGCCTTGTGTTGTGAAAGTAAATTTCGGATAACACTAGCTTCAAATCTCGGACACTTTATTTCTGTAAACCGCAGGAGAGATCCCGAGTGCACCAAAGGACTCTGACAGTCTTCTTATAGAGGCACTCTCTGGTGAATATCAGAACATTACAAGTAAATAGCATTTTTTATATCTTGTTAGAGTATAATTGATACAAAGGATTCTGACATCACAGGGCAGAATACAAATCTGGTTAACAATATGTGTTTTTAATTCTCATAATAGCTGGAGATCGCTACCTTCCTGTGATAATATTAAACCATTCTCAGAGACTTGTGATTGTACTGTTCTCAGTCTCCTGCTAATTGATAAAGGAGTAGGTAATAGGTTTTAGTATCAGTAGTGTGGTTAGTCTTCACATACTCTTGTTAACTGGCAAGGAAGTATATGAATGGAAACAGGAGATGGTTAATGGGATGTCTGATCAGGGCTGACAGTCCTATTCAAAAAGTGAGTATCTTCATTCAGGGCTGGGAGCGAAATACACACGTATGGCTCCAGATGACTTTGGTGGTTCAGGGACAGCCAGATTCTGCTGTGATCTCTGGTCTCTGCCTGTGACTGGACAGGCATACAGTCAAATACTGTACATACAGAATCATTCCAATAGGGGACCTTTAATCCTTGAGTTCCCACTGCCTCTAAGCACTAGGGTAAGCCAGGGAAACAGAACATTTTACTTTTTGGGGTTCAGAACCTTCAGCATCTCTTAGCAAACAGTTCAAGCATCGGGAGAAAGACAATTAAAGATTTTCAGACTGTTAACTACTGTTAAAAAAAGAGACGAGGAATTGAAACCATAGTCTGCAAATTTGAAGTGCTGGTTGAGTGACAGCAACTGTGAAGTTTCCCATTCTTGCGAATATGAAAGGAGATGTGGGACAGAACTGGATTTTTTTCCAATCTCAGTTTTAAAACTGGGAAATAGCTGCAGAATTAAACAAGGCAGGTGAGCAATTAAGTGAAGCAATTCCCTGACAGGATCATGGGAAAGTGTGTTATAAGCATTATTACAGCATAAACCTCACTGGAGGAAAGGGAACAAAGAGAGGAGAGATTTTGAAAGCTTTGGTCACATATATACCACATTCAAGCATTTGACAGCAGAGCTCGGAGAGAGGGAGAATACTAATCAGTATGTGACCACGCTCACACATTCAGCTGACCTCTGTGTGTTCGGACAGGTGAAAGATAGGATTGTCTAGGCATAAGGGATCACATCGTGAGAGCATAACTGCTAAGAGACGAAGCTATCAATATGTGTTGAAGCTGCAAGATTGTCAAACAACAACTACAGCATATTAATGGGAGAACTGACAAGGCTTTCCATAATGCTGATTGACATTCTCGATAACAACCGCATGTTGGAAATAAGGAAGAAAGTTTTACAGATCAGCCTGGACAAAGATCAAAGCTAGAATACAGGATATAAATATTGTGGAGGACAACATACAAAAAGAAAGAAAGCATGTGCAGCCGAAGGAAAGGATCATTCTAACAGGGAAAAGCCTGAATCACTGACACACAAGGGTTTAGCTATAAAGAAAAAGCAGAAGCCAATAAAGATGGCAGCTGGAGAGATGTTAGCTGATGATTTTGATGAATCAATTTACACCATCTGATAGGTTGGCATCATTCGGTCTAAAGATGTACAGTGCTTTGTGACTGTTTATTGGCTGGTACTTCCTACAACATCGTGAGGTTTGCAGACTTATACAAAATGAGTCAAGATGGGAACCAAAAAATGAAGTCCTCAAAAAAAAGGTTGAGGCCATATGTTGGAACACCACACAATCAAACAAACACAGTGAAACTGAGCACCCAATGAAAAGAATGAAAGTGTGCATGAATGAATTTTCATGCATTTTCATGCAAATGAATTTTCCTATTATTTACTGGTGTCCCTCAGTTCGACAGGAACAATACATCCATCCTGGGACAGGCTAAACAAAGACACATGCGGGAATTCCTAGAGGCCTGGCATTCAAACCGGAACTTCATTAACAAACATATAGATTTGGATTCCATTTACCAACTTTTCAGAAACAGAACTGAAAATGATA
Organism: Chiloscyllium punctatum; assembly: GCF_047496795.1. Taxonomy (NCBI): domain Eukaryota; kingdom Metazoa; phylum Chordata; class Chondrichthyes; order Orectolobiformes; family Hemiscylliidae; genus Chiloscyllium; species Chiloscyllium punctatum. The sequence continues at coordinate 51,621,558 of NC_092777.1, forward strand.
TCACCCACCACAACAAACTGAGACACATAAATAACAAAGGGGTAGAATGCCAGCACTTCACCAGAGGCTCACTGATGATGTTACCTAACATGGTGACGAAACATCTGAGAACAAACCTTCCAGCTCAGCGAGCAAATTTACAACTGGATGGGATAGATATAGAGTGATATGGACCAAATGCAGGCAAATTGGACCAGTTTAATTGTGGAAACTGGGTAGCATGGGTAAGATGGGCCGAAGAGCCTGTTTCCATGCTGTTGACCTCTGTGACTCTATCTGCAATTCCAGACTGTACACATTAAACAAATTGTACTTATCTCAACTAAGGCAAGTCTGAAGCTTGGGTTATTAAACCTATATATGACAAAAGACGTTTGCAGCATTCATGAGCCATTAAGCTATTGACTACTGGAGGACCCCAGAGGAAGTTTGAAAATATGTTTCTAAAGTTCTTGGAAAACTACCTGGTGAAAATCAACTCAAAAACCCTGCATGTCTGAGATTAATTTAGCATCTGTGGCAGAAACTTTAGACGCTGTCAAGACCAGCCTGAAAGACAAGATAAACGAAATAGAAAAGAAGTGATTAATTTCGAAAGAGACAATTCCTACAGACTCAGTTAGCAACATGGTATTAGAAATTGGGGTCCCTTTAAAACTGAACTTTCCTAGTTTTACTGTGTAGTACGTAATTCTACTACTGTGTGGTATGCCATTACAGCAGTGACTAACTTTTCAAATTTCTAGCATATGTAAACAAAAGGAAACATAAGAATTGCTGAGGTCATAATGTCCCACTGAACTAACATCAACAATTCATCTGACACCACATATACTCTCTTAATAATGAATTCTTTACAAAAATAAGAAGTTTTTGTTCTTAGGAAGAACAGTAAACTAATCCTCAAATGAATCTGGACGAGGGGACTTTGGTTTACCTGCTCGTAGGCATTGTCTAAAAGGCTTCAGACAGACGATTGACACTGTACAGCAAAAGGCAATGTATTAACATGTGTAGCGGGGAAGTGACGGAGTGACAGAGAAAGAGAAAGAAAGAGAGAGAGAGAGAGTGGGGGTGGGGGGGTGAATCCAAAGAATTGAGCCAACAATTTCATGGGAGAAGATGAGAAGTTTAAGGGAAGAACAAAGATTGCTACCACCGAAGATTACCACCACAGCTGCTGAGATATCAGAGACAAACATCCCACTATTTTAAACCTGTGAGGGTCGACCACTTCTGCTTCTCCATTCTACAGAGCAGCCCGGAGATCATCAAAGCACTCTCATCTGTAAGGGTTTGTATATTTCCTTACTTTATCTAATTAAATAATGCATCATACCTGTCTCAAAACTGTTTGCAAATTGCCAGCTGCCTATATTTACTAAGTGTAACCATGAACCCCCAATACCGAACTTTGCCAGTGGGTGACATAAAAAGCTGAAAAGCTGAATACATGCAGAGATCCAAAGGATCTCAGTAACGTTAATATCACCACCTCGTGCCAATCATTGATGAAATTTTACTACAACTCACCAAGTCAATGGTCTTTACTTCAATGTGAAGACTGGGGACTGGCAAGTTAAGGTGAATATTAGACCAGCTGATTTTAATGATTACCAAAGAGATTGAAAGTATTTCAGTTTGCTGTGATAGACATAATGGTTCTCAATTCATGAATGAAGACATAGGGCACTTTGTAAATTTTTGGAAAGTTCCACACTATGCATAATATCCACACTATCTCTAGTCAAGTGGAGGGGGCTGAAGTGGCAGTGAAAATTGACAAAGGGATCACAGCAAAATCAAGAAAATCCAACACCAACTTGTACATGGCAATTCTAGAATGGGAAAGATATCTTCAGAATTAGTCCAGTCCAATGTCATGTTCTTCCAGTAATAAAAGAAAAACTGACTGAAGCCAGAAATAGTGAGAGAAGTGAGTGACAAAATCAAGGTGAAATGACACAAAGTTAAATTTCACTTTGATAAAGCTGCCAAGTTATTACCAGAGCTGAACACTGGAGAGCCAATCAGAGTATAACACTCTCAATAGGGGTTAATCCAAATGGCAACTTGAGTTCAGTATAGAGCAAATGTCCCTCCAATTATATATGGTGAATGTGAACGATGAGCCGTATCATTCCAACCACAATGTACAACTATAAGAGATTGTTCCTTCACCTCAGGCAGCTGATTGGAAAGATGTGATCTCGCAATATTTACAAAATTTAGAACAACCTAGAGTCCAAAGATCCACTGTTCCCCAACTAATGAAGTAGATAAGAACAATAGTTTTCACAACAACAATACTTGCCATCACTGATGGATGGCATAGTAGCTCAGTGGTTAGCACTGCTGCCTCACAGCATCAGGGTCTCAGGTTTGATCCTAGCCTCAGGTGACTGTGTGGAGTTTGCACATTCTCCCTGTGTCTGTGTGGGTTTCGTCCGGGTGCTCCGGTTTCCTCCCACAATCCAAAGATGTGCAGGTTAGGTGAATTGCCCATGCTAAATTGCCCAAAGTGTTCAGGGATGTGTAGGTTAGGTGTATTAGTCATGGGTAAATGTAAAGTAATAGGGTAGGGGAATGGGTGGGTTACCCTTCGGAGGGTTGGTGTGGGCTTGTTGGGCCAAATGGCCTGTTTCCAAACTGTAGGGATTCTATGATCTTCTATGAATGTGCAGGGACTGAATGCAATTAACACCCATTTCTGTAAAAGATTTTTTTGTTGGGCAATTTATACAACTTGTAGCTGCAAATAGTGGTACATATGAACAGGAAGATGTTTGGGGAATGCATTTGTAGTGTATTGACTGACTTGTCGTAGTCATGAGATTCTACCTTTACTGTAAATTTCATTCACTTCAATTCATGGTCGACTTTAAACTTATTACTTAAAACAATAATGATGGCATGCGATTAGCATTACATTCATTATGCTGGGGATATTCATCCACACAGATTCAGGACAAATTCATATCATTGAACACATTAATGAAAGAAAATGTTAAATGTGTGATTCATAAGCAGCTACTATTTTTAGAGATTATCTGAATATGGCTTGAGACAAATTGAATCTGGACTGTACCTGGATAAACCTGACTTAGCGGCTTCTGAAATATCCAGTGGCAGAGATTATCGATGAACGTCTGTCACTGTCCTTCCTGAACAGGAGAGGGCAGAGCAAAAGAACATGAATAGGCATCCAACCTGACAAATGGGAGTGATGAAACACAACCAATACAAGTGTCTGTGACTGGTTGTATATTGGTCTAATTAAGTAATTAGATTAGATTCTCTACAGTGTGGAAACAGGCCCTTCAACCCAACAAGTCCACACTGACCCTCTGAAGAGTAACCCACCCAGACCCATTTCCCTCTGACTAATGCACCGCACACTATGGGCAACTTTAGCATAGCCAATTCATGTCCTTGCACATCTTTGGACTGTGAGAGGTAACTGGAGCACCCACAAGAAACCCGTGCAGACATGGGGAAAACGTGCAAACCCCACACAGTCACCCAAGGCTGGAATTGAACCTGGGATCCTGGTGCTATGAGGCAGCAGTGTTAACCACTGAGCCGCCATGTCACCCCCGTGCATTGTACTTAAACTTATGCTTCTTAACACACTCAATAAATTATTTCAGAATAGCTTATAAGTGATTTGTTGCCAATGTTAAATAAGTGTAATCAATTTCTAACAATGCTAACAGCAAAATAAAAGCTGGAAAGCTAAGTGTATGTAGAGGTCCAAAGGATCTCAGTAAGATTTATCACACAACCCCATTTCGACCAGTGAAGAAATTTTGTTACAACTTGATAAAGCAAAGTTCTTTACTCCCCTCAATATGAAGGGTAGGCTCTATCTAAGGAACAACACCCTCTGAGTCCTGCCAAACCCATGTCAATGACCATTTGAAATCTTTCCTGTTTTAACTGTATCACCATAATGGAGATAACAACATTATCAATATCAAATGCAGGGCTCGCTCTTCTCTTTTCGTATTTGATTGCTGTGATTTGGAGAATATGATTTTCCACTGTTGATATTGTAAAGAATTTGCCCAGTTGTTTGGAGTTCTCAATACCAAGATCAAATTTTCTGAGTATTATTGGGGTGTAGAAGTATCATGTTATTAAGCATGTAAATAAATACAAAAAAGTCACTCATCTACAATCTTTCTACAATAAGATCACTTGATTTAAGCCTGGAGTAAAGAAGGAACTATCCCAGACATCCTTAAACTGAAACGAATGGTGATTAGAAGAATCTATGGCCCAACATGCCTGATATGTTTACAGGTTGACAGGTATGGGTCAGAATCCTATAGAGGCCTGAGTGACATGGACTGTGTCAAAAACTGTGGGAGAACTGCATAAGATGTCGTGGGGACATGATGGCAGGTGGGAGTGGGGCCTCTCTTGTTGTCAGGAGTAACTTGATGCATTGACAGAGTTCTAGGCATTAGAGATCCTAGCTAGGAAATTCTGAAATGCCTGTTAATTGGGATTATTGCTTTTTGACAGTCTCACCTCATGAATATGCAGCTTCTGATTCTGTCACACACCATGAGGAAACTAGACACTGACACCTGATATGAAAGTCAGAGTGTGTACCTCGCAACTCCAGCACCATATCCCCATCTTGGAAACCCAGCAACAATATTTCAGGGCACACTCTATGGGCACCAGCCATATGCACCGCATCCACAGACCTTCCTGAGCCTATCTGGACCCTCATGAATCCCCTCTGATCCATATGCAGGTTGCTTCTGCACTTTAAAGCTCTATTCCAAGGCTCAATGTTGCAATGCTGCTGCAAGGACACTTTGCAAACAGGGAAAGGCATACATCTGATGGATTAGACCAGGCTTCTTCTCAGGATTGCTCAAAAGAATGGGATGATCACCTTATTGGGATTGTATTGTAGACCCATGAATAGTCAGAGAGAAATTGAGAAACAAACTTGTAAGGAGGTCTCAGCTATCTGTAAGAAAAATAGGGTAGTTATGGTCGGGGATTTTAACTTTCCAAACTTAGACTGGGACTGCCATAGTGTTAAGGGTTTAGATGGAGAGGAATTTGTTAAGTGTGTACAAGACAATTTTCTAATTCAGTATGTGGATGTACCTACTAGAGAAGGTGCAAAACTTGACCTACTCTTGGGAAATAAGGCAGGGCAGATGACTGAGGTGTCAGTCAGAGAGCACTTTGGGCCCAGCGACTATAATTCTATTAGATTTAAAATAATGATGGAAAAGGATAGACCAGATCTAAAAGTTGAAGTTCTAAATTGGAGAAAGGCCAATTTTGATGGTATTAAGCAAGAACTTTTGAAAGCTGATTGGGGGCAGATGTTCGCAGGTAAAGAGACGGCTGGAAAATGGGGAGCCTTCGGCAATGAGATAACGAGAATCCAGAGAAAGTATATTCCTGTTAGGGTGAAAGGAAAGGCTGGTAGGTATAGGGAATGCTGGATGACTAAAGAAATTGAGGATTTGGTTAAGAAAAAGAAGGAAGCATATGACAGGTATAGACAGGATAGATCAAGTGAATACTGAGAAAAGTATAAAGGCAGTAGGAGTATACTTAAGAGGGAAATCAGGAGGGCAAAACGGGGACATGAGATAGCTTTGGCAAATAGGGTTAAGGAGAATCCAAAGAGTTTTTACAAATACATTAAGGGCAAAAGGGTAACTAGGGAGAGAATAGGGCCCCGCAAAGATCAGCAAGGCGGCCTTTGTGTGGAGCTGCAGAAAATGGGGGAGATACTAAATGAGTATTTTGTGTCAGTATTTACCGTGGAAAAGGATATGGAAGATATAGAATGTAGGGAAATAGATGGTGACATCTTTCAAAATGTCCATATTACAGAGGAGGAAGTGCTGGATGTCTTGAAACGCATAAAATTGGATACATCCCCAGGACCTGATCAGGTGTACCCTAGAACTCTGTGGGAAGCTAGAGAAGTGATTGCTGGGCATCTTGCTGAGATATTTGCATCATCGATAATCATAGGAGAGGTGCCGGAAGACTGGAGGTTGGGTGGTGCCACTGCTTAAGAAAGGTGGTAAGGACAAGCCAGGGAACTATAGACCAGTGAGCCTGATGGTGGTGGTGGGCAAGCTGTTGGAGGGAATCCTGAGGGACAGGATGTAAATGTATTTGGAAAGGCAAGGGCTGATTTAGGGATAGTCAACATGGCTTTGTGCGTGAGAAATCATGTCTCACAAACTTGATTGAGTTTTTTGAAGAAGTAACAGAGAAGATTGATGAGGGCAGAATGGTAGATATCATCTATATGGACTTCAGTAAGGCATTCGACAAGGTTCCCCAAGGGAGACTGATTAGCAAGGTTATATCTCACAGAATAAAGGGAGAACTAGCCATTTGGATACAGAACTGGCACAAAGGTAGAAGACAGAGGGTGGTGGTGGAGGGTTGTTTTTCAGACTGGAGGCCTGTCACCAGTGGGTTGCCACAAGGATCAGTGCTGAGCCCTCAACTTTTTGTCATTTACATAAATGATTTGGATGCAAGCATAAGAGGTACAGTTAGTAAGTTTGCACATGGCACCAAAATTGGAGGTGTAGTGGACAGCAAAGAGGGTTACCTCAGATTACAACAGGATCTGGACCAGATGGGCCAATGGGCTGAGAAGTGGCAGATGGAGTTTAACTCAAATCAATGCGAGGTGCTGCATTTTGGGAAAGCAAATCTTAGCAGGACTTATACACTTAATGATAAGGTCCTAGAGAGTGTTGCTGAACAAAGTGCAGGTTCATAGCTCCTTGAAAGTGGAGTTACAGCTAGATAGGATAGTGAATGTGGCGTTTGGTATGCTTTCCTTTATTGGTCAGAGTATTGAGTACAGGAGTTGGGAGGTCATGTTGCAGCTGTACAGGACATTGGTTAGGCCACTGTTGGAATATTCATGCAATTCTGGTCTCCTTCCTACTGGAAAGAAGGTGTGAAACTTGAAAGGGTTTAGAAAAGATTTACAAGGATGTTGCCAGGGTTGGAGGATTTGAGCTATAGGGAGAGGCTGAACAGGCTGGGGCTGTTTTCCCTGGATCATCGGAGGCTGAGGGGTGACCTTATAGAGGTTTACAAAATTATGAGGGACATGGATAGGGTAAATAGGCAAAGTCTTTTCCCTGGGGTCGGGGAGTCCAGAACTAGAGGGCACAGGTTTAGGGTGAGAGGGGAAAGATATAAAAGAGACCTAAAGGGGGATCTTTTTCACGCAGATGGTTTAACGTGTATGGAATGAACTGCCAGAGGAAGTGGTGGAGGCTGGTACAATTGCAACGTTTAAAAGGCATTTGGATGGGTATATGAATAGGAAGGGTTTTGAGGGATATGGGCCGGGTGCTGGCAGGTGGGACTAGATTGTGTTGGGATATCTGGTCAGCGTGAATGGGTTGGACTGAAGGGTCTGTTTCCATGCTGTACATCTCTGTGACTCCATGACTCTAATTGCTCTCTTAGCTCTCACTCACATTTTGCCTACCTGCATGGTCACAGCTTCCCTCTTTGCCTTGCCTTGCTTCACCTCAGTGCAGTCACAGAGCTAGTCTACTTATCACCAGTTGCTAATCAAGCGGGCAGACAACTTGCTAAATGACACATTGCTATGTCAATCTCACACCATGTGCCAGAAGCATACATGGCAAACACAGTTTTTTTTTCATTCTCTTACGGGGTGTAGAAATCACTGGCGAGGCCAAATTGCCCATGAGAAGGTGGTGGAGTTGAGTTGCCTTCTTGAAACGCTGCAGTCCAGGTGCTGCAAGCAAATGGCTATGTCTCAAGGTCCAAAGGTATTGTTCATCAGTCCTATCCATGGATATACCCATCAGTCGGGGGTCCCAGCATAGGCAGCCTCCGATTCCATGGCAGGGGTTTAATCTTGGTCAAGTGACCAGTCGAAGTTCTGTCAGTCAGGTGGTGGATCTATGTCCAGGGAGTGGGTCAAGGTGATTCTTGTGGCTCCATTGTAGAGGGTCCAGGAGTTAGCGTTAGTAAACGTTTTCTCTTTCCTTTCCCTCCCTCTGTGTGTCATTGCATTCCCAGGCTCTACAGCTGAGCTTGACCTACACTGGACTCTGTTGGCCCTGGAGGTTTGGTTGAGCAACTGGGGAGCCGTTTGAGTTGAGAAAGTGCAGACATGCTGAGTGTGTCCTTGCTGAAGGAAAGTGCACCTTCTTCAGTTTGAACTTCCACACGGGTGACGGAGTGTGCAGACCCTGAGACTGCTTGACATGGTCTCCATTGCAGCCACCAACCTGTCCATGGAGGCAGCCAGGCGGACACATGCTTGAGGCAGCTGGGTCACAACAGGGAGCTGCGCTCCTGTGCTCCTGACTCTAATCCAGCGAACATCCCCATTCGGGCTCAGTCTGTAAATTGGTAGAAGGTGCAGGAGGCAAGCTTCCTCTGAGGCGTCTGCACTCTCCTCCTCAGAGGTACTGAAGGCCCTTTCTTGCAGAGCAGCGCACTTGACTTTCTAGACTTCGGACCAGCTGCACAAACCTGCAAAGCGCAAAAGACAGAAGTCGTGTCAGTCATGTACTATAAATGACACTGACAGTGGGGCTGACATAAGAACTGCACTGGAATGAAGAACGGTACTTACTCAGTTGGTGGGACATTAATGTCTGGGCATATTCACAGGGAATGGTCCTGGTCTTTTCCTGTGAGGGTCAAGGTCATTCCCTTGTGAGAGAAGTTCCTAATGTCAGACACACCGCCATCCAGGCTATTTTTCACCCATGGAATGATCAAAAGGAGGGGATTGAGTGAGATAAAGGTGACTGGCACAACTATTAATACAGGTGCAGGTAGGAGAAAGATGGTGAGGGTTCCCAACTGAGTGAACAGGCAGCACAAAAGGTCTACAAGGTTAATAGTGCAGGAGGTGGTGTCGAGTGGGGTGAGGAATTAGATTAGATTACTTACAGTGTGGAAACAGGCCCTTCCACCCAACAAGTCCACACCGACCCGCCGAAGCGCAACCCACCCATTCCCCTACATTTACCCCTTTTACTGAACACTACGGGCAATTTAGCATGGCCAATTCACCTGACCTGCACATTTTTGGACTGTGGGCGGAAATCGGAGGAAACCCACGCAGACATGGGGAGAATGTGCAAACTCCACACAGTCAGCCACTTGAGTCGGGAATTGAACACGGGTCTCTGGCGCTGTGAGGCAGCAGTGCTAACCACCGTGCTGCCTACAAATGATTATTGAAAGATGTTGCAAGCAACACTGTGGGTTGCAGCAATAGCCTTGACAGGAAGTAGGTGCAGAAGCAGAAATAAAGTGAGTGTAAGGTAACAGAGGTGACTCAAAGTTAACATGAAACTATAAAGTTGAACACACAGAATAACTTTATGCCTTTCCTACAATGAACAGTAGTCATCTCTCCTTTTGAACTGAGGAAGGATTACTGGATAACTGATGTCTCTTCACAGATACTGCCAGACCTGCTGAGCTTTTCCAGCAATGATTATGTACCTACCAATACTAAACACCTCTGGTGGGACACCTCCAAATTGACTTCCAAGTCATTCTTATATCAATTCTTAATAACTTAATACTGTGATACTGTTACTATTTCACCTAAAACCTCAGCTTTCTTTTGCTTTGGAGCCAAACCAGACTGGATAGATGTAAAAAATGGAAGACAACCAGTCTCCAGCAATATTGTACAACACTCTCACTACCCGTAACAAACTCCCTAAAGCCTGTCTCTCAGCTGCAAGGCACAAGTCAGGAGAGTATTGGAATACTCCCCACTTGCTTGGATGAGTGCAGTTTCAGTAACATTTAGGAAGCTTGACACCATCCAGGACAAAGCAGCCCCGTTTGATGGGCATCACATTCACAATCCTCACAAGTAACAGTGTGTACCATCTACTGCAGAAATTCATCAAGGCTCCTTAGACAGAACCTTCCAAATCCACAATCTTTACCACCTAGAAGGGTAAAGACAGCAGATGGAGTACATCAGAACAACACCAGCTCGGACGTTCCCTCCAAGCCTCATATTACCCAAACTTGGAACAATATCATTATTCCTTCACTGGCACTGGGTCAAAATCCTGAAACTCATTCCTGAACAACACTGTGGATTTACCCACAACACATAGACCACAGCAATTCAGAAAGCCAACACAACACCAACTATACGAGATCAGTTAAGGGTAGCACTACATGCTGGCCTCGCCAGTGATGCCTAAGTTCTGTGAATGAATAAAAACAAAATAAATTAATTGGCAGATGATACTCTTTCTATAGTCATCGTCATTAATGATGGCTGCATACAGGCAGATCCTGAAGACACGTGCCTTCTCCTCATTTTGATTCCTTTAAGATCACAGACTGACGAGATGAGCGATGGACGATGCAATTTCTAGAGGCATTTATTTCCTAACTGCATAACTCGAATAAACTATGTTTTCCTCCTTAGGCAAGTTTGAGCCTTGAAAAAGAATCCTTAATCCTTCGTTGATCTTAAATTCGCCGCTTTGGCTAACTCATTGCTCTTTATATGGTTCTTCAGCGATGGTCCTGCTGCAGTGCTGAGCAAGGATTTCTGATTGGAAACAATAGCAACTAAATGTACCCTGAATACTTCATGATCACTGACCCAAAGAAAGCAGACCAGACTGAACACAGAAGCAATACCCTGACCTTCCTGGGATAGATTCAAACAAAATGCAGCTCTGGAATCCTGGTAGAACTTTGTAGCACTACTTTGTTTTGAGAAGCATACTGAAAATTGCATTCAGATATTTGTGAGCCATCATGTGAATGGGATAGAATTTAAGTTCAGCATGGCTGAAACAACATTTTACATGTAACTAAATACAACGCGAAGTCTGCAATTGCACCATAACCCCATCACAGAAATGTAGGCTTTGAACTATTATGTGTCTGAGATGTCTTACAACATGTCATGTTATTGTATTACACAGCAATACCACAGTGATATATGATTCTACCAGTAGGTGTCTTGTATGTAATCTTTACTGGGTGCCAAATAGTTTTTGTTCATTGTTATCAAGTTGTTGAACTTTACCTTTGTGAAGACTGCACATGAAAATAGCTTAGATATTTTGCAGTATTTATTTTAAGTGATGTACGATAAATTCAGAGAGTGAAACTTCCTTCTGTTATTTATTCTCTGTCGTTGGTAAACATCTCTGTGCCTCTAAGAACACCATCTAACAGTAGGTCTATGGAACAACTGGTTCTTTTAATCAGTGCTTTAAATTATGGTAGTTAATGAGAAAGTCAAAACCAAAATGCGACTGAATAAATGGGAATGTCAAATCCAAAACAGATACTGCCAGACAGCAAAAGATTAATCAGATCAGCTTCTTTTTAAACCATTCTGATAAATTTGTTACCTCATCAAATCTGACTATTCCAATTCACTCCTGCATCAACCAACCATCAGCACCAACACTGTGCAGACCTGATTTTATTGAAGACTCTGTAACCTGTATTTTACCGATACCTTAAGAGCCACTCATCGAAACTAACTTTGGTTGGCTTCTAACTCACCCCACCTGCAAACATACAATTCAAAACACTCATCCTTTTATCTAAAACTCTTCATGGCCTGTTCTTCCCTTTCTGTATAACTTTCTGTCGCCGCACAATCCTCTTCCCTCCTCACTACCCGTAAATTCTGTTTCTCTAAAGCTTGCCTCATTTTCTCCTTCATCAGTCCACAACTGGGAGTTGCACTTTCTGCCAACTGCATCCTGCAATTCTCTGCTGAAACACCTCATTACCACCAAACTTTTCCCCATTGTGACCCTTCTTAAAACTCACATCCTCAATCAGGTTTTTGGGCAGGACTGCTAACATCTCATGATGAAGCAACTTGGGCCATTTTTAAGATGGTACAGAAATGAAAATTGTTGTAAAATCTTAAGAATAAGATTCCACTTTAATTCCCATGTAATACCGATAAGAATCACATTCTTTAACCAGGTAATAAGGGTAATGCCATCAAAACTATTCTAAATAAAACTAACCTAAATTAAACATACTGTGTGTACCTGCCAGGACCATAAACATAGAGCACTTGGTGATTTGATCAGAGATTTGAATCTAAACAGAATAGAAAAAAAAGTGTGTTTACTTAAGTTCGTGCTGATGGTTCCTGTAAAAGATGCCAATTTATGCTTTTATTTTATGCTGACCTGTTTCCATTCAGTATAAACAACATTAGTTGTCATTTTTTTTTCCCTGACAAACATTGCTGAAGCGTTAGGTCAATGGAGTTTCCTGACTTTTTTTTTAGATTAGATAACTTAGAGTAGATTACTTACAGCGTGGAAACAGGCCCTTTGGCCCAACAAGTCCACACCGACCCGCCGAAGTGCAACCCACCCAGACCCATTCCCCTATATTTACCCCTTTTACCTAACACTACGGGCAATTTAGCATGGCCAATTCACCTGACCTGCACATTTTTGGACTGTGGGAGGAAACCAGAGCACCCGGAGGAAACCCACGCAGACACGGGGAGAATGTGCAAATTCCACACAGAGAGTCACCTGAGGCGAGAATTGAACCCAGGTTTCTGGCACTGTGAGGCAGCAGTGCTAACCACTATGCCACCGTGCCGCCCACACCACTGTGCCACCCACTGTGTTGTCTCAAAGAAATATGCCAAGGCAATGGACTTGGCATCTGGAGATCAAACTAATGGCTGTCTGCAGACCCAGATGTTCTGGGCTTTCCTGAAGGATTGATTATAACTGGCATGCCACAGTAGGAGCTATGTCAGTGGGGTGGAGAGGGGCATTTCCCAGTTATAAGTCCTTTCCCATCAGGCCTACTCACAGGATGTCTAAGGGCTGAAGCTGTTCCTGTAGGCCACATCCTACTGCAGATGACCTAGGAAGATTTGGGTGCCTGCTAAAGATACCAAGCTGGCCTTCAGGATTTGTGTGTTCAGTTGGTGTCTTCTGAAATGTTGTTATCTATTTGCGGGAGCCTCACTCTCAATGTAAAAGCCTGAGGGACTCAAACTGAGCTCTAGCTATAACTCAACATTGTGATAATGGCAATAAGACAACTATTTTCACGATGTAGCACAATGAACAATGAAAGAGCACCATATTGAAGTTTACCAGCTTTTGTTTGGGTACAGTTTGGTCATCTGAAGATCTGAACGAAATAATTTTTCATTGTTATGTAGCACAAGAGTTATCACAGCCTTAGGGTTCTGATATCTATACCTGGCACTGAGCCAGAAGCCACTTTTCACCTTTTGTGCACCATTCTCTCCAGGGTACAATCGCCTCACCAGCAGTCGGCAATGGTTCAGGAGAACACCGGGTCGGGGAACTGGTCAGCTATTGGGACACTGAGAAGCAGTGCCCTTAGCAGCTTGAGAGCAGAGCCTGAAGTCCAGAGTGTGGGCTGAAGAACAGGTCAGAGCCAGAGGCTATGAACAGGATGGGGTCAGAGATCAGCAACAATAGGCAGAGGAAGCAGGTGCTCTGAAATAGTGAGCTGCAGCATGGTCTAAAGAAGAACCCTGACTGGAGCATCAAAAGCCTTTGGCAGTGTCTAGAGAACTGATGACGGGAATAGCTAAAACTGCTAGAGAAGCAAAGGTACTAGACAATGTAGCTGAGTCCAGGATCCCAAGTGAAAAAGATACCTTTCATGACCTAGATAGCAAACTAATCTGGCTCATGTAGTAGTTAAGGATGGATTAGCAATAGTAGCTCTAATGACTGTGTCTTCTGCTGAACATAAGGCATTCCCTATCTTTTTGCTCTACAACTGTGCTACTGAACTGATTCAAGACCAGGCATTGAGCTCTCAATGGTTTTCTGGTATGTCTGGAACATTGATTGTTGGATTGCTGCTCGTTGGATGCTGCCTGAACTGCTGTGCTCTTCCAGCACCACTAATCCAGTATTTGGTTTTCAGCATCTGCAGTCATTGTTTTTACCTGGAACATTGAACTGCCCACTGTAAATAGTCTGTTTATGATTTAAGCATTTTTCATGATTATAAATGCAGGTTTGACTGCAACAGAGTAAAGGGCCATCGAACATTTCATGTTCTGTTTTCTTGAATCTCTTCTTACACTAACATTACACCTGTGTGAGTGTGTGTATGTCTGTGTGTGTGTCTGTGTGTGTGGGTGTGTGTGTGTGTGTGTGTGTGTGAGAGAGATGTAAGTCTAAGCTTATAATTAAAGTCAAGAAGCAATTATTCACTCATAAGTTGTTGTCTCTGAAATGGTCATTCTGAGTAATGCAGTGAGGGCAATAATTCTGGGAGTCATTCAAGGCAGTTATATGGTAATTATAGGAAGCAATGGAGAGATGGGTAAGATGGGCCAAATGGCCTCCCTCATCTTACATATCTTTGTGCTGTGTCCTTCACTGTCCAACTTAAGGGTGCCAAGGTGTAGCATTTCACCGTGCACATCCTGTGCCAATTGGACTTGATATCCTAGAAGTTTGAACAGCTGTTGTTTCCCGATATTTCTTTCAATATGCGTTTTGGTTTCACCTGTTTGTTCTTGTCTGGAGTATTTTGAAGAAAAGAAAATTTCTTCGTATTTTGACAATGATATTATGAACCACCTTTAAAAAAGAATATCTGAGACAAAGAGCTTTAAAAGAAAAAAAAGTACCTTGGACCAGAGTTGTATGTGCAACGTGCACCATGCTTGTGTTTTGCATTGAACACTTCAGCGATAGCACTGGATCACAGACCAATATGTGACAGTATCTCTGAGCGAGCAAGTATTTGGAACTGAATATGAACCAGGATTCAGATGAAGTGGCTGACTCAAACTATTTTTAAGCTATAGATTATTCAAGCACGACATCATTGCATGAAGTGCTTGTATGCTTTAGTTAGTTACAGAATCAGGTTGTTAACCCTTCGAATGCTGCAGAAAAGTTGCTTTGACTTTCAACACTACACTTACAATAATAAGGCTACTCAGATGTCAGGGATATTCTCGTCAGTATAATACATGACAAAACAATAATCTAAATAATTTAAAACAATATGACACAGTTCAGGAATATAGGGACAGAGGAACAGGAGTAAGCCATGCAGCCTTTGATCTTATTTTGCAATTAGGCCATCATTAGGTTTTCTGGATGGATATATGAAATGGAAGGGTTTAAAATGATATGGGCCAAATGCCTGCAAATGGGACTGGATTAATTTAGGATATCTGGTTGTCATGGAAAAGTTGGACTGAAGGGTCTGTTTCCATGCTGTATAACTCTGTGACTCTATGACTCAATGATTGTGGTCTCAATTCCATTTTCCTATCATTCTTTCATAATTTTTTTGTCTATCAAAATTCTATATAATTCAGCCTTCAGTATGTTCAATGACACAGCCTTCACTGATTCCGAGGGAAGAGAATTCTATGTACTCACAACCCTCCAAGAGACAATAAAATTATCCTCATCTCAGTCTTAAAAGGGAGAACGTGACTGAAAATCCTAATTCTTTGCACTTTCAGGATTATCTAGCAAATGTTGTCCCATTGCATAATCACATCTAATGTTGGACACAGTTGTGAGGTTTGCGAGTGTGGGCTGGTTGCGCACAGCCAGTACTATGTTTGTTGCAAACAGCCAAAGAGAAATGTGTTCAATACTACCTGCCAATCTTTGGGAAGTTTGGCCATCATACCTGGCATCACTCCAGCACTGAAATTCATCTACCAAATTAATAATTCATGTGGTAGGTAGAACATCTTTTTGGCTTGATGACAGCATCCTGTTAATAGTGTATACCACTTGTGGTTCTACTACATAGTAGCAGCATGAAACAGCTCGCTTCATCTGTTATAGAGTCATAGAGTTATACAGTATGGAAACAGACTCTTCAGTCCAAATCGTCAATGCCGATTAGATATCCTAAATTAATCTAGTCCCATTTGCCAGCACTTGGTCCATATCCCTCTGAATCTTTCTTACTCATGTACCCATCCAGATGCCTTTTAAATGCTGTAGCTATACAAGTCTCCATCACTTCCTCTGGTAGGTCATTCCATACACTCACCAACCTCTGCATGAAAGGTTTGCCCTTCAGGTCCCTTTTATATCTTTTCCTGTCTCCCGCTGAAACCTGTGCCCACTAGCTCTGGATTTCTCCACCTCTGGGAAAAAAGGACTTTGTCTATTTAACCTATCCATGCCCATCATGATTTTATAAATCTCTATAAGGTCACTCCTCAGCCTCTGACGCTCCAGGGAAAATTTTTCAAATGTCTGTTACCTTATCTTTCCCGGGTAATCTGAAGCAAACTGTATACCTTTTAGAAGAAATAGAGACCAGTATCGGGCCTTCCATAAGTTTGCACAATATATAGTGAGGGATTTTTCTAACAATGATACTCATTATCCTACAGGATGGTTTTAATGCAGCTTGTTATTCTGTACTACCAAAAGATGACTTAAATATCTATTCTTTATAATATTATCTTATTCAGAAATAAAAATCTGCATTTATTCTGCATCCATCAGAATTGCAGGCATTCCAAAAGTACATGACAGTCAATTAACTATTTTCAAACTGTGGTTATTATTTGTAATGTAAAATGAAACAACAGCTAAGTTGCAAATACTGGGGTTCCACAGAAAGAACACCTACATTAAGCAGAAAAAAATGAATTGCTGACTATTGCTATCCTTTATCCTTTAGAAAAGAAAGTTAAGAAAACTGTGAGGAGAACCTAAAAAGCAAACATCTATGTATGCTAAGCAAAGAAGCATACATTCATGTCGAACTCTGAGCTCAAAAACTGCATGAATTTATGTAAAACTCTGTTATCTCACTTTTTAGATTAGAATCAATCTAAACATCAGGTCATAGACAGAGAACACAGGGGGCTAACACCTTCAACACATTGTCTAGCTATCACCATTGTTAACAGCTAACCCGAGAATGCAACTTTTAAAAAAACGTTTTGTGATTGACACATGAAAGAAGTGAAACTATCACTGTACAGATGAAAGGCTTAACAGACAATCAATTTTTCAATGTATAATTTCATTTACATCACACTGCAAATTTTTGCTATAAATTCTGTGTTAGGATTGAGCCCTCCACTATCACCCGATGAAGGAGCGTCGCTCCAAAAGCTAGTGTGTTTCCAATTAAACCTGTTGGACTATAACCTGGTGTCGTGTGATTTTTAATTTTGTACACCCCAGTCCAACACCGGCATCTCCAAATCGAGCAGAGAAACAAGTTGTGATAAATTTTAAGCATGGGAACAGAAATCAGGCCATCGTTTAGACCAAAGTTTAAAAAAGAAAATGACTGTTTTCTTTTTTGCACAAACCCACACTCACTCATAAAGTTTAGTTTAGCCAAATTTCATTTTGGACACTGAAACTGAGTTAGCATTATTTGGGTATCTTCCCACTAACCCATGCAACATTCCAACACAGCCAAAAGTAGAGGGCACCACTCAGCATGATTATGGCACCAGCAACGGTTTCTTTTAACAGTATGGCAACTAACACTCTTGTTTTTATTTAAATTCCACAACTGAACTAAATTAAATATAAAAATGAATTTTAATTCTCCCTGTGGGTTAAATTGGAACTCACAGCTATGGATCATTAGTCCGGGAATCTGGATTAATAATCCAGTAGCATAACTGTTCTGCCAATGTACCCCTTTCCAGCAGTTAAAGTTTAGGCTATGTCAAAAAGTCGTCTTTTTTTTGTGTATAGTTTTAAACCTTAATAGCTACATTCTAGTGGCAAAATAAGTTGTGTTGGC
The DNA here is from genome assembly GCF_047496795.1 of Chiloscyllium punctatum. Classification (NCBI taxonomy): domain Eukaryota; kingdom Metazoa; phylum Chordata; class Chondrichthyes; order Orectolobiformes; family Hemiscylliidae; genus Chiloscyllium; species Chiloscyllium punctatum. The sequence continues at coordinate 51,639,375 of NC_092777.1, forward strand.
ATAACTCTAGCTGGCTGCCTGACTATTAGTAGAATTATAGGAGATTTTATTTAGCCTTATTGCATAACCTGTTCCTTACTGTAGCCACAAAGCTCTGCTATTTTCTTACTTGTAGCATGTAAAACAAATCACCTGAACACCATGGAGCCAAACGTCTACTTGGTCATGGTGAACTTACCTCTTTGAATGTCCTAACTATCAGACCTAACTTTCATTCCAAAGGGTCGGGTGAAGGTACAAATTCAAACCTGCAAGCAGAACAAAAATGGTCAAGAGGTACCATGGCCAGATATTGCTTTAATTTTGCTTGGCAATTGCTTCAATGATGGACCAGGTACATCAAAGGATTGTGGAAACATAGAGACATAAAGACAATGAACCTGTTCCACCATTCATTATGATCATGGCTGATCATTGCACTCGATACTTTAATTCTGGTGTTTTGTGTGTGTGTGTGTGTGTGTGTTTTGTTAACACATCTGGACAGAGGTTAACTTTTTTGATTGACACCTTTATGTGTCTGCAAAAAGTTGCTCTTCTGTGATCTCTTTTGTCTATGTCTAAATATTTACTCATGCAAAGATCAGTGGTCAAGTGCTTAAAGTTTCTGTGATTGGTAGTTTAATAATCTTCTGTGAACAGTTTCATAGGATTATAGAGATACTTTTTTTATTTATATAGAGTCATGAATGTATGTTTTTGCTAAGTAGTTCCAAACATTTCATTGCTTTTTTGGGTGTGTTGGCTCTGTATGTAGTCTATACAGGGTGACTGAGCATGGAAGCTTTACAAGTCATCATGGATGGTGTGTGGTAACATTAAGAAGGATGGGACAGGATTTGGCATTGAGTAGGAATGAAAATGTGTTGCTGGAAAAGCGCAGCAGGTCAGGCAGCATCCAAGGAGCAGGAGAATCGATGTTTCGGGCATAAGCCCTTCTTCAGGAATGATTCCTGAAGAAGGGTTCGTGCCCGAAATGTCAATTCTCCTGCTCCTTGGATGCTGCCTGACCTGCTGCGCTTTTCCAGCCACACATTTTCAGCTCTGATCTCCAGCATCTGCAGTCCTCACTTTCTCCATTGAGTAGGAATGGGGACTATAAGTGGCAAGACATGGGTGTGGGTTTTGATTTTGTCCCTAAATGCCATTTTCAATGCCCTACCCACATGAAAATCCGGGCCAAGTTCTGAGGAGTCAGTCCAAAAATAATCTTCACAAGTGGCATCAATCTGAAACAGTGACCTATCTGACTGTTATCCATTAGCTACATGAGATGAGACCAGATGGAAACACAGTTAGTAATTAGGAGATTCTTTGCAGCTTCAGAGTATAGCTGTTAATATTTAATGTCCATCAGCATTTCTGAAATGATTAAGCAATTTAATAACATGCATTGCATAGAATTAAATAGCTGACAACATGACTTATGTTTCATTAAGTTTCCTGTGTCTTTGCTGAAAGCACTTTCACACATTCAGCTGTGTGGGGCAGACCTTCCTTACAGCTCCACTCCCAGCAACTTTTGAGACATCTTGTAACAGGAGCAGAACTACTGATTGCCACAGATGGACAGCAGGCAGACACAGCCTTTCCTGCTGGTTTGGAGTTGGCTTGCAATTTATTCTTTACAACATGAGGATTGTTTTACTCCTCCTTATATCATTAATGTCCAGGTCAGCACTAGCCTTGTATTTGAAGAATTTGTATTCCTCAAATCCTTTGGTAGTGTAAAGGGAACTCACATCTGAATGGATCGGGACTCGCGAGTTATTTTAATCTAATCCACTCATTGGAACTGATGGGATTGGTTGAAATGTTGGTTTTATATTGCATTGTGTATTAATCAAATCTAAAACCTCATGCTTTCACCTTAATTACTTAACATGGTTATATCTGAAATTTGATAAGTGTGATCATGATGTACTATTGACATTAATATATATGAGCTGATATACTGTCTAGAATCTGGAAGACATTTCTTTAGAAACTGCCACTGCTGTTAGTTCAGATCTGTTCCATGTTCCTGATTTCCAGTCAATTCAGTGATGGGACTTTTACTATCAGCAGGGTATTCATACCCGCAACCACAAAAGCAATTTCATTGCCTGAAACAATTTCTAGGAAATAATTGTTTACATTTGAATGTGGGTTCTGTCCATTCTACATCTTCCAGTTTTGCTTCTGCCTTCCTGTTTAGACCATGCACTTTTTCTTGGCGTCAATGCTGTTTTTTAAACTGGTCACAGAAAGCACAATTCCTTCAGTCACAACAGCTTCACATTGGGCAATAGGATGTACACCAATCCACCAATGATGCAAACTCATGAGACCTTGCAAGTGGAACAACAAAATCCAATCACAGTTATAACAGAAACAGCTACATGGCTAATTTTTTTTTTCTTCCCATCCTCTTGACTTCAATAAATTCACGGTGAAAATACAGGAATAGCAGAACGAGGAACCTCGGGATTCCTTTGGCCTGTTTCATCCCCACAGTCCACACAGACCAGGGTTGTCTCTACTCCTTTGTCCCATTAACAATAATAAGAAGAATACAGCACACTTTAATCACCATTACTCTGGATTTTGTGCTATTACTTTTAATTCCTATGAGCTACAAGTCAATGAAAGTACATCTTTTGATTGAGCCTTAAGGTCATTTTGGTGACCTAAGTTTCAGGTGACGGTGAACACTGAGGGTTCTTGAACTCAGATAAAGATTGCAATGTCTATTAGGAATCTCTTCCAGCACAGTTCATAATCTTCAACCTGGAGATATTTATGGGGAATAGATGCTGTGTGCACAGATTTTTATTTCTGTTGTATAATACACATGTTTTGCACACAGTACCTGTCAAAATGTAAATCATGTTGGGATTTGTATTCATTGCAATGTCAAGTTGTTTCTGTAAATGTCAAAGTGAGGCTGTAAGCCTGTCTCTAAAGAAATAAAATGGATAAAAGCAGAAACCTGCAGCAATTCTGTTAGCTTCTGATGAGCAAAGAAAAGACACTGTTTTTAATTCTGGAAGATATTGCAACACAAGGCATCAAATGGAATCCTAGAAGACAATACGGAATTCATCTCTTTGGGGTGAGCATCACATTAGGATTATCACCATTCTCTCAAATGAATGATGACATTTTATAACTCTTTGCACATGGTTGCATCCAACATGATGGGTGGAATCTTACAGGGCACTGAATGGCATTAGTAATGGTGAGAATTGGGTGAAAAGAATAGTGAGATCTTTCTCAAAGTAGAGACTAACTAGATGCACTTTGCAACAGAGTTCCAGAAGTCAGGACAAGGTTCTCACCGGGGAGTAGCAATATATTTATTGTAGTGATTGGAACCAAGTGAATCTTATTGACTATGGGATTTGTGTTTAGGGTTGTTAACCTGGGCCATCATGGAGCCCTGGCTGACAGATCTAAACTGGGGATTCTTCTGCGGTTATGTTAGAGCCCGGATGTCTCTGGAGAAGGAGCACGTGGTGTCCACCAATGCCCTTGAGCTGTTCAGGGAGAGGTGGGCGCTGCAGGGAGTGGAGTGCATTATTTCCCCGTCCAACTCTATTTTGATTTAATCCCTGCCTTCCACTTCACTGTTTAATCACACAGCATTGCCCTTTGATATGAAGGGCATTGCTTGTCACTGGTCACTTGGATGTTTCCTTTCTTCCTGGTGGTGGAAACTGAATAAAGAATCATACACCTTGTGTCTTTCACTGTGTCTCACACCTGGACACACACACAGCATGGGTGCGGGGGAAAAATAAGCACGACCGCAATTAGGTAGTAGTGTGGGGGTATAAATAAAGAAAGAAAATAAACAACAGTGTCAGAGGTTCTGTTCAGTCTGAAAGCTGGCTCTGAGGGAGAAAAAAAAATAAACTGGGGATTCCGAGGTTATGTTAGAGACCGGGTGTCTCTGGAGAAGGAGGACGTGGTGTCCACCAACGCCCTTGAGCTGTTCAGGGAGAGGTGGGCGCCACAGGGAGTGGAGTGTATTATTTCCCCATCCAACTCTATTTTGAGTTAATCCCTGCCCTCCCCTACACCTTTTTGATCATGCAGCACTGCCCTTTCGATGTGAAGAGCACTGCTTGTCACTGGTGTTTCCTTTCTTCCTGGTGGTGGAAATTGAATAAAGATTTGTACACCTTGTGTCTTCCACTATGTCTCACACCCACACACACAACATGGGTGCTGAGGAAAATATAAGCACTACCGCAGTTTGGCGATAGTGTATGGGTAATAAAAAAAAAATAAACTGGGGATTCAGAATCTCCTCATTTCAGGAATTGACACCGAGCTGGCTGGTCACACCCAATTTACTGTGCACATGTAAATAAAGGGTGACCTAGCGACAGGATACTGGCCTCTGTGCAGTTATTTCACTTACTAACAGGGAGTTTTGTTTGTTATCACCCTCTTTAGCTGCAAATCGTGCCTCATTATTGTGTAGCTTCCTATCATACAATGGAAATTACACATTGAGAATTTCCAGCTTGAGAATCAATGCAGGTACCCGGCAATGCCAGCTGGACACTTGCTCCTCTGGGCCACGGTTTTAGATATCTGGTACGGGTAACAGCTCGGCATATTATAGCATACACTTCATACACATGGACACGGATATCCAATATATGACAGCCTCTCTGCAACATCATGTGACATTACAGATGTACATTCACAACACTTCCACATTTTAATGCTACACTTTGAAGTGCACTGCAACCTATTAATGAAAGGCTGCTGCAAGGTCACTTTGTGTGCAGGGACAAGCATTCAGTACATATATTGGACCAGGCTGCATCTCAGGGCTGCTTACTTGCTCACTTAGCATTCATTTGTTTAGCGCCTTCCTGAATACTTCCAGCATCACTGCCTTGCCTTTTTGCACTGTGTCACATCCTCAAAGGTTCCCACAGCTGCTGTATGGCTTGCAAGTCAGCGTACCCACAAAGTCAGGCAACTGGTCATCAGTCACCAGGCAATGGCTGTGTTGCTGTGTCAATCTCAAACCTGCATTCTGTGACATCAACTTATGTGAGACGCATGCTTCATGTTTATCAAATAAACAGCCATGTCTCAAAGTCTAAATGCAGTAACTTTCAGCAAAGTCTGAGAAGGCATCCATACATCAAGAGGTCCCAGCACAGAATGTCAAGGATTGATGCTTCTGTCAGTCCAGGGGCTTAGGCACAACTAAGCGGTCTCTGTGAGGGGTTTATAAAATCTACAATCTACAAAGTAGGTCACAGTGAGCCCAACATCACTTTATTTACCATCATCAAATAGCCATTTGGAGAAATCATCAAGCTGATTGGATACCAACAATAGCAAGGATTAATCAATGCTGTGTTATGCCTGACAATTCGTATGCAGTGTATCTTTAAAAGATATGCTCATTATATCATTATCATATCATAGTCTGTGATTTGAGTGCATAAAAATCTCATCTTCTTCTTTGCTGGGGCCACTGGAAGCATGAGATGCTGATGGATGTGTACTGTTGTTGAAATCAAACAGCTTAATATTAACCCTGACAACAAAGTGCCCTTTCTATAATATGTGTCTATCAGGAACTGTTATAAATACTGGTTAAATCTTTCAGTATCATGTTACCACTGTCTATTTCCTATGTTTTGGGAGCTAAAGTTTGCCTCATCAGGTACAAACAACATGTTGGAGCCAATAGGCCAAATCAAGGTGGCAGATCAATTAAGGAGAGGCTGGATAGAATTGGACCATTTTCTTCCTTGGTGCGCAGGAGGTTGAACAGTGACCTTACAGAGGTTTATAAAAAGGGCGACATGGTGGTCAGCACTCCTGCCTCACAGCACCAGGGACCCAGTTTCAATTCCTGCCTCGGGCCACTGTCTGTGTGGAGTTTGCATATTCTCCCCGTGTCTATGTGGGTTTGCTCAGGTTTCCTCCGACAATCCAAAGATGTGCAGACCAGGTGAATTGGCCATGCTAAATTGCCCATAGTTTAAGTCCATTAGTCAGGGGTAAATGCAGGGGAATGGATTATTCTTCGGAGGGTAAGTGTGGACTTGCTGGGCCAAAGGCCTGTTTCCACACTGTAGGAAACCTAAGTTAAAATCATGATGGGCATATATAAGGTGACGAGCCAAGGCCTTTTCCCTAGGGGTAAGGGAGTTTCAAAACTAGAGGACATAGGTTTAAGATGAAATGTCATGATGAGCAACTTTTTCTCACTGAGGGTGGTGACTACATTGAATGAACTGCCAGAGGAGTGGTCGAAGTAGATACAATTACAATATTTAAAAGACATTTTAACACGTATATGAATAGGGAAGGTTTAGAGGGATGAGGGTCAAAAGCAGTCAAATGGGTCTAATTTAGTTTGGGTAACCTGGTCGGCATGGACGAGTTGGACTAAAGGGTCTGTTTCTGTGCTGTATGACTCTATAGCTCTAAACCTTTACAAATTTATCAATGCTGGAATATAAAGCATCTCTCTATATCCAGTAATGATGCTGTTGGACAAAACTGCCCATTGAACAACAGAGGCTTAATGATGATGTAGGCCGCAGTGAAAATAATTAATTCATCCACTTATTTGTATTCATAAAATTCAATGAGAAATGATAACCATCTTATTTCATTCATCCAGCCTGAAACATTATTCAAGACATAACAGCCAATAAGTTACAAAAACAGAAATTACTGGAAAATCTCAGTGGTCTGGCAGCTTCTGTGGAGAGAAATCAGATTTAACGTTTTGGGTTCTGTGACACTTTTTCAGAACTCAATCAGTTGTTACATGATACCAGATTCTGTTTTTATGAATGATATATCAAATAGTATTGGAGAAAATCAACAGGTCTGTTCGCATCTGCAGAGAGAGAAAAACAAAGTTAATGTTTCAAATGCAGTATGACTCTATTTTCCAAGACTTGGAGATACTGGTGTTAGCCTGGGGTGTACAAAGTTAAAAATCACACAACACCTGGTTATAGTCCAACAGATTAATTTGAAAGCACTAACTTTCGGAGCGGTGCTCCTTCATCACTTAATGAAGCCACAGTGCTCTGAAAACTAGTGCTTCCAAATAAACTAGTTGGACTATGACCTGGTGTTGTGTGATTTATAACTTTATTTTCCAATTTTGCTTCCCAGTTGTCCATCTAGGAAATCGAGTTCAAATGTCAGTTACATTTTGGTACGGCTTCTTTGTATCAGTTCTAAAAGTGCCTAAAAGTCCTAGAAGTGGAGTATTCTCACAACTGCGCTGAATTATTAGAGTATGGAGCTTATCTCTTCATTTCTATGAGATTGCCCCAAAACAAGAATTTGAGAACCAATGTATAAGTAATAGGATAATGATTACTTTGAAAAATTTATGGATCTTCACATGTTGAAATATTACATTGCTGACAATATTAAATATTCGCTCAATAAATGCCATAAATTAGCATCCAATAAATGGACTTATTGTGCTCAGTGCAGATGTTTCTAGTTGCACCCGATTGTTCAATAACATAGCAAATGGAAGAATAAATCACTCCGTTTGTTAGCTGTCAGCCGAAATAATAGATGGGGCATTGTGTGAGAGTAACAGGAATTTTGACAATTAACTGGAAAGGGCAGGATACAATTTACTGGAGAACTGTGTTTGGAAGCAGCATAAAGGTGGATCTTTCAGCAAGCTTATGTTTAAATGGTTTTATGGTTAGAGATGGAGTTGTGAACGAGGAGCAGAAACTTGAATTTAATAAGAAGTCAAAGAATCTGATAAAGGACGCTTGCTGTGACTTTATTTTTATTCATTGATAAGATGAGAGTGTTGTTGGCTCGGCCATCATTTATTGCCAGTCCTTAATTGTCCAGAGGGCAGTTAAAAGTTAACCAAGCAGAGGCTGGGTCTCTTCTACCTGAAATTATTGACCCAGATGTCTGGACTCACATGTAGGCCAGACCAGGTAAGACTGACAGTTTCCTTCCTTAAAGGACATTAGTGAACGAGATGGTTTTTGTTTTCTTGACAATTGATTCATAATTATCATGAGACTCTTAATTCTAGATTGTTAATTGAATTCAATTTACATTTCACTAAGTTTGCTCTTAGTCCCTGTAAGCTTTGTCAAACTGCAAAGATTATTTCGGGCTTACCTCCAACCTTCAGTAACTCTTTGATGCTGTAAGTCTTTGATTTGTCTAGAAAATCTTTTCTGAAAACTTCCATGAGGATAAATGTAATTACCAACTCATTTTGCTAGCTCCCCCTCTGAAAAAAAACACATAATGTGTCTTTTTGTCTGCAATTCTTAATCAAGCAGTCCATAGTTTCTGCATGTTTCTGTCTAGATCATATAAAATCCAGGTGATCAGGGCGGCACGGTGGCACAGTGGTTAGCACTGCTGCCTCACAGCGCCAGAGACCTGGGTTCAATTCCCGCCTCAGGCAACTGACTGTGTGGAGTTTGCACGTTCTCCCCGTGTCTGCGTGGGTTTCCTCCGGGTGCTCCGGTTTCCTCCCACAGTCCAAAGATGTGCAGGTTAGGTAAATTGGCCATGCTAAATTGCCCATAGTGCTAGGTAAGGGGTAAATGTAGGGGTATGGGTGAGTTGCGCTTCAGCGGGGCGGTGTGGACTTGTTGGGCTGAAGGGCCTGTTTCCACACTGTAAGTAACCTAATCTAATCTAACATGGAGATTTAATCTAACTCGTAAATGGTCTTTTAATGTCAACCATATCATTGGGAGACTTTTAGATATTTGGCTATCAATCCGAATATGTTAAGACCTTTGATTCAAATTGAGTAGGCCTTTGTTTCCAATTGCTAACCAAATATTAAAGGCCTTGTTTTTCTGTACTGGATACATTCAAATGTAGAAACCATAGATGTGAATGCTGTTTAAACATTTCGCATTTTGGTAGGAGGCCTGCTGTGCCCCAATTTAAACTGGCAAATTTTGTAGTCATAGTCAAAAAGTGTGGTGTTAGAAAAATGCAACCGGTCCGGCAGCATCCATGGAGCAGGACAGTTGACGTTTTGAGCATAAGCTCCTCATCAGGAATGTCCTGGTGAAGAGCTTATGCTTGAAACATCGACTCTCCTGCTCCTCGGATGCTGCCTGACCTGCTGTGCTTTTCCAGTGCCACACGTTTTGACTCTGGCTCTCCAGCATCTGCAGTCCTCACTTTCTCTTACTTTTGTAGTCAGGTTCATAATGTGCCTTGTCCTTTCTTTTGCTCACTTTCAATTTGGTGTACAACTTGATAACTTATATTTCTCACATAAGCTAACTTCTCGCTAGAGATTTGCCCACTTAACCGCAAGACACTATGCCAACACTTTCCAATGGTGTAATGGAAAAGTAGTCTCACAAACTTTAGCATGATTTAAAACTGTCAACCATGTGTTATACCTACATATTAACTTGTTTGCTGACTTTTCAACCATGATAAGCCAGATCAGCATCAAGCTTCCACCACTGTTCACAATGTCATGGTTATCTAATAATCTCTGCTCGTCAGGAATTATATCTGTTCCTAGTATTATTTTATTTGAAACAGTAAAGCCCATGACAAGGTATGAGGTGGATATTACAGCACTGCAGCTGATTTACGCATCTACAGCTTACAGGGCAACAGCAGACTACCACTCAGCAGAGTCATGATCTTGTTAATGTGCAGAACATGAAGTCCTCAAAAATGAACTCCCTTCAGGCATGACATGCATATAGCAAACAATCCATTTCCCCATTTAATGTTTTTTTTTCCTTCTGCTGCCTTAATGTTTAGTGATTTGTAGGCATGTCTACTTTAGTGATTATAATGAGGTCAGCCAGGTGGACTTCAGGCAATATGAGTTCCCTGAATGGGCCTGTTAATCTGTTCCAATCAGGGAGCCCTGGCTGATAGATATAAACAGGGGTGTTCACTCTGAGAGCTTGTTCTGAGGACCTGTGTTAGGTACTATGCACATGTAAATAAAGGGTGACTTGGTGACAGGTTACCGGCCTCTGTGGATTTATTTCAGTTCCAATGAGAATGGGAATAATTATATAACCATGCTTAATCATCTACCGGCTGAAGCTCAACTAGACTTCAAACATGGCACTGTCATGTGAAAATGCAGCAAGTGGAGCACATGAGTTACAGGATATTCTGATGGAATTTGACACTCTTGCCAGGCCGACTGACCTTGGGGAACACCACTTGAGTGAAGCCAATTTCATAGGCTCACTTAGGACAGATCCTGAACAGAGGGACTCCAGGTCAGCCCACAGCAAAACCCCAAACAAAGCCTAGTCTCTGTTATAATTTTCTTCAGGATCCAAGTCAGCATGTCATTGTAGTTGCTGCTGGTATGTGGACTGGAGACAGAAAATGAGTCCCATTAGACCTAAACTAAATAGGAGAACTCATAGGCGAGTATCCAGGAGAGTGAACACCTTGGAAATCCTACCTATATCTGGCTTAGAACAGTTGCATTGCTGAGCAACATCTAGATCAGAATCAAATAAAGGGTGACTGGATATCAGCATCTGTGGAGTTATTTCACCAACTTCTGCTTTGAGTCTCTGAGTATTCCAATTTCTTTGTCAGATCCAAAACAGGCAACTTCCTTTTCATTCATAACATGTGGCCATCATCGTCCAAGCCGGTCTTTATTTCCAATCCCTGACTCCCCGTGAGATTGTGGTGAGCTATCATCTTGAACTACACAGTGCCATTCAGAATGGTGCTCCAGAATCTTGAACAAACAACACTGAAAGAATGATAGTATGGTTCCAAGTCGGGATGGTATGCACTTGAAGAGGAGCCTACAGCTTGTAATTTTCCCATGCATTTACCACCCCCCAACCCCGCTAAGTAGCAGAGGTCGCAAGTTTGGGGAGGTGCTGTTCAACTTGGTGAATTGCATCTTGTAGATAATACTCACTGCTGCCTCTCTGCATCAGTCATGAAGGAAATGAATGTTGAAGCTGATGAAGAAGGTGTGAAACAGGCGAGCAGCTTTGTGTTGGATGGCGTGGCGATGCAGTCGGGCAAATGCTGTTTACACATTTTGCAATCGGTTAGGGTATCTATTGGACCCCCGTTTAAACTTGGGAATTTTCTACTCACTTCCAACTAAAATCTGAGTTCTGCCTTGTAGACAATATTCAGGCACTGGGGAGACAGGAGGTGAGTTGCTTGTTGTGGAACACCGAGCCTTTGACCTGCTCTTGTCACCAGAGTTTTTGTATGCCTGGTGCAGTTCAGTTTCTGGACACTGGTAACATGCAGGATACTAATAGCTTCACCATATGATGGAAATATCATTGTATTAATGTAGGATATGTTACTCCTGAGAATATTGATAATTTTCTCCTGCTGATTTACTTTGTAAATTTACTACATCAATAAATGTTGTCAAAACACATTCACAGTGAAAGATTAGTTGTATATCAGAATGACCTACCCCACCCAACAGGAAAGATAATTGTCTTTATCAGCTAAAACAATGCTATATAGAGGTATATTATGTACAGAGTACCTACTAGTGAAACATTTCATTCACAAGGCATGTTTAATTTGTTAAAAGTTCACTTAAATGTTAGGTTAAAGTAAATATTTAACTTAATTGATCTCACAAACATTAGTTTATTTTAAATGTGTTAGAACATAGAACATAGAACAATACAGCACAGAACAGGCCCTTTGGCCCACGATGTTGTGCCATGTTGTGTTGAGAAGGGATAAAATTTCTTGAAATTAGTTGCATTGATTCATAGAATTAAAATCCTGTTTTGTGTGTAAATCCCTTTGCAGACACATTTGCAACAGTTCTACAAATTACTTTTTTTAACCCAGTAAAGTAGACTTTCAGGATGATGAGCAAAGAGCTAACGGGGAACCTCTGTAAATAGTCCTGGTTTGTTAGATATGTCATGGACATTATTAATGGCTGCTCTGAGTTTGGTATGCATTTGAAATTGGCCTCTTCCAGCATCAGATTAAATTAAATGATCACTATGGTAGCTTGTTTCAGATTCCCAAGGTCAGAATTCCTCTTCCCATAGTTGGCTGATGCTCAAGTTCAGCAGACATACTTTTGTTGACTGCTCTTTGTTCTCATCCAGCTGGCTAGGTAAGATGCCTTTTTATGAACCCAACATTTCACCCATGCAAAAAGGGAAGCATAAACAAGCTGGAAGAAAACACTTTGGAAATTGTCTTCCTTCCTCAAAGATACATCATAGACTGCATTTAATTACATACTACCCACAACTTTGTTACATCCTACAACTTAAGTACAAAGTGCATTGATGATAATATTCTCTTCAAGTGAATGAGTATTTTTCCGGCTTTTTGTTTCACAATTATTGGAATGAAGTCTGACTTGATACAACTTTCAGAACTAAGTCTGGTGAAACACAAGATCAGCTTTCAGAGGGATAGCCTTTCACACCATCATCATGGCATGCAGAATGATTGACAGCCACCCTTCCTGCTCTTTCTTGACACTGTGTCCATTGCTGGGTCAGGTGAAAGTGAGGACTGCAGCTGCTGGAGATTAGACTCGAGAGCCCTTCAAGGGCTTTTGAACAAAATGTCGATTTTCCTGCTCCTCGTATGAAAGCATGTTAAAGGTGTTGAAAATTTAACTCAAATACTATCTTAACTTATAAAAGTTTGATTAGGTACACCTGCTGTGCTTTTCCAGCATCACACTCGACTTCAGCAATCTGTTCATTTCACAACCCAAGGATCTTGTTTTGCAATGGGAAAGCATCAAACCAGTGGCTGAACCATGTCTCAATGTCGCTCTGAGTATTACATTTATTGTTAAATGAAATATGTTCTCATGCAAAATGACAATGAACGTCACAATTAAGACATTGTTTGGGACTTTTGGATCCAGTTCCAGCCGGTTTAGAACTGTGTCAACCCTGCAAGTAATAAGCAATGGCTTCACTTCCCTCTCTGATAAATTCTTTAATTGATTTAAAGTACCTGAAGTAAATAGCTTGTTAGTGAAAAAAAGACTTCCAAATTAACTAACACAAATGTGTGGCAGGATTTCTGTTTAACAAGCCATGATAGTTTTAGCATATTTAAAATAGTTATTTTTTGCAGAAACAGAACTTGCAGCTAACTGGGAGTGAATGCTTCTTGAATGAGTGCAAAACTATAATCAACCAAACCATTCTTAATTTGAACCATGTAGCCAAAGCAATAGATAAGTAAATCAGAGATCAACTTCATAATGTTCCAGTCTGAATGTACTTTATGTAAAATTTTCTAACAAATATCAAAGATCCAGAAAGCTTTTAGCAAAATGTCACAAGACTAGGAAATAATTTTAAAGTTTAAGATGGTGTGAATGTTACATGTTACAACTCATAACTATATAGTGAATGATAGAACTTAAGCCTAGTCTTTGTACATTTTAAAGTTTTTATTTAAAGAAACACACATTATTTACCAGGCCCTAATCCAGAAAGTACAGTTTTAACCTGTTTCTATATACTTGAACACATTCCACCAGTTCACCAGGTGAATCTCCAGTTAATGTTCACCATCTGATTACAATTAAACACTAATTAATCTGCAAACAATACAACATTTGCAAGGATCTTAATTAGTGGCAGTGTCCCTACCTCTAGGCCAGATGTTCATATCCCACCTCAGCATGTGATAGTCACAGAGATGTGTTGTAACGAGTTCAAATAGACGAGCAAAAATGTCAGATCATAATTAGGCTTTTCTGAAAAGGAAGTATGAAAGCATGTTAAAGGTGTTGAAAATTTAACTCAAATACTATCTTAACTTATAAAGGTTTGATTAGGTACCATCAAGAGCTGTTTTGGGAACTGCACCTCATGACAAAGGTATAGGCCTTGAAGAAGATATAGTGCACATGCTCAAGTATTATAATGGGATTAAAGAGTTAAATTTTGAAGGCAGCTTGCAAAGAGTTTTATGACCTGTCAGGATGGATGAATTCAAGTGCACCAAATGACTTTGCTCATCTATAATTATCTTGTCATCCTTTTGTACTCAATTTTTCTGATCAGAAAACTAGCTGGCAGAAAATAAATGGTGATGTATAGCAAAAGGTGTTGCAGCGGGTTAAGTAAGATTTTTGGGAACCAAGTCAGACAGTACAAACAGTTCTTGAATGAGTGCAAAACAATTCGTACACTGACTTTGCTTTTACATCATATAAAGAGCAATGACAATGCAACAACTTGCAACATACAATAACTTCAAAAAGTAAAGGAAAAGCATCTCAAGGTGCTTCAGTGAGGCATAAAAAAACAGGTATGTGCCTGTCTTGTTAAACTGGAAAGTAGCTTTACTCTTTCTTTAAAATTTTCTGTTTCTCTTTGAGTCCACAGTCCCCCATACATAAACCATGGAATAGCACTGGTCTACTTTCATCAAGAGTGAGTATTCTCAACTCATATTCTTTTTATTAGCATCTGTCTTTTGCAATAGGTTTCACCAAGCGACATTTCAAAAGGCAGGTTCTGAGCATTTACATTTACAATTGATTAATCTTTGGAACGCCAATGATTGAGTCAGCACTAGTTGCAAATCTAATTTTGCCCTAAGGGATGGAATCATTCACCTCCTCATAGTCACTATTTTGGTATTGGTTGGGAGATGTGCTTGGCCATGATGAACAAGCAAACGTTTATTTCTCTTGTTTAGAACTGCCTGTTCTTTGGCTTATTACAGATCTCTAAAGAGATAACCAAGATATAATGCAAAATCATGACTTCTGGTAAACAGCAAGGCATTTTGGTTTCCTTCTAGCAGCTTAGTAGTAATGAATGATTCAGCTGACAAGCTACTGAAAAGCAAATTGATTAATGGCAAGGGAAAGACCTTGACTGTCTTTAAATAGTGCAAAATGAAAACCAGGAAATTGCCTTTCAAAACCTGAATTTCAGATCGTTTGATTTGATAATATTTTTCAGGGAGTCTGTTCCTCAGTAGCAATGTTGCCAGACACAGAAGCCAACTAATATTCTGGGAATATGGATTCAGTTCCCACCACAGTAGTGGGAACGTTAATATTTCCTTGATTAAATCTGGAACCAATAGCTAGTAATGGTGATTGTGTAACTATCATCAATTTCAGTTACAAACATTTGGTTCGCTGATGTTCTTTTGGGAATGAAATATGCCACCTTTACCTGAGCTGGCCTACATGTGTCTCCAGAGCCAAGCAATATAATGGACTTTCTCTCTCGCTTCTCTCTGTGTCTCTGTCTCTGTCTGTCTGTCTGTCTTTCTCTCTCTCTCTCTGTCTCTCTCTCTCTCTCTCTCTCTTTCTGTCTCTGATTGTCTGTCTCTCGCTTCTGTCTGTCTTTCTTTCTCTGTCTGTCTGTCTCTCTCTCTCTCTCTCTCTCTGAAATGGCTACTCAATTTAAGAGCATGTAAGGATCAGTTCAAGAACAAGTGCTGCCTTGCTAGTGGCACTAATATTTTACAAATTAAAAAAAACTGAATAAAACAACATTGTTTGTGAGAAAAATAAGATAGATGAGATGGTAGCTGTTTATCCAGTACAGACAGTTCTGCTGTAACCTGGTGGTTCCGTTCTGGTACAATCCCATGTTATACGAAAATCACGTAATGGCAGCATCACTTACACTAACAGGGTAAGAATCGCATTATAACCAAGACATGCTTTAAAACTTTTCGCTTTAGAAACAGTATTCCTGTTCCATCAATCGTGTTCTAGTGAATTTGTGTTAACAAAATGCACGTTAGAGCAGAATGACCTGTACCACCTTTTGGAGGAAAGCTCAAACATCAATTCATATTAATATAGAAACATGGATGTTTATTATACAAAATCAGGTTCCTGCTTTTAGTGTTAGAGTAATTGAACGTTCATTCATCTCCTTTCTCTTCCACGTTCTCTTTTGTTACTCATCATCCATGTTTTCCTGAAAAGCTTTTATGATTTGTCCCAACTATTTCCCAGACAAAACAACATGTAATGACAACAAAAGCCTTAATATCCTTTGAATACTTAAAAAGTGGTCCTTATTTGAAAGAAACAGCCACATGTTAACATCGTTGTCCCTATATAGTAAGCCAGATAAAATGCGATCATTATGTGCAAGGTACCAGTTGTTAAAATATGGTATTATCAATAGGGTCAAGTTTTAATTCTGGCTGCCAACTTTAAACAGAACGAGCGACATCCTAAAATTGAACCTTGCAATTTCACACTGTTTTCATTCTGTGAGCACCATTGCTTGGCAAATGCAAAATATTGCAAATCCTGGAAATGTGAAACCAACACAGCGAATACTGAAGAAACTGAACAGGTTGGGCAGCTTCTGTCCAAGATGACCCTTCTTCAGAATTGAAAGGGGTTGGAAAATGGCCTTTTAAAATATTTTCATCAGAGACAAAGGAGCGACAATGGACTGATGGTGTGGAGGCCCGGTGCAAAAGACAAAGGGGTTGTTAATTGTGGTGGAAGATGAATAGAGAATTAAAATTGGTGTAAGTTAAGGCACAGAAGTGAGAAAATGAGTCTGCTCAGCTGAGATCAAATTAACAAGGCTCAAACAACATAGGGCCATGTATAGTGGTGTGGGCAGGGGACAAAGAAAGTCATGGAGTCATACAGCACGGAAACAGACCCTTTGAGAAAGAGAGAACAGAAGAAAAATGGAAAACAGATCATCATCTTGTAATCAGGCTCTGACGTTGTGGAATTCACTATTGAATCCTGGAGTTTGTAAAGTGCCTCCATGAAAATGAGTCATTCCTCGAGCTTGCATTACTCTTTGTTGGAATTGGGAGAAAGTGAGGACTGCAGATGTTCAAGAGCAGACTGTGGTACTGGAAAAGCACAGCAGGTCAGGCAGCATCCAAGGAGCAGGAGAATCAATGTTTCAGGCATAAGCCCTTCATTAGGACCTGCTGTGCTTTTCCAGCACCACATTCTCGACTTTGTTGGAATTGTCCTGGTATTAGGTTTTCCTGATTGGTAGTGCCGTAGTGCTAGTCTAAAAGTGCTGTTGTGTTGGTTTGGTAGTGGTTTGGTTTTGGTTTGGTAGTGGTTTTGTAATGCTGTGGTGTTGGTTTGGTATTTCTGTGGTGTTGGTTTTGTAGTGGTTTGATCTTGGTTTGGTCATGTTCTGGTGTTGGTTTGGTAGTGCTGCATTTTTGGTTTGGTAGTGGTGTGCTGTTGGTTTGGTAGTGGAATGACACTCATTTGGTAGTGCTGTGGTGTTGGTTTGATAGTACTCTGGTGTTGGTTTGGTAGTGCTGTGTTGGCTTGACAGTACTGTGATGCTAATTTGGTACTGGTGTAGTGTTGGTTTGGTGGTGCTCTGATGTTGGTTTGGTCGTGCTGTGGTGTTGGTTTAATAGTGCTCTGGTGTTGGTTTGATAGTGCTGTGGTATTGTTTGGTCATACTGTGGTTTTGGTTTGATAGTGCTGTGGTGTTGGTTTGGTCGTGCTGTGGTGTTGGTTTGGTCGTGCTGTGGTGTTGGTTTGGTCGTGCTGTGGTGTTGGTTTGGTCATGCTGTGGTGTTGGTTTGGTCGTGCTGTGGTGTTGGTTTGGTCGTGCTCTGATGTTGGTTTGGTCGTGCTCTGATGTTGGTTTGATAGTGCTGTGGTGTTGGTTTGGCAGTGCTGTGGTGTTGGTTTGGCAGTGCTGTGGTGTTGGTTTGGCAGTGCTCTGGTGTTGGTTTGGTCGTACTGTGGTGTTGGTTTGGTCGTGCTGTGGTGTTGGTTTGGTCGTGCTGTGGTGTTGGTTTGGTCATGCTGTGGTGTTGGTTTGGTCGTGCTGTGGTGTTGGTTTGATAGTGCTGTGGTGTTGGTTTGATAGTGCTGTGGTGTTGGTTTGGCAGTGCTGTGGTGTTGGTTTGATAATGCTGTGATGCTAGTTTGGTAGTGCTCTGGTGTTGTACTAGTAGTGCTGTGGTATTAGTTTGATAATGCTGTGATGCTGGTTTTATCCATGGTGTAGAGTGGATTAATGTTGAATTCCCAGTCCTCAAACTGGCTCCAGCCTGCTGGCACTAACCAGCTAGTTAGGTTTGTACAGGAGAAGCTGCATCCCACTTTACGCTGGGCATTAAAATCAGCTCAGGCACTTACGAATGCAAGTGTCATTTCCATAGGACACTGAGAAGCCTAACTCTTTTTCATGTTGTTTAATGCTCAATTTATGCTCAGTAACTTTCATTTCCAAGATTGCTCCAGGATCCTGATGCCCTTACACAACACGAACAATGAAGAATATCACACAATAGAATGTAATCATTCCAACTGAGCACTTTTAAGTCCAATCTAAGTGTGCTGTGTCAGGTGTGGGAAACATGACACAGAAATGAAATTTGGTCGATACAAATGTACCATGTGCTAACTTGGTTTCCTCTTTCTAACTCTTAATCCATCGGAAAAGAAGATAATGGGGGTGTGAAACATTTTCTACTTCCTGTTGTGCAATTCTGCCTAAAATATCTTACTGATTGATGCTGCTGTTAATGGGATTTAAGAACAAAGAACAAAGAACGAAGAAAATTTACAACCCAGAAACAGGCCCTTCGGCCCTACAAGCCTGTGCCGATCTGTCTAAACCTGTTGCCTAGTCCCTAAACATTTGTATCCCTCTGCTCCCCACCTAATCATGCATCTGTCCAGATGCATCTTAAATGAATCTACTGTGCCTGCTTCTGCTACCTCTGTGGCAACATGTTCTGAACACCTCTGTGTAAAATAATTGCCGCGTGTATCCCCCTTAAACTTTTCTCCTCTCACCTTAAAAGCATGACCTCTCGTTATTGAATCCTTCACCCTGGGAAAAAACTTGACTTTATCTACCCTGCCTATACCCTTCATGATTTTGTAGACCTCAATCAGGTCCCCCCTCAATCTCCTTTTTTCTAATGAAAACAAACCTAACCTACTCAACCTCTCTTCATGGCTAGCACCTTCCATACCAGGCAACATCCTCATAAACCTTCTCTGCACCCTCTCCAAAGCGTCCACATCTTTTTAGTAATGTGGTGACTAGGACTGTACACAGTATTCTAAACATGGCCAAACCAATGTCGCATACAATTTTAACATGACCTGCCAGCTCTTATACTCAATACCCCGTCCGATGAAGGCAAGCTTATCATATGCCATCTTGACCACTCCATCCACCTGTGCAGCAACCTTCAGGGTACAATGGACCTGAACTCCCAGATCTCTCTGCTTATCAACTTTTCCCAAGGCTCTTCCATTTACTGTATAATTCACTCTAGAATTAGACTTCCCAAAATGCATCACTTCACATTTGCCTGAATTGAACTCCATCTGTCACTTCTCTGCCCAACTCTCCAGTCTAACTATATTCTCCTGTATTCTTTGACAGTCCCCTATGCTTTCTGCTATTCCACCAATCTTCATGTCACCTACAAACTTGATGATCATACTAACTGTGTCCTCTTCCAGATCATTTATGTGCTGTATATCACAAACAACAGTGGCCCCAACACTGATCCCTGTGGAACACCACTGGTCACCTTTCTCCTTTTCTAGAAACTTCCTTCAACTACTACTCTGTCTCCTGTTGCTCAACCAATTCTTTATCTACCTAGCTAGAACACCCTGCACATCATGTGGCTTCACTTTCTCTATTAGTTTACCATTGGGAACCTTATCAAACACCTTACTAAGGTTCCCCATGGTAAACTAATAGAGGTAGTGAAGTCACATTTAGATGTATAACAGATTAACGTGCACACCAATATGTGTTTGAAAATGACCACTTAAACATTAGTCGATCTTAAAAGATATTGAATATAGACTCCATATTATCAAAAGACCACCTTCCGTGTTTTGATATATACAGAAGAACCTCGATTATCTGTCAAGATCGCAAAGTCCTGATTCTCGTTAAAACTACATTATCCAGCGTTCGATTATCCAGAATTCAATTAACCTAACAAAATACTTCCCGCCAGTGTCCTTCAGATAATAGAGGTTCCTCTGTATACCATAAGTTATTTTCTGTAATTTAAGTTGTACCCTACCCTAGCTTCTCATATTGTGTTCTGGACCCTAGACACCAGCCATGAATATTTATCAACCACACGATATCCTTGCATTTCCATTTTATTTAAAACTTTACACATTCAGGCCTGAAATAATCGGTAAATATTATCTTTCTTTTTGTGTAATTTGAAACATTGCAGAAACCAAAAGGTAAGGCGTGGCAACTGGTATATTTAAACAGTGTGATGTGATTAGATTGTAAATTTAGATCTGATTTCATGCTTTGATTATGAGATTTCCCTCCTGTTATCTTAACACTCATTCTGTTCTAACATGTTTCTACCAGCTTCCCACATTCCATTTGATTATTTCTCACTAGTCTGGTCTGGTAGGATCAAGGCTCTATTTTGCTGTTCAATTGTATTCATAATTTTCCGTGCTAATTTAGATATTCCAAATTTTTACCTTTATTGGCCTGTTTTGCACAGTCTTGTTGCTAATTTATTTGCCTCTCTTGCTCCACAGTACTTTTAAATGCAAGACCCAAACACCCTAAACATAATAAGACACAATATAATTAATAAAATACAGACAGATTCTTCATATGGCAACTCTCCTTCTACTAGTGTGGTGGTGGAATCTGTTCCTTAAGCCAAAGATGCCTTCAGTTTCTGTTCCTGTGTGGTGCAAGGGACCATGAATGAAGACAGACCATCCCAAGATCTTTCAGTCAGGACGGGTCGGTTGATGTCAAATCAACAATGAAAAGTTGACTGTTTAGATTATGCCTGATGTGAAGCTGTAACCTTACAAGCAATCCATCCATTTCTCATTTCAGACAACTAATGGTAACAGACTTCAGAAAAGGCCCCTCTATGAAATCTTCCAAAGTTCAGTTTACACATTAATTTTCACTCAGGACTAAGACACCAAATAAATTAGTCAGATTACATCTGCAATAAACTTGTAGTCAGGCAAAATGCAGAATTGTGAAAGATCATAAGAACAGGAGCAAGAGTAGACCATCCAGTCCATCTAACCTGCTTCGTGATTTAACACGATAATGGTTTATCTGCTTGTAACCTTAACTCCACTTTCCCGCCCGCTGCTGCCTCCTCCACACCCCTGACTTCCATTCCAAAGTTGCCAATCCGAGGTTGTACGGGACATTGGTGAGGCCTCTTCTGGAGTACTTTGTCAAGTTCTGGTCCCCTAGTTATAGGAAGGGAATTATGAAGCTGGAGAGGGTTTTGAAGAGATGTTGCTAGGTATGGAAGGTTGAGTTATAAAGAAAGGCTGAATAGGCTGAGACCTTTTCCACTGGAGGGTCGGAGGTTGAGAAGTGACTTGATGAAAGTTTAGAAAATAATGAGAGGTATAGATTGAATTGATTGTAGTTATCTTTTCCCTAAGATGGGGAATTTCAAGGCGAGCAGGTATTTTTAAGGTGAGAGGAGAGACATTTAAAGAAGGCATGAGGCAATTCTTTTACACAGAGGGTTGTTCACATATGAAATGAACTTCCTGAGGAAGTGATGGATGCATTAGGATGGATACATGAATAGGAAATGTTTGGAGGGATACAAGCCAAGAGCAGGCAGGTAGGACTAGTTTATTTTGGGCTTATGTTCGGCATGGACTGGTTGGACCAAAGGGTCTGTTTCCATACTGTTTAACTCTATGATTCTTCCATGAATTCAATGATTTAGCCTCTACTGCTCTCTGGGGAAGCCAATTCCCAGAATTAATGACCATCTGACAGAAGAAAATATTCCTCATCTCTGTCTTCAATGGAAGACCATGTGTTTAAAATTATGCCATTTCATTCTAGATTAACAATCATGGGTCTTAGAGGTAGAGAGCACAGAAACAGACCATTCGGTCCAATTCATCTAGGACAACCAGATGTCCTAAACTGATCTAGTCCCACTTGGCCCACATCACTCTAAACCCTTCCTATTCGTATACCTATACAGATGCCTTTTAAATGTTGTAATTGCACCTGCCCCCACCACTTCATCTTACAGCTCATTCCATATATGCACCACCCTCTGCATGAAAAAGTTACTCCTCAGGTCCCTTTTCAGTCGTTCCCCTCTCACCTATGTCCTGTAGTTTTGGACTTCCCTATCCTGGGAAAAAGATCTTGGCTATTCATCTATCCATGCCCTTCATGATTTTATAAACCTCTATAAGGTCACCCATCAGCCTCCAAAGCTCCAGGGAAAATAGCCCAGCTTATTCAGTCTTGCCCTATAATTCAAATTCTTCAACCCTAACAATGTCCTTGTAAATCTTTTCTGCACCCTTTCAAGTTTAACAATCTCCTTCCTATAGCAGGGAGACTGGAATTGAATGATGTATTCTAAAAGTAGCCTCACCAATGCCCTGTACAGCCACAACATGACGTCCCAACTCCTATACTCAATGCACTGACCAATGAAAACAAGAGAAACATTGTCTTATTGTCAACCCTGTCAAAAGGCCAGAGAATCTTGCATAGTTGAACAAGATCACCTCTCATTCTTCCAAAGTCCAAGTATGAAAATATAGACGCAACCTTCCCTGCTCAATCTTTCCTTCATCCAGGAATCTGTCGGCTCCCAAACATATGTTGCATGAAAATGATTTTCCTCCTGTCGTTATTTCTTCTTTATTCAATTACCTTATTGAATAGTTTTTTCCTTATCTACTCTGTCCAGTCCTCCATGTTTTTCCATATCTCTATCAAATCTGCTCTCAACATTGTCCTATCCCCATGGAGATCAGTTGCAGCTCACTGGAGGAAGAGGCTCCTTAAATATCTCATTCTTTAATGATGGAAGAGCAAAAGATATGGCTGAAGCTTTCACAGCAATCTTCAGCCAGAAGCATTGAGTAAGTGATCCATCTTAGAGTCCTTGGAGTGCAGGTTCATAGCTCCTTGAAAGTGGAGTCGCAGGTAGATAGGATAGTGAATGTGGCGCTTGGTATGCTTTCCTTTATTGGTCAGAGTATTGAGTTGGGAGGTCATGTTGCAGCTATACAGGACATTGGTTAGGCCACCATTGGAATATTGGGTGCAATTCTGGTCTCCTTCCTATCGGAAAGATGTTGTGAAACTTGAAAGGGTTCAGAAAAGACTTACAAGGATGTTGCCAGGGTTGGAAGATCTGAGCTAGAGGGAGAGGCTGAACAGGCTGGGGCTGTTTTCCCTGGAGCGTCAGAGGCTGAGGGGTGACCTTATAGAGGTTTACAAAATTATGAGGGGCATGGATAGGATAAATTAACAAAGTCTTTCTCTGGGGTGGGGGAGTCCAGAATGAGAAGGCATAAGTTTAGGGTGAGAGGGGAAAGATATAAAAGAGACCTAAAGGGCAACGTTTTCACGCAGAGGGTGGCACGTGTATGGAATGCGCTGCCAGAGGAAGTGGTGGAGGCTGGTACAATTGCAACATTAAAGAAGCATTTGTATGGGTATATGAATAGGAAGGGTTTGGAGGGATATGGGCCAGGTGCTGGAAGGTGGGACTAGACTGGATTGGGATATCTGGTCGGCATGGACGGTTTAGACCGAAGGGTCAGTTTCCATGCTGTACATCTCTATGACTCTATGACTCATAAAGAATAACAACTGCATGATGGTCGTGACAGTGTGGTTAAAAAAAAGTAATTTGTTGCATTATCAGACAATTCAAAGCCGACTTCCAGAAAGTTCTGTATTAAAAGGTTACTTGGCAGCATTTAAAATCACAAGGCATGATGACATCTATGTCACTCACAATGAATTACTTTGAAATGTGGTCCAGAAAAGCTATCAAAATAATCACCTGAGTCAGCTTCTGAGTACTTATGAATGCCACTCAATAAATACAGCATCACATTCAAACAAGACTGACTCAAGCTGAGACTTCTTCATGAGGTGATAACATGGAAAATTGTTTTCACTTTAACCCACCTCTAACAGCTAAATGTACAATAAAAGTTTTCCCTGATTCCCAGGGGCTGTAAACAACCAGAAAAATAGAGAGAGTGTGGGGAAAGGAATTGTAACAGATATGTTTTTCTAATTGTAAAAGTACTCCTGTGAAACTGTTTAAATATGTTCATTCCTAGAATTTTTAGGAGCTCAGAACTTAAACTTTGCTAAAAAGGAGCGTGAAGTAAAATCTTTTTGCCTTGCACTCATCAGGATTGGAGTGCTGGAATTCGAACATTAAAAGGGAATGCCACTTAATGCAGCATGAAAAGAGTATACTAAATGGTTGCATCACAATTATCATTGAAATACAACATGACCAGTTAACAGCCAATCCTTGCTAATTGATTGACCTCAGACTAGGTGTGTTGACCTGGATTAATGACATCCATTGCAGTGGTATGCAGCAGGAGTTGACATTCTCAAAACTCGCTCTCAATGAAGAAGTTTCAGTGTGCGCATAAACTCCATTTTCGAGATTGTGGTGCTGGAAAAGCACAGCAGGTCAGGCAGCATCTGAGGAGCAGGAGAATCAACATTTATATAGTTAAATAAGCCCTTCATCAGGAATAAACTCCATTTTGCCTATTAAAACATGATCCGATATGAAATGATGTAGCAGTTAGCACATGAGAATGTCATGACTGCAAAACTGATTGACAATCATAAATCAATCTCTGGTGTAAACCTTAGAGTCAACCTGGATAGAGTCAACCTAAACTCAAATATTAACTGTTTCTTTCTCCACAGATATTGGCTGATCTGCTGACCTTCTCCAGCATTTTCTGTTTGTTTCAGATTTCCAATGTCTGCTGCATTTTGCTCTTATTTTGTTGGATATTTTGGTCAACGTTTTCCAACAGCAGAGCCACATCATGTATGGGACGCTGTGTTCTGAAGTTAACTGAGCAAGATTGGTACCCTGTCCACTGTGGATAGGCGTAGCCTGGAGCTGATGGTGCCGACCATAAGCTGTGTTCCTTGCCATCACTTTCTGTTCTTTAGATATGAGATATTACTCAGAAGTGGAAAAGGACAATGCTCAGGGTGGGTGGATTCAATATCACTTTGATGGGTGAAAGCATTGGATTTCCTTAATCTTAGATCAATGAAAAAAACAAATACATGAAGTAGCCATTTGGAAAACCCAGCCACATTAAGTTTGCTAACATTTGATTGCCCCTTTGCTTTGCAGAGTGAGATTGCTCAGGGGTCAGATGCTCGTCAAAGGTGACTTGCAACGTGCCATTCATGCTTGCAAATTGAACATGGGCATCTCAATAATTTTGAGGTTAGCAGCAGTGATGCTACAGAAGGTCAGTGCTGGCCAAAGGTGAACCAGTATTCATGCAACTTCCAAGGTTCCTGTGGGAGCCATGCATCATCTGTCATGTAAATAGTCTAAATACAGTATGTCTCAGTGTATGGAGAAGTGTGCTCAGTGCTCATCTGCAGGGTATAACATCAATGAACGTTACAGAGTCATAGAGTCAAATAGCACAAAAACAGACCCTTTGTTCCAACCGGTCCATGCCAAATATGATCCCAAACTAAACTAGTCCCACCTGCCTGCTCCGGCCCCATATCCCTCCAGACATTTCTTATTCATGTATCCATCCAAATGTCCTTGAAATGTTGTAATTGTACCTGCGTCCACCACTTCCTCAGGGAGTTCATTCCGCGAACCACCCTCTGCATAAACAATTTGCCTCTTGAGTCCTCTTTAAATCTCTCTCCTCTCATCTTAAAAATGTGTTCCCTCGTCTTGAAATCCCCCAGTTTGGGGAAAAGACACCTATCATCAACTCTATCTATGTTATTTTATAAACTTCTATTAGTTCGCCTCTCAACCTCAAAAGCTTCAGTGAAAAAGTCTCAGCCTATGCAACCTTTCTTTGTAACTCAAGTCTTCCATTCCCAGCAACATCCTGGTAAATCTCTTCTGTTCTGAGATCTAAGAACCTCTTCTGCTTCTTCTGTTCCCAATATTGGACATTTCCAGGTAGGTTGCTGCTAAGAAGGAGGACCAGAGCTAATGGCAAGGCCAAGAGTAGATGCTGATCTCCTCAGGAGATGAGAAGGACCCAGATCAGGTGGTGGTTACAGTCCAAAGGGCCTGCAAGGTGTGTTGCATCCTCAGCAGACCCAGAGTTCTTTGGCCTCAACTGCATCTCCTTGGGATGAAGGAGGCACAGTGTCAATGCAGGCTCCCGAGACATTCTGATGGAAATTGCCGGCGACTGGAGCAGGACCTGAGGGCTGTGAGAGTGGGAGGCCATTCGTTCCCAGTGACTGCGAGGGTGCAAGCCTTATTGAGCATCTGCACAACTGGCTCCTCCTGATGGGTGACCTGTGTGGGATCTCTCATTTGTGCACCAATAAATATAAATCAGGACAGTGCCCGATTGCATCTGTGTACAGTCACGTTGGTTCATTTTGATTCCTGATGATGCAGCCTGGGCAATAGGATTTAGAAACAGAGTTGGATGCCCTCAAGTGCAGAGTGGCATTGAAGCACACATGTGGCACTGCAAGAGCACCATAGCAACACTGCGGAATTCATCAATAGGAAAGACCTCCATTCCATTAATGTGCAGATAATCTGTGATCACTGTTACTACTTCCTTGGGGCTTGTGCCCACTACCCTGGCAGCTGCCATGACTTCTACATCCTGGGGTTTTCTCCTGTACCTGTTTCATATGACTGACCAGGGGCCCTACTTGGCTGGTTACTGGGGGATAAGGGATATCCACTGTTTCCATGGCTCATGTACGAGTCCCTGACTAATGTGGAGCACAGATGCAATGCCAACCATGCTACAACAAGGACCATGGTGAAGCACAGTCCACTGCGGAATCCACTTATCAGGGGGTCCATCCAATATAGCCCAGGCAGAGTGAGCTGTACCATCTCGCTGTGCCTTCCTCTGCACAACTGGAGCAAGTAATGAGGCAATGGGAAAGATGTTGTGGAACTCGGAAAATGGGTCAGTCTTTGGAGGAAATGGGCACGGCTACTGGGGAACAGGAAGCTCTTATTGTCTTCTGTCCTGATTGTGCAAGACCCCAAGCTGACCTGGGTGAAGCAGCATTTCACTTGTACTGTTTTCAGTTACGGTGGAGTCTCTTTCACATTTGGTGAGACCAAACACAGACTGGATGACTGCTGTATAGATATTCTTCACTCTGTCTGGAGGAATGACCCTGACCTTTGTGTTATTACCCTTTCAACAAATCACCTTGCTTCCATGAGCCCGTTACTGCCTTCCAGCAAAGCTCAAAGCAAACTGGAGTGACATCATCTCATTTTTCGCTCAGGTAGTTTATAATCTCTAGATTATAGAACTTCAGGACACAGCCTCCATTCTCCATTACTTTTCTGTATCTACCTTCCTACATTGTTCTCAGCTGAATGGACACACCTTCACTTACATTCCTTTCACACTTCTACCAATCCTTCATCACCATTAGTGACCCCTTTGCCTTTTGCTCTGAATCTCACAACCTGTTCCACTTGGTCCTCCTCTCTCTCTGTCAACAAGTTAAAAAACATTAGCTTTTAACCACGTTCAGTCCTGAAGAAAAGTCATACTGGTCTTGAAAAAATAACTCTGTTTCTCTTTCATGGATGTTGCCAGACCTGCTGAGTTTCTCCAGCTCTTTCTGTCTTAATTTCAAATAATAATCATCAGCCATCTGAATACAGAACTGGATCAAAGGTAGAAGACAGAGGGTGATGGTGGAGGGTTGTTTTTCAGACTGGAGGCCTGTGACCAGTGGAGTGCCACAAGGATCGGTGCTGGGTCCTCTACTTTTTGTCATTTACGTAAATGATTTGGATGTGAGCATAAGAGGTACAGTTAGTAAGTTTGCAGATGACACCATAATTGGAGGTGTAGTGGACAGCGAAGAGGGTTACCTCAGATTACAACAGGATCTGGACAAGATGGGCCAATGGGCTGAGAAGTGCAGATGGAGTTTAATTCAGATAAATGCGAGGTGCTGCATTTTGGGAAAGCAAATCTTAGCAGGACTTATACACTTAATGATAAGGTCCTAGGGTGTGTTGCTGAACAAAGAGACCTTGGAGTGAAGGTTCATAGCTCCTTATAAATGGAGTCGCAGGTAGATAGGATAGTGAAGGTGGCATTTGGTATGCTTTCCTTTATTGGTCAGAGTACTGAGTACAGGAGTTGGGAGATCATGTTGCGGCTGTACAGGACATTGGTTAAGCCACTGTTGTAATATTGGGTGCAATTCTGGTCTCCTTCCTATCGGAAAGCTGTTGTGAAACTTGAAAGGGTTTGGAAAGGATTTACAAGGATGTTGCCAGGGTTGGAGGATCTGAGCTACAGGGAGAGGCTGAACAGGCTGGGGCTGTTTTCCCTGGAGCGTCAGAGGCTGAGGGCTGACCTTATAGACGTTTACAAAATTATGAGGGGCATGGATAGGATAAATAGACAGTCTTTTCCCTGGGTTCTGGGAGTGCAGAACTAGAGGTCATAGGTTTAGGGTGAGAGGGGAAAGATATAAAAGAGACCTAAGGGGCAACGTTTTCACGCAGAGGGTGGTACGTGTATGGAATGAGCTGCCAGAGGATGGGGTAGAGGCTGGTACAATTGCAACATTTAAGAGGCATTTGGATGGGTATATGAATAAGAAGGGTTTGGAGGGATATGGGCCGGGTGCTGGCATGTAGGACTAGATTGGGTTGGGATATCTGGTCAGCATGGACAGGTTGGAGCGAAGGGTCTGTTTCCATGCTGTACATCTCTACGTGTAAAGTTCAGTAATCATGATACCACAGACATTATTGGGGACAATCTATATATGTCAGTAGTTTGGTAGCTTAGCATTTTTGAAGTTACCAGCTTGTCTTTGAATTTTGTATTTTCAAATCTGAACTTCCCCTGGTCAGCATTCATAGTGCCCACTTCCAACATTTTCCTCATTAGATCACTCCTAAACCTCATTATCACGTCAGTGACAAACCTCTTCCTGACTTGACCACTTCTCCCTAATTCCGTTACTTGCAGTAACTTGCATTTGAACTTGGCAACATTTTGAGTATTTCATATAAAATAATTTTGTCAGCCGGTTTCATAACCTTGGAACATTCCATCACTAAAGCAGACAAGACTTTGCTCTGAACTACCAAGCAGGGAGTATGATCTTTCAGCTCTCTACCTGGAGTCTGACGCAGCAAATGTGGACTGACAGGGCAGAGCCTTCCCTGGCACTCAACCACATGGCCATGGGGGAGAAAGTTGGGCAAATCAGGTGAGAACTGCAACAAGATTGAGAGCGAAACTTTCCAGTTCTCCAATCAAGTATTGAAACATGAGAGGCTTTTTTGTTCACTTTGCCTCATTTAGATGTGATTTCCCATTCTTGTACTCAGCAGGTAAAGGCTAGACGGCAACGAAACCCATAAAGGTTAGAGCGGTAACCCAGCAACTCCAGCTCACCTGATGAAGGGCTTTTACATTGATCTTCCTGCTCCTCGGATGCTGCCTGTAAGTGTGGTCATCTCTGTTGGTCCTGAAGGAAGAGGAAGACCCTCATCTGCACCCCCATCCACTAGAACCTCAGGTCCTTTTCTGCTGAGCAGGGTGCTAACTCCCTCTGACTGACATATCTGGGGATATTGACATGAAAAATGCAGGGCAGCTCCAGGCTGCCAGTCCTTTGTGTGGTGCAGGACTGAGGCTTTAAAAATGCCACCGGTACCAATAGAACTGAGACTGTTCTGTACATGTGAAAATTCATCTTCCAGAACAACTTCTTAATGACTTGTATCAGTCCTCTGACACCATCAGAGAAGCCTTGGAAAGGATAGGGATGGTAGAGGTGGTGCGGAAATGCTGCCATATTGGAGTAATCCTCACTTTACCTCACTTCAGGTAAACCTCCACGTCATGAGTTTTCCATGAAGTTTTCCTAGGATGTTTTCCTTGTGATTCCTCAACCTTGCCTTTATGGATGTTCAGGTTCCTCCAAGAAAAACACTCTCTCCCTTTGATGGGTGTCTCCATCATTGTAATCATGTTTTACTATGGTTCTATGGGTCTTCAGACAACAGCAATATCGCTTTTGTGTTACTTTTAACAGTGTTATTAACAGACTGTACTTGATAGTCAGGCTACAGAGCAGCATGTTGCGTCTGTACACATTCCAATCTTCCAGCAGAGTACTAGCACAAGACCACTGACGTCACAGGTGTAACACAGCTTACTTCAGAGATTTATCTATATTTTCATTACATTCCATCTCTACAGTTTGCAAAGCCTTACTTTTTGTCGTCCCATTTTACTCATTATTAAATTCCTGTAAACATTGAAAATAATAAATGCCTGTGTAGATTTGGCACAATGTCATGATGTCTTCCCATCAAAGGTGGTGCTATAGTACTTCTGATGTGGATTGCCAAACTCCTCAGACTGTTCTAAAGAGAAGTTCCTGTACTCAACCAACTCTAATTTGACATTAAATGTTTGCTAATTTGACATTAATTGCTCAGTAAATTTTTCTTTTAAATTACATTTTAAGTTTTCAAAAGTGGTTCTTTTTTTAAGTGCCTTTTTTATTCTTTAAGATATGGTTTGCAAAATAAATAAATGTAAAATTATGCTTAAATATCAAGTTATATTTTGTGTATTTAACCATTTCACTAATGGTTTTATTTTATCAAACACTCTCAAAAGCCTGGATTTGAACAAGATTTGTTTGCCTGAAAGCTTTGATCTCTAGACAAATCTTGCAATTTGAACATTGCAATGGACAGTTTTCCAGGACACATCAGCAGCATCTCACTGCCCAGATGAAAAACAATTCTCTTCGCCTTCCAACAAACCTACGTTTGAAAATATTTGAAAAAAAGCAAAGAAGAATTGTCCAACATTTCATTCCAGTAACATTTATATTGATTTTAAAAATGTTGGGAGTGAGAAAGTGTTAATAGTCAGGATTCACCACAGGCATGCTTGACAGATTTTGTTAACTCAATTTCTCTTTCACTGGAAAATGAATCATGCCTTTATTATTTCATAGCAGTTCTGTTTGTGTGCCTTCTGAAAAAAAATGGACATAAAATGAATGATAAACTTGAATAGCTTTTCAATATTTTAACACTTTTTTTGTCACTTCTTGGGGAATGTAGAGAAAAAGAGAAAAGTGAAGGGTTATTCTGTTTATTTTCACTTACTCCTTGGAGATGAGGGAATTTATTTATGAATGGTGCAGATTAGTGACAACCTGCGCATCTAAAAGGAAAGGTGCGCTTTCTCTGTATTACACATATATAAGCTGCAATTTATAGAATATAGTCACCATGAGTGTAACTAGTGTCCTATCGTAAATGTCAATTCTGCCTTTTATGCTGTTGAAATCAAGGCAAACCTCACCTTAAGAAATTTACTTAGTTTTAATATGTATTCTGTTATTCTAACACATCGAGTTAGACCCCATCTACCACCTCCTGAGAAAAGGAATAGGAAGTGACTTCACCACAGGAAATAACATCACCACACGAAATGACATCACAACCCAAAGAAACCCAAACATATAAGTAGAAAGCAGAAATTTTCAGCATTGCTTCACCTGAGGCCTGTGAAAATGTTACCTAGTAGGGTAACGAAACATCTGGAAATGAACCTTCAAGCTCAGCAAGCAAACCTACATCCAAACGTGTTCTGTTAGTTTCAGATGACAACTTTCTTCTTGTGTAGATCAGTAAGTGACACATTAGGGCAAGGTCCTTTCCCTGGAGTCAGGATATTGAGATCAGATATATTTCAGGTCATGATCCCTCCAGTTACATTCGTGCCTGATGTATAAGATATTTTTAGACAGGTTGGCAAACTCGTAAGCAGGGAATATACCTCACGACCCAATTAAGGATGGTAAGTGGGTTCTCAAGGCTGGACACCATCCAAACCTGAGAGGTTTCTTCAGCGTTAATATCAGGGGTGGGGGAGGATTGCTGCCAATATGGGTAGGACAAAGACAGGGTGCCTCCAGTTGAACGTATCTGCTTTAAACATTTTTATAAAGCCAAGGTGAGGACTCCCACTGCTGCCTGAAATTGACAGTGGAAATCTAACAAAGGTAGAAAAGATGCAAAAGGAGATTAGCAAAATAGGAGTTAGAATGAGGGATGTTTGCTTTATACTAAGGGATAGCAGATTTAAAACAGTGATGAGGAGAAAATACTTCTCAAAGAGTTGTGTATCTATAAAATTCACTATCCCAGGGTGTGTTGGATGTCAGGACACTGAATAAATTTAAGAAGAAGAGGAACAGATTTTTAATTTAGTGAAGTTAAAGAGTTATGGGAGGCAGCAGGAAAGTGGAGTTGAGTCCAAGATGAGATCAGCCGTGGTCATATCAAGTAGCCGAGCAGACTCAAGAGGCTGAATGGCCTTCTCTTGGCTCCTCATTCTGATGTTAGTATTGTGGTGGAGCTACCCCATCCAGTGTAGCCTGTAGTAGCAATTGTGGGCCATTTCACAAGCGCATCCATGAGATGTACTGAAAATCAGAAATGGAAGATGGGCATTGGCTCCCTGTTCTGGTGCCTGCAAGTTGCCTTCACCCACAGCATGGGGCCCTGTCAGCCAACTGGAAAATTCCAGTCAGTCTTTGGTAGAGAGGATCAGCAAGGCTCAGCAGACATCTTATTGGCTGCCAGTTGTGAGGGCAGACATTTTCCTCCTGAACTTACACCTTCCAGTTGGGGAAGAAACCCACACATTGTGCAGTGTCTGAACCTTGCAGGACCCTTTCCACAGTTTGTTTAATCCTAGGTGCTTAATCATGAATCCCCGATGCCAGCTTCAGAACTACATCTCCATCTTTTAAAACTCCTAAAGCCGTAAGTTGAAAGTCAAGCCCATTGTCCAACAGGTTACAGTAACCATTCACAAAAAAACTTGAGATTTACATCAAATTTTGTTCGTCCAGCCACTGTGGGTGAACCAAAGTTAATCACTTGTTTGTACTTCGCTTTATTTTAATCTCCAAAAAAAACTCTAATCTCATGTAAAAAATATGTTACTTGAGGTAACTTTTGTCAGTATTTATAATCAACAGTTAGACATGTCATTCATGAGGGAATATTAATTGTAAAACTGGCTCCTCTCATCCCCTTTCAAACGGCAGTGAGATTTGCTGGCTGACTTTTGTTGGATTAAAACTAAGAATACATTTTATTAAAGCTGCCATGTGTTTATTTTTATGTTCCAGAGAGGCAGATCCATGTAGAGTGGAATCTGAATATTTATTTGTGCAGCAATGGCTTTTGTTTGTTGAAAAAGTTGCTTATAATCCAGAAATCAATGATAATACATTATAGGATTTGTGAAATGCTACCAATCCTGGACCCTCTCCTCACCTCTAGGAGGGCTGTCACAACTACTATCTATGTGTTACCCAATGGTGCCACTCATATAACTGTACAGATATGATGGGCCAAAGGGCCTCTGTTTAGTCAGTAAGTTTTTTTTGTCTTTCTTTGTTTAGCTTATGCTGGGAGATGCCAACAAGCCGGTCATGAACCAAACTGCACATTCTCTGCCTTAACTCTCTCAAACTCCAGCTTCCCCCTCCATAGTGCTAGCATTCTAGAGAGTCCCTGTCCAGCTCAACTGCCAAATCCTATCAACCCATTCCAATGTCAAAATCCAGCTCTCCACAACAGAGTTGGTAAATCCAAGACCAAAAGGGAAAATGCTGGAAAATCTCAGCAGGTCTGGCAGCATCTGTAAGGAGAGAGAAGAGCTGATGTTTCGAGTCTAACTGACCCTTGGTAAATCCAAGAACCCTTATAACAGCCAAAGTTCACGATCACGCTTAATGCTACTAAAACCCAAGACAGCACATTGGGTGCTAATTCTGTTCTTTAACAAGGACAGAATGGCAGTATATTTGTTCGCAATACATTCATAGACAGTTTGATACATTTTCACACATAAAAGCATAATTTTGTCTCCACATGATTACATGCAAATTTAATCGCAAATCTAAACCGATTTAAGTCATTGATCCTTGGCAATGATATCTTCAGCATCAGCAGTACCATGCAAGTGAATATCATTCAGTGCACCTTAGCTAATGAGGACACACATTAAGCCACACTGCAACCTGACAAATTGGGACTTATCAATGAAGATATTTGGACAACTGTTACCGAAGTCTATTCGTCCAATTTCTTTTGCATCTCCCCAGGGTACACATGATTCAATTGAACATTGTCCCTGTCGTAAATGAATGATGAATTCATGAAGACAAGGCAAACCATTGTTCACAGCTTGTGCAAGAACATTAGTCATTTGCTTAGGAACCAGTGGGAAGGACAAAATTAGATGATTTATTGCTCCCTTGATTTTCTTTCAGATTTTGTCTCGTATCAAAAATTATTTGTCAGTTTCAGAGCCAAGAGTTGTTACAAGAATTTTCAAGGGAATATATATTTTTTGCAATAGTTAAGTGTTTCCATCAATAACAAGGCACCAGGAGATGGATTGCCAGGCTTAGATGCGTGCTTCAGAATTTGATCTTTACCCAAAGTTTTGATTCAATCAGTGCAAGAAAACTTCCAACTTGGCAAAGAGCAAACAATAGATCAAAGTCTTCTTATAGTGAAAAGACACACTGCCATGATCCAGGAGCTCCCAAAAAAAAGAGAATGCCAAATGGGGTTTGAAAGCATGTGTGCAATGTAATGCGTCATCTGGATTTTGTTGGAATTGGAAGCTGTGTAAAGGGGAAGGAAAAGAAATATCCCAGTCTAATCTTGCACATGACATGAGACTCAAGTAAGTGGAACAATCGTTTCATCAGGGCTATGCTCTTGACGTGAATAATATTTAACTTCGGCCGCAATTATTTGAAGACTTGAAACACTCTTGGCATCAGTGTCGCTGATGCAGTTAAACTGAACAGGAAAGAAATGTCAAGAGAAATTAGAACACTGACCAATGGGAAAATATCCTTTTCATAAACCGGAAACATGTTTTTGACTGAATGCGTTCTGAGTCATTTGTTTTTGGCCATTATTTGAACTGTCTTCCATACTCAAGTGACAGTCCCATCAGGCAGAAGCAACAGCCATTGTGAGCGTTGCTCACCTGAATTTGATTCCAATGTTATGTTTTCTGTGTGACTGAGAGAGGTCAATGTGACCAGGTCTGACCAAACCTCTATCATGTGAGCAAACAATTTCGCTGTAGTCACACACCCACCTCCTTCGCATCTGTCGTCTTCGACATCAGAAAGACATTCTGTCAGGACAGAGAAGGAAAGTGAAGCCAGTTGTAAAGATGGATTGTGACAGTACAACATGCTGTCATCCCATAGCACTGCAGTTCAGCAGTGATGCAGCTTCATCTGTCAACTTCTGATGAACAGTGATATCAAGGATGCTGAATCTAGGCTGTAAGTTTCAGACAAGCTATGAAATCAGAGGAAGGGCCGACTTCTGGTGAAAAGGAATAACAGCGTCACTTTAAATAAGATGATCTTTCGGATGTCAGGTCGGTGAATTCAATGGAAGAAACTTGCTATTATTTTTGTCACATAAACCTAGGCTTCATCAACATATCAGAGTTTGGTTGGTATCCGGGGAGAATGGGTAGGATCCTGTCAAGCAGACATTGGTCCATCAGTCAGAGAATCCATGGAGAACATCCAACAGTTCTATGGGAAAATCTGATTGTATTACATGCACTTCAAGCACCTTTGCACTTTCCATATCTTAGGGATTCCAGGTGGCAGATATCCAACCTGCTTAAGGATACCAGCGAATTCAGATGCCAGAAACCCTTCATGCCAGTGTGAGGGCGAGGGAGGGGGACCGTTGATGGTAATTCTCCCTCCTGAGACCCAGGGTGGGACCGAAGACCAAAAATGAGTGACAACAAGACTAGAATCCCATCTCAAGGTTGCAAGAGGGAGAGAGGAACGTCTGAGCTGAGGGCAGGGTCAGTGGCTCTCAATTTCAGCTTTAATCCTGCTTCTGTTCAGCTAATGTTGCCTGGCCTTCTAAATATTTGCAGCACTTTTATTTTTGTTTTTGTTGCTTTTTTTTCTTCTTTTCCAGCTCTGCATAATTTGTTTTGACTGCAGCAACATGAGCCAACAGCTTGCGTGCTGTCCCTAAACCACATGGACTATCCTGAATGAATTGGCCCAAATTGGAACTAGTTGTATTCAAA
The DNA here is from genome assembly GCF_047496795.1 of Chiloscyllium punctatum. NCBI lineage: Eukaryota > Metazoa > Chordata > Chondrichthyes > Orectolobiformes > Hemiscylliidae > Chiloscyllium > Chiloscyllium punctatum. The sequence continues at coordinate 51,675,544 of NC_092777.1, forward strand.
TTTGAACTCACATCATGTTTCCTTTATTCTCTGGTTTCTTCCCAACTCACTGTTGTTAAGACACTGACTAGTGCTGGGATTGAATTCTACTTGTACTGGCAATCCTTTGATCCAAAAACTACACAGTAATTGTTCATGGGGGAGCCGAAACAGTCTTTGGCCTCTTGATAGCTGAAACCAACTTTGACCCAATATCCTTGCACAATCATCTGGACGGTCTCCAGAAGGACTCGAAAACAGATATTGCTGGCAAAACTCAGCAGATCTGGCAGCATCTGTGGAGAGAAAGCAGAGCGAGTTTTTCGGGTTCAGTGACCCTACTTCAGAACTGGACACTCCAGTCGGACTCATTGTTTTCAAACAATGCAGTTTCATTGCTTTGCCTCTCATAAAGACATGGCACCATATCAACAGATAACATTTATAGTTACAGAGTTTAGTTACAGAAGGTGGTGTGCGCAGCTTAGGCTATCACGGGAGCCAATCTTCCATCCATGGACTCCATTTACACTACTTGCTGCCATGGAAAGGCTGCCAACATCATAGAAGACCCTTCACATCCTGATAATGATCTCCTACAACCTCTTCTGTAAGGCAGAAGATACAGAAGTCTGAACGCACGCACCAGCAGGTTCAGGGTCAGCTTCTGCCTGCCTGTTGTTAGACTATTGAATGGACTCTCTAGTCTCAAATGACACTGATCTTGCTAACACTGATTTTTCTTGTATGCCCTGATGCAATGTTGCCTGTGAGCCTCTGTCTAAATTTTTATTCAGTACATCCTTGCTCACTATGATCTGCCTGTACTGCACGTAAACAAAACTTTTCACTGTACTTTGGTACAAGTGACAATAGATACATCAATCAATTTAACAATTCTTTATCCTAAACCATCCAGCTCAATGAAGAAATAATCCCAACTGACATCACATAGCAGTTGCCATTGCAATCTTAAGACTTTAGATCTTGAATTCTGAATTAAATCGGGGTCTAATATGAAGGAGGGAGTCTGTTATGTAATACAATGCCACATGATGAACACTTTATTACATTTGCTGTTGCATAAATTATTAAAGTTGATGTTGGATCGCTTGGCTGATTGTCTGTCTAGATGCACAGTAACATGAGTCATGATATAATAGATGCTTGACAAATGGCTTCATGTTCATTGCTGGAGAAATGTAAGATACCTGATGCATGATTGTTTTTCTGAGCTCCTGTAATATTTACTGAATTTACCTCACTACAGAACAAAGCTGTAAAACATTCACAACCTTGATTTTCATGGTATTTCCAAGAAGTCAATCAAAATGACAGCTGTATGCAAACACTGCTGCTGACATTTTACAAAATGCTTGTTGGAAGACCAGGAATATCACACAAAGGCACGCAAAGTGATGTTGCGTAGATTCACTGCAGGGAAATATGGGCCAATTCTAAAGAGAGACATAAGAAATAAGTTTTTAATCTGTGTTTCAAAGGTTAATGGGGGACCCGTTCGTCAACAACTGACCTGTCACCGGTACACTTGTCTTCGGTACAATTATTAGGAATGATTACAAGGTCTTATCTCCACAGTAAGGACCTCCATTGTATAATGTGATGCTATTAGTGTACTTAAGATGACAGAAATATCAATCTACAAAAGAATTCACTGCAGCAGAATTGTATATCACAAAAATCTATAACCTCTGTGATCTCGAAATATCTCTTACCCTCAAGTCAGAGATGGGATGAACATTTGACAGATTGAGTCTAGGAAGGGGAAAATGTGAGTTTTTCCACTTTCGTAAAAGAAAGAAAAGCAAGATATCATTTAAATGGAGAGACTACAAGAACAATACAGTTAAAGTAGTTTGGGTGTCTTTGTACATGAGTAACAAGATGTTATCATTCAATTACAATAAATAATTGGGAAGATAAATGGAATGTTTGCCTTTATTCCATAAGGGACAGTAAAGGGAGTTAGTAAAACCGCAGCTAGAGTGCTGAATGCTGTTTTGTTCATGTTATGTAGGGAGGTGTCTACTTGATTTAAGGCAGTTCAGAAAAAGGGTGAAGCAATTGCCTTATGAGGAAAGATTGAGTGGATTGGCCTGTTCTCAATAGTGTTTAGAAGACACGAGAAAGTCTTATGGAAATATACAACGTTTTAAGGGGCTTCACAGGTTAGATGTTGAGAGGTTTCCCTTCATCAGGAGTCTGCTACTTAAAACAGAGATGAGGAGAAATTTCTTCTCTCAGAGGTCAGTAATATTTGAAATTCCCTACCCAAGAAAATAGAGGAGGCTGGGCCATTGATTATATTCCAACTTGAGTTAAACAAATTTTTGATTTACTGGACAGTCAAAAGTTATGCAAGACATAATGTAGAGTTGAGACTGCAGTCAAATCAACCTAATGAAAGGCAGAGTAAGCTCAAGGTGCCAAATCTGCATCTATTTCTTATGCTTATTGATCTTGGATGCCAACCTTAGTTCAAAGCATTGTGTACAAGAGCAAGCCAGTAACTGCAGCAGCACATTTTAGAATGTGGTACCAACCTAATTATGCTACTTATGTGCTAATCATTGAAATCAGTTTGCTAAGGAACGAACAATGCAGTGGATCAGAGCATATCTCCACAGCCCTGTCAAAAGTGGAATATCATCGCTGTTGGCTCTGCAGTTTCCACTCTCAGTGTCTTTGGATGCATCTCATCCTGTCCTGGTGTTTTATCTAATTTAATATCTCCCCTGTCTCAAATTCAAATCATTCAGGTGTATTAATGATCATCTTCACCATGGCCTTGGTCACACCTTCTTCCTGGTTTCCTGGTGAATCCTCAGTCAAGGTATAGATAGGATTGATTGAGTGAATCCTTAGAGGGAAATCAAGAGGGCAAAAAGGGGACATGAGATAGCTTTGGCAAATAGAGTTAAGGAGAATCCAAAGGGTTTTTACAAATATATTGAGAACAAAAGGGTAACTAGGGAGAGAATAGGACCCCCACAAAGATCAGCAAGGTGGCCTTTGTGTGGAGCCACAGGAGATGTGGGAGATACTAAACGAGCATTTTGCATCAGTATTTACTGTGGAAAAGGACATGGAAGATATAGAATGTAGGGAAATAGATGGTGACATCTTGAAAATTGTCCAAATTACAGAGGAGGAAGTGTTGGATGCCTTGAAATGCACAAAAGTGGATAAATCAGCAGGACTTGATCATGTGTACCCTAGAAGTCTATGAGAAGCTAGGGAGGTGATTTCTGGACCTCCTGCTGAGGTATTTGTATCATCAATAGTCACAGGTGAGGTGCCAGAAGACTGGAGGTTGGCTAACGTGGTGCCACTGTTTAAGAAAGGTGGTAAGGACAAGCCAGGGAACTGTAGACCAGTGAGCCTGACCTCGGTGGTGGGCAAGTTGTTGGAGGGAATCCTGAGGGACAGGATGGACATGTATTTGGAAAGGCAAGGACTGATTAGAGATAGTCAACTTGGCTTTGTGCATGGGAAATCATGTCTCACAAACTTGATTGAGTTTTTTGAAGAAGTAACAAAGAAGATTGATGAGGGCAGAGCGGTCGATGTGATCTATATGGACTTCAATAAGGCGTTCAACAAAGTTCCCTATGGGAGACTGGTTAGCAAGGTAAAATCTCATGGGATAGGGAGAGCTAGCCATTTGAATACAGAACTGGCTCAAAGGTAGAAGACAGAGGGTGGTGGTGGCAGATTTTTTTTCAGACTGGAGGCCTGTGACCAGTGGAGTGCCATAAGGATCAGTGCTGGGTCCACTACTTTTCATCATTTATACAAATAATTTGGATGTGAGCATAAGAGGTGTAGTTAGTAGGTTTGCAGATGACACCAAAATTGGAGGTGTAGTGGACAGTGAAGAAGGTTACAGATTACAACAGGATCTTAATCAGATGGGGCAATGGGCTGAGAAGTGGCAGATGGAGTTTAATTTAGATAAATGTAAGATCATAGAACAGCACAGCACAGTACAGGCCCTTTGGTCCTTGATGTTGTGCCGGCCTTTTATCCTACTTTAAGATCAGACTAACCGATAGATCCTTCATTGTACTATCTTCCATGTGCCTATCCAAGAGTTGCTTAAAGTCCCAAATGTATTTGACTCAACTCCTACTGCTGGCAGTGCATTTCATGCACCCACCTACCTCTGACATCTTCCTTGAACATTGCTCCAATCACCTTAAAATTATGCACCCTTGTGACAAACATTTTCTCCATGGGAGAAAGTCTCTGGCTATCCATTCTATTTATGCCTCTCAACATCTTGTACACCTCTATCAAGTCACCTCTCATCCTTCTTAACTACATTGAGAAAAACCCTAACTCCATCAACCTTTCTTCATAAGACATGCCCTCCAGTCCAGGCAACATCCTGGTAAATCGCTGCATTTTGGGAAAGCAAATCTTAGCAGGACTTGTACACTGAATGGTAAGGTCCTGGAGAGTGTTGCTGAACCAAGAGACCTTGGAGTACAGGTTCACAGCTCCTTGAAAGTGGAGTTGCAAGTAGATAGGATACTGAAGAAGGTGTTTAGTGTGCTTTCCTTTATTGGTCAGAGTATTGAGTACAGGAATTGGGAGGTCATGTTGTCGCTGTACAGGACATTGGTTAGGCCACTGTTGGAATATTGCATGCAATTCTGGTCACCCTCCTATCAGAAAGATATTGTGAAACTTGAAAGAATTCAGAAAATATTTGCAAGGATGTTGCCAGGGATGGAGGATTTGAGCTTTCGGGAGAGGATGAATCGGCTGGGGCTGTTTTCCCTGGAGCTTGAGGGGTGACCTTATAGAGGTTTATAAAATCATAAGGAGCATGGATAGGATAAATAGACAAAGTCTTTTCTGGGGCAGTCTAGAACTCAAGGGCATAGATTTAGGGTGAGGGGGAAAGATATAAAAGTGACCTAAGGGGCACCTTTTTCACACAGAGAGTGGTACATGTGCGGAATGAACTGCCAGAGGAGGTGGTGAAGGCTAGTACAATTGCAACATCTGGATGAATAGGAAGGATTTGGACGGATATGGGCCGGGTGTTGGCAGGTGGGACTAGATTGGGTTGGGATATCTGATCGGCATGGACGGGTTGGACAGAAGGATCTGTTTCCATGCTGTATATCTCTGTGACTCTATGACTCTATAACATAACTGATCATGTCTCTCATTGCTGTTTGTGGAAGCTGGCTGTGCATTGATTGGTGACCCTGTTTCCCTACAGTTATTACCTTGACAACAAACCATTTTGGAACTTTCTAAGCATGAAGACTGTATAATATAAATGCAGGTTCTTTCTATTTATTCAAGATTTATTAAATTTATTGTTATCTATTCAATCCAGTCAGCATACTGGGCCACGAATGTCTCTTTTTTACCCCAAGTTACAAGCTACACGGAAATGAGAATTAAACCCTTTGTCATTAAATTTCTGAATCTAGCTGTATGTATTAAATTACCTTGAGTTCTATGTCTTTATTCAATAAATAACACTTGTGTTTTGTACTGGCTCCCTGTGGGCAGCTTTTATGACTTTTCAGAAGGTAGAATGGGATGGAGGGTGATGGTTTCTAAGGGGGTGGGAATGGGAAACATGGATGGGAGGTGACCCCAAGGTAGTGATCTGCATGTATCAGCTGTTCAAAGGTACAGACCAAGCGGATGGCATCAACTACTCATAGTCCCTATTATCATCTATTTAGCTACCCTTCATCCTTGGCTTACTACCGACAATCCATTTGTCTACCTAACCTTCTCTCTCTCTCTCTCTCTCTCTCTCTCTCTCTCTCCAGGCTCCCTCTCCAAATATCGACTCTTCCTTCCTCCACAATCTCTCAGCTACTATTAGTTCTGAAGAAGGGTCACCGGACTCTGTTTTCTCTCACAGATGCTGCCAAGCCTGCAGAGTTTCTCCAGCAAATTTTGTCTCATCTTGTTTAATAGTTCCTTTGTCATTTGTGTGTGTCTGTCTGTATCTCTATAGCAGTGTTTCTTGAACACTTGTCACAATGTGACCCCATTATAGTGCCTCAGACCTCATGTAAACCCAAAGTCAAAGACAGATAGTAAATTGTGAGATATAAGGTACTGGGTGACAAGTTTGAAAGACTTTATATATTCCACAACATTTTGTGTATTGTAATTGACGCAACAATGTATATATAAAACAGAAAAGGCTGCATTCTTATTTGCTGCGCAGCAAAGGATATTATGAACCAGTAGAGTCTGCTTTGGTTTTTGAAGTGTGTTGCATAAGCTTTTAACCTTTAAGGGCTATCAGACTGTCTGAGTGTTTTAAACTGTGACTGGCTTGAACTTAAAGTGATGTGATATGCCATATCACAATGTCAATGACACTGGACATCATTGAGAATCTGGCTAAGATTAGTTGTATTTCATTTTGATATACTATACAAACTTATATTGACATTTGTCAAAGCGCCAATGAAATATCACTCTTATATTGATGCATCCAGAGTCCAAATTCTTTCAGAAAGTCAAGTATGAAAGAACATTGTACTGGAGGAACAAAATTGCTGGAGACACTCAGCAGGTCTGGCAGCATCTGTGGGAAGGAAGTAGAGTTAGCATTTCGCGTCCTCATCAGAAACATGAGTATCAAGGAAAAAGGGGCATTTGTGGGTGGTAATGGGGAGAGGTGAGCAGTTAAGTGGAGATCAAGTCCAGAGAGAGAGATATGAAAGGGATAGGTAAACAAGGACATAATGGATAACAGGGAGAAAGTGAGGACTGCAAATGCTAGAGATCAGAATCAAGAATGTATACGTAAGCCGGATGAAGGGTTTATGCCCAAAACGTTGATTCTCCTGCTCCTCAGATGCTGCCTGACCTGCTGTGCTTTTCCAGCACCACACTCACGACCCATAATGAATAATAGGCTAGGACAGAAGAAAATCTGCATAAGAGGTAATAAGAGCGAAGCGTGAGAAAATGGGTTAATTGTGCCTTGTTCTTATATGTCTCTCCCTTTCTCTGGGCTCCATCTCCACCTATCCGCTTACGTCTCCCCTTCCACTTTCCTCCCCCACCTTGGTTTCAGCATAACTGACAGTTTTCCCAACTATGTAGTACGTGTATGGAATGAGCTGCCAGAGGAAGTGGTGGAGGCTGGTACAATTGCAACATTTAAAAGGCATCTGGATGGGTATATCAATAGAAAGGGTTTAGGGGAATATGGGGCGGGTGCTGGCAGGTGGGACTAGATTGCGTTGGATATGTGCTCAGCATGGACAAGTTGGACCAAAGGGTCTGTTTCCATGCTGTACATCTCTATGAGTCCATGACTTTACTAAGAAGCACCTGGCTCGAAACCTTAACTCTCCATTCTCCCCACAGATGTTATCAGACCTGGTGAGCTTCATTTCTTGTTTTTTTTTCAGATCTCCAGCATCCACAGTTCTTCAATTTATATTGTTGTGTGTGGAACACTGATTTAAGAGCGTAGAAAGAAAAGTTTCACTTGGAGCTTTGAATAGGAAAATGCACATTAGCTAAAGCTAGGACAGTAACCTTTGGGGACTCCTATTGAGTATGGTTAGACACATATAGCAGGACTGCGCATGAGTATTACTCATGGGTATATTAGTAGATTCCATCATCCTATAAGTAGAGATACCCACTACAGGTTGAAACACATTCACTTTCTCAATAACTTTTGATTCAAACTGCTACTTTGGCTCAGTCTGTAGCATTAGTGCCTATGCATCAATTGGCATTGACTTCAACACATAAGCTTGGCTGTTATTGAGGAAGCCATACTCCTGGCTGTTATAGGGGAAGGTCCGCATTGTCACAGGTGGTCAACCTTTAGATGTTGTTTAAAGCGGAATGTGCCTGTCGGTTCCAGTGATACCGGTGGCAGTTCAAGATCCCATGATGTAATCTTAGCTAATATTGTTTCATGAACCAAAGCCAGTTTATCTCATTCATCTTCATGTTATTTGTGTGAGTGCGCTGTGTGAAAAGTGACTGAGCAGTTGCCAATATTTACATGGGAATAGTAGAGGAGATTTCCTGAAACATTGGAAATCAGGTCTGGTCGCATCTCCCCAATTTTCCTTTTATTTGAATAAAAGGTGAAAAGAAAGGGGTTGGTTCCTTTGCAGGTATACGCTTCCAGATGGTCGATTTTTCTATTATTCTCTGTATTTAGTCAGCGATGCAGGATAACCTCCCTGGAAGCTGCAATTCTACAAACAACTTCCATTGTATGTGAAAGGCACAGAAATGCTTTAGCATGATATAAGGAATGAGATTTTCTTTTTAAATTCAATAAACATATTGAGTTGTGTTTCAATAAGTCAAAAAAAAACAAGTACGGAAAATGAAAATACAAGTCAATACAGCGTCTGATTTGGGAATACTTATTAAGTAGCTTGCTGTATAATAATGGACTGGGTTGGAACAATTGAATTAAACAAGTAGTCTAGACAGATGAATGTTTATGTGTTTCGTGCTTGTAGAAGGAACTGCATCTTTGTCCAATTGTCTCATTGCTGGAATTTCCAGAAATTGATTATTACCTCTGAGCTTCCAAATTTAGAGCATATTATATTTGCAAAGCAATTTTTGAAGATAGATAGCTTAAACCAAGGGAAAAACAATTGGCGAGCAACAACATTTATAGGAACATAGGATTTCTTTTAGGTCATAGAGTCATAGAGATGTACAGCATGAAAACAGACCCTTTAGCCCAACTCATCGATGCTGACCAGATATCCTAAATTAATCTAGTGTCATTTGCCAGCACTTGGCCCACATCCCTCTTAACTCTTCCTATTCATGTACCCATCCAGATGCCTTTTAAATACTGTAATTGTACCTCCACTACTTCCTCTGGCAGATCATTCCATACATGTACCATCCTCTGTGTGAAAAAGTTGCCCCTTAGGTCCCTTTTAAATTTTTCCTTTCTCGTGCTAAACCTACGCTGTCTAGTTCTGTGCTCTCCCATCCCAGGGAAAAGCCCTTATTTATTTATCCTATCTAAGCTCCTCATGATTTTATAAACCTCTATATGGTCACCCCTCAGCCTCCGACGCTCAAGGGAAAACAGCCCCAACCTATTCAACCTCTCCTGATAAATCAAACCACAGATCTCAAAAAAAAACATAATCAATAACGAACCCACTCTATTCACTATCGTAGATTAAAAAAAAACCTCAAGGTTACCATCGATTTAGGCTTCACCTTGAGGGAATCAAAGAAAAATGCTATTACCCCAGGTCCTTCTAAATCTTGCATCAAGGACATTGTTTCCGCTCACCACCATCTCAGGACAGCTTCGTGAAAAACGTTATCAGATGGATCTTAAGATATGTTGGCTAAATATCAAGTTTGTCAAGTTTCACAGAGGGCTTCTCTCCATGAAGCCAAGCAAGATCTCTCATATTATTGTCCCAAAGTCATCTCATTACCAAGTAACCATACCCCAAGGCATCCCTCTCATGCAACATCAGCACAATTCTTCCATCGCACCACAGTTGGATGAACTCACCACTCATTAGATATCCTGGAAAGGATCAGCAACTTTAAAGTGTTATAGTGTACCTGGACGAGCACCAGCATCCCAAAGCTGTCCTGCACAGTTTCCTCAGACATTGCAGATGAAGGAAAATTGATGCCTTACTATGCAGATAGGGAGTTGGATATCTTTGTCGATGAGGTGGTACAGCGGAGGGGCATCCCCTTCCCCAGGACTAACTAAGGAACCCACAGCATCAGCCTGTAGCAGCCTAGTCTGAGGTTGCCACCTGGGACCGTGAAGTCTCAAATGGAATGTGCAGCAGTGCCATAAGAATGTCAATGACCTTCTCCACACTGGTAGAGCTCCATGCACCATATGTCAGGAAAGAGATAAAGGTTCTGGAGGGACTGCAAAAAAAATGATGAGGAACTTCAATTATTTACACAAATATAAACAGAAAAGTAGAGGATGTGTCTTTGGAGAAGGCTGAGAGGAGATTTTATGGATGTATACAAATCATGAGAGATCCAGACAGATTAGCCCGGGGAAACTGTTACCTCTTGTGAAAGTAGCGAGAATGAGGGGGCACAGAGTGAAAACAATTAGCAAAAGAAGGAACAAACATGAGGAAAGTGTCTTCCACACAGTGAATGTTAAGGTCTGGAATACACTGCCTGACAATGTGTTGAGGCAGGTTCAGATGAAGCATTCAAGAACAAATTAGACTAACTGCAAAGGAAGAATGTGCAGGGTGACAAGGGCGAGTTTGGGATGAGGATAGTAGGAGGTCCATTGCTTACTCAGAGAGACAGTGCACACACAGTGGGCCAAATAGTCTCCTTCTGTGTTGCAACAGTTCTGTGATTCTGTGAACCAGGCATTATATAAATATAATTCTGTTTTAGCACATTCTGATTCTATCAAAGGCTATTTGACCCAATAAAATCTTTAGTTATAAGTGCAAGAAAATGGTTGCTCTTAGTCAGTGAGTAAATTGCACAAATTGTTATCTGATTCCTTCAAACTGCAAAATAATATTTTTAATTTTTATTTCCATATCAGATCAAAAACTTTTTTTTAAAAAATTCGCTATAGCATTATACCTTTCTCCATTGTGTTGGAACCCCAATGCTGAACATGGAACTTGGTGTGGAAATGGGATGGGATGGGGTGGACACAAAGAATGTTTAGAGTTATATTCCTGGTATTTTCATAATTCTAGAAATTAATATAAAAGACCTTGATGTTCGAAGGTACATTTTTTCCACAAGTAAGAGAATAAGTTTAAAAATAGCTGTAGGTTCCAAAAGACAAGGGCCAAAAAATTCCAAGGGACATATCCGTAAAGAAATGTGTGAAGAGAGCTCTTAATTGTCTCAATGTGGGCGGCACGGTGGCTCAGTGGTTAGCACTGCTGCCTTACAGAGCCAGGGACCCGGGTTCGATTCTAGCCTCAGGCAACTGTCTGTGTAGAGTTTGCACGTTCTCCCCGTGTCTGCGTGGGTTTCCTCCAGGTGCTCCAGTTTCCTCCCACAGTACAAAGATGTGCAGGTTAGGTAAATTAGTTATGCTAAATTGCCCTAGAGTTAGATGCGTTAGGTAGGGGGAATGGGTCTGTGTGGGTGACTATTCAAAGTAGACTAGTTGGAATGAAGGGCTGTTTCCACTCTGTAGGGAATCTAATCTAATCTAATCCAAACCTGGAGGGATAATTATTAAAAGTCGGGGTGTGCAGGTTTCCCAAAGGTCACTGTTTAGGCACAGCTACAATAATAGAGTCATACAGCCAGTCCAACTAATCCATGCTGACTATATTCCCAAACTAAACTAGTCCCACGTGCCAATGCTTGGCCCATATCCTTCCAAAACTTTCCGATTCATGAACTATTCAGGAGCAGGTCCAGGGATTAATCCCTTGGTCCAAACTTGCAGGCTGAGTCATAATTCTAGATCCCCGACTAGGCCCCAGTGCCAGACAGCAATGGTGGCAAGTTTGGACTTAGTGCAGAACCCTACAGCATTCTTGGCCCAGCATAAACTCACAGCAGTGACGGCATTGGTGGAGGTAAGATGGTGCCGGAGACTGATGACTCTATCTTCCAGCGGCAGCGGCTCAGCAACACGTGGTTACAGCAGTGCAGATGCTTTAGCAGCTGGGACACAAGGCATGGGGCTCGAGGAGCCGGGATCCAGGCCCATGGCTGAGCTCGAAGCAGGAATTCTTCCAAAGATCATCCAACTTCATTGAGATAAGAGTATAAGATGGACTTTATTGTTTTATTTTTCTGGCTTTATATTCTGTTTCTTGGTTTAATTTCTATGTTTTAAGATGGCACCAGAGAGAGGCGACATTGAACAACATGTTTCACTTGTATTTATAACAAATGCACCTGACAATAAATCAAATCAACTTATCCAAAAGTCTTTTAAATGTTGTAATTGTGCCTGCACATCACATTCTCTGGCAGCACATTCCACACATGAAACACTCTCTACGTAAAAAGGTTGCCCCCCACCCCATATCCTTTTTTAAATCTTTCTATTCTTACTTTTAAAATATGGCCTTAGTTTTAAACTCCCCTATCCGAGTGAAAAGACCTTGTCTATTCACCTTATCTATGCCCTTCGTAATTTTATGGACCTCTATGAGGTCACCCTTTAACCTCCTACACTCCTGTGAAAAACATCTCAGCCTTTCCACACTATTTTTATATTTCAAACTCCCCCATTCTTGGCAACATTCTGGTAAATGTTTTCCGAACCCTCTCCAGTTTAATAATATCTTTCCTGTAATAAGGCGACCAGACTGCACACAGTACTCCAGAAGAGGCCTCACCAACATCCTGTACGTACTCAATATGATGTCCCAACCCCTATACTCAAAGATCGCTGGAATGAATGCACGCATGCTAAATGCCTTCTTAACCACCCAGCAGACAGGAGTGGATAAGCCCTGGGCACAGGAGCTCAAACGCAGCCCTGCTACTCCTCTGCCATGTTAGATTGACTTCAAATATTAATCAGAAAGTCAAGCATTGTCAGACAAATAGAAAACGCTGGAACATTTAGCACGACTTTTAGCATCTGTGGAGAGAGAAAGAGAGTTGACATCTCAGATATGTGACCTTTCATCAGAGTGTGTTACCATTGTATCATGTCACGAGCAGGATATTACATGGACATTGGATTTTTGTTTAGCATTCCCATGTCAGTTATTGGTCTCTTGTTACATGGTCACAATAGAGCAATGAACATATAACAGCTGGCATGTCAACGGCAGCAATCAACTCACTGTACTTGACAACTGAACTGTTTTAAATTGTTAGGATGTTGAGGTCAAAGTACAAGGAAGTGAATGTTGTACAAACTCATGCTCCAATTTGCTATGTCTCTAAAGCATCTTTGCAGCATTGAGGATTTCCTTCAATTTTTATCCACTTTGATTGCTCTTTTTATTGACCATTTGTGCAAACAACAATTTCATCTTTACATTCCTGATGCAAAGATTGTGCTGTTATATTTTAATGCCATTTTATTTCTATTCAAACTTACTTTTCAGTCACTCTTTAAAAGCTTCACTGGTTTGTTAACCTATTTGAAATGCATGATTACTCCTTTCAAGCTTGAACCTCATTGAACACAATGACCTTTTACTGGCACCATTACAAGCACAACATTAGAGAACATCACGCAGTGAAGGGTAAGCAATAATTTGGCAGATTTTACACGAAAGCAATTCTTCCCATCTCACTGTGGAGAAACAGCATTAAACATCCTTTGGCCATGCACATGTGAAATTGCTTTGAATATTATTTGTACTGGTAAATCACTCAAAACAAAGAGGAAATAATGTACAAAGGAATGATAATCGTAACATGTTAATCTGCACCCATCAAAGTCATTTAAATCCATCCAGAAGGGAAAATCCTACTTTCTGAGGTACAATCCAGCATTGTGAATGCTGCAGATTGTAAAATAACATGACAAAGAGTCATATTATTTTACAATAAGTAAATGAGCAAAACTGTGGCTATTTCATTTCAATGTAGACAAAGATGAGGTCATCTGTTTTGGACTTAAAATGATGGAACAAAATGTTTTCCAAATGGTAAAAAGTTAGAAACAGTGATGTGCCAAAAATCATAGTGGTCCAGGTACATAGATCATTAACTGTAGTATGAACAGGTACAGAAAATAGTGGAAATGGCTAAGGGAGTAGTGATATTTATAACTAGGATCTAGAGAAAAAGGTGGTAGAAGTCATGCTACAGATACATAAAACCCTGGTGAGATCACACGTGGTGTCTGGTGAGCAGTTCCATACACCACAACATTGGTAGGGACGCACATTGATCTTGGAGGGAGCGCCAAATGAAATTATTGCCAAGAGAGGGACAAATTAAGAGGATAGATCTGACAAACTTAGGATTGTGGTCTCTGGAATTTAGAACAAGGAGTGATTTGAACTTGGTTTTAAGATACTAAAGGGAACAGATAGATAGATAGAGGAAATAAGTTCCGCTAGTTGAAGTGTCCAGGACTGAGGGAAAATTAGAACCAGAGAGTGGAATCTTATAGGAGTCTGAATAACATGGTGATGGCAAGAAATGTGACAGAATTGTGTGAGGAGTCTGTCAATGTCTATCTCCATGTCAAGAGCAACTCGTTGTGAATTTTACCTGAGTTCTAGGTGTCGAGGCATGGTTCTCACTAGGGAGTGGCAAGTTGCCTAATGAGGGTGATTACTGTTTGTTAATGATCTTAATACTGCATATTTTTCTGCATTACTGTACAGCTTCCCACCCTATCACCTTCTGTGAGATATCTGGACACCAAGAAACTTTGACATGGTGTCCTGGTTTGGGGCGTACCTGGAGACTTTTTTCATAAAATCCCTACAGTGTGGAAACAGGCCCTTTGGCCCAACAAGTCTTCACTGACCCTCCAAAGTGTATTCCACCCAGACCCATTCCCCTACCTACTACTCTACTTTTAGTTCTTACATACCCCTGAACACAATGAACAATTTAGCATGGCCTTTTCACCGAATCTGCACATCTTTGGATTGTGGGAGAAAACCGGAGCACCCGGAGGAAACCCACACGGACACGGGGAGGATGTGCAAACTCCACACAGACAGTCACCCGAGGCTGGAATTGAACCCGGATCCCTGGCACCTCTCTGCTTGCTCCAAAAGACATCTATGTTGGATTAGGGAATCAATATCACAGGCCATGTCCCATGGGCACCAGCCACATATCACCATATCCACAGAACTTAGAATATGACATGTGCCAGCCTCCAAGGCCTCTCTCATTAGCACATCTCCAAACCACTTCCAGCACATTTCTGCACTTCAAAGCTGCACCTCAGGGTGAAATGGCAACTATCATTGTAATGCTGAAGCAAGGACGCTGTGCATCAAGGGACATGCATCCAACTTATAGACTTGTCCAGGTGGCATCTCCAAGATGGTCATTTCTCTTCATAGAATCTACTCACTCTGAGCATACCTAGATGCCCACAGCATCCCTGTCTTGTAATGCCTTGTTTTTTTGCATCCTACCCCTCAGCCAGAGATACCAGGCTCACAGTACTGCAGTATTTAGCATAGACGTGAGACAGGAAGCTTATCGTTGTTGTCAGCATTCTTCAATCAAGTCATGAGAGATAGCCTTTGGTCAGGGAGTCTCAGAACAGCAAGCCAAGGGAAGCTTGTGAAAGAATCATAGAATCCCTACAGTGTGGAAACAGGGTCTTGAGCCCAGCAAGTTCTCACTGACTGTCTGAACAGTATCCCACCCAGACCCATTCCCCTATTACTCTACATTTACCCCTGACTAATGCACCTAACTTACATGTCCCTGAACACTATGGGCAATCTAGCATGACCAATTCACCTAACTATAACATCTTTGGATTCTGGGTGGAAACTGGAGCACCCGGAGGAAACCCACGTAGACATGGGGAGAATGTGCAAACTCCACACAGACAGTTGCCCGAGGCTGGACTCAAACCCGGGTCCGTGGTGCTGTGAGGCAGCAGTGCTAACCACTGAGCTACTGTGCTGCCTCCTCAGGGGCTCAGGTGCTTGGGCATAATCAGTCAATAGCTCATGCTGGTTAGTCAATTCAGGATCTTCTGCTCATAAGGGTGGAGGAGCCAAATGTCAGGTAGCTCCAGGATTCTGGATTAGTGGTGCTGGAAGAGCACAGCAGTTCAGGCAGCATCCGAGGAGCAGTAAAATCGACGTTTCGGGCAAACGCCCTTCATCAGGAATAGTCAGGTAGCTCCAGCCTTCCCCTATCCAGTCTTGACTCTTTCTGCATTATTTGGGCTCTTTCTCTCCCGGAGTGAGAGAGATGCAAGTACTAAGGGTAATAAAAGTAGGCGGCACTGCTTTGACTACTGTTGCAGGTGAGGAACAAATGAGTAACCAGCACAGAGGGTATATGGGGTTAGGGGAGATTGTAGCAGGTGAGGGAAGATGTTGCATGCAATCATAAGAGTGGTAGAGCATGGGCCTTGGTGGGAGCTGGGTACGGTGTTAACAATAAAGTGACTGTGCATTATGGCAGGAAGATCGTGGTGCTTACAATGGTGGAGTGGAGAAGGTCGTTGGCTTTCATCCTATATTGCTATGCACTCTTCCAGATTGCTGAGACTGCAGAAACCCAGGGGGTCAGGGCAATCTTAGGCCAGCCTGGTATGGTCTGGTGTCATGACTTCCTCTGCTAAACCTGGTGGATGATGATGTCCTATTTCTGCACCAGTCCATCCAACAGAGCCTCCTCACCCCTGGCCATACAGCCATGTTGCTAATTTCCCCTAGTCTGGCCTGTCCACGGCAAATTCCAGGATCTGTGCAAAATAGCGCCTGACCGACAGTGCCCGTCCAGGTACAAGACAGGCTTTTAAGCATCATACCAGCTCCAGGGATGCCAGCCTCCTCCGGGATATCCTGGCAGTGACAACTTTCTCCAGGGAATGGCAAGTGGTCAAATAGGGGCTACAACCAGGTGAGAGTCTTCTCAGTAGACCAGGGTAAGTCATTATTGAGGCTGGTTTGATAGGGAATGGCGGAAAATCCATTCTGCCTTGCAGTGAGAAACCTTTCATGAAACTCAAGAAACCCGGCATTAGCCAAGAAAACAAAACCCAGAAGAGTAAACCCAGAAATGAAATTAGGAACCATTTCTCCACACAAAGTGTACACAGGTTTGGAAGTTCTCTCTCTTAGCTGGCAAGATCAATTGTTACATTTAAAATTGAGATTGATAATTTTTGTTGACCAATGTTGTAAGGGTTTCTGGAGTTAAACTGCAGATCAGTCATAGCTTCGTTGAATGACGGTGAAGGTCCATGGGGCTAAATAGCCCTCTCCTTTTCCTACATTAATCGGAAGCTTTTATAATTGCATCCTGCTGATTTTCTTTAAATAGATACTGAACTTGCCCCCTCACCATACTTCCTCATAATACCCATTATCCCAATAGTCAATAATGCTACTGCGGAACTGTTGAATATAGCTTTAGCATAAAAAATAACAGCCAGCTGGTAGATAACAAGATCAAATAATCTGAATAAAAACAATAATATAAAAGGAGCTTGAAATTTGAGGTTTGATGGGTTTACGGTGTTGGCATTATTGGCTGGTTACAGCATCTCTAGTTTATGTCTCCCTGATGATTGCTTTATCAGACTGGACAGATCCCTGATGTACTATTAAAGCTTGCCTGTTACATGAATCACCTTTGAATTACTAAGCCACTATAGTGGAAAGTCTTAGCAGGTGTCACCAAAACCATAGCAACGTCCTTCTCAAATGCAGCAGAAAACCTGTTATGTAGTTACATTAGGTCATTAAACATTCAAAAGCACACACTTTTTTTAAACTGAGAAAAAATTTTTTTCTCTAAAATGAAGAAATGGCAGCTTCCAGATGGTTAAAGTTCTGAAGGCTTCCTTCAACAATCTGGGCATTTGCTCACTTCAGCAGCCTGATTCCAAATACAGGTTCTTCATCTAATCTACAACATAGCCTTTACTTCAACTAAAACTGCACAAACCTAATTATTGATTCAATAGAAATCAGAGTTGGGAGAGATTATCTTGTGTTTCTAGCCAGAGTCAAAGTTACCCCTTCACCACCCCGTGTTTATATGTCACAAATTGCTTCTACAGTATACCTTAATTCCTTCCCTAGTTTGGAAGCTTGCAAGAAATAACAGGGGGATCTGAGTCATCAATATTCTATTGATACATTGCTCCTCGCAACACAGTAGGCACAATTTTAATACTTAACCACCAGTTCCAAAAAGGATCAGGTAAGCATATTGATACCCATTCATTTAGTCTCTACCAGAGAGCTAAAGTTGAAAATTTGCCCCAGAGTCAACACCTCAATCTGAATGTTGAATTGGGAATGTCAGATCACCCGATGAAACAAAGCTACCGATGAACATATTCTGTAGGTAGACTAAGGTAAATCCCCTTGGAGTCCAGAATAACTGTCATCAGCCCACAACCACAGCAAATACCAATCTCAACTTTGTCGGCATCTGCCCACTTGATTTTGCTTCTAGCTTCAGCCGGTCAAGATAGCTAACATCTTACACCTTTAATCCACCACCATGATGGGAAGACAGTAAGATGGTGGTAATGTCACTGGTCCTGAACTCCCAGGCCAATGATAAGGGGAAATGGATACAAATTCCATAATAGTAGCTGGTGGAATTGGCACGTCTGTAAGTGAAAGCAAGAGACAACCTTGAATTACTTCAACTGTCATAAACATCCCACCTGTTTTACTCATGACCTTTAGGAAACAAAATCTGCTGACATATGACTCCAAACTCAGGGCAATAATTTAATTCCTGATTCCACCTTCCCCTTTCCTCAGTGCCCTAAAAAGCTCCTTATTTCATGGGGCTCCGTTCAAGGCAATGAAAGATAAGCAACAGAAGCTGGCTTCAAAAGACCCATGATTTGGAGAAGCTGGTGTTGGGCTGGAGTGTACAAAGTTAAAAATCACACAACACTAGGTTATAGTCCAACAGGTTTATTTGGAAGTACTAGCCTTCAGAGTGCTGTTTCAAACAACCACCTGATGAAGGAGCAGCGCTCCGAAAGCAAGTGCTTCCAAGTAAATCTGTTGGACTATAACCTGGTGTTGTGTGATTTTTAACTTAAAAGACCCACATTCCATAAAAGAATAAAGTAAAAAAAGAGACACCGCTCCAGCAGCTTCAAGGGCACTTTATAACTTCTGTCTTTTTGTGAAGCAATGCCTCCTTGTTGATGCAGTTCTCTTTTAGGTGCAAGCTATGAGCTTACAAACCAAGAAAATATTGCAAACCTAACAATTACAATTGCAAGCAGCACTCAAAAGTTTCAGCTCTTACACTTTGCAAAATGCATAATGTACAGTTCTGGTATCAGAGTCACTCCATATAAAACAGAAGAAGACATTTTACTTCAGTATGGAAAGTAACATCCTGGTTACATTTATAATTGTAATTCTATAATTCTAAAGAATCTATATCTGTAAATTGGGCATTCAGAATGTTGGGATAAGCTATCAATGACTGAAGTTTCCACATTAGGAAAATAGGATTCTCTAACTCATCATTGATGGTTTCCTTTGGAGTATGTATGTAGCTTTTGATTCTTTTACAGCAGGTAATATAAACTGCTGGTATCTCATTTCACAACTGCTACTATTGCAACATATCAAGCGAGCAACCTAATCTCACAGATTCTGTATCGCTAGACAATGACTGAGGGCATTTAGTACTCATGCTACTATATTGGCTAATAAAATGGAAAATAAAATGCTGTTCTCCTAATGACTTGTCCAGTGTTCATGAATTAAATCAGTACAACCAAAAGCAAATTTGTTATATTTGCCAATGTAGTTTCTTACTTTACAGAAACATAAATGTAGTGCCATTGCCCAATTATATGGATAAAGGTGTCATGTTCCTCACTCCTTACGAAAGCAATATAACATACATGATCAGCCGCAAGACCACTTTATTATATTCACATGTGAGAATCAAGAGAAAACACCTCAGCTGATCTCACTAAACAACTTATCAAGAGAGCAGACAGTGGAATATTATCACATAAAGAACGGTTGTTTGGTTGTCACATTACTGCTTACTGTTCAATGATACTTAACGGTTCAAATAGAAAAATTGCTCTACTGTGTAAACCACAAGGACAACAAGTATTTTTGTAAGTGCTTCAAGGAAGTGCTTTACTGAATGGTTAGTGAACAAAATTTAACCATGAGCCATCTGAGAGCACATTAGGTAAGATGATCGAGAACTTTTTTTAAAGAGGTAGGTTTTCAGGGATATCTTAAATGAGAGAAAGAGAAACAGGGACTCCAGAACTCAGGATGTAGACAGCAGAGGGTATGACAAACAATGTTGGAGAGGTTAGAAGAAATCATAAGAAACTTGAGCCAACTGGAATTTGTGGTCGCCCAACAGTGCTAAGCCTGAAAATCTACTCAGGATGACATGAAAAATTGTTCCAATTTAGGAGGCTGCTGTGATTTCAAACAATATTTCCCTTGTGCTCATTGACCAACGTATCCCCCAGAAAAGCAGCAGCTTTATTTTAAAATCCTCATCCTTGTTTTCAAATCCCTCAGTGGCCTTGATTCTCCCCTTAATCAGTAATCGCCTCCACAACCCTCTGAAACATCGGTTCTTCTCTAATTCTGGCATTTTGAGCATCCCCAATTTTGAATTGCTCTAATGTTGGTAGTCATGACCTCAGTTGCTGAAGCACAAGTATCCTCCATCCATCTGTGGGTGGCACAGTGACACTGATGGGCGGCACAGTGGTTAACACTGCTGCCTCACAGCGCCAGAGACCTGGGTTCAATTCCTGCCTCAGGTGACTGGCTGTGTGGAGTTTGCACATTCTCCCCGTGTCTGTGTGGGTTTCCTCCGGGTGCTCCGGTTTCCTCCCACAGTCCAAAAATGTGCAGGTTAGGTGAATTGGCCACGCTAAATTACCCGTAGAGTTAGGTGAAGGGGTGAATATAGGGGAATGGGTCTGGATGGGTTGCGCTTCGGAGGGTCGGTGTGGGTTGTTGGGCCGAAGCACCTGTTTCCACACTGTAAGTAATCTAATCTCTTTGCCTTACTTTTCTTGTTTAACACACGCAACACACAATTTTGACCAAATGTTTGCTTATCTGACTTGAGGTCTCTTTATTACTTTGCGTTTTTTTCTTAAATGCTGCCATGAAATGCCTTGGGAATTTTAATTACCTTAAAGGCTCTACATAAGTTATTGCAGTAAGTTATCCAGATCAGTCTGACATTAAGAGAGATTATCATTACTGTGTTCTCTCATTAGAAATTTGTGATGTCAGTCTTTTTAACTTTGCTTCTTGTTTCTCTGACCTCTGACCTATGACCAAAACTGTGTACAGCTGTAATGTAATTTTTTTTCTTCATTTCTCTATTTTCTAACTAAGGCTTGTGCCTAAGTACTCTGTAGCCAAAAAGGCACCATGTGTTGGTAACTTTGGTACACTGTAATTAATCTAAAGATGTTGCACCTAAGATAGTGCTATAAGTGGTGACTTATAACTTTGTCACTGTACTCATTTGAGTACGTGTGATAATAAAGCGAATTCATTCATTCATTCATTATGCCTAGCTTATGATTTGCATTTGGTGGCAATAGTTTTAGACTTATTTCTGATAAATTGAAACCATAGGCTGTGGTGAATGGAAATGTCAATATTTCATCCCTCCCCATCCTTTGTTGAGAGAATGACATGAGGATGGCTGACGAGATCGAATGTAAAACAAAAAAAAAGCTGAGAATAAAAGGCAACATTTATTGAACTCTTGGTGAGTTTTTGTTATCTTTCTCTTCATTATGTCTTCTCTATTCAAGTTAACTGAAGCTGACTGATCTTCATTCTGACTTTTAGTGTCTGGTAACTTTGTTTCAGATGTAGTTGAAGTGACCCATACATTTCCAGGAGTTTTAATTAATGATAACTTCAATCTTCTCACAGAAGGGTGAGAGAAATGAACCTGGCCTGAAGCTAGAATGTGTGCAAAAGTGATCATAAATGAGTCAGATTTTGGTTATTCTTTGAACGTATGGAATTTTTAAAACATTTTAATTCTCTCTTACTATTTACAAGTGTTTAAATCTGAACTTCACATTTGTTAGATCAGTTTCCTTACAGTGTGGAAACAGGCCCTTTGGCCCAACAAGTCCACACTAACTCTCTGAAGAGTAACCCACCAGACCCCTTTCCCTTTGACTAATGCACCTAACACTTTGGGCAATTTAGAATGGCCAACTCACCTGACCTGCACTTCTTTATGATTGTGGGAGGAAACCCACACAGACACCAGGAGGATGTGTAAACTCCACACAGACAGTTACCTGAGGCTGGAATTGAATCTGGGGCCCTGCTGCTGTGAAGCAGCAGTACGAACCACTCATCCACCGTGTCACCCCAGGCAGCAGTGCTAATTTTAGATAATTTTCTTCTAAATGGTAGAATGCTTGCCGGGTACTAGGTTTCTCGACAATGATTAAAGGACAACAGCTTGGTTACTGCTCTACAGGCCTGAACTTGAGAGTATTATTTCAGAAATAATACAGACAAAATAATTTGAATAATTCCCAGTTTCAAATGTCGGAACCCCTGATAATTTGTGAGATTGCATTTACATGTTTCATATGTTAGCGGAAGATAATGTGCATAAAGTTATAGTAATCTGTCATATTATTCCTGCAATGATTCCTTTAGTATTCTCCCAGAGGAGAGATTATCTAAGGCAGGTAAGTTGAGAATATCCCTGGAGAATTTCTTAATAAGATGCTACAGCAGAGACCTGGCATAACTGGCCTGAACTGTTGAAAATCTCTGTGAGAGTCTGTGTATGAATTGTAGATTTATTCACTCAATATGAACAGAATGCAGACAACAGCCTGTTAAATTCCCCTGAGAAAAGATGATTGCTGCATACCTTAAATATAATGGTACTATCTGCATGAAAAAGCGCTTGAGATGTTTACATGTTTATTTTCAGTGAGAAATAATATATTATCCTATTGGTGCCAGTCTTGATAATATTGACTTCATTTTGCATTTGGTCTTGCATTTATGTTACACAAAAGCAATTGTCATTAACGAGCCAATACTGGATTGATGTCATCTCTGGCTGATACACCAGCATTACGACAATACTTTACCAATACTGAATCAACCTTCAGCAACATCTGATTAAATACCAGAAACAAGGCTCTCACAATGAAGTTCAATGATGTGTGTCAGCCCTTATGAAAACTGACTCACTTTTATGTAATGCCTCTCATGACCTCAGATATCTCAAAGCAGTTAACAGCCAAGTTTAGTTTTCTGAGGATTTTGAAGTGTGATCTTTTCTTAATTCACTGTGGGACATAAGCATCATCAGCTGGCCAGTATTTATTGCCTGTCCCTAATTGTCCCTGTGAAGGTGTGGTGAGCTGCCTTCTTGAACTGCCGACGTCCATGCACTATAAATAGATCCACATTGTCCTTAGGGACGGTAATCCAGGAATTTGAACCTGCAATAGTGAAGGAACAGCAATATATTTCCAAGTCACGATGTTAAGTGTCTTGGAGGGGAATTTGCAGATGAGTGGTGTTCCCATGTATCCGCTGCCCTTGTCCTTCTAAATGGAAGTAGTTATGGGTTATGGAAGGTGCTGTCTAAGGATCTCTGATGAATTTCTGCAGTGCATCTTGGAGATGGGACACACGGCTGCTACTGAGCATCAGTGGTGGAGGGAATGGATGTTTGTAGTTGTGGTGCCAATTGAAGTGAAATGATTTGTCTTGAATGGTGTCAAGCTTCTTGAGTGTTGTTGGAGCTGCACCCATCCAGGCATGTGGGCAGTATTGTATCATATTCCTGACGTGTGCCTTGTAAATGAAAGACAGACTTTGGAGAGTCAGGAAGAGAGTTACTTGCTGCAGTATTCCTAGCCTCAGTCCTACTCTTGTAGCCACTGTGTTTATGTGGTGAGTCTAGTTGAGTTTATAGTCTATGGTAACCCCAAGGAAGTTGATAGTGGGGGATTCAGTGTTGGTAACACCATTGACTGTCAAAGGGCAGTGGTTAGATTGTCTCTTATTGGAGTTAATCAAAGCCTGGCATTTATGTGGCGCGAATGTTACTTGCCGCTTGTCAGCCTAAGCCTAGGTATTGTCCAGTTTTTGTTGCATTTGAACATGGACTATTTCAGTATCTGAGGAGTCACAAATGGTGCTGAACATTGGGCAATCATTGGCGAATATCCCCAATTTTGACCTTATGATGGAGGGAAGGTCATTTCTGAAGGAGCTGAAGGTAGTGAGGACTGCAGATGTTGGAGACCACAGAAGAGTATGGTGCTGGAAAAGCACACTCGGACAGGCAGCAACCAAGGAGCAGGAAAATTGATGTTTTGGATATAAGCTCTTCATCAGGAATGAGGCTGTGGGTTAACGGGGCTGAGAGATAAATGGGGAGGAGTGGAGCTGGGGGAAGACAGCTTGGGAATGCGTTAGGTAGATGAAGGTGGGGTGAAAGTGATAGGTCGGAGAGGAGGGTGGAGCAGATAGGTTGCAAGGAAGATGGACAGTTCAAGGGGGTGCTGCCAAGTTGGAAGATTGGGACTGGGATAAGCTGAGAGCAGGGGAAATGAGGAAACTAGTGAAATCCACATTGATCCCATGTGGGTGGAGGGTCCCAAGGCGGAAGATGAGGCGTTGTTCCTCCAGGTGTCAAGTGGTAAGAGTTTGGTGATGGAAGAGGCCCAGGACCTGCATATCCTTGGCGGAATGGGTGGGGCGGGGGGGGGGGAAGGGATGGAGTTTAAGTGTTCAGCCACAGGGCGGGGGGGGTTGGTTACTGTGGATGTCCAGTTGAGCCTGAGGAACTTCTACAGAGATGTCATGGAGCTGAGGTAACTGACTTCCAACAACCCAAGGAGAATGGTGGCTCAGTGATTAGCACTGCTATCTCATAGTGCTCGGGACCTGGGTTCAATTCCAGCCTCGGGTGGTTGTCTGTGTTGAATTTACACGTTCTCCCTGTGTCTGTACGGGTTTCCTTCCACAGTCCAAAGATGTTCACATTTGGTGGTTTGGCTATGCTAAATCGTCCTGTAGTATTCATGGATGTGCAGGTGAGTTATGATAATACAGGGTGGGGTATTCTCAAAGGGTTGGTGCAGATGGGCTGAATGGCCTCTTCCTGCATTATAGAAATTCTATGATCTTATGAACTGTAACTATGTTTCTATGTGGCAGGTATGACTCCAACCAGCAGAGACTTTACCCACGATACCTATTGATTCAGTTTCTCAAAGGGTCCTTGATGCCACAGTAGGTCGAATGCAGCCTTGATGCCAAGGGCTGCCACTGTCACCTCTGGAATTCAGCTCTTTTGTCCATGTTTGAACCAAAGCTGTAATGAGATCAGGAGCTGAGTGGCCCTGGCGGAACCCAAACTGAGCGCCAGTAAGCAGGTTATTGCTGAGCAGATGTTGCTTGATAGCACTATTGATTACACCTTCCATCACCTTACTGACGATTGAGAGTAGACTGATAGGGTGATAATTGGCTGGGAGAAGGTGAGGACTGCAGATGGTGGAGATCAGAGCTGAAAATGGGCAGATGCCCGAAACGTCGATTCGCCTGCTCCTTGGATGCTGCCTGATCTGCTGCGCTTTTCCAGCAACACATTTTCAGCTCTGATAATTGGCTGGGTTGGATTTGGCCTGCCCTTTATATACAGAAATACCTGGCCAATTCTCCATATTGCTGGGTAGATGCCAGTGTTGTAACTGTACTGGCTAGGGGAACAGCAAGTTCTGGAATACTAGCCTTCAGTTCTATTGCCGGAATATTGTAATGCCCATAGACTGTACAGTGTGTAATGCTGCTAATTGAGTACCACCAGAGTTGGGTGTAGCTGAGGCTGGAATTTGAAATGAATCAATGATGTTCTGCTGATTCATCATCACTTCCTGTCATCTAGAGTTCTAGCCCCTACTGCTGACCAGAGGAAATTTCTCTAACTCTGCCAACCGTCGTTTAATCGTACGTGGAATGAATTGAATTGGCTGAAGACAGGTGTCTGTAATGCTGGAGGAGACTGAGATGGATCATTTACTTGGCATGACTGAATGAAGGTTTCTGTGAATGCTTCAGCCATATCTTTTGCACTGATATTCTGGGGTCTACCATCAGTGAGGATGAGGATATTTGTGGAGTCAACTCCACCAATAACTTGTTTAATTGTCCACAACCATTCATGACAAGGACTGATTAGGTATAGTTAACGTTGTTTTGTGTGTGGGAAATCCTGTCTTATGAACTTGATTGAGTTTTTAAAAGGAGTGACAGAGAATTGATGAAGGCAGAGTGGTGGATGTTGTCCATGTGGACTTCAGCAAGACGTTCAACAAGGTTCGTGCAGTAGACTCATTAGCAAGATTAGATCACATGGAATCCAGAGAGAGCTAGCCATTTGGATACAAAACTGGTTTCAAGGTAGATGACAGAGTGTAGAGGGTTGATTTCAGACTGGTGGCCAGTGAACAGCAGTGTGCTGCAAGAATTGGTGCTGGGTCCACTGCTTTTTGTCATTTATTATCAATTATTCAGATGTGAATATAGGATAAATGGTTAGTAAGTTTACGGATAACACCAAAATTGGAGGCATAATGAAGCTTGAAGGTAGTTATCTTAGAGGACAGGTTGCACCTAAATTGGAAGGGGACTAATATACTGGCAGGGAAATTTGTTCGATCTGCTCGGGAGGATTTAAACTAGTAAGGTGGGGTTGTGGGACCCAGGGAGATAGTGAGGAAAGAGATTAATCTGAGACTGGTACAGTTGAGAAGAGAAGTGAGTCAAACAGTTAGGGCAGGTAGGGACAAGGTAGGACTAATAAATTAAACTATATTTATTGCAATGCACGGGGCCTAACAGGGAAGGCAGATGAACTCAGGGTATGGTTAGGAACATGGGATTGGGATATCATAGCAATTATGGAAACGTGGCTCAGGGATGGGCAGGACTGGCAGCTTAATGTTCCAGGATACAAATGCTACAGGAAGGATAGAAAGGAGGCAAGAGAGGAGGGGGAGTTGAGTTTTTGATAAGGGATAGCATTATAGCTGTGCTGAGGGGGGATATTCCCAGAAATACATCCAGTGAAGTTATTTGGGTGGAACTGAGAAATAAGAAAGGGATGATCACCTTATTGGGATTGTATTATAGACACCCTAATAATCAGAGGGAAATTGAGAAACAAACTTGTCAGGAGATCTCAGCTATCTGTAAGAATATTAGGGTGGTTATGGTAGGGGTTTTTAACTTTCCAACATAGACTAGGACTGCCATAGTGTTAAGGGTTTAGATTAGATTACTTACAGTGTGGAAACAGGCCCTTCGGCCCAACAAGTCCACACGGAATCTCTGAAGAGCAACCCACCCAGACCCATTCCCCTACATCTAACACTATGGGCAATTTAGCATGACCAGTTCACCTAACTTGCACATCTTTGGACTGTGGGAGGAAGCCCACACAGACTCGGGGAGAATGTGCAAACTCCACCCAGACAGTCGCCCGAGGCAGGAATTGAACCCGGGTCTCTGGTGGTGCGAGGCAGCAGTGCTAACCACTGTGCCACCCAGTTTAGATGGAGAGGAATTTGTTAAGTATGCACAAGACAATTTTCTGATTCAGACTGTGGATGTACCGACCAGAGAAGGTCCAAAACTTGACCTACTCTCAGGAAATAAGGCAGGGCAGGTGACTGAGGTGTCAGTGGGGGAGCACTTTGGGGCCAGCAACCATAATTCCATTAGATTTAAAATAATGTTGGAAAAGGATAGACCAGTTCTAAAAGTTGAAGTTCTAAGTTGGAGGAAGGCAAATTTTGACTGTATTAGGCAAGAACGTTCAAAAGCTGATTGGGGGCAGATGTTCGTAGGTAAAGGGATGGCTGGAAAATGGGAAGCCTTCAGAAATGGGTTAACAAGAAAGTATATTCCTGTTAGGGTGAAAGGAAAGGCCGGTAGGTATAGGGAATACTGGATGACTAAAGAAATTGAGGGTTTGGTTAAGAAAAAGAAGGAAGTATATGTAAGGTATAGACAGGATAGATCGAGTGAATCCTTAGAAGAGTATAAAGGAAGTAGGAGTATACTTAAGACAGAAATCAGGAAGGCAAAAAGGGGACATGAGAAAGCTTTGGCAAATAGAATTAAGTAGAATCCAAACAGCATTTACAAATATATTAAGGACAAAAAGGTAACTAGGGAGAGAATAGGGCCCCTCAAAGATCAGCAAGCTGGCCTTTCTGTGGAGCCGCACAAAATGGGGGTGATACTAAATGAGTATTTTGCATCAGTATTTACCGTGGAAAAGGATATGGAAGATATAGACTGGATGGAAACAGATGGTGACAACTTGCAAAATGTCCATATTGCAGAGGAGGAAGTGCTGGATGTCTTGAAACGCATGAAGGTGGATAAATTCCCAGGACCTGATCAAGTATACCCTAGAACTCTGTGGGAAGCTAGAGAAGTGATTGCTGGGCCTCTTGCTGAGATATTTGTATCATCGATAGTCACAGAGTGAGGTGCCAGAAGACTGGAGGTTGGCTAACGTGGTGGCACTGTTTATGAAGGGTGGTAAGGACAAGCCAGGGAACTATAGACCAGTGAGCCTGATGTCGGTTGTGGGCAAGTTTTTAATTAGATTACGTACAATGTGGAAACAGGCCCTTCGACCCAACAAGTCCACACCGACCCATTGAAATGCAACCCACCCAGATCCCATTCCCATTCTCTTACATTTACCCCTTCACCTAACACTATGGGCAATTTAGCATGGCCATTTCACTTAGACTGCACATTTTTAGACTATGGGAGGAAACCCACGCAGACACAGGGAGAATGTACAAACACCACAAAGTCAGTTGCCTGAGGTGAGAATTGAACCCAGGTCTCTGGCATTTGAGACAGCGGTGCTAACCACCATGCCTCCCAAGGAGAGAATCCTGAGGGCCAGGACGTACATGTATTTGGAAAGGCAAGGACTGATTAGGGATAGTCAACATGGTCTTGTGTGTGGGAAATCATGTCTCATAAACTTGATTGAGTTTTTTGAAGATGTAACAAAGAGGATTGATGAGGGCAGAGCAGTAGATGTCAGCTATATGAACTTCAGTAAGGCGTTCGACAAGGTTCCCCATGGGAGACTGATTATCTCATGGAATACAGGGAGAACTAGCCATGTGGATACAAAACTGGCACAAAGGTAGAAGACGGAGGGTGGTGATGGAGAGTTGTTTTTCAGACTGGAGGCCTGTGACCAGTGGAGTGCCACAAGGATCGGTGCTGGGTCCTCTACTTTTTGTCATTTACATCAATGATTTGGATGCGTGCATAAGAGGCACAATTAGTAAGTTTGCAGGTGACACCAAAATTGGAGGTGTAGTGGACAGCGGAGAGGGTTACCTCAGATTACAACAGGATCTTGACCAAATGGGCCAATGGGCTGAGAAGTGGCAGATGGAGTTTAATTCAGATAAATGCGAGGTGCTGCATTTTGGGAAAGCAAATCTTAGCAGGACTTATACACTTAATGGTAAGGTCCTAGAGAGTGTTGCTGAACCAAGGTTCATAGCTCCTTGAAAGTAAAATCACTGATAGATACGATAGTGAAGAAGGCATTTGGTATGGTTTTCCTTTATTGGTCAGAGTATTGAGTACAGGAGTTGGGAGGTCATGTTGCAGCTGTACAGGATATTGGTTAGGCCACTGTTGGAATATTACATGCAATTCTGGTCTCCTTCCTTTTGGAAAGATGTTGTGAAACTTGAAAGGGTTCAGAAAAGATTTACAAGGATGTTGCCAGGGTTGGAGGATTTGAGCTTTCGGGAGAGGCTGAACAGGCTGGGGCTGTTTTCCCTGGAGCATCAGAGGCTGAGGGGTGACCTTATAGAGGTTTACAAAATTATGAGGGGAATGCAAAGTTTTTTCCCTGGGGTCGGGGAGTCCAGAACTGGAGGGCATAGGTTTAGGGTGAGAGGGGAAAGATATAAAAGAGCAACCTTTTCACACAGAGGGTGGTACGTGTATGGAATGAGCTGCCAGAGGAAGTAGTGGAGGCTGGGACAATTGCAACATTTAAGAGGCATTTGGATGGGTATATGAATATGAAGCATTTGGAGGGATATGGGCCGGGTGCTGGCAGGTGGGACTAGATTGGGTTGGGATATTTGGTCAGTATGGATGGATTGGACCGAAGGGTCTGTTTCTGTGCTGTACATCTCTATGACTATGTTTGTATGAGTAGAATGAGACCTTGATAAGATGGATCAGTGGGCTGAGGAGTGGCAGATGGAGTTTATTTTCGCTAAGTGTGAGGTACTGCATTTTAGCCAATCGGGGCAGGACTTATATTTTCTTTTTTAGAAAAGCCAGAAAACAAACAATCACAATAATCAATAAAGAAAAAAGACACAAAAATTCAAAATAAACTCCCTCCTCAGCAGGAAGAAGCTAACAGCAGTCAATAAGATACACTGACTGAGTGGGTGAGACAGCTCTCCCAATTTTGGCACGAGATGTTAGTAAGGAAGACATTACAGGATGGACAGGACTGTTTCTGCCATTGTCTTTTCTGGTGTCTTTGTTGATAATTGGCCCATCCAGTTTTATTTCTTTGTCATGACTTTGTAATGATTGATCCGATTGAGTGGCTTGCTCGGCTACTTCAGAGGATAATTGAGGGCCAACCACATTTCTGTGGTCTGGTGTCACATGTTGGTGTGGATGGCAGGTTTCCTTCCCTAAGGGACATGAGTAAACCAGATGGGTTTTACCAACAATCAAGAATGGTCTCATGGTCAACAGTGAACATCTAGACTTTTAAGATTATAAGACATGGAAGGTTATTAATCAAACAGCTGAAAATGGACGTTCCTAAGACACCATCCTGAGTTCAAACTACACACAGCTATTAAACTAATCTTGACAAAAGCAGAAGTTGCTGGAAAAATCAGGCAGGTCTGGCAGCACATATGAAGAGAAGTCAGAGTTAACATTTTGGGCACGGTGACCATTTCTCAGACTCTTCATGGATCCTCCCAGACCTGCTGAGCTTTTCCAGTAATTTCTGCTTTTGCTTCTGATTTAAAGCATCCGCAGTTCTTTCTGTTTCTAACTAATCTTGACATTTCTCTCAGTTCCTATTAATTATGCCCATGAGGATTCCTAGAACTTCGCCCTTGATACTGACTGGAGAGCATCAATGACCCTAAGTGGTCATTGAAGCCTGCCTGTATATTGTCTGTTTCCAAATGTGACCCTTGTACTATTCTTTAATGAGCCCTTTTAGGTTTTAAATTAAAGGTTTGATACCTCACAACAAGCCCAACTTCTATCACTAGGAATAATTGAATTCAGCAACCTAACAGTCAAATGCAGCAACTCCATGAAACTGTCTGTTTCCTGAATGTTACAATATTCAACAAGTGTTAGCTTCCACAGCATGAATTCATGAAACAAAAAGTTTTCTTCATACTATAAGTAGTTGCATTCATCATATGGTTATTATTTTTAATGTAACTGACTGCATAAAGTAGATCGTAATTACCATTTATGTTTTGTTGACTTTTCTGAAAAGTTATTCCATTGTTTAAACAGCAAACAGTGTGGCTTCAATCTTTTTGTAAGTACCTGGGTTTTCAGGATTCTATATAAAAAAACTAAAAGCCAGGGCCATAACTATCCAAAAAGTACTCACAAGTAAGGCCCAGATAATATGCTTGAAGTATTGCTGTGCATCAGATGCTTTCCAGTAATTTACCCTGTGGTATTAGACCACTTCAAGCCAGCCACTAACACTCTGGATCTGCAGGGTTGGGGGATCATTGAAAACAGTGTCTCATTTTGCTTCACTGTATTTTTTTTGGAAATTGTCATTGCTGCTGACCTTGCAAGAAAAGGTTTTAACGCAAAAATAATTGGTTAATGGAATACTGTGCCATAATATGAAACCCAGCAAGTAGGTAATTGTTAGTGAGGGCATTATTAGCCTTTAGGTATAATTCCATGAAGACAGCATACAGACATAAATTGAAGTTCATTTGTTTTATTGAAACAAATAGTGATGCATAACAGATTGAATTTTGTGACCCAAAGCTGAAAGTCAGGTTCTAAATCATTCATACAGCACAAACAGTAAAGAGAGA
Organism: Chiloscyllium punctatum; assembly: GCF_047496795.1. Taxonomy (NCBI): domain Eukaryota; kingdom Metazoa; phylum Chordata; class Chondrichthyes; order Orectolobiformes; family Hemiscylliidae; genus Chiloscyllium; species Chiloscyllium punctatum. The sequence goes on from NC_092777.1 coordinate 51,707,342, forward strand.
GTAAGAGTGGAAAATATTTCTTGAGTCTGCAGTAACATAATCAAAACAAAGCACTGTGATCCTCCAGGTCCAATCAGAATATTCCCAGATCATTAATTTTCCAAGTGCTTAGTCTCCTCTGAGTGGCAATTTTTTTTATTGGAAACAAAAATATTCCCTGAGAGTGTGAAAGAAAAAGAGAGAGAATGAAGGGGAGTCATGTACAGGAGAGAGGGGGAGAGAGATAAAGAAAGAGAGAGATGTGTCTGTGAAAATCTAATTGAGGCAGATAGCTTGGAGGCTAAATCAAACCATCCCCACATATTGTAGCTTACAACCACCAAATCTTAGCCCAATAATCTGGAAATCACTTTATGTCTGCATGCTGTCTTCATGGAATTATACCTAAAGGCTAATAATGCCCTCAAATGCCCACAATTACCTACTTGCCGGGTTTCATATTACATCACAGTATTCCATTAACCAATTATTTTTGTGTTAAAACCTTTTCTTGGAAGGTCAGCAGCAATGATAAGGCCAGGGTTTATTGCTTGTGCCTCATTGCCGTGGAAAGATAGTAATCTGCCTGTTCCTTAAACTGCTGCAGACATTGTGGGGATGGGATACCTGCAACCCCACCATTCGATCTCTGCTATTTCTTCGTGTTATCTGTGATCTGAATCTGCAGGGCAGAGGAGAGAAAGGAAGATTGTCAGTGCTTATACAAAACACAGGCTAATAATCATTAGATCTCATCCACAAATTGAATTGAATTGAATTAGCTTTATCATCACGTACTCAAATGAGTGCAGCTGAAAGTTTACAATCACCACATTACAGCGCTATCTTAGGTATCAAATTCTTTTCATTGACATCCTACAATGTGGCAACAGGCCATTCAGCCCATTGAGTCCATATCAAGCTTCTGAAGAACATCCCACCCAAATCCATCTCATCTCTGTAACCCTGTATTTCCCACAGTTCATCCACCTAACCTACACAACCCTGGACATGATGGGCAATTTAGCATGACCAATCCATCTAACTTGCACATCTTTGGATTGTGGGCAGAAACCAGAGCACCCAGAGGAAACCCACGCAGACAAGGCGAGAAAGTGCAAACTCCACACAGACGGTCGCCTGAGGCTAGAACCGAACCCGGATTTCTGGCGCTGTGAGGCAGCAGTGCTAACCACTGAGTCACCGTAGTGCCTGAATTTCTTAGGTAAAAATAAATTGGAAAAGTAAAGAAATAAATAGTACAGCATTATAGGTCATAGGAATTAAATAGAAAAATAAAGAAGCAAACATTTCGGAATATCAGTCTTTCTGACCCAATCCATGCTAACACCTAGTTTCAAGGGAGACCTCCACCACCTTTGCCAGACCCACAAATGTAGGAGTTGCCTCACTTTAGGTGCGATCTCTCACCCCTCAACCAGGCCAGGCCGCAGGGCCAGGAGTCCCACTTCGGCTACTGATGGTGCCTTGCCACCGCCGCCATCTTGAAGAGTCTGTGGCCTCCAGCGCCACCATTCCCGATCGCTGGAGGACCGTTGCTGCCACCGGCCCCAACACCAGGAGAAAAAGCTCACTGCTGCTGCCACAGGCCCCAACTGCCTGGAGGAGTCACATGTCTGCCCACCGCCTCCTGTCGCCAGGAGAAGCCACTCTGCATGCAGCCTGCTCTCACTGCCAACCAACCCACCACAGAAAATAAGACAAAGAAAGATCAAAATGAAAGGAAAATAATGCAAAAGGAAATAGCAGAAGCAAAAGTAAAACAAACAAGGAAAGCAGATGGGACTGGATAGGCCCTGGGAATCAGCCCACACGCAGTCATTTTACTCCACTGCCATCTTGCACTAGAAAATGCAAATTTAAAACCTTGGAGTTTGATTTGAGCAAAAATGGCTAACAATGAGCTTGGATACTTTGAAACAGCCACTGAAGTCACCTGACCTGAAGGTAGCCTACTCAACAGGAATTTACACAGGAATATCTAAATAATGTGCCAGAAAAAATATTGTTGCACACAAGCAAATGAGACTGGCTACCACCTTGAAATTGTCTGCCACACACTACAAAGGCTAGCCATGGTAGCCTGAACATTCAAAATCATCATCTGCACTATAGATTAAAGACTGTGATTTTCAAATGTCTCTGGGGGTGAGACTTCTCAATGACAGATATAGATAAAGCAGACCATCCTCCAACCTGTTATGCAAAGAGAAAAATTTGCCTCCCCATTACACCCTTCCCTCTCTCTGTATCAAAGGATAACTGGGAAATGACAACGGACCATCAAAACATTTGCTTAATAATGGCTTGTCCCCTCTGTGGGCCAACAGTCAGGACTCATACATCAAAATCCCTTCCTGGTGAGAAGCCAGGGCTATACATTTGTGCTTTCGCTGTAGAAAACAGTAATATCCATTAACATTGAGAGGAACTCCTCGTCACTCGCAGAATGTAAAAATTTGCTATGCAATTCTTCCAGCTCAGCCACAACTTCTGTTGTTAGTTGGAATACATGACAGAGATAGAGAATTTAAATATGAAAGGAACTTCAAGTGCTGGAGCACTCACACTTGGATAAGGACTGATCGCACTTTTTAAAGCGTGTCTCAACCTCAATCTCGACACAACTTCAAGGTCAGCAATGAAATGTATAATTAATTTACATAAATGTAACAGCAGTTCCATTTCATTACATTTCTAGTTTCACTTCCCACCTCCACCTACTTCAAAACTTGTTGCGTGTGTGTGTCACAGAATCCTAGATGAGTTTTGACCATTTCAATAACATTTATCATTTTTACCGAGTGAGTTTAAAATAAAACGAGCTGTTAAACATTGTTTAACTCAAGAGATCTGTCTGGCTTCATTTTTCTTTGCTCTACAGCGAGTCAAACACATTAGAAAACAACCACATTGTTTCAAAATTCAAGCCGGTGAGTGAAAAGAGAAGAATTTATTCACTCTTTTCAACTAGAGGAAGGATGTTGTGAAACTGGAAAGGGTTCAGTAAAGATTTACAAGGATGCTGCCAGGGTTGGAGGGTTTGAGCTATAGGGAGAGGCTGAACAGGCTGGGGCTGTTTTCCCTGAAACATTGGATGCTGAGGGGTGAACTTATAGAGGTTTATAAAATCATGAGGGGCATGGATAGGGTAAATGGACAAAGTATTTTCCCTGGGGTGGAGATGTCCAGAACTAGAGGGCGTGAGTTTAAGGGAAAGATTTAAAAGGGACCTAAGGAGCAAAGTTTTCACACAAAGGGTGATGCATATATGGAATGAGCTGCCAGAGGAGGTGGTAGAGGCTGGGACAATTACAACATTTAAAAGGCATCTAAATGGGTATATGAACAGGAAGGGTTTAGAGGGAAATGGGCCAAGTGCTGGCAAATGGTTAATTTAAGTTTGGATATCTGGTTGGCATGGATGAGTTGGGCCAAAGGGTCTGTTTCTGTGCTGCACATCTCTAGGGCTTGGTTGTATCACATTGAAGTGTGTTTGGGTGACAGATGGTTGTGTCTTATTTGAGGTTGTTAACTTTTAAAAAGAACTTAAAACTCCTAGTCATTGAGAGAAAGAATTACCATCATTGAATCTCTACAGTGTGGAAACAGGCCATTTGGCCCAACAGGTCCACATTGACCCTCCAAACAGTAACCCACCCAGACCTATTCCCCTAACTAGTGCACTTAAGCTACACACCCCTGAATGCTGTGGGCAATGTAACATGGCCAATTGACCTAACCTGCACATGTTTGGACTGTGGGAGGAAACCGAAGCACCTGGAGGAAACCCATGCAGACACAGGGAAAATGTGTAAACTCCACACAAACAGTCGCCCAAGGCTGGAATCAAACCCGGGTCCCTGGCACCGTGAAGCAGCAGTGCTAACCCTTGAGCCACCATAATTATGTAGCAAGATTTTATTTTTTAAACAAAACTATTTATTCCAAGAGTTAGAAAGCAAGTACGACTAGGTCGACATGGTATTTCATAAACACATAGACTTTAAAGCCAAATATCTCAAACAGACCTTTTTCTATTCTACTTTGCTTCTACTCAAGAGCTCCTTTATAATTTATTGGATCTTATTGGCCCATTCACCTCTCCTAGAAACCAAGGTATGTAATTATTTTTAGGAATTTACTTTTATTTTCCCTTGTTCCTACCAGTATCTGTGATCTGAGACATTTTGGAAGTCTTCCATTGATATCCCACACTCTTTTAAAACCTCAAATTGTGGTCTCCATATCTTAAGCCTTACTGCATTCTTAGTGATTCCAAATAAGAAACACATCTCATTTGTAGTAGCATTCTGCTTCTGGTTCCAGCTTCTTCATAACTCCTATCAGCTTTGTCTCTCTCTCTCTCTCTCTCTCTCTCTCTCTCTCAAAGCTGTTCCCAGGCTAAAGTTCTGAAGGAGGGTCACAAGAAATGTTTAACTTTGCTTTCTCTCCACAGATACTGCCAGACCTCCTGAGTTTTTCCAGCAGTTTCTGTTTTTGTCCAAGGCTGATTGCTTATTCCTGTGAGTGATCACCGAGATAAAACACAAAACTCAAAATAAAACTTTACCCCATGGTAATGTGGCACATTTAGGATGCCCCAGATAAAGAAATCAACAAATTCTGTCCGATTCCCAAACCTTCCCTTTGTTCTCAGAAATGATATAAATAATTGAAACAGTTGTTGGCCGGTCAACTCCCTCATGAAGCTCAGAGAGGTAGCCTTTTGTTCAATTACCAACAACTACCACTACAATCCTGCAAAAAACAAACACAAGCCATATTTTGATTTGCAATAAATTTCTCAAAGCAGGTAGTACAAAGTTAAAAATCACACAACACCAGGTTATAGTCCAACAGGTTTAATTGGAAGCACACTAGATTTTGGAGTGCTGCTCCTTCATCAGGTGATAGCGGAGGACAACCACCTGATGAAGGAGCGACGCTCCGAAAGCTAGTGCTTCCAATTAAATCTATTGGACTATAACCTGGTGTTGTGTGATTTTTAACTTTGTACACCCCAGTCCAACACCGGCATCTCCAAATCATCAAAGCAAGCATTTTACATTTAATTGTTTTCAACTGGCATAGTAAAAATTATACTCCAAAAACATGGGAATCATAAGATTAGATACAGATCACATTTGCCTGTCATAGGACATAGTGTCATTCAGCACAGAAACAGGCTGTTTGGCCCAATCCGTCCATGCTGACCAGATTTCCTGAACTGAGTCCTGTTCAATAGATGAATGTATGAACAAGAAGCAAAAAGGGGATGTGAGGCTGGAGCATTGTAAGGTCTGTGTCAATGGGGGAAGTATGTGAATGTTCTGCAAGAGTCCTGACCATTAGGAACTACTTCTGTGTGTGACATGGGTGTCGTGCTTTTTGGTGGTTGATGGCATTATGCTAATATCACTGGAATGCTGATCCAGGCTCATGCTTGGTATTTGTCAGTTCATAATCCTTTCACCAAAAATAGTTACATTTTAACCCAATTAACAAATCTGGAAGGTAAAGTGAGCTTCAGCAATGGTGATCGTGAAACAATCATTAAATATCACACAAATCAGTCTGGCTCATGGATAATTTAGGGAAGTAGATCTGCCAACCTTTCTTGGTCTGTCCTACACGTAAATCCAGATTCATGGCAATGTGGTTGACTTAAGACCAACAAGCCGGTCACTTCAAGGGTAATTCAGAAAGAAAAACAAATGTGATCTTGGTGGTGATATCCACATTCCAGCTTTGGATAAAGAAAGAATAGTGAGAGGTTGGACGTTTGATAAGTTTGAGTGAAGGTACATTTGAGGTCATTAAACCTCTTTTCAGACTGCTGCCAGGTACTTGAGGTCAGACACTGAGCAATGATCTTCATTGCCTTTTGTTCCAATTTTCTCTGGAGGATCGGCCTTGCAGGGCTCCTGGCTACACAGTCCAACTACCCCACAGAAACACAGCCTCTCCTCTTCTTTCCACTTGAGATAATGATGTCTCCAAGGTCGCATCTCTGAAGCTAGGGGCCCTCTCCTTTTCCATTTACCTTGTTCAGACCTAACCAATATAACCCATCAGCAGCCTTTTCTGATCCAGCACAGATCCTTTCAGGAAGAACAGACTGCCTTTAATAGCCAAGAGGTAACTCAGATAAATGTGACCCTCACATACATACTCTTTGACCTCCTGACAAGCTTGTAGCCAGTCTGCAGCGTAGCCCATGCTAGGTTGCGTGGTCCTATCACTTAAATAAGTGACAGCACAAATATTAGAAGGCTACCTGCTGGAAACAAATAACAAATCAAAAGACTGTATGGTCTCACTTTTAGCCCTTTCATTTCTTCCAACCAAAGGAAAATAAAACATTCCAAAATTCGTGTTCCTGAGCTGTTTTCTGGCATTAAAATGTAACTAGAGTCAGTTCTTCTGTAACCTCATGTTACAGAAAAATCACGCTTTAGAAACAGCATTTAAAGTATTGGCGATGTAATCACTAGGCCAACACACAGTTTAAAAGTTCACACATCAGTAACAGTATCCCCAATTCATCAATAACATTGGAGCAAATTCACACTGAGGACACCCGCGTTATAGCAGAATGGCCATTATTTTACAACAAAATTTACAACATTTTGCAACAATGGGGAGGCACAGTGGCTCAGTGGTTAGCAGTACCACCTCACACCACCAGGAACCTAGGTTTCATTCTACCCTCAGCCAACTGTGGGAAGTTTGCACATTCTCCCCTTGTTTGCGTGGGTTTCTACTGAGTGCTCCGGTTACCTCCCACAGTCCAAAGATGAGCAGGGTGGGTGAATTGACCATGCTAAATTGTGAATAGTGTCCTGGGCTGTGCAGGCTAGGTGAATGGGAAATGCAGGACAAGGTAGGGATTGGGTCTGGGTAGGATGCTCTTCAGAGGATCAGTGTGGACTCAATGGGCTGAATGGCTAGCTTCTATGCTGTAGGAATTCTATGAAATGAAGGTTGAATATCTGTGCCAGCAATTTCTTTAAAACTGTTTGACCTTGCAAGCAGTACTTTGCCGGACACATAGCCACACACTAATTTTGACCTGTAATTGTGTTTCTCAGCTAATATTTGGAGAAGTAACTGGAACAGAGGGACCAGCTTTGGGGATTTTTTGCCACTTAAATGTGTGCAAACATTTCTGTGACAAATTCCAAGGTCTCCCACCTAACAGAAGCAGTGTGCTAACACCCTGATCGTGACGGGGTGTGACTTGTTTCCTATACACACACACAAGCATTATCATACACACACACACACACACAAATACACACCACACACACCACACACACACACCTATTTCTGCCTTTTTCATATTGTCCTTCTGGCAGTGTTGCCAGTGGACATTAACAAATAACTTCACATCTTCACATATCAATCTTGCATAACTCCAATTTTAAGTAACAATTTTTACACATCAATGATGTAATGCTGCTAATTAATTCAAGGAAATGAGCCCCTTTAAGCAAATAAACCCAATTACATTAAAATAAAGTTATATCTGAAGATAGAGAGACATTCAAATGATGTTTATATCCTACAGACTTGCAAACAAAGCATAAGCAGAGATCATCTCATATCACCCACAATGGATAACTTTATATTGCTGCACTTGTAGCAGGCTTCACCTTTCAAGAATTAACTTGTTCAACCATCAAAAGAAATACAGCAAATGATGTAGCCTGACCTTGAAGCTCTGAACTTTCACCCACACCACCCTGAGAAGCTCGTTTTGTATTTATCAAATGTTAAATTCTTCCATGACAATAAAAAAGTCCATATATCTTGAACATTTTTTTTAAGAAACCCCAAAATAGCAATTGCTGGAAAAGCTCAGCAGGTCTGGCAGCATCTGTGGAGAGAAATCAGAGCTAACCTTTCGGGTCTAGTGACCCTTCTGTTCTGAGGAAGGGTCTCTTGACCTGAAATATTAACTCTGATTTCTCTCCACAGATGCTGCCAGACCTGCTGAGCTTTTCCAGCAATTTCTGTCTTTATCTCTAATTTAGAGTATCTGCAGTTTGTTTGGTTTTTACGATAAATTTTTAAAGTATAAATCACACAACACCAGGTTATAGTCCAACAGGTTTAATTGGAAGCACACTAGCTTTCGGAGCGACGCTCCTTCATCAGGTGATTGTGGAGGGCTCGATCGTAACACAGAATTTATAGCAAGAATTTGCAGTGTGATGTACCTGAAATTATAGATTGAAAAATTGATTGTCTGTTAAGCCTTTCATCTGTTAGAATACAGTGATAGTTTCACTTCTTTCATGTGTAAATTACAAAACCTTTTTTTTAAAAAGTTGCATTCTCGGGTTAGCTGTTAACAAAGCTGATAGCTAGACAATATGTTGAAGGTGTTGGCCCCCTTTGTTCTCTGTCTATGCCATGATGTTTAGATTGATTCTAATCCAAAAAGTGAGATAACGGAGTTTTACATAAATTCATGCAGTTTTTGAGCTCCGAGTTCTACAAGAATGCATGCAGATTTTGAGCAAAGTGCAATGTAACCCTGAAAGTACAAATTCACCCCACAAAATATATGTGTACATGTGGGTCTTTGTCTGTCTGTGTGTGTCTGTCTGTCTGGGTTAGGGGTTGTGAGTGTGAGAAATTGTGTGTGTGTGTGTGTGTAGTGAGTGCAGAGTGTCTTAAGTCTGTGAGGGGGTGCATGTGTGGGAGTGTGTGTGTCTATAAGGGTGTGTCTGGGTGTCTGTGTGCGCATCTGTGTGCGCGTCTGTGTGTACCTGTGTCCGTGTGTATGTGAGAGTGTGTGTGTGTAGGAATATCTGTGTGTGTGTGTGGTGCAATGGTGATCACCTGTAATGTGACATGAACCCAAGATCCCGGTTGAGACCCTCCCTATGGGTACCGAACTTAGCTATCAGCCTCTGCTCGGCCACTTTCCTCTGCTTCCCAGGGACTGAAAAATTACGCCATGTTCTTTGTGACCTGCAACACATTATCAATGAGGATGAGCACCTCACCAAGACCTTCCTCCACTACTTGCCTTTAAACAACCGCCAAACCTCAAACAGATCATTGTTCGTAGCAAACTGCCCGGCTCTCAGGACAACTCCATACAACCCTGTCACGGTGGACGTGGCAAGACCTGTCAGATTGTGGACATAGATAGCACTATTACGTGTGGGAACACCGCCCACCTTGTACATGGCAGGTACTTATGTGACTCAGCTAACGTTGTCTATCTTATACATTGCAGAGGCATGGTACATTGGGGAAACCAAACAAAGGCTACGACAACGGATGAATAGGCACCGCACAACAATCAACAGGCAGGAGGGTTCCCTCCCAGTTGGGGAACACTTCAGTGGTCCAGGACATTCAGCCTCGGACCTTCGGGTGACCATCCTCCAAGGTGGACTTCGGGACAGGCAGCAGAGGAAAGTGGCCGAGCAGAGGCTGATAGCTAAGTTCGGTACCCATACGGAGGGCCTCAACCGGGACCTTGGGTTCATGTCACATTACAGGTGATCACCATTGCACTACACACACACACACACACACACACACACACACACACACACACACACAGATATTCCTACACACACACACTCTCACATACACACAGACACAGGTACACACAGACGCGCACACAGACACCCACACACTCCCTTATAGACACACACACTCCCACACATGCACCCCCTCACAGACTTAAGACACTCTGCACTCACCACACACACACACACACACTTTCTCACACTCACAACCCCCACCCCAGACAGACACACACACACACACACACACACACACACATGCACACACAAAGACCCACATGCACACATATATTTTATGTGGTGAATTTGTACTTGCAGAGTTACATTGCACTTTGGTCAAAAACTGCAGACATTCATGTAGAACTCTGAGCTCAAAAACTGCATGAATTTATGTAAAACTGTTATCTCACTTTTTAGATTAGAATCAATCTAAACATCATGGCATAGACAGAGAACACAGGGGGCCAACACCTTCAACATATTGTCTAGCTATCACTATTGTTAACAGCTAACCTGAGAATGCAACTTTTTAAAAAAAGGTTTTGTAATTTACACATGAAAGAAGTGAAACTATCACTGTATTCTAACAGATGAAAGGCTTAACAGACAATCAATTTTTCAATCTATAATTTCAGGTACATCACACTGCAAATCTTTGCTATAAATTCTGTGTTACGATCGAGCCCTCCGCTATCACCTGATGAAGGAGCGTCGCTCCGAAAGCTAGTGTGCTTCCAATTAAACCTGTTGGACTATAACCTGGTGTTGTGTGATTTTTAACTTTGTACACCCAAGTCCAACACCGGCATCTCCAAATCATTTTTAAAGTATGTTTATCTTTATTTCAGTTTCTATCTTGATCCATTCATAGTCATTTACTTTGTTTTCTGAGAAATAAAATTGAAAGCCATGGATACCATTGTTTAACTATCCAGTTAGCAATGGATTACCTGCTTGTTGATATCATTGTCACTGACACCGAGAGATCCATTTGACCCATCACAACATTTAAACTTATCAGGACAGGGGCAAATCCAAGTCACACAGATGGTCAGATTTTTGTGTGCAGATTTCCTCTTGCACTTCGGTGACCTTTTTCACTTTTTTACTGACCACAAAGCCTTATTTTTAAAAAATATTTTATGTTGTAATACCTAAACACTCAACACTGAAATTGCAGCTGTTAATAAAGACTCATAAAGTCATATAGTTACACAGCGTAGAAACAGACCCTTCATTCCAACTCATATGCACTGACCAGACATCCCTCTCCCCAGACAGACAGACACACACACACTTTGTGGGGTGAATTTGTACTTGCAGAGTTACATTGTAGTTTGCTCAAAAACTGCCATAAATTCATGTAAGACTGTTAACTCACTTTTTAGATTAGAATCAGTCTAAACATTATGACACAGACAGGGAACACGGGGACTAACACCTTCCACGTAGTATCTAGCTAACACCAATTGTTACAGTTAACCTGAGAATGTAACTTTTTTTTTAAAAGTTTTGTGATTTACACATGAAAGAAGTGAAACTATCATAGTATTCGAACAGATGAAAGACTCAACAAACAATCAGGATATTTTTCAAAGTATAATTTCAGTTACATCACACTGTAAACTTTTGCTATAAATTCTGTGTCTTATAATTATGTTCTCCACAACCACCTGAGGAAGGAGCGGCGCTCCAAAAGCTAGCGCTTCCAATTAAACCTGTTGGACTATAACCTGGCGACGTGTAATTTTTAACATTGTACATCCCAGTCCAACACCAGCATCTCCAAATCATTACGTATTCCCATTTGCCAGCATTTGGTCCATATCCCTCTAAACTCTTCCTGTTCAGTACCCATCTAGATACCTTCGAAATGTTGTAACTCTACCCATGTCCACCATCTCCCCAGGCAGCTGGTTCCATACACACACAATATCTGCATGAGAAAGCTACTCCTCAGTTTCTTTTTATATCTTTCTCCTCTCACCTTAAACCCATGCCCTTTGGTTTTAGATTCAGCCACCCTTGGAAAAAGATCTTGCCTATTTACCCTATTTACCCTTTTTGCCCTCCTAATTTCCCTCTTAAGTATACTCCTACTGCCTTTATACTCTCCTAGGGATTCATTGCCTTAAAGATACAACATAAATAATAATATTCGCTACAGTTTGGCTATCTTACAAATTGTTAAGAATTAAGATGTATTTACAAATATGCTTCAATAATTTAAATGCCTTATTTCAAAAGTGCAAAGTTTATTTTCTATTATGCGACCATTTTCTAGAAATGAATGAATAACCAAATGAATGAAAGTTTTGAGCTGCACATTTTCAACCTCCAAAAAGTCAGACCTACAATGATTCACTAGGTGTTTTTATCTGTCCTTTCTCTCTTTACTGCTCTACTGTTCGCATTCTTGATATCCAGCTGCCTTTGAAAGTTAAGGATTGGAGTATATTATTTAAAGAAGACTGCTCAAGATAAATAATCTTTTCTTTATTTTGAATGAGAAACAAGGTTCCTTCATCCATTGATCCTACATCTTTTGAACTTAGATGTGAATGCAAACTAAACTGACAGAATGAAAATTTTAAATCACTCTGTCAGTTGTGAAGCATTTTAAGCCTGACCAATTTCTACCCAGCTTCAAGTCAAAGCAAATGCCATCCACTGTTCAATAAAGTTTGCTATAGTTGGGCAACCATCTTTGAAAAGATAGTTGATGCTGAGAATAAAGCTTTCACAATTGTCAGAATATGTTTCTGAGACAAGGATTCATGCAAAATGTTGAAACAGGGCAGAAAACCATCATACAAGTAGACAACCCTTTATCCAAAATCTCAAAATCCGAGAAGCTCCATAGTCCAAATGTTTTTTTTAAGTTTTTTTTTCTCGTTAACAAGGTTGTTTGGTAGACAAACAGTTAACCCTTGTTGACACCCTCTCGATGTGCGTCACTCAGCTACGACGTGTGGAGGCGTGGCCCAGCACTGGCAGGCCTCAATTCTGTCTCAAGGCCCATTTTACTCACAATAAGTCTGTTCTTCGGTAAGATTTTTTAAAAATTTCACCATTAAACTGTCATTTATTCTGAAATCCAAAAAAATTCTGAATTTCAAAAACCAGCTGGTCCTGAGCATTTTGGATAAAGGATTCTCCACCTGTATTTTTTTGAGGTAGCTATGATTCGGAGGTGCCGGTGTTGGACTGGGGTGGACAAAGTTAACAATCACATAGCACCAGATTATAATTCAACATTTGGAAGCACTAGCTTTTGGAGCGCCGCTCCTTCATCAGCTGGTTCTTCAGGACAATCACCTGAAGAAGGAGCAGCAGTCTGAAAACTAGTGCTTCCAAATAATCCTGTTGGACTATAGCCTGGTGTTATGTGATCTTGATATATACATTCACTCCATGTTGACACTTGGTAGCAAGAGTATAAAGTATTTCCCATCTAGCAACACTCAACTGAATAGCTCAAGAGTGATCAACAGTTATTAAAAGTAATAATGATTTCAGATGAAAGATTGAACTCTCATTTATTCCTGCATTGATGGGGTAATGTTACAAAATCATACTTCCAGTCGGCAGGGCTCACAATGAGAGTACAACATTGAAAAGTGATGGAAAATTCACATGATTAATTATTGATATGTGATCCCAATGGACAAGACTCTTGCCTGGAAACATGAATTCCCTGAAGCACATTTTTAATGCAAGTATTAAATAATTACATCTGATGTACATCATGGATTAGACACAGAATAATGCTTCCTTGAATATGCCTTCCTCTGGGATCTCAGTCCAAATCGCATAACAGCTCACCGTTAGTTTTGAACTGAATTAAATTGACCATAAGAATTGAAAATCATTGCGCTCATTCCCTTGGTCTTAGTCTGTTTATTTGATTTGATACTGTCATAACTGATACAAAATCCCTTTGGCATTGCAGTGAGATTATTATTATCTCTTTACAAATGAGATTATAGGCACAGTCTAGAACACTATACACAAATAGCCAGGGCCTTAGATGCAGACAATGTACATGTCTTTTGGTGTTCACATGGACATAAATCAGACACCAACAGTTTGTCCATCTATTATTGTCTTAGCCAACATGAAAATCCCATTGAGGAAGAGAACAGACAGATAGTCAACCAATATATAATTAATGTCCACAATAATGTTCAAAAATTAGCTCAATGCTGTTAAGATTACTCATAGTATGGATAATTATGAAAGAAAGATTTAATTTTTTTCTGTGAAACAAAGAACCAATTCAACAAATTAATTAATTTAACAGGCCCTTAAAGGGCACAGTGACAATAATCAAAACTTTGACAGAGATTTGTCAATTTTCCAATTAAAATACTAGAATGGAGGGAAATTATACACTCCAACCCTCAGCCTTGGATTTTTGTCAAAAAGAGAAATTGCTGGAGGAAAGCAGCATGTGTGGAGAGAAACTATAGTTAACATTTTCAGTTCAATGACCCTTCTTCAGAACTGGTTTTATATATTGCCATTTGACGTCTTCTCAACATCCCAATGGACTTTTACAACTCTTGAAGTACTTATTGTAGTAAAGACAGCAGCTGATTTTCACACAACTACTCACGTACAGCAACGTGGTAATGGCCAGACAATATCATTTTTAGCTGAAGAGTAAATATTGGCTAGTCACTCTGTTGCCAAGACAGCATCAGCCAAGCTCAACAGCTCTGAATGGAAAATTGAGGGTGCCCCTGATCCGCACAGCCTTTAGATGTTCACTGGAGTGCGTTTACATTCTTTTCATTTAGTCAGTACTATCACTGGTCTGAAATTCTGATTCCAAGTACTGAGCGAATGAAGTCAAGTCAGAGGTCACTCTACAAATTATCATGGTGTCAAATAGCTCTTTTCCTATAGTACCTGCCATCTGGCCAGAAACAGTGAAATCAAGGCTTCCTGCTCTATGTAATGTGAACCTCGCAATCACTGACCAGAAAGCTGCTTTCTACTGTAGCACTAGCCTTCTTTGTTACATTAACAAATGATTAAGTGTCAGATGGTAAGAGTGACCTTAACAAAGCATGAAAAAATTTGCAAAATAAAGATGCACCTCCAACAATTGCATTCATACTAGCATAACAATGGTAATGTTTAGCATTAACTTGATAATAAATGGTTTTAAATTGATGTTAATATTTTGCATAGCAAACACCCAGAGGTGGATTTTGATTTGGCTAAACAAATGCCTATTATAATTCTAACATCAGCAGCAATAACATACATTTATATAAGGTCTGTAATGTAGTAAAACATTCAAAGGTGCTTCTCTTTAATTTTATCAACAAGACATGTGGGCGGCACGGTGGCACAGTGGTTAGCACTGCTGCCTCACAGCGCCTGAGATCCGGGTTCAATTCCCGCCTCAGGCGACTGACTGTGTGGAGTTTGCACGTTCTCCCCGTGTCTGTGTGGGTTTCCTCCGGGTGCTCTGGTTTCCTCCCACACTCCAAAGATGTGCAGGTCAGGTGAATTGGCCATGCTAAATTGCCCGTAGTGTGAGGTAAGGGGTAGATGTAGATGTAGGGGTATGGGTGGGTTACGCTTCGGCGGGGCGGTGTGGACTTGTTGGGCCGAAGGGCCTGTTTCCACACTGTAAGTAATCTAATCTAATCTAAACATGGAATCAAATAAGGAGAAATAGAGCATGCAACAAAGAGCTTGGTCAAACAAGTAGGTTTAAGCAACATCTTAAAGAAGGAGAGATAGAGATATCTAGGGAGGGTGTTCCAAAGTTTAAACTCCTTCCCCCCACCACCATCCCTGGCAGCTGAAGACACAGCCACCATTGCTGGAGCGAAATAGATCAAGAATATGTAAGAGGTAATACTAAAACAAAAGTGGTGTAATGGCCTAGAAATTTGTCTATTAGCATTATATTTCTTGAGTTCTTCAGGCTTTTACCCCTTCAATATGGTGGTAGGCATGGTGCAGACTTTCTAGCTTGAAGCATACTTTTTGCTATACTGGGTAAGATTCAAACCACTGCCAAGTAGTGGTTATGGTAATTCCCTGCTACCAATATGCTTTTTGATATCCAGCCTAATGGACTGTCTAACTCTAAGTGGTGGAGGATAGACCACCAGAGGGCCTTAACAAGAAGAGACACTTGTCCTACACAAGATCTAGCAATAAGTACAATTAACTAGTTAGGCTGCATTAGAAACTGTCAGGAGCGACGTATGTCATGTCCGTCTCTATCAAGACCTAGTGAAAGGCTAACTGTTTCTCCAGCAAAAATGTGTGACATCAACAGATTGGATAGAATTCTTTCAAAGCTTTTACCTGATACACTATATAGAATCTCTACATCCCACAATAAAGGAAACAATGACCATTGCTTTCCCCCACTTCCATCACTGCGCTTTCCCCTTCCAATGCTGCTATTGTCTCTCTGACAACTGTTTTCCTCCAATTTTCACCAGGCTCCATCCTACATTGTTTACAAAGTCACTAACACATAGCAACAGACAAAATCTTCTGACCCAATCCTTCTGTTAACAGTTTTTTTTAGGAGTATTTGGACAATAGTTGATTTAGTACTTGCCCATATTTTGTGGAGAAAGATATGAGAAGCTAATATTGCCACAAGCTTCTCAATGGCATCATCAAGAATTTTTATCCCTGTTACCTTCTACTTTATAAACATAGAGTGTGAATAGGTGGGTCCATGTGTTGTTCAAGGACAGCTCTACACAGACTTTTACTAGTGTTCTTTCTCGATAATACAGACATGTTATAAATGGAAAAAGACAACTATTTGTGGAATTGGAAAATCTGCCAGATGAGAGGAGAAGATGGTTATAGCATGTAAACCGCAGTTTAGAACATAGAACTGAGAGTAAAATAAAGCCATATATTAAAGCTCAATTGTCTTAAAATAACTTAATTTTTCAGACTAGCATTACACATTATACCACATCATAACTGACAACACCTTTCATCGAAGATTCCATGCACCATCAAAGAACTGGACAGAGAATTCACCACAGAACAGTAAAACTAAAACAAAAATAATTCTGGACACATTCCTACATTAGTCCAAAAGATCCTCCCAAAGCAGAACAGCTAACTCAGGAAAGTGTTCATTCTATAGTGATTCCCTTTAAACAGCATGCTATCCTGTGACCTCTATGTCTCAATCTCATTCTCATGAGACTAAATCAATAACATTACTTCACTGAAGACATCCATAAAGAAGAAAAATTACTTCAAAACATTCATTATATCCCTCAGAAAGGCCTCGATGTACTTTAAAAAGATGTACTTTTTAATTACATGCCTCGATGTACTTTTTAATTACATGAGTAAATTTAATAGTCATTTTGTGTGTAGCACTGAGATCTCTGTTAATGTGTGTTTAATATGTTATGAGGTACGATGATAACAGCATTCTGAGAACTTCCTACTCTTCTAATAATGCCATAAAATGTTTAAGGTTATCTGAACCACTGGAGTAATGAGAGTCAAGATTAAAATGGTGCTGGAAAAGCACAGCAGGTCAGGCAGAATCCGAGGAGCAGGAAAATGGACATTTCGGGCAAAGGCCCTTGATCAGCAATGTCATTCCTGAAGAAGGGCTTTTGCCCAAAACATTGATTTTCCTGCTCCCCGAATGCTGCCTGACCTGCTGTGCTTTTCCAGCACCACTCTAATCTTGATTCTAATCTCCAGCATAGACAGTACCCTCCTCTGCCTACTGGAATAATCAGCCAAGGCCTGGACATAAGGTTTCATATCAGAGGTTGTATCACTGGCTTCAGCACTGTAGCAGGATCCCCCTGTGGATTTAAACTTTCAAGCTTGAACCCATAATTTGTTTTAATTCTTAGATGAAAATACAAAGAACCAAACTGCAGGGATATGTCACTCAATTGGGGGTGGCACTGTGGCTCAGTGGTTAGCACTGCTGCCTCACAGCACCAGGGACCCGGGTTCGATTCCAGCCGAGGGCAACTGTCTGTTTGGAGTTTGCACATTCTCCCTGTGTCTGCATGGGTTTCCTTCAGATGCTCCGGTTTCCTCCCACAATGCAAAGATATGCAGGTCAGATGAATTGGCCATGCTAAATTGTCCATAGTGTTGGGTGCATTAGTCAGTGGGAAATAGGTCTGGGTGGGTTACTCTTTGGAGGGTCAGTGTGGACTTGTTGGGTTGAAGGGCCTGTTTCCACACTGTAGGGAATCTAATCTAATAAAAACCATCTGTTATCAATGACTCTTGTCAACATATTTTAAAAACATTCCCCCTAGAATTCTGGTCAACAAATGCCAATGTATTCATCCGATGCTCCTCTCTCAATTCATTTATCAGAGGCATCAATCAATTCAAATAACTCATGTTAAAGTCTCAATTAAAATAATGGAAAGAGGAATTTCACATAAACACATTAACATTCAAGAACAAAACTGAAAGAAGTGCAAATGCTAAAATCAGAAACAAAAACCAAAATTGCTGGCAAAGCTCAGCAAGTTTGGCTGTGGAGAGAAATCAGAGTTAACGGTTCGAGTCCAGGGACCCTTCCTCAGAAAATTCAAAAACAATTAGTTACAATGGTATTCTCCAACATCATTCTCCATGAGTAACTACAAATGTGAAGTGTAGTGTTTGGTAGTGACATATTATATTTCCTATTGCTGGAATATAACTAACTTACTAAGGAGAGGTTCCATAGGAATAAAGTAATATACATTTCATTTTTATATTTACATATGTTTTGTTACCAGATCCAGGTTCAAATTGTAATTCAAAATTGTTCACACAGACCAAAGGCTAGGCCAACCTGAGATAAACAGAGACAGACTACGAAGCAACTTATTTGAGAACGATAACCAAAATTGATTCAGACAAATAATTCACAACAGCAGAGTGGTTTAAGGTTCAAATTTTAACATATAAGCATTTCCAGATTAACAGTCAGAGGATCAGACTAGAAAGAAGAATTGATCTTAGCTTTTTATATCGATGCTAAAGAAAAAGAGACTTACAACAGAAAATCTTTGAAGTAAACAGTGGCTTTTGCCTGAAACGTCGATTTTGCTGCTCCTTGGATGCTGCCTGAACTGCTGTGCTCTTCCAGCACCACTAATCCAGTGATGGTAGGCTGACAAGCAAAACAATACATGCAACGATATATTAGACAGAACAAATTCATCCAGAGCTTCAAATAGATGTTTGTACTCTTATTTTCAAAGAAGTTAGCGCCTGCTTCAGGCATATGTAAATGATGCCTCTGCACTATCTTTGGCCAAGGTGGCATACTTCTGGCCTAGAGATCTATGCCTGCTTCTTGCCCACCTTAAGATGCCTATATTGCCTCTGAGACATAGACACAACACAGCCCCAATTCATTGTGTTTCCTGTCTGAACACCAGATGCTACAGAAATGCATTCTGGACTATGTGGATTTTTACAGTGCTAATACAGGTATCCCCCGCTATCCAAAAGTAGGGCGTTCACTGGAAATCATTCGTCAGCAGAAAAGGGCATAAAGTGAAGATGTATTATTTTATGGAAAAAATTTCACCGTTTTCATAAAAGTGAAATCCTCTTTGGATTTGCAAGAACGGGTACGAATGTAGGTCTTTCATAAAAGTGAAGAGGAGTAAAGCAAAAGTTCAAAAAGTGGGGGCTACCTGTACAAGAAATATATTTAAAATGGTAATAGATTCCTTTAAGTGAGTTTAAGGCAGTAATCCAATATTTAATTTCACCTGAAGTTTGAAGTTTATGATAATTATATGAACTCTTCAATTTGATTGCTGCCCTTTAATGGTGGATATGCATCCCCCTGATTAAACTGAAGAAGCAATTCATTTAATGCACAAAAATTGTCCATGATTAAACTTTGTCACAAAATATTATTTATTTCTCCAGAGACTTAAGACAGAGTGAAGTCCAAATACAGTGAAATAAATGTCAGCGGATCCAAATGAGACACCCCAGAGACTTGCCCTTTGATCTCTAGGTTGTGATGTAAGTGATATTTACTGGTACGCTGCTGGACTGTTGCTTATTATTTCCCATTAATGGTGGTTTACAAATAATTCTACGTGCCTTGAAACACAGAGCATGCAGTATAACTTTCATTCTGGACAAGATTTCATCCCGAAAACTTGCTCTTTTCCTATGTATTTTCTGAAAAACAATGGTGCAGGAGATCCAGGTTGGCGGTGGTCAGAGTGGTCTGCTGTGCTGGGCTCTGTGCCATATGCTCTGGCAAGGTGGACCTTTACCCACCCTCGTTTACCACCCCTAGGAGAAAGATAGATAATATAAAATTACTGAACACTTGGAGCGGCTAAAATTGTGGTTTGACAACTCTAAGATCAGGATTAAGGTGAATAAAGGAAAAGGGGACTAAAGGGGTGCAGCAGGCAGGGCGCTCCCCTATTGTGTCAGGGATGCCTGCAGCCATTGCTCAAACCCACAGGGTGCTCCCTTTGGATGTACTAGGGCAGTAGCATTGACTCTCGGAGTTTGCTAAACTCCGAGAAAAGACTGAAACAGCAATGGAGCCAATATCTTCCATGCTCAAGAAGCACGAGCAGGAGATTCAAACATGGACCGGAGAGTAGAAGCAGTGGAGCAGAGGACCGCAGCATCGGAGACCATGGGGGATGTCTCAGGTGGAAGGATCCAAACACTGGAAGACCAGGTTCAGGTCCTGCGGGAATAAGTGGATGACCTGGAAAACAAAAATAGAAGAAAAATCTTATGGCTCCTCGGTCTCCCATAGCGCAAGGAAGGCGAGGGCCCCGTTGGATTCCAGGAGAAGTGGCTCCCGAAGTTCCTGGAGTTGGAGTCGAGTCTGTTGAGTGTGGAGCAGGCCCACTGGATCGCAATGTGTAGGTCCGGGTCAGATCCACACCCGGCTCGATCCTAGTGTGACTCCTGTATTATAAAGATAAACAGTTAGTGATTGAAAGAAGTGCAAAACTTACGCCACCCCCCCCCCCCCCCCCCCCTCACCTCCCTCCAAGGCCCCAATGGATCCTTCCAAATCCATCACAAATTCACCTGCACCTCCACACACGTCATTTACTGTATCCGCTGCATCCAATGTGGTCTCCTCTACATTGGGGAAACAGGCCTCCTGCTTGCGGAACATTTCAGGGAACACCTCTGGGACACCCACACCAACCAACCCAACCGCTCCATGGCTGAACACTTTAACTCTCTCTCCCACTTCGCCAAGGACATGCAAGTCCTTGGCCTCCTCCATTGCCAGACCCTGGAGGAAGAACGCCTCATCTTCCGCCTAGGAACCCTCCAACCACAAACGGGATGAATGCAGATTTCTCCAGTTTCCTCGTTTCCCCTCCCCCCACCTTATCTCAGTCCCAACCCCCGGATTCAGCACCGCCCTCTTGACCGGCAATCTTCTTCCCGACCTCTCCACCCCCACCCCCTCTCCGGCCTATCACCCTCACCCTCACCTCCTTCCACCTATCGTATTCCCAGTGCCCCTCCCCCAAATTCCCTCCCCCCTACCTTTTATCTCAGCCCACTTGGCACACCAACTTCATTCCTGAAGAAGGGCTTATGCCCGAAACATCGATTCTCCTGCTCCTCGGATGCTGCCTGGTCTGCTGTGTTTTTCCAGCACCACACTTTTCAACAGTGATTGAAAGAAGACTGGGAAGAGATCTACTAGCTTTAAGATACAAAGGCTCAAGAATAATGTTTTTTTTCAAGACTTCTCAGGAGTCATAGTTAAGAAGAGAAAGACATTTGATGAAGTTAAGAGAAAATTAAGGGATCTGAACATTCAATATTCCTTAAGGTACTCAGCCATGTTGTGTTTCACTCACGGAGGGACAGTACATAATTTTGATTCAGCAGGAACGGCCAAGGATTTTGTGAATTCTTTGAAATAAAGGACTTGGGTTGGGGGTGGAGGAGGAAGGAATACTGTTATGGACAATGGTACAGTTTTGTTTTTACTTTCTCTACCCCTCTTATTCTCCTCTGTCCCCTTTTTGTTATCGGTTTTATAGGTTTTTGTATTGCCTTGTACTAAACCTGATTTATTTATAATTTCAGTTGGTTATTGTCTGGTGATTTTTTTTGCTGTTGCACTTTTGTATTTGGATTGAGGGTGGTTATACGTGTGGTTAAGATGTATGGAGGAGAGGAGTGGAGGGGGGTGGGTGGGTATGCATTGTTAACTTTCAGAATGTAAATAATATGTTTCCTTTATCTGAGCCTGGGAATAGGGCTCAACCTCAACTGGAAGGAGCTAGGATGGTACCAAGGATTAGGAGCATTGCCCCGTATGGCCAAGGGGGGTATCGCTAGTAAATTAGGGTTTATTTGGGTGTTTGGTTAAGTTAAATTTAGTGGTTAGTTTTTTTAGTTGTAGTAGTTTTTATAGGAGTAGCTTTTATACTTTATAGACTTAATGTCTTTTTCGCTCGTCACACCTCAGATAAGCTTCTTCTTCTTCTTGGGAAACCACAGGCTGTCCTGGACGATCACGGCTAATGATTTGTTCAGGTGGTGCACCTGGAATGTAAAAGGGAGCCTTTCCCCCGTTAAAAGGAAGAAGTTGCTGTCAAGCCTCAGGAAGGAAAGGGTGGACATCGCCCTGCTGCAGGAGATGCATCTAACTGATAAGGAACATCTGAAGCTGCAGCAGGGGGGGTTATGACAAGGTATACTTCTTTTCCTTTAGCTCCAAGAGTACAGGAGTGGCTGTAGTGGTAAGAAGGAACCTCCCATTCCAGGTAACTGAGCAAATTAAGGACGAACATGAATGTTCATCATTCTTAAAGTTCTAATACATGGAGAAGAATATGGCGTCCTGAATTTGTATCGTCCCCCAGCACACGCTCTTAAATTTCTAATTGATGCAATTGCTAAAATAATGAATCTTGAGGTGCATCACAAGATCATAGGAGGGGATTATAACCACCTAATAGATCCCAGGGTAGACAAGGTGCCAAGGGGGCCAGCAGGTATGCCCACGCAATCTGGACAGCTGGTGGGCTTGTGTGAGGAGTTGGAATTAGTGTTTGTGTGGAGGCATCTCCACCCTACTGGAAAAGACTTTACTTTTTATTCCAACCCACACAAGTGCCACACGCAAATTGACATGTTCCTTATGCCATCAGTTTGTTTAGACAGAACATTGGCATGCAAAATTGAGAATATAGCTGTCACAGGACATGCACCAGTGTATTTAGATGTTAAAATCCAGGGTGCAGAATAGATACACAGCACTGGCACATGGACCTATTCCTGTTAAGGGATAGCAAATTTGCTGAGTACATTACAAGAGAGTTCAGGGCCTTTTGGGATATCAGCTCCGGTATGGCCAGTGATCCGACAATATTTTGGGAGGCCACTAAGGCATATTTACGAGGCCTGACTATTTTGTATTCAACAACTAGAAGGAAGCAGAGGGAAGAGCAGCAACAGATACTGAAGGCGCGGCTGAAGGTAGCTGAGGAAGCATATTATAATAGACCTTCATTGGTCAAAGTGCAGCAGGTTACGGCTCTCCAGTCTGCTCTTGACTCATTGCACACAGAGGTGGCTAAAAAAGAGGTCTCCTTTGCTGAACAAAGATTGTTTGAATTTGGAGATAAGCCAGGTAGATATCTGGCATATCTGGCTAGAAAGAAAAATGCTTCCCAATCTATTATGTCTGTTAGAGAGAAGGTCGGCACAGTTATCCATGAGTTGCAGAAGATCAATGTTAGATTTAGGGAATACTTTGCAGAGTTGTACCACTCGGAGGGAGGCAAACACGGTGCAGCGAGAATGCAGTCCTTTTTTGAGAATCTGGGCCTCCTCAGTATGAACACAGAGCAGGTCTCCCTGTTGACTATGCCTATGATGATACAAGAAGTGTAGGAAGCAATAAAGCACCTCCAGGGTGGCAAAGCACCGGGGCCAGATGGATTTCCAAGTGAGTTTTATAAGGAATTCAGAAATGTGTTGGTGGAGCCACTTTTGAGGATGTATAGCTATTCACATGCACAGGATTGTCTGCCACTCTCGCTTAGGGAGGCTAATATCTCCCTCTGTTTAATGAAGGGGCTAGCCCCTGAAGATTGTGCATCATACAGACCAATTTCACTGTTGATTGTAGACTTTAAAATTCTGTCAAAGGTGCTGGCCCTGAGGTTGGAAAAGGTGTTGCCCCATATTATAAAAGAAGAACAAACGGGTTTTATCAAGTGCCGTAGCTCCTCCAACAACATCAGGAGGGGACTGAACATTGTGTAAGTATGCCAGCAAAGATTGATCCCGGGTTTGGTGATCTCCCTCGACACAGAAAAGTCATTTGACCAGGTAGAATGGCAGTACCTGTTTGGGATCTTCGAGTGCTTTGGTCTAGGGGTCCCTTTGTCAGATGGGTGGCAGTATTGTACAATGATCCTAATGCAGCAGTCATCACAAACGACACTAAGTTGGATAATTTAATATTGGGAAAGGTAGTCGACAGGGGTGTCCTCTTTCACCACTGTTATTTCCCTTGGCAATTGAGCTGTTAGCCAAGACTATCAGGAGGGATCCTGAAATAGTGGTGCCAAGGGTGGGAATGGGGGAGCATAAGATCGTCCTATACACTGATGATGTCCTTTTGTTCTTGGCCAATCCAGAGGAGTCTGTTCTTCAATTGATTCAGAAAATTAATTAATTTGGCAGTTTTTTTGGTATACAGGATCAACTTTACAAAATTAGAAGCCATGCCATGTTTATTACTCCTGCCTTCCACCAGCGGTATAAAGCTAACTATGGACAATTACTGGAGACGATAAAACAGGATTTGCAGCGGTGGGAGGGATTACCGTTGTCATGGTTAGGCCGAATAACCCTGAATGTTCTTCCTCACCTGTTGTAACCCATGAGAATGCTCCCATTGTTGCTACCCAGATGAGTATTACAGCGGCTCAATGGTTCTTTACCATTAGGGTCCTTTACTTGGTATCACAGGCGCCCTCTAATTAAATTTATTAAGTTTCGGAGTTGATTCGGCTCGATGTTGAAGCCTCACAGTCGAGATGTCCACTAGTTAATCTATTATTTATGGATAAGATAAAATCCATGACTGAGCAGTGTAAGAGTCCAATCATTTTTAATATGGTGAAAGCCTAGAGGATAATGAAGCAAGACAAGGGCCATTGGCTTTAAACCTCGCCGTTTACCCAGTTGGCGGGAGCCCAAGGATTTAAACCTCGGACAATGGACTCTGGCTTTAAATTATGGGAGAATAAGGAAAACTCTTGTTTGGGAGATTTATTCAAAGGGGAGGTCTTGATGTCGTTTAGCCAACTAAGTCAGAAATATGGATTGTCTAATCAGGACCTTTTCTGGTACTTTCTGATAAGGGATTATATACAGAGCAAGACCACGCTCCTGGCTCAGCCTTACAAGTCAGACGTGGAGACAAGAGTGCTCCAGTGCACGGGCGCTCTTTCAGTTAGTACTTTGTATCATTTACAAAAGATAGAAAGCACATGCCTGAGGAGATGTGGAGAGACTCTGTAGGACTTGGAATCGGGAACTAGGAGAGGATACTTCATTGGAAACATGGGAAGATATATCGGAAAATCTAGAGAAAATCTCAATATGTAATGAAGTGCAGGCCATGCATTGAAGATTTTACACAGGGCACGTATGGCACCAGAGAGGCTAGCTAAGTTCAAGAGAGAAGTGTCTCCAGGGTGTCCCCAGTGTAAAATTAGTATAGGCACTCTTACACACTGCTACTGGTCATGCTGTAAGATCCAGAGATACTGGAATGCAATAGAAAGGGAGCTGAAGGAAATCCTGGGAATTGAAGTCAAAGTGGACCCGTATTTCTTCTTCTGGGGTTGCCAAATTTGCCCTCTCTAGGGGGGCACTGGAAGAGATTGTGTAACATTCTTACCCACTGTGTGAGGAAGAACATTCCAGTGAATTGGACGTTGGAGACCGCCCCCCCACCCCCAGGTCTTATCCGGCAGCGCAGGCTGGTGATGAAGCATCTCCCCCAAGACTACCTCACAAATATGGTGCACCATAAAACAGAGCAGTGTTATAAGACATGCAGCTCTTTCTAAATAATATTGATGCAGAACTATCGGAAATATTAATTAGGGTCGTGATATAGTAGTGGGAATCAGTTTGGGCGCCTGTGGGGCCCTGAGAAGGGTAAGCTGGGGGTTCAATGATTGGTACCACCAGGGGTGGGAACTTTAATGGAGGTGTGGTGAGTGAAATAGAATAAACTAATGTAATATAATTTAATTTAAGTTAATTGGAATTCAGCTTAATTTAATTTTTATTTAATTTGATTGTAGTTTAGGTTAAGTTAATTGGATACGTTTGTTCTGGTACAATAGTAGGTAGTTTAGCATTAATAGTATTGTGATATGATATTATTGTACTACCTCTATCTTTTTGTATTTTGGTATTGTTTTCTATATATAGTTGTTTTGTAAAAGATTTGAAAACGTTTTTAATAAAAATATTTATTAAAAAAGTCAATGGTTTCATTATAGTACAAGGTAACTCCACCAGTCTAATCAGCAATATTAAATTCTCAGTTGTCTAATTCTCAACATTCAACTAATGCTGCAATCAATTTGGTGTTCCACAGGTAGACATTTGTGCAATATTTGGTTAACACACACTCGACTGTTTAAATTAAGGGAAAACTTGGCCTTAATGATGTGTATAAAAGCTATTCTGATAAGAAATGCTGGCCCTTTATTTCCAAGAATATGCTTAGTACATGCTGATGTCGACATTGCGTGGCTACTTGTTTTCATTGGAAACAGAAATGGCAAAGTTAAAGTTCAAGCAGTTTTCAATGGTTCGGGGAATTTTTCCCACTGAAACAAATAGAAAACATCTGGAAGATCCTGGTGTGTCTAACAAATCTGTCGGGCACCAATGGTGTATACAATTTCTTCACTCTTTTCTAGCATCTCAGGCCTCTTGCTAGTTATGCCTCCACAAGCACCAAAGTAACTCCAATCGCTCAGCCAAGTAGGGAAATTCGTCAATTGTGAGCTTAGTACTGAGGGTTTGGGAAATCATCGCCTGATGCTATACCATTCCCTTCTGATATTCACAAGCGCATGTGAAACTGGATACCTATCAGAGGCACAGACTCCAGTGGAATTTCCTTATCTTTTAGCCAGAGGCTATGATAGCATTGTGAAGTGACTAGTGCCACCTAGCTCAGACCAGCCCATGTAGCAAGAAGCAAAAGTTGTACCTGGAAACTTCCTGAACTACTGCATATTGCTTGGGTACTAAACCAAGCGACATACAAAGCCATCCTTAAAACAAAGGTTGCATATTGAATGAGACAGAAATCACATGAATGATGATTTGTGAATTAAACAATAGTTTCCTACTGAGATAGGCAGGTTCTTTGTATACAAATGTGACGAAACTAAAAGCAGACTAGTGGGTGTCTTGCATCTATCAGCTACAGGTGTGATTGCACGTTAAATCATGCAAATGTCTTCAATGCAAATTCACCCACTTACAAGGTCAGGAATGTTATTGTGGTCTTATAGTGGAGCTACAAATCCCTTTAGTACTGGATTCCCTCAGTGAAACATTTGCAATTTGCATTGCATTATCATGAAAATGAGGTACACAAATTGCTGTATTGCAAATAATAACTGTTATATAAGGAGATTTGCACTGATGATAGATAAAATATAAACAGTCGCTCCAATGTGCTATGAAGGGACATTATGAATATAGAAAGTAATGTATAGCTTATCTCAGGCCACAGCCTTGGCCTACTCTTCTGGAGAGTGCCTGCTGGTCTTTGGCTGACATTAACATTCCAAGATGATTGCAGTTCCATTGTAAAGTGCATGTCCACTGGGGGAGACCTTGCAAAATTCCAAAACAACACAGATGGCCCTAATTTGCATAACCTAAATAATGTGGTGAATTCACCCCAAGAAATGCAACACGTGACTGAAAATTTTTCCTCTCAGTTAAATGATCCTCCTGGCCAGCTTTCACAGAATAAAACTTTCTGTTTGACACTGTTGCAAATCATAATAGATACATATATGAGAACTCCTGAACTTGTTCATCTATAGTGTATCAGTTTGGCATGGAGTTTCTTAGCCTCACTTAGCCTAACACTTCACACTACAGTATGATAGAAAGCAACACATTTCACCTCCTAGCAACATTTTCAGGCTGTTCGTTGTAAATGGATTTTGGAATCTCTTGTTTTGTACAGACAAAGACCTTGGTGCGGAAAGAGAACTTAACCAAGAAAAGCTATTTTGCCATTTTTACAGATGTTATCCACATTTTTCAAAGGAATTAGGTAGAGGGTACAAGATTGGTACAACTGTTTATAGAAGCAGTACATTAATCTCCTTACATGTGTAATTGATGTGAATATCATCTGCACTGGAACCTGTCATGTCGAACAGAGAGACCTAGGGGTGCAGGTATATAGTTCCTAGAAAGTGGCATCACAAGAAAACGGGGTGGTGAAGGCTGCATTTGGCAAGCTTGCCTTCATCAGTTAGAACATTGAGTATAGGAGTTGGGACATCATGTTAAATCTGAACAAAATATCAGTCTGGCCACATTTGGAATATTGCATATAATTCTGGTCATCCTGCTGTAGGAAGGATGTTATTAAATTGGAAAGGGCACAAAAAGGATTTTACTAAGAGGGAAGGAGACACTAGATAGGCTGGGACATTTTTCCCTGGAGCGTTGGAGGCTGAAGGGTGAGCTTATAAAGTTTCATAAAATCATAAGGGGCATAGATAAGGTTGTTTCCCCAGGGTAGGGGTGTAAAAATCTAGAGGGCATAGGTTTCAATCATTATCAAGAACCCAGCTTTCTTCTGACTAGAGACTGATGAGGACATGATGGATCTAGTTTTCTCTAGCCAGAAAAAAATGATAGATTTTGTTCCATGTCCTGTATTCAACCCTCACCTCTTCCCCTTTGTCTCAGAACATTAATAGAGTCCTCCTTGTCCTCACCATCCACCCCACCAGCCTCCTCATTCTACAAATCATCCTGTGCCATTTCTGTCACCTCTAGCAAGATGTCATCACTCAACATACCTTCCTCTGCTTTTCCGCATTCTGAAAGAACCATTTCTTCCATAACAATCTGGTCTCTGTGCACACACATCATGCCTTTCCTGCTCCTGTACAATGATCTGTAATAATTGATCCTCTTCCCTCCCCATCCAAATCTCCAAACACCCTGCTTCATTAAATTTTGTAGATCACATTAGCTGATCACAATGTGGGCTCTTCCACACTGAAAGGACAATATGGATGACCCTTTGCAAAACATATCACATCAGCCTCCTTGTGTGACCCTGCCTGCCATGTTAATTGTCTAGCCCATTCCACTCTGGCCTCTCTGTCATTGGCCTCAATAAAAGCTTGGGGAACAGCACCCCATCTTTTGAGTAGACACATTACAACCTTAAGAACTCAACAGTTCAACATTTTCAGATCACAAAACTCCTCCCATATTTGGTGTTGGTGCTGAGACTGCTTTCCCCATTTTTACTTTTTCTGACACATCTTTTCTTTCTTTTGTTGTCCTATTTACATAGAACATAGAAAATAGAACAATACAACGCAGAACAGGCCCTTTGCCCCTCAATGTTGCGCCAACCTGTGAACTATTCTAAGCTCATTCCCCTATCCATGTACTTATCCAAGGACTGGTTAAATCTCCCTAATGTGGATGAGTAGGGCATTCCACACCCTTACCACTCTCTGAGTAAAGAACCTGCCTCTGATATCTATCTTAAATCTATCACCCCTCAATTTGTAGTTATGCCCCCGTGTACAAGTTGACATCATGATCCTAGGAAAAAGACTTTACATCTAATTTTGACTTACAACATATAGGCTTATAGCCAGGTCTCCAATCAGTCAATCTTTTAACTTGTCCTATGTTTGTTGTCATTTGTTCAAATTTTGTGACTTCTTTTATTAAGTCCCGTGGGTCTCAACTTCTGTCTATTTTAAAACTGAAGGTTACTTATTCCAAATCGGACTATAACATAAAATTGGTGACCTGGTCTCAGATCAAAACAGACCCCATTCATCTGTAAACTTCTTGAGACCCCAGCGATGATCGGAAGCCAAATTGGACTGGATTTGCAGCAAACAATGTTTACTCAGCAAGTTGCAAGTCTATTTACAGAGCCTGACTGAAGTGAGTTTCTACAAGCTGTAGCAAACCACTGGGCAACTAAAACTACAGCAACACTTCCTAATAACAACATGAAGGATAATTTTTCTAACAAAATGAAGGGAGTGTAGAATAGTTACGTTACAGAATTACAGAACTGTTACAACAGAGAAGGAGACCGTTCAGCTCTTGGTACCTGAACTGGTTCTACTCTCGAATACCAACTCTTTGCCTTTTCCCCCATTTTCCTGCACCCTATCCGTATACAATATAAATGTTATGCATTCATCCAATTCCAGTTACTTATGTGAAGAACCACATATTTTTCATTTTGGACCACAAACTGGAAAATGGAAGTTGGTCACTGCTATATAAAGTACCTGAAGGGTTTTATGACTTCAAGATTAAGTGGGATTCTGTAGTGTACACTTTTGCTATATAAGGTTATGTTACTTTTCAGAGCAGTGACGTGTATATATTATGAGTTAGAATGGCACCAGGAGTCTTTGAATTGAGGAAAAACTGCTGAGTGGAAACCTTTGGATTAGTTCACTTTGCAGTTTGATACAGAATGTGCAATGAAGGTGGATCTAGAAACCATATATGTCCGCAAATAAAAATGATTTTTAAACTAAATAGAGACTCTAAAGAAAAAAGTTTAATACATGATTAGTAGGCTTATACACTTGATGATCAGGTCCTGGGAGCATTGCTGAATGAAGAGAACTTGGAGTGCAGGTTCATAGCTCCTTGAAAGTGGAATCACAGGTAGATAGGATAGTGAAGAAGGCCTTTATTGGTCAGAGTATTAAGTACAGCAGTTGGGAGGACATGTTGTGGCCGTACAGGTCATTGGTTAGGCCCCGTTTGGAATATTGTGTGAAATTCTGGTCTCCTTCCTATCGGAAGGATGTTGTGAAACTTGAAAGGGTTCAGAAAAGGTTTACAAGGATGTTGCCAGGATTGGAGGATTTGAGCTATAGGGAGAGGTTGAATAGGCTGGGTCTGTTTTCCCTGGAGTGTCAGAGGCCGAGGAATGACCTAACAGAGGTTTATGAAATCATGAAGGGCATGGATAGGATAAATATACAAAGTCTTTTCCCTTCAGCTAGGGAGTCCAGAACTAGAGGGCATAGGTTTAGGGTAAAAGGGGAAAGATATAAAAGAGACCTAAGGGCAACTTTTTCACACAGAGGGTGGTACGTGTATGGAATGAGCTGCCAGAGGAAGTGGTAGAGGTTAGTACAATTGCAACATTTAAAAGGCATCTGTATGGGTATATGAATAGGAAGGATATGTGCCAGGTGCTGGCAGGTGGGACTAGATTGGGTTGGGATATCTAGTCAGCATGGACAAGTTAGACCGAAGGGTCTGTTTCCATACTGTACATCTCTATAACTGTAAAAGACCTTGGTGCATCTGATCAGCTATTGATTCAAAGATTCATCATTGCTCTGCAGACAACATTGTGTTATCATTACTAAAATCAAAACAGCAGTGAGAATCAACTCTCCACCCTTGTAGTCTGGACTTTGATTGACAGAATTTGATGTCCTGACTACATAGTTTGTAAACCCATGATATTTATGGCAAACTTTTGTTGTTTTATCTGTCTTATCAATTAATGATTTTGTGTATACTTATGGTTTTAAAGGAGTATAATTCAGGTTTCATAACTTTTTAATCCTTTTATTACCATTTGCTAAAAACATAATTTCCTTACAATAAATACAATAATTTTCCTGTTAATAGCAAATCCTGGAGTGATTAGTGTTTGCCCTGTATAACAATCCATCTTTGATTTGATTTATTATTGTCACATATACCCCGGTACAGTGAACCAGTTTTGTTTTGCTTGTAGTACAGGCAGATTATACCATGCAAAGTGCATTAGGGTGATAGAACAGAGCAAAGAATATAATGTTACGGCTGCAGAGAAGGTGCACAGGGTGAGGTCAACATTAAATTTAAAATTTGAGGGGTTCATTCAGAAGTTTAATGACAGCGGGAAAGAAGCTGTTCTTGAATCTGTTCATACATGTATGCAAACCTTTATATCTTCTGCCCAATGAAAGAGGGTGGTCAAGCAAATTATTCATTTTTAATGTTTTAATTAGATAATTATATATTTGTGATAGCTTTTGGAAGATTTGATTAGCACCAGTCTCTTCCCAATTCAGATGTAGCACCCAAAAGCAATGCAGTCTGCAGGTATTATTCAAAGAATGATAAAATTCCTACAGTGTGGAAGCAGGCCTTTTGGCCCATTGAGTCCACATTAACCCTTTGAAGAGCATCCCATCCAGACCCAAACCTCTAACAAATCCCTGAAAGCTTGTATTTCCCATGGCTAATCCACCTCATCTACACATCCCTAGATACTATGGGCAATTTAGCATGACCAGTCCACCTAACCTGCACATCTTTGCACTGAGGGAGGAAATGAGAATCCAGAGCACCCAAAGGAAACCCACACAGACACAGGGAGAATGTGCAAATTCCAAACAGACAGTCACCCAAGGATGGAACCAAATCCTGGTCCCTTGTCCTGTGAGGCAGCAGTGTTCACCACTGAGCCATCGTGCCACCCTGTTGTAAGGGAATTATCTAATCCCTTCCTTTCTATCCAGGAATGGTGCTGACATTGCAAGTTGCTCCAGTTCCTTAAGTATTTAATTTCTACATGAAATACCTCAGGGACAACACCCTGTAATTCTGGTCTCTAATTCCGGTCTATTAAACTATTTCCACGTCTAATTTTCTGTGAACAACCTTAGCGTTAACTCTACGCTTGTGACTTGAGTGATTAAGATTATTTTCAGTGGTCAAGGTAGATACATGGAGTGACAAATTTACAACTCATTTATATTCTTAAGAGCTACACAAATCTGCAGTGCAGAATTTCTCAGTTTCTCGCATTACATTCCTTAACAGCCCTCTGACAATAGAAAAGGAAATCAAGCAGGAAGTAAACTGAAGTGTTGATAGGCTATATTTCATTGAGCACATCAAAGGTTAATTTCTTTCATAAAATGTTTTAGGTCACATCTAAAGGTTGTTTTCAATGCAACAATTTCTTTCATCAATCCCAATGCTAATGCATTATATATGAAGGCACACTGACAGACACAGTGATTTTGGATAACAGATATTGTAATTCCAATAACAATAACTTGAATTAACCTTCTTTAAACAATGAGTATAGAGGCTGGTAAGTCATGTTGCGGCTGCACAGGACATTGGTGAGGCCCTTTTTGGAATATTGCATTCAATTCTGGTCTCCCTGTTGTAGGAAGGATATTGTGAAACTTGAAAGGGTTCAGAAAAGATTTACAAGATGTTGCAAGACTTGGAGGGTTGACTTAAAGGGAGAGACTGAATGGGGCTATTTTCCCTGAAGCGTCGAAGGATGAGTGGTGATCTTTAACTGTCAACCAGAAGTTGGTGAAGATCTGCTTTCCTTTCTTGGTCAGAGCATTGAGTATAGGAATTGGGAAAAGATGTTGCAGCTGTACAGAACATGGGTTAGGCCACTTCTGGAATATTGCATACAGTTCTGATCTCCCTCCTATTGGAAGGACGTTGTGAAACTTGATAGGGTTCAGAAAAGATTTACAAGTATGTTGCCAGGGTTGGAAGGTTTGAGCTATAGGGAGAGGCTGAACAGGCTGGGGTTTTCTTCCTAAGAGCGTCTGAGGCTGAGGGATGAACTTTAGAGGTTTATAAAATCATGAGAAGCTTGGTTAGGGTAAATAGAGAAGATCTTTTTCCCTGGGGTGGGGGAGTCTAGAACTAGAAGGCATAGGTTTAGGGTCAGAGAGGAAAGATTGGATAGAGCTCTTAAAGATAGTGGAGTCAAGGGGTATGGAGATAAGGCTGGAACAGGATACTGATTAGGAATGATCAGCCATGATCATATTGAATGGCGGTGCAGGCTCGAAGGGCAGAATGGCCTACTCCTGCATCTATTGTCTATTGTCTATTTAAAAGGGGCCTTAAGGGGCAACCTTTTCACACACAAAGTGGCGCGTGTATCTAATGAGCTACCAGAGGAAGTGATGGAGGCTGGTACAGTTACAATATTTAAAAGGCATCTGGACGGTTTTTGAATAGGAAGGGTTTAGCAGGATAGGAGCCAAATGCTGGCAACTGGGACCAGATTAATGTAGAGTATATAGTCGGCATCGACAAGTTGGACTGTCTCCATGCTGTATAACTCTATGACACTAAGTGACTTTATGTTTCAAACCAGAGGTGTTCTCACTCCTCCTTTCTGTCTGTGGAAAAATTGATGACTCCATGCGCACTTGCTGTGCTGAAGCTCAGCCGTCGCAGTGACTGAAAAGCCTCCCATGAACTTCTCAGTGAAGTTATGAACCTATTCCACGTGTCATATCATGCTTGGGGAATGAGCTAGGACAGCAGGTGGGTGGAAATGTGCAGCTGTGACCTACAGGGCCCACTCAGACTTTGGTAAGAGAACTGCACTGTTCCACCTGGAATTAGGGGGGAGTTGAAGTGTCAAGATAATTCCTGTCAGGACCATCTGGTTGCTTTTAAGTTTTTCCTGGTACACTTGGAGGCAATCAACAACCGTGTTATTTGAATGGAATTTTGTGCCAAATTACAATAGGATTTAGAATGAGTGCTGATTCAACATTTTGAGAACTATAATTACAAGAACGATAAGAAATTCTAGAATTTTCAGGAAAATAAAGGGCTTTTGACTGATGCCATTTTACACTTAGGGGAAACCCCTCTTACTTGCTTTCATCCAACTTTCAAAATGTCTTTCTGTTCCTTCCTCCCACAAAGACTTCTAAATATTAGAAATCCTATGACAAAGGGAAGGACACTATTTTTAATTTGTTCAGGGGATGCATAAAACACTGGCTCAGCCAGTATTTATTGCCCATCCAGTGGCTTATTGGGGCTATTTCAGAGGGTAGTTAAGAGCCGACCACATTGCTGTAGGTCTGGAGTCACATGGAGGCCAAAGCAGGTCAGGATGGCAGATTTCCTCCACTAAGTACAAGAGTGAATCATGTGCATGTATATTTTTTTTAATGCTAGTGGTTGCTACTCAGCTAGTTTTTAATTCCAGATCGTTACTGAATTCAAATTTCACATTCTGTTGTGTTGGGATTTGAACCTATATCCCT
Source organism: Chiloscyllium punctatum (assembly GCF_047496795.1). Lineage (NCBI taxonomy): Eukaryota > Metazoa > Chordata > Chondrichthyes > Orectolobiformes > Hemiscylliidae > Chiloscyllium > Chiloscyllium punctatum. Next base: position 51,742,266 of record NC_092777.1, read on the forward strand.
ATCAGACCAAGTTCTGGATATTACAAGCCCAGCATATTACTACTGCACCACAACTTTCCTGAATTCAGCCTCTCCTGTCAGTGCACCTACTGAGCAAGGACAATCAGTCCGATCTTCTTGGTTGGGATTGATCTGTTGCTCTTTATCCGACAATGCAGGTAAATATCTAAGGTTTTTTAAATGTTATAGGCATTCCTGCTGCTACCTATCCTTCCAGGTAGTGAATTCCAGACCCTCAGTCCCTTCTGGGGAAAGGTGTTCTCTTCAATTCACCTATAATTAATTTACCAATCTCTTTAAATATCCACCCATAGTTATTGATCTCTTGCTAAAGATAATAGCTCCTTCCTACTCATATTCTGTAGAACCTGGATAATATTGCCGATCTCAAATGAATCTCCCTTCAGCCCCCTCATCACAAATTAATTCCAGCACATCTAACATTTCCACATGGCTAAAATTCTCCATTCCTGGCTACAAATTCATAAATCTCCTCTGTATCCTGCTCAACCTAAAAACATTGATCATGTAATGTGACCAAAACTGTTGTGACCTAGCTAGCGTTTATGCAGTTATAGCTTTAAGTCCATAGCCATATATCCTATGTCATTGTGACCTAAGGTAAGTATCCTTTATGCATTCTTAACCAATTTATCTTCCTATCCTGTGACCTTCAGAGATCCATGGATATGTACTCCAAGGTTTCTCTGTTCCTCTTTGCTTCTTAATGACTATAACCTGTTGGGCATTTCTTTTTATTATTTACACTCTCCATATATTACCTCACACATCTCAATTTAATTTCTTCTGTCACTTTTCTATCCAACTGTAAATCCATTAATATCAACCACGTGAGTATCATCTAAAACTTCTAAGTTGTGCCCATTATATTTAAATCTAAGTCATTGACATGTAGCATCAAAAGCGAGGTGTCCAGACACAGGTTTGGTAAAAAAAGATCCCACTGGAAGCAGATTTCTGTCAAATATTACCCTTTGGTTCCTGCCACTATATTAATTTTGCATCCAACTTGCCACTTGCCCTCGAATCCCAAAGGCATATTTTTTCCACCAAATCTGCCATTTCAACCATAGTCAAAGGGCTTGTAGACTTCAACACTTTAGGGGTGGGAAAGGCTTGTATCCATGAAGAGTCAATAAAACATACTGCCTTCCTGTCTACCACATCAAAAATATTCAATCAAACTGGGATGTGTTGCCTGTGATTACCAACTCCTTGCTTACTGCCCTTGATTAATGTGTGCCTTTCTAAATGACCATGTTGCTGAATTCTTTTTTCCCACAACTAAGATTAGGCAGGCTGACTTAGTCTGTCCTTAACTTACAAATAGTACAAAGGTAGCAATTCAGCAGTTCTCCAGCATCACACCTGGCAGAGATGAAGTTAGCTTCCACTTAATGAATCTCTGCATTGATCTCAATTATTTCAAGTGATAGCAAGTCCAGATTCCAAGTCCATCTCTGGGTAGAGAATTTTCACTTGGGTTACTGATTGGATTTATTGAACTGAGGTTTTTAAGTTATAAAGCTGCCATGCAACAATAGATGCATCAATTACAATGCTGATTTCTTATTAATGAAGATGACAAAGCAAGCTAAATAACTTGGTGACCATATTAACCAATGAATACAGTCTTTCTCATGACTGAGTTATTTGGATTTTCTTCATAAATGGAACTAAAATTGATCATTTCACCTCATAAGTTATACGATTTGCATCATTTTACGAGAATGTTTCCTATATGACAAATGTATTAGTTTACAGAAAATGTTACCAGTTTACTCTTAACAGGGATGATTGAAGCCGTGGGTAGACGGTAACACTCCCAACAAAATAATACGCAGTTGCCCCCTTCATTTCTGAGACGGGTTTGGCTTCCATGATGGAAAATTGCCAGAGAGGAATTTATGCTGCAGGAATTCTCCAGGGAACTTCTTAGGAATCTGAAAATTGGATCCTGGCTCTGATCCCTCAAGCGTTTTAAATTAAAATCTTCACTTATTGACCTTTTACTGATGTAAAATCCAAAATCTGACTCCAGCCTCCATGTACAGTTTGTCAATACAGTGTTTTGGGGCTGCATTATGACGTAGTTTCATATGCTATGTCTCTGATCTTCTGTGCCTCTGCTGACTCTTTCTTTCAGTCATGTCACTCAAGCTACAGATTTTTATTACACTACACCCCCAGGAATATTTTAATCCATGGCTGCAATACATATTTAACTGACTTTGACCATTTTTATTTCACACTGGTATCAAGAAAAAAACTCAAGACCTTGGTGGGGAGCCAGAAACAATGGTCCTGGCCAGCCAATTGTTCACAGCAAGGGGTATAATAAATGTTTGGATTTACATTAGCAAAAAATCATTTCAAGATTGTCAATTTCACCACTGCTTTTGATTTTCAAATCATTATGTCAATCACTCTAGTATCCCTTTCAGACGTACATTGAAGATTTAATGGTCAGTCTGTTATAAAACTGAGCATAAGATTATGAAAGTAGCAGCTCTCAGTCTGTAAAACTGATGAATCATGTGTTCCATTGCAAAAGATTAGACAATGCAAAAATTTGTCCCAAATCACTGCCAACATTGACAACCTCTGCTTTGCTGACTAATGGGAGAAAATAATTAGATAAAAGCATATTAGGTATAATTAATGTCACACCATTAAATGCTTGCTGAAACTGTCAGTATTAAAATCAATGCTAGTATTTATGACATTGTATTTTGGAAAAACTAAACAGTGCCACTGCACCTAATTAGCTCTTCACTTTATTTGGTAATGTGGTGAAAATCTTGGCATTTGTTCCACTAATGACACTGACAACATCCATATTTTACAATGAACTGCAGAACTTATTTTAAAACCATAGATCTAAGACTTGCCAGATGTACCACGCACCAAACCTATTGCACCAACCAAGAGACTAGGGTTGCCGAATCTCCCATATTTGAAAGGCCTAAATGAGGTCACAAGCTCTTTTTGTAATAGTCAAATGGTGACTTCACTTGACTTCTGTGACTATAAGTGAAGAATTCTCATTCAAAACTAATCCCAGACTAAATCCAACAGATTGCAGTCAAAGTTAGAATGGACCTGCGTCAGAAGGCCCTTTGGAGCTGTTTTATGCAAGTGACTTCTCTTTTTATTATTCAGGTCACCTTAGTAAAAAGACTGTTTAATTGTCAACTAGAAGATATGCAAGAGCAGACTGACATGATTCCAAATTTCTATTAATGTGGGAGAAAGGCATAAACTCTGACCAACATTGCCTTCGCAGCATAAGAAACACACACTATTCTGTCACAAAGTAGATTCACACATCAAAAAACTGGCATTCTTTATTTTACAACACTCAATCGTTTTAAAATTGATCTATTACTAAGGGTTTATAAATGAGAGGTGTTGGACTAGTGTCACTGCATATTAAGCTTTCATTTTCAGTTTTCGTTGCTGACGTCTATATTGTACATGGTTAACACAACTTAGCTAGGAACATTTCATAGCCATTCTATTAGCCTTTTTTCAATCCACTTCGGTTCTGTTGAAAGAAACATTCTTAAAATGCAATTAAAGAATCCCACAGGCATTTAATATGTCAGTTTAAAACATCTTCCAAAATATTTTTTAAAAATCATCTACCTTAAAATTTAAGACACAATATAAGAAGTTACTTTTCAAGACAACTTAGCTCTGGGTCACATGGAAAATCAAGTAAACAGTTTCAAATTAAATTTGAAGCATGACCTCTTTCACAGCACTATTGCCTTTTAAAGAACTGTAGCTGCTCTGTGTGTTGTTTATATTTTACATACAGAGTGGGCACCTTGATTGCATGCTGTACATGCAAGGCTGCTTACAATCATGTTTACAGTATTTCCTGAATTACTGCGGTATCACATTCAAACTGAGCCCATTTTTCTTTAATCTCAGTGTTGTGTCTTTAGACTTCCACAGCTGCCATCTCTGCTCACTTTATTTATTTTCAAGAGCTGAAACTCCACTGAGTCATCTTTCTGCTGCATCCATTTAAAACCCGTGACTTTGAACTGAATCATTTACCATATTATATTTAACTGGATAATAATTTTGTAAAATGCACAATAGAACACAAAGAACAAAGAAAATTTACAGCCCAGGAATAGGCCCTTCGGCCCCAGAAGCCTACTATCTAAACCTGTCACCAAATTCCTAACCATCTGTATCCCTCTGCTCCCCACCTACTCATGCATCTGTCCAGACGCATCTTAAATGAGTGTACCATGCCTGCTTCTACTACCTCTGTTGGCAACGCATTCCATGCACCTACCACCCTCAATGTAAAGTATCCCCCTTAAACTTTTCTCCTCTCACCTTGAAAGCGTGACCTCTCGTTATGGACCCTTCACCCTGGGAAAAAGCTTGTCTCTATCTACCCTGTCTATACCCTTCATGATTTTGCAGACCTCAATCAGGTCCCCCCTCAATCTCCTTTTTTCTAAGGAAAACAATCCTAACCTACTCAACCTCTCTTCATAGCTAGCACCTTCCATACCAGGCAACATCCTCGTAAGCCTTCTCTGCACCCTCTCCAAAGCATCCACATCCTTTTGGTAATGTGGCGACCAGAACTGTACATAGTATTCTAAATGTGGCCAAACCAATGTCTCATACAATTTTAACATGACCTGCCAGCTCTTATACTCAATACCCCGTCTAATGAAGGCAAGCTTATCATATGCTGTCTTGACCATTCTATCCACCTGTGCAGCAACCTTCAGGGTACAATAGACCTGAACTCCCAGATCTCTCTGGTCATCAACTTTTCCCAAGGCTCTTCCGTTTACTGTATAATTCGCTCTAGAATTAGACTTCCCAAAATGCATCACCTCATATTTTCCTGGATTGAACTCCATCTGTCACTTCTCAGCTCAACTCTCCAGTCTATCTATATTATCCTGTATTCTTTGACAGTCCCCTATGCTTTCAGTACTCCACCAATCTTCGTGTCATCTGCAAACTTGCTGATCATACCAACAGTGCCCTCTTCCAGATCATTTATGTATATCACAAACAACAGTGGCCCCAGCACTGATCCCTCTGGAACACCACTGGTCACCTTTCTCCATTTCAAGAAACTCCCTTCAACTACTACTCTCTGTCTCCTGTTGCTCAACCAGTTCTTTATCCACCTAGCTGGAACACTCTGCACACCGTGTGACTTCACTTTCTCTATTGGTTTACCATGGGGAACCTTATCAAAGGCCTTACTAAAGTCCATGGATATGACATCTACAGCCATTCCTTCATCTATCAACTTGGTCACTTCCCCAAAGAACTCTATTAAGTTGGTAAGGCATGATCTCCCCCGCACAAAACCATTTTGCCTATCACTGATAAGCCCATTCTTTCTCAAATATAAATGGATTTTATCCCACAGTACCTTCTCCAGCAACTTGACCACCACTGATGTCAGGCTTTACTTGTCTATAGTTACCCAGAATATCCCTACTACCTTTCTTGCACAAGGGTACAATAATTTTAGATAAGCATCTAAAAACAAAGGGTTTGGAACTACTTGAATAGGAATTTGATATCTTCCTGGGACCTCCACATGGGTCTACACTGAGCGTCAAAATCAAAGAATAATTTGACGAGATTTGTTTGGGTGGTGCGATGGCAAAATGGTTAGCGCTGTGTCACAGCGCCAGGGGCCTGGTTTCGACCTCAGCTTCAGGTGACTGTCTATGTGGAGCTTGCACACTCTCTCCTGCGTGGGTGCTACAGTTTCTTCACAAGGTACAAAGCTGAACAGGTTAGGCGGTAACCACAGCAAATATTGGTATAGGGTTGGTGGGGCTGGATCTGGGTGGGATGCTCTTCAAAGGGTTGGTGCAGACTCAATGGGCTGAATGGCCTCAAGATTAGGGTGGTACTGGAAAATCACAGCAGGTCAGACAACATTCGAGGAGCAGGAAAATCGATGTTTCAGGCAAAAGCACTTCATCAGGAACCGTACTGTGCTTACGCTATTGTGCACGTAACAGCAACAGGAGTGCTTACCACTGCCTGGGATTCATGCCTTCAGCACCATATTTAAAACCCAGCTTGCACCAGGTCAAATACTGTCAGCTACAAATGGCCGTTCACAGTAACATTCGGAACATAGAAATAGGAAAAGTCCATTCAGCCCCTTCAAGCCTGTTCTGCCAATCAATGAGATCCTGGCAGATCTGTTGGCTAACTCCATATACCTGTCTTTCACCCATATTCCTCTACACCTCAGACTAAGCCCCGCTCTCTGCAACTGGATCCTCTGTTTCCTGACCCACAGGTCACAATCAGCGAAGATTGCGGATATTTCATCCTCACTCACACTCAACACTGGAGACCCCCAGGGGTGTGTACTCAGCCCCCTAAGTACACATTGAATACCCATGACTGCGTCGTCAATTACCAGACTGATGCCATTTACCAGTTTGCTAATGACACAACTGTAGTCAGTCGAATCTCAGATGGCGACAAAACAGACTACAGACAGGGGATGGAAGACCTGGAAAAATGGTGCACTGAGAACAACTTAGTTCTCAATGCCGGCAAAGCCAAAGAACCCATTATTGACTTTCAGGGGGATGTTACTGGTGCCCCCCTACACATTGACATTGTAGAGGTGGCATGAGTGGAGAGGGAAAGCTCCTGGGAATGGTCATCCCTAGACTGACCTAAGCATCAGAACCACATTTTCAGGTGACCTTATTCCCCACCTGCTCCATGTTGTCTTGATGGAAGAACAGGCAGCATTGTATCTACATGGCCTCAGTCAGGAGGTTGCATGACAAAACTATCATCCATGGTTGCAGAGTTTAATCGTTACTTGCAAGTAACCATCCTTGGAGTGCATGTGGCCCTAGAAATGAAGCAAGTGTTGAGAATTTTCAAAGATTTAGACATCTTGGTGGCTTCCAGAGGACCTGATGCAGACATTTGGGATGTGGTAACAATGATGACAAATAACTTGCACACTGATGGAACAGGATCCTTTCCAGTTGACGAAGTCAGCACATTATGAAACAGAACCCAAAACACAAGTGTGTGCAGTCTGCAGCGTACTTTACCTGGGGAAAGCCAGCTATGTTGGCAAAGTTTATTGCCCGGGTGGCAGTAATGATCCCACATCCAACAGGGCATGATTTTCTCACATCCTTGCCCCATCACAATTATTGCCTCCTCTACATCCTAGCATGCTGCCTCCAGCACATGCAGTTGACTTCTCCGAATCACATTGATCACTCATCTAGAAGTGCATGAGCAGCAGTTATATGGGCCCACCCCCAACTGCAGGTACCTCTCCAAGCTGCTCATTATCCTGACTTGGAAACATAGTGTCATTCCTTCAGTGTCATGGCGTCAAACTTCTAAAACTCCATCGCTAATGGCATCGTGGGTGTACCTACATCAGCAGTTCACCATCACCTTCTCAGGGGCACTAAGGATAACCAAATTATCCACATGAATGACACAAAATACCATGCAGTGTGATTAGCACATAGGCTGCTGGCACATGTCATAGATGGGTGGTTGACAAAGTCTGGTGCCACTCAGCAACATGTCCGCTCCTTTGACTGATCCTTGCTGACAATCATGACAAGCTGCTTGGCATTGTATCTGTGCTAAACAGCAAGGCATGACAAAAGTATTGTGAGCCTTTAAGACAACTCAAGCCAGAGATGATGTGAATATCTAAGTAGGAGCAAATTCAGGGAGTGCTAAGAGAGTGTGTAACCCTGACATGCACCGTACTCTAAGACCTGAGGTGGGTGCCCTTCCCAGAGCACATAGCAACCTGGCAGCAGTGAGGCAGAAAGTGAGGACTGCAGATGCTGGAGATCAGAGTCAAGAGTGGGGTGCTGAAAAAGCATTGCAGCTCATTTCTGATGAAGGGCTTATGCTTGAATTGTCAATTCTCCTGCTCCTTGGATGCTGCCTGACCTGCTGTGCTTTTCCAGCACCACACACTCGATAGTGATCTATGGTGTCAGTGTGCTCGAAAGGTGCAGCTTTGAAGTGGATAACTATATTCCAAATTAGTTTGATTTGTGCCATAGCGATGTGGTAAGGCTTGTATATGCCCAATGCCAATCTCTGGGGGCAGGAATGCAAGTAGTCATTGCCCAGGGAGTGTGCCCTGAGATGTTGGAATCTGCTGGCCAAGATGGAAACCCAGAAGAGCTGGAGCTGCCTGGTACTTGCTCTAACATTCATGTTGGGAATTGTCACTACAAGAAAGAATAGGAAATTGCATATAAATTAGATGAGATACAGTAATATTCCAGTCAAGGTGGCAGCAGAGTACGATGCTTCAACTGGAGCTCTTCCACTCCTTCTCCTTCCTTTTCTTTTTTCCCCTTTTTATTTCACTTCTTCTCCCCCTTTGTTGTTTGGGATTCCAGCCTGGTCTTCTGGCAGCTTGTGCCATCTCTTGCAGCTGGTGGTTGGCCCCACCCTGGTCTCTCAGCAGCTCATGGTGGGTCCCGGCCTAGTCTCTCGGGACTCGTGGTGGGTCCTAGTCTGGTCACACGCGGGGCTCGTGGTGGGTCCTGGCCTGGTCTCTCGGGGCTCGTGGTGGATTTGGGCCTGGTTTCTCAGGGCTCATGGTGGGTCCTGGCCTGGTCTCTCAGGACTCATGGTGGGTCCAAGCCTGGTCTCTCGGGGCTCGTGGTGGGTCCCGGCCTGGTCTCTCAGGGCTCGTAATGGGTCCCGGCCTCGTCTCTCAGGGCTCGTGATGGGTCCCGGCCTGGTCTCTCAGGGCTCGTGGTGGGTCCCAGTCTGTTCTAACAGGGCTCATGGTGGGTCCCAGCCTGGTCTTTCGGGGCTCATGGTAGATCCCGGCCTGGTCTCTTGGGATTCGTAGTGGGTCCCGGCCTGGTCTCTCGGGATTCGTGGTGGGTTCCAGACTGGTCTCTCAGGGCTCGTGGTGGCTCCCGGTCTGGTCTCTCTCAGGGCTCGTGGTGGGTCCCGGCCTGGTCTCTTGGGATTCGTGGTGGGTCCCGGCCTGGTCTCTCGGGATTCGTGGTGGGTACTGGCCTGGTCTCTTGGGATTTGTGGTGGGTCCCAGCTTGGTCTCTTGGGGCTCATGGTGGGTCCTCACCTGGTGTCTTGGCGGCTTGTGGAGGCTCTCAGCGGCTCACGGCAGTGTCTCAGCTCGGCATGTGAGTGGATCCTGCCTAGGCATGTTCCTGAGTCAGTGGGGGACATTGGAAAGGCAGCAGAGTCAGCAGCAGCAACAGCAAGAACAGTTAGCAAAGCAAGATAAGCAGAGGACTCAAAGATTCTTAATTACTCTTTTATTTTCATAATTTAAAGTACGAAAGAGTTTCGTATATTAGCTATTTCTTTTTTTTTCAACTGTTCTATGAAGTAAGGCTTAACTTTCATTTCTCTTACTACTTTGTACCTAAGCTTTGTTTTTGTACCCAGGTATCTTGCTACCTAAGATAGCGCTATGTATACTCACTGTTCTCCCGTACTTCTCTACTTGAGTACACATGGCAATAAAATTCTGAAATCTAAAAATCTAAATCTAATGAGACTAAATTATTGCAAATAGGACACACACTCACTAGTGAATTCCTTTCTCACTGCGTAAACCTGAGGTGTAATATCAGACTTTATTTTCTCAATATCGAGAATGTCATTTTTGCGATCTTGCTATACTTTCATAACTGCCTCACCATTGTCCAGGTTGGTTAGGGGCTGGCAAAATTCATCTCTGCTTCATATTTTCAGTCAAACAATGTGACATCAATTTATATAATCCGAGAGAAGTCAGGCCAGTTTAAAATTTAGTTATCGCTTATTTCTATATTTTTATTATTTTATTTTCCCCCAATTTTAATTTCCACACCCACAATCTTGACATGTGACAATACTGTCTTCTGGCTGGACACTTCACCTTGAACTGGTGGTCTTTAAGGTTGTCGTCCAGTGACAGACTCTTAAAAAGAAGAAGGATAGTCTCCAGACTTATAACGGCAGAGGCTTGGGCATCTTGAAAGCTGTTGTTGGATTCATTACTTGATGCTCTGGCCAACAAATTGTGCAAAGCTATTTCCATGTTGTTATCTCATAACATGTTTACATCATGACATAAGTATCCACGTGACCAATTAATTCTCCCTTCCTTCCCAGTCCAACCTTGTGATTCCAATAGCCTTTTATTCTTTTTCACTTTATCTGAACTTTAACTAATTTGTTGACTTACTTTCTACTTCTCCTCAGGCACTGCAATGTAATGTATGTGATGACATTAATGTATTGTATAAGCAGTTAGTTGGTCTTTATTTTGGGAACATTTGTATAACAGGATCCCTGAAGTAAATCAGATGAAATAGAAGTTGACAGGTCTCCACTGTGAATACCACTCTCTGGATCTAAATACAGTGTCAAAGTACAATGTAGATCAGTGATCACAACACACTGCTCCCTCATGAATCAGTTGGGGAGCTAGCTCCAGCTTTATACAGGCCTTATTGTTGTGATAAAACTGTACAGCAAATTCACCATCGGTTTTCCTTTACCAATAAAATTCCAGCTGTGCAACTCTGTCCTCATAATAGATAGCCTTACCCGTAAAATCAGTCTTACATTTTAATCTAAGTCCTAACCAATAACCTTTTTACAAGGTGCCAAACGATATTGACATGTACCAGGAGAAGTAGATGAGAAAAAGTACAACTGAATATTTGGCAGATTTTTATTATTCTGAATTAAAATAGATTGGGGTTGAAATTGAACTTCTACAATTAAACAGAACAAGCCACTGTTTGATTGATAAACTTTTAACTAACTTGAGCTTCCACATGTGTTATTTGTGGTTCATTGACCAACAATAGACTTGACTCTGAATCAGACGTTTATTCGAAGTTTTAGTCAAAGACCAGAGAAAATATAGACACTCCAGTGTAATAAATAGTGAGAGACGACTGCACTGTTGGAAGTGCTGACTTTAAAGAACAAAGAACAAAGAACAGACAATACGGCTCAGGCAGAGGCTCTTTAGCCCTTCCAGCCTGCACCGACGTATTTTGCCCTTCCGTACTAAAACTGTCTTCACTTACAGGATCGTATCCCTCTATTCCCTTCCTATTCACATATTTGTGCAGGTGCTTCTTGAATACTGCTATTGTGTCTGCTTCCACCACCTCCACTGGCAATGCATTGCAGGCACTCACCACCCTTTGTGTGAAAAACATGCCTCACACATCTCTCTTAAACTCCACCTGTGAGGAGTGAGCCTGTGTCCTCTAATAATTGACCTTTTCACCCTGGGAGAAAGCCTCATATTTTCCCCACCGTCCATGCTGTTCACAATCTTATAAACTTCTATTAGGTCGCCCCTCAACCTCCTGCATTCCAGTGAAAACAAACCCATTCTACCCAACTTTTCTTCATAGCTAAAATCCCCCATACCAGGCAACATCCTGATAAACCTTTACGTTACTCTCATCAAAGCATCCACATCCTTCCGGTAATGCGGTGACTAGAACTGTACATGATATTCCAAGTGTGGCCTCACTAAAATTCTACAAAGCTGCAGGATAACTTGCCTATCTTTATACTCAATGCCCTTTCAATAAAGGCAAGCATGCCACAGGCCATTTTGATTACCTTAGCTATTTGCACTGCCACCTTCAGTGATCATGGACCTGCACACCTAGATCCCTCTGCATATCAAGGATTCTGCTATTCGTTGTTTAATTTCCACCTGTGCTTGACCTTCCAAAATGCATCATCTTACATTTACCAGGTTTAAACTCCATTTGCCATTTCTCTGTCCATGCCTCCAATTGATCTATGTTCTGTTGTATCCTCTTACAATCCTCCTCACGATCCACAACTCCAACCATATTTGTATCATCTGAAAACTTACTAATTATAACAGCCACGTTTTCCTCCATTTGTGCAAACCACGAAAAGCGGAGATCCCAGCACTGATCCCCTATGGAACACCACTACTCGCAACCTTCCATTCTGTAAAGCATCCTTCCACCTCTGTGTCCACTGACTAAGCCAGTCCTTTGTACATCTTGACAGCTCACCCCTGATACCATGTGACTTCACCTTTTGTACCAGTCTGCCATGAGGGACCTTGTCATTGAGATGTACAGCATGGAAACAGACCCTTCGGTCCAACCCGTCCACGCCAACCAGACATCCCAACCCAATCTAGTCCCACCTGCCAGCACCTGGCCCATATCCCTCCAAACCTTTCCTATTCATATACCCATCAAATGCCTTTTAAATGTTGCAATTGTAAGGCTTTACTGAAGTCCATGTAGACAACATCAACCACATTTTCCTTATCAATAATCTTCATCACCTCCTCAAAGAACTCAATCAAGCTAGTGAGTCACGACTCCCCCCACACAAAACCAGGTTGTCTATAGCTAAGAAGTTCATTTGCTTCTAAATGCATATGGATCTTGTCCCTGAGAATCTTGGAGGACCAAGAAACTGATAAGGTAAAGAACATAGAATTAGAATGCGACCTAGCAAAAAAAGAATATTCAAAAAAAGACTGTCCAACCATCTGTGGGTATGTAAAAATGAAAATATTTGGCTCAAGTGAATGTGGACTCATTATGGACAGAGTTAGGATAACTTACAAGGTAGGACTGAAAAAGGGGAGATAATCTAAATGTTAACTTTGTGTCTGTTTCCACTGAGCAAGGCACAAAAGATTTTCAAGAACTAGAGATCCAAGTGATTAGAGAGAAGGAGGAGTTGCAAGAAGAAGATAATACTGGGGAAACTACTGGGACTGAATGTTGATAAATCCCCAGGACATAATAGTTTACATCACAAAGTTTTGAAGGAGGCATCTATAGAGATAATCTGTAGAGATTCACGATAACTTGTAAATTCTATCGATTCTAGAATGTTTCCTGTGAATTTGAAGGCAAGAAATGTCAGCCCACTTTTTAAGAAGGGAACAAAGTAGAAAATGGGATCTATAGTTGTACATCAGTAGCAGGGAAATTATTCAAATTATTTCTAAAGGAGTATCATTTAGATCATAATAATCTGATTATGTATAGTCAGACTGGATTTGCAAATGGGAAGTCATGTTTGATGAAATTGCTGGAGCTTTTTGAAAGTGTTCCTAACAAAATTGATAATGGAGAGCCAATGGACCTAATATACTGAGGTTGTTAGAAGCCTTTTGATAAAGTCCCCGATAGGAGGTTATTTAGAAAGAGGAAAACACATTGGATATAAGGTAATGTACTGGCATGGTTTAATAATTGACTAACATACAGAAAATAGAGAATAGGAATAAATAGGTTGTTCTGTTGTTGGTAGGCTGTGATGAGTGGGATACCACAAAGAACATATCTTGGATCCTGGTTGTTTCCAATATAGATCAATAGTTTAGAGGTAGAGACCAAATTTAACACTTCCAAATTTGTGGATGATGCCAACTAAGCAGGAATGTGCAAGATGAGGAAGATGTAAAGCATCATCAGCTGATTGTACAAGCTTAGTGAATGGGCAAGAACAAGGTAGATCGAATGTAATGTGGAAATGTGAGGTTATCAACTTCGACTGGAGGAAAAGATGTGCAGAGTCTTTCTTAAATGATAAGAGACTGGAAAGTGTTGATGTATGAAGGGTCCCAAATATCCTTTAATAAGTCACTGAAGGCTAACACTGAAGTTCTATGTTCTTTACCTTATCAGTTTCTTGGTCCTCCTTTGCTGCACTCTTAAAAACTTGCCAATCCTCAGATTTATTGCTATTTATAGCAACTTTCTAGGCCTTTTCTTTTAATCTCATACAATCCTGAACTTTTTGTGTTGTCTGACCTGTTATGCATATTATAAATAACATTTTTTAACGCAGACTTACATTCCAAGGTGCTTCACAAAAGCTTAATGTTAAAGATCATACAAATTTAATTATTATACATTATTAAAACTCCATGCAAAAAAATCAACTCTGAATCTGTAACAAGATGTTCTTATTTTTGCTTCAGCAGTTTGATTACAAACTATGCATATCCATTGCTATAATAATCATCCAGGGATTTGACTTCTTTCAAAATGAAATATTACACAATTTCATTTTAGTTTAATAATTTTAAGTTGTTTACAATCCAGTAGCATGTGTCATAATGTTTTGTGGCAAAGAGTGAAGCTGCTATTCCTTAGTCAATCAATGTGAAAGATGACTCATACAAATATTCAGATAAAGGTGTGTTCATAATTTCCTGTTCTCTCATTTTCACAGTCTAGCTTCATTCATTTGGGAGAACAAAATAAATCAACTCTCCTTTTATATCCTTTCTGACTACCTTTATGTGATTAACTAACATTTGGCAAGACTGTATTCGACTAATCATCTCCATTTTCTATAAAATTATGACAGCATCAATATCTTCGTACTTATTTGTAGTAGCAATTAAGGTTTTGTGTAGTCGGTTATGCCTTCTTTCGCTCCTGCCTCCTGCCAACCCCAAGCTCTTCTTCTTTCATCAATACTAGCCTTTACCACATCCCATATTTTAATGACTCCATTGATTTTGGCTGGGTCTTTCAACTGCCTAGGCCCTAAAGTCTGAGATTCTTCTCTTAAATATCATCTGCCTTCTGACTTCTCTCATACCTTTAAGGTACTGTTTGGAATATACTTCCTTGAAAAAAATTACCTTAACTTATTATTGCCTCGATGTCAAGCCTTGTTCAGTGATGCTTTTGTGAACCACCTTGAAATGTCTTCATACATTAAACACGCTATAAAATGACCTGATGAGAGGTTTATCCAAATACAATGTCCAGTTCATTAGAGTTGGTTATGCAGGAGCTTTGCCTGAATGCTTATAGAACTGGTTTGTGTTTTTTTCCAATGGTCCTCTATTAAATCTTGCAGATGAAACTTGAAAGGGTTCAGAAAATATTTGCAAGGATGTTGCCAGGGTTGGAGGATTTGATCTATATGGAGAGGCTGAACAGGCTGGGGCTGTTTTCCCTGGAGCGTCAGAGGCTGAGGGGTTTACAAAATTATGAGGGGCATGGATAGGATAAATAGGCAAAATCTTTTCCTTGGGGTTGGGGAGTCCAGAAGTGGAGGGCATAGGTTTAGGGTGAGAGGGAAAAGATATAAAAGATAACTAAGGGGCAACCTTTTCACGCGGAGGGTGGTGCGTGTATGGAATGAGCTGCCAGAGGAAGTGGTGGAAGCTGGTACAATTGCAACATTTAAGAGGCATTTGGATGGGTATATGAATAGGAAGGGTTTGGAGGGATATGGGCCGGGTGCTGGCAGGTGGGACTAGATTGGGTTGGGATATCTGGTCAGCATGGACGGGTTGGACCGAAGGGTCTGTTTCCATGCTGTACGTCTCTATAACTCTATCAGTTTATGTGACTGAGGCACTGCTATTGGAATTTCTCTCATGCTCGCATGCACTGATGCACAGTTCAGGTGTCACCGGAGTGCAGGAATCTGGTGATATTAATCCATCTGTGCTAGGACTTTGGTTAATTGCGGGGTTTTTTAAAAATCAAAGACTCACTGCTTTAGTTTGTAGCAGTCTGAGTTGGCATCTGAGCCAGCTCTATGGAGCTACTGACTAATGATGGCCTTCTGAGAGAGGTGGCTAAGAACATATGGGAAGTTTTCATCATACGCCACAGTCTCTCAACATACCTGGGTGACAAAGTATTTGGCTGCCAAGGTTGGGTTGATATATAAGCTTTGTTTTGGCAACATTCAAAGATTGAAGCGATCAGAAGTGTCTTTTAAATCTGGGAAACTGAGCATGACATGGCAGTCATCTGATAACCCAAAGCAGGGTGGGAGGTTGAGCTGTGAGGAGGATGCTTCAGTACAATATGGACAAGCTGAGTGAGTGGGTAAATGCATGCTAAAATGATCTTTAACATTAAACTTTTGTGCTGCACTTTGGAGTGCAAGGCTGTGTTAAAGATATGCTACTTATAATTTGCATAACAAAGTCAACAAAGGAAGTTCAGGATTGTATGAAATTAAAAGAAACGGCTTAGAATGTGAATAAATATGAGGTTATCCACTTTGGTAGCAAAAACAGGATAGCAGATTATGATCTGAATGGCTATAGGTTGAGAGAGGGAAATGTACAATGAGACCAGAGTGACCACATAAACCAGTTGCAGAAGGTAAGCATGCAGGTGTAGCAGGCAGTAGAAAATAGTGTACCGAGTAACCCTGATTACCCAAAGGCCACAAGTGGGGAGGACTTTGTTTGGATAATCAAATGCCAGATGGTATAGTTTAGCCAAGCATCGGGACCTTGTGATCTTGTTCAGGTAATCCGAAATTCGGATAATCGAGTGCTGGAGAATGAGAGGTGGCAATGTGCTACTCCACATGTAGACTATTTTCTAAAGTGGGAAAGGCTTTGGAAATCTGAAGCAAAAGGAGATTTAGGAGTCCATGTTCAGGATTCTCTGTAGGTTAACATGCGGGATCAGTTAGCAATTAGGAAGGCAAATGCATTATTTGCATTCATTTTAAAATATCTACAATGCAAAGTTAGAAATATACTGCTGAGACTGTATGAAGCTCTGGTTAGATCACAATTGGAATATTGTGAAGTTTTGGGTTCCATTTCTCAGGAAGAATGTGCTAGCATTGGGGGTTCACTATTCCCTGGTTGAAGAAATTTCTCCAGATCTCAGTCCAAAATGGCCTATGCCATATCTTTAAACTGTGACCATTCATTCCGGGCTTCCAGGTCGTCAAGAACATAGTTCCTGCATTTACTCTGTCAAATTCTGTTAGCATTTTATAGATTTCTATGAGATTATCCCTTCCTTCTTTTAAACTCCAGTGAAAATAGCCCTGACTATTCCAGTCTCTCTTGATATGGCAGTCTTCCCAACCCAAGAATCAGTAATACATTTCTCAAAAACAAAAGCAACACTTGCATTTACAGAGTGTGTTTCATCCTCTGCATCTCTGTTGCATAGCAGGAATACTTGAACATGCCTTTATCTATGACAAAGATATTTCCATAGATACTACCATCAATGAGGGTAAATTCATCCTCAAGGCACTGTCTGTATGCAATCCGTTACACCTCATTTACATGTTGCTAGATTTCCAGTAATCCTGTGAGTATTTTATGGTATTTTCATTACGAAACTGCTTTATCTATAAAACATTGTTGCACAATTCAAATCAATTTTACAATCTCAGGCTTTTTATTTTGTGATGATCCTCATATATTGTCAGTTTTCAGATGTTTCAATAACAGTCATCACCATTGTAAACGAGGAAAGAATTCGAAAGAAATATTGTTTCCAATTTAAAATTTTGAAATTTTACGGATCCCATCCAAAGCACGATTGATCCACTTGACTGCCAATGTATTGATCTTTAACTGGGACATGTATAATCCCTCATCTTTCTGCTTTTTAAGTTATTTTCGATAAATTAAAGTATAATGACTGCATTTATATGCACACAGCATATGATTAATAATTCCCTGAATGAACATTTCATATCACAATAGTCACTAGCATTTCCATTCTTTTACAATGTACTATCCTTTGTCCTTATAAAGTCAATGCTTAAGTGCACATACACAATCTCCTTCCAGTTTCTGAAGTGCATCCTGAATACATGAACATGAACATAGAACGTTACAGCACAGTACAGGCCCTCCGGCCCTTGATGTTGCGCCGACCTGTGTAATTAATCTGATGCCAATCTAACCTACACCATTCCATTATTATCCATATGTATGTCTAATGCCCATTTAAATGCCCTGAACATTGGTGAGTCCACTACTGTTGCAGGCAGACCAATCCACGCCTCTACTAGTCTCTGAGTAAAAAAACTACCCCTAATATCTGTCCTAAACCTATCTCTTCTCAATTTAAAGCTATGTCCCCTCATGTTAGACTTCAGCATCCGAGGAAAAAGACTCTCACTGCTCACCCTATCTAATCCTCTGATTACCTTACACACCTCGTTTAAGTCACCTCTCAATCTTCTTCTCTCCAAAGAAAACTGCCTCAGTTCTGACAGCCTTTCCTCATAAGACCTTCCTTCCATACCAGGCAACATCTAGTAAGTCTCCTCTAAACCCTTTCCAAAGCGTCCACATCCTTCCTATAATGCGGTGACCAGAACTGCATACAATGATCCAGGTGCATGAATCGCAAACAATTCAGCACTCTGTTAACACAGTAGTCGATTATGTACATAGATGATATCATTTCTTTAGAGGCAGTTCAGAGAAGATTAACTGGGATGACCCTTAATATGACAGGGTTGCCTTGTGAGCAAAGATTAAACAGGTTGGGGCTTGTTTCACTGGTGGTAATCTCATTGAAACATATAGAAGGCTTAAGAGGCTTGGCAAGATGCTGGGAGCATGTTACCCCTCACTGGAAAGTGTAGGACCAGAGAGCATACTCTCAGATAAAGGGACATCCATTTGAGGCAGAGATGAGGAGAAATTTCTTCTCTTAGAGGATTGTGAATCCTTGAAACTACTTGCCACAGAGAGCTGTGGTGAGGCAGAGGTCTTGTGTATATTTAAGGCTGAGATAGATCCTTGATCAGTCAGGAAATCTAGGGTTACAAGGAAAGGGCAGGAAAGTGGATGTGAGGAATATCAGATCAGCCATGATCCTATTGACTGATGGAGCAGGCTCAAGAAGCTGAATGGCCTACTCCTGTTCCTATTTTTTATTGTCTTATAAAGAGCAGGTTCCCTATACAAATACAAAACAGAGTACGTCACTCAGCGTGCACACACAAGTTGAGTAACACTCCCTATATCCTCCCCTTTCCATAAAATGTGCAGTACGCTACTCGCATATATAAGTTTGCATTGTGCAATAGATAATTTCCTCACTGTTTCGAAGAAGTGAATTAGTTAGGCATCCATATACTGTGAGTTGTCACTTATAGCCTTTGGGGTTTTCCAGTATGATACAATTTGTACCAGGTCAAAAAAAGATGATGGAAATTTACCAGTTATATTCCAGACTTCAGCATCATTATCACCTGCTTTAAACATCGAGGGAAAGGAACTGGGTGTCTCATATCACCTTATCATGAGAATGCACAGGACAATGATACAAGACCAAGTTTTCCTTGATACGTTGACTCTGCTTTCTCCCCATGGAGGCTGCCAGACTTGGCGAGTTTCACGAGCAATTTCTGTTTCTGTTTCAGATCTCCAGCATCAACAGCTCTTTATTTCAAGTTACTTCCCAGAACTGAAATGCAATAGTAGCTGGCATTCATTTACAGTACCTTTAACATGGAAACAATACGTGAATCTTGCAACACATCAGGAGATATCAGGATAAATATGTAAAGGCTGAGTTAATCATGCAGGTATTTAATGTCAAGAAGAAAGTAGGATGGCAGTATGACTTAGGAAGAGAATTAAAAGCTTGGACCTAGTCAGCTAAACTGATAATGTGTTAAAGTCACAAATTATAGAGGCATAGAACTGTGTGACAGTTTTAAAACAACTTCCCTATTGGTTGTAATGTCGAAGCCACAGTGTGAGGCTCTTTTCTCTGTGGAATCTCACTCTTCATCTTTCTGAAAACAAGTCAAGACTCGACTCTATAGTGATTATTTATATAGTTGATGTTTTGTGTACCCTTCAGAACAAAGAGCAATGCTTATGTACTGAGTTAGCCTATAATTAATTGCGTGGGATCGTAAGATTTTGCCAACATTTGTGGCCACACCTTGACTCTATAGAAAAGTTATTTACATAACTGTGCCTGTTCATTAGTGAATGTTTGCACATATCTACAGTAATTTTCCATAATACTGTGCATTAAATTTATAGGTTTTCAGCTCAGTACAAAATGGTACATTATATATGCACACTGCTAAGATATGCACATGCATAGTTAATAAAATCATATTCACATTTATCACTTGTCATCTTCCGACTTGATCTTTGTGAAATATTGGGTTAAACAGAGAATTTAACCCAAAATTGATGGCACATTTCATGTTCTTTTTGATGAATTATGTGTTCTAGTTTGACTTTATTGTTTATTCATTGGAACCCCAATTATAATTTTTGGTAGGGTTTAGGTAGGTAACCTGGCTATGATACCTCTGCTGCTTCTGAAGTGATCCTTGAACTATTTTAACTCCATGCCATTATTTATGTTTAACTGACTGACTTCCCTTGGGAATCCGTATTCATCACTTTTCCACAAAAATGAAAGTAACTTATATGGAACTTGAATATTGCTGAGAAACGACCCATTTTGACAAAATCGAAAGAACTGCAGATGCTGTAAATCAGAAACAAAACAGAAATTGCTGGAAAAGCTCAGCAGGTCTGGCAGCATCTGTGGAGAGAAAGCAGAGTTAATGTTTCAGATTGAGTGTCCCTTCCTCAGAGTTTTTCTGAGGAAGAGTTACTCAACTCAAAACGTTAATTCTGCTTTCTCTCCACAGATGCTGCCAGACCTGCTGAGCTTTTCCAGCAATTTCTGTTTTTGTTTCACATTTTAACAAAGTTCCTTGTCTTACACTTGATAAGACAATTTGCATGAATATCAACTGCAAATATCTTACATGTATCCTGTAAGAGAAAGAATGCTGATTGTTTGGCAAGTGGGCACTGATTAGTGGTGATGCTGCCATGGAGATTACACCAATTAATGATGATTGACAGTTAACTGTTTGGTTTAAAGTTTGCACCAGGTAGGGTGATTGGTCAAAGCTCTTCCATTACAAGTAAACCAGCAAATGGTTGTCCCTGTTTTATTGAGTTAAAATAGTGCACTGCATGAACACTTTCTTTCTGACTGTTAAAATTAAGGCCTTGTGTGGGAATATATGTTTTTCCTACACACAAGATGCATTACACCACCTAAACCTGACTGAAATTTGAAATTAATCGTTAGCATAATTCTTCACACGTTAAACGCCATGCTGTGTGTTTTCCAAGGCCAGGTTGGTTCTCCCATCCACTTGTCTCAAACAAGCAAAGCATTGGCCCTACACAACGCACTTGCAAATCTCACATCAGTGTCCAACGTTAGATATGATTCTATAATTGGATAACATTTGGTGGGTAATTCTGAATTTGCGAAGAATTAAGCTGAAAACCAATTTAGAATTGTACGTTTGGCTTGCTGTGTGATACATTCCATGTACAGGAAGCTACACACTGTATATGGATACACAGTCCTGACCTTTGCAGACGAAAGTTACATACTTGAGTTGCTGTTCTTATCCTCTTCCATATAATCGTTATAACAAACTTTCTTATTCAGGCTGCGAAGTTAAGATTGCATTTGTGTCTTATTATTTCATTATGATCCAACTGGAGAGAACTCAGCAGGATTCCTTTGGCCTGAATTTTCCCTCTTTTTGGCAAAGCAAATGTTTTGCGAGGTTCATGATACATGAAATCTTCTACTGTTCAGCCCCTTCCTTACACAACTGACTTCTACAACCCCTGTCTCATGGACTCGTGTCACAGGAGTGATGTCAGTGCTTGTCATTGCAATGACTTGATGACAATGATGTTGCTTGGGTCTAGAGACCTGAGATCCACATTTCATATCCGGTAAGCAGGGAAGACTCATTTTGGCAAATTGGAGCTTTTCTGAGGAAGGATCACTCAACCCGAAACGTTAACTCTACTTTCTCTCCACAGATGTTGCCAGACCGGCTGAGCTTTTCCAACAATTTCTGTTTTTGTTTCACATTTTGACAAAAGTCCTTGTCTTGCACTTGGGAAGGCAATTTGCATGAATCACAATTTAAAGGGATACCAAGGAACTTCTCTCACTGCGTACTGTTTGTCTGCCATCATTGAGGACATGCACAGAAAAAGAAGTTAAATTCTCACTTTGTGAACAGGAACTGAAGATGCTGGTGGAAGGGATAGTGAAAAAGACGGCTGTCCTTCTCCCTGTGGACTCACCACCAGGCACAACCAGCCTGGATGGAGATACCAGTCTGTGTCAGTGTAGTGCCCAGTGTTCAATCTAACATCCAACAATGCTGAAAGAAGGTTAATTCCCATCTACAGTCCACCAGTATAAGTGTCACTATTTCACTCTGCTGCCTCACACTCATAGGACAGCACTACACATTCTAACTCTGCCACTGCATACACCACTCATAAACTACAACTCTCACTATCACATGAATCACCTCCACTCAATGGCTCTCGCACACTTCATTATCCCAAACTAGTGATGATTCTTCTTGTTCTCTGCACTTCCTACTCACTCACTAAGGATACCTCACCAACTCTCCTGTTCCTGTACCACCCTAATATCTGCCCCATCTACCTCCTTCATACTCAATCCCTCCTTTTGTATCATTGCAGCAAGAAATGCTCAATGGGCCAAAAGCAGTGATGGGCGAGTGGACATTTGGCTCCTCACACCATGTAAAGAAAAGATGCCAAACTTCACTAGAGAAGGAAGTGACTGTTCATGTGGGAGTGCAGATGCCTCCATTGGCTACCAATTGAGTAAACTTTATTGCACTGTGCTTCTCTTCCATTAATGGCAGTGATAGCTGATTCTGATCCTTCTCAAATTTTTATCCTTCTTACACAATTTGCCCTCTTGATATCTCTCAATTCCTACACCTCTTCAGCTGCTGCATCTGTACTTCAAAATGTGCTATGTCTGTGTGGAGTTTGCACATTCCCCGCGATCTGCGTAGGTTTCCTCCGTGTGCTCTGGTTTCCTCCACTGGTTTGGGTTAGGTGGATTGGCCATGCTAAATCACCCAGAGTGTCCAGGGATGTGCAGGGTTACAAGGATAGGGTAGGGGGCTGTAGGTTTTGGTGGGATGCTCTTTCGAGGTTAATGTGAGCCATGCTGGTGGGATCCTATGAGTCTATGATATCTGTTAGAGATTGCTGCCCTTGCTGAAGCTGGTGAAGTTTTTTTTTTATGCCGTTGTCAGATTTATATCAAGATGTTTGAGAAGATTAGTAGCTGAGGTTGAGGTTCTGGACGTAGGTTTGCTCACTGAGCTGGCAAGTTCATTACTAGGTGACATCTTCAGTGGGCCTCCGGGAAAATCTACTGTTGTTAGATTTATATCAAGATCTCAAGGAATCCTTCCATGACAAGGTTCATATCAGATGTTTAAGCCAATAATGTGTGATGAATGGCAGAATTGGACGTCATATCCATAATGGTACTTCTGAGCTATCACATCAACCACATATGAATCAATATGTGATGCCCGGACAGTGTGCTACAGCAGCTTTGCAAGAAGGCCAATGTCGTGCATCAATATAGAGCACAGTGCATTGTTACCAGGTACAGACCCAAAGTGCCAATGCTTTAGTTGGAGAGTGAAATTCAGGTTCTTATCCATTGCAATAAACGCACCCTTCAAAAATAGTCACCCATCACAGGCCATGTCTTTGCATACTTACAGTTCAATGTGAGAATGTAGCAACTCCGAGGAATTGTCATCCAGTATCAGGTATAAAATGTGATGCAGAAATGGCAAACGCAGGTGAAACTTTTAAGTATGCATATGCAAATCTTTGTCAAGATTAGAATGGTGCTGGAAAAGCACAGCAGGTCAGGCAGCATCCAAGGAGCAAGAAAATCGATGTTTCGGGCAGGAGCCCTTGATCAGGAATGAGCCCTTCATCATTCCTGATGAAGGGCTCCTGCCCAAACCGTCGATTTTCCTACTCCTCAGATGCTGCCTGACCTGCTGTGCTTTTCCATCACCACTCTAATCTTGACTCTAATCTCCAGCATCTGCAGTCCTCACTTTCACCCATATATTTTGCATCAATTGATGCCTTTTCATGTTATCTAACATGAAAAGGCATCAATTGATGCAAAATATATGGCAACCATGATTGTTTGACACCATAATGCTCATTTTCTTCAAAACCAGACATTTTTTATCAATGTCGAGAACCTGATTTATTTTCATTTTCGTTTTATTTTCCCAAATTCCTTGCCATTGTCCATCAGCTCAAGAAAGCAGAAATTTCAGCTGTTTGTGTCTGCCTTGTAAAACTGGGGAAAAATTGGAAATGGTCAGGTTCTTGATGGCTATGGGGAGCTCTGTGGCTATGTAACCATGGTAATTATAATTGCTTCAATGCCCCTCCCAATTTCTGCTGGGCAGATAGAGTTAAAACTCATTCTTTAGGAGTTGGAACATTGTTTCCTTAAAATTCCTAGAGTCACACCTGTCCCTTGGCATATACAACAATGTGGAAACACAGAAACAACATTGAATTTTCCTAGAGATCAGATTTGTCAGTTTGCCTGAGGCAAAACATTTTCTACGTAAGGTTATTTTAAAATGGCCACAACTGGCTAAAAGTTCAAACTCAAACCCACCAGTCTATGTTCTGAGCCATCGTGTCTTACTGAAGAACTGAACTTTTTCAGAACTACTCCATTTGTTCAAAAAGTGCAGTACACAAAAGTATATTCAAATAATGTTCCTAGGCTTTTATTTCTCATGATTTATAAGCAAAGGTGCTTATGATTGAACTGCAATAAAAGCTGTATAAAAATGTTTCATTTCTCCTCAATACTACCTACTCTTCATAATTAAAAGATATCTCTCCAAAGATGTGGCTGAGTTTTCGTGAGACATTTGAACAACCGCATTTCATAAGCTAATGCATGTCAGAACTCAGGACTTATTTAACCATAAAGTTTAAAGTAATATTGCCTTTTCACTATAATTTACCATCTTCTTGGTAGCTGTCAATGTTGAAAAACACACATTTTTTGAAAGCAATTCACATAGACAAAATAATTGCACTTTTTAAAGCTTTGTGGAGACAGCCAAACTGTGGTGCATCCCAATGACAATGCCTTGAACAATCAGAATCTACCTGTCTGGTCTGAGACTTAAGGTTGACAATTAACTGCTCTTGTTGTGACTCCATGCCAATCTTTGTGCTTTCTTCCAACTAGTTGGAAACCTCTTCCTATGCTGTATAAAATAGTCTATCTCTTTTCTCTTAAATCTGTTGCTCGCATCCTGATTCTAATGAGTGCAACTCAAAAGGAGGTAAATCCAGTTTTATCTGAAGTTGCAAAAATGTAACCATGTGCAGCAACAGACCTAATGCCAGGGGTGAGACGCACATCACTTAAAACAAACGCAGCAGCAAATTTGAGGACCATATATATAGATCTGAACGGAGTTCAGGTTAGCTTAGTCTCGATGCACTCAAATATTTATCTTTAAAAGTCACACTACAGTTAATCTTCTCCTTGTTTTCAGCACTGCTCCATTCAGAGTAATACAGTCATAAAGTTGTACAGCACGGAAACAGACCCTTTGTTCCAATTTGTGTGTGCCAAATTTACAGAAACAGCACAATGTATCTAAAAAGGTGCCATTGTACTGTCAATAAAATCTTTACAAGGAAAGCAGAGATAACTTTTACATCTGTTGTGTTCCTACTAGCATATCAATTCAAGATTGTTCTAACTTTTCCTATCAAATTATCCAATCTATTTGGGATCCCAGTCCTTAGTACAAGCACACACGATATATTTGCATTGATATGAAGTGGTCGGTAGCTATTACCTTAAAGAGACAATCAGCACATTGTTGCCCATATTTCCAAAACTGCATTTACTACTGACCTGAGTTCATGCATTTGTGCTTCATTAGCATCTTGTTGGGCTTGTTAAGTAAATTTAAAGGCTAAATTCAAATTAGCGTGTATTTGCTTTCCAGCTCACCACATTTTAATGATTCCCACAATAAAGGTGCTGGTTAAATCACTCTATATATTTTTAGTCAACCTCATGAAATGTGTAATGACACATTAAGTCACTGTACGAATGGACATCATTTCTTTTTGCAGGTGCTTTCAGCAGGCTCCTCAAACATTATTTCTATTGTGTATCCACCATCTGGTAATAAGTGCAGAAAGCAAAGTTAAAAATTCTGGAATTTGTGCTTTATTTAAGTGTTCAGTGAAGACACAGGGTATGCTTTCAGCTTGATTTCACTCCACGGTGAATAAATACAGTTTTAACTCCAGACCAGGGCCAATTTGAAAATATGCTCAAAACTCCAGTGACTGGTGATTTTTTCTGCATAGTTTGGATTACAGACAATGGTATTAAATAATTGTTAGCATCATGTGCTGCTGATAATTGAAAGCAAATTAGCTATCTTTAATACAAACTCAAGCTGGTATGCAATGAATAGAGAAAGTTTGGTTTCAATTTTGCTGGGGGCATTTAGAACTCTGAAGATTTGTTTTGGTTCCGTCCTGTGTCCTGTGCCATTTCTAAGATTTTGGCAGCATGAAATATTTTAAGGAATGTGTGCATGACAGGTGGTGCAAGTGACTTGGCTAAACTGAGATAAAATCATTAATGTTAACCACAGAGCACTGCACGCACATAAAGACTGCAGCTTAGGATTTCAATTTACAAATGCTTTGAGAATGTCAATAGACTTATTTTCCTCACTATTAGCTCATGCGGTTTTATTTCACTGTTTTACCATGTTTTGAATTCAAAACTTAAAGAAAACTAGGTGCTTAGGTATACATCCCTCCAGAATATTTGCCGAAAACAGTTGTACTCCTTTAGTTCAAGATTTTCTTGTAATAGCTGGTTGTCAGGCACCAGGCTTCAATCCATTGGGTTATGATGAGTGGATTATGGGCTGAGAAGTGGCAGATGGAGTTTAATTCAGATAAATGTGAGGTGCTGCATTTTGGGAAAGCAAATCTTAGCAGGACTTATACACTTAATGGTAAGGTCCTAGGGAGTGTTGCTGAACCAAGAGACCTTGGAGCGCAGGTTCATACCTCCTTGAAAGTGGAGTCACAGGTAGAAAGGATAGTGAAGAAGACGTTTGGCTTGCTTTCTTTTATTGGTCAGAGTATTGAGTACAGGAGTTGGGAGGTCATGTTGCAGCTGTACAGGACATTGGTTAAGCCACTGTTGGAATATTGTGTGCAATTCTGGTCTCCTTCCTATCGGAAAGATGGTGCGAAACTTGAAAGGGTTCAGAAAATATTTACACAGGTGTTGCCAGGGTTAGAGGATTTGAGCTATAGGGAGAGGTTAAACAGGCTGGGGCTGTTTTCCCTGGAGCTTCGGAGGCTGAAGTGTGACTGTATAGAGGTTTACAAAATTATGAGGGGCATGTATAGGGTAAATAGACAAAGTCTTCTCCCTGGGGTCGGGGAAACTAGAGGGCATAGGTTTAGGATTAGAGGGGAAAGATATAAAATAGACCTAAGGGGCAACATTTTCACGCGGAGGGTGGTATGTGTATAGAATGAGCTGCCAGAGGATGTGGTGGAGGCTGGTACAATTGCAACATTGGATGGGTATATGAATAGGAAGGGTTTGGAGGGAAATGGGCTGGGTGCTGGCATGTGGGCCTAGATTGGGTTGGGATATCTGGTCGGCATGGACGTGTTGGACTGAACGATCTGTTTCTGTACTGTACATCTCCATGACTTGCTCTCCAACCCAGATTGGAGTGACTAAAACTGGACAAAACAAAAACCAGAAATTACTGCCAAAGCTCAGCAAATTCTGGATATTGGTCAGAACACAAGTTCTAAAGAAGGGACACTGTACCCAAAACGTTAACCCTGCCTTAAATCCAGGAATGCTGCCAGAAATTCAGCAATTTATGTTTTTGTTTGTGACAAAAACTGGAGTTGTGACTGAACCAGAAGGTATTTACTAAACCTACCATCAGAGCTCAATGGTAAATAAATAACCAAGTACTTGTTAGGCATTTATAGCCTGAAGTTTTAAAGAAATGTTTTTGTTGTATTTATGAAATTCTAATGTATCTCCAAGTTTTATCTCTGGGTTAACAGTAAAATCAGGTCCCAATTTCTTTTCTAAATTAACAGCATTAAAACTATCAATCCTGAACACCTCCATCTATCTCTAAAGAGAATGGGAGCGTTTGTCCTTTGAGAATTGAAAGCCTCTATCAATTCTCAGGTGTACCCATTATTGTTTTTGTGCTTTATTCGTGTGTGCTTCTACTGAATCCATTCAATCAGACTGTGTGGTGGGAGCTTTGCTGTCTTTTGCAGAGAAGGGAAAGGCCAAAACTGCAGGGTTGCAAATTGATTTACATTTGA
The DNA here is from genome assembly GCF_047496795.1 of Chiloscyllium punctatum. Lineage (NCBI taxonomy): Eukaryota > Metazoa > Chordata > Chondrichthyes > Orectolobiformes > Hemiscylliidae > Chiloscyllium > Chiloscyllium punctatum. The sequence goes on from NC_092777.1 coordinate 51,770,416, forward strand.
CAATTGCTCTTTTGAAGTAATAGTTACTACTGTTGTGTAAATGGCTACCAGTCCAAAAGCAAAATGTTAACAGGTACAGCTACCAAATCACTCCAGATGGATGTTTGCAAATGATACACAGTGAAAATGCTATCCATATGAATTTGCCAGTCACACTATCCAACTGCTCCTGCAATCAATACTGTAGCCTCCATTGATGCTGACCTGTTCTCTTCTGTAAATTAATTGGACTCATGAAAATGAAAGCCATTATATTCAGTGTAATGACATGAATCACAGGATAATGCATTAGTGCAATGCTTCCTGAAAGTGTTGATGTCTAAAATAGTGGAATATGTTTACATTTATTATTTGTTTCTTCAAAGCAGGACCTAGGTTCTTGTTTCTCAATTTCTAATCTTGTATATATCCCAAGCTAAAATTTGGAAATCATGCCCACTTTCTGATATCCAACAGGGGAGTTCTTAAAGGCATCACTGATCATGTAGAGCTCTTTTATTATATAGCATAGGAAGTTGAGTAATTGATTGCATTACATCTGCCTAGCAACTAACTGCCCAAGGCCCCATGGGGATCTCTCACTTATCAGACTTGCAGGAAGTACAGTCATCATTTCACCAGTACATCAGACCACCAGGAACTGGATGTCCTTTTGTGACTATTAGGAATGAGAAGTCCTATTAGCTATTAAAGAAACACAGATATTTTGATATGATAGCTTGTCTTTGAATCGGGAGCTTATGCACTCAAATCCTATTCCACAGAATTCAGCATCAAATCTAGACTCACCATTCAATATAATCTTGAGAGCGTATTGCGTCATATGAGATGCCAACTTTCAAAAGAAATGTTAAGCTGAGATGTTGTTTGGCTTGTCAGCTGGATATAACAAATCCCATTGCATTATTCAAATAGAGCAGAGGTGTACCCCCTGTCAGACTTTCTCCCAGAGATGCCATATTTAATAGATTATTTGGTCAATGCACTGTGTGTCTGTATGCAAATTAGCTATCGTGTTTCTCTGCGTTGCAACTTTAAAGCATTTTGCAAGATTTTTGAGATCACAAAAAGCATTGCATTAACACACTTCCTTAGTTTCCAACTGATTGACACAAAACAAAATGACCAGCAATTGGGTTTGGTCAGGGGTAATACTCAACTGTGACAGTCATTGTTTGGATTGCACCTGCCTGGCCCTGATGACCCCACCAATGCTGAGTGGCTGCACAAATGCCCTGGCCAGCTTGTAAATGGAACACAGTCGCCATAAGAGACATAAGTGAAAGTGTAACATAAGCTTCTATCCTGTCCAGTGAGAATGCAGTCATGATCCGTATATCTTCCTATCATGTTTACTCAGTTGCCGTTGCATAAATGCAGCATGGTGACTCAGTGGTTAGCACTGCTGCCTCACAGCGCTAGGGACCCAAGTTCCATTCCAGTCTCAGACGACTGTCGTTGTAGAGTTTGATATTCTCCCCGTGTCTGCATGGGTTTCCTTGGGGTGCTCCAGTTTCTTCACAAAGTCCAAAGATATGCAGGTTAGGTGAATTAGCTATGCTAAATTGCCCATAATGTGCAGGGATGTGCATTAGTCATGGGAACTGTGCAGTAATAGGGGAGGGGAGTGGGTCTGGATGGGTTACCCTTTGAAGGGTCAGTGTGGACTTGTTGGGCCAAATGGCCTGTTTCTACACCGCTGGGACATCATGACTGTATGACGAACAATGGGGTCTATGTCAAGATAGGGATTTCTGGAGGAGTTTCATCCTGCCAGTAGGTCCTTTGCTATTTGACTTCAGCATGATGGCTTTAAGCACATGGTGTGATGTGAGTGAAGGGCTGGTGGCTTGAGGATGGGATTGAATCCAGTTAGGCTTGGCTTGGAGTTTGGCTGTGCCTGAACAGTGGAAGTCAATGAGTCTCCTTACAACCTGAACATACCAAATCTGCACATGAAGAATCCCAGTAAGATGAATCAAACCACCTGCAATATGAAATCCAGATGAAGATGTATTCTAATCAGTGTTGTCTACATGATGGTATCAACATGGAAATGTGAAATATCTGCTGTTTCCATCCAAAGGATCTTTCTGATTTTAATATAGTAGTTGAGATTACTTGTGAACCTAACAATAGTATTCATGTGAAAGTGTAACATGAGCATTTATTCTGTCCAGTGAAAATGCATTCATGAGCTGTATATCTTCTTGTCATGTCTTCTCAGTTGCTGTCACTGTCACTTTGCTGCAAAGCCAGGAAGCAATGCGGAGAAGCTGTCAATTATGAAATGGCTGCTTCCTTTGGTTTGCTAAAACTGGCATACTAACTAATCTCCAGATAATTCAAATGTAGAGATATATAAGGCTTCTTGCTTCTCAAAAAAGAAAACTGAGCTTATGGAGCTCACTGCATTGTTTATGGGATAGTACTGTTTGAGACATAAGTTAATGTAATGCATTATTGACAAAAATATTTAGAAATTACTTTTTATGCTAAAAGTGGACTAAGTGTGCTTCACTTTTGGGATGAAATAACTGTACGTACTGAAGGCATGAGCTTACTGTTTTTTTTCCATGGCATTAGCCTGTGCGTTAGTGTTCTCACAAGGGACAGCCAATCTAACTGCAGCTGCAGTCCTAAGCAGCCTGTTAAGCCCTTAGCAAGTAATTAAACTGGTTGAAAAGTGGAGGCAATAATATTTGTTTGTGCACAGTAACCTTTTCAATGGGGTCCACAGGAAGAAAAATACATAGATTGGATACCCTCACTCTTGAGGCAAGGGTCTACAGAGTGTGTGTGGATAGGGAGAAAATTTTATAGAGAATTTTATAAGTCAGACAGGGGACAATAGTAGAACCATCAGAGTTAATAATTGCGACAATACTATGGCTTTAAGAGGTGTATTCTGCCCTGGGTATTTTTAATGAGGAAAGATTGAGACAGAACATTCTGCTCAAAGCCTGTAAAATAAACACTTTGTGAAGTCTTGGGGTTTTTTTAAGTTGGAACGGTAGACGCAGCCTAAATTGGTGAGGCCAAGCTCTCACAGAACTTGGGTTTTTAGGGGTTTAATTTTCTGAATTTGCTGGGATCTTGCAGCTGGATGTGGAAGCTCTTATTCTTCTCTCTGTTATAGCTAAAAGCTGGGCTGTATAAAGTTAAAAATTTGCTATAAATTCTGTGTCTTACAGTTGTGCACTTCACAACCACCTGATGAAGGAGTGGAGCTCTGAAAACTAGTGCTTCCAATTAAATCTGTTCGACTATAACCTGGTGTTGTGTGATTTTTAACTAAAAGCTGGGGTTCTCTTTCTGCTGCTCGAATTGCATGTGAGACCATCTATTTTACTGAATGTGCCTATGCCAAGGGTGTTAATTGAATGTTACTATATTAGAACAGTTAATAGTAGTAATTAATATATGCATATTATTTCGTTAAGCTGAAGCCAATTCTTTTCTTTTTATTTTGACAATACAGTTCAAATATCGCCAAAAGAAAGTGTGCATGTTTTTTTTTCAAGTCAAGTAGTTTGACCAATCAAATTGCACCTGAAATGCAATGCCTTACACTTACTTTTAAAATAAGAAGAATTTAGGAACAAGACTATCTGCTTAATAAATTTGGAGGGGGTTTGGTTTGGTCCATAACACAAGTAAAACTAGAAATAAATAACTGTAAAAGTGAGGGAGAGTTTTGACAGCCTCTATTTAAACTTGTTGTTGCAAATTGACCACTCAATCATAAAAACTTCAATTTTAATTTCCATGATTTCATGTTTGCAAGATATTCCTGATAAGATCATAACACCATTAGATATAGTTCTTATATCTGCTCTGATTCAAACATGGCTGATTATTAACCCTATTCACCCGCTTTTACCCTCTAACCTTTGATCCCCTTACTAATCAAGAACTTATCTATGTCTGTCCTAAATACAGTTAATGGCTTGCAAATAAGTTCCATAAATTCACCATCTTCTGGCTGAAGAAATTCCTCCTCATCTCAGTTCTAAAGATTTGACCCTTCATTCTGAGGCTGTGCCTTCAGGTGCCAGTTTTTCCGAGTAATGGAAACATTTTCTCTATGTCCACTCTATGCAAGCCTCTCAGTATTCTATAAGTTTCCTCCATCATCCCTTCAAACTTCATTGAGTACAAACCCAGAGTCCTTAACCACTTCTCATTCAACAAGCCCTTCATTCTCAGGATAATTTTTGTAAACCTCCTCGGGGCCACTTCTAAGGTGAGCAATACTTCCTTAGATATGGGGCCCAAAACTCCTCACAATATTCCAAATGTGGTCTGACCAGAGCCTTATACAGCCTCAATCATGCTCCTTTGTTCTTGTATTCTAGTCCTCTCAAAATGAAAGTTAATACTGCATTTGCCTTCCTAACTGCCAGCTAGAACAAAAAACAAAGAACAAAGAACAATACAGCCCAGGAACAGGCCCTTTGACACATTTTGCCCTTCCATACTAAAACTGTCTTCACTTACAGGATCCAAATCCCTCTATTCCCTTCCTATTCATGAATTTGTCCAGGTGCTTCTTGAATGCTGCTATTGTGTCTGCTTCGACCACCTCCACTGGCAGCATGTTTCAGGCACTCACCATCTTTTATATGAAAAACTTGGTCGCTTGTCTCTTTTAAGCTCCATGCACACCCCCGCTCCCCCCCCACACACCCCCAAAACACACACACCACACCTTGAACCTGTGTCCCCTAGTAATTGATCCCTCCACCCTGGGGAAAAAGCCTCATACTTTCCACTCTATCTATGCTATCCACAATCTTATAAACATCTATCAGATCACCCTCAACTTCCTGCGTTCCAGTGAAAACAAACCCAGTCTGTCCAAACTTTCTTCATAGCTAAAATCCCCCAAACCAGTAATGTCCTGGTAAACCTTTTCTGTAACATTTTCAAACCATTCACATCCTTTTGGTAGTGTGGTGACCAGATGAGTATGTAATAAACTGATCCTGCATGTTAACCTGAAGAAAATCCTGAAGTCGGGCTCGTACGTCCCTTTGTGCTTCAGGTTTCTAAATCCCTTCCCCATTTAGAAATCAGTCTACACCTCTATTCTTCCTACCAACACCACTAAGTCTAAAAAACACATTTTCTCCCAATATCCACCATTTAAGTACATTTTCTACAATGTATTCTATCAACCTTTGGCCCCTCTCTTAACCTGTCCAGGTCCTTCTGCAGCATCTCTGCCTCCTCATTACTACCTGTCCCTACAACTATGTTCGTGACATCTGCAAACTTTGCAACAATGCTCTCAGTACCTTCCTCCACACCGTCAATGTATAACATGAATAGTTGTGGTCCCAACACTAACTTCTGCAGAACTCCACTATTCACTGGCTGCCAAGCTGAAAAAGTCCTCTTTATCCTCTCTTTCTGCCTTCTGCCAGTCAGTCAATTTTCTATCCATGCCAGTATCTTGACCCTAACACTGTGGGCTCCTATCTTATTTAGCCATCTAGAAAGGCCTTCCAGAAATCCAAATAGATCATGTCCACTGGCTCTTCTTGTCGAATGTTCTCATTTGCTCCTTTAAGAATTCCAATACATTTGTAAGATATGACCTCTCTCTGACACAGCTGGGCTGACTCAGCCTGATTTTACAATGCACTTCCAAGTACTGTACACCGCAATCTCATCCATAATATCTTATCAACAACTGAGCAGGCTAACCAGACTTAATTTCCCATTTTCTCCCTCCCTCCCTTCCTAAACAGGTGTATTATATTAGCCACTCTCCAGTCCTCTGGCACACTCCCTGACTCCTGAAAGTTTATAACCGATGCCTCTACAATATCCTCAGCTATCTTCTTCAGAACCCTGCGGTGTAGTCGATCAAATCTGGGTGTTTTATCCACCTTCAGTCCTTTCAGCTTCTCCACACCTTCTCCTTAGTGGGGCGCTCACCTCTGCCCCCTGACTCTCTTGAAACTCTGATATGCTTTTGGTGTCTTCCACTGTGAAGACTGATAAAAGGACTGATGCGCCAGCATGTGAAAGATGTAATGAAATTAGCCAGGGTTGTTGCCAAAATTTCTGATGAATGTTACATGCTTGAACTAATCCAGCTTTTCCTGCAGCTCCTGAACAAGTTCTTGCATTTGTCCAGAACTTCCTGATTTTATTTTCTATTTTCTGCCTTATTAGTTATTTCATTCTCAGAGTATTTCATTATGGATTAGAAATATTTTTAAAAAGAGAGACTTGCTCTTCACATTTTTCAGTCTCAAATCATTTTGCAGCTAATTAAACACTTTTAACGTGTAGTCACTGTTACAATGCAGGGAATACTGAAGCCAAGTGTGTGGTCAGCAAATGCTCACAAATAGCAGTGTGATAATGACCATAGAGTCATAGAGACGTACACCATGGAAACAGACCCTTCGGTCTAACCCGTCCATGCCAATCAGATATCCCAACCCAATCTAGTCCCACCTGCCAGCACCCAGTCCATAACACTCCAAACCCTTCCGATTCATTTTCCCATCCAGATGCCTTTTAAATGTTGTAATTGTACCAGCCTCCACCACTTCCTCTGGCAGCTCATTCCAGACACGTACCACCCTCTGCGTAAAACAGTTGCCCCTTAGGTCTCTTTTATATCTGTCCCCTCTCACCCTAAACCTATGCCCTCTAGTTCTGGACTCCCCCACCTCAAGGAAAAGACTTTGTCTATTTATCCTATCCATGTTCCTCATAATTTTGTAAACCTCTATAAGGTCACCCCTCAGCCTCTGACACTCCAGGGAAAACAGCCCCAGCCTGTTCAACCCCACCCTATAGCTCAAACTGTCCAATCCTGGCAACATCCTTGTAAATCTTTTCTGAACCCTTTCAAATTTAACAAATCTTTCTGATAAGAAGGAGACCAGAATTGAAACTCTCCTTAAACTCCCACATCTGACAAGAAGTGCATATCTCTCTACGAAAGGCCATTTTTGCTCCTTCACAATCTACAGACCCAGAAAATAACACCATCTTATTCCTCTACAAACCAGTTAATCTATTTTTGTGATGCTGATCGAGGGAATAATATTGACCAAAATACCATGGATAACTCTTCTGCTGTTCTTTGAAATATTGACGTTAAGACCTTTTATATCCATTCAAGCAAATAAATAGGACCTTGCTTAACATCTCATCTAAAAGTGATACTTCTGACTGAGTAGGGCTCCCCGGCGCTGGACTGGAATTTGAACTGGCCTTGATTTTTGTGCCCAGATTCTTGAGTGGAATTAAATGTAGATTTGTGATTCAGAGTAAAAAGTATGGACAAATGAGCCACAGCTGACAGCAGTAGTATTGATTCATTTCTTCCACAAAAGAAAATATTGACACAAGACTTCTCAATAAAACATGGAATCTGCGAGTTTCAGGATGAGCTGTTCAAAAACTGTAATTGTATCAAGTGATATTTGGTTCAATCTATCATCCCACACTATTTGTAATTGAGTACAGAGGACTGGGCGTTTTCTTTGCAATTTAAATAGAAATCCTCGCATTGTTCTGTTGATTTGAGCTCCAGCATGTGTATTTGTTGATTACGAGATACTAGACACAAGAAATGTGAAGCTGGAAAAGCACAGTATGTCAGACAGCATCCGAGGAACAGGAAAGCCAACGTTTCGGGCTGGCTTCTTGCTGTGCTTACTCACAAAGGACTGGCCAGAAACCCATGAGTATTTAGAGCTCGATTCCCAGGCCTCTCTGAACATGCTGGTGCAGCTTTCTGCAAGGTCTGTCGGATATTTAACACAATTTCCCATCTCCTCTATTGTGGTGCCCGGCAAGCACTTGTTGTTGATTTTGTTGTTGCACTTTTGCGAGTGTTTACTTCTATTGCTCTATTCAGGTGAATTGTGACAACTTCTGCTTCATTTAGCACATCAGGCTTATTGATATGTTACACAACGGGGCTTATTGCCTCTCTTGAATATTATTTCCCATTTTCACATTTCATTAGAAAGGCATGTTTTGTACAGTAGTCATCAAATCAGTGATTAGGCAAATGTGAGGACTGGAGAAATCTGAGTTCATCCCTTGTTTTTGGAGGGATCCTCGGCGGAAGGTGAGACACTCTTCCTCCTGCCGTCGTGTTGCTATGGTCTGGCGATGGAGGAGTCCAAGGACCTGCATGTCCTTGATGGAGCGGGAGGGGGAGTTGAAGTGTTGAGCCACAGGGTGGTTGGGTTGGTTGGTCCGGGCGTCCCAGAGGTGTTCTCTGAAACGTTCCGCAAGTAGGCGGCCTGTCTCCCCAATATAGAAGAGGCCACATCGGGTGCAGCAGATGCGGTAAATGATGTGTGTAGAGGTGCAGGTGAATTTGTGGTGGATATGGAAGGATCCCTTGGGGCCTTGGAGGGAAGTAAGGGGGGAGGTGTGGGCGCAAGTTTTGCATTTCTTGCAGTTGCAGGGGAAGGTGTCGGGAGTGGAGGTTGGGTTGATTGGGGGTGTAGACCTGACAAGGGAGTCACGGAGGGAGTGGTCTTTTCGAAACGCTGATAGGGGAGGGGAGGGAAATATATCCCTGGTGGTGGGGTCCATGCAAAGAGCCACAACGGAGCATTATCGCTAATAACACAATATTCATAGATGCTCGCTTACAAAACAAAAATTGAGATTTTTCTACTTGGACATTTCCTAAAATTTCCAATGCTGATTGGAAAATATATCAGGAACATTCATCACATGACTTCTAACTGCACCACCCTCATACTTTTGCTATCAATTTGTCAACTGGTCAACCTGAATACACTGACCTGCACACCAATCCGAATACACAGCCCTTCCTTATCCAGTTGGATGGTTCTCCAAACCTACAGAAATGTGGTTGACTCTTAACTGCACTCTGGAGAAACCAGGGATCAGCAATAAGTGCTGCCTTGCCAGCGAACCCCACACCCTGTGAATGAATAAAGAACAAAGAAAGACTAGAGATAGGAATCTTTTATGAGTGTATTGGTGTTCCTTCCTCCTCTAACAGAAACTTTGCTGCCTTATTGTTGTCCTCCTCTTATGTCCTGGCTGTGTGTTCAATCCTTATCCATGGTCATGCTTTGTGACATTATAGAAAGATGTCACATCTGATCACCCTATCCTTCTCCAATATTTTCATATCAGGTCATTCCATCCATCTACCCTCTCAAGAACTGTCTGAGCATCTGAAACACTGCTTGAGAATGTAATGGTATTTGCTGTAAGAATCCTTTATTATGATAAGGCACCGTGACAGGAACTCAGGAATAAGAAGGGGGTTGTGCTGTAGGGCTCCCAATAGCTAGTGGGAAATAAAGGAATGGATAAAGAAGCAGATCATGGAAAAATGTAAAAACAATGGGGTTGTTGTGAGAGATATTAATTTCCCCATTATTCACCAAGCGTAGTGCATCTAGAAGCAATGTGTAGGAAGTCCAATTAGGGAAGGGGCTGTATTAGACTGGGGAATGAGTCTACCTTGGTCATCTAAGTTTCAGTGGAGGAGCATTTTGGGAACAATGATCATAATTCCATAACTTTTAAAACAGTTATGGAAAAGGATAAGACTGGTCCTCAGGGGAAAGTGCAAAATTGGGGGGAAGGTGAATTACAATAGAATTAGACAGGAACTGGAAAAATTGGATTGGAGGCAGCTGTTTGAAAGCAAATCCACATCCGATGTGTGGGAGTCTTTTAAAAGCCAGTTGACCAGAATTCAGGACCAGCATTTTCCTGTGAAGATGAAAGATAAAGATGGCAAGATTCAGGTGCGTTGGATGATGAGAGATGTTGTAAGTTTAGTTAGAAAGGAAAAGCAAGCAGATGTAAGGTTTAGGAAATAGAAATCAAACAAAGCCCTTGAGGACTATAAATAAAGTAGAAAATAACTTTAAAAAGAAATTAAGAAGGCTAGAAGGGAACATAAAATGTCCTTGGCAACTGGGATTAAATAGAATCTCAAAGCATTTTGTACTTATGTTAGGAGAGGGTGTAACAAGAGAAAAGGTAGATCCACTCAAGGACAAAGGTGGAATTTATGTGCGGAGCCAGAGGAAGTGGGTATGGCCCTTAATGAGTACTTTGCAACAGTACTCACTAAGGAGAAAGTTTGCAGATGACATTATGAGGAAGGCTATCAAGCAATACAGCAGGATTTGGATCAGCTGGAAAATTGGGCAGAGAAATGGCAGATGCAGTTTCATGGCAAGGATAAGATGATAATGAAGACATAAGACATGTGTGCCTTCAGCTGTCAGGGAATTGAGTGTAAAAATTGTCAAATCATGTTACAATTGTAAAAGACTTTGGTCAGGCCTTGCTTAGAGTGCTGTGCACAGTTCTGGTCACCACACTGTGAGAAGGATGTGGAGTCTTTGGTGAATTTAGGGATGGGCATGTTGACATTCAGAAGAAGGAGGTATCAAACATTAAGTTAGATAAGTCCCCAGTGCCTCATGGGAACTATCCTGGGATAATGAAGGAGGTAAGGAAGGAGATTGCTGAGGCCCTGACAGAGATCTTTGTATCCTCTTTAGCCACAGGCGAGGTCCCAGAAGACAATAGCCAATGTTGTTCCTTTGTTTAAGAAGGCCAACAGAGCTAATCCAGGAACTTATAGGCTGGTAAGCCTTATGTCAGTGGTAGGAAAACAACTGGAGAAGACTCTTAGGGTCAGGATTTACTTGCATTTGGAGAAGAATGGACTAATTAGGGATAGTGAGTGTGGCTTTATGCAGAGGAGGAAAGTTCTGTCTCACAAACTTGATTGTGTTTTTGAGGAAGTAACAAGATGATTGGTGAGAGTGAGGCTGTGGTTGGTGTCTACATGGACATTACTAAAATGTTTGACAAGCTGCCTCATGGTATGATGGTCCAGAAAATCAAATGACATGGAATCCATGGTGAATTGGCAAGTTGGATACAAAATTGGCTTGGCTACAGCAGATAGATAGGGAGTTGTGGAGGGCTGTTTTTCTAACTAGTGATTTATGACCAGTGTATTTTTTAAAATTCATTTGTGGGATGTGGGCATCACTGGCTGGCTCAGCATTTATTGCCCATCCCTACTTGCCTTTGAGAAGGTGGTGGTGAGCTGCCTTCTTGAATTGCTGCAATCCAACTGCTGTGGGTTGACCCACAATGCCGGTATGAGGGAATTCCAGGATTTTAACCCAGTGACAGTGAAGGATATATTTCCATGTCAGGATGGTGAGTGGCTTGGAGGGGAACTTGAAGATGGTGGGGTTCCCATGTATCTGCTGTCCTTGTCCTTCTAGACAGGAGTGCTCATTGGTTTGGAAGTTGCTATCTGAGGAACTTAGGTGAATTTCTGCAGTGTAGCTTGTTGATTGTACACACTGTTGTTACTGAGTTCCACAAGGATTAATGCAGGGACCTCTGTTGTTTGTAATATATATATATATAAATGGTTTAGATGAAAATGTCATTGTTTGGTTTCTTAAGTTTGCAGATGACATAAAAATTGGATTGTGAGGAAGGCTATCAAGCAATGCAGCAGAATTTGGATCAACTGGAAAATTGGGCAGAGAAATGGCAGATGCAGTTTCATGGCAAGGATAAGATGAAAATGAGGACATAAGACATGTGTGCCTTCAGCTGTCAGGGAATTGAGTGTAAAAGTTGGCAAATCATGTTACAATTGTATAAGACTTTGGTCAGGCCTTGCTTTGAGTGCTGTGTGCAGTTCTGGTCACCACACTGTGGGAAGGATGTGGAATCTTTGGAGAGGGTGCAGAAGAGTTTACCAAGATGTTGCACAGATTGGAATATATTGTTCATAAGAAGAGGTTGGACAAACTTGAATTGTTTTTGCGAGAGTGATGGAGGCTGAGGGGTGGACCTGTTAGAAATATATAAAATTTAGAGAGGGTGGACAGCCAGATTCTTTTTGAGGGGGCAACTGACAAATACTAAGGGGCGTGGGTTGGGGTGAGAGGGGGAAAGTTGAAAGGGGACATGCGAGGAAAGATTTTTTACACAGAGGCCAGCAGGTGCCTGGAACATTCTGCTGGAAAAGTGATAGAGGCTGATACTTTAACAATGTTTAAGAGGTAGAGAATAGAGATGTATGGACCATGTGAAGGCAGATGGAATTAATTTAGTATAGTATCATAGTCGGCACAGACTAGGTGGGCTGAAGGGCCCTGGTCTTGTGCTGTACTATTCTATGTTCTATGAATTTCACTGTATCTGTGCCCCACCTTTATCCGGAGGTGATGCAAGACTGTCATGAACCGTGACCACACTGGGAGTAGGCGGTGAGTTGCCTGCATATTGGAATTAGAGGCTTTTTGTTGGGAAAGACATCACCAACCTGCATTACTCTCCCTCATCAACTGGTTATGTATGGAAAATGAGTGCAGATAATTGAAGTAAGGCATGATAGCAATTGAAATTTGAAACTCTCTCTCCACAAATTACTGCTCAGAGTAGCTCAGTTACAAATGCCAAAACTGAGATCGGTCGACTTTTACTAATCAAAGATATTAGGGGTTGTGGAGTCAAGTTACAATTGGAAAGAGTCAAAATACAGATGAATCAGTATGTCACTTGACAAGATTGAGGGCCGAATGGCTTTCTCCTGTTCTTATGTTACACTAACAGAAGCACAAATAAGCAATGATGGTCTAAACTCTGGGAAATCAACAACCCTATAACGGTTGTACTGTCACAGCCAGTTGGTTATTTGGATCAGCAGGAAACCTTATAACGTTGTGGACGTTGCAAAATAAGTCATCCTTCCTTTATTACATTTGTGTACAACTGTCTGTCTGATGAAACAGATGCCTTCTGCTCTTGATAATGCCAAGTTCCTAACAGTTTGGATGTACTGTAATATGTTTGCAAATTATTTGTCATTCACATTCATATAAAATGAGAAACAATAAGTTTCACTCTATAGTTCATCTGTGATGCTCAACACAGTCAATTTTGGCTTTCACTGCTGCCTCAAAACACATGATGCAAAATTCCTGTTACACATCTGATGAGCAATTAAAGTTTGTCACTTTTTCCAACTTGTTCTACAACACTGCATTATGATACCAGTGGCATGTTGTTCCAATGCCCTATGAATAACCTACTTCATGCCTCATTCCGCTGTGGGACAAAAGCTCCTTGACGTTGCACTACTGCTATCATATCCAGAAATGGGAATTTTACAATCAATCTGTATTGCTAGTCTGGATAAAATAACAATGCATCAATATATTGTATGTGATTTTATGCATGTAACAAAGCAGCTTGAAAATATTTTTAGGTTTTATTGTATGAGAAGTGCTTCAACTACCTGAACGTTGTCTGTCATTGGTAAGAATGACAGTGCTGTCACTCTGACACTGTGAACCTGAGATATTAGGATGAACAGAATTACAGATGTTTCTTTGAAGCTCATCATGGAGAGAAGGTTTTATTGTTGGAATTAGTGGAGCCTGTGAATTATATAACATGCGCTTTTATCTTTATCTCTCATTTGAAGGAATGGTGTGGCTTTGCAATCTCACAAAGCAGTAATCTATCACAAGATGATTCATTTGCCAAAATTTTACTAAGTGTAAGCAAATCGTATGCTTAAGACTAGAGATGTTGTCTTACCTTTCAGAGACGAATGTCTAGATTTGAAGACTCTTGTCCCTCAGTGAGAGCAGAATGGTCACTTAGTTAAGATGGCAGTAAAGTAAGTTTCATTCCCAAAACCTGCCATTTTTACTTGCTTAGGGTAGAGGAGAGAGACCAAACTTAAATAGCAGCCTTGCTTCCTGATGAGATCCTTGGACACCAAACTAACTAAATGCCAAGCTACTCACCATAGTCCCACAGATCTGCTCTCTCATTAGAGAAAGATGACTGGTCATGATTCAACCTGAGAGTCACCACACCTCAGGCAAGGGGAGAGATTAAGAAAGAGAGTCTTTCATAGTAACCTTAGTGTTATGGACCAGGCCAGACCCCCTCAAAGCATTTCAAGAAAGTAGTCCAGACCCTAACTTTGCTAGTTTTTTAAGAAGATATAATGTGGATATTCCAGGAGAGATGCAGCTGGCCAAACCACTTTGTTTTAAACAAAACAGTATTGATTTACAAGATTACTGAATGAAATACAAACAAAAGAGAACAGAATACAGAATAACTTAAACTATCTGTAAACCCAGACTTTTTGGAGTCTGTTTCTTTTATGACCTCTCTGAAAAACAACAATGACAACATAACCTTGTTAAAGGAGCAGCATTGTCACATCAGCCAGTGCTAGAATTGAACCCACGCTGTTGGCATGACTCTGCATCACAGACTGTAGTGGCTGCTTCTGGCTTGGTATTCCAGCCGCCCAGTGTGGTGTTCTTGTAGCGGCACTGTCTTTTCCCGAATCCAGGAGCCATGAATTGAACTAAGATATACTTTTGTTTTAATCCATGCCTTCTGTTATTAATATTGGCACTGTGCTATGGTGACTTAAACACTTTCCCTGTTTCTTCTTGTGTAAAAAATATAAGTGATGATAAATGACTATCCTATTCTATTCAACCAACTGAGCTACTGCCAGGCTCAATTAAAGACGATGTGGTCCCCAACAGGCTGATGGCAACTACCAGCAACAAAAGGCATAAGAAGCCCAGTATAATTGGGGCGGCACTGTGGCTCAGCAGCTAGCACTGCTGTCGCACAGTGCAAGGGACCCAGGTTCAATTCCAGCCTCAGGCGACTGTCTGTGTGGAGCTTGCACGTTCTCCCCGTGTCTGCGTGGATTTCCTTCGGGTGCTCTGGTTTCCTCCCACAGTCCAAAGAATTGCAGGTCAGGTGAATTGGCCATGCTAAATTGCCCATAGTGATAGGCGCATTAGTCAGAGGGAAATGTAGGGGACTGTGTCTGGGTGGGTTACTCTTCAGAGGGTTGGTGTGGACTTGTTGGGCCGAAGGGCCTGTTTCCATACTGTACACAATCTAAAATTGAATTCTCCTTGTGAATCAAGAGCCGCAAGGTTAATCAGAGACTCTGTCAGACTGATTCTTCAGGCACCAAAAAATCGGCTTGTGATAATGCGCAGTAACAATGATCACAAGGACGCTCACATAAAACCCAAAACCAGAAAAATTCTCATGAGTCATGCTTCTGCTGGAAAGATTGGAGGATCAACCATGGCTGAACCACTGACAATAAAAATCAGAAAGTCGTCTTTCAGATCTATGGAGTGTCTCTGTAGTCTTCTCTCTTCCTTCCCAACAGAACATGTGAAGTGCTTTATTTTCTGAAATCAAAAGAACATTGTTTTTTGTCGTTATGCAGTGTGAGGAGCGAAATTCAAATGTCACATTGGCATATGTGAGATTAAAACAACAAGCTGACCACTGGAATGAACTGACATTTTTCACATTTATTTCTTTCATGAGCCTCTTGGCATTCAAAACCACTTATAGTGTGTGATAATTCCTGAACAATAACCATGATTAAATCATAACACCAAGCACTTATACCACATGATGGGCAGCTCGTCTGGAGTGACAGCACACTGTAGGGCCAGCCAATAGTTCATGTGTCTGAATAGCTGTTCACACCAGGCAACTAGGAGCAGCAAAGTGATGACATTATCGGAGATTACAAATAGAAGGGCTGGTGTTGATAAAGACCAGGACCATGGAAATATTAACAAAATATGTGATATGATTACAATGGAATAATAATCCTCCTCACCTCCCAATGCCAGAAACTGAAGTGATCCTACATATTGCTCTTGTGTATGTTGTCCAGCAATACAGCAGGTAGTGGAATGAATAATTACAATAAAAATAACAACCGTTCTTCGCTATAGGATTAATTTAAATTATTCAGGAGGAGAGTCATGTCTGCAAAAGTCTTTATCTCAAAACCTATGGTGCATAATCAGGTAGATGGTTAATTTGCACTGGGAATACTGGAGATTTTGTTTCTTAAAGATGTTAAACCTTGTTCCACAGCTCTTGAAAAAAAAGGCGTCTTTGAAAATGGTAATTGCTTATACAAATATGCTTGTAAATTAAGTGTGCCTTAATGCTTTCAATGCCAACTATTCTTTGATACTGTCAGAACAGATTTACACAATATCACACTGACAATTTTCTCTATACATCTTAACACCAGCACTTTGGTCAGTTTTGTTTTCTATTTCGATAAACTTCAAGATTTAAGTGTTGCTAAGCAGAAAATCTAAACTCAATTTAGAAAAGTAATTTTCAGTTGGTGTTTTGGAACAGTGTCTTAATACTCTTAAGCCATAATGTGTTGACCAAGACAAAATAACTGCAAACGTCTTTAAAAATTAGAGTTTATGTTAAGTAATTTAAGCAAATTGCGTCACCATTGTCTTACCAGACCTTAGGGGCTGCTCTCTCGTTAGAGAGAAGCAAGTAGTGGTAATTTAACTTGAGGGTCACCAGACCTCAGGTGAAGGAGATGCCTTTATGGTCATCTCAAACCAGCAACAGGAATTGAACCCACACTATCAGCATCACACAGCTCTGTGAAGCAGCAATCCAGCCAAATGAGCTAAACCAATTCCCTCAGCTGGCAAGAATTTGGATTTGGTAATCATTGAAATTTGATCCAATGAGTTTCACGCATTATATTCAGGAATTACAGATTTTAAAGCCCAAACCAGTTCAATTTGGAGCTGAAGTGTTAGCAATGTTTGTCACCCACGCTCTGTGTAGTTCCTACAACATGGAGATATCAATAGATGGTTGATAGCAGCTTAATCAAAATAGACTCAATTTAGAAATAGCATAGAGTTTACTTTTTGTGCTTAGATTATTTGGTTGAGAGTTTTTGAATGACAAATTTGCATTTAAAGGAAATGTAAAATTAATAAAATATATCAGAGAAATATTTAAAAGAATGGAAGTCAGCTCTTCCCTCCAAATTTTCAGAATTGCTCATACAAAAGCCCATGGGCTAAGCCAATGATCCTCATCAACGGTGCTACAAAAATAATGATTGGAAGATTCCCCCTCATCTTTCAAGCATGCCGGCATCATGATGACCACAAAATGCCAACCTCTTGCCACTTCACCATTCATTCCCATGTTGCTATGTAATCTCCAGAGACTGTTCCCTGTTCTTGTTTACAACTGTAAGGAGTGTACTCATATAGACATCTGACAGTTCATTCTGTCTCGGCGTTAAAAAATATTGAATCTCAATAAACAGTAGTAAAACGCCAATGAAGTCAGACTGCATAATATGTTTATAAGATAATTTCAGCAAATTTCAATTAGCTGGGTGCCAAGGTCATTCACAAAGTTAGCATTCTTCTCAACCTTCTCCCCAGTACCATCAACTTCCCTGTGCTTTTCCATGTAGTGAGGTCAATCAGATTTAAATGAAAGCCTCAGATCCAGTAGGATTGGCTCTTGTCCTGTTGCATACATTTATGTGGGGTACGATAGGCTTCAGCAGTAACTTAATCTTGCCTTTGGGTATAACACTGGATATGTCAGCTCTCTGTAGAATTGTGTTCTGTTGTTTATGTTTCTCCTTAGCAGTTCTGTTTTTTGCAACATGCCACCTTGCTTAACCTGACCGGCGTGCTTGTAATTTCTGAACAAAAACAAATGGCTAAATACTAGAATTCTTTAAATAATGCATCTGGCACAAAAATGCAAAATTTGATAAGTAGTACTTCATTCCACTTTATATGTTGCTTTTGGAGGTTTAGCTGCTTCAGTTCTGGCAGAAGCTGCAATGATCTATTTCTGTATTTTCAAATGCTGTGATTGGACAACACAATCACAAGATGTTCTATCAGGTGATAGTGCCCTTTAACAGGGAATGACTGACATCTGAAACTGATCTGAGATAACTCCATGCGTCCTATTTTTGGACCTTTGGGTGTTGTAAGTTTGTAAGTTTCTAACCTACAGGTTTACTTGCAAGTCAATTGCAAGTATTTTAAGCTCCAATTAAAACATCTATTCAGTGCAGATTAAGAAACATCATTGATAAGCACCTCAAGTGAAGCTCTCAATTCCTGTTCTAACAGTACATTAAAAGACAATAAACGTTTTGAAATTATGTATTAAAATATTTAAAATCATATTAGTGCAGTGGAGGCATGATGATTGTTTTGGTTTAAATGATATCCAAAAATTTAAAGACATGACAAGATGAGCAGATAGAGATCATTCACATGAAAAATAATCAAAAAAGATAATTAAAGTTTGCAAACACCAAGCTAATGAAACAAATGTATATGAATTCATGAAACAGAAGAATGACACAACGTTGTCCTGTATTGATGTTTTGAAAACTGGACGATAATAAAGAGGATTGTTTTGAAGGATCATTTCTGACTATAATAAGTTATGGTCAACTGCTAATTCTGTTGTAGAATGAGCACGTAATACATAGCATTGACAATATTGGAATGGAATTCAAGCCCATCTTATACCACTGCTATGCCAAATGTGATGGACTGAGTCGTGTTAAAAAGAACCAATAATCTTTGCTGGTGTGCCTTAATGTTTATCATCCTCTATTTCTCTCGGAGCACCTGATTGAAAGTATACATAGCACAGAACAAGCACCAGATTAACAAACCATCGCACAGGGATTCAGACACTTGCACATATGCTGTGCACTGTATTCCCACATCATGACCATTTGCCAGTCAAAGATCAGCAGCAAATTGTATTAAGATTATGCATGCAGACATCAGAGATAACCGCCAGTGAACAGAGAGCTGAAAAGATCAGTGGGTGTGTTGGAGCCACAGCAAGACATACATGCTCTGTCTCGAATATAGAGTGACTGTAATGTTTAACTTTTAACTTTGTTCCTTATTTCTTTCTACCTTGTCCTTAAGTTTTTGTACCTAGGTATTTGGACCTAAGACGACGCCATGTGTGGCAACATTGAAAGCTTTTCACTGTACTCCTGTAAATGAGTACACAAAGGAGTAAATGTAGGGTATGGGTGGGTTGCGCTTCGGCGGGTCGGTGTGGACTTGTTGGGCTGAAGGGCCTGTTTCCACACTGTAAAGTAATCTAATCTAAATCTAATCTAATTACAATAAAGGCTAAAGCTAAGTTTAGTAGATCAGAATTTGGGACAGTACCTAAGCCATTGACAGTACTGAAAAAACATACAGGCATGTCACCCAAATGGTAACCCTCAGTGAAGTTAGATTACTTACAGTGTGGAAACAGGCCCTTTGGCCCAACAAGTCCACGCTGCCCCGCCAAAGCGCAACCCACCCATACCCCTACATCTACCCCTTACCTAACACTACAGGCAATTTAGCATGGCCAATTCACCTGACCTGCACATCTTTGGACTGTGGGAGGAAACCGGAGCACCCGGAGGAAACCCACGCAGACACAGGGAGAATGTGCAAACTCCACACAGTCAGTTGCCTGAGGCGGGAATTGAACCCAGGTCTCTGGCGCTGTGAGGCAGCAGTGCTAACCACTGTGCCACCATGCCACCCATGTTCAATGGTTTACAAATATGAAAGACTAGCAACAATATCACTTCTCTCATGACCTATGGATGTTCCAGCCGATGGAGTACCTTTGAAGTGTAGTCACTGTTTTAGTGCCTTTAGTTAAAAATCACACAACACCAGGTCCAACAGGTTTAATTGGAAGCACACTAGCATCCGGAGCGCCGCTTCTTCATTAGGTGGTAGTGCTTTAATAAGCCAACCGGTCTTTGCAGAGAAATCTCCCATAAAGCTGGCACATAAGGTCCTAGGGAGTGTTGCTTAACAAAGAGACCTTGGAGTGCAGGTTCATAGCTCCTTGAAGGTGGAGTCGCAGGTAGATAGGATAGTGAAGAAGGCGTTTGGTATGCTTTCCTTTATTGGTCTGAGTATTGAGTACAAGAGTTGGGAGGTCATGTTGCGGCTGTACAGGACATTGTTTAGGCCACTGTTGGAATATTGCGTGCAATTCTGGTCTCCTTCCTATCGGAAAGATGTTGTGAAACTTGAAAGGGTTCAGAAAAGATTTACAAGGATGTTGCCAGGGTTGCGGGATTTGAGCTATAGGGAGAGACTGAACAGGCTGGGGCTGTTTTCCCTGGAGCGTCGGAGGCTGAGGGGTGACCTTATAGAGGTTTACAAAATTATGAGGGGCATGGATACGGTAAATAGGCAAAGTCTTTTCCCTGGGGTCGGGGAGTCCATAACTAGAGGGCATAGGTTTAGGGTGAAAGGGGAAAGATATAAAAGAGACCTAAGGGGCAACATTTTCACACAGAGGGTAGTACCTGTATGGAATGAGCTGCCAGAGGAAGTGGTGGAGGCTGGTATAATTGCAACATTTAAGAGGCATTTGGATGTGTATATGAATAGGAAGGGTTTGGAGGGATATGGGCCGGGTGCTGGCAGGTGGGACTAGATTGGGTTGGGATATCTGATCGGCATGGACGGGTTGGACCGAAGGGTCTGTTTCCATGCTGTACATCTCTATGACTCTATGAAATGGGACTAGATTAATTTAGGATACTTGGTGAATATTTTTGGGTATGAAGGGTATGAAGGATAGGTCATGCCTCACAAACCTTATTGAGTTCTTTGTGAAGGTGACCAAACAGGTAGATAAGGGTAAAGCCATTGAAGTGGTGTATATGATTTCATTAAGGCATTTGATAAGGTTTCCCATGGCAGGCTACTGCACAAAATAGAGAGGCATGGGATTGAGGGAGATTTAGCAGTTTGGATCAGATATTGACTAGCTGAAAGAGGACAGAGAGTGGTGGTTGATGGGAAATGTTCATCCTGGAGTTTAGTTACTACTGGTGTACTGCAAGGATCTGTTTTGGGTCCACTGCTGTTTGTCATTTTTACAAACAACTTGGATAAGGGCATAGAAGGATGGGTTAGTATATGTGGGGACGACACGAGGTTTGGTACAATTGTGGATAGTGCCAAAGGATGGTGTAGGTTGCAGAGGGACATAAATAAGCTGCAGAGCTGAACTAAAAGTTGGCAAATGGAGTTAAATGTGGATAGGAGTGAGATATTCACTTTGGAAGGAGTAACAGGAATGTAGAGTACTGGGCAAATGTAAGGGTCTTGGTAGTGCAGGTAAGCAGAGAGATCTGTGTCCATGTACATAGATCCCTCAAATTTGCCACCCAGGTTGATAGGGCTGTTAAGAAGGCATACAGTGTGTTAGCTTTTATTAGTAGAGGGATCAAGCTTTGGAACTATGAGGTCATGCTGCAGCTGTACAAAATTCTGGTGTGGCCGCACTTGGGAGTATTGCGTGCAGTTTTGGTCACCGCACTATAGGTTGGATGTGAAAGCTTTGGAAATGGTTCAGAAGAGATTTACTAAGCTGTTGCCTGCTATGGAGGGAAGGTCTTATGTGGAAAGGTTGAGGGACTTGAGGCAGTTTTCACTAGAGAGAAGGTTGAAACGTGACTTAATCGAGACATATAAGATAATCAGAGGGTGAGATCAGGTGGACAGTGAGAGCCTTTTTCTTCAGTTGGTGATGGTTAGCATGAGGGGACAGAGTTTTAAATTGAGGGGTGATAGATATAAGACAGATGTCAGAGATAGTTTCTTTACTCAGAAAGTAGTAGGGGCATGGAATTGCCTGCGCGCAACAGTTGTAGACTTGCCAATTTTAGAGGCATTTAAATGCTCATTGGGTAGGTACGTGGATGAGAATGGAATAGTGTAGGTTAGATGGGCTTCAGATTGGTTTCACAGGGTGGCACAACATCGAGGGCTGAAGTGCCTGTACTATGCTGTAATGTTTTATGTTCTGTGGTCAGCATAGACTAGTTGAATTGAAGGGTCTGTTTCCATGCTGTACATCTCTATGACTCTAAATGTCAATGCAATGATAATAAGATCATCTGTTTTGTTTGTGGTTTTGAAAGTGGGGTTAATATTGGCCAGAACAATTGCTCCCAATGCTGACTAAGATGCTGAGATTCATACATTTTTTGTTAGGCAAGGATATTGATTGTGATGGAGCCAAGGTAGGTAGGTGGAGTTAATACACAGATTGATCATGGTCCCACTGAATGGCAAAACAGGTTCAGGATTCATCTTCTGAATGAAATTGTGCAAAATCTGCAACAAGCCAGATATCTCACTGGCAATGGTTTCCTCTTTTGTTCGAAAGTTATAAAGTACTCTTGCTTCTGGCATTTAGCATGTCATTCACACTGGCAGTTGCCTCTGGCTTTCTGCTCATATGTTCAAGCAACATTAATTTGTTGAATTTAGCTGTCAGAAACAGCATGTAGCTGCAGCCACAATCATTTTTTTCTTCTGTCTGTCAAGCAGCTAATGAGCTTCTTAATATGAGCAAAAAGTAAAAATGAAGCTGGTTAGATGATAGTTATCAAGGTGTGTCGACAGGTGACTGAAATCTTCACTGTTTGCCATCTCATGTTTAGGTCGTTCACCCTCCATTTTAGTCATAATTAAAAAGAGCATAAGCAGACCATAAAGCTCCTTGTACAGGGTACAATAACAATATTCAGAGAAGGTGGCTAAGGGCTAATGCTAAAACTTACTTTTCTTTTGGGCACATCTTCTGATAACATTGCTAAGGTAATTCGGAGAAATCCAATTTATTGCTGTTATTGTATTTTCAGTGATGCCTCTATTGTGTGCTAATTTCCATAATAATGTTTACAGGGAAAACACACAGGACAAATAAAAAGATTAGCATTGTCTACAGGAGATGTGTGGGAATTCTATTCAGTGAATAGGTATGATCTTATATTAAAACATTGAGGATGCATCGTAAAGTCAGCAGTCTGTAATATTTCACAAAAATTTATTTCAACCATAAAATAAGACATACATTTTTTTAAAAAAATCTGTACAATTGGTGGATCTGTGCAGTACAGTAGGAAGACGTTGATACAAAAGGCTGCAAAAATGGTACGTATAATAAAATCAAGAACATCATCAAAATGTAGATTTTCCAAGCTGCAAGTGTCCGTAGGGAAAGCTGAAAGGAGTTCATAAGACAACAAATCTTACTGGCAGAGAGGTGACCACCGTGCAGCACTAAATAAGTTAAATGGTCGAGAGCAGCTGTACGTTACAGACATTACAGTACTTCACAATTTTGTTATCCCAAAATGCCTTGTAGGAAGGCCAAAAAAATATATCTTTAGTGGAAATATTTCGTACAAAGAGTGCATGAGAGTTAAACTAGTTTGTCATGTCTTGACAAGATTGCAACATTCCAAATTCTAACCAGTTTTTTTTTTAAATGTCATTAAGGTATTCTATGAATTTTAACTTTATGTCATGCTTAAATAATAAATAATGAAAGTTCATAGTTGTAACAAACCCTATTAAGCTTGAACAATGTTAAAATCAAGTGACCTGCGCTAACCTGCAGCATCTAGGGTCTACTGGTTGTTACAAGATACTGAATTGCCAGTTTTTATCCTCATGTGGCATTTTACTTTGACTCTATTTACATTTGGCTTTAAATATGAAAATATTCATTAAACATTTATAAACTGTACATTTTATTAAAAACTATATATTGCAAGAGTTTTCTGTTGTAAAAATGCTGTTTTCTTTTTCCTGATAAATATATGCATCAGGCAATTGAGCCCTGAAGTGTTCAAAAAAGTTTTTTTTTTGGTTTTTTAAAAATTTTTTAAATGTGCTAATTTCTCTTCAGTGAAATGGCAGCATTTTGCAGGTCAATCCAAAGTGTTGTAAGCCAGCTCCTTGGTTTCCTGCTCTTTTTCCATTGCTTTATTTGCTGGTTTAAATACTCTTTGGTTGGAATTCCATTCTAAGGAACCGAGGGATGCACTTTTATTAGCAGCATGTGCAGTATTTTTGCAATTTTTATA
This sequence comes from Chiloscyllium punctatum, assembly GCF_047496795.1. NCBI lineage: Eukaryota > Metazoa > Chordata > Chondrichthyes > Orectolobiformes > Hemiscylliidae > Chiloscyllium > Chiloscyllium punctatum. Next base: position 51,794,270 of record NC_092777.1, read on the forward strand.
CTGACGGATGGCATCCATCTTCAAGTTGCCTTGTGCATATTTTCTCTCTACAGTTAACTAATCAGTCATTTGTGTGTATCGGTGAACCTACCCTCCCACACCCCTACCCACCCAAACCCATTTCTATTTCCAAGCTGTCATGTATTGTTCACTGTTTTTGGTTTCTGTAGGACCCACAACCACTTGTAGGTCAGTGAAAGCTGCCAAGTGCCTAAACAGGCAATTCAAAGTCCTCCACGGGAAAAATTGCTAATAAAGCTATAATTAGAGTTGGCAAGAAGACCACTTGCAATTAGTTGGCAGATGTGCTGACCCCACTTTACTGTCTGCTTTCAGAAGGTCAGTGACATTTAACTACCACATCAAAACAAGCCGAGTTCTGCTAATGTCTCTCACCGCGTAAAAAATACTGGTAAATTTTTAAACAAGAAATGTTCTGTCTTTCTTCCAGTGCGCCTAATATTCAACTTATTTTTTTTTAAGAACAGTGGACATCATTTGCTTGGTGACATGCCAACAATCTATACCAAAATATTCAGTGACCCTTTTCCCACTATTCTAAGCTGGTCCGAACCTGGTTAATTCTGCTGCAACTTCAATGAGAACCAAAAACTGTTTTGAGTGATGGACCATCTCTTAAAGATTATGCGATCACTTGGGAGGTCAGTCTAAATATGTTGTCACAGCAGTAACAGTCTTTTTCCTCAGACAAACCAGCTTTGGAATGTAGAGTTGTGGACTTGAACTAACTGCTGTGAAATTCAGCTGAACAGCTGTGGAAAGGAAAATATCAAGAAACAGGATGCTCTCTTCTAGTGCAGACAATGAAAAATCAAAAGCATTTAAAATTCTTTGTAACATTCCATTTTTAAAAATCTTAATGTTTGAACATTGTGATTTGACCTCTCCATTATTCCCTCCTCTGTGCAGCTTCATTCAGATGAGCAGGTTAGATAAGCCACAAATGCTCAAACCTTCTGAAGGCTAGTACCATAGGTCTTGCTCACTGGAAAGATTATTTCTACTTCACTCTGTTGTGAGCTATTCTGCTGCAGAGAAATCATACCCCAATATATCCCAGATAGGCAGCAATACAGCTCAGGTTTGTTTCTAGTCTAAGTGGTTATGGTGCTTAGTTGTGGTTATGGTGCTTAGTGGATTAACTGGACTTCTAGCCAAAGTGTTATAAGTTGAATTCTCAGGTTAGCATGTATATTGCCACCAAGAATGATGTCTCATTTGCTATCAGAGTTTTACAAGAAAATAGACCCAACTTGCGGAGAGGATGGGAGGACGTGGACAGGCGAGGGCAAAGTCGATGAATGTCTTTCCATCATCTTGCCACACCCAAGTCACAATATCTGCTGGGTGATTACAGAATGAAACCAATAGCCAGGAAAATTTGCTGGCCAAAATGTTCCACTTTTTGGGTGAATGTGGAACAACAAGAAGCTGATAAACATGCAAGGATTTAGGTTTGGGTTTCATTGCTTGCTTAAAAGGAGAGGAATGCGCTGCACTTCACCTTTGGAAGATCTATATTCACAGATAAAGCTTGTTGGAAAAGGACTAGTATCTTAACATCTGCAATAGTTAGATAGCCAGACATGCTTGCCCTTTGTCATTAGTTAAACTTAACTTTATGATATATGTACTTCTGAAAAAGGGAGACCGTAAAATTTGCTAATAATGGGTGAAAATATCCATGCAATTAACTCTTTTCTGAACAGTGGAACTATGAATTTCATCGGGTCAGTGCAGCGAATTGTCAAGGTTTTCATTTGCGGGACACTACCATCAAGAATTAAGTCAACCAATTCTTTGGAAACTAAAGTCAGTCAATTTTAAAGGAACTAGGAGAAAGAAAATCAAACCAATTTTTAATTCACGGTTTTAGAAAAGCAAAGGAATCATAAATACTGATTTTGATTTGATCACAATAAATCAATAGAAGAAAACTTCAAAAATAAATATTATATAAGCCGCAACTTCACTTATCAACTTATCTATTAAATTGTTCTTCAGTGGTCACTGTTCTTTCAGGAGTTCAGTTAAACCATTTCAGAGCAGATGAAATCCTCGCCCAGAACAATAAGTTTCCTTTCAGAGCCATTTTGTTCGGTGTACTTAATGTTTTGGGTTAACTTACATCCATCCAGTCTTTCCTGCAAGTTCAAGTTTTGCCATATATGTATGTATATATATGCTACTGCATTTGCCATTATGTGCCTCCTTATCAGGTCAAAAATTATTATTAGTGCTTTGTTTGAAAGAATTGATCTTCTCCAGTCTGTCACTAAAGAAGAACAACCTGTGTAGGATGGCCTTTCAGCAAAGTCTGACTTCAACAGGACCCTTTTCTTGGTGTGCTGTTCTAGGCACAGTTAAGCACAATATGCTTTGAGGATACGTTATCTTTTTTTAAAAAAAAGATGCATTTTAGGTGTCAAATTTCAGATTCCCTTCTGAGTGGGCGAGGTTCTAATGGGACAGTGGCCTGATTATGGTCCGTGTTAGTTAGTGTCTCTGTGCTCGGATTCTCTGGGCACCCAGCCTCACTGTCCTCATCGTCTTTGTTCATGAGGGCCACCTCATTTTCATAGCAGAAAGTGTTGGGTGTGGAGAGTATGTATTTCTTTTCTGCCAAATCCCTGGCACTGCAGAGAGGCGTATTAGGCACCTCGTAGGTTTTGTGAAAGCGGGAATAATCAACTTTGTAGTAGTTTTTCTCCTCAAAGAGCACTGGCTCAAATCGGTGACCCCAGAGAATTTCACTGGCAAGATATGAGCTGCGACACTGTGTGGTCATTGCTGTAGCTTCCACCATTCCTTCAAGAATCACGACAATTTCAAAATCTGCATTGTCCATGTCCTGTTTGCTCAAGTCATAGAAAGGACTGTCTTCATCAATTTCATGTACTATTGTAATTGGTGACACTAGAAATATTCTATCTATTCCACTATCAAAGCCTACATTAACATCTACTTGATCCAAGGGTATGTATTCACCCTCTGGTGTTATTCTAGATTTAAGCAGCTGGGCCCTTACATGGGCTTCCACTAAGTGGCTCTTTCGTAAATTTCCAACTCGCCACATTAAACAGAGCTTTCCATCTCTCATAGCGATCACAGCACTATCGCTGAAAATGAGTGTTTCATTTCTCTTTTTTGGTTTGGCCATCTTGGCCATGACAGCACCAATGATGAAAGCATCAATGATGCAGCCCACAATGGACTGAAAGACTACTATGAATACAGCTATGGGGCATTCTTCAGTCACACAACGGAAGCCATATCCAATAGTGGTCTGAGTCTCAATGGAGAATAGAAATGCAGCTGTAAAGCTTTTGACTTCAGAAACACATAGTTTATGTGAGTCTTTGCCATCCAAGTCACCATGCATCAGTGCAATAAGCCAAAACATGCAACCAAACAACAGCCAGGACAAGATGAAGGACAGGCAGAAGATGACCAGCATCCACCGCCAACGAATGTCCACACATGTTGTGAAGATGTCTGACAAGTAGCGTTGCCCCTTCTCACTCATATTTACAAACTGAACATTGCAATGGCCATCTTTCTTCACAAATCTGCTCCGGCACTGCTGCCTGGTGTGTACCTTGCTTTTGCCATTGCCGTAGCCGTTGGCAACTGCCATTGTAGCTAGTTTCATCCCGTCTTCCTCGGAGGACACAATGCTGTAGCGGTTGGCACGCACGCTGCCCATTGCCAACGCCTGGGACTGCTGCGTTTCTACTTTGGGATACAGTCTTGAAAATTTCTGGAACAACCTTTGAAGAAACAGTTTTGAACGTTAAGGAAGAGCACACCACGTCTTTGAAAGTAGACCTCCGCAAGTATCCTTGGTTCCACCAAGTTGTCTCCTCTGTAAAGGATCGCTTGGTTATCCAATAGTGTGTTGTAATTCAGCACTCGGTAGAGTATGATCTAAAAACGAAATAAAATTAAAGTTACTATCAAATAGAATTAGAGCTGAGAATCATTTCAAAAGTTTAAATAATTCAAGTAATTTTAAGAAAACACTTTTGGATGTTACTGTTAGCTAAATTAAAGATCAGAGACAAATCTTGATAATTAAAACACTAAATTAATTTGAGAAGTTCTAACACTGTTTTGTTGGTGATTAAGGATGAAAATTACACTGAGCTCTGTTCCAACAATGCAAAGGCAGACAAATCATTTGCAGCACTTGTTAAATTAGGGCAGTGGTTTTAATTGGATCACATTGATCCATTACCTTGAACATAACAATCCAGTGTCTGCATAATGATGGATACTCACAATCATCTAAACTTGTGGGCTTTAAAAATAATAGAATCATTTTTATTACAAATATGCCATCCTAACCCATCCTAAGTCAAAATGGCAACTTCACTGCTTCTCAAAGTGTCTGAGCCTGACACTTCTCATTTCATCCTGCATGAGATTAAAGTGACCTTAAGTATAGCTAATCACTTCAGTCTAATTATACACAGCTAGTGATGTAGGTGGTGTATTAATATGCCTTCCCATTTCTTTCAGTTTGCTATGACAAAGGATGAGGTCAATGCAAATCTCATTTTACTCTGATGTGTGATTTGCATCATGAATGTGCTGCAAAACCAACAGCTCTTCAATTTTTCTTTTATTTATCAATATATTTCATAATCAGAGAGTATTATAGCAAAAGCAATGCTATGATACACAGATTTTTAAGTAAACCATTTGACGTTCATGTATATGATTTTACTGTGATGCCAAATAACTCCTTGCCACAATAAAAGTACACCAAATGAAACATAGTAATCCATATAAGTTTAGATGTCAGCGCATTAGAGCCACAGTATTTTCAAATGTTGCGGTTGAAACTGATGATCACTTTTGAATCCCAATTCACATCCTCACCTTACACTGCTTTCATTAATATTTTAAGTTCCTTCTCTCCCTTTCCCCTGGGGTAATCACTATTGGAAATTAAGTGATACATGTCACAAGGGAGATTATTGTACCTAGGAGACATGTGTATTACGTATAACAAACTTATTCTGCTGCCAAAATGTGGCAGTGTAATAGCGAATGCAACCAGAGACATTAGGATCCATGTCGGATTGAGGGCTAGGAATATATGAGAAAGGTAACAAAACCCAGTGCCAGTGTTACCAGGAACATACTTGCATGTCCCAATTATATTTTAAACCACTAATGTGAACCTCAAGTTGTCAAGATAAATGATAAGGTATTGTATGACAATGTTAGCAACAACTCAGTAAGTAGTAGTTTCATCTCAGAAGATCTAAATCAAGCCCTGAGCCACATTGAAACAAACTTCAATTTGCCTTCTTGAATGAATGGAAAGATCCGACAAGCAAATATGGCAAATTCTCTCAGTGCTATCATCAACACTTATCCCTCAACACAACATTAGGACAGATTATTTGGCCATTTATGTCATTTCTGTTCATGGAACACTGCTGTCTACAAATTGCCTGCTAACATTCTTATATTAAAACAGAGACACCACTCAAAAGATTACTTGCTGGTTGCAAAGTGTTCCAGGGCAGCCTGAGGTCATGAAAATCTGATATAAATGCAATCTGGTGTTACATTACCCAAATATTAATTACTCCTTGCTTCCTGACATCAGTGTGAAATTTCCTTTCAGCTTTTAAATTATGTTGCCTTAATTTTACAAATATGATTTAACTTGAAAGAAATATTACTACTTAACATTTCTGATTGCATTCAGGCTCTTGTGAATTCTATCAATACCTCTCATTCCCCCTTTGAAGCTGAAGATCCTAGATTTCTATTACAAACTTTATTTTTCCATAACTCTGGCACGAGGGAACATCCACCTGTACTTCTCTGTACTGTATCCAACAATGATGTTTTCCCTTGTGTTTTAATAACTCACAGCATTCGGAACTCACAACAAGATCTGAAGAGGGCTCAGTACAGCTTCAACTTAGTGGCTCACATCTATTCTTTTCTACATTGATCAGAAACTCTGTTTCTGGTATCTTCTGTTGTTAAACAGTCATAGACTCACAATTGCTCCTAGATCTCCTTTAACCTCAACCCAACTGGTTTGACATGAGAGAATTTAATGTGTCCCTGCACAAATCCCTGGCCCCTATCATTTAATTATTTGCATCTTCCAGTGTATGTTTATCTACACCAAGTTTCATTTGCAAGCTTACTATGCAAACTCATATCGATCCTTTTTTTTCATGTTGGTATCACTAGCTTCAGATACCCCTTTCTCTGTTCAGAGTATCTGAATATGTAGATTGAGACAGCTCGGCCCATCGTGGCTGTGCTAGCTGGCTGGAAATGTGATCAAGATGTCCCATTCTCCCCTCTCTACACAACCTTCAACTCCCCTCCCCCCCCCCCCCCCCCACCTCCCCCCCCACCCCATAACACACACACATACCCTCCCCATGGCTTTGGAAATTCTTTTACAAATACATATCCAGTTTCCTTTTGGAAGTTACTGTCCAGTTCGTAAATGGCTTCTGAATAAAATACTTGTACGGCTCTGTCTGGATTCTTTCTTTTTCTCTGTTCGATGAAGCACCTGACACACACACACACACACACACATAGACACAGAGGGAGAGAGACATACACATGGACACACAGAGACAGACAGCAACAGACACAGAGACGTACGGGCACACACACAGACACAGAGAGAGAGAGACATACACACAGAGACAAACACAGGGACATATGCACACACAAACACAGAGGGAGAGAGACATACACACTGACACACAGAGACACACACAGGGATATATGCGCGCACACACAGACACAGAGGGAGAGAGACATACACAAAGACACACAGAGACACACACATGGACATATGTGCGCACACACAGAGACATACACACAGACACACACAGGGACATACGGGTGCACACACAGACACAGAGGGAGAGAGACATACACACAGACACACAGAGACACACACAGGGACATATGCGCGTGCACACACACACAGACATACACACAGACACACGGAGACACACACAGGGACATACACAGACACGCAGAGACAGGCACAACGATATACGCGCGCACACACAGACACACAGAGACACACACAGGGACATACACACAGACACAGAGAGAGAGACATACACACAGATACAGAGACATACGCGCGCACACACAGACACAGGGAGAGAGAGAGATACACACAGACACAGAGAGAGAGACATACACACAGATACAGAGACATACGCGCGCACACACAGACACAGGGAGAGAGAGAGATACACACAGACACAGAGAGAGAGAGAGACATACACACAGATACAGAGACATACGCGCGCACACACAGAAACAGGGAGAGAGACACACACAGAGAGACACACAGAGACACACACACACCGCTGCTGAACTTTACCTGAACGATCAAACACACGGAGATTACAATTCCGTCTAGTAGGTGATAAGCTTTGCTGCCGAATTTGCAATGCTCGCTGGGGAAAGCAGTTACCTCCCCCGCAGTGAGTCGGACCCCCCCTCCCCTGTCGGGATGGGGAAGGGTACACACCGAGTACACCCCACAGAGCACTTCAGCTCGCCAGCCACAGCAGCACCCAGTCCCGGCGGTGGCTCAGAGCAGCCAGAACATGCGCACAAAGTACCTTCAACTCATCATGCAAAGTGATCCGGGTTTGGTTTTCGCTCTGGAAGAAACTACACACTGCATTCCCCCCAAACACCCCTCCTCCGGGCCAAAGTGAGGACTGCTGGTGCTGGAGATGAGAGTCCAGAGTGTGGTTGCTGGAAAAGCACAGCAGGTCAGGCAGCATCCGAGGAGCAGGACAATCGTCATTTCGGGTAAAAGCCCTTCATCAGGATTTTCCAGTACCACACTATTGACGCCTCCTCTGAGGCAGCTTCCAAGCACCAGTTTATTATCTGGCCAACAACACTGGGTGTCAGCAATAAACTCGCCCGCCCGCCCAAAACCGTCCCCTTGGTGGGGGGGTGGGGTCAGGCTCAGACCCAGCGTCAGAGTTGTGTATCGGTTTCCCACCGTCGACCCTGAACTGCTAATGGTGACTTGGGTATGTTTTCTACTAACCTGTTTGGAGATGTCATTGCTCACCTCTGTAGCAGGTGGGACTTGAACTCGGGTCTCCTGCCTCAGAGGCAGGGTCACTACCATTGCTCCACAAAAGCCCCCTCCAATGGTGAGTGCCTTTGGACTTAATGGAGGAGGGTTGAAAACTGACCCATGAGATACAAGGCAGGGTTTGATCAGTCTGGGTACCCCGGGTTTCTGGGGACACCCTCAACGGTTTTCTGCCCAGACATACTTCCTGGTGTCTCTCTCTCTCTGGATAGAAGCCACTCAATGCTCCTGATTGTCGTTTGGCGCTCTTGCGCACCACTTTCTGGTTCTGCTGCACATTGCTGGCGTGCTCTCTGTGCCCGACTTCAGCCTGACTTCAAATATCCCTCCAACCACCCCCCACCCCGACTCCGTCACCGCCAGCCTCGAAAACGATGCACAATCTGCCCTCTTCCCTGTCGTCTGTCGTGTCCTGAAGAAGGGTTACATCCTAAACGTTGACTTTTCCACCCCCTTGTGCTGCCTGTCTTGCTGTGTTCTCCCAGCCCCCTGATGCTGCCTGCCTTGCTGTGTTCTCCCAGCCCCCTGATGCTGCCTGCCTTGCTGTGTTCTCCCAGCCCCCTGATACTGCCTGCCTTGCTGTGTTCTCCCAGCCCCCTGATGCTGCCTGCCTTGCTGTGTTCCCCTCCCTCCTGATGCTGCCTGCCTTGCTGATGATGCTGCCTGCCTTGTTGTGTTCCCTTCCCTCCTGGTGCTGCCTGTCTTGCTGTGTTCTCCCAGCCTCCTGGTGCTGCCTGCCTTGCTGTGTTCTCCCAGCCTCCTGGTGCTGCCTGCCTTCCTGTGTTCCCCTCCCTCCTGGTGCTGCCTGCCTTCCTGTGTTCCCCTCCCTCCTGATGCTGCCTGCCTTGCTGTGTTCTCCCAGCCTCCTGGTGCTGCCTGCCTTCCTGTGTTCCCCTCCCTCCTGGTGCTGCCTGCCTTGCTGTGTTCTCCCAGCCTCCTGATGCTGCCTGCCTTGCTGTGTTCTCCCAGCCTCCTGGTGCTGCCTGCCTTCCTGTGTTCCCCTCCCTCCTGGTGCTGCCTGCCTTGCTGTGTTCTCCCAGCCCCCTGATACTGCCTGCCTTGCTGTGTTCTCCCAGCCCCCTGATGCTGCCTGCCTTGCTGTGTTCCCCTCCCTCCTGATGCTGCCTGCCTTGCTGATGATGCTGCCTGCCTTGTTGTGTTCCCTTCCCTCCTGGTGCTGCCTGTCTTGCTGTGTTCTCCCAGCCTCCTGGTGCTGCCTGCCTTGCTGTGTTCTCCCAGCCTCCTGGTGCTGCCTGCCTTCCTGTGTTCCCCTCCCTCCTGATGCTGCCTGCCTTGCTGTGTTCTCCCAGCCTCCTGGTGCTGCCTGCCTTCCTGTGTTCCCCTCCCTCCTGGTGCTGCCTGCCTTCCTGTGTTCCCCTCCCTCCTGGTGCTGCCTGCCTTGCTGTGTTCTCCCAGCCTCCTGATGCTGCCTGCCTTGCTGTGTTCTCCCAGCCTCCTGGTGCTGCCTGCCTTCCTGTGTTCCCCTCCCTCCTGGTGCTGCCTGCCTTGCTGTGTTCTCCCAGCCTCCTGGTGCTGCCTGCCTTCCTGTGTTCTCCCAGCCTCCTGGTGCTGCCTGCCTTGCTGTGTTCTCCCAGCCTCCTGGTGCTGCCTGCCTTGCTGTGCTCTCGCAGCCTCCAGCCTGGTCTACTCTGCCCTCTCTCGCCAGCTTTCTCCCACACTCCTTGCCTTCTCTCGCATCCTCAGTCTTTTCTCGGTCGGAGTCCCATTGCTGTTTACCAACATTATTCTCACAAGCCAAACCAGGGACAGCAACCTCACTGGAAGCGTAACAGTGGAACGAAACCGCTCAAATCTTATCCCCTTTCCTCTGAAGTACGTGTGATCACCACGACCGGCTAAACCAAGGACGAACTGCATTTGAGGTGGTTCAGTGTTAACATTAAATTAATAGCTCAGTCTCTGTAGTTCTGTCAGGAATGGGAATATTCATCTTATTTTGTCTAATACCCCATCCCCAAATAACCAAAGTAACCCTGTGATATTGTTTTAAACATTGCCCTTTGTTTTGGTTGTGTCTAATATTAACAGTTATCACAGCTCAGGGTTAAAATCCTGCCGAACAAAAGCTGCATCTGAGCTCGACTCTCTGCGTTTGGAAGTTTGTTGGTCTCCTGTTTTCACTTCCAGAGGTCAGTAAGGCTTCTCCCCGCTCCAACTGACTGCCCTCTCTCTCTCTCTCTCTCAATCTCTCTCACTCCCCCAGTCCCGGCTCGGACGGCGACACCGGTGCCAAACTTTCAACTGCCTGCGATCGACAATTTGTACACTCTCCCCTTGCAGCTCCCCGGGGTGGCTGTGTCATCAAACCTTCTCCCCACCTCGTCTTCCTTTTGATATGACCCCCCCCCCCCCCCCCTAGCTGTTTACTGCCGGAGGAAACAGCAAAGCCCTGGAGAAGTGGGGGGGTGGGGGGGGGAGTCAGGACACTGAAACTGCCACTTGTCTCACTGATAACAAGTAAAGTAGAGGCAGCAGAGTCTGTGCAGCCTGAGCCCGGGGAAGGAAGCAGGATGGTGACTGAGATGGGTAGAGGGGGCCAGACACTGGAAAAAGCAGATGACAGGAGCGTGCCTGGGTATGGAAGCAGGCAGCCTGAGGTGTGGTTGGGAGAGGTGTGGTACAGATCAGCAAATTCTGGAATGTAGGATGCTACCGACTTCAACTGCTTTGTGGTTCAGGCCACTGCTGCTGGTTTGCTAAGTGAGTTTTTTGGTGTGTGTGTCGTGTGACTCACACTGAACCGCCCAGTTTCGACTCCTCGGCCGGATTCAATCGGTGCAGCTCAGTCAATGTTAACACTCGCCCCAAGCCCACCCCAGCCAACACGTGTTATTTGGCAAAGAAAACTGTTGTCTGGGATGAGACAAGGAGTTCTCAGCGTGTTTACAAACTGGACGCGGCGTTAAATATACATTTGAAAAATAGCACATAAAATAAATAAAACAAAAGATCAGAGCAAGGCGGAATGCCTTTCGAGGGCATGGGAGAGTATCGTGAACGCGAATCGTTGAGTAACCCCTTTTCCCCCTTTTGTCCAACCCAGCTCTACAACACTACAACTGGGAAGGATTGCTGAGACCGGTTGTGCGAAAATATTTCTGCCGCGGAACTGACTTTCCCTCCCTCTGTCCCTTTCAAAATATCATTTTGCTATCAACGCCCTTAAATTCCGAACTTCCTACTTCTGTTGCCAACTTTTTTTTTCCCCTCTGTCTGTTGGCGGGCAGGACAACTCAATGAAGGAGAGACGCTCCCAGAGCAGCCCGAACTCGCACTTGTCCCGTCTTTTACACTGTCACCGGAGGGCGGGGGTGGAGAGTGACGATCAGCCCAAAGGAAACCCAGCGCTTTAACCCAACCGCGGTTCGACACAACGTTCTGAAGCACCGTTCCACTGACAGGACTCCTTTCTCTAAAGTAAAAATGACACAAACTGACCTGAGCCAAACCGGGGGAGTGGGGGGGGGGGGAGGAAAAGCCAAGCCAGAATCGTGTGGGCTGTTTTGAATCCAATTTCCAGCCACAACAAAAAAAAACGGGGGGGGGGGTCTCATTTCAACATTGACAAACTCTGCAGTTTGGCCCTAAACACTCAAAGCAGTAGCCGCAACATGTCTGATGCAACAAGTCGCCGCATATCAGGTCGTCACCCCAATTATCTGATATACGGGAGGGGGGGAGGGTAGGGAGGAAGGACATTTTCCAGTCTTTTACCCCCTACCCCTCCCCCACCAACCCGCCCACACCGTACCTCCTTCCTCGTCAACAGAAATAGGGCGATTCTTAACGAAAGGTCTACCATTCAGCCCGTTTACACCGCCCCTCTCAAATTACAGCGTTCAAACCTGGGCAAATCAATAAACTTTTTTTAGAAAAAAAGAAAATCGCTCTGTCTTGCGTGGTTTGGCTGCAGCAAGACACTTTAAGACTCTGGTTGACTTGAGGGGGAGAAAGAGAAAGATTTGATTTTAATCCTGGTTACCTGCTCAGTGTTTGCAGCGAGAGTGTCATTTGAAATCCAACAGCGGCTGTAACCTGCTCTATAGCTCGGAGGTTGCAGTAACTTGGGTTATTCTTGTTTCTTTCTCTCTCTGAGGTGAGGTGAAGGGGGTGCTGGGTGGGTGGTGATGGTAGTGGTGGTGGAAGGTGTGGAGCGGGGTTCATATGCCGTAGATATAATCCTGTCCTTGTTGCGGTCTGTTTCTGACACCACTTCAACTTCATCCAGATATAAAGCGCGCCGGCTTGGCAAGAAAACCCGCCCCGGGCACACCTTTCCGCCAATCCTCATACGATCTGTATGAGTGACAGCCCTCCTGACCAATAAGCGAGACGACTTCCATCTACTCCCCTCCTCCTGCCCCCCCATCCCCCAAACCATCCCATCGCAGTCTCTTGTCGTGTCCATTCCAACTCTCAAAAACTGACAATCCGCTTCCCAACAGGGCCCAGGGTCGGTGCAACAAAGCGTTGACCTGAGGATCTACAAACTTGTGTTAAAACAGCAGGGCAAGATTGAACAGCGTTGAGGGGAACCATGAAGGCGCGGGGCGAGATGGAATTATGTTTCCGTTTGCTTGCCCTAGTTTTCTGCTAGCTAATGTCCCTAATAAACGGAACCGTTTATGCTTTTCTGTATGTTTGCTTCTGTCACGGGGAATCCCTTGCGGTTTTGTCAGAGAAAAAAAAGTGGCGTGTTAAGTTATTCATGCTGGGTAGATTCAAAGGCTGCACAGTCTTCCAGTCTCAAGTTTATACTTTCCATAATTATTAGCAATCTCCCCAACTTTGCCTTTCCTATTTCTTGTATGATCAGGATCGGGGTGGGGGGGGGGGGTCACTAAAGTCAATGATTAAATATTTGGTGTGGTTTCTGTTTTAATTTTTGCACTGTGTGTATATATCTTGCCAGTATCCATCCCGAGGAATATTGTGTGACGCGATATCAGCGCCAGAAATCCTAAACATGAAAGAGATTGTAAAGATCTGGGAACTTGCTACAGCAGACTGCTGATAATGTGCCCGCTGGCAAGAACCCCTTCCTTTTTGCTCTCTCCCTGTCTAAATCTCTCAGACTGCTGTTTGAAGATATTCCCAAGGTGACTCTCTCGGAGGTTAAACGTTCCACTTAGTTGGACCAGGTCAAAACTTCGAGTTTATTTTGTTTCTAAAACTGAGTTTATTAAGTAGCCAGGGTATTCGATGGCATCAATGATAATGCTGTAATCGGCGGCGTGTTTGTTTACTGAACGCCTCCTTTAATAAGTTTAAAACCATAGAATAGCGATGAAGCAATGAATTGGCCACAAGCATTAGAGCCTGTGTTTTCACATTATACAAAGTTGGCGTGTACACATTGTTTAATATCATTAACGAGCTCCAGATTCGATTGACAATCAGTTACATCCAAAAGTTGGACTTGTTTTGATTTTTTTTTAGAAATCCTTTTGTTTTCATGCGAAGTTATCCTTTTCACATTCATGTTAGTGCACTTGACCCCTGGCTAATGGTGGGGGGGGGGGGGGGGGGTAAGGGAGACCCTTATTTCGAATCACGACAGAAATTCCTCTCGAATTAACGGCATGTCCATTTCTCAGTCACAACCGCGCCGCAATTTCAAAATGACGTTGGACTGGGGTGGACAAAGTTAAAAAAATCACACAACACCAGGTTATAGTCCAACAGGTTTATTTGGAAGCACTAGCTTTCGGAGCGCTGCTCCTTCATCAGGTGATTGTGTTTCCAAAGCAATGTCAAAAAAATTCAAAGGCAATATATTTACAATGGAACAGGGCATGTCCCAGTCACACACAAAAAAATAAAAGAATTGCGGATCCTGGAGACCTGAAACAAATACGAGGAGAATTTGCTGGAGAAACTCAGCAGGTTCTGTAGGGGGAGAGAAAACTGATTCTGACAATATCTCCAAGCAATTCTCCGAGTTCATCTCGTCAATCACATTGGCGCAGATATCTTTAAGGGCATGTAATCCCCTCAGCACAGCGAGCGAACAGAGGGTGTTAATTGGCACATCGTTTCCATCCATTAAGAGACAGTAACTCTGAAGAGTTTTGATAGAGCCCGGGGTGGGGGTGCATCTACTTACAGAAAGATCGGTAACGGAGTGTTGGGTCGAGGGGAGGTAAGAATAAGGTAATCTATTCTACATTATACTGAGGCAAAAGAAAAGAGTGGAAGCGAGAGTAAAAGTTGCCTGGCGAGTTCTCAGCTGGAATGCACTGTCTGAATGAATAGTGGAAAACATTTTTTTTAAACGTTGCAAACAAACGCAGTCGGGCATGCAACTGACAAACAGCAGCAGGGCAGGATTTGTGGGGCAGAGAGCAGAGCTGGGGCTCATTTCTTTCCGAGAACCAGCAGCAAGTCTGAGGGGCCGATTGGCCGGCCCTTGCGGTTCCGTGGTCTTCGAGATGGGTCTGCGGAAGAAATCGGGGGTGGGCGGGGAAACAAAATCCGGCCCTCTGGTGCCTGGCTGGGGCTGTGACCGAGCGGGGGGGGGGGGGGGCAATTTGATGGGTTAGCGGAGCGGGGCTGCAGGGTGGGTGGGGGTGTTGTTAGCGGGCACAGGGGTGCTCAGTGCTGGGGTATCCGCTCACCCCAGAGCTCCCGAGTCCGCAAAATCCTCGCAGCCAGTGGCACCAAATCCGCACCGCAGGAGCTCAAGCGAGACTAAACGTTTGCCCGGCTGAATGCACCTGTTTCTGACATTGCTCTATTCACTTGCAGTAGCTTTCTGACCGCTGCAGACGCTAAACTGGGTTGGGGGGGGGGGGGCGGGGGGAGGTCACTTTGTGTTTTCAAACAAACCCTTCTGCATTGAATCCCCAAACACTCCCTGACCGGAAAGTCAGAGGAACTAACGGATGCAGCACCGTGAGCATGAGGCACGAGTTTGAATTAAACCGAGTCTCCCCCGAAAGGTTTTAAATCATCTCGCAGCAGATCCTGAATTAATGGTTAATCCACACAGGCGCTTGGCAATTTGGGACAACATTGTCTGATAATAAACCAGATTAAAACGTAGTTAAAATCATTCCAAGTTGTAATTTTGAACATCGCCAGTATGTTCTATTTAGAGACGGGGAAACTGTCAGGTCCAGTATATAGTCGGAAAGGTATTACTTTTCCCCAGCAATTTTTGTATTTCTTTCTTTGTGACATTGCTTTGAACTCACTTCTCAAGTGTGTTTACTTGCAGCAGGCTTTAATTTTCTGCATTTGCAAAATCTTGATGTTTTATTCTGGTCTTTTGCGTAATTGCTGCCTAATATTTTGTATTACGCGGGTTCAGACTTTGATGTGGCACCAATTACGCCTTTGATGTCTGCTTTGCTACTGCCGGGTGAAGGGAACTGCTTGCAAACCCTCTGTTCTCCCACAAGATGGTGCAAGTGGGAGGTGGAAATCTTTTTCTCTCTCTATCCCTGACTGATGGACCGCTGACAGCTCCTCTCAATCCAGGGCTATTACGTACTTTTTAGTTTCCGAGAGATATACCTTTTGTATGTTTCCAAAGCCATGTTTATGTATGAATTACATAAAAACACAAGAGCTGCTTGGGTCAGTTTGCATACTATAAATAATCTTGCTATTTTTAACGTGATTTGATTTTACCCTTTCACTGCTTCGAGAGGGATTTGGGTATGGTCAGAAGTAAAATCATAGAATCTCTACAGGGTGGGAAACGGGCCATTCGGCCCATCAAGTGCACACCACCCCCCTGAAAAGCATCCTACTCAGACTGACCTGCCTACCATATCCCTGTGACCCTGCATTTCCCATGGCTAACCCCCAGCCTGCACATCCTGGATATTACCAGGCAATTTAGCATGGCCAATCCCCATAACCTGTACATTGTTGGATGGTGGAAGGAGACCAGAGCACACAGAGGAAACCCACGCAGACATAGGGAGAATGTGCAAACTTCACACAATTGCCCGAGGGTGGAAACAAGCCCAGGTCCCTGGCGCTGTCAGGCAGCTAGACAATAACCATCCTTAGCTTGATTTGTTATTATACATCGCAAACGTGAATTCCAGGCCAGCACTTGGATTCTGATGTGAAGGCTCAGACAGCTCCAAAGTGACCCTTACTCCGTGCCCCCACAGAAGTGGCATCTCACTACCAATTCCCAAAAGTCTCCTAAAGATTGACATTGTTTTGAACTCCTGAATCACATCCGAGAAATTGTGGCTCTGCAGTTTGGCCTAAACTCTCACTGTCAGGCTCTGGAATTCCTTCCCTCTTTATCTATCTTTCAGGTCCTCACGGAAACAAAAATGTCTCCACTCTGCGGTTCTGGGATTTCTGGTTTCCTGCTGCTTCTTCTGAGTTTCTCTTAGACTCTTAACCCACAAAGAAGTGGGAAACTAAGCAGTGGGGTTTGATTTTAATTTATTTCTGATTGACAAGTAGAGCAGTACTGGTCTGTGAGGTTTACATAATTAACCAAACACATTTATGGTCAACCCACCCACCAACTTTGTCAGGGGGTTTCCTTATAGCAGCCCGTGCAGATGTTCAGCAGGCATAGCAGTAACATTGATTTGATTCTATTACCAAATGCACTCAAGTGCAGTGAAAAGTGTCTAATATTGCCACTCAAGGTGCCATCTTAGGTAGAAGTACCGAGATGCAGAATCTTAAGAATGATATAGAACGAAAGAGCAAAGTAAAAAGTTAAACATTGCAAGTATTCTAGTAAAGCATAAAACATACAAAATTAGGTTAAGCTTAGATTCCTTACAGTGTGGAAACAGGCCCTTCGGCCCAACCAGTCCACACCGACCCTCTGAAGAGTAACCCTCCCAGACCCATTTCCCTCTGAATAATGCACCTAACACCATGGGCAATTTAGCATGGTCAACTCACCTAACCTGCACAGCTTTGGACTGTGGGAGGAAACCCACACAGACACAGGAAGAATGTGCAAACTCCACACAGACAGTCGCCCGAGGCTGGGATTGAACCTGGGACCCTGGTATTGTGAGGCAGTAGTGCCAATCACTGAGCTACCATGCCACCCATAGGTTAAATGATACACATTGCAGACTGTCTTAGTTTTAAGTAGAAAGTAAAGAAATAAAGCGGCACAGTGGCTCAGTGGTTAGCACTGCAGCCTCACAGCACCAGGATCCCAGGTTCGATTCCAGCCTCAGGTAACTGTCTGTGTGGAGTTTGCACGTTCTCCCTGTGTCTGCTTGGGTTTCCTCCAGGTGCTCCGGTTTCCTCCCGCAGTCCAAAACTGTGCAGGTCAGGTGAATTGCCCATGCTAAATTGCCCATAGTGTTAGGTGCATTAGTCAGAGGGAAATGAGTCTGGGTGGGTTACTCTTCGGAGGGTCAGTATGGACTGTTTGGGCCGAAGGGCCTGTTTCCATGCTGTAGGGAATCTAATCAAATTACAGTCTTGCTTAAATGGGACTGCACTTTGAGGAATCACCTCAAGGCTGAAAGTCCACACTGAGGCCACGCCAGGCCGAGAGACTGCCACACGGGGTCTGCACTGAGTCTGAGGCTGGGAGAATAAAGGAGAGAGAAGAAAGAAAAAAACACAAAAGGGAAGAAAAAGAGGTCACAAGAAAAGGAGTGGTTGGAGCGGTTCTTGAGAACCATGATATCCTGTATGACCAAGTCGAGATGACATGTGACACAGAGGTGGGGAATTTAAGAGATGATGGTGGTTCCCAATTACCTGAGACCTTGGTGGTGCCAAAGTGTAGATAAAGAGATGAGGGAGAAAGGTCCAAATGTCATAGAACAATTAGGTATCTACAGATGAATGGTTGAGTCCTCCACTATCAACATCCCGTGGGTTATATTGAGCAGAACCTGAACTGAACTGATACTGTGGCTACAAGAGTAGGTCAGAGGCTTGGAAATCTGTAGCAAGTCATTCTCCTCCTGTACTCCAAATATACCCCCATCATCTATGCATCAGGAGTGTGATGGAATACTGGAGGAGTGCAGCTCCAACAATATCCAGGAACCTCAACACTATCCAGGCCTGTTTGACACCCCATCTACATCTTTCAACATCTACTTCTTCCACCACTGATGCACAATGGCAGCAGTGCATACCAACTACAAGATGCACTCGAACAACTCACCAATGTCACTTTGACTCACTTTCCTAAAGATACAACCCTCTAAAGGCCAAGGGCAGGAAATGCCATGGGAGCATGACCATCCATTTTGCTCTCCAAGCTACACCTCATCCTAACTTGGAAATATACTGCTGTTCCTTCACCATAGCCAGGTTAAAGTCATGGAATTCCCTTTGTTTAACAGCACAGTGGTGTCTCTTCATTTCAAGTGTACAATAATTTAAGATCAGTGATTTAGGGTCACCACTGCCTTCTCAAAGGCCATCAGGGATGGGTAATTAATGCTGGCCTGACCAGTGATGTCCACATCCCATGAATGTATAAGGAGATAAATAACAGCACAAGGCTATGTGATTGATTAAAAGTGATGTGTTTTATCTCTCTATTGATGCCGTTAGATCTGCTGAGTAATGACAGTGTTTTCTGTTTTTAGGTCAGATTTGCAACACTGCCATATTGTGCTCTTCCTGTAAGATTGTTGGAGAAAAGTTACAAATATTAAGCAGATTTTCTGTCTGAACATCATGGGTTTAAGCCATACTGTAAAGATATGAGTACATCATTTATTTACCAAATTATTTATTTATCAAGTTCACAAGAATTCTTTGAGAAGATAAAAGCCAGGATAGATATAAGGGAAGCAGCAGATGTAACATATTTGGATTTTCAGAAAGCACTTGATAAGGTACTACACATTAGCCTACTTGATAAGCTAGGAGCCTGTTGTTTTGGAGGTAGTACATTAGTATGGAGAGAGGATTGACAAACTAATAGGAGACAGGAGATGAGATAAGGGAGTATTTTCAGGATGGCAACTTGTAATTAGTGGAGTTGAATTTAATTGAATTGAATCCCTTCATTGTCATTGTACTCAATGGGTACAGTGAAAAGTTTATAAGTCGACACTTACAGTGCCATCTAAGGTACAAAGACACTTAGGGACAATATTTAAAGAATAGAGGAATGAAGAAAGAAAAGTTACGTTATGGCGATGCACAGTAGAACCATAAGTCGAAAAAACAAGAAGCAGAGTTAGAATGACAAACATCAGAGTCTCTTTCCTAGCGCACTCTGCACCAAGCCAGTACACGGCATCTCCATATGGTATGACAGCTGGCTGCCAGCTCTACACTGGGCCAATGCTGCCACATTCCACACTGTGCCACTGCCACCACACTCATCACTGAGCCACTGCCACCACACTCCACACTGGGCCACTGTCACCACACTCCACACTGGGTCACTGTCACCACACTCCACACTGGGTCACTGCCACCACACTCATCACTGAGCCACTGCCACCACACTCCACACTGAGTCACTGCCACCACACTCATCACTGAGCCACTGCCACCACACTCCACACTGGGTCACTGTCACCACACTCAACACTGGGTCACTGTCACCATACTCAACACTGGGCCACTGTCACCACACTCAACACTGGGTCACTGTCACCACACTCCACACTGGGTCACTGTCACCATACTCAACACTGGGCCACTGTCACCACACTCAACACTGGGTCACTGTCACCACACTCCACACTGGGTCACTGTCACCACACTCCACACTGGGTCACTGTCACCACACTCCACACTGGGTCACTGCCACCATACTCCACACTGGGCCACTGTCACCACACTCCACACTGGGTCACTGTCACCACACTCCACACTGGGTCACTGCCACCATACTCAACACTGGGTCACTGTCACCATACTCAACACTGGGCCACTGTCACCACACTCCACACTGGGCCACTGTCACCACACTCAACAGTAGGCCACTGTCACCACACTCAACACTGGGCCACTGCCACCACACTCCACACTGGGTCACTGTCACCACACTCCACACTGGGTCACTGTCACCACACTCCACACTGGGTCACTGTCACCACACTCCACACTGGGTCACTGTCACCACACTCAACAGTAGGCCACTGTCACCACACTCAACACTGGGCCACTGCCACCACACTCCACACTGGGTCACTGTCACCACACTCCACACTGGGTCACTGTCACCACACTCAACACTGGGCCACTGTCACCACACTCAACAGTAGGCCACTGTCACCACACTCAACACTGGGTCACTGTCACCACACTCCACACTGGGTCACTGTCACCACACTCAACACTGGGCCACTGTCACCACACTCAACACTGGGCCACTGTCACCACACTCCACACTGGGTCACTGTCACCACACTCAACAGTAGGCCACTGTCACCACACTCCACACTGGGCCACTGTCACCACACTCCACACTGGGTCACTGTCACCACACTCCACACTGAGCCACTGTCACCACACTCCACACTGGGTCACTGTCACCACACTCAACACTGGGTCACTGTCACCACACTCAACAGTAGGCCACTGTCACCACACTCAACACTGGGCCACTGTCACCACACTCCACACTGGGTCACTGTCACCACACTCCACACTGGGTCACTGTCACCATACTCAACACTGGGCCACTGTCACCACACTCAACACTGGGCCACTGTCACCACACTCCACACTGGGTCACTGTCACCACACTCAACAGTAGGCCACTGTCACCACACTCAACACTGGGCCACTGTCACCACACTCCACACTGGGTCACTGTCACCACACTCCACACTGGGCCACTGCCACCACACTCCACACTGGGCCACTGTCACCACACTCCACACTGGGTCACTGTCACCACACTCAACAGTAGGCCACTGTCACCACACTCAACACTGGGCCACTGTCACCACACTCAACACTGGGTCACTGTCACCACACTCCACACTGGGTCACTGTCACCACACTCCACACTGGGTCACTGTCACCACACTCAACACTGGGCCACTGCCACCACACTCCACACTGGGTCACTGTCACCACACTCCACACTGGGTCACTGTCACCACACTCCACACTGGGTCACTGTCACCACACTCCACACTGGGTCACTGTCACCACACTCCACACTGGGTCACTGTCACCACACTCCACACTGGGCCACTGTCACCACACTCAACACTGGGCCACTGTCACCACACTCAACACTGGGTCACTGTCACCACACTCCACACTGGGCCACTGTCACCACACTCCACACTGGGTCACTGTCACCACACTCAACAGTAGGCCACTGTCACCACACTCCACACTGGGTCACTGTCACCACACTCAACAGTAGGCCACTGCCACCACACTCCACACTGGGTCACTGTCACCACACTCAACACTGGGCCACTGTCACCACACTCAACACTGGGCCACTGCCACCACACTCCACACTGGGTCACTGCCACCACACTCCACACTGGGCCACTGTCACCACACTCAACAGTAGGCCACTGTCACCACACTCCTCACTGGGCCACTGTCACCACACTCCACACTGGGCCACTGTCACCACACTCCACACTGGGCCACTGTCACCACACTCAACAGTAGGCCACTGTCACCACACTCCACACTGGGCCACTGTCACCACACTCAACAGTAGGCCACTGTCACCACACTCCACACTGGGCCACTGTCACCACACTCAACAGTAGGCCACTGTCACCACACTCCGCACTGGATCATTTCCACCACACTCCGCACTGGGCTACGCGATGGTCGCGTTCTTGTGCAACCCCATGCTATAGAAAAATCGCACTTTAAAAATAATGCTTAAAATGTTAATAATAATAAGCGTGTTACAGTCAACACACGTTTTAAAAGTTTGCGCTTTAGAAACAGTGTCCTCAATTCGTCAATCGTATTTGCATTAACAAAATGTGCATTATAGCAGATTGGCCTGTATTTAAAGAATATGTTAATGACTTGGGTAAGTGAAATGAATATACAATAGCCAGGTTTGCAGATGACACAAAACTATAGGTAAAGGCAAACAGTGAGGCTGACCCCGAGTCTGCAGAGGGATATGGACAGGTTAACCAAGTGGTTAAAACCTTAGCAAATGGAATGTGATATGGCTAATTAGAGTCAGAGAGATATGGAGCACGGAGACAGACCCTTTGGTCCAGCTTGTGCATACCGACCATATATCCTAAGTAAATCTAGTCCCATTTTCTCGCATTTGGCTCATGTACTGAACAAAAAGCCTTTTAAATGTTGTAATTGTACCAGCCTCCAGCAATTCCTCTGGCAGCTCATTCCATACAAGCACCACCCTCTGCGTGAAAAGAGTTACCCCGAGGTCCTTTTTAAATCTTTCCCCTCACACCTTAAACCTATGCTCTCTCATTTTGTGTGGCTGCACACTTCGGCAGGAAGACTGCAGGAACTGAATATTATTTAAATGGAGAAAGACTGCAGGAAACTGCAGCACAGTGAAACAAGGCAGCCCTCACGCATGAATCAGAGAGAAAAAAAACGATGTTATTTCAAAGGGAATGGGGTGCAAAAAATAAGGAGGCTTTTCTTAAATTATACAAGGCACTAGTCAGATCACGGCCAGAGCACTGTGAACAGTTTTGGGCTTTTTATCTAAGAAAAAATGTAGTGGCATTGGAGGTATTCAAAAGAAAGTCCACAAGTCTAGTGGCACTGCATTACAAGAAGAGATTGAGTAGGTTGGGCTTATACCCATTAGAAATTAGAAGGATAGTAGGGGACCTTATTGAAACCTATAAGATTCTTAGGGGGCTTGACAGGGTAGGTGTGAAGAGACTGTTTCCCGCTGCAGGAGCATCTGGGATCAAAGGACATAATCTCAGAGTAAGGAGTAATGATTAACTCTCAGTTAAGACAGTGATGACAAGGAATTTCTTCTCTCGAGGCTAATGAATCTGTGGAATTCCTTCCTGCAGAGGGCTGTTGAGACTGGTACATTCATGGCTAAGGTAGACAGATTTTTAATAATTTAGGGAATTAAGGGTTACGGGGAAAATGCTGGAAAACAGAGTTGAGTGTTATCTGATCAGACATACTCTAATTGAATGACTTGGTTGGCTGAATATCCTCCTTCTGTACCCATAATTTATGGTCTGATCATTTGGACTGATAATCCAGTACTGCAGGCATGTAGCATGTCTGTGGTGTCATTTCAGTCAAACTGATAAACTGTCTTTCTCCTCCAATGGACGCAAACATTGCCATGAAACTAGTTCAAAAAGAGTGGGGGAATTCCTCCTCGTCTCCTAATTACTAATTGTCTTTTGACCAATACCTACAAAACAGACTTCCTGGTCATTTACACCTTGCTGTTTTCAAAATCTTTCTGTGTACATCATGACTGCCAAATGTTCTGTGTTATAACCGTAGCTACACTTTGAAAGAACTTGTTTGTTAAACACTTTCCAATGTCCAATATATTTTACAGATGCATTTTCTTTTAGTAAGTAGCCTCTAGTCTTTGCCTTGCCTAAAGGCCCTCGTATTATCTGCAGAACAGATTTGAATATCTTCGCCCTCTGTTAGGGTAGGATGCAATAAAGGCTGTGTTTCTGGTTTTCTCTACAGGAGAAGTAGCAAGTTTTCAACGTATGGATAAAGAGAGTGGCTCTGTCGGAAAATGTGAGCAAGTCATCATAGAATTGAAATGGATTTAAACTGGGACTCAATAAAGGCAGAATGCTAGCTCTGTATATGTCCATTTCACTGCATTCATACATGTGACTTGTATTTGTTATAGGCACTGGTGGTGTGGGAAAATGCTGTCTTTTTTAAAAAGAGGAGTAATGCTAAAAAACACAGAGAGTCAAACATCACTCTTGCCCGATGTACAGCCTTGGCTTTCTTATGAGTGACCTGTGTTCAGTTCTCAGAATCCCTACTCAAACTTCCCTTTTAAGGCAAAAGCTTTTGGTCAGATGTTTAAAAAGCCCCTCAAGTGGTTTAAATTGATTTCCATTCGAAAGTGCTCCTGTAACATATCTGGGAATGTTTTATTGTGTGTTAATCTTGTCATTGTAAGAGGAACTGAACTTCTTGTGACACTGTACCCATGTCCTGAAGAGGTCATTGTCTTTACCAGTCACTTCCTTGTAGTCTTGCTGCCTCTCTCTACCTGCTGGCATTGAATGTGAAGAGGACCTTTTTCCTGACCATCAACATAAGTGCCTTCCCACAGTGGTACCACTGAACTCTGGTATTCTTGAATGAACATCTCTCTCAATCCAAACCTCAAAATCAGGATAATTTCAGCATAGCGAAACAATATACACTTTTACAGAGTTGTGACCACATCCTCTTTAAGTAGGTTTCAGGTCTGACATGGCTAACATCTGTCCCATTTGTTTAGTGAGCAATCTATCGCAAAAACTGTGAGCAGCCCACTTGATGAGATTGCAAAGATATAAACCCTGCGACCAATGTCATCATGTCATGGGCTGGCTGATGGCTGAGCCCAAGCTCCACATATCCTGAAAGCCAACCCTTCAAAAAGAGGAAATTTGAACAACATTCATGACAGGCAATGTCTATCATTACAGACCGGAATTGTACTCTGTTCAGTTGCCAGCACATGTTAGAGCCTGGTGTGGGCTGCTCTAGTGATTTCTAAAATCAGAACACATCCTAATCTATCATTACACTCAGATTTTGTCTGGATTTGTACTTAAAATGGACTTTGTCACTGCAAGAGTGACATAACGAAGGCAGCATTTCATTCATTGATTCACGTTTGACTCCCAATTCATAATTTCCCTCTGATTCTTTGTTCTGCATTTTCATTGACACTTGCTTGTGTTCTCCGACATACTGCGGTGCTGGAAAACCACAGCAGGTCAGGCAGCATCCGAGGAGCAGGAGGGCAGATGTTTCGGGAATAAGCTCTTCATCAGGAATACTGCGCATCCTGTTGTTTCTTCACATTTCTATGGACTGTGTTGTCTCCTGCTGGGTATTGTGTTCTTTTCACATTGTCAGATCATTATCCTCTCAACCTCTGCTCTCTAATGGACCCGATGGGAAGGACCATTTGTCAGAGATGTGCAAAGACCGGAACTTGAAGTTTCAGGAATTCAGAAATGAAGACGGATATAAAAGGAAAAGCCTCTGATAGGAGCAGGACGAAGAAGAAAGACATTACAGTAGATAATGCAACAATTCCACATTAAGGGTCTCTAGTATGGTCAGGAGGGGGAAGACAATAAAAGGAAAGAATAAAAAAAATTCTCAATTTCAGTTTTTTCTTGAGGAATGTCATCAAGTATTTTTTGATGAATAAATATCAATTGAGACGGATTTTTAATGATTTTGAAATCTGAGCCAGTCTGTCATACAGACACTTAAGATACATGCCAAAATAAATTTAATTAAATAGATAGAAAGATAATGATAAATTGGTTTTAAAAATGAATATTTTAAAGGGTTAAAGTTCAAAATCATCTGCACTAAAGAACTGATGATGTGAATGAATACGTGGAACAATCTCACCATTATAGCACAAGCTGGATGAGAAGAGATTTAAATTTGCCAGAGAGATGCATAACAGAAACCATGTCAAATTGAAGCATCAAAGGAAGACTTAGAAAAGTACACAGTTTTTTTTCATCTTGGTGATAATCTGGAAGTTCTTACCTTGACATTTACAACATTGCCTCAAGATGTCCTCCCACTTGGAAGAGCTGCAAGTTGTTAGTCAAAGCAGTTTCACTCCATGGAGAGAGTTTTAAGGGAGCTATGTTATTATTATAGTGGTAAACACTCCTCCATGTACTGAGAAACGTTTACTTTTGAAGTAACGTCATATTCTTTGGCAGCTATGGATCCAGAGAAAGAAAAACCAGGCCTCAACCAACATGTTCTTTGGCTCCCAGTACTCAGCACCTCTCCTGAAAGGCTAGAATTTCAGTTGGTCCTTCAGGGAGGTGTTTTCACATGGAATTAGAAATACAGCTGACATTCCAGTGAGGGATTTTTGTACAATCCTGCTGATTTTCTCAATGAGACAGTCCAGTCTCAAACATCCCACATACAATACAGTGGTTGATCCCATTTCTGTTGAAATGAGTAGTCAACAATCCATTCATTTCTACTACTCAACTCTGTGTCAAAAGAAAGGTCATTCATTTGTTTAATTGGATAAATACTGGAGGGGAATTGTGCACAGTTATGGGAAAGAGCAGTACAATGAGACTAATTGATTATGCCTGCCAAGAGCCAGAACCTGCCTGAGAGGCCAAATGCCCTTTCTCTGTGATGTAAGAGTCCAAGAATGGAATCTGCTGAATCCACCTGGAATTTTAGAAAGGGTGGACAGGGAACTTAATTGGATGGGAAGCAAAAATTCAGCTCCTCAACGACCGGTTAAGTGTTTGCTGTTAATTTTGCAGAGTTCCTCAAGTGGATTAGCTTTTCTGGCCTTGATGATTGGAAGCCACTTTTGAATACATGAGTAAGCTATGAATACTTATTAACATCCAGCCACTGGAATAATAATCATAGGTGCACTTGTGTTGCACCAAAACTGGAAACACTTGTGTTCACCAATCCAACTACATATATGAGGCATGTACCTGGCGATATAATCTTCCTTCAAACTCTAACGAGTACAGACTTTTCCAGTAACTTGCTCCTTCAGGCTGAGCCATCGTCTTGTACAAATGCTAACAGTGAAGCCTGACTGTCCTCTTCAGCATGGGTACATTCCCCTTGCTGACCTCCCAGCTCAGCAGTTCGCTCCTTGGAGGAAGTCAGAAGCCTAATATCAAGCATCTTTCCGCAGCCCATTTTGTCTTGTTCACAATTATTGTGTCCCTTCTCCTGTATATGAAGGAAAGCTTTATGAGAAGTGAGTGTAGGAACATTAGTACGACGCATGGACTGATATAGTTAGGGATGTCAATCCCCACAACTTGTGTGTGCGTTACCAGTAAAATGAAAGTGGTGTGGAAGGAGTGAAGTGTCAAAGGGCTCTGAATAAAAGGTGACTCAAAATGCTACCATTGATCAAATATTATATGATATGTGTGCCTGAGAAACTTGGAAGGAGCTCAACCCAAAGTTATCTTTTGTGGTTGTGTCCTCGCCTTGACACAAACCTTTGGTGAGTAACTTTTCAGACATGTACATTCTCCTTGCTGTGATGAAAGGTCAATGTGTGTGAACTGCTAAATGTTGTAGCTCTTTTTGTGTTTTAAGTGTGAACTCAAACAGTTGTGTGAGCTGAAATGATGTGACACCCAATCCTAGCACCCTTGTGGGTGACAGTCCTCTGTTAGGTTTCATTGCAGTGCTAACTCAAAGGGGCGTGTGGCATTCCATAATCAGCGGCACCAGCAGATCATTCGTCCCCATTGTAGCACTGGAATTGGGTTCTCTTCAACCTTCCATGGGTGCAGACCTCTACAGCCACCGCTGTCATGACTGCCTTTGTCAATCAGGATGCTTCCAAGACAACCTTGTGGAGAATCTCGAGGGGGACATTGCTAAAGCATGAAACAAAAACAGAAGTTACTAGAAAACCTCAGCAGACCTGGCAGCATCTTTGGAGAGAAATCAGAGTAAATGTATCAGACCCAGTGCCCCTTCTTCAGAACTTCTGATTTCAGATTTCCAGCATCCGCAGTTCTTTTGGTTTATTGCTAAAGCACAGGCAGCTTTTTGCCAGGTCTCTGACATCTCCAGGGGAGTTGGGCGTTGATGAATAGCGATACAGCTGGGTTTTAGAGACTGAACTGTTGTGACAGGGTGCCTTTTCAATATGGCAACCAGATATTGGCACCTAGAAGATCCCAGAACTTCCTGCCTGTAACATTTGCCGTTTTACCTGCACATACATAGTGGTAGAGAACACAACTGCACACGAATCCAGACCCACTCCTGAGCTGAAGCAACTCCCACTTTTAGGCTGGACTCCACACTTACTACCCAAAAATCAAGACTGCACCCATGATTCTATGATACGGTATTTTATCTACCAAAATTATACCAGTTATTGATAATAATTTGATATACAGTATATTGAAGTGTTAAACAACAGTGAAATGTGCACATTTAGACCTGAACAACTATGCATCTCCTGAAGGCAAATATAAAATGAATGATGAGGTCAATTTTTATGATCATTGACAGTCACTGCTGGATTCCTTGAACTCTTTTCCTGTATAGGAGACAGTTTGGCACAGGAAATAATATTGCAGTGCCTTATGAATAGTTCTTGAAAAAATTTTAAGAGAACTGACAGAATGAGTTGACAGCACACTACCCTTGATAAGTACAGTGCTGCACATGCTGTAATTTATGTGGATTAACATCTCAAGCCTGCAATGGGGCTTACTATAAACCCTCTAACTTGGGACAGATGTTTTACCAATTGACACAACCAGCAGGCTTGTATATTAGATTCTTATGCATTATTACATTCCAAATCTGCCAGGAGTTCAATAAACATGAATTGATTAAATCACAGCCTATTATTCAACAATTGACTACAATTGGATAATGATTGAGTTCTGATAAATATTACGTGGAACACTGCAATCCAACACTTCCCCTTTACTTCACGTCTCCTTTATGTTGACATTTCTGGCCCGATGTGAACTTTGCCAACATAAAATGTTGTGGACATAACCAATCCAAAATGGTGTTGGACCACACAGTGCATGTGTGTTTATAACTTGGCACAAACAACACAAATACTGGATTAGTGGTGCTGGAAGAGCACAACAGTTCAGGCAGCATCCAACGAGCAGCGAAATCGACGTTTCGGGCAAAAGCCCTTCATCAGGAATAAAGGCAGTGAGCCTGAAGCATGGAGAGATAAGCTAGAGGAGGGTGGGGTGGGGAGAGAGTAGCATAGAGTACAATGGGTGAGTGGGGGAGGAGATGAAGGTGATCGGTCAAGGAGGAGAGGGTGGAGTGAATAGGTGGAAAAGGAGATAGGCAGGTCGGACAAGTCAAGGAGACAGTGCTGAGCTGGAAGTTTGAAACTAGGATGAGGTGGGAGAAGGGGAAATGAGGAAACTGTTGAAGTCCACATTGATGCCCTGGGGTTGAAGTGTTCCGAGACGGAAGATGAGGCGTTCTTCCTCCAGGCATCTGGTGGTGAGGGAGCGGCGGTGAAGGAGGCCCAGGACCTCCATGTCCTCGGCAGAGTGGGAGGGGGAGTTGAAATGTTGGGCCACGGGGCAGTTTGGTTGATTGGTGCGGGTTTCTCAGAGATGTTCCCGAAAGCACTCTGCTAGGAGGCGCCCAGTCTCCCCAATGTAGAGGAGACCACATCGGGAGAAATGGATACAATAAATGATATTAGTGGATGTGCAGGTAAAACTTTGATGGATGTGGAAAGCTCCTTTAGGGCCTTGGATACAGGTGAGGGAGGAGGTGTGGGCACAGGTTTTACAGTTCCTGCAGTGGCAGGGGAAAGTGCCAGAATGGGAGGGTGGGTCGTAGGGGGGTGTGGACCTGACCAGGTAGTCACGGAGGGAACGTCTTTGCGGAAGGCGGAAAGGGGTGGGGAGGGAAATATATCCCTGGTGGTGGGGTCTTTTTGGAGGTGACGGAAATGTCGGCGGATGATTTGGTTTATGCGAAGGTTTGTAGGGTGGAAGGTGAGCACCAGGGGCGTTCTGTCCTTGTTACGGTTGGAGGGGTGGGGTCTGAGGGCGGAGGTGCGGGATGTGGACGAGATGCGTTGGAGGGCATCTTTAACCACGTGGGAAGGGAAATTGCGGTCTCTAAAGAAGGAGGCCATCTGGTGTGTTCTATGGTGGAACTGGTCCTCCTGGGAGCAGATACGGCGGAGGCAGAGAAAACACAAAGCATATTGTGTGCTGAGTGATAATTTGTTCTATCATTCATTTTACATTATTAATCAATCAATGTTGTAATTCACTTAAAGATATTGTTTGTTTGTAATTAAGGTTTTTGAACACATTTCTCTTGCCAAAGAAAATAATTTATCAAGGGAAGCACAGAATAGTTTAGTCAAAGTTTATGTTTAGGTGATTAACAGTTTCAAGTAAACAGAAATGAGAATCACAAAATCTTAACTCATCTTTTATTTATAGGACAGCAGCTAATCAATGATCACAAAATCAGCTGCCTGGCTCCCTTCTCTATCAAAAGCAAATATTTTGCAAACAAAACTCAAGCAACACAGTTTGCACTGTAACACATAGGGAGACAGGTAATCATCAGTTCATTTTAAAATTAATTTTCAATGACAGCTGCATCATTCTTGATAAATTGTTTCTTCTCTCAGAGACTGGAAAGCTGGCCCCAGTCACTTGAATGCTTTCTCGATTGGGTTGGCGACCTGTTGAAAATAGTCAAGCAATGAGTCTAACCTATTTAACACTTCAATGCCTGCAATGTACACGCCAACGTGCAAAAGAACCAGGAAAAGTGGGCTTTGTGGTGCAGTGCTAAGTGCCCCCATCTCTGAGCTAGAAGACCCACATTCAAGGCCCACCTGCTCCAGAAGTGTGTTATAATGCCTCTGAACAGGTTGCTCAGAAAATATGCTGCCAGGGAAGGGTGCTATTGTGGTGCACTTGTAGTGTCCCTACCTTTGAACCTGGAGGCCTGGGCTTTAGTCCCATCTATAGCAAAGGATGTATGACACCTCTGAGCAGGTTGAATAGGAAAATGTCTGCTGCTGGGCAAGGCTGTCAATTGGATATGTGGTGCTTTAGAGTTCCACTGTGAGAGGGGGTTGTCTCTTCTTTGTCAGTGATTGTTCCATTTGATTGTAACTGCTGATAACAGGTCTTTAGTAGACTGTCGTGTTGTTTCTTTAGAGGGCAGGTACATCTCAGTCATTTCTTGTCTCAAGCCTGCTGTAACTGCCTGAAAAGCAGCCAAACTGGCCCTGATGAAAATAAGCATTGTTTCAAGGGGTCAAACAGAAAAAAAATTAATGGTGCTGGTAAACTGTCAAAACAAATTCCAGCAATTTTTTCATATTGTGTCTGCACTGATCACCTGCGACTTGATTCAAGAATCTCTGCAAATATCTCAGGCAAGCAACTTGAGTATTTATATTCTGTGCCAAATATTCTTGGTATACATCCAGAGGATTTGTGTTCGACTTTAAATCCTAATGTTTGCTGATATTTCGGTATTTTTATAATCTACAAGAAGAAGAACGAAACAAGAACTCTTGACAAATATTTTCTCTTTCCTTTAAATCTTTATTCCTAATACAACTCTGTCTGAAATCAATTTTACGTTCTCTCAAAGTCCAGAAACATTGTAACATGTCGTGCTATATCCATTTAACTCTTTAGCATTTCTCACATCAGACCAATTTATAATATTTTCCTTCAAATAAAAAATCTGACTCCCCTTAGTGATCCTCTGGCATCTGAAACCACTGGTCGTTTTTGCTTTGTTAGCCTGAGCAGTAAGTTTACATGCTTGATTTTATTTGACCATTGGAAGATCATATCCAAACCCAATCCAATCCTTGCTGTTACTTGCACTGCCCTCCCAAAGTTCACTGGACAGCGATTAGGTTGGGAATCCCAGGCTAGTTTTTCAGCTCCTTTGTGTGAGTCTCTGAGACCAATTGTACTGCCTCACATACTACTTCTCTGTGACAAACCTACATAGCTCCCAATTTCACAAAAAGATATCTGTTCATTTACTTCAAAAAGACAATATTTTATAATTCTATCGCACCCCCGATGAGGAAACGGGGATTTTTTAATTCATACAGAGCTGACAGCAAAGGTAAGCATTGAACAGGAGTAAAATGCAGATGTGGAAGCAGGGTTTAAGGTTAATATTTTTCTGGCTTTAAAAATGAGAGGCTTCTGAGAAGGCATTTATGCTTAAGGTTGGACTTTTAGTGATTGTCATTGGTATAGTAGGGTGCAGGGATTAAAACAGGGTGAGAGGAATGAAAAATACATACAGGGCCATAAAGCTGTAGAAACTTCTGTTCGGTGAGACCAGGTTATGGGAAAATATTAAGACACAAACAAGAATTTTGGAAACATGTTACTCAAACACAGTATTCTAAGTGAAGTCTACGTCAAGTTGCCTTTTGTTTTTTTTCTATTCTGTACCTCTTCAGATGATACTAAGTACTTTACTAGCTTCTATCAGTCTTATCAACCTATGGTACCATTTATGACATCCTTAATACTCCAAGTCCTCTGCCCTTCGGAGCCTACTGCAATTAGAAGTGCTACAGGTTTTCTTTTTCAGAAAATCAAACAACTCATACTTACACAAACAGGATTGGCTTTTTTTTTAACCACCTGCCAGCACCTTTTAAAATGTATGTCTTTTTTTTCTCAATTAAATTTCTCAGATTATCTTAAGCTCTGCAATGGATAGTAAAATTCCTATCTGGCAGTAGACTTCTTGATAGTCTTTCATCAGTCTCATGAGAAATCCAACACAGACTCAGATTGACACCAGGTTCTTCAATGTGTGTTTGCTTTCCTCTCCTTCATTATCGAGGCCACCTGGTAGGTCCTGTGCTTTTACTGCACTTCCTTCAATTCCTCACATCCGCTTAGATGGGCTTTCAAGGTTTACTGGAAAGAAACATTGCCCCTATCTCAGTCACACCAGAACCATGTTGAGTAATGTTACCAGGGTTGGAGGATTTGAGCTATAGGGAGAGGCTGAACATGCTGGGGTTGTTTTCCCTGGAGCATCAGAGGCTGAGGGGTGACCTTATAGAGATTTACAAAATTATGAGGGGCGCGGATAGAATAAATAGACAAAGTCTTTTCCCTGGAGTCGGGGAGTCCAGAACTAAAGGGCATAGGTTTATGGTGAGAGGGGAAAGATATAAAAGAGACCTAAGGGACAACTTATTCACACTGAGGGTGGTAAGTGTATGGAATAAGCTGTCAGAGGAAGTGGTGGAGGATGATACAATTGCAACATTTAAGAGGCAACTGGATCGGTATATGAATAGGAAGGGTTTGGAGGGATATGGGCCAGGTGGTGGCAGGTGGGACTAGATTAGGTTGGGATACCTGGTCAGCGTGGACGGGTTGGACCGAAGGGTCTGTTTCCATGCTGTACATCTGTATGACTCTATGAGTATTGGTATGAATCATATCTATCTCCAGGACAAAATCCACTGCCACTGAAGACACAAAACTGTTGGAGTTGTTTAATTTTTCGATTTGATTTTGATAAAGTAATTGTGTTTGTTCGATAGTTCTTTCGTCTTTGTCAATACCAGCAGACATTTGAGCATTTCCTGTGGTTAGTTTTTCTGCCCACCTTCACAGACTTTGCTCCATTTTAAATGACTTGTGTAATTCTTGTTGGGCTGCCTTTTTGAAGATAGTGATATTGAGACACGCAGCTTGTGTATGGAGATCACTCACTAACTGGCCATAAACAGCACCATCAGCATTGTCATTCTGATGATGTTTGAATCCATACAGTTTCAAAATTTATCCCTCACCTTGAACATGACAGATTTCAACTAATTTACAGATGGAGGGACAAGATCTGTATTGTTCAAAGTACCTTGAATAAGAAATCATTTACAATTTAGGGGGGAGAAATGCAATGACTAACATTTGTGGAATTTGTTTTAGCATCATTCTTATTTCAACGATCAAAAAATCTATACTTGAATATTAGTTGCTTAGCAAGTTCACAGAAAATGTTGAACAGATGTTTTGCACATAGCTTTGGCATCATGTTGTGGAGAGATATAAATTACATTCTTCATAACAGGTCAGGATGATATATTTTCAAAAAGTTGTTTCCAATCTGAGTTTGCCTATACCAGGAATGAGTACATTAATTGACTGAAGCCGCATTAGTGAAACTAAAGATAAAATCTAATTTTCCAACATTTTATTTTGAGAGAGACTGCTTGCAGAACATTTTCGTGGAAAACTTCAGAACATTCATGGGAAAAAAACCCAGCGTTTTAGCAAATTGGTAAAAAAAGAAAAAAGCCTTGCGAATAGGGACCAATGTGAGGAACGAAAATTAGGCTCAACGACGATTTGGTTGGATTGGAAATGTCTGATTGACATCACTAAATGTCTGCTGAAAACAGGAGCCTTTGCTTAACACTTTCAAACTTGACCTGGCCTTCAGTAGTGTTCTTATTCAAACTCGGAATCATTTTTTAAAAGTATAGTTACACATGAAAACTCAAATTAGGAGCCAGAGTCACAAATTGGTCCCTGTTCTGCTGTTAAATAAGACCACGTCTGATTTGTTTATTGTACATTCCTGCCCAACCTCAATAAGATTTTACCTCCTTGCTTGTCCAGAATTGATCTATCTCTGATTCAAAGACTTAGGACTTAGGACCCTTTGTGAGAAAAAAAGTTTTCCTCATCTCTGTTTTAAAGGGTGCCCCCTCAGTTTAAAACAGTGACCCCCCTGGTTGTAGATTGTCCAACAGATGAAACATTCTTTTCAAGTCCATCTTGTCAAAATCCATCAGGATCTTTGGTGTTTCAGGCAAGTTATTTTGTATTTTTCTAAACTCCAGTAGATACAGGTCTAGACTGTCCAACCTTTCTTCATAAGACAACATATCCATCCCAAGCATTAGATAGTTACGTTTTTCTGAATTGCTTCTAATGTATTTGCATCCTTCCCTAAATAAGGAAACCAATGCTGTATGTAGGGTTCTCCAAATGTGATCTTATCAGTGCTGATATAACTCAAGTATAACCTCTCTACTTTTGTATTCAATTTCCCTTGTAACAGACAAAAAAATTATATTGCTTTCCTAATTACTTGCTATATCTGCCTATTAATTATTGTGATACATGCACAAGGACACCCAGATCCTACTGCATTTAAGAGCTCTCCAATCTCTCACAATTTGAATAATATGCTTCTGTTTTATTCTTTCTGTCAAAATGGAAAATGTGATATTTTCTCACGTCACAATCCATTTACCAAATTGTTGTCTGCTCAATTAACCTGTCAATATCACTTTGTAACTTCCTGTTTACAACTTACTTTCCTACCTCCCTGAGTACCTTCATATCATGTTAACTATGGAGGAAATGGAGGTTCCACCACTGATTCTTTTGGCTCACTGTTATGACCAGATGAGGAAGGATGATTTGGCTCCCCTCTTTTTAATCCCTTCCTGGTCAGCTAGAATTTTTTTTATTTCTATTTAATATTTCACTATATTACATACCAATTAAAAATGTGGTGAACTAGTTAGAGGCAATCATAAGTGTTCCTTGAATAGAAGAATTAAGAGTTGCATTACCTACTGTTCCTGAGAGAAAAAAATGTGACATCAAACAGACACATAAACAGTCAATCCATTTTTAAAAAAAGAGAGTGCCTGGTGCAGATGGGAAGAATAAAGGCTACACAGTTTACGAGTCCTTTGAGTCCTAGAGTATTAGATCGGTGGCACGGTGGCACAGTGGTTAGCACTGCTGCCTCACAGTGCCTGAGACCTGGGTTCAATTCCTGCCTCAGGTGACTGACTGTGTGGAGTTTGCACATTCTCCCTGAGTCTGTGTGGGTTTCCTCCTGCAGGCCAGGTGAATTGGCTGTAGTGTTAGGTGTAGGGGTATGGGTGGGTTGGTGTGGACTTGATGGGCCTGTTTCCACACTGTAATGTAATCTAATCTAGATTTTTAATCTGACACCCCAGTTGTTTAAATGTTGATTTGTATCCTCATCAATGGCAAAGTCTGAAGATATCTTCATGGTGTGCATGGTGAAAGGTTATTTTCCCAATTTGCTTTTTCACTTGACTTTTTCTTCAGAGATTTCCATTTCTTGTTGTACCAAGGTTCATTTTGCTTCTCTTTCCTGAGCTGCTCAAACATAGTTTAATGACATTTCCAGAGGCCAGCTCTATTGTCTTCCAAAGCTGATTAACTGGCAAGTAAGCTTTTCATCTTCCAATATGTGAAATTATCATTCAAAAGTGAATTATAGCATGAGATATAGATCCAGTGCCGATTTTACGTAAAAATAGTCATTTCAGTTTAGATGATCTCATTGATTCCACATTGCTTTCTTGGACTTGCCTCAATCTGTAGTCAGGTGATCATGGCAGCTATTTTACATAATTATTTGTGCTTTATCTTAACACCATCTTAGTTCATGAAACGTCTTGGGTATTAAAATCAGATTGTGAAAGTTGAATATTGATAGTCCATTTTTAACTACTATAGCAAGAACACCACCAGCTAAATCTTGCCAAATATGCTTACATCTTGCTTATAACTTGTTAATTGTGTGGAAAATATTCAAAGTAATCTATCACTGGAAAATACAAAAAAGTCATCAGTGCCTTCATTATTTATTAGCCATCATGTTATGAAATGGAAAAATTTTGCAAAATCATCTGTTCTTACTGTGCCTTCTATTAATACATGCAAGAAGATATTAGTCATCTCTATTAGATTTAAAGCAAATTTGAAATATATTTTATGCTGTTTCATTTGCAACTGAGAAAGAAGTTCTCTTCCACTTTTCAATTAGCTTGTGTCAGCATCAACATTGCCAGGTCAGGGAGAGCATAATTCAATGTAGATAAAGTTTTGTCTATTCTGCAACAGATTTGGCTCCAAATTAGGTACTGCACTTCTCAAGATATCGCTGTAGAGTTTTCGACCTCATGTTCCAACATCATGAGTGAGATTGGCAAATTAGTCACAGTTTTGTATGTATATCTATGTTCACCACCGCCATTGACTGTCTGGAGGATGATTTAGTGCTCTTCATTATGTCACCTCAGCTGTCTCAGATCGCACACTAAGGACTTAGTTGTAGATTTAGTTGTAGAAATTTGATGTTAGGACTTCTGTTGTAAGGAAAAGTTCTTCTTGGTTCTTGCATTTCGGGTAAAGTTTTGCACTGCACTCTGACTTAAAATGGAACATCCCTTCAAATTGAATGATGAATGTGCGTGCGTTGATGGAGGAAGAGCCCACCCCTGAATGAACATATACAGCCATATTTAGTATATTGAAAGCCAAGCAAGGACAGTAGATGAGATACTTGCATTCTCAGCAACTACATCTCACAGCCTGAAATTCATTCATCCTAATGTGCTAACATTGTGATTTGTTGGTTTCAAGGTGTTTTTCCCGGTATCACAGTAAATACAGCAAGATTTAAATGTGGGTTTCAATATGTCTTTGTATTGTTCCATTTCTTCTGCTATCCCTTTATTATCCAACAAAATTTAGGGGCATCATAGTAGCTCAGTGGTTAGCACTGCTGCCTCACAGCGCTAGGGACCTAGGTTCAATTCCTTTACCTGGGTGACTGTCTGTGTGGAGTTTGCACATTCTCCCCATGTCTCTGTGGGTTTCCTCTAGATGCACCGGTTCCCTCCTACAATCCAAAGATGTGCAGGTTAGGCGAACTGGCCATGCTAAATTGCCCATAGTGTTCTGGGATGTGTAGGTTAGGTGTATCAGTCAGGATAAGTATAGGAACATAGGGGAATGGGTCGGGCTGGGTTACTATTTGGAGGGTCAGTGTGGACTTAGAACATAGGACATAGAAGAATACGGCGCAGTACAGGCCCTTCGGCCCTCGATGTTGCGCTGATCAAAGCCCACCTAACCTACACTAACCCACTATCCTCCATATACCTATCCAATGCCCGCTTAAATACCCATAAAGAGGGAGAGTCCACCACTGCTACTGGCAGGGCATTCTATGAACTTACGACTCGCTGAGTGAAGAACCTACCCCTAACATCAGTCCTATATCTACCCCCCCTTAATTTAAAGCTATGCCCCCTTGTAATAGCTGACTCCATACGTGGAAAAAGGTTCTCACTGTCAACTCTATCTAACCCTCTAATCATCTTGTACACCTCTATCAA
The DNA here is from genome assembly GCF_047496795.1 of Chiloscyllium punctatum. Taxonomy (NCBI): domain Eukaryota; kingdom Metazoa; phylum Chordata; class Chondrichthyes; order Orectolobiformes; family Hemiscylliidae; genus Chiloscyllium; species Chiloscyllium punctatum. The sequence goes on from NC_092777.1 coordinate 51,832,288, forward strand.
GTCCCCCCTAAACCTTCTTTTCTCCAATGAAAACAACCCCAAGTGCCTCAGCCTTTCCTCATAGGATCTTCCTACCATACCAGGCAACATCCCGGTAAACTTCCTCTGCACCCGTTCCAGTGCCTCCACATCCTTCCTATAGTATGGCGACCAAAACTGCACACAATATTCCAGATGCGGCCGCACCAGAGTCTTATACAACTGCAGCATGACCTCAGGACTCCGGAACTCAATTCCTCTACCAATAAAAGCCAGTACACCATATGCCTTCTTCACAGCACTATTTACCTGGGTGGCAACTTTCAGAGATCTGTGTACATGGACACCAAGATCCCTCTGCTCTTCCACACTACCAAGTAACCGACCATTAGCCCAGTACCCCATCGTTTTGTTACTCTTACCAAAGTGAATCACCTCACACTTAGCTACATTGAACTCCATTTGCCACCTTTCTGCCCAGCTCTGCAGCTTCTCTATATCCCGCTGTAACCTGCCACATCCTTCCTCACTGTCTACAACTCCTCCGACTTTCGTATCATCCGCAAACTTGCTCACCCAACCTTCTAGCCCCTCCTCCAGGTCATTTATAAAAATGACAAACAGCAATGGTCCCAAAACAGATCCTTGCGGAACACCGCTAGTGACGGCACTCCAAGATGAACCTTTGCCATCAACTACTACCCTCTGTCTTCTTCCAGCCAGCCCATTCCTAATCCAAACCTCCAACTCACCCTCAATGCCATATCTCTGTATTTTCTGCAGTAGCCTACCATGGGGGACCTTATCAAACGCCTTACTAAAATCCATATATACCACATCTACCGCTTTCCCCTCATCTACCTCCTTAGTCACCTTCTCAAAGAATTCAATAAGGTTTGTGAGGCACGACCTGCCCTTCACAAAACCATGCTGACTATCCTTGATCACATTATTCTTATCCAGATGTGCATAAATCCTATCCCTTACAATTCTCTCTAAGACTTTGCCCACAACAGAAGTGAGACTCACTGGCCTATAGTTACTAGGATTATCCCTACTCCCCTTCTTGAACAAGGGAACCACGTTTGCTAGCCTCCAGTCCTCTGGCACTACTCCTGTAGACAAAGAGGACACAAAAATCAAGGCCAATGGCTCTGCAATCTCCTCCCTTGCTTCCCAGAGAATCCTAGGATAAATGCCATCAGGCCCAGGGGACTTATCTATTTTCACCCTTGCCAGAATTTCCAACACCTCTTCTCTACATATCTCAAAGCAATCCATTCTACTTATTCGTGCCTCAGTATTCATATCGACAACAATGTCCTGTTCCTGAGTGAATACTGACGAAAAGTATTCATTCAGTGCCTCCCCAATCTCTTCAGCCTCCACACGCAACTTCCCATTACTATCCTTGATTGGACCTATTCCTACCCTAGTCATTCTTTTATTCCTAACATACCTATCGAAAGCCTTAGGGTTTTCCCTAATCCTACCAACTAAGGACTTTTCATGTCCCCTCCTTGCTGCTCTTAGCTCTCTCTTCAGGTCCTTCCGGGCTACCTTATAACTCTCAATCGCCCCTATTGAACCTTCACGCCTCATCTTTACAAAGGCCGCCCTCTTCCATTTAACAAGGGATTCCAATTCCTTATTAAACCACGGCTCCCTCACACGACCCTTTCCTCCCTGCCTGATAGGTACGTACTTATCAAGGACACTCAATAGTTGCTCCTTGAACAAGTTCCACATATCAATTACGCTCTTGCCTTGGAATCTACTTTTCCAATCCACACATCCTAAGTCATGCCTCACTGCATCATAATTTCCCTGCCCCCAGCTATAACTCTTGCCCTGTAGTATACACTTATCCCTCTCCATCACTAGAGTAAAAATCACCGAATTGTGGTCACTGTCCCCAAAGTGCTCACCTACCTCTAGTTCTAATACCTGGCCTGGTTCGTTACCCAGAACCAAATCCAGTATGGCCTCACCTCTTGTTGGCTTATCTACATATTGTGTCAGGAAACTCTCCTGCACACATTGGACAAACACTGACCCATCTAACGAACTTGAGCTATAGCTTTCCCAATCAATATCAGGAAAGTTAAAGTCCCCCATAACAACCACCCTATTACTGTCACTCTTCTCCTGAATCATCTTCGCAATCCTTTCTTCAACGATTCTAAGACTATTAGGAGGCAGAGAAGCAGAGAATTGGGACACACTGTTCCTCACTGAGGTTCAGATAGGAGAATTGTCCCTTGAATACCCTAGCTGGTTATTGCCCCCTGCTGAGAGCCTTTCACTCCCATGCTCCTCCAACAACTTGTCCTGCTCTGCATCATTCCTGTTTATTCTTCTGAGAAGCAAATGGTTTGTGGAGAAGCTTTGAAGTCAAGCCAAAGGTCTTCAAAACATGCCGTACTAGGTGTCGTCTTCAGGAACTTTAAACACTCTGGAAACCACAAAACACTTCTAAACTCACAACAAGAGCCAGTACAATTCAATCCATCATTAACCTAAAGTGATTGATTACTTTGAGTAATGCTAGTCAGGTTTCCTTTGTACTGTTGCTCAGTGAGGTGTACCCGCCTAAGTGCCAGGTGGAGAGAGAATTGCCCACAATGGCACCAATAAACTTTTGAAGTTCATCGTTTTCACAGTAACTATCTTTTCATGTTTTGATCACTTGCATTCTTGCCTTTTGTGCAAGAAAAATTAAGAGAATGATGAAGTGCTATAGTTTGATTTGGAAGAATTCATCATTAAAACTAACATAGAGGATGACAAAAGAGTTTAGAAATCATTCTAACTGCTGCTGACTTTATCCATTAATCCACATTTCTGAATGTCTTTAAATCAGAATTACAAAAGTGCCAGTAGCCAATTCACCCTATTCCTAATAACTATTTCCCCATTTTACTGCTGTTAAGAACCCCAGTGCAGTGTTCAGAAAGGGCACTAGCAATAGTAAGGCAAGAATCATAGTTCTGACTCCATAGAGAGGTTTCTGAATGTAAATTCCAGCTTTGGGTACACATATTGTTCTTCACTGTTCTCTCCATTATTATTTGGAATGACTGTGCTCTCACACTTTCCATCTTCACTGTCCAATCCAGCTACCGTGAGGACATTGATGCTATGTTCTGGTGTGGAATACAATTCCTTGGCACTGCATTCTGGTGTTGTCACTTCTTGAGTTTTGTGAAACTGGGAATAGTTAACTTTATAGTAACTTGGCTTGTCTTTGAGAACTTCATTAAAGCGGTGACCCCATAAGATTTCCAGAGGAGTGTATGAACTTCGAGACTGATGAGTATTACCTGTTGAGTCCTCAGAATAGACAAATGTAACTATGATTTCAAAGTCGCCTTCAGCTAAATCTTTCTTACTAAGCTCATAGAGTGGACTGTTTTCATTGATTTCATGTACAATAGTGACAGGACTAATGAGAATGATATTGCCCATGACTATATACAAGTCCTGGTATTCCATGGACAGCTTATTGTCATCGTATTCCTTAAATTGGAGTAATTGAGCTCTAACAGTACCCTCAATGATATGACTCTCACGGAAATCTCCAATACGCCACATCATGCATAGTTTCCCATTTCTTACTGCTATCACTGCATTATTACTAAATCTGATTGTTTGAGCTCTCTTTCTGGCTTTAGACATTTTGGCTACTACAACACCAATGATAAAGGTGTTAATTAAACAACTTATCACTGATTGGAAAGTCACCATGGAAACAGCAAAAGGGCACTCTTCTGTCACACAGCGAGATCCATAGCCAATAGTTGTTTGCGTTTCAATCGAGAACAGGAAAGCAGCAGTGAAGCTGTGAACTTCAACAACACAGGGCACATGATTTTCTTCTTCAATCTGCAAATCTCCATGGGCAACCGCTGTGATCCAATAAACAAAACCGAAAAAGAGCCATGACAATATATAGGACAAGGAGAAGATCAGAAACATTTGTCTCCATTTGAGATCAATGAGTGTTGTGAAAATGTCGGAAAAGTAACTTTCCCATTCGCCAAATGCACGTTTAAAATGGATGTTGCAGTTTCCATCTTTGCGGAGAAACCGTTTTCTGTATCGCCTTTTGTTGACTTGTATGTAGCAACCATTTTTTAGAAACTTCCTCTGATCATCTTCAGAACTCACAGTTTGATAATTTAAATTGATGAAATTCATTTTCAATCCTTCTGTTATTGTTAATGTTCTGACTTGCTCAGAGCTGCTTGAAAGTTATCTTCAGGGAGCTTGATTCTTCTAATTAACTTGTCCAAGGAGGTAAATGTCTCTTGTTGTAATCATATAGGCCTAGAGGAACAAGATAATAAATGTCAGTTTAACACACTTACAAACATTGATTTTGACAGAATTCCACAGTGTCCATTATCACAAAACTCCTTCCACAGGATATGGGAGAATAGCAATATTGGCAAATGTTGTATAAAGTCATACACCATAGAAACAGAGCCTTTGGTCAACTCATCCATGCCAACCATGTTTCCTAATTTGGAGATGCTGGTCACTGGTGTGTACAAAGTTTAAGATCACACAACACCAGGTTATTGCCCAACAGGTTTAACTGGAAGCACTAGCTTTCGGAGCGATGCTCCTTCATCAGGTGGTTGATTGATGAAGGAACAGCCCTCCGAAAGCTCGTGCTTCCAATTAAACCTGTCGGACTATAGCCTGGTGTTGTGTGATTTTAAACTGAACTTGTCTGCATTTGACCCATGTCCTTCTAAACCTTTTCTATTCATATCCCTGTCCAAATGTCTTTTAAATGTTGTAATTGTACTTGCCCCTACCACTTTTTCAGGTAGCTCAACAACACTTCCTCCACCTTAATCCTCAACACTGATGCCCTGCAAGGCTGCATACTGTGAGATATTGTGTTTTAGGTTTCCTTTATTAACTCACTCACCAGCTCACTCGGTCCATTAATACCGGGTTGAAGAGTGTGGTGCTGGAAAAGCGCAGCCGGTCAGGCAGCATATGAGGAGCAGGAGAATTGACGTTTCTTCATCAGGATAAAGCATAAGCTTCATGATAAAGAGCTTATGTTCGATACGTAAACTCTCCTGCTCCTTGGATGCTGCCTGACCTGCTGTGCTTTTCCAGCACCACACTCTTCAACTCTGATCTCCAGCTTCTGCTCACTTTCCCCCATTAATAGTGGGTTCCTGTTCATTCATTCATAACTCCTGTACTAACCCACTCACAAGCAAACCCTGAATTCCTGTTTCATTCATTCATAACTTCTTTACTAACCCACCCACAAACAGTGTTCCTGTTTCATTCATTCATAATTCCCGACTGTAACAGTTTCATTCATTCATTCATAAAGTTGCAGTTCCTTAGCATATTTTACTACCAAATCTAAAACAACCCTTTCTAATCAAAACAATCCTTTCAAGCCCATTACTGCATTTTCACACCTTATCAGCCTTTACTACAAGCAGTTTTTACCTCTGAATGAGTGTAGCAGACAATACCATCCCCATCAAGTCTCCACAAAACATTATAATATTAATCAGCACTTACCAACCACTTTCTGGACCTGAATAGATTCCCCAATTAGTAAGTACCTGTTAAATACTTTTTTAACTGGGCCATTATCCCTTTAAGAAACTAACTGACAAAATAGCGCTCCCATGAAATTGCATGAAGGGATGAAACTCACATCAGCAAATAGTAAATAAATCTCACAATCTGCTGCAGTAGTCATTTTAATATCCTTTTTTTAATTAGGAATAGGTACAATTTTGAACTTATTTAGGGCATATAGGCCTAATATTTTTACTAACATTTGCTAACTAAAAAACAAAAGGAGTAAAACCTCTTAATTATGTAAGCAGACCAGACAGACACTTTTATTCTATCAGAAGTAGCAGCCTGCATTTAGCAAATTTTAACCCATCTCATGTCTCCCAGGACAGAAGCCCTTCAAACCTTTGTGTACTACAGATAAAAAAATGTACCATCATAGTAATGGAATTTTAATATATGTAAGAACTGTGTATAAAGGGGCTCTTGAAAGAACTGTATTTCAGGATTCTAGTGTCGTCCTGAACTTGTGCTGTGCTGTACTGCTGGTTATTTTTGCCACTCACTGATTCCAGTCGTTATTTGAACACGATCCCACAGTCCTCAGCCCCCTACTATACTCCTTATACACTCACGACTGTGTGGCCAAATTCTGTCCCAACCCCATTTACAAGTTTACTGAAGACGCCACCATTGTAGGCCAGATCTCAAACAACGACAAGACGGAGTATAGGGAAGAGATTGAGTTTTGAGCAGCATGGGGGTAAAGACAACAATCTTTCCATCAATGTCAGTAGAATGAAAGAGCTGGTCATTGACATTGAGAAGCAGAGTGGAGGCTACGCCCCTGTCTGCATTAATTGGAGCTGAAGTGGAGATGGTTGAGAGCATCAAGTTTCTGGGAGTGATGATCACCAACAATCTGACCTGGTCCATCCACTTGACACTACGGTCAAGAAAGCGCAACAATGTCTCTACTTCCTCAGGTGGCTAAGGAAATTCAGCATATCCGTAAAGGCTCTTACAACTATTTATGGATACATCATCGAAAGCATCCTATCGAGATGCACCAGAGCGTGGTATGGCAACTGCTCTTCCCAAGACTGTACAGTCGTGATCACAGCTCAATCCAACAAGCAAACCAGCCTCCCATCCATTGACTTCATCTACACTTTCTATTGCATCAGGAAAGCAATCAACATAATCAAAGACACTGCCCAGCCCAGTTATACTCTTTTTCCCCTCTTCCATTAGACAGAAGATATAAAGGCTTGTAAACATGTACGAACAGATTCAAGAAAAGCTTTCTTCTCCCTGCTGTTATCAGATGTTTGAAGGGATTTCTTTACTGTTAATGTTAAACCCTCTCTGCACCTTCTCAGCAGCTGAAAAACTATATCCTGCACTCTGTTCTGTTACCCTGATGCACTTGTATTGTGCAATCTATCTGTAAAGCATGTAAGACAACTCTTTTCACTATATCCCAGTACACGTGATAGTAATAAATCAAATCAAATCAAACCAAATCAATCCTCTGTGTGAAAAAATTGCCCAAAAAGACGTTGATTAGTCACCTTATCCATGCCCCTTTTGTTTTTATAAATCTCAGTAAGGTCACCTGTCAGTCTCCAAGTGTCCAGTAAAAAAGTCCCAACCTATCCAACCTCTCCTTATAAACCAAATCCTCTAATAGCAGAACTGTATTTACAAATATGTTTTTAAATCTGAATGATGAAACAATACAAATTGTAAAAGAGTTGTAATTCATATTAATTTTCTATGGTATAGAGGAGACTATTTTTAAAGATAATAGTCAGATGTAATTTCTAGTGTTTTCATTCTAAGATGGTGGGTTGAGAGTTCAGGGTGCAAACCAGGAGTTAAGGTCAAATCCAACACTTAGAATGTAGTGTTGAGCTACATTGTATTGGCAGACATATGGTGAAGACTTATAATCTATCAGTATTATTTGCTAAGTTCTAAATTGGTTTGAGATTTTTATTTGCCGAGTTAGAAACTCATATTTTTGTCAGCATTTCTCAAAATCATATGACTTAATCTAAATGACCAGCCAAGCTACCTCATGAGATAATTGCTAAAATGTAACCAGAGACTGATGGAGAGGCCGGAGGTCACAAACAGCTTAAGTTCAGCACATAACGTCCATACTAGCAGATGTGCTGTTGACCAGCCTCAACATGTTCAAAGTTAGTGTTTAATGGTAATAGTAAAAACAAGTTTTAAAATGAAGATTGGAGTGATATGGGGTTGAATTCTGTAAAGGATATCGCTGGGGTAAAAGATTGAATCTATTCTTTGCTGGTGATGATAAGATCTTTTCAAATGGTCATTGTTTTTTCTTCTTTTGTATCATAAAACTATATTCTTTTGTTAAAAGTACATTGGCGGCCTCTTGAGAATATGTTTCGTGACCAACCACAAAGGTAACCAAACTGAAAAGTAATTAGTGTTTTGCCCTATCAAGCCAGATTTCAATTCTGGAATCTGACTTATTCAATATTACCATCAGCTGGAATCATAATAGAAGCTCTGTTTTGTAACCACATGTAATTTCTAGTGTCTGACCTGCCTCAGGAGATGGATGGAATTGTTCTCATGAGACTATTCAAATAACACAGGGTCTACTTCTGGTCAATATTCATCCATTACTTAACTTCACCAAAATAAATTCCTTAATCCTTCACCTCATTTAGTCTTTCTGGGATCTTTTGTGTGTGAAACAGTGATTACCCTTCAAAGTACAATCAATTGAATACAAAGTTATTTGGGACAGACTAACGAGATGAAAGGCACTATATTACTGCAATGTTTTCCTGTTAAAAGGAAAGATCTGCCATTAAGGCATGTTAAGCCAAATGACCTCCTTCTGTGCTATATCATTGCACAATTGTATGATTCTGTGATAAAAAGATCTCAATTTTCAGTGTTTACACCATTCAGGTCTGCTTCACATTTTAAACATCTTTGTAGCATCAGATTTACATTTACGTCACAAGCATGTTGAACATTTTGCAAGTGTTTCAAAATTAATTGTCTCACAATTTGGACTTCATTCATAAGTTCCTTCCTTTGAGGCAAATTCTGTTAATCCCCAGAAAAAGCATCTTTGATACAGGATTTACTTCCTCCATTTAATTCTTAAAACAAGTGTGGGGAAATATACTTAGCACACTAAGGACATAACGTAATTTATTTGCTACAATTGTCCAACGTAAAAGTTGTGCTGTGTGTGCGGCAATGGTCTTATGGATAATATCACCTTGATGTTTGACCAAAAAAATGTGTGTAAGTTTAATTGAGAAATTATCAGGGAAAATGAGCAGAGTTATTGGACATTCAGAGACCTGCGATAATAGTATGAATTAAAATCCCCTTATGCCATCTGGGGAATTCAGAATCCATTAATAATGAATTTTGAATCAAAATGTAGTTTCAGTAATAAATAGCACATGACTATTAGCTTTCATAATGAGGGCAAATTAAAGATTTTTGCCTCTAGCCAAGTCAAGATGAATCTGCCAGCCTCCTTGAAATACTCACAAACTTGGCTTCAACAGCATAAGCACAAACTTCCATCTGCTTTCTGCATGATGAACCAGAGACTTACTGTCTCGATCCCTTTGCTTTGCTTCATTCTTTAATCCTTGAAAATTGTCCCTCTCTGAGGTTCGGTGATGCCATTAGGAAAACCTGTACCCTGGTCCTAGATTGACTTCCTGTGGATGATACCCTTCTCAAAATCCATCTCCAAGCCAACATGAATCACATCAACTTCAGATCAAGGTAGACATGTTTATTAGTTATCCTTGACACATTCAACATAATTCTAATGTGGAATTAAATAGACTGTTTAAAGTATGACCATCTGCAAAACCTGATATTTGTAACACTTCCCTTCAACATTAACACCAACAGAGCACCCATTGTTGGAACAGTTGCTTAGAATATTGTTTACAGCTATGAACATCTCAGAGCTCCTTCCCAGGTACTGCTCCCTCATCCTTTGATCTTTAACATCAACGTACCAAGCGTGATGTCAGGAGGATTCAAAGCAGGTCACATGATCATTTTCATTCCTACATTTGACACTAAATAAAACAAAAATCCCAAAACCTATCAGTCTTTAAATTTGTAACAACAACATGAAAAGGTAGAAGACAGATGGTTACGGGGAAGGGTTGCTTTTCAGAATGGATGCCTGTAAGCAGTGGTGTGCCACAAAGGTCAGTGCTGGGTCCACTATTTTTCATCATTTATATAAATGATTTGGATGTGAACATAGGAGGTATAGTTAGTAAGTTTGTAGATGACACCAAAATTGGTAGTGTAGTGGACCGCAAAGAAGGTTACCTCAGAGTACAACGGGATCTTGATCAGATGGGCCAATGGACTGAGGAGTGGCAGATGGAGTTTAACTTAGATAAATGTGAGATGCTGCATTTTGGAAAAAGTAAATCAAGGCAGGACTTATACACTTAATGGTAAGGTCCTGGAGCATGTTACTGAACAAGGAGACCTTGGAGTGCAGGTTCACAGTTTGTTGAAAGTGGAGTCGCAGATAGATAAGATAGTGAAGAAGGTGTTTGGTATACTTTCCTTTATTGGTCAGTATATTGAGTACATGAGTTTGGAGATCATATTGCGGCTGTACAGGACATTGATTAGGCCACTTTTAGAATATTGTGTGCAATCCTGTTCTCCTGCCCACCGTAAGGATGTTGTCAAACTTGAAAAGGTTCAGAAAAGATTTAGATCAGATTCCCTACAGTGTGGAAATGGATGTTGCCAGCCTTGGAGGATTTGAGCTTTAGGGAAAGGCTGAATAGGCTGGGGCTGTTTTCCCAGGAGTGTTGGAAGCTGAGGGGTGACCTTAAAGGGGCTTATAAAATCATGGGGGGCATGGATAGAATAAATAGACAAGGTCTTTTCCCTGGAATGGGGGAGTCCAGAACTAGAGGGTATAGGTCTAGGGTGAGAGGAGAAAAATGTAAAAACCTAAGAGGCAATTTTTTCACACAGAGGGTAGTGCGTGCATGGAATGAGCTGCCAAGGAAGTGTTGGAGGCTGGTACAATTACAACATTTAAAAGGGATCTGGATGGCTATATGAATAGGAAGGTTCAGAGGGATATGGGCCAAGTACTGGCAAACGGAACGAGATTAGGTTAGGATATCTAGTTGGCATGGACGAGTTGGACTGAAGGGTCTGTGATGCTGTGACTTTATTAGATCTTGAAGTCCTACTAAGTCCTACTAAGTCCAGGCAAGTTCCTGAAAAATGTGAAGTATCTTTCATATTTTGGGATCTTACTTGAGATGACAATTAATTATCCCTTACAACGTGCAAGATTTGCCTTCAGTCAACTGAGGGCAAGAATATTTGAGAATCAGGATCTCAAACACAAAACTATATCATGTTTTACCAGGCAGCACTGATTCCCATGCTCCCCTGTGCTTCAGAGTCTGGGACAAATTACAGCAAATTTCTGAAAGCAGTCAGGACGTGCCCTTGTTGTGCTTTTGCAGGGTCCTCCAAGTCCAGTGGTGTGAAATGCCATCGGCAGAATATCCTCACAGACCAACCCACCCAGCTTTGAGGAGCTAATGGGTCAAAACCAACTTTGTTGGGCAGATATGTCGTTTGCCTGCCTGGCAACAATCTCCAAACTGAACTGCTCTATTTTGAGCTTGGATAGGCCCAAATACATCCAGAAAGAGAAAACAGTTCAAGGGACACGTAAAGGAGACCTCTAAAAGGTTGCTGCCAGTTCATGGATGTTCCTCACTTGTGACCGATCAGAATGCAGAAGGTGTATTCAGGAAGGCAGCAAACACGTCAAGATTCTTCACTGGGAGTGTGCGAAGTTGGGATGTTGGAGGGAGCTTGCAAACCTGTGACAATACACCCATACAAGGATGCAAGCATGTGATAGCTGGCTTGAGGTAGCGTCTGCAGATTGAGCATCAGAACCACCTCACAACCTCAGAGTGGGAGCTGGTCACCTTCACTCCTGAGGGACTGTATCAGAGAAGAAGGAAGGGAAGTTTCTATGTCTTGTTTTTTGCATTCCTGCCACCGCATCATGAGGCAAATGCATGCAGAAACTCCCCCAGGTAATGAGAACTTGAAAGGCACAGGACACCAACTGAAAACAAACAATTGTCCAGTTTGTCAGAGAAGAAGTATGCAGCCAGTCAGTCACCACTATTTCCATTGCTTATCTGCCAAGAACCAGCTACTAGCACTATGCAACAATGTAATGTTAAATATTTCTTTTTTGTTATTGTACGCATGGTGATGACAGGAAAGATATTGAAGGATGTGGCTGATACTGACATGGACTGGCAGGAGACAATTTTTATCCCAATTTGCCAGCATGTTGCAATTCATTCTTAATGGGACAAGCTAAAGCTGAATCCAAATTTGGACCACTTACAGTTGGGCCAGAGAGAGAAAAAAAATCAGTGACTTATTGCAGTTGCCATGGAAAATGAAGCTGCCTTTAGCATTTTTCTAGATAGATTTCCAACTTTTATTTCTGTGAAGATAATGGTGGACTCTTTGCTACTGTTGCCATATAGGGATCTGAGTCATGAAGTTCAGTCTGCATTTGCATGCAGGAATTTTTAGCTCATTGTAAAAGAACTTCTTTATGACAGTGGACCACCATTGGAATGTTTTGTGAAATTATGCACATTCTAATTTCCTTCAGGCAGATTCCTGCCCAGTTCAACACCATTTATCTTAATGAGAAATTCTATGCGGAGCCAAACCACGATTAAAGCTCCATCTGATCCCATCAGCATTTGACAGCATCTCCAGTTACAAGAGTGAAGCTAGATTCCTCACCTCTGCTGGGTCCACCAAATAAACAGTCTCAAAACAGAAACTCAATGTACCTGAAGATCCCACTCCAACTGCATGAAATGCATTTGAACAATTTATCCCAAGAGATTATCGTGTGAATGCAAATTTAAAATAGAAGGGAAAAAATTGGGCTTGAAGCCCAATAACATGGAATTTAAAACTTTGATTGTCTTCATTCAGCCAGTAAAATAAACTGAAAGGTGCAAAATGTAAGTGCAAGAAATATTTTATGCAGCATGACTCTGAAATGATTTTGTTGCTCTAATGAGAAGCAGCTTTATTCACGATAGGATGGGGGCATGAGACAACATTATGACATTTAAAATATTTCTTTTGCAGAATTGTATTCTTATGAATGCACTTAAGCCATTCAAAGCCTTCAGCATTCATTCAATCATTGGACATTTGCAAGTGACAGATACATAAATATTTTGGAGGAAAGACTGGTTTTTCAGCATTCTTTAGCACGAGAGGCACATTCAAAAGTTGTTCTTTTTGAAGTCATTAAAAAGAGTAGAAAGGATGGGATGATGGTGCTGATGGGATCAGATGGAGCTTTAATAGCATAGGTGCTACTTTTCCAGAGAGAACCAACCTGCTGAATATAGATGGTCTATTAACCCTTTAATGATTGCATTGCACTTTTGGTTGTAGCCTCAATTAAGAAGCCAGTTGGCATTACTTTATTGCTATTTTAGACAATGGAAGCAAGTGGCATAATCTACACAGCCACTGAACAATGTTCTCATTGGTGAAAATGTTGGGCAATCCCAACTTTGAGAGCAAAAGGTCCCGTAACTTAGCAACTCCAACACATTATTTGATGCTCCAATCCTGCATCCTGGAAACTGGGCACCAACATCTCAGAGTATATTCCATGGATAGTAATTGCACGCATGTGCCATCCACCAGGACCTCCAAGTCCTCAATGCAAAGCAGGGTTGCAATTTCCCTCCTTCCGAGATATCCAGGACAATTAGTAGCAACTGTGCAGGGCAGCTGCAGACTGCCAGCACTTGACTGGGTGCACGACTGGGCTTTGAAGGTGGCACTGGCCACAGCAATCCCAAGTGATCATGGTAGTGGAGAGTGCTTCCACTTACAGGAAGTGGGAGATTATAAAGAATGGGAATGCCACAAGGGCACGGTGCAGGTCAGAGAAGGTAAAATGAGATAACTCACTGGCACCTGTGGAGAAAAAGCCTCTATGAAACATGCCAAAATTGACACTTTGTTGATTTAAGGTAAGATTCATTCCAAGGGATTTAGTGCAGCTTTGCATGTTTCTCTAATTCTCTCAAACAGTCCACGTACAAAGAATGAACAGAATGTTATTTCTGTAGAATATTGGCACTAAAACCAATTTAAACCATTAACACTGGATTATCGCAGTTAAATTGATTCCCATTCTGCCAATGCCTTGATTTTAAATCTCTCACACTAGTTTTCACATGGCCTCACTCCCCCCTGTCTTTATATCATTGTATCAATAGGGACAGAGGTAATAGAGGTGGTGGAGGGGGGAGTGCCGTGCTAATCAGGGATGGTATGCCGTGCTAATCAGGACTGCTGAAAGGGAGGTCACCGGGGTGGGGGTTGTCTACTGAGCCAGTATGGGTGGAATTCAGAAACAGGAAAGGAGCAGTCACCATATTGGGAGTTTTCGATAGACTTCCAATAGCAACAGAGACACAGAGGAGCAGATTGGGAGGCAGATTTTGGAAAAGTGCAGAAGTAACAGGGCTGTTATCATGGGTGACGTCAACTTCCCTAATATTGATTGGAACCTCCTTAGTGCAAATAGTTTGGATGCAGCAGATTTTGTTATGTGTTTCCAGGAAGGATTCCTAACTCAATACGTAGATAAGCTGAATAGAGGGGAGGCCATATTTGGCAACGAACCAGGTCAGGTGTCAGATCTCTCAATAGGAGAGCATTTCAGTGATAGTGATCACAACTCCTTGACCTTTATTGTAGTCATGGGGAGGGATAGGAGCAGACGGTATGGGAAAGTATTTAATTTGGGGAGGGGGAATTACAATGCTATTAGGCAGGAACTGTTGAGCATAAATTGAGAACAGATGTTCTCAGGGAAATGCAGAAATGTGGAGGTTGTTTAGGGAGCACTTGCTATGAGTGCTGGTTAGGTTTGTCCCACTGAGGCAAGGAAGGGATGGGAGGGTGAAGGAACCTTGGATGACAGAGACGTGAAACATCTAGTCAAGAGGAAGAAGGAATCTTATGTAAGGTTCAGGAAGCAAGGATAAGACAGGGCTGTAAAAGGTTGCAAGGTAGCCAGGAAGGAATTGAAGAATGAACTTAGGAGAGCTAGAAGGGAGCATGAAAAAGCCTCAGTAGGTAGGATTCAGGAAAACCACAAGGTGTTCTACACTTATACAAGGAAAAAGAGGATGGCCAAAGTGGGGGTAGGACTGATAAGGGATAGCGGAAGCAACTTGTGCCTGGAGTTGGAGGAGGTAGGGGAGGTTCCTAATGAATACTTTGCTTCCATATTTACTAGCAAGAGGGAGCTTGTCATTGGTGAGGACAGAGTGAAACAGGCAGATACACTCAAACAGGTGGATGTTAAGAAGAAGGATATGCTGGAAATTTTGAAAAACATGAAGATAAATAAGACCCATGAGCCAGATGAGATATATCCAAGGTTACTACGGGAAGCAAGGGAAGAGATTGCTGCGTCTTTGGTGATGCTCTTTCTGTCTTCACTGTCCACTGGAGGAATACCAGATGGTTGGAGGGTGGCAAATGTTATTCCTTTGTTCAAGAAAGGAAATAGGGATAACTCTGGGAACGATAGACTAGTCAGTCTTACGTCAGTGTTGGGCAAATTATTGGAGAGGATTCTGAGAGACAGGATTTATGATTATTTGGAAAAGTATACTTTGATTAAAGATAGACAGCGTGGCTTTGTGGGGGGCAGGTCATGCCTTCCAAGCCTTATTGAATTCTTTGAAGGTAGAACAGTCGATGTGGTAGGCATTTGATAAGGTTCCCTACGGTAGGCTTACT
This sequence comes from Chiloscyllium punctatum, assembly GCF_047496795.1. NCBI lineage: Eukaryota > Metazoa > Chordata > Chondrichthyes > Orectolobiformes > Hemiscylliidae > Chiloscyllium > Chiloscyllium punctatum. Next base: position 51,847,750 of record NC_092777.1, read on the forward strand.
CAGAAAGTAAGGAGGCATGGGATACTGGGAAATTTGGCTCTCTGGATACAGAATTGGCTGGCCCATAGAACTTAGAGGGTGGTAGTAGATGGAAAATATTCAACCTGGAGCTTGAAGACCAGTGGTATTCTGCAAGGATCTGGGACCTCTACTATTTGTGATTTTCATAAATTATGAGGAAGTGGAAGGATGTGTTAATAAATTTGCTGATGACACAGAGGTTGTGAATTTGTGGATAGTGTGGATGGCTGTTGTATGTTGCAATGGGACATTGACAGAATGCAGAGCTGGGGTGATAAGTGGCAGATAGAGTTCAACCTGGAAAAGTGTGAAGTGATTCATTTTGGAAGGTCAAATTTGAATGCTGAATACAGAGTTAATGGCAGGAGGAACAGAGGAATCTTGGGATCCATGTCCATCGATCTCTCAAAGTTGCCACCCAAGTTGATAGGGTTATTCAGAAGGCATATGGTGCTGTTGCCGTTCATTAGCAGGGGGATTGAGTTTAAGAGCTATGAAGTTATGCTGCAGCTCTATAGAGCCCTAGTTAGACCACACTTGGAATATTATGTTCAGTTCTGGTCACCTCATTATAAGAAAGATGTGGAAGCTTTCAAGAGGGTGCAGAGGAGATTTACCAGGATGCTGCCTGGACTGGAGGGCATGCTTTATGACGAAAGGTAGTGGGAGCTAGGGCTTTTCTCGTTGGAGCGGAAAAGGATGAGAGGTGACTTGATAGAGGTGTACAAGAAGTTGTGAGGCAAAGGATGAGTGGATAGTCAGAGACTTTTTCTCATGGCTGAAATGTCCATCATGACAGGACATAATTTTAAGGTGATTGGAGGAAGGTTTAGGGGAGATATCAGAGGTAGGTTCTTTACACAGAGAGGCAAAAATGAGGACTGCAGATGCTGGAGATCAGAGTCAAGATTAGAGTGGTGCTAGAAAAGCACAGCAGGTCAGGCAGCATCCGAGGAGCACAAAAATTGACATTTCAGGCAGGAATGGTGATTCCTGATGAAGGGCTCCTCCCCGAAACGTCGATTGTCCTGCTCCTCGGATGCTGCCTGACCTGCTGTGCTTTTCCAGCACCACTTTAACTTTGACTCTTTACACAGAGAGTGGTGGGTGCATTGGAATACACTGCCAGCCATAGTAATAGAATCAGATACATGGGACATTTAAGTGACTCTTGGATAGGCACTTGAATGATAGTAAACTGAAGGGTATGTAAGTTTGTCTGAGCTAGGGCCGAAAGGACTGTTCTGTGCTGTACTGTTCTGTGTTCTAATGTAGAGTCATTGAGTCATATGGCGTAAGAAGGCCCTTCAGCCCATCGAGTCTGTACTGACCTATTCACATTAGTCCCATTTTCCAACACTTGGCTTCCAACCATGAACATTATGATTTATGCGTGTTATGTAAACTCCTCCAACCTTTGAAATCTCTGCACTTCTCCAATTCTGACCTCTTGCACAACCATTATGCTATTCAATCTTTCATTGGTAACTTCAAGTTCTGGCACCTTGATCGTAGTCTCTCGATTCCTTCCCTAATTGTCTCCATCTGTTTGCTTCCCTCTCCTTTCGGAGATTCCTTAAAACCTGCCACCTTGGTGATACCTTTGCATTGTCCTTTGAATCTCCTTATGTATCTCTGGGTAAATTTATTTTGATAAAACTCCTGTGAATCTCTTTCGAACCTTAAAGTTCAAAAATCCTCTATTAGTACAAGTTATTGGTGTACTATTGTGATCAAGCAATATATTCATATTCTGAAACTTGCGAAGAGTTCTTTATCATCAAGGCTAGAATTTTGACCTCTACAAGCATTTTACAAATGAGGTAGGATATCATTTAAATAACTTAAATTTTTCCCAGCATCACCAATAATATTTTGCAACTAACATTTTGAGTTTAGTTATGAAAAATTAATGGTGAATGAAGAATTGGGCAACAAAATGCATGTCACTTCCCTCAAACACTGAGGCCAATTGTAGAGAATTTCAAACCTCAGTTAGACTCTGATTAGTAATTACATAAAATGTTAAACTGTAAATATTTTAGACACATAAATGATGTTTTGTTTTCTTTATGAATCAAATAGGATATAATCATTGCTGACATGATCAGGCTTAATTACCTTTGAGAAAGTGATGGTGAACAGTTATTTTGAACCATTGCAGATGATATAGCGTAGGTTAACTCACAGTATGTTCCACGTAGTTGACTGCACAAGAATTAGAGAAGAGTTATATCTTTCAAGTCAGGATGATGGTTGATTTGTGACAAACGTGTTGTGCTGTTCCTGTTTGCCTTCTGCTCTTATAGTGTCATGGAGGTGTACAGTATGGAAACAGACCCTTCGGTCCAACCCGTCCATGCCAACCAGATATGCCAACCCAATCTAGTCCCACCTGCCAGCACCCGGCCCATATCCCTCCAAACCCTTCCTATTCATATACCCATCCAAATGCCTTTTTATTGTTGCAATTGTACCAGCCTCCACCATTTCCTCTGGCAGCTCATTCCATACACATACCATCCTCTGCATGAAAATGTTGCCCCATAGGTCTCTTTTGTATCTTTCCCCTCTCATCCTAAACCTATGTCCTCTAGTTCTGGACTCCCCAACCCCAGGGAAAAGACTTTGTCTATTTATCCTATCCATGCCCCTCATAATTTTGTAAACCTCTATAAGGTCACCCCTCAGCCTCCGACACTCCAGGGAAAAAAGCCACAGCCTGTTTAGCCTCTCCCTATAGCTCAAATCTTCCAACCCTGGCAACATCTTTGTAAATCTTTTCTGAACCCTTTCAAGTTTCACAACATCTTTCCGATAGGAAGGAGACCACAACTGCACGCAATATTCTAACAATGGCCTAACCAATGTCCTGTCCAGCTGCAACATCACCTCCCAACTGCTGAACTCAATACTCTGATCAATAAAAGAAAGCATACCAAATGCCTTCTTCTCTATCATATCTACCTGTGACTTGAAGGAGCTATGAACCTGCACTCCAAGGTCTCTTTGTTCAGCAACAATCCCTAGGACCTTACCATTAAGTATATAAGTCCTGCTAAGATTTGCTTTTAGGTGGAAAGGATCATACATTTGGAAATAACACTAAGGCAGCTTGATGAAGTGCTGCAGTGCTTCATGTCGATGGTGTGCTGCTCTGTTTCTGTGCGTGGATGGTAGGCAGACTGCAAGTTGAAGATGGTAGGTAGTTTTTGTTAGGATGATGTTGGGCTTCTTGACTGTCATTGGAACTGCACCAGTCTGGGCAAAAAAGAGAGTATCCAGTCACACGTCTGGCTTGTACCTTGCAGTTGGTGGTGAGACTTGGGAGTCAGGAGGTGAGTTATTCACTGTACAGTGTCAGGCCTCTGCCCCACAGTTTGCTAATCTAGCTCTGTTTAAATAGCCGGAACCCACGTATAAAGCTATAACAAATCTTAAACTCTAGATTAGAAACAAAAGGAGGATTTTGTTTTATATGCTTTTAGTATCCCCAGAATCCTTTTAAATAGTATGATCTTCAATGAGGTCCATTGTGCCAAAGGAAAACGGTGAATCATGCAGCCTGTAGAGGTTATGATCCTAATTCTATAAAAGAAGGTTAGACTCAATCAAAACAATAGTCTTTAATAGTCTTTCAGGGAGACTATAAGCTGAATGATCTGTGGTACAATTTAAATTCCATTCTCTCTTTGAGGTCCAGAAAGTAAGATATTTATGAAACTCAAGATGGGAGCAATGTTGGAGGTTTGCTACATTTGGCTACATGACCAGATTATGTAAACGCACCCTCCCACACTCTACTTTAATCAAACACGTTAAGATTTAAGATCATTTATCTACAATATATTAAAATCCCATGTCTGGACACATTTCCTGTCTATAAAGCCTTTTTGTCAACCTTCCCCGCTATAAATTCCTCTGTCCACATTTGTAATGGAAACTGCTAATGTAAAGTTGTAGCCTTCCTTTGCCAGTATTTACCTCAATTTTGGAACCCCATCAAGTTGGAGGCAAAAGCCTGTGCTTCAACTGGCCGAATTCTCAGATTACACATAACTAATGACATAGGAACATGCGATTTGGCCCAAATGGTTGATATCCGTATTTATACTCTACACAGTAACAGCAAGGATATTATTAAGCTGGAGAGCTCTCAGAAGAGATTTACCAGGATGTAGCCAGATATGGAAGGTCTGAGTTACAAGAAAGGCTGGATACGTTGGGACTTCTTTCACTGGAGTGAAGGAGGTTAAGAGGTGACCTTACAAAAGTTTATAAAATCATGACGGGTATAGATAGGGTTCAAAGATTGTGAGAAGATTTGTAGCTTGGGTGCTCGCTGTTGTGGTTCTGTTCGCCGAGCTGGGAATTTGTGTTGCAGACATTTCGTCCCCTGTCTAGGTGACATCCTCAGTGCTTGGGAGCCTCCTGTGAAGTGCTTCTGTGATGTTTCCTCCGGCATTTATAGTGGTTTGAATCTGCCGCTTCCGGAAGTGGCAGATTCAAACCATTATAAATGCCGGAGGAAACATCACAGAAGCACTTCACAGGAGGCTCCCAAGCACTGAGGATGTCACCTAGACAGGGGACGAAATGTCTGCAACACAAATTCCCAGCTTGGCGAACAGAACCACAACATATATAGGGTTGCTGGTAGTTGTCTTTACCCTAGCATGGGGGACTTCAAGACTAGAGGGCACATTTTTAAGGTGGGAGGAGAGAGATTTAAAAAAGACATAAGGGGCAAATTGTTTGCACAGAGGGTGGTTTGCATGTGGAATTAACCTCCTAAGGAAGTGGGTACAATGACCAATATTTAAAAGACATTTGGATAAGTATGCGAATAGGAAAGGTTTGGAGGGTTATGGGGTAGGAGACGCAGGTGAGACTAGCTTAGTTTGGGATTATGTTCGGCACGGACTGGTTGGACCGAGGATCTGTTTCTGTGCTATGTACCTCTATGACTCTATGAGTTGAGTCCCACCCAAGATTATCCAACTCAACCTACATTCTTTTATCCCTCAGTATAGCTATCCTGCTTCCCCTTTAATGTATCTGTGGTCTACACATCAAGTAGTCCATGCAGTAATAATGTTCACATCCTAGCCACTCCTTTCTCCTGAAATTACCACCTCATTTGCTATTTAATTATTAAAGATAATATGATATCCAAATGTTTCTGTCCATGTAACACATTAATATGCTGGGTTAAAATGAAAGTTTAGAGGATGCCTAAAACATAGTAGCAGATCAGCTGCCTTTTTCTTTAATCATGGGATGTGGGTGTTGCCACATTCATTGTCCATAATTGCCCAGATGGCAGTTAAGAGTCAACCACATTTCTGTAGGTCTGGAGTCACAAACTAAACCAGGTAATGATGGCAGTTGAGAGTGTGGTGCTGGAAAAGCACAGCAAATCAGGCAGCATCTGTGGAGCAGGAGGATTGACGTTTCGGGCATAAGCCCTTCATCGTCATTCCTGATGAAGGGCTTGTGCCTGAAACGTCAACTCTCCTACTCCTCGGATGCTGCCTGACCTGCTGTGCTTTTTCAGCACCACACTGTCAACTCTGATGTTCAGTATCTGCAGTCCTCACTTTCTCCCAGGTAATGATGGCAAATTTCTTTCCCACAAGAACGTTTGTGAAATGTTGGGTTTTTACAACAATTGGCATAATTGTCATTAGACTCATTTTTTAAAAATTGAACTTAAATTTTAAATATCTACCATGGTGGGATTTGAACAATACTAGAATGGAGGGATTTCAAGTCTAATTACATGACCAATGTATCACCAGCTCCCCTAATACAGCTTCCATGCTTGAAACCTCTAATTAACAAACTGGTTTTTAATAAACACACAACACTGCTCACTGTGTTACACCTTCTACCAACTTTGAATTTTACTCGTGTTCATATACACTTCGTGAATTCTAATTTAATAAATTTCTACATTCATAATTACAGTGGAAATTGTCTGTGCAAGCTCCTTACAGGATAATTAATCTTGCAGGGGGCATCCCATTCACATTTGCACCTCTTTGAGTAGATTGTAATTTAAATTAATCATACCCATTTGTCACCTAACAAACAAAAAGCAAAACACTTGACCTTTGCTTGTAAACGCAGTGATTCTGCTAGAGATGGGTCTGTGCACAGTAGCAAATATACAAGGGTTCGCAAAACCACAAATCTTCAGAGAAAGACTGTTACCTAGCCTGGTTCAAGAGTTCATCAAATAAAATCATGACCAGTCTCTTCTCCAAAAGATGTGCCCACAAAATAATAATATTTAATGCCAGGTCTGAAGTGAATCTGTCAAAAGATGCCAAGGAATGCAGGTAAAAACTTTATTGATCTGCAAAGTGTTGGATGATTTATGTAGTTTGCAGCAACTGTTTGAAATTTAAGGGCAGCAATGGTATGTGAACCCTTGGCAAAAATAAAAACCTCACTATACACAAAGGAAAGGTCCTCACCTTTAACATTCCGAAAAGAGATAGCTCCCTACAGACACCAGAGGCTCTGGTGTATTTATTTAAAATGTATACAGCACGTTATTTACAGTAACTTGCCTTGGTGGCAGAAATGATGAGGCAATGTGATTGTGCAGTGACACATTTAGCACTTCCTTAATTTCTCAAGTGAGACAAGTGCTGCTTGTAAATGAGGTACAGCTTGCTATACAAACTACTCACTCTGTGGTTAACCTTTGTGCAATTTTTTTGTTACTTGTACTTTTTTAAAATAAAAGAACACACATTAAGCAATTCTAACTTTCAGGTTGGTTGAACCGACTTGAAATTCTGTTGATAGGAAGGTGAGCTTTAGGTATGATTGAACAAAAGGCTAAAAGAAGAGTAAACTTTTCTTTTTTAGGTTAAATGTCTTGTTTTACTCTTGATATGTGGAATGGAACTAAATGAAAATCATTTTATATATATCATTAATTCGAACATTTCATATTTGACTGCTTCTTGTCATTACACATAGAATGCGCACTTTGTTCGTACTAAACGATCTAGTTTTCTGCAGCTATGTTAAGTAACTCAAAACCTCTCAATTCACCTCTCCACAAATAATGATCAACCTTCTTTTTAGTAGTGGCAACAGAATAAATACTGGTAATTATTAACTATTCAGTGGGAAAAGGAACTTCTACTTATCATTAACAAGGACAGCTTTCATTACATTTTCGATATCCTGGCTCTTCAATTTCATATCCATTGGACACAATGTCAGCTGCATCTCTGAGCTGGAAGTTTATGGTTCAATTCTGAGAGTTTGAAATCAGTGACATGCCAGTGCAGTACTGATGGGTCACTGCATTGTTTCAGGTGCAATCTTTCAGAGGAAACTTTAAACCGAGACCCTGTCTGTCTGTTTGGGTGGATTTATCCCTGATGTCCTGACCAACATTTATTCCTCAAATAATATCGCACAAAAATCTTCTCTTTGTCATATTTCTGTTTGTGAGAGCTTATTATGCACAAATTGGCAACTGCATTTCCTGCAGGACAGCAGTGATGACACTTCAGAAGTATTTCACTGACTGTACCGCAGTTTGAAATGACCGTTGGTCATGAAGTATGCTGTGTAAATCTGAGTCCTCTTGTTTGCATTGTGAACAGCTATTTCTGCCAATAAAAAGTTTACAAAGTTGATGGTTACTTGACAGCACAACATACCTGGTCTTCCTTGATGCCATCTAGCACTTTACAACATTATGTTAAACCTTTTGTACCTGCATTTCTCTTTAAAACCAGGGAGAAAGCTGATAATCTTTACCATATGGGAATTTTTTAAGTTTCTCCTTAAGCGAAACCGGCCTTTGGAGACTGATTCATTATTGAATTATCTCATTTCAGAAGATGAAAAATCACGAGATCTAAGTTTTGGAATTCGGGTTTTGTTTCTTTCAATGCTTTGGTAATATCTAATAGATAGGCTCATCATGACAGAATTGCTATGTGATGTTACCTGGTAGTTGTTTCTCACTAAGCTTGCTGTTCTTCTTTATCAAGGATATTTCGGACCCCAAGACTCGGACAGTTCTCCTGCTTTGTGATGTAAAGCTTGATGCTTGTTCATCATAATGCTGAACCAATCAATGTCTCTATGGCATTGTCCCCAGTAGTTCCTCACATTTGATGAACTGGACACTGGGGCATGCACTTATCATAACACTACACCACCAGCAAATGTCCAGATCTCCTTCACCCACACATTTCCTACAGCAGTAAGTGATTTTTGAGGCTCAGGTAATGACTTCTTTCTGGGGATTTGGCTGTGTGTCCTTTCATGGAGGACAATTAATAAAACAGCATGGTGCCATGGAGGTTCAGCCAACAGTCATTGCAAACATCATTACAATTCATAACTTCACTGAAATCTTCTTTTTAATGAAATAAAGTCTGCCAACAGAGGAGAAGTAATTCCCTCTCCATCACTTTAACATGGAGGGATATTGCCTCAAGTCATTACCCATTTTACTGTAATCAGCAGCAAGAACAGAGATTCCTGAATCAACGCAGCAGGTCTGACAGCATCTGTGGTGAGAAATCAGATTAACATTTCAGGTCCTGTGACCCTTCCTTAGAACTGGCTTTCTTTCAGCTTTTACTATGATCTTTGCACCTACGCCAACTTATAGTCACAGAGTCATACAGCACAGAAACAGACACTTCGGTCCAACGAGTCCATGTCGACCATTTTCCCAAACTAAATATCGTTCCAACCATTCCTTACATGCTTATCTAAATGTCTTTTAAACATTGTAACTGTACCCGCATCCACCACTTCCCCTTTGAAGTTCATTCCACATGTGAACCACTCGCTGTGTAAAACAATTACCCCTCATGGCTTTTTGAAGGATATAAGCACTTCAGAAATGGAGACTTTCCAGAGGACTCTACCCTTAACAAAGAAAAGAAAGCACCACGTCAGTATCAATCTTATTACAAATCGTTTCAAAATTCGTAAGCTTTGTGCTCTTCCTATCTCTTTGCCTTCCCTGGGTAGTTGCACGTGCTTTATCCCTGTTTTCCTGACATTTGAGCTTCTACTGGGTTCCACTTTACTGCCAGGATCATGTGAAATGATTGGCTGCTCATGCCTTGCAAAATGCTCATGGTTCTCAGGTCGCCATTGTCTCAAAATAGCTTAATCCTGATCGAGGAGGGCTGCCACCTGTATCTCTGGTGTTTGTTTCTGGGTTGTCTGATTTCACTTCTCACACTTCATTGGCAAAGCTCTCTGATTTCTCATGTATTGCAGTTCCTAGAAACAGCTCTTTTTTTTAAAACAACATTTATATTTAGAAACCCAGCGAGGGTCAGGCTCCCAATTTGCTAACAAAAGGAATAGCTGAGGGGAAGACTTGAGGCATATCGTTAAGCTAAGGAATGGGGAAGAAAAAAGGGCAGATCATGCTGATAAGGTTAGATATGATAGGTCAGGGAAATGGCCGATGTAGAGTATAACTGCAGCCATGGACAGGTTGGGGCCTGCTGCAAATTCTGTTTGATTTAAAATTGAGAGGTGTTGCCCGAAGGCATGAGTTTTGCTTTCTCTGAAATGGCACCTGGCTGAATAAAGGAATGCAATCATCTATTTGGATTCACATCAGAGGTTATAAAGAAGGATTAGCCAAATTCACTACAGCCATATTACATCTAGGAAATGCTGATAATACCTTTCATTATAGTCATCGCTCAGTGATTCAGTTTAAGATGGGATCATGCTTTAACCGGATATTCTTCCAAATGTTAATATTTTAAACATGATCAAGAGGATCAGTTCTGACCACCATGCTGGAACATAACCAATGTGGTTTCACATTAAAAAAATCAACTTGTAATTCAATGACATTAATTGCCATATTTATCATAACAGATTGATCTCATCCTGCTAATCAAAGTTGAAAGGGAAACTTTTGAACAAGTGATACTTGTGTAGATATCTCTGGTAGCCCTCAGAGATTCTGCATTGTAAAGCAGGGTATGAAAAAAAAAATGCAGGGCAAATTGAATAATAAAGAAAACATCACTAAATGGTGCTACATGGCCTCCATCTGAAATATGTGCACTGTACTCTCATTTTGCTGTGGTAAATATTTGTAATGACATGTTTCAAGCTGATAGTTAAACATGGCTTGGATTTAGTAACATAATTCAAAGGACCAGCTGTTCACAACCTGAGCCAATTCTTTTTTCTATTTAATTAGGCTGCACGCTTTTTAAATCGACTTATCTTTTGCTTCCTTTAAGTTCCGACTGGGTCACCAACAAGGAGGATAAGATTCGCTGACCTTTGGACTTGTTGATACACTGCAGAGCATAGCGAGCTAGGGGACTTACTAAATGTGGAGTTTGACACCGATCCACAGAGATGCTGCAATCAGCATCACAGACTTCCAGACAGTGGAACGGATTAAAAGAAAACTGCTAAAAGGTATAAAATGTCAGCTGCAACTGAACCTCACAGATTAGGAAATTAGCTACCCTTTCCAGCAATACATGCTGCTGTTCTCAAATAATCTATGTTACTACTGTTATGGCAGTCAATCAACTTCCTGCAAGTCTATTCTAGTGGCACAAGAGAGGTAAAGTGAATATCTGAGCCCCTTTAGGCTTAGGCCAATGAAGCCATCCTGAAAACTAGGAAAAGTAGCAGTTTGTAAGGTTAATGTGGACCTCGTGTACCTGCAGGAGCCATCAGTGAGATTTGTCAATATCCATACTTCTTATCTGGAAAGGCAAACAGCATTCTTACCATCGCGGCAGTTTCACTGTGAAGCCGAAGTTAAAAAAAAAGATATTTTTCCGGATTCTCTACCTCCAAAAGGAGCCATTTTACCTACAGGCAAGTTCTGTATCACCTTCGGATTAATTATCCCCTTAGAGCTAAATAGCCAATAGATGAATCCACGGACGCTTCAAACTTTAGCGAAAATGATCTGCCAGGGTCTTTGAAAGATGTGAGTGATTCTTGGGAAACATCCCTGACAAGCACAGGAGAAAAATCATCCTCCAGCCCACTCCTTATCAGATTGACAAGGTTTGGTAGGTGCTGGCAACTTCCTTACATGAAGATCCACTGAGTCATGTTATTTATTGCCCCCAACCAAGGTCAACAGATTGGCACCAAACTAAAACTTTCCTGATGTCTTTGCAAGGGTCACACCCATTTTAAAGTGCATATGCAATAAATGTTGTTGATTCATTTCTCACCCAGATGATCAACCCTTGGTGCTTTCTTCCAAACAGGGTTTACTGCCTTCACTTGCTGCTACAAGATGATAACCTCGTGGCACACGATTGTTGTTTCTCATGTGGGCACCCTCAAGATGCTCCCACCCAATGTCTAATGGGTGTTTGAGTGTGTGAGAGCCAATCGCAGGTTGCTGCCCATCTGTAGCTGCCAGAGCAGTGTTGCCCAGCCTTGTTGGCACTATAGCAGCCTGATTGGAAGGGTGCAGGATGTGCTGACATGTCTTGAGAAGACAGTCTTGCCACTTCCATTGCACTACTGATGCTCTGAGGGAGCGCTGAGAACAGTGACACCTTCCAACTGATATGATCCACCGATCTCACCATTAGTTGGCCTAGCAGCAGTTTTAGCTCTGCCAATGTACATCAACCTACATTTGTATGGATTCATAGAAACAGAAGATTGTAGCAGGAGTAGGCCATTTGATCCTTTAAGCCTGCTCCACCATTCAATATAATCACGGCTTATGACCGAGCTAATCTCACCCTTCCCACATGACGTTGTATTCATTAGCCACAAGGGCTATATCTACTTCCTTCTTGAAAAACATAATGTTTTGGCCAAAACCACTTCCTAGGAGAGTGAATTTCACAGATGTAGACTCTTCATAAGAATCTTACCAAATAAAGTTTGGCAGGTTAGTTGTATAGATTGCTTTGGTACTGGTGATCAAAGTCTTGGTCAAACTGGTAGATTCAAAGGACTCCCTTAACCCAACTTCACAGAGCAGACGAAGGTATGCTCTGTTGTGAAGACCTAGTAGAGTATTTGTGGAAATGTCTACATGAGTCAATTGCAGAGGGGAGATGATATACAGCAACTGGAAGAAAACTTCCCTGCACTCTCAGCAAAAGCGCTGCAATGCCTTGGCAAGTCTTCTGGTATGTGTCTCAAGAGCTCATGGGAAATGAGCAGTTACTTCTTCCTGCTCCCACCCTTGCAGCATCCTGCCCACCCTGAACCCACTCCAGCTTAAAAATCTAAATATTGCTTTTATGCAGAATAACATCTGCAATTTTCCTTACAAGCACAAAACAGAACAAGGACAGGACGGCATAGTTTTAAAGTATTTTATGAAAGAAGCAAATGCGAGGTAAAAACAAACTTTTTCACATAGAGAATGGATAGAGTCTGGAATGCACTGCCTGGAAGGGTGGTGTTTGAGGCATTTATGAAGGCATTGGATATTTTTATAAATAGTAACAATGTCCAGGGCAAAGGCAAGAGATTGACATTAAGTTACAATGCTCTGAGATCCAGTTTGGATGCAATGGGCCAAATAGCCTATCGTACACCATAATAATTCTGTAATTCTATAGTAATTGATCAGTCAATTAGGCAGCACGGAGGCATAGTGGTTAGCACTGCTGCCTCACAGCACCAGAGACCCGGGTTCAATTCCCGACTCAGGTGACTGACTGTGTGGAGTTTGCACATTCTCCCCGTGTCTGCATGGGTTTCCTCCGGGTGCTCCGGTTTCCTCCCACAGTCCAAAAGTGTGCAGGTTAGGTGAATTAGCCATGCTAAATTGCCCGTAGTGTTAGGTAAAAGGGGTAAATGTAGGGGAATGGATGGGTTGCGCTTCGGCAGGTCGGTGTGGACTTGTTGGGCTGAAGGGCCTGTTTCCACACTGTAAGTAATCTAATCTAATCTAATCAAAACATGGCGAAGAAGTGGTATCAACAGCCTCACGTTCTTCTGCAATTAACTGGGTTTAGCAAGAAATTCATTGTCTTTATTTGAATAAAGTAAATTTGATTACTGCATGAATTCATATAAAACTCTGTTATCTCACTTTTCAGATTAGAATCAATTTAAACATCATGACATAGACAGAGAACACAGGGGCTAACACCTTCAACATATTGTCTAGCTAACGCTCATTGTTACAGCTAACCTGAGAATGCAACTTTTTAAAAAAAGGTTTTGTGATTTGCACATGAAAGAAGTGAAACTATCATGGTATTCGAACAGATGAAAGACTCAACAGACAATCAAGGTATCTGGATTAGTGGTGCTGGAAGAGCACAGCAGTTCAGGCAGCATCCAAGTAGCTTCGAAATCGACGTTTCGGGCAAAAGCCCATTCCTGATGAAGGGCTTTTGCCCGAAATGTTGATTTCAAAGCTACTTGGATGCTGCCTGAACTGCTGTGCTCTTCCAGCACCACTAATCCAGAATCTGGTTTCCAGCATCTGCAGTCATTGTTTTTACCTCGACAATCAAGGTATTTTTCAATGTATGATTTCAGTTACATCACACTGTAAATTATTGCTATAAACTCTGTGCCTTAGAATTGTGTCCTCCACTATCACCTGATGAAGGAGCGGCGCTCCAAAAACTAGTGTGCTTCCAATTAAACCTGTTGGACTATAACCTGGTGTTGTGTGATTTTTAACTTTGTACACCCCAGTCCAACACCGGCATCTCCAAATCTTGATTACATCTGGGTTTTGTTTTTAGGCTAATTTCTATGTAGATTTGGGCAAGAAATGAAAGATATTCCCTTTCCATCCAAATATCTTTTGCTTTGACTCATAGAAATGAGTGGCTCACTTCCCACAAAAGATGCGTGTAAGCAGCATTCAGAGTCATTCAGCAGTAAGGTCTTGCTTGCTTGTGCCATGTTTGACTTTGCTCAAGGAAGAATTAACCATTATGATGTCTTTTGTTTGGTTGATCGGAGTCCTTCAGAATCAGTAATGTTGCTCAATAACATGGGAGCTTGCATTGAATTCAACAGTCCTCCACCATGGTGTGGTCTGATTGTGGCTAACTGGGTTCTATTTGTATTACACCCTGGATTTACCCATTTAAAAAGGTCTATACAAACAACTAATGTCACATTATCACCCTGCTGTCCATCCCTTCATACTTGGGAGTTTTGTGGCTGTTGTTGTTGGCGAGAACAATTTGTGTTTCAAGGATGACTGGCTGCAATTGTAGAAGCATAAAGCAAGTTCCCTTTAGAGTTTTTACTAGCACAAAAAGATGTAATGTGTTGCTGGAAAAGCGCAGCAGGTCAGGCAGCATCCAAGGAACTGGAGAATCGACGTTTCGGGCATCAGCCCTTCTGACCTAGTGCGCTTTTCCAGCAACACATTTTCAGCTCTGATCTCCAGCATCTGCAGTCCTCACTTTCTCCTCCAAAAAGATGTAATGTCAGTGCAAGACCAAATGAAGATTTGTATTGCTGAAGGGAAGAGCAGTTGCTAAATTTACTTTGACTGGTTCTAGATATTTGCAGTAAACAGACCTAGCTGCTGCTGCAACCCATGCCAATGGGTGACTGGAACCTAAATAGCCACTGACAAAGAAAACCAAGTGCCAGTTTTGTAATGTGCTGTTTTGTGAACAGTGCATTTAATAAACAACCAATGATATGACAGGAAGTTGAGATTGGCTCCTGCACCATCAAAACATCTTATTTAGCTGCATGAATAAATCGAGGTATGGGCCTGTGACATTCACCATCTCCTGATATGTGATCTGGTCATCACAAAATCGCAGTATCCCTCCAAGAGGGAAGCAGACCATTTGGCCCATCAACCCCACACTGACCCCTTCTGAACAGCATCCCATCCAGACCCACCCCAGCCCTGCAACCCAGCATTTCCCATGGCTAATCCACATAGCCTACACATGCATAGAATCCCTACACCTTGGAAATAGGCCATTCAGCCCCAAAGTCCACACTGACTCTCCAAACAGCATCTCACACAGACTCACCCCCAACCCTATTCCCTAACCCTGCATTTTCCATTGTTAATCCACCTAACCTACACACCCTTGGACACTATGTGCAATTTAGCATGGCCAATCCACCCTAACCTGCACATCTTTGGACTGTGGGAGGAAACCAGAGCACCAAGAAGATATTCACGCAGACATGGGGAGTATGTGAAAACTCCACACAGACAGTCGCCCAAGGCTGGAATTGAGCCTGGGTTCCTGGCGTTGTGAGGCAGCAGCGCTAGCCATTGAGCTGACCTTTAATTTTATGTCTTTAATGATTGTTCCAGTAGATTTTCAGCATTCATTGTATTTCTACATACTTCTGACACAATAGTCGTGGACAAAAAGAAAAAGATATATGGTGCAAATGAATAAAAGTGCAATTATATATATTTCTAACCATTGTAAAATGTCATTCTTACTTTGAAGAGGTGTGTGAGACAACGCTGGCTACTGGAAAACAGCAGTTCTGGAAACCAGAGGTTCTTGAGTATTTATGAAGCTCTCAATGATTCTAAAGGCTCTGGTACAAAGACTCCACTGCTGGGATTCAAGATGTCTCATTAGTTCAACTTCCAGAAGTTCCTGTAAAGATGATCATATCACGGTGATGGAAATGTGACTGAGCTAACACTGGGACAATTGAGAGAGGATTGAATGTGCTGAAGGAGACGGAGCTTATTTTAATTTTGGAAGTATGTAAAGAGGGTGATATTATGATTACTACTAATTATAGAAGTCTCCCATTTTACGTTCTCATGGACATCAATACGAAGGGAAACTGTGAATAATGGTGGCTAATTCCTGATGAGTCGAGCATTGATGAATGAGAGCTCTTTTAATACCAGAGATAGGAATGAGATTAACACTGCTGGGAAAAAGTGAGACATTATCAAAAGTCGATTAAAAAGCAGGAAACAGAACACAAAAACCTGCTCGATATCTGTTTCAAATTTTGCACCAGAGTCCCTATAAGGCCCTGTACTGGAGCATGGTACAGGACCTGAGAATGTATTGAGTTAAATATTTTAATTTTTCCTTGAGGATAATTGTCATGCTGTAGCTACAAACAGAATAATCTTGTCCTGTTGAAACAGAGTGCTGATAGCAGTTTATCCTCTTCTTGTATCTGAGTTTTATTAGTCACCTTGCCAGACTGTGTAGAGGAAAATTAATGGACAGGCTACATCACAGTCAGCAATCTTTCTTGACCCCATATCCTAGCACCAAAAGGGGTCCTTTATGTGCATGCACAAAGCAAATAAATCTGCCCTTTAATTTTGGTTTGCTGCCATCTGCGGAAATGTTAAAAAAAACTCATCATGGCAGAGTCATCCGATCAGAGGAATTAGCTGATGATTCTACACAACATAGATTATAGTCTGCGCAAAATTCGAGTTCTTGCCTTCGAATACAGGAAAAACAATATAAATATTAAATGTAGTTTGGGGATAGCAGTGTGATTTTACTTCCTGTGGGCTGCAGAGATGACTGTGTATCTGCCATAAATCTGGTTACTTTCAGGTTCGACCATTTAGAACAACAGTCTTAGAATTACTGCAACACCACTTAAAGTCTTTGCACAGCATTAACATGTATTAATAAAACATGATGCCTTTGCTGCAGCACATTCTATTAACAGTAACACATAAATTTGTCTATCCTGAACAGAAGAGATGAGGAAAATGATGGACTGGATCAGCATCACACTGTCATGAGACTCTGTTTCCTGTTGGTTGTATTGTGCAGCCTGCATTAGAATAGAGTGCTTTTGGGGTGAAGGTGTGCATATAGACAGATATGAAATGGCTCTGATGTAGACATAGTCCCTTTAGCCCATCACGTCTGTGCCGGCTCTCTGCAAGAGCAACTCCACTGCTCTCAATTCCCTGTCCTTTCCCCACAAACTTTTTCTTTTCCAGTACTTACCCAATTCTATTTTGAAAGCCATGACTGGGTTTTAAAATTGGCAGCTCAGCATTGTGAAGCCCAGCATTGCCAAAGCCGTTAGCGGAGAAGACAGGTGTTGAGAGGATACTGCTATTAGCACTTGTCTTTTTATTTGGCGTGTCTGTGTTTATCCTGCAGAAGTGAGATAGAGGGGGCAGGGGTCCTGATCACTGGCTATCGACTCTGTAGTCAAACTGATAGTTGGAGTGTCTGATAAATAAGAGGTAAATGACAAATTAGTTGATGGGCCGGCCATTCCAGTGTGAACTAACCTTATGATGAACAGGACTGAGATGTATGAGCGCTATTCAATGAGGCTAAGATGAATGGTAGGCTGTACAACTTTCAAAGCAGCAATCAGCAATGACTTTTGATTGCCTTCCAATTTCCTTTATCCTCTTATGATTTAATGTTGTAAACCGCCTTCCTGTATCCCACAATCAACAGAAATATATTCAGTGGTAGGCACTGGTTTCTAATTATTCTTTCTGCAATACTCATGATGTGCTTTCAAACAACAACAGCTTCTAAATTGGACCACAATGCAGAATGACAGAAGCCAAAACTCCCAGAACACTTCATGACTCAACATCAGGCCTTCCCAGAATACTGAGATGAAACTTCCTATCGGAATATTTTTCACGTCCTGTTGAGCTGAATTTACCAGTTCCTTAAAAAAGCTGGAAAAGAGGAAAAAAATAATTTGAGAACTAAACTGTAAATTGTCACTTTGCATTGAATTCAAAGAAAGTTGATTGAAGTTACTTACAAATTGAAGAAGTTTGATGTATTTGCTTGTCACTGCCACCTGTTTCCTAGTCTTCCAGTCATTATGATATTGTACGTGTTTTTTTCCCATCCTCTTTGTCCTCTGGGAAGTCTCACATCTGCTTGTAGATCCTGCAGCTCCTCAATCTCTGTCAACAATGTTGCATCATTGAGCAGGAAGGTGTGCACAATGTGGCAGACAATTTATTTTCCTCTTCATGGTTCTCACCTTAGCTAACACCATTCACATGACTTGGAGCTGCATTTATTATTAAGCCTGTGTAGTTAGTGCCACAATCTATAAGATTGTGAATTGAATCTCAACAAGAAGGACACCATCAACAATTTGTATTTTTACAGCTCCACAGCATTTTTTAGAAGAAATATTTGAATGAAGTTTGTCGCTTGGCCACTTCAGTTCAATATCAGGACAAGGACAAAAAGCTTGGTTAAAGAAATCTGACTAAACAACAATAATGACATCTATTTTTATGGAACCTTAAACATAATAAAAAGTCCGAGGGTACTTCATGAGTACATTGTAATGCAATATTTTAAACTGAGTCACACAAAGCAATATTAGGGCAGATGACCAAAAAGCTTGATCAAAGGGATAGTTTTAACAGTGACTGAAGGGAAGAAAGTAAGATGGAAAGGTTAAGGAGGGGATTCCAGATTTTTCTGATGATAGTCAAGATGGCAGCCACCAATGGCAGAAGGATTGTTATCGGGAAGATTCAAGATGTTAGAATTAGGGGTGCACTGATGTCTCAGGTGGTTGTGGATTATAGGAGCTGAGAGGCGATTGGCATGATGAAGGAATTTGAAAACAGAATACATTATCTACTACGACAGTGGGAGGATTACAAGACATAGTGAGTGTAAGGACAGGCGAAGCAGAGCTTTAAATGATTTCAGGGTTAGACCGAGTAAAATGTGGAAATTTGGCTGGAAGGGGAATTGAATTAGCTAAAATCTAAAGGAAGCAAAGGAAAGATAAGTCTTTCACTTGTGGATTACAAAGGTATAGGCCTTACTACAGAGGAATATCAAGTAACTTTTTAAAAGTAGGAGAGAGGTGGGGAGGTTTGTGAAAGGCATTATAGAGCTTGGGGCAAAGAAATATGGCATGGCCAACAATAATGAAGCTCAGAAAATCAGGGTGTGCAAGAGGTCAGTGTTGGAGGGACATTGCAATCTTAACGAGTTGCAGGGTTCGACAATGCAATGGTCTGTAAACAAGTTATTTCATGGGCAATTTGGAAAATTTATTCAATTAGTATTAAGAAAGTCTACTATGCAGAAGCAGAAATATTTTTAGACTATCCTGTCATAAACTTTGAAATGGTATGAATATTTTTTTCTGTGTCCAACCAAAAGATTCTTCAACTTCAGCCAACCTCAATGTAAAGTGTGTCACATTACACTGTGTGCTGGTGTGTAGTGTTGCATTGTCTCATGTTGTGTCAAACTTGTTACATCATATTGTGCTCTGTCATGTATTGTGCCTGTTGTATCGTGTAGTACCGTAACATGTGTTGTGACATGTCCTGTCATGTTGTGTCATGTACTGTTGTGTTTTCTTGTCATGTTGAGTTGCATGTTGTGTTGTGTCTTGGTGTGTCATGTTGTGCTACACAGAAGGGTTAGTGATAGGTACACATCTTATTCTTAGCAAATTTGGCTAGTCAGGAGCAAAATACCTCACAACTTGATATGAGGGTTGAAAACTGATTTCAGAAGAAATTGTTCCATGGTCTTCTACTCAATGTCAATAAGTTCAATGTCTACACGAATATTATTGGCTAAAATCAGTCAAAAGACATTGAAAATTAAACATTGGCTAGTCCACCATTATACTCTAAAACAATATTACAAAGTAATATATTGTGGCAGCCATGATTTCATTCAAAGCCTTCCACGATGTGCATCCATCCATTGCTAAACATGATGCTCTGCCAGAAGCTCTGAGCTGCTGATTTCAATATGAACTGCTGCAATGTGTGACTTTCTCACAAAAAGGGAATCAAAAACATCTCAGAGGAAGAGTTTGACTTGGTGATTCTTTATAAACAGAGCCATTTATTTGTTGTTAATTGAACTGGGATAATCCCGATGCCCTAATAACATTTTCCCACTTCTTTTTGGGTGTAAAGCAAGATAAGAAAAGCTAACTGTACAGATTACAGGAAAGTTAATAGTCACCCAGGCCCATGAATAGATGTTCAATGGTACCATGAAGTAACATGGTCATCTAGCACCATGACAAGATGACTTTTAAATCCCCCTCAAATTGCACTGTGCTTTCCAGAGCTCTGTTGTTTCCCTGCATTGGTGTGGACATTTTTCAAGCAAATTCTTTCACGCAATATTCCAATATGTGGCTACACAAAGTGCAGTGTCAATCAGTTAAAGCAGAAGCTTTATACAAGGTCTGTAAAACTCAAAACCAGTACTTGGCATTGTATTTAACATTAAGAACAGTTGTGAGTATTAGTATGCAATAGAGCGCATTGGCATGATATGGTTTTAAGTTCCACTGTGTCATCATTGCTGTATCGTTTTGGTTTTCTCTTAGGTGCAGACTAAAAGAAGAAAGCTTCCACTACTTCACTGTTTTACCTTGAATTTTCAGGTTGATTTTCCAAATATATTCTCCTGATGAATTGGAAAGACAGCAAATTCACTGTCCGTTTTACAACTAACCTGTGGGACCAAATTCTCATGGTGTTGGATTCTACACTCCATGTTGCAAGTTTCAATTTATACAAATAGTGGAAGAACTATGATTAGTAAAAATGTGGTTACCTGCCTGTTCAGGTTCAAAAAAACACACAGTTCAAGTGTTAGATGGAAGATATTCAAACTTCTGCTCAGTTCCTCTGCAAGGCAAAAAAATCATCATTTTTAAATTTGTAATGAAATGTATAATTGTTCTGGAATGTTTCATCTTCAAATTGGACATTCTTTTATATCAGATCAACTCTTATGTTTGTTACAGCTGAAACAGATGTGGGATCCAGCTGTAGGTCTTAAGCTGAGATACTAGAGAGGTCACTGATGAACAGTGTTGATTTGGAGCATGTAACTCAGTTTTCCTCTTTGCAGATATTGTCTGATCACTGAGATTTTCTAGTGTTTCCTGATTTATTTGAGATCCTGGTGATTTGCATTCAGGAGCATAGACAATAGAAGCATGAGCAGACCATTTGACTCCTTGAGTCTGCTATGCCATTGAGCAGACCAAAGTTGAAATATACCTCAACACCATTTTCCTACACTGCTGCATATCACTTGCAATCTTTAATAGCTAGAAACATATTGATCGCTGATTTAAATATATTCAGTTATATTTTTGGACACCTGGAATCTAGCTCTTTTTCTTCCAAAATTAAAAATTACAAGTAAAATTTGTTTTGTTTTAAACTGAAGATTTTTTCCCTACAGAGTCAGCTCTATCATGCATTGTCGACTTTCAATACTCCAAATGTTGCAGTTAAACGAATCTACAAGTGAAACTAATTGCAGTCTTGGAGTTTTAAAATTTACTCAAATACTCAGACTATTTCGAGTTAGAACTTCAAAAGAGACAATGGCCTAGTGGCAATGTCACTCGACCATTAATCCTAAAAATGTAGGTCATGTTCAGGGGAGCCGAAAGAACGGTGGATGCTATAAATCAGAAACAAAAACAGAAATTGCTGGAAAAATTCAGCAGGTCAGGCAGCAGCAGTGCAGAGAAAGCAGAACACATTCTGAAGAAGTGTCAGTGGGCCTGAAACACTAATTCTGATTTTTCTCCACAGATGCTGAACTTTTCCAGCAATTTCTGTTTTCTGTCTAATGTTCTGGAAACCTGCATTTGAATTCCACCAGAGCATAGAATGGCATTTGAATTCAATAAAAGGTCTGGAATTAAGATGACTATGTTAATAACTGGGGGAAGATTCATCTGGTTCACTAATGATTACACCTTATACCACATTAAGATATAGGGTGAGGCAGGAGGTGGAGTGGCACTGTTTTGGTTCAGTGGGTAGTGTGGAATTCTTGAATATGTCTTTGTACACGATCATCCTGCCATGACTCCCCAAAGCCTGTTCATGAACTGCAACGCACAAACTAGCACTTGAATGAAGTACTCCCACCTGCCTGGATGAGTGAGGTTCCAACAAAACTCAAGAACTTTGATAATGTTCAGGGCAAAGCAGCCACCTGATTGACATGACCAGAAACATTCACGTCCAACACCACCAATGCTCAGTAGTAGCAATGGGTACCGTCTATAAGGTGCACTTCAGAAACTCACCAAGGCTCCTTTGAGAGCAGCTACCACACCCAGAGCCACTGCTGTCTGAAAGGACGTGCAGCAGATACATGGGAACGTCACCTCCTTTAAGGTCCCCTCCAAGCCACTCACCATCCTGACTTGGAAATATATCATCATTTCCTTTAGTGTCACTGGGTCAAAATATAGGCACTTCCTCCATAACGGCATTGTGATTCTACTTACAGGCAATGGACTGCAGAGGTTCAAGAAGGCAGATCACCACCACCTTCTCAAGGGTAACTGGGGATTGGCAATAAATGCTAGCCATCTCCATATCCATATCCCATAAATGCATAAAATAACTCATGCCCTCAATATTAAGACAAAAACAAACAAAAAACGTTGTCAACCTTACAAAGTGATGTAGGTTAGCATTACGTACTGCAGATCCAAGGATGTTTGTAGCATGGGCATGTTATCTCATTTCTCAGTCATAGACCTAAGATCAGCAGCAGAACAGTTGCACATAAACTACGACTGCAAGAGATTAGACACAATTCATAAATTGTGAATCAAAATAGAAAGTGCTGTTGAGCCCAGCAGGTCTGGCAACATCTGTAATGAGAGCGACAGAGTTAATGTTTCGAGTCTGATTTAACTCTGTCACAAGTCTTCTTCTTACCCATAAAACAGGAAGCCCGTTGACTTCATTGAGCGCTGGACTTACTTCAACTAAGTTTAATTTGTAGTGATGATGGGAACTCGTCACAATTCCAGTGCCCAGTTATTCCATTTCATTCTCTCCAAAGATAATGTGCACCTGTCTAAACAGGCATACTTGCCTTCCGACATCATCTCATGAAGATGAAATGCAGTTCAAAGGTACAATCATTGACAAGTTAGTTTTGCTTGATAAGTATCTCTATTTCCATTCGTTATTTTCTGATGGAGAACTATTCATTTGAATTTCACCTTACCTTATTTCTGCCAGGCAATGAATCTTCCCTTTGAACCACTGGAATGACAATACCATGGGCTGCCTGTAGGAATCCCTCAATTCCGGATATATCTGGAAGAAGAGGACAGGTATAAGTAAGAGAAGGAGTTCCACATGCCTGTGTGTATCAATCTGAATCTAGAATGCACTAACCTATAGCTGGTTTAGGGTGTGTGTTGACATTAACAAGTCTTTCACCTCAGCAGGGCAGCCTGGATGATGGGTGCCATTTCCTGCAACCTCACTTTCTTCTTAGTTCTAACTATTCTACCAGTATCTGCTAAAGAGACCCTATAGGCCAATAACAAGGTATGAAATAATTTGCCTTCAGTAGATACTTTTCACAGCATCAGGACATCTCAAAGGTTGTTAGGCTGACGTTCTTAAGTGTAGCTTCAATAATTTACATGCTATAGTCCAACACTGTACCTGTGTACATAAATTTTACACTAACATATGTCCTGCATTGACTGCACGTTCTGCAAATTTATGTTTGCTTCAGCGCTCATAATTTCCCAGCTGTTTGCTTTACAAGGTAACAAAAACACAGTAAAAGAAAGGTTAACACCTGAGTATCTTACTATTACAAAGCAGTTTACAGTCAATGAATTACGTTTGAAGTGTTGTCTTTGTTTTGCTGGAGAAAACACAGCAAGCAATTAATGCCCAGCAAACTCCCACAAGTCAAAATATGACCTTGGATCAAGCTGTGAAATAGGAGGACACTTCCTGCTCTTCCTGGATCCACATCACCTAAGTATCAGAGGTGATGTTAAGGGCTGTCTCCTTGGGCTTGTATGGAAACTGAGCAATTCCTACTCTACTGTGGGCAGTTCAAAGAGGCACCCGTCTCAGATTTGTCACTGTCCTGGGCCTAATGCCATAATTGGAGGACTCCTGCCAAGCAGACCTTACCTATTTGTTATTCCAGGCAGTGGCTAGCCATTGGGGTGTTCATCTCTGAAATTTGATCTCCTTTGCCACCATTTTCTGACCACAAAATGGATGTAACACAGATCAACGTCTACTGCTGTGTCTACAGTCTCTTGGCAGACAAGTGTGGAACTCACTGAAGAAAAGGGGCCAGTTGTAAGTTTTTGACAATGACTTAAAATTGGGAAAAGTACATAACCAGATCATGCATTTTGCAATCAGCCACTCAGCATTTGGTGTTTACTTAGTGGTGGTTAAACTTTATAGATCTGCAAAGGCACGCACACATAATTTATGAACTACATTATATTTGACCTTATAAAACAATGTATGTTTTGACATACTGTGAGAGGCATTGTAAGACATTTATTGTTATATTGATCAGATCATTTAGTGTCTTGCTAAAATTTATATCTTTTAACTATCCTGTTTGATCATTCCTTGTATTACAGCTATTTTGAAGAATCCTTTGAAGGTTTTATTTATATCAACAGGTTTAGCACATTTGTTATCATACTTTGTTTATTTTAACATGAATTGCTGCCAGATGAGCAACAGGATGAAAGCCTGGCTAATTAGACAGCACAGATTGCAAAAAAACTGATACTCTCAAAATTCTAACAACTCACTGTTCACCAATTGTTGACTATATAATTATATAATTTGGAGTAGGTTTGGTATGGTGGAATGAACAATTTCAAACTGAGTTCAGCAATGAAGAAAATAGTTGTCATTGCTTTTGAGGTTTTGCAAAGTCACAAATCTATTGCATAACCTGTTGCTTACGTTCACTGTACGAACATTTGCTCTCAGAAATATACACCGCTCATTACGTAAGAGTTCCAGAATGAGTGTACCAGCTGGAAGTCCAGTCCATTCATTGTAATCTTAACCAACTTATTATCTGTATTAAACAGGTACCCAGTCTTAGCAAAAAAGCAAGTGAAGAGGACACTCAGTCGAACCATTTCCGCCATGATATGTTAAATCAATATTACTAAAAAAACTTAAGGCTTTTCCTTGAATGGCATAAGCTTAAAAAAAATTATTTTCATCAAGAGAATCCGCCAAAGTTGGGTGGCTCCAGGTCAAACCATATCCAACAGTCTGATCTAAAAAGTCTGACAGCTGTGATAAATTCAAACATAGTAATCCACAACATTGTGAGAATATAACTTCATTTCCCAAACTTCCAATGTTAATGCATCCTTCAAAAAATTGTAGGTTTCTGATCTGTATCTGTGCCCAAAAATGAGTTAGTTCTTTCGTGAGTCATATCCTGAGGACTAAATTAAGTTGAATTCTTCTTTTTTTTTAAAAGATATAGTAATTAGTCACTGAAATACATGATGAGTTAGATTAACTTAAAGCTCACACTCCAGTAATCAAGATAAAACTAAATTCTAAGTCAGATTTAAATTGCAGAACTTTGTATTTGAAAACTGTATAATTATTGCACAAGAGCAAGCTGGTGAAGACTTCATTGGCCAACTGCTGCCTTTTGTACTGTACTGTTTTGTTATTTTGTTGCCAGGGCCAGTATATTGTGATGTTGCAGTCAATAATTTAAAGCTTAGACGCAATCTAGCTATTAAAATGGCCGCCGTAAATAATTTGATTTTTGACATTCGCTCTACAGACTGTATAACATCGCGGGTGAGTACCTAACTAAATATGAACATTCATAGTCACTCAGGGAATTCAAACACTTCTTTTTTTAAGGATGGGCCCATACAAAAAGGTGGCAGGTAGAAAAGAAAATAATTTTTATCAACTTTCAAACCTATCACAGCAGCCTCTCTGACCTAACTAGACTCAACATGAATGCCATAACTTATCTGGATAAAACCTTGAACTCATTAAAAAGTTCCATGATGAGACAATTGTATTTTTGTTTGTTTAAAATGAGCTACATGTTTTTTTTTCTGGCAAATCTGTCAAAGCTAAAATAGCCTTCAGTTCAGCCAGCCTGTGAATTAAACTCAGAACCAACTGTTTAAACATGAAGCAGGCAAAGTAATTAACCTGTTCTAGTTTTCAAAGTTCTCCTTAAAACCATCCTCCTGGATATTCTGCTGCAAAAGATCTCACTAACTGCTGTGAACCATTCAACTTAAAAGGTGCTATGATATTGTGGGGAGAGATGAATCATTTCCCCTCTTTTCAATCCTTTAGCTTGGCTATAGCAAAGATTTTCATTCTTTTTAGCTCATAACTGTGTTCCACTTTAAATAAAAAGCAGCACTATTCAAGGTGAAGGAGCCAATTACAAGGTTTTATTGAGGAGACAAGAAAAGATTTTTGTTGCTTACCTGAGAAAAAGAGTAAAATGTAGCATCAAACTCCCACAAACATGGGTATATAGCTTGTAAGGAAAAGGATGTCTATTTCATAAAGGAAAATCACGAATAGGTAATTTTCTTGTAGTTCTGGAGATGAGAGTAAAATGTAGCATCAAACTCCCACAAACATGGGTATATAGCTTGTAAGGAAAAGGATGTCTATTTCATAAAGGAAAATCACGAATAGGTAATTTTCTTGTAGTTCTGGAGATGTTAGCTCTTAATCGGAGATCATAGTTATCGACTTGTGTTTTCAACAGAAGCAAACATTGGAGAATCCTTGAGTTCTTATTCAATGGATAATTCTGGTCGCTTTGTCATCAGACACTGTTTACCAGAGGCTGAGAGAAAACTGGGGAGAGAGAGAATCTTCCAATTCTGCTGTTGCAAATCAATTTTTCCTCTGCTTTTCCCAAAAGCTGTGGTCCTATTGTATATTTTCCTGTTGTCTTAATTGATTTTTTCAAGCTGGATAATCTACAATGAGTCTTTCATCCCAATATCTGAAAATGTTAGAATGGTGGCATATCAGAAAGATAGATCTGAGACACTCATTTCAGTGCAGTCTGGGTCTTGTTTGCCGATGGCTCCATGAAGCTTAGCTGAACCTGGTCAATCGATCACCATGCTCATTTTAAGTCTGTTTTTCTTTTCTTCAAAGCCACTTTTGTCCACGTGAAGTCCCAGTTGCAAAAGTCATATCATGGAAGCTGCAATTTAATAGTTAATTTTACCCTTATCATAATAATATCCACAATTCAACTTTAAAGCGTCAAATACATTTAAGAAGGGCAAACATTTAAGAATAAATCATCAAAGTAAGAAAGGGCTTACTGTTTTCCACACATATCTTGGATAGTAAGAGACAATGTACATTCTGTTCATGACAACATGAATCTCAAAATACTGCAATTAGCTTTAGCCTTGACCTTGTTTAGTTAATCATAGGAACAGGAGAAGACCATTCATACCCTCTTGCCAGGTCCACCATTCAATGAAATTACAGCTCATCTGCAATCTAATTCCAGATGGCCACCTTCGGCCAATATCTCTCAATATTGTAGGTTCATGAAAATGTACAAATAATCCAGCATCAATTGCTGTTTGCAAAACAGAGTTCAAAATCTTTACCACTCTCTCTTACTGAGTTTTCTCTCAGCCTCTTGTAAACAGTGTCTGATGATAATGCGACCAGAATTATCCATTGAATAAGAACTGAAGGATTCTACAATGTTTGCTGCTGTTGAAAACACAAGTCAATAACAAAACAACTATGATCTCAGACTAAAAGCTAACATCTCAAGAATTACAGGAAAATTACCTATTCGTGATTTTCCTTTATGAAATAGACATCCTTTTCCTTACAAGCTATATACCCATGTTTGTGGGAGTTTGATGCTACATTTAACTTTTTTTTCTCAGGTAAGCAACAAAAATCTTTTCTTTTCTCCTTAAGAAAACCTTGTAATTAGCTCCTCCACCTTGAATTATGCTGCTTTTTATTTAAAGTGGAACACAGTTATGAGCTAAAAAGAATGAAAATCTTTGCTACAGCCAAACTAAAGGATTGAAAAGAGGGGAAATGATTCACCTCTCCCCACAATATCATAGCACCTTTTACTCCTGAAGGATGTCCAACTTTTTAGACAATGCCCATATTTGTCAATTTCCCAGCCAGCAGAAGTCATTTCTGCCTACCCTTTCTACTACATTTAGTGTCTTATAAACTTCTACCAAATATCCATCAATATTATAAATGCCAGGAACTATAACCATTATTTGTGAAAATTCTCCTCATAATGCAGACTACATTGCAGTCCTCAAAAGCTAATATATTCTGCTGAACATGTGTTTCCTACAACTGCTCAAAGTTCTCCATTTGTGGTCTAACTAAAAATTTATCCTCATCAAATCTTTCTCACTTCTATAAAACGGATTCTGGATAATTATTTTGATGTTAAATGGAATTTCCATTCACAGTTTTCAGAAGCCACTGTTGAAACTTAGTTTGAACAGTCAAAGCTATTCATATTATACATTAATGAGCTTGACAAAGGAACTGAGGGCATTGTTGTGAAGTTTGCAAGTAACACAAAGATAGGTGAAGGGGCAGGTAGTGTTGAGGAAGTGGAGAGGCTGCAGATGGACTTGGCTGGCTAGGTGAATGGGCAAACACGGGGTAAATGGAATACGGTGTGGGGAACTGTGAGGTTATGCATTTTGGTAGGAAGAGTACAGATGTAAATTACTTTTTAAATGGGGAAAGGCTTCAAAAATCTCTTGCACAAAGGGATTTGGGAGTCCTAGTTCAGGATTCTCTTAAGGTTAACATGCAGGTTCACCTGGCAGTTAGGAAGGCAAACTCAATGTTCACAATCATTTCATAGGGCTAGAATACAAAAGCAGAGATGTGCCACTGAGGCTGTATAAGGCTCTGGTCAGACCACATTTGGAGTATTGTGAGCAGTTTTGGGCTTTATATCGAAGGAAGAATGTGCTGACCTTGGAGGGGGATCCAGAGGAAGTTTATAAGAATGATCATTGGGGATCAAGGGCATGTCATATGAGGAGCAGTTGAGGACTCTGGGTCTTACTCGATGGAGGTTAGAGGGACGAAGTTGCAACATCATTGAAATTTACAGAATACTGAGAGGGTTGGACAGAATGGACATGAAGAAAATGTTTCCACTAAGAGAAGGAACTAGAACATGAGGGTACAGCCTCAGGGTGAGGAACGACTATTTAAAACTGAGATGAGGAGGAGGAACTTCTTCAGCCAGAGTGTGGAACTCATTGCTGCAGAGGGCTGTGGAGGCCAAGTGTGGCTTGAGTCAGAGATAGATGGGTTCTTGATTAGTAAGGGTATCAAGGGTTATGGGGAAGAGGCAGAAGAATGAGGCAGTTGTTGAGAAACATATCAGCCATTATCGAATGGCGGAGCAAACTCAACAGGCTGAATGGCCTCATTCTGTTGATCTTTTAGTCCATGGTCTTTCTACAGTTAGAATGAACTAATACTCTAATTCTGTTGCAGGAAGTAAGAGGTTTTTTTTGGGAAGCCAATTCAGGGCATTTCTCACTGATGACCGGGCAGCACAAGAATGAAGACTTCACTGCTCGAGAGCATCAGTTTCAAGTCAATTGTGTTGCCCATTACTAGAGTCGGTTGCCATTGGTCAACAGCCAACTTTGACCATTCTTGGCTCAGCCACTAGATGGAGTTCTGTATTGTGGTGCAATCATGGGGAACAAATCACATGGCTTTATACCACAGCAAAAAAATACTGGGGATAGTATTGAACAGAAACAAAAGCAGAACTGTTTGTGCATGTTTGCACATTTCCGGTAGATTGGAAAACGAGTCAATGTTTGCTTCATAAAGTCCATGTAAAGCTCTTGAATGTTTTACTACAATTACGGTGCTTCATAAATGCAAATTGTTGCTGTTTTCAATTACATTCACATGCTTAATGGCTTGTGGTATTTTAAAAAGAGAAGAAAAAGTTCTGCATACTCGACGCACAGCCACATTGTCTTTCAATTGCAAAAGCAGAGATTTAGAACTCCTGTAATTGTACCAGGCAAGTTGGTGTAGCTAATTGTGATGTGTTATTCATTATAGTGAACTGTCCAACTACCAGAAGACTAAAGTAGAAATATAAGAGCAAGAAGATAAAATATTCATTTTGAAGTTAATGAGATTTGTAGAACGACCATGTTACACAAAAGGCCATTGAGGTAGACTGTATAAATTGACTTGGTGAAACTGGACACATTTCTGAAGCAGTTGATCTAAGAAAACAAACTAATGTTGCTTGTGGACCCTCACGTTTTATATTCTTAAATTTTAATTCCTTGGAACTAATTAAAACAGATACCTCTGCTTAATAGCTCAAGCCATTATTAAGTGAGGGATTATTGATTACGCGGGTATTTCTCAGTATAGTTACACATTGAACACCAGGCAGCAAGAACTTGCTAATTGTTTTCTAACCCTTTTGTCCTGGGCTGGATCAAAATGTCATCAACATGGTGGTGACACAAACCTTGGAGGCATAGTGCGAGGAGAGAACAAGAATGAAGGTGTCCAATGCTGGCAGCCATCATCCTGCGACTCAAGGATGCCTGAAAAATGCCCAACTAAAATTGGAAGTAATTGTTTTTAGGCATTTGAAGCAGTTGCATAAAAGAAGTGCTTGTATGTGCTTATCACTAACCTCGTGCCTATTTCAGGACCCCTTTGGAAGATTTGCCTGCCCTGAGCAGAGGGAATCAGTTCAATTCAAGTTTTCTCAACATGGATGTGGCCTTGCAAACAATTACCACCGTAAGTTACAGTATTATTTATAAATTAATCTGGAGCCACCGCACGTGGGGTTGCTTATCTGAAACATCCCAACATTAATTGTTCAGTCGGGTATGGTAGCTAGCAACAGCTCTCCATTATTGTTTAGATAAACTGAGGTTCAACTTCCTGTCATTCTCAACGTATGTATGGGTCATTTCCTGAAACCCTTTGCTATGGAAAACCAACCTAAATAAAGTTACATATTTGATCTGCATCATTATTTCCCAGACAGTATGGCAGATCATCATGGTGCAATGATGCCACTGTTATAGTCATCTGGCCTTTGACCTTCAGTGATAACAAACCTGGCTTTGCTATTGGTTACAGGTTTGCTCTATATTATTGACAAATGCACCAGTGATAGCACTTCGGTCATTCCCATGCTGTAATTATTGGAGTTGTAGAAGGTTTTCCATGTAAGGAAGAGTGACAGTGATGCCAGGAAAAGTTACTGGCATCCACAGGAGTATATGAGTGCAGTGGAACCGTCTTCAAATGCAGTATCCATCCTTACTGCCCCTAGTTATTGTACTACTCATGTCCAAACTTATTTCTGTCTTAATATTCATATAAGATGCAGATTCTTTACTTTATGAACACAATAGATGAAATCTTTTGAAAGCTGAGACAGGAACTATATTGGGTTGGAGGCCATCATTCATATCCTGAGCATTGGGTTAAAATTCTAATTCATAATATTTGAGTATTAAGTCCACCTTCCAGATCATGATAGTCAAAAAAATCTTCTATTCACGATGATCTGCCATACTTACCATACGTACGGGGAAATAGTGACGCAGAGCAAATATGTAACTATATGTAACTGCTTGAATACCCATTAACACCAAAGCCCATTGGAATTATATTCATGGGTGCAGTCAAGTTGGTTAAAAGCAAGAATTATTTGTGTTTCCAAACCCAACTCCAAGTATTTGAGGTGTGTACCTCTCATAAGGCAGTCTTCTTCTGGAGGCTGTGGTGAGTATACACTTCTTCAGTAGCATGGTTCCTACATTAACAAGGTGTTTCTTTGCTCCGACTGTTATAGTGTAAAGGATGCAGACTGCCCAGTATACCCATCTCATAAGAAGTATCATTCGTAACTGATCCTGCTAGGTGCTGTTGCCTACACTTATGAAGGTCAAGGATAAAGTGTAGTTTTGGAGAAAGATTCAGCGTGAAAAAATTGAAAGAAAAATTTACCAACATCATGTTTTACTGTCAGGTCAATACAGAGTCTAATGTGCAGCATTAAAAGGAGGGGTCTAAGGTTTGTTTACATGAGTTCTTACATGACTTAAAACCCAAATATTTGTAAAGCGAAGGAGAAATCAGAAAAGCAAGCTGAACAAGCACTTCAAGGACTGTGTGCTGAAATGAAGTGCTCACTGTAGCATCAAGGTTTGACAAGCTCTAACCATTCATAGCACCAACATCCGAACCAAGTGCCATAATTTATTCAACTCTGATCTGAAGTAAATTCACAGTCAACAACACTGGGGGTGTGGTAGTTCTGACAGTGTGGGGAAGTGGAGGAGACTAGGATTTAGAGTATGTGAACCATGTGCAAATGTCTTCTCTAGCCCAAGAATCTGCATCTTAAAGATGTGACGATGAAGCCATTACATATACAATAACTTCACAACCAAGTCCCATGATGTATTGGACCCTATGCTGAAGGGAAACTCACACTTAGTAATATTGATGGAGTAGGTAGGCTTAGGCCCTAAAACTCATCGAAAGCCTGAATTTTCCAAATTTCTGCTTTTACAACCTCTCTGAAAAAAAAACCCATGGCTAACAGCAACCTATTAAAGGATTAGCATCATCACAACAACGACACTTAATTTCACTGACATTCATTCATCTTCTCATTGCACTGCTTCATGAGCTATACACAGGCACTAACCACCTTGATGCAGGCTTCCTTTGTCAGTTGGGATGGCCTCCTATTGCCATCTGATGATAACGGTACTTCCCTTATCCCCCAGAGGCTCATGGGACAAAGTCTTCGGACATATCACCAAATTATGGAACTATTTTCTGTCTTGTTTTTTGTTTTATTCATTCACAGTATTTCACTAGCTAGGGTAGCATTTATTGCCGATCCCTAAATGCCCAGAGGGCAATGAAGAGTCAACCGTGTTGCTGTAGGTCTGGAGTCACATTTAAAGATGACAGTTTTCCTCCCTAAAGGGGATGAGCTTTTCCAACAATCAACAATGGTTTCATGGTCATCATTTAGCCTCTTAATTCACGATTTTTATTGAAAATAAATTCCACTCTTTACCATGGTAATAATCAAACTCAGGTTCCCAGATCATTATCTGTGTTTCTGGATTAATAGTCTACCAATAATATCACAAGGCCGTTACCTCTCCTAATATCTCCAGGGGAGGGTGGGTGAGTGAATGACGAACAGTTCCCTATGGCCTTCTGAACTTCCTGCATTTAAGATATGGCATTCTATTAGTTCATGCATATTCAATGAGCTGAGAAGAATGTAACATCATGAGATCACCTGACCTGTGCCTGACTGGGAGTGCATCCTGCTTACGGACACCTGAGGAGCTAAGGGTTCTGAATGAATGTTGTTTCAGTTTGATGAACGAGTTAGAGTAGGTGAGAGAGTAGATGAGTATGAATGAGAACATGTTAGAAATGCTGCGGTTTTTTTTAAATGGTAAACAAGAACAAGAGTAGAATGACAACTGACGATATTCACTGGACTTTGTGTCTAAGGGTTGAGTTCTTCTTTACTGGTGGTGATTAGTCGTTTGCAAAAAAAAAGCCTTGGTGATTTTGGTGGTGGAAAATCACTCAGTTGGCTTTTCTAATACTTCTCCTTATTAAAAAGAGTTGGGTGTTTTAGGGTTCTTGTTGTGCAGCGGTAGTGTCCCTATCCTTGAGCTAAGCGGCCCAGGTTCCAGTCTCACCTGATCCATGTCTGAGTAGGTTGATTTAACAAAAGGAGTTAGTTTCTTCCTCATTGGAATGGTAGCTTCAGGACATGGAGAGGATCCAGAAGGGAAGGGCGGAATCTGGTGTTTGTGCTAAACTACAGATTTCCAATAAAATCTTAGCAAATTTCTGAAAGTCTGTTGCTTTAGAATTGAACTTATGGATATTAAACAGTTCACACTTACAGTCAAAAATATAAGATTCCACTTCTATTGACACAGCCAGATGTTAACATCAGCAAGGAGAATAGCCAGCAAACTGAACACCTAAAACATTTGAACCAATCAAAAAATTAGCAATGGCAGGCTTTATTTTTTCCATTTCTGTTTTTCAAAAGCTCTTCTTTAAAGTCATTATGGAACTTGTGTTTGGCATCTCTTTTTAAATCAAAAGATTGTAACGTAAATCAGTTTGAAGGCTGAGAAAAGTCATTGAGTTTGGTGAAACAACTATGGATCTGCAAGAGGGGCTGGATAAATCTGCACAAGGGGAACATGTCAACAGATGAAATTCAGTCCTGACTAGAAAGGAGATGATACTGCACACTGAAAAGAAGGACTGGATTTTGGAGGTTGTGTGGCATGAACTAATGATTGAAGGATCTTGGACTTTTCAATTCCCACTTTCTGGAAACTGAGAATAAATCTGGATTGCTCGAAATGCAGAATTTAGTTAGAACTATGAAAACAGAACTGTTAACCTGACTGCTGTTAAATGTGACAATATACTTTCATCGAGATAATGCATTAAGATAAAGAAGGCAGTTTCCCAAATGAACCTTGAGAAATGAACTAATCGCTGATTTGGAGGTGCTGA
This sequence comes from Chiloscyllium punctatum, assembly GCF_047496795.1. Lineage (NCBI taxonomy): Eukaryota > Metazoa > Chordata > Chondrichthyes > Orectolobiformes > Hemiscylliidae > Chiloscyllium > Chiloscyllium punctatum. Next base: position 51,882,164 of record NC_092777.1, read on the forward strand.
TGTTGGATTGGGGTGGACAAAGTTAAAAATCACACAACACCAGGTTATAGTCCAGTAGATTTATTTTGAATCACTAGCTTTCGGAGTGCTGGTCCTTCATCAGGTTGCTGTGAGAGAAAGAGACAGACTGAGAGCAAATGGAAGGGATCTCAGAGATAATAGTATGACAATTAAAAATTAAATCACCTTCTCCCAGTCAATAGAATGCTTACTTGCATTGCTAAGTCAGCCAAAAGCACGTCTAGAATGGCCATATTAAAGCAGACTGGCCTAGGTCATACACTTTAGAGATTTGGAATTGCCTTCAGTACTCCTGGCTAAGAATAACATTCAACTTGTGGAGGAGGTATAGAGACTAGCCATTGGCTGATTCATAGTATTAAGAGATTGAGTTAGAACAAGACATGATTGCCACCTTTGAAAGGAGGACTTGGGGGCTGGACTGTTTAGAGCATCTAGGGCAAAACAAATAGCAGTGAGGAGGCTAGGCTGGAGCATTGGCTCAAGGTACATCAGAATGCAGGACATTCAGGGGAGATGGTGGTGCAGTGACAATATCATTGGGCTAATAACCCAGTACTTCAGACTGATAATCTGGGAATACCAGCTCATTAATGATTAACGTGGAGTATGAAGCTAGTTTTAAGAATCGTAACCATGAGAACAAATGGTTTAAAATCCCCATCACTAACATAGAACATAGAGAACATAGAAAAGTACAGCACAGAACAGGCCCTTTGGCCCATGATGTTGTGCTGAGGTTTAATCCTAATGTTTAACCTACGCACCCCGCAACTCACTGCTCTTCATGTGCATGTTCAGCAGTCACTTAAATGTCCCCAACGACTCTGCTTTCACCACCATCACTGGCAACACATTCCATGCATTCACAACTCTCTGCTTAAAGAACCTATCTCTGATGTCTCCTTTATACCTTCCTCCTAGTATCTTCAAACTATGACTGCTCGTACCAGTCAATCCTGCCCTGGGGAAAGGTCTCTGGCTATTAACTCTATCTATTCCACTCATTATCTTGTACACCTCGATCAGGTCTCCTCTCTTCCTCCTTCTCTCCAGAGAGAAAATACTGAGCTTATTCAATCTTTCTCCAGTCCAGGCAGCATCCTGATAAACCTCCTTTGCACCCTCTCCAAAGCCTCTGTATCTTTCCTATCGTAGGGCGACCAGAACTGGACACAATATTCCAAGTGGGGTCTCACCAGGGACTTGTAGAGCTGCAGCAAAACCTCGCGGCTCTTAAACTCGATCCCCTTAATGAAAACCAAAACATGCTTTCTTAACCACCCTATCCACTTTGGTGGCAACTTTGAGGGATCTATGTACTTGCACACCCAGATCCCTCTGTTCCTCCACACTGCCAAGAATCTTTAATCATATATTCAGCATTTGAGTTCAACCTTCCAAAATGCATCACTTCGCATTTATCCAGGTTGAACTCCATCTGCCATTTCTCAGCCCAGCTCTGCATCCTGTCTATGTCACGCTGCAGCCTGCAGTAGCCCTCAATACTATTGATGGCACCTCTAACCTTTGTGTCATTTGCAAATTTACTAACCCACCCCTCAACCTTCTCATCCAAGTCATTTATAAAAACTACAAAGAGCAGAGGCCCAAGGCCCAAGAACAGTCCTGTGGGACCCCACTCAACACTGACCTCCAGGCAGAATATTTTCCATCTACAACCACTCTCTGCCTCTGTTAGCCAGCCAATTCCGAGTCCAGATAGTCAAATCTCCCTGTATCCCATACTTCCTGACTTTATGAATGAGCCTACCATGGGGAACCTTATCAAATACCTTGCTGAAGTCCATATACACCATATCCACTGCTCTACCGTCGTCAACCTGTCTTGTCACCTCCTCAAAGAACTCAATAAAATTTGTGAGGTATGACCTACCCCTCACAAAGCCATGCTGACTGCCTTTAATCACGCTATGCTTTTCCAAATAGTCATAAATCCTATCCCAATGAATTCTTTCCAAAACTTTGCTGACCACAGACATAAGACTGGCTGGTCTGTAATTGCCAGGGATTTCCCTATTACCCTTTTCGAAAAGAGGAACAACATTCGCCTCCTTCCAATCCTCTCGTACGACTCCCATGGAGAGTGAGGAGGCAAATATCCTCGCCAGCGGCTTAGCAACCTCCTTTCTCACTTCCTGGAGCAGCCGAGGATAAATCTGGTCTGGCCCTGGGGACTAATCAATCTTAATGTTTTCCAAAATTTCCAGCACATCAACTTCATCAATCTTGATCTGGTCGAGACTGTATCCCAGCTCCTCAAAGTTTTCATCCACAACAAGGTTCCTTTCCTTGGTGAAAACCAAAGCAAAAGACTCATTTAGGGCTTCCCCTATCTGCACAAGTTCCCTTCGCTATCCCTGATTGGCCCTACCTTCTCCCTGATCATTCTTATTCCTCATGTATGAGTAAAATGCCTTTGGGTTCTCCATAATCCTTCTTGCTAAGCTTTTATCATGCCCCTGGCTCTCCTCAGTCCATTTCTGAGCTCCTTTCTAGCAAGCCTGTAATCCTCTAAAGCTGTGCTAGATCCTTGCTTTCTCCACCTTACGTAAGCTGCCTTCTTCCTTTTGATGAGAAGCTCCTCTGTTGTCATCATTCAAGGCTCCTTAATCTTACTCCTTCTCTCCTGTCTCAGAGGAACAAATTCGTGCATCACTCGCAACAACTGCTCCTTAAATAGTCTCCACATGTCTGCTGTGCCCTTTCTGTGGAAAAATTGCTCCCAGTCTGTACTTCCCAACTCCTGTCTGAGAGCGAACATAATTTCCTTTTCCCCAATTAAATATCTTCCCTCGGTAACTGCTCCTTTCCCTCTCCAAGGTTATGGTAAATGTGAGGCAGTGTGATCACTATCACCAAAGTGTTCTCCCACTGCGAGTTCTGACACCTGTCCTGGCTCATTGCCGATCACCAAATCCAAAATGGCCTCTCCCCTCGTCAGCCTGTCTACATACTGAATAAGGAAACCCTCCTGAACACACCTGACAAAAACGGTTCCATCGAAAACCATCTGCACTTAAATGGTTCCAGTCGATGTTGGGATAGTTGAAATCACCCATAACAACAACCCTGCTACTTCTGCATTTTTCCAGAATCTGCCCACCTATGAGTTCTTCAATCTCTCTACTGCTATTAGGTGGTCTGTAGAAAACCCCCAATGCAGTGGCTGTTCCCTTGCTGTTCCTAACTTCCACCCATACTGACTCAATTGGTAAACCTTCCTCAACAACCTTCATTTCTGTAACTGTGATGCACTCTCTGATTAGAATGCTACACCCCCTCCTCTTTTTCCACTCTCCCTGTTCTTCTTAAATGTTCTAAAACCTGGAACATCAAGCAACCATTCCTGCCCCTGTGAAACCCATGTCTCTGTTATGGCCACAACATCACCACTGCAGGTAAGGTCCACAAGCAATAGCTACAGCAGACACAACAAGGCTCAGGAATTAATTTATACCCAGGACACAGTATTGGAAAACTCATCTAAGGAGACAAAAAGTCAACTCGAAAGGATTGAGGAAAGTGTCCGACAGAGGACGGAAGTTTGAAGAATTTTCAGACCTTTCGAAGATCGGAACACATTTTGTTAGCTGTGGTTTTGTTGGGAAGAATCAAAAGCCCACAGCCACAGACGTTATTTCGAAATGTGTGCAAGAGGGTAAACTGTTCAGGCTGTGAACTGTTATCACCTTTAGAGCAGTGTCACCTTTGGAGATCAATATGCAAATAAGCCTTGTTACTTCATGAATTCAAGCCACAGGGTCACTTCTCAGTAACATATGAGGCACAGGTAAAGTCCACCTACCTCAATTGTATTACATTTAGATAATGCAAGATTATTATTACAGGAAGGCATTCACTTTACCCATGACAAAGCATTTTGGTTGGTAGGGGATAATGGTGGCACGGTGGCTCAGTGGTTAGCACTGCTGCCTCACAGCACCAGGGACACAAGTTTGATTCCAGCCTCGGGCAACTGTCTGTGTGGAGTTTGCACATTCACCCCATGTCTGCGTGGGTTTCCTCCAGGTGCTCTGGTTTCCTCCCACTGTCCAAAGATGTGCAGGTTAGGTGAATTGGCCATTCTAAGTTACCCATAGTGTTCGGTGCATTAGTCAAAGGGAAATGGATCTGGGTTGGTTACTCTTCGGAGGGTCGGTGTGAACTTGTTGGGCCGAAGAGCCTGTTTCCACACTGTAGGGAATCTAACCTAATCAAATAGTCATTGGTTTACTAATCCAAAGATCCAAGTTTAATGCTGTGGTGACGGGAGGTCAAATCTGAACAAGGTAACTTGTAGAATTTTAATTCAAAGTGTACAAGATGTAAAACCAGTTTCGGTCATAATGATCCAAGAAACTATCACTGATTGTTGTCAAAAACCTATCTCGTTCACTAATGTCTTCCTGTTGATTGACAGGAAGTATACCTGAAACATATAAAACCAATTTTGCTGATATCTCCTCTTTCTACTTTCTTCACATGAAGCATTTTATCACTGTTCAGTAGGTTGAGGACTAACAAAATCAATCCCTACTCCCCAACCCATGAAGTGTTATAACTTCCATTCAGAGAGGGTGAGGCAATACCAATCATTGTTGCTGGGACTGTGGTCTTTATTGAGGTTTTGCTGAACAGCATTATCGTTCTGTAACAAAATCTAAAGCTATAATTTCCCATTTCATTGTTTCCACGTAGTAACTTCCCTAAAGGACTTTTTTAGCTTCTGTCAATGGAATCCACCTATGTGTGACACAAATTGTAAAACAGACCTAACCCTTTGGATTAATAAGCTACTGTTGAACATCAAAATCCCTCAATTCCTGGAGGCTCTGTGCCAAAGTACATTTCAGTGTTCTATTTCATCTACTGACATCCCAGCTTCTGCTTTTATTTTAAAATTCAGTTAAATGGATTTTACCTGTTAAAGCTGACCTGTCATTGGATGACTATGGTTTCTTTGTGATATTGATGCGAAAGTGGCACTGGTGCCAGCCTTATAGTGCCTCCACAATCCTGATTGCTCAATGCCAGGGCCAGGTAGGTGAATCTAAGTTGCACAAATAGGTCGTCCTTATCACAGAAGGTCATTATGTTCCATTTGCTGAACCAAAACTGAGGCATTACCCTGCACATTTCTTCTTCCAAAGTAAACCTTTTCCTTGGAATCAGGTTCATATTTAATACAAGTCACACAAGACTGCACGTGGCTAAGTCTTTTCTAAAAGAGTTTTTTTAACCTAAAAATAACAAAGGAAAATCAGCCTTTTTGTGGTTTCCTGAGACACAAATATTAGCAGATAGCAGTTAACATGACTGCCAACATAAACAAAACAACCATCTCACTGTTAACCATCAGACAGAAAATAACAGATTTCTCATAGTATGTCACTTAACCTTTTCCTTAATTTAAACATTTATACTTAAACCCAGTTGATTAGAACCTATTTTCCCATCTGCACTTAGAACAAACTCAAGACAAGCTGCTTGTTACTGCCCCAGAAATAATTTTAGCCTTGGTCTATTTTGTCAAGTAAAACACTGGTCGAAGCCCATCCCCATGGGTTAATCCTTTAACAAAGTCATAAACTTGCTTCTTTTATCTTAATAAGTTAATGACTGTGTTAAAATGGCAAGGAAAGTGCTTTGGCAATCCATCCTACATCTGGGTTTAGCAGAGTCAGGGTGTGAGATACAGCAGTCTCATGCTATAGAAGTTTAAGATCGCCTCCTGGACTCCCAGGTTGCTCGTACATCTTGTGGTCTTGAGGATGGTGTTCCATACATAGACAACGTGTTTTAGATTGTGGCTCCTTTTTCACTCTCTGAGGTGGCTGCTGCTCAAAATGTGTTTGCACTTTAGCCCCACATGCCCTGAGTTTTGACCTTCTGGGAGAGAATGGGCCAAGCAAGGCAAAGGTCCTCTTCTGGGTCTGCATTGGGCCTGACTAGATTGGCCAAAAAACATGGAAGATTAAAGGGGTCAGCTGGCCTGTTTGAATTTCACATGATGGCTATGCTTCTCCCTTGGAGAGGGAGCAACAACATATCCATTAGTACACTCGGAGCCTTGCATAACCAGAGGGCTCCACAAGAATTGGAGTACATCATCAACCCCAAATCACATTCTAATTTATGGTTTTGCCTAGAATCACTTTATGGGCTGTCAACTCAGATTAATTGGATTAATTTGTTTTTGCTGTTTAAAAAAAAGCATGGAAAGCAAATTTACCTGGACACATTAAATAAAAACAAAAGGGGCTATGTAATAGAGAAAATGAACCCTAAGTTACATGAGTTTAAAATAAATGTGGAAACACACACACACACATATAAAACACAAAGTATAATGTGTTTCTTGGTTTTCTCACTCAGAATACAATTACATTTATGTTTGCGGCTGAAAGCATATCCAGCACTCAATTTTGATTGAAGGATGCATGTGATCATTGGCTGTTTTGTGGACACAGTTAAATCTAAGGTTTTCCTGGTAAGGAGTAGCTAGTATTTATCTGGTGATTGGTTGAGAAGGTTTTTCAAGTTGTTTACTGTTTGAATTTTAGAATGGGATGTCAATTTCTGACCCATTCACCAAATATCTGAATAATCGGAAATAAAACTTATCTAGATTGAAAACTGCATCAAAGAAACAGCTCAGTTCATCCAAATGGCCCATACTGATACTTGTGTAACACACAAAACACCTTCAGGTCCTATTTCTTCTATTTAAATTTGACTACTGCTTTTCCCTCATGTTGATATCTCCTTATCCTTAAATGCATCGATGCCATTCTTAGAATTAGAATTAGCCTTTATTCACTTCAAATAGTCCATATCATCATGAATTCTCACCACTTTTTTGGGTAAAACAGGTTTCTCCTGGATTCTTCATTAAACTTAGTAGCAACTACCTACGATTTATAATCCTAATGCTGGGTATCCTGATTAGTGTAAAGTTCACATCTAACCCATCAAAACTCTGCTTAATTTAAAAAAAAATTCTAATACCCCATTAACTTTGTGTTCTTCAGAGGAGGAAAAGCACAATCCTGTTCAGTCTTTCCACACAGTTGCATGATTTCAATTCTGGTTTATTTCTTGTTAAAAAATAAGTTCAGACTGTTGAGTGATTTTATTTCTGTCCCAGTGATTTCTTTTGCTGGTCAGTGCTAGGACTGCTATCTGGTGATTGTATTCTTGTGTCATACCAATATTGCTGTTTAGTGATCAAATCACTCTCAAATATCATTCATTAGCTCATTCAATCTTTCCTGACAGTGCAAGTAGCCAGTTGCCTAATACAGCATTGTGTTAATGTAATGCATGTTCTGATGAACAGTTATTGGAATGGGATACAGATCCCTTCATTTTTCCAGTAAAAGGGTCTGCCTTCGATTGAGCAGTGTGATGGAATATTCCCCACTTGTTTGGATGAGTGCAGCTCCAACAACACACAAGAAATTTGCCGCCATGCGGGATAAAGCAGCCCGCTTGATTGACAACGTGTCCACAAACTATCATTCCCTCCACTATGAATGCTCAGTGGCTCGTGTGCACTGTCCACAACAGGAACTCACTCAGCCTTCTTAGAAAGCACCTTTGAAATTCACAAATACTACCATCTAGAAGCTCAAGGGCTGCAGATACTTGGGAACACAATCACCTGTAAGTTCCCGTCTGACCCACTTACCATCCTAACTTGGAAATATCTCACTGTCCTTTCACTGTCACTGCATCAAAATCCTGGAAACTCTTCCCTAAACACATTGTGGGTTTACCCATTCATGAAAATCTCAAGCTCTGCTTGTTCTTATTCTGTATTTCTAAGTGCTCTGCTATTACCTAATAGACTAATATTTTTCCAGCAACAGATGTTAAGCAAACTGGCCTACAGCTCTCTGTGTTTTTCTCTCCTTCCCTTTCCAAATAAAAGTGTTTTCCAAATCCTTTGGAACTTTTCCACACCGGGGTCTACCATGGACTGCACTGGTTTAAGAAGGCAGCTCACTTTCACCTTCTCAAAGGCAACTAGGGATAGGCAATAAGCAATGGACCAACCAATGACACTCACATCCCATGTATGAATTGGAAAAAAAAGGGATGCATGGTGGTTCAGTGGCTCGCGCTGCTGCCTCACAGCACCAGGAACCCAGGTTCGATCCCAGCCTCGGGCGACTGAGTGTATGGAGTTTGCACATTCTTCCTGTGGGTTTACTCACAGGTGTGCAAGCTGGGTGGATTGGCTATGCTAAATTGCCCTTAGTGTTTAGGGATGTGCTGGCTAGGTGGATTAGCCATGGGAAATGTAGGGTTACAGGGATGGGCTGGGTCTGGGAGGAATGCTGTCTGGACAGTCAGTGTGGACTCGACGGGCCAAATGGCCTACTTCCCCGCTATTAAGATTCTATGAAGAAATTGAAGGTGAGAAAATTCTGAAAGAATAATGTACACTAATAGTAAAATTCAATACTGGTTTCTATTGAGAATTAAGAAGCTCTGAAAAAGAGAGTAATTTGGAGCAGTTTAGTTGTTTTGTTATTTTATCCTGCCTCATCCTGTTGTAGGTGGCATCCGCAAAATCCTGGCCTGCCTGTTTACACCAGTCAACACATGCAACCACGTAATCGAGCCCAATGATGTCAATGTGTTTAACACATTGCTTCAGCTGGGCTGTCTTGAGAACTTCCCTCTTATCTCTGATGTGTCATGCAAACAGAGATGTGTTGTCTGCTCAAGGGTGGATTCTGACAGTCTGGGCGGATGTGGGGCCTCCAGAATAGCTGAATTGGCAGTCTGTCAGATTCAGTCTGAGACAGTGCATTAAACCCCTCTGGACTTTAGAACGTTGACAGGTTTCCCGCTTCCACTTTGCGACGTTCAATCATGACAAAATATGGACTACCTCATTTCTTTTGCCTTTGCTGCCCTAACCTCTCCCTTTACACCACTCGCTTTAACTACTAGGTAAATCACGTGATCTAATCGCCCAGAGATTTGAATTTTGCATGTACACCTGTCTGAAAATGGGGACGTTTCCAACAAGTGACCTGCATGGAAATGAAATGAATTAATCCACAGCAGCAAGTGGCCACTCTCCTCGAGAAGCAGAAACAAGCTCAAACTGTTAAAAGAGCAGTTCTCTCCATTAGCTCCAGCGACAAAGTGAACTCTTGGCTTGACTCCAAGTTTCCACTTCACCACTGGGAGAGAGAAGAGAAATTTAAAAAAAAACCCGAGTTCAGTTCCAAACCTTGCAAAGCTAGCTTTGGCCAGATCCTTCTAAACTTGCCCAAGTTTGGTTAATATTGGATCTCGGGCCCGATTTGTACTATTCCCCAGTGTCCACATCTGTGGCTTTATCGGTCCCGAATGTCAGGTGGTTCTGGCACTGGCAGCCAGAAGATCAACTCCTGAAGTAAGTGATGAAAAGAAATAAAACGCCAAACGCTCAAATGAAAAAAAGAAAGTGTTTTGACAATCTGCAGAAGCTCCACAACATCCAACAACAAAACATTTTGAAGGATAAAGACTGTGGGAGAGTGGGATATCACTTTGAAGGTCCAATCGACACATAAAAGAGGTACTTGGACAACAATGGATGAAGAATGCTACAGAACTTTTAACCTTGAAAGGTTTAAATCACTTTGTATGATATTAATGTTAATGTTTATTTAGTTTTCCATATGAAGGGATTGTTCATTCCTTTTTAAAACAAATTCATTCCTACAAAAAAAAGAGCTTTTTTTCTGCAAACACATTAATGTGGCCATTATTAAAAATGCAAAGAGTGTCAACAACTAAATTATTATTGGAAATGAGAAATGATATGCATGAGTCATGAACATCATTATCGTAATCAATTTTACATTATCAACAAAATTGAAATTATTACTCCACATTGTTTTCTTTTCCTTTTGATGGTAAAGTTAAACCTATAAACACCCCCACCTCCAAAAATAGTGTTATAACAAAAAGGCAGCAATAATGGAAAATTCAAGCAGAATTTTCAACTCAAAAGCAGCGAAGTACTCACTGCCAAAAAAACAACAGCAGCAATCTTCCGTCTTTTGCTGAGGTAAGCTGTCAGTATTCACTGTCAACATTTCACTCAAACTGACAGGGAATTGGAATTCAGGAGGCTACACAGAAGCAGAAAAATGCAGATACATTGTCAGAGGTTTTACCCCCGCCAAAGGATTTGTATTTGAATTTGAATTTGAATTTTCCTGAATATGCAGTCAATTGGCTGACAAAATTTTCACTCTTAGGCTATTGATTTCTCTGTCAAGTTACAATTTGGTAAGTGAAATGTAACTACATTTAAGCAGTTCATAATTGCTCGTAATTACTGGCAATTATCAACCAATTACATATAATGTGGAATGTCACATTTCCACCTAACGAAGGAGCAGCACTCCGAAAGCTTGTAATTTCAAATAAACCTGTTGGACTATAACATGGTATTGTATGACTTCTGACCTTGCCACATTTCGGTAGTATGATACAAGAATTCCAAATGAGTTAAAACAATTTTAAAATTAATATTACTTTTTTTAACCTTTTTTCCTTAATGCAGACATAATCATTTTCTACCATAAACACTTAAGGTTAAAAGTGAAGTTCATTTAATTTCCTGCATCGCTGTCTGTGAAAATTCATGAATGCGGTTGGAATCACTAATGCTGCCTGGAGATACCTTGACTTGTCACCAATTTGAATGTGCCATCAGGAAAAAAGGAAATCCAGGCATAGATTACTAGATCTTTGTGGTCTGCTTCTTTTGAAGACGGCAATGAGTTGCACTACTTCACTTTTAACTACGCGATCCAGTCCATGTTTTTTCAGAGACATTCTGAAGCTGAAAACCAGCATCCCTATTGTTAAGTTATTTTATAAGTTTGAATAGCGGTGAAGGAATGGATCTGAGCCCGAACTCGTGAGGTTTAGCATGGGGAACTGATTTGCAGTGGGCTTTTGTTTTAGTGACACTTGTTTCTTCATTCCTGTCAATATTCCTCCTTGCAGGACCAGACTTCCCGTGATTTGGATACAGGGAGCTGAGACCAGATTCTAAACTCTCCCCAACACCAGTGAGACTCTATGGCAAAAGCCCTGCAATGAAGCCATGGTATTATGCTTGTACATTGTTAAATATTATTGCTAGTACATGACATGACTTTTACATTACTGAACAGTGTCAAACCTCCAATAACTGCATTACTGAAATGTGTTGTGAGGTCTCACAGATCTAGGAGTACAACGTCTAAAGGTATTCTCCTAACTGCCTATTGTAGTTTTGGCAGAGGGCCAGGAAAAATTCCCAAGATGGAGCAAAGTGCAGTTTTTGCCACTGAGGCAGTTCCCACCAATCTTTCACTGAAACTTTGCTGGGTCCAATCACAACTGTATTTAAAATGTTTCAAAGAAGAATTTAACCACTGTGATTCTCTATCACTTTTTGTTGTGTTGTATCGACTGTTTTGAGCTGACATGACAGACACAAACTTGGATATGACACATTGCCCTGAAGATTCACCTCTGTAGTTGATCTGTTTTTTTTAGATGCTAATCAATTGACTATATCCACAATATAATAAGCAGGACCCTGAGCAGTTTTTTTATGGCAGGAAGGGTCCTGTTTATCCTCGACCAAGTCAAAGGACCAAGGGTGCAGTTGCTTGGGACCACCATCAGCTTCAAGTACCGTTCTGAGACACACAGCATCCTGACTTGGAAACATATTGTAGCCATTCCTTCACTGTCATTGGGTCAAAATCCAGGTACTCCTTTGCTAACACCACTGTTGATAGACCTAACCACTATGGACTGCAGTGGTTCAAAATGGCAGATCACCATTATCTACTCAAAGCCAATGGAGATGGACAATGCAGTGACATTCACATCACATGAATGCATTTTTTAAAAACTGCAAACCCAAGAGAGGACATATTTGAATTACAGCTTTCATCATTGACTGCCCAGAGATGGGAATCCCAACTTCCAAACCTCAAATTTCTGCTTAAGTTGTCCAATAACAAGTACTCGATCAATCAGAAATTCTTGTAACTTCAGTTCACATTTGTTCGAGTTTCCAAAGAAACTAAACTCATCAACAAAACACATTGTAAAATATTTAAAATGTGGATGTGAAGGGTGCTAGTCAGTAGTCTTTTCCATATCTAATGGTATGGAACAGTTAGAATAGTCCAGTCAATATTTTTCTGAACTCAACCAATCATTCAACAAGTATGGTGTTAACTAAAGGATGTTTTGATCACACAATGTCAATCCCACCCCTTTGTTTTAAATATAAAGGCACTTTTGGGATGTCCCAGACTATTTGCCCCCATGTAGCTTATCTGGGCAGTCACCTGAATGGAACAAGTCTGTGCCTAATCCCTGCTTTCATTCCCATGAGGTAACTACCGAATAAACATATCAACAGAATGATGTGTTATACATTTTTTGTTATACACTGTTCAAACCACCTAGTTTGCAGTGCCAAGAAGGAAAATGCAAATGCACACCGAGTATAATCAGCACCAGATGGTGCAAAATATTAGAATATGTTAACACAACAATTGTCAGAATTCTATACTACAACATTATCTCTTGTTGTGTAGGGAGCTAGTGATATGAAGACTGAATGAATAATCCATAAAAACACTGTACTGCCCTTTGAAATATGTAATAAAATTATACTTGTGCATGTGACCACTGTCTCTCTGCAGATTACCTGCTTCCACTGTTCCTTTCAATGTGATGCAATAATGGCTGTTTAATACGTATTTTATTCTCTGATCAGGCCAATTTCTGTTTAGACAGCTTTCTCTTTCTACTTTTTCTTCCATTGGATATGAGCATCATTGTTAAGATCATCTCTAATAACTTTGAGAAGGTGACGCTGAACTGCTTTCTTGCACTCCGTATAGTGATGTTTTTTAATGGTTTACCAGAACTGACTGAGTTGCTGGACCATTTCAGAGGATAGTTAAGAGTCTAGACATATTGCTAATTTTATGGGATCATATTTAGGCCAGACGAGGTAAGAACAGCAGATTTATTTCCTTGTAGGATATTAGTGAATTACATGTTTTTTAACAAAAATCAGTGACATGCTAAATCTGGTTTCCAGCATCTGCAGTCATTGTTTTTACCTCAATAGTCACTATTAACAAGACTGACTTACAATTCCATTGTTGTTAACTATTTAAATAAATCAATTAGTTAAACTTAAATCCACAGCTTCCATGCCATGAGTCCTTGGATCATTCGCTTGGACCCTGGATTGTTCGCCTAGGAAGTTTACCGATGCACCATCATCTTCTACAGGATGAAGTAGGTTTCTGTCTTCAATCTAAAATGAGCTCATAATTATTTGACCATCCATTTTATCACACACCAGATTTCTTTCCTGTTCACTTGCTGCCAAAAACAGGCAACTAACTCATTATGGGTCCATTTGGAGGAGTTCACACTTATTACCTGTCATCACATTGGTTAACTAGGTTATTTACTTGATACTAATTTTGTATTTCAAATGACCTGGAACAATTTCTCATATTCCCAATGTGCAAATCCACTCGGGCTGTTGTGCCACAGTGGTACTGTCCCTATCTCTTGATTAGAAGGTCTAGGTTAAAGTCCCACCTGCTGCAGGGGTGTGTAATAAAATCTCTTAGTGGGCTCATTAGAAGATATCCTTATACAAATCCTTTGTATGTATGGAACTTGATGCTTTACCCTGATAAGCCCCCTTGATCTTTCTGCTGTTCCCTATTAAAGTGGCTGTACCCATAACATTAACTCAGCCTTGTTTTTACAGATGCTGTTAGACTTCTTGTGTATTTTCAATATCTTCTGGATTTTAAAAATTTCAGTTTAACCGTTTGCATTTTTTTACTCTCTTGCCCAGTAGGGTCCAGTTGGGGTGGCATGGTGGCTCAGTAGTTAGCACTGCTGCCTCACAACACCAGAGTCCCGGGCTCGATTCCAGCCTCTGGCAACTGTCTGTATGGAGTTTGCACATTCTCTCTGTGTCTGCGTGGGTTTCCTTTGGGTACTCCGGTTTCCTCCCACAGTCCAAAAATGTGCATGTCAGGTGAATTGGCCATGCTAAATTGCCCATAGTGTTAGGTGCATTAGTCAGAGGGAAATGGGTCTGGTTGGTTTACTCTTCAGAGGGTCAGTGTGGACTTGTTGGGCTGAAGGGCCTGTTTTCACACTGTAGGGAATCTAATCTAGATGCAACCTTCTGTCCTGGTAACTGATTTCTCCATAATCTTTCTCCTCTCTGCATCATCTGCTTATGTTGAAAATTTGATCGCTTCTGCTGATATTTATTGTCAGGCAACATTAAAGATTTTAAAGATTTTAAAGAACTACAAAAACAGTACACTTTCACACAGAGAACTATAACATTTTCTCTTGTTGTGTAGGGAGCTAGTGATATGAAGACTGAATGAATAATCCATAAAAACACTGTACTGCCATAAAAACACTGTATTATAGAGAGGTCTGGGATTGTCACATTTGTCAAAAGTGGATCATTCAGTAGCTTACTTTCTAGTTTATATGGTACTGCTCCCAGATCACAATCAGAAATGTCATTCTTCACCCCTGGATTTTCCTGCAATCTTTGATCACTTTCCTGTGACACGCATAAGAGAGCTGCGGGAACAGTGAAATCTCTGTAAAATGTTGCTAGATAATAACAGAGCAATTCTGGTTCTCTCTGGAAAGCACTTAGTTGACCTGCTCTACCCTAACATCAAACAAAATCTGTTGCATGAGCCGTGCCACTTTTAGACTGCATAAAATAGCCCAGGACAGTTAATTTTAAAAGCATAACAAAAGCAGTGTCTGTTAGTCAATTTTATGCACTTTGCAACAAAGATGAAAGCCTGCAATTTGGTCTCAGACCATTTGATTACAGTTAAAAAGGACCAATTTAATCTGAACAGGAATACACTGACAATGAATGGAAAGTAATCCATAAGTAGAGCATATGGACTTTTGTTAAATTTGCCTTTCAATAAAGAAGTTGTTATTCTGCTAAATTGTTTAAAAAGTAGCTGAATTTTTCATCATGAGTAGATCTGGGAATGCAGATTGTTGATTGATAATTTAGGTTTGACTGTTGGGTTTTTAAAAAAATAGCTTTTTAGTTAGTCACATTTCCCAGTTTCTGTTTTGAAGCAAGTAGGTGTCAGAGATTTAGAAATGTGAAACTAAGATTTAAATCTAATCTTACAGGATGGAGCACAGATACAGATAGAACCTTTCAAATGTGACATCCTCCAGAATGGACTCAGTTATTGACACAGCCCTGACCAGGATATTATCTATAAATGAAACTAATCCACAGCTCCACTGTTTATAGCCCAGTTCGTATCAAGTCCCATTTTCCCATGGCCTATGTGCTGACTGGTCTACATTTAACTTCAAATATAAAATTCTCATATTTATGTGAAAAGACTTTGAAGCTCTCAATCCCACCTTTTATTTGTAGCTTCCTCCTGCCTACCACTCTTTGAGATCTCTGTGCTCCTCCAACTGTGGCCTCTCGAGCACCTCAATTTACTTTGTCTACTAGTGGTGGTCAGTGGTACCAGCTATTAAAGTCCTAAGCTTCATAATTTCTTCTCTAAACATTTACTTTTCTTCATCTTTCCTTCCTTATTTAAGGTGCAACAACATTGGCAACTTCCTGCTAGAGTATAAAATTGCCCAGGTATCTCCTATTCTCAATGAAGCAAGAGAGCTCCAATCTAACCAATTACTGCCCTAACAGCTCACTCTTAATTTCCAGCAAAGTGATGGAAAAGCACTGTCCATCTTACTCTTAAAAATTATTTGTTCGTCAATGTTCAGTTTGAATTCTATCAGTGTCAATGTTGCTCAGCTCCAGATGTCATTACAGCCTCATATTATATACAGGGTGCACTAGCACCTTCTCACGGGCAATTACAGGTAAAGCATTAGTCAGGGGAAATGTAAAGTATAGGGTAGGGGAATGTGTCTGGGTGGGTTATTCTTCAGAGGGTCAGTGTGCACTTGTTGGGCCAAATGGCCTGTTTCCACACTGTAGGTATTCTATTCTATTCTATTCTATGTACACGTTGACCTTGCCTGTAATGCCCGCATCCTCTGAGCAAGCAATTAAAAAGGAACTTCGGCCCATTTGGAACATGGATGCATAACTTGGCTGTGGCTAGTTGTTCAAACTTCCTTTCTTGTTGTGATTCTTACTACTATTGATCACTGTAATTTCCATCCCGTCCAAATGGTAGCAATCAACAGCAGAAAGTTTAAAAATGTCCCATATCTGTACACGCATAAATTGTGAGATACAGCAAAGAACGGCCTCTGATCCTCAACGTGTGCATTCGTGCATTGATTTTGAAAACTTTGAGCTTTTCATATCAACACAAGGCACTGACCCCAACTCACAGCTCACTCTAAGCAGTTATTTTAAAAGTGAAGTTTCCATTGTATTGAACAGTAGTCTACCACAAAACTGGCAAACTCACTCAAAGAGGCCACAGTGTTGATGCTGTGGAAAATACATTAGTGTCGCAGCAGGGGTATTTTGTGGAAACCAAGGCTGAGGCACATTGTTGGGACAGAGCAGAATGAGCTTTTCTTGGCTTTTAACCATGACTTGAAGGCGTTTGCTGCTGAAACTGGGGGATTTTTGAAATGGAAAGTATTTTAAATACCCCAGCATTTAGAAAAATCAGCATTGAATCCTTACAAAAAGGAGTTTTAGTAATATGCAGAATATTCATATGTTATCAGACTCCCCGCCCTTGGAGCAGTCGCACTGAATGTAAGGGTACGATGTCGTTTTAAACAACCTGAGTTCACCACTTCACAATATTTATGGTTCAGAAAGAAGCCAATCCTATTGTTGGTCATATGTTTGAGCTTCTCTTTTCTGCAAATAAGGAACAACTCAGTTACAATAAGGGGGAAGGAAGTTAAATGCAACCCGTAATGATTAAAATTGGCACATTGAATGTTATACTTGAGCAGAAAAATAACCCGTGGATCCTACAACATGACCCGTTCATAACACTTTTGGAGCGATTTTACAGACTCATTCTCCCAGAAGAGAATCCTGCTTGCAGTTAAGCATAAGTCATTGAGTCCATGGTATTTTCAACCATCTCATCCTCTCTGCTGGGGATGTAGTACTTCAGAATTGCTCTTGTTCCTTGTTGCATCCAGCCACTAAAGTCCATATCCATAAACACATCTGTTGGATCCCCTAATGTGCGTTTAGTGTACCTACCAGATAATGAGCAGATTTAACATTTTGTTCTGCATGTTATATTTCTTTTCATAATATCAATGACTTGAGCAGAATTTAGCAAACACTTTGGCTTTTCTTAATGGGGTGGTGGCAAGGGAGGGGAGGTCAGGGAGTTGGAAACACCATGAACAGAGAGATACAGCCATTATCGGAAGATTTATACTCTCTTTTCTACCCAATTGGCTGCCCTCTTAAGTGGGAATATGCACCCTGCAGCATTATTCACATATAGATCAGGTGCATTTCAACTTCCATCCCACAACCTTCATCACTAAAACTAGCTTCCCTGGTTTTGATCACAGTTCTCTTTGTGGGATCTTGCTGTGCACAGATTGCTACCTCATTTCCTCCTTCACAAAAGGAAAGACACTTCAAAAGTACTTCATCAACTGTGATTGTGAAAGGATAAACATTTTCCCAAGAATCTTGACAAGAGTATAACATCTGTCATTGAGAGCTCACTATATAGAAAAACATAACCTCTATTCTACTAGACGAAGATGCAACATATTGACACTTACTGAAGGAAGAAATATAAATCGCAGATATAAGTGACTTAAATGCTAAGTTCAACTCACAGGATATGTTACTTTAACATGCAAGTTAAAGTATTAAAACATTTCTCAACAGGTAAAACAGTTACCACCAACCAAGTGTAGAAAAGTGGAAGACAAGTCTCTCAATTTCTGAGCTTAACAGGTTTCTTTTTGGCAACAAATTGGCAAGATTCTAGATTCCTTTGTTACACTCTAACAAGTTAAGTGCCTTTCACACTTACCAGTGATGTGACAAATGGCCTTTGATTGGAACAGATTTCAAATACACATTAGAATTTTTAATAAGAGGCTGATGAAAGAATTAAGAGATTTTACAATAAAAAAACAAAAGAACTGGGATCCTGTAAATCAGAAACAAAAACAGAAGTTGCTGGGAAAGCTCAGCAGTTCTGGTGGCATCTGTGAAGAGTAATCAAGGTTAACTGAGGAATGGTCACCGGACCCAAAACGTTACCTTTGATTTCTCTTCACAGATGCTGCCAGAATGGCTGAGCTTTCCCAACAACTTCTGTTTTTGTTTATGAGAATCTCAATGTTGCACTGTCTCAGTAATATTGCTTAAATTCTGGAATGCTTTGTCAAAGTGAAACTCGAGCTGTTGACGTATCTGTGAGGTATAGGTCAGTTCACACAACAATTGATGACTGCATATGAGCATGTAACAGCATCCACTGAATAATAATATTAAAGAAGTCTCTCAGGTACCATTAGCTATGCTGGGATAAAACCTTTGGCTCTTCTCTATGCTGGCAGTTCTCATCTCCGAGAGTCAGGGTCCTCACATATTCAGTTTTGTACCAATGTGAGCAGTGGTTTGGAGATTAGCTTCATTAAATGCGACTAAATAAAACTCTGGATAGTTCCTCTAGGGCTATGTTGTGTAAATGTTAGAAAATTGGACAAACAATTAACCAATAAGGGCGGCACAATGGCTCAGTGGTTAGCACTGCTGCCTCGCAGCGCCAGGGACCCGGGTTCAATTCCAGCCTCGGGCAACTGTCTGCGTGGAGTTTGCACATTCTCCCTGTGTCTGCGTGGGTTTCCTCCCACAATCCAAAGATGTGCGGGTTAGGTGAGTTGGCCATGCTAAATTGCCCATAGTGATAGGTGCATTAGTCGGTGAGTGGATCTGGGTGTGTTACTCTTCAGAAGGTTGGTGTGGACTTGATGGGCCGAAGGGCCTGTTTCTGCACTGTAGGGAATCTAATCAATTGATATTTTGAATTTTGAAATTTAGTCAGCTCAGATGAATTCCATATTGAGGATAGAAGATCTTTTTAAAAAGCCTAAATAAATCAGAATTTGTTGGAAATACTCAGGAGGTAGTATTAGGAGAGAATGACCTCACTAGATGCTGAGAAATGCTGCATGCTTTGCACAGAAGTAAGACCCCAAATTGCAGGCAATCAGTCTCCAGCCTGTTTCAAACAGAACAACCACAAGAATCCTGAATCAATTCAATTTGTAATGCCACATTTGTAATGCAGACCAGGCATGGCTATCACACAAGTCATAGAAGACTCTTCAGCCTCCCTTTCGCTTGCATGCTGAAAGAACTGTGTATTAGAATTTCTCGGTGTCCATTATTTTTGTGGTAAATTTCTCACAGACAATGGCTTTTGAATTGGAAAATGAGGTAATTGACCGAGGTGATCACACAATTACATTCACGAACAGATCATTGCGTAATTTTCACATACTAGAATGGTGTTGTAACACAGATTTCTGATGAAGTGACATGAGATTTCCCACTTCAAGAATGGAGCTGATCGAATTACAAAGTTTTACAAGGCAGTTGCAAAGTTCAATTAAAGTACATTTCATGCACAAATGTTCAGAAATTGTTCAGAAATTATGGATTTGCTGTTATGCCACAGAATGTCAAGGGTTAACATATTTGTCTGCAACATTTGTCTTGACTATTTTGACTTTGTATATGAGAGGCCTCACATTTCGGGGAAGTGATGGCCCAATGGCACAATCACTGGACTTTTAACCCATCGACACAGATTCTGGGCATGTAGTTTCAAATCCTGGTATGGTAGATAGTGGGAACTGAATCCAATGAAAGTCTAGAATTAAGAAACAAATGGTGACCATGAGACCTTTGTCAATTGTTGGAACTGGCTCCCTGTAGAGAAGGAAATCTGCCAGGCCGGCCTACCTGTGAGTCCAGAGACACAGCAATGTGGTTGACATTTAACTGCCTTATGGGGTAATTAGGGGTGGACAATAAATGCTGGTCTGAGCAGTGATGCCCACCTCTCATGAATGAATAAAAAAAACTTTGCTAGTTAATGTCAGAATACACCTTTCATTTATATAGCACCTCTTGCAACCATTGGATATCTCCAAGTGCTTTACAGCCAATCAAATATATTTGAAGGGTAATCAATGGTGAATCGTTAAAAATGTGACAGCCAAATTGGACACAACATGCTCCCACTACAGCAACGTGTTAATAACCAGACAGTTTAGAGACGTTGATTGAGAGATTGTCCAGGACACCTACGATAGGTTCTTTACTTTTGGTACTTCCAGAGCAGACTAAAGAGATTTTTTATGTCCAAAAGAGCATCTGGAATCTGGCACTACCAATATTCCCTTAGTACTGTATTGCAATGTCAGCCTCAACACAAATATTGAGCTGGATTTGAACACAAAATCTTTTGAGTCAGTACTGAGTCACATGTGATTTGTTCATGCACTTGTGCTTGTTTCAAGGTCAGGAGTTGGTATTCTTAGTTTCGTCAAATGATTTTACCAACATAGTGAACAATTTAATGAAAAAAAGTCTTCCAAAATTTCAATCCAAATGCAGAAGTCCTGAACAGCTTCTGGCTGATTTTAGCAAGTAACATTTGTACCACACATCTGTCTTACAATGAACAACCTCCACAAGAGAAAATCTAACCATCACCCCTTGACAATGCATGGCGTTACCATCACTGACTTCCTCATGATCAACAGTAACCAGATGCTGAACTGGATCAGCCACATTAATGTTGTGGTTACAATAACATAAGTTGCTGGGATTTCTGTACCGAGTAATTCACTCACTGTCTCCCCAATCCCTGCTCATCACCTACTAGGCACAAGTCAGAGGTTTGACAGGATATTCTCCACTTGGCAGGGTGAGTAGAACTCCAACAACACTCAAGAAGCTCAACACTAACCAGGACAAAGCAACCCACTTGACTGACACTCCATCCACCACCTGGCATAAACCTTACTTCCACCACTATTGCACAGCGACAGCAGTGTATACCACTGATGGGATATATTGCAGCACATCACCAAGGCTCCTTTGACAGCACCTTCCAAACATGCCCCTCTGTCAACTAGAAGGAAAAGGACAGAAGTTGCATGGAAGCACCATCACCTGCAAGTTCCCCTTCAAGCCACATTCTGACTTGGAACTGTAACCTCATTCTTTCAGTGTTGCTGGGTTAAATTCCAGGAACTCCCATCCTGATATCATTGAGGATGGGCCTACACGCAATGGATTGCAACATTCCAAGAAAACAGCTCTGCTCAACCTTGTCCAGGCAGGTAGAGATGGCAATAAATGCCAACCTAGCCAGCGATACCAGCAGAGTGGTGTTCTCAAGAACAAATGCAAAAAAAAATCAAGTAGGGCCCCATTTTGAAGAATCTCTTGGTTTTCAGCTTTTATCTGCTGTGCTATTTGTGATGAAAGTGGATATTAATATTAGCGATTGAGGAAATATTAATGTGGAATGCAGGAGATATCCGTTGATGGGGAACAAGTTAATTGTGATAACGAAAGCAAAACACTTCAGCAAAACAGGTAAAACAACTATTTCACCATCACTAGTTATTGTCTGTGATAGGTGTTGAATTATCCTCAGCAATGGCCAAATTACCATAACACAATAAGATATAGGAGCAGAATAAGGTACAATAAGAACATTTGCTCATTCAGTATGTCAATGTACCTACTAGAAAAGGAGCAAAACTTGACCTTATCTTGGGAAATAAGACAGGACAAGTGACTGAAGTGCCAGTGGGCGAGTAGTTTGGCGTCAGCAATCATAATTCTATTAGTTCTAAAATTGCTACAGAAAAAGATAGATCTGTTCTAAAAGTTGAAGCGAAGTAAGTCTAATTTTGATGATTTTAGGCAAGAACTTTCAAAAGTTGATTGAGAGAGGCTATTCACATGTAAAAGAATAGTTGAAAGGTGGGTGGCCTTCAAAAATGAGGCTGCAGGAGTCCAGAGTCAGTATGTCCCTGTTTGTGTGAAGGGTAAGGCACCTTCCTGATGAAGGGCTTAGGCCTGAAACATTGATTCCTCTGCCTTTCGGATGCTGCCTGACCTGCTTTGCTTTTCCAGCGCCACGCTTTTTGACTCTGACTCTCCAACATCTGCAGCCCTCACTTTCTCCTGAAGGGTAAAGCAGGGAGGTGTAGGGAATGCTGGATGACTGGAGAAATTGAGGCTCTGATCAAGAAAAAGAAGGCATATGGCAGGGAGACAGTTGTGATCAAGTGAATCACTCAAGAAGTGTACAGGTAGTAGGAGTCTACTTGAGAGGGAAATCAGGAGGACAAAAAAGGGACAGAATATAGATTTGGCAAATAGGGTTAAAGAGAATCCAAAGACTTTCTACAAATACACTGGGGCAAAAGAGTAACTAGGGAAACTACAGGGCCCATTAAAGATCAACATCTTTGTGTGCAACTGAGGGAGATGAATGAAATACTAAATGAGTATTTTGCATTAGTATTTACTGTGGAGAAGGACATGGAACTAGAGAACTTAGAGAAATAAATATTGATATCTTGAAAAGTGTCCATATTACACAGGAGGAGGTGCTAGATTTCTTAAAAAGCATAAATGGGGATACATCCTCAGGACCTGATCAGATCTACCCTGGAATTTTATGGGAAACTGGGAAGTGATTGCTGGGCCCCTTGCAGAGATATTCATATTTTTGATAGCCTTGTGTGAGATGCTGGAAGACTAGAAGGTGGCTAATGTGATGACATTATTTAAGAAAGGTGGCACGGAAAAGCCAGGGAACTGTAAACCAGTGAGCCTGATGTCAGTGGTGGGTAAGCTGTTATAAGGGATTCTGACCAACAGGATTTACATGTATTTGGAAAGGCAAGGACTGATTAGGGATAGTCTATGCATGGGAAATCATGTCTCCTAAACTTGATTGAGTTTTTGATGAAGTGACAAGGAGGATTGATGAAGGCAAAGAT
Source organism: Chiloscyllium punctatum (assembly GCF_047496795.1). Classification (NCBI taxonomy): domain Eukaryota; kingdom Metazoa; phylum Chordata; class Chondrichthyes; order Orectolobiformes; family Hemiscylliidae; genus Chiloscyllium; species Chiloscyllium punctatum. The sequence goes on from NC_092777.1 coordinate 51,905,315, forward strand.
GAGGAAGGACACCACTTCGACTGGGACAACACATCCATCCTAGGACAAGCCAACAGAGACACACATGAGAATTCCTAGAAACATGGCATTCTATCCAGAACTCTATCAATAAACACATTGACTTGGACCCGATTTACCACCTCCTGAGAAAAATAACAGGAAATGACATCACCATAGGAAATGACATCACCACAGGAAATAACATCACCAACCCAAAGAAACCCAATCATACAACTAGAAAGCAGGAATCTTCAGCAGTGCTTTGTCAGGAGGCTCACTGAAGATGTTACCTAGTATGGTGACAAAACGCCTGAAAATGAACCTTCCAGCTCAGCGAGCAAACCTAGATCCATGGACTAGTTGGACTGAAGGCTCTGTTTCCATGCTGTGCAAGTCTATGACTCTACGCTATTTGGCCCATCTAATCTGCCGTTTGATCATGGCTGATGTGTTTCCCAACCCCACTCTCTCTGGCTTCCCTTGTAACCCTTGATCACCTTTTCTAATCAAGAACATATCTATCTCTGTCTTAAATAAACTCAATGATTTGACATCCATGTCTCTTGTGCCATGAGTTCAACTGATTAACCACCCTCTGTCTGAAATATTCCTCTTCATCTCAGTTCTAAAGAGTCGTCTTTTCACTCTGAGTCTGTGCCCTCAGCTCCTGGTCATTCCTACTAGTAGAACCATCTTTTTCATGTCCATTCTAGCCAGGCCTCTCAGTATTTCATAAGTTTCAATAATCTCCTCCCTCATCCTTCTAAACCCTCCATCAAGTATAGACTCAGAGTCCTCAACTACTCCTCATATGACAAACCGTTCATGTCTGGGATAATTCTTGTAAACCTCCTCAGCACCCCATGCAATACCAGCACATCCTTCCTTATGTAGGGGGCTCAGAACTGCTCACAATATTCAAAATGCAGTCTGACCAGAGCCTTATACAGGGAGGGAGTAGTTGAGAATCATTGGGGAGTTGGTGTGCGTGTAGTGGTTAGGAAGGGTACCTTTGGAAGCCAGTGTGGGCAGGGTGGTGATAGTGAGGTAATTGGTGACAACATCACAGTGAATGTGGCAGAAATAACCTATCACAATATACAGGAATGAGGAATGTGAAGCAGCCCATTATGATTGAAATTGATCTATCTATGAGACAATGTGACCACATCCTTTTGTGAGGTATCCTATGGAAAGCCCTGAGATTTCAATAAGATCATAAGAAATAGGAACAGGAGTCGGCCATTCAGCCCCTTTGTGCCTGCTTCACCACTCAATAGGATTATGACTAATGTAACTTCCCTTACATTCATTTTCCTGCATTTTCCCCATAACCCTTGACTCCCCAACTGATCACCAATCTATCTATCTCAGCCTTAAATGCCCCCAAGCTCTCTGTGACAAGGAGTTCCAAAGACTCACAATCCTCTGAGAGAAGAAATTCCACTTCATTCAGTCATAAAGTGGCACCCCTTTATTCTGAGAATATGTCCTGTGGTTCTGGACTCTTCCCACAAAGGGAAATAGCCTCTCAGCGTGTACCTGGTCAAGGCCTTTAGGAAATCTAAATGTTTCTTTGAATGTTCATTCATGAGACATGGGTGTTGTTGATTAGCCATCCTAATTGCTCTGTTCATGAGCAGCCTTCTTGAACCACTCTGTGTGGTGAAAGTATGTGCACAGTTCTGTCAGGCACAGTGCTCTAGGAGTTTGACCTAGTGACAGTAAAAGAGTGGCGATATGGTTCTAAGTGAGGATGGTATGTGTCTTTGAAGGTAAATTGCAGAGCATTGTTCTAGCTGGTAGATGTCGCAGGTTTAAAAGCTGTAGTTGAAGGAGCCTTTAGTATTTACTGCAGCAGAACTTGTCGATGGTACACACTGTTGCCCCTGTGCATTGGCGATGTTGAGTTCATGAGTGTTCTGGAGCTGCACTCACCTAGACAAGTGGAGAGTCTGACTTGTGCCTTGGAGATAGTGAAGAGGCTACGGAGTGATAGAAATTAAATTACTTGCTGCAGAACATCCAGCCTCTGACCTACTCTTGTCCTCACAGTATTTAGGTGGCTAGTCCAGTTCAATTTCTGATCTCACCAAGATGTTTAATGTGGTGTTTTCAGAGAGTGATTGTTGGATTCTCTCTTGTGGAACATGATGATTGCCCCTCACTTCTATAGCATGAATGTTACTTACCACTTTTTAGCACAAGTCTGGATGTTGTCTGGCTTTTGTTACATGAGAACATAGACTGACAGCTTTAGTATCTCGAGACATTCTCCTTTATCAGCTGTTTTGTCTGACAGCTATTGAAAGACATTCCTTCATGTCTTCACCCTTACCCCCCAACCATTCCCTTTACATCTTCTCCAAATAATTCACAATTCGCACACTAATTGTGACTGTGGGTATGGATGACTCAGCTAAAAGTAAGACACAAAAATACAAGTTTGTTTCACAGGGGAAGAGGATGGATTTCTGGAACAGTATGTGTCATTTAAAATTCCATGTGACACAAGGAGAATAGTCAACATCACTTTGTACGCTATGTATTATTATCTTTCATTATTCTACAAAATATGCTTTTAACATTTTTAAAAGTTCATTTACAGGATGTGGGAGGCACTGGCCAAGGCAACATTTATTGTCCATCCCTCATTGCCTGCAGGGCAGTTAGGTATCAATCACATTGCTGTGGGCTCATGTATAGGCCAGACCAGGTTAAGGAAAAACAGCTTCCATCCCTACAGGACATTACTAAACCAGATAGACTGTTCCAACAATTGACAATGGCTTTATGGCCATCATTCGACCCATAATTCCAGATTTGTTTTATAGTGACTTCAAATTCCACCATCTGCTATGGCAGAATTTAAACCTGGGTCCTCTGAACATTACCAGGGTCACGGGATTAATAGCCTAGTGATAATACCACAAGGCCATCGCATTCCCAGTCACAGAATGCACAATGTACATAATCTGATGTAGAGTACTTTCTCCGATGGAATCCAAAATTGGTCTAATGATGTTGCCCACGAATTAAAATAAAATAACAAACTTTTCAAGTTGAATACCTGTAAAGGTTAAACTAAAAACAAAGAACTGTGGATGCTCACGATCTGAAATGCAAACAGAAATGCTGGAGAAACTCAGCCGGTCTGATAGTATCTGTGGAGAGAGAAGCAGAGTTAACGATTCGAGTCCAGTGACCCTTTGTCAGATCTCCGAAGAACTTCTGAAGAAGGTCATTGGACTCAAAATGTTAACTCTGTTTCTCTCTCCATAGATACTGCCAGACTTGTTGGATTTCTCCAGCAATTTCTGTTTTTTTGCTCCTGTAAAAGTTTGTCAGCTCATTTCACAATAACTGGGATTCTGAGTTGGGATGAGCAAGTTAGGGTTACCAACTCTGAGTGGAGGTAACACAAAAGGATTTGTCATCTGATCATCAGCCTTGCCACCCCCCCACCCACTTCATTCCCAAGCATCTTCAACCAGATTCACTATTACCCAATTAGTTTATTCATGATCATCACTTAAACAGCCTCTTTCCCCCCCCATCTCTAGTATTTTTGTAAGATATAAGCAAAACGCTACAAAGAGATTTACAAAATAATGTAGTTTTATTTTTTGTTGCTAAGCTTTTTCTTCTGAGGATTCCAGCATATTGCTGGAGGACAAGAGCAGGAACATTCCCTGGAAATTGGTGACCTGTGAAATTTTGATGAGTACAGAAATCTGCAAGCAGGGATTCAGGAATTTGGATGCAGAAATCAAAAAGCTTGCCAGAGAGTTGCAACCATGAAAAAATGATTTAAAGTTCTCAATACGCAAAGCTAGTCACAAAATCCCCATACCCTGAATGCAAATTTATAAAATGTACCCTAATTTATATGTCAATGTTGCTCGCTAAAAGTGTTTTGACAGTTCACCTTCTGATATTTTTTCATACATTGTTAAATTGGACTAATTTTACCCCAATACATTCCCATCATAAACCCCTCCCCATATCCTCTATTCCAATTCACCCAGTACACACTAATAGATCCAATGAACCTTTTAATAACTGAATGTCCTTAAATCACATGTTTTTGAGAAGCAGGGTCCCCAGGAGATGTGATAAAGACCTGATACCTAGAGGAAGAACACTTCATCATCCACCTTGGGAACCTGCGACCACACGGGATCAATGTGGTTTTCACCAGTTTCCTCATTTCCCCTCCCCCACATTATCCCAATCCCAAGTCTCCAATTCGGCACCGCCCTCTTGACCTGTCCGTCGTCTTTCCCATATATTCGCTCCACCCTCCTCTCTGACCTATCTCCTTCTTCCCCACCTTCGTTTACCTATCACATTCACAGCTATCCTCCCCCCAGCCCCACCTTCCTCCCATTTATCTCTCAGCACCCCAGGCCCACAAGCCTCGTTCCTGATGAAGGGCTTATACCCGAAATGTCAATTCTCCTGCTTCTGGGATGCTGCCTGACTGGCTGTGCTTTTCCAGCACCACATTCTCAACTCCCAAGGAGATGTGAGTGGTGTATGGGATGTCTATCCCAGGAGTGCAAGGTTCAAGCTCATCTCTTATACCTTTATCCTGTACATCTAATAAAAAACTGCAGATGCCGCGAATGGAAGTGGGAATTCAAGAATTGAGTTCTGTCTGTCATTTGAAAGGACTCTGGTTTTGGTGTGATTAAACATTCTGGACTGCCAGCTTTATTTTTCTCTCCACAGCTGCTGTCTGACCCATCGAGTACTCCAGGCCATTCTGTTTTTATTTATTGTGACAGTTCCAAAGAAATGGCATATTTTAGGTGGAGGACTGTGTCCTGGTTGCAGTCCTGGAAAGTCTGACTCCAAACTTCAGATAATGTCCTAGACTTCCAACAACCTGAAATAGATTCTTTCTATCTCCTTTATCTGTTCTCCTTGATAGATTGAAAAGTTTGATCAGACCGTTCATGAACCTTTAAAGTTTCATCATAGACAAGTGTCACCACGCTAGTTCTTTTTTTTTCTAAAGGCTGTTCCTTGGCTCAAGGAGAGTCTGTCCTTCATTTTTTTCAGAGGGGCAATAAACCGGGCCGGGCTCCGATTAGTCTGGTTTGGTACAGAGATGAAAAGGATTTTGAAAGACCTTTTGTTTATATGTGAACAGATGAGACTTCAGGCTAAAGTGGTCACGTTTTAGAAGTGACCTGTATAATGAAAGGGCAGTGGTCAGCTCCCTAGCTGAGCAGTTTAGTTCAGTCCAGAATTGGTTGGGAGTTCAACAATGAGCTGTGTGGAAACTCACTCTTCTGGCCTTCTAACTTCAACCTGTAAGCATCTGACCATTTCTTTGTACTGTGTGTTAAATGGGATTTGTTTATTAGGACTGTTGTGTATACTTGGAACAGCATATTTAAGTCAAGTTGGGATAGAATGAGGTCTGTCGGGGATCTTTATTTTGTTCTTTGTGTTTCATTGTGTAATATTGTGAATAAATGTTTGTCTGTTTTAAACCTGGTAGTCAACTTCGCTAACTTAATCTGGGTAATTTTCACTGTACACTTACCAAAACAAATTGCAAAGTTATGGTCTGGGTTGCCTGCTTAAGAATGCTTTGAGTGGTCTAGCTAGTCCATAACACAAGTCAGTTTGTGTAACCTCTCCTTGTAATTTACTCTTTGGTGTTCAGATATTATTCTGCTAATTCAATTCTGCACCCCCTCAGTATATTCTTCCTAAGGTGTGCTGCCTCGAACAGTACTCTGTAATTGGTAAATTTAGATATTTTTCATATCCCATCACCTATATCATTAAGAAATTAAGTGACTAGTTGAGACCTGTAAAGTGTAGTTATAAATTTTTGTTGGACATCGCTGGTCTTATGCTAGTAATTCAAGTGTCTGGCCTATTTCTACTCACATCTCCAACCACTCAGCCAATTCATAACAACTTAATTTATTTGTCCTCAATTCCATGAGCTTTGACTATCGCTCACATTCTTTTATGATGGACTTTGTCAAATATCTTCTGCAAATCCAGTTAAAGAAAAACATTAAGGATGGTACGGTGGTGAGTACTGCTGCCTCACATCACCAGGTACCCAAGTTCAGTTCTTCCCGTGCCTGTGTTGTTTCCATTGGCTGTTCCAGTTTCCTCCCACAGTCCAAAACCATGTAGGTTAGGTGGATTGGCCATGCTATATTGCCTCGTATTATCAAAGGATGAGTTACTGGGAAATGCTAGGTGTCTGGGTAGAATACTCCTTGGAGGGTCAATATAGAGTCTATGGGCTGAATGGCCTCTCCCTGTAGGGATTCCATGATTACATGTTCCTCTATCCTCTGCCTTGCCTACCTTGACAAGATATTCAGTCAGGTTCCTCAACCATGACTCACCCTTGAAAATTCTAAACTGGATTTCTCTAAGCAGCTGAAAACTCTTAATGTTCAGGCCTGCTGTCCTTAATAATACAGTTCCAGTGGATTACATATTGCCAGGTCTCCTCTCTCATTATTCTTGAACAACAATGTGGAATTAGGTTGAACTATTTTTCAAATGGCCACAATGGTCACCTAAACCAGGTATTAGGCCCTTATTCTTGCTGCTGAAGGACCTAATGCATGCTTCTGGGGTCAGCGGGGTGATTGAGCTGCTTAGGGTAAAGCAAGCTTCAAGACTACAATATGTGGCTCAATTGGTGTCTTCCAGAGAAAAGGTAAAAAAATGTACTTACTTATAATTTGGAATAAATCAAAAATAGTAGAAATTCTCCTCACATATCAAAGCCTCTATTAATGCAGGTACGCTCCATTTCCTTGTTCTCCTCTCTCCCTTCTAGGCACTGAAAATTCATATTCTGAGATGGCTGAGCTGCCCAGTGGAGGCACAACATGTACCAACAGTTTATCCAATATTGTTCAAATGATGCTTGTTATGGATTAGACCAGGCCAGTCAAAACGTTCTTCAGCAGGCAGCCCAGACCCTAACTTTGCAATTTGATTCGCTAAGTGTACAGTGAAAATTACCCAGAGTGAGGTAGCTAGGTTGACTACTAGATTTTAAAAAAGACAGAAATGTATTCACAAAATTACACAAAGAAACACAAAGAAAAGAATAAAGAATCCCGACAGAACTCCATCTATCCAAACTAGACTTAATTGGGCTGTTCTGAATATACACAAGACCCAGTAAGCAAGCCTTAGAAAATGTTTAAATGTATAAATGAATGGAACAGATGCTTACAGGTTGAAGTTAGAAGGGCAGAGAGAGAGAGTTTGTTTCCACACAGCTCACTGTTGAACTCTCAACTAGTTCTGTGCTGAACTAAACTGCTCAGCTAGAGAGCTGAACACTCCCCTTTCATTATACAGGTCACTTCTAAAACATGACCACTTTGACCTGAAGTCTCATCTGTTTACGAAGAAACAAAAAGGCCTCTCAATACCTTTTAATCTCTGTATCAAACCAGTCTATTCGGCACCGAGAGTGGTCTATTACTCCTCTGAAAAAAACTAAGGACATAGTATCCCTGAGAAAAGGAACTGCTTTTAGACAAAAGAAACCAGCTTTGTGACACCTCCCCCCTTAAAAAAATTGAACCAAAAGATGGCTTCATTTTTTAAACACTTTAGAAACCCGGTGAGTAGTCTAAACACACATATACACTATACTAACTATAAACATGCAAACATACACAACCACATGTAAATTCAGGCCTTGGCACACCCGCCACTGAACGCCTTCGTATCTCATTCGAGTCTCGATAACGCATCAGCAATCACATTTTCGCAACCTGTCACATGCACAATTGCAAATTAAATGATTGCAACAACAAGTTCCATCTAAACAATCTGGCATTTTTGTCCTTAAATTTTTCCACAAATGTCAATGGATTATGATCAGTGTATACGTTTGTCTTAGGTGCATTGCTGGTAATATAAAGACTGAAATGTTGCAAGGCAACACCAATCTTAAAGTCTCTTTCTCCACTGTTGAATATTTCTGTTGATGAACATTCAACTTCCTGGAAAAATACCCAGTGGGTCTTTCTATTCCCTCATCATCCTCCTGCAGGATTACCGCACCGACACCCACATCACTGGCATCAATAGCCACCTTGAAAGGCTTTGTGTAATCCGGTGTGGCTAATACTGGGGCAGTGGTTAACCCAGTTTTTAGGCTGTCCAATACCTTTTAACAGTCCGCTGTCCACTGAAACTTCTTGCTCCTTTTTAACAATTTGGTGAGTGGAGGAGCTGCATTGCTAAAGTTTGGCACAAACCTTTGGTAAAATCCACTCAATTCCAGGAACTATAGTACTGCTATTTTAGTCAATGATGTGGGAAATTCCCCAATTACTTTTGTTTTCACATCCCATGGGGCCATTTGTCTATGTCCAGTAACATGGCCCAGGAAGGTGATTTGGGCTATGGCAAATTCACTTTTAGCCAGGTTTACCACCAAGCTTGCCTTCTGGAGTCGATCAATCAAGTCCAATAAATGCTGTAAGTGTTCCTTTCACAAGTGACTAAAAATCACCAGGTCATCAATATACTCCACACAGTTGGGTAATACCAAATGGCATGACTTTGACCTGATATAGTCCATATTGCATTACAAAAGCCGAAATTGCCTTCGTTCTCTCTGACAGAGGTACTTGCCAGTAGCGTCTGAGCAAGTCCAACTTAGAAATGTAAGTTGTTTGTCCCTCCCAGTCCTTCAACTGTGGAATTGGATATGCATCAGTCTTTGTAATGGCGTTGACTTTGCGATAGTCCACACATAACCATCTGGTTTTGGCAGCAGGACTATGGGTGAGCTCCAGTCACTGTAACTCACTTTGATTGTGCCATCTTGGAGCATGCACTCTATCTCCTTCTGAACCTGTGCCAACTTTAGAAGGTTATGCCTATAAGGAAGTTGCTTAATCAGAACATCATCTCCTATATCTACATCATGCACAATTAGGTTAGTACTTCCCAGTTTATCGCCCCCTGTGATAGTAATAAGTCCTTCAGGTCATTTCGATTTTCTTGTAGAAGGTAACTCAACAATTTATCCCAATTTTTGATGACTTCCTCATTGACCAATTTGATTTGAGGAATGTTCAATTAAAATCCTCTGAACTTGGTTCTTCCTTCTGTGCTGTAATCATTCACCCCTTCTACTCTTGCTTTCCTTTCCTATCAAAATACCTTTGACCATATTTACATGACACACCTCTGAGATTTCTTCCTGTTTGGAGTCCTTATCGAGTAGTTCACCTCACTCAATTCTTCTCAATTTGAAACGAGCCATTAAACCTTGCTTTTAAACTCACCTAAGTAACACCACTGCCTTATCTCTAAATGTGAATTTGTGATTTCTTATCCGTTTCCCATTTCATTGTATGCTGTGATACTTTTAAATGCTGTCTTGCCAACTCTCCAGCTCCATTTAATCATTCTTTAAAATATGACACATTGCCCAAAAGATCTCTGAATTGTTAATTTCTTCTTAATCAATTTTAACGGTCCTCTTGCTTCATGCCCAACCATTAAGCCTGATGGACTGAATTTGGTTGATTTGTTCAGTGCATCGCTGATCACAAGAAGTATAAATGGAACTCCCTTATCCCAATCATCTGGATAATCCTGACCATAAACCCTCAATATGACATGTTTGATGTCATCTCTCTGGTGCTCCCTGCGATTCCGGATGGGATACAGTAGATTTGAATTGCCTTATTCCCAAGTTATCCATAACTTCCTTGAATAGTTTGGATGTGAAGTATGATCTTTGATCTGACTTGATCTCTATTGGTAACCCGTATCGAGTAAAAAATTTCATTAATTCTTCTACAACCCCTTTAGCTGTGATGTTGCGTAATGGGATTGCCTCTGGAAATCTAGTCGACACATCAGTTATTGTTAGTAAATACTTATTCCGTTTTTGTTTGAGGCGGGGACCTACACAATCAATCAAGACTCCTGTGAAAGGTTCCTCAAATGCCAGAATAGGTATTAAAGATGCAGGTTTTATTACTGTCTGTGGTTTTCTGATTAGCTGACATGTGTGACACATCTGGCAAAATTTAATGACATCTTTGTGTAAAAATGTCTTTGTATTTTAGCCTGTGTTTTCCTCACCCCTAAATGGCCTCCAAGTGGTAGCTCATGTGCCACTCGCAGCACCTCCTTTCTACACCCTAAAGGCAAAACAATTTGATGAATCTCTGCCTATTTCTCACCTGCTTGAATGTGTGATGGTCTCCATTTCCTCATTAAGACATAATTTGTTAAGCAATAACATGCATCTCCTTCTCTGTATATGCATTTTGATACAACTGTTTTAAGTTCTTGTCTTTCTGCTGTAACTCAATAAGCGTAGTAGAGGTAAGGATACTTGCATGTTTACCTATTTGCTCCTGTTCTGTTCCACTTATCTGATTGAAGAAAGTTTCTGATAAATTAATGTCAGCTTCCTTTTCTGTGCCTTTTAATCTCTCCTGCTTCAACTTGCACGCTGTGATCTTGTGACCACACAATCAGGAAAAATTCTTGAAAAAACATCCTTCATTTCTTCCGTTGCCTGCATCTCCACAGGCTTTTCAGCTAGAGTTGGCAGCATGCCTACCGGTCAGCTATATCATTTGCAATGACAAATTGTATTCCTGAAGCTGAGAGTTTGTCCTGTACTCCTACCACAAATTCTCCACTCTTTGCTGGACTCTCTAGCCTCACTTTACATAACTGAGCACTTTTTGTCACACCATGAATTCCTGTTACCAATACCTTTTTTTGGCAATATTCCCTCAGGAGTACATATCTCCTCATTCCAGACTGAGAGGATCCTGTGTCCCTTAATATTATAACCTCCTTACCTACAACTCCTGGCCTATATGAATAAACTTTACCCTTGCATGTATTTTTTTTAAGCAGATCTGGCACTTCCTCCTTAATCAACCTCTGATCATCTTGCAAACTCTGAGGCAGTTTTCAAACTTCCCTTGTGCTTTTTGTTACTAGTCCAACAAAACTTCCAGGCTTGTCTGCTTTTCCTACATCTGGCTTTCTCCTAGCCCACCAACATTGTGATTTTGTGTGGCCCACTTTATTACAATGAAAACCTTGGGCGACTGTCTGTGTGGAGTTTGCACATTCTCCCCGTGTCTGTGTGGATTTCCTCTGGGTGCTACGGTTTCCTCCCTCAGTCCAAAGATGTGCAGGTCAGGTGAATTGGCCATGCTAAATTGCTCATAGTGTTAGGTGCATTAGTCAGAGGAAAATGTGTTTGGGTGGGTTACTCTTCAGGGGGTCGGTGTGGACTTGTTGGGCCAAAGGGCCTGTTTCCACACTCTAGGGAATCTAATCTAATCTAATCTAAAAACACTGGAGCTTTTTAACTTCTTTGTCCCCCTGCCCTGTGGTAAATTATCCTTATGATCTTCACTGAGATCTATCTTTCCCTTTCCATGTGAGGATTTCTCTTTGCCCCAATTTCTATCCCTCATGGACTGAAATCGATTCTGGAAGCCAAATCGAGTTTTATGGACCAGCTCATAATCATCAGCCACTTCAGCTGCTAACCTTGCTGTTTTAACTCTCTGCTCTTCCACACGGTCTCGCACTACTTCAAGCAGTGAGTTTTTGAATTCCTCCAAAATAATTACCTCTCTGAGGGCATCGTAGGTTTGCTCAATTTTTAAAGCTCTTAATCATCTATTGAAATTACTCTGTTTGATCCTTTCAAACTCAATATAGGTTTGACCTGGGTCCCTCCTTAGGTTCCTGAAACATTGTCCATGGGCTTCTGGTACAAGCTCATATGCACTTAAAATGGTTTTTTTCACCTCCTCAGACTCCCCGGATACCTCCTTTAATAGTGATGCGAATATCTCACTAGCCATATCTACAACTTTCGTTTGGATCAACAAAACCCATATTGTCACTGGCCACTTCATTTGTTTAGCCACCTTTTCAAATGAGATGAAAAAGGCTTCTACATCCTTCGCATCAAATTTAGGCAATGCTTGAACATACTTAAACAGTTTCTCACTCGGCTTCTGACTACCGGGAACTTGCTCATTCTCACTCTCTTCCTCACTAAGCCTACCCTTTATCTCCAGCCTTTTAAGCTGACTTTCCTTTTTAAGTGTCAGTTTTTGAAGTTCAAACGCTCTCTCTTTCTCTGCATTCTCTTTTTCCCTCTCTTCTGCTGCTCACTCTTTTTCTCTCTGTTCTGCTGCTCTCTCTTTTTCCCTTTCTTCTGCTTTTAATCGTAACTCAAACTGTTTCATTTCTGCTGCCCTTTCCTTATCTCTCGCCTCGAACATAAGCTGCTTCATTTGCGATTGAATTCTTGCCATCTCTACAGATTCTGGTTTTCCATCAATTTAAATGCTGAGCTACTGCTGTCATTATCTCTCCTTTCCTCACAGAAGCAGGCAGGTCCAATCTTAGTCAGTCTGCTAATTCCTGAAGCTTGGTCTTATTCACCTTGTGTAAAACTTTCAAAGTGACCGCATCCACATCCAGAAAACTTTTGGCAACTGAAAGAGCCATTCCTATCCCAAGCTTTGTCTACCCAATCAAACCACCACCCAAAATAAAGACACTAGCACCTACCACTCGCTGTTTAAAATCCTGCAAAGAACCCCCAATCTGTTATGGACTAGGCCAGACCACTCAAAACATTCTTAAGCAGGCAGCACAGACCATAACTTTGCAATTTGTTTCAGTAAGTGTACAGTGAAGATTACCCGGTTAAGTTAGCTAGGTTGACTACTAGATTTTAAAACAGACAGAAATTTATTCATGAAATTACATAATGAAACACAAAGAACAGAATAAAGAACCCCACAGAACTGAGTCTATCCAAACTAGACCTAATTATGCTGTTTCAAATAAACACAACCAATCCAATAAGCAAACCCCCTTAGAAACCAGTATAAATGAATGGAACAGATGCTTCAAGGTTGAACTTAGAAGGGCAGAGAGACAGAAAGAGTTTGTTTCCACACAGCTCACTGTTGAACTCTGAACTAAACTGCTCAGCTAGAAAGCTGACCGCTCCCCTTTCATTATACAGGTCACTTCTAAAACATGACCACTTTGGCCTGAAATCTCATCTGTTCACATATAAACAAAATGGCCTCTCGAATGCCTTTAATCTCTGTCCCAAACCAGTCTAATCGGCCCTGAGGTCAGTTTATTACTACTCTGACAAAACATTGTATCCTTGAGAAAAGGAGCAGCTTTTAGAAAAAAGAAACCAGCTTTGTGACATGCTTCACTGCCAACTTCACAAGGACGTTCAACCTTCGGGTTGATGTCTGCAATCCTGCGCCTGAAAATAGGTCCTGTCAAATTTTCACTCACGTAAAGCTCAGGTTTGGCTGGTTCCATGGATGAATTTTGTCATTTTTATACATCCGTATATTAACCTTTTATCAACAAATGCTTGCAGACTAGTTAAATAGGATAAGAGAGCCAAGTATGAACAAGTAATAGCCAATAAGACTATCAACTTGCAATTTCATATATACAGCCAATGACTCTTGTAACATAGGAAACACAGTAACTAATTTGTACACAATACTTCCCCCAAATAGCAAGGTGATAATGACCAGTTAATCAGTTTTTATGATGTTTATTAAGGGTTAAATATTGATCAGAATAGCAGGGATTCCTAACTGTTTTTTTTAAATCATGCCAGTGAGATCTTTTACATATATTCAAATAGGTCAATAAAGCCTTGGTTAAATGTTGCGTTTGAAACACAGCACCCCTAACAGTGCAACACTCCCCTCCATACTCCTCTTGAGCATCGATTCTCATTTCTACACTTAAGGAGTGGGGCTTGAACTGTGAACTTTGTGATTCAGAGGGTCAAGCCACAAATCAAATATCTAGCCAAGGGATATGGTCAAGCAAGGGACATGGTCAAGCAATCAGATGCAGGTCAACCTTCTCTTTATGATGCGACACTGAGGCCAGTTACAGCAGCAGTACAGTAAAATCGATTGAGTCAGCAGAGACCAGAGAATTGTTTATTGAAATGGCTGTCTGTATTTCAGGAGTCTGCAGAATCACCCTAATTTGCATTACATGGAAAATTCCACAGCTCTCGAATAAGAGGAACATTCATGTATATCTAGTCTTGGGGCAGTCAATTTGTTTAAGAAGCTGGAGTTCATAACTTAAATGACTGTCTTTCATAAGAGTTGTTAACATCCATAACGGTGAGAGTGGCTTGTCTTGTCAATATGAGTGAGGCAAGGTCACCACCAGGCGGTGAAGCTTTTCTATTCTATAAGCATTTTGGGGTTAATCTCAGCACCTCCGGGTGTGACCTGTTCACTCTGACTGCACTGGCAGAACAACAGAGTGAGTGAAAATTCACAAGAATCATGCAGCTAATTGCCTCTGTTAAATAATTGCATTGGATATGAATGTCTTTCTTTCTACGAAGAGGCTTGGTTGATGCTTAAAAGTTGAACAGAAGATTTGACCCTGCTATTAACATGCATGATAACTTAATTTTCTTCAGGAATTCTTGTGACAGTGTGTAGATTCCCCTGCAGGGCAGATCCCTGGTGTGTGTCAGCTGTGGCTCAGTTGTCAGCATTCAGTTCACCGAGCCAGAAAGAGCATGCCCCCCCCCCCCGCCCCAAACTGACAACAAGAACCTAGACATCCAACCTGGTGCAGTGCTGATGGAGCGAACTGTGGCCTCATTGTCCAGCTCAGGTAGATCTGGGGAATAGGCACAGTGTCCTTATCAATATTTATCCCTTAACCAACATCACAAAAAACAATTGTCAAATTAGAGGCTCTGTGTTCTACCCTACAACAGGACTAATTTTCAAAAGGTTTTCATTGGCTCTAACACACCTTGAGGTGTCCAGTAGTCATGAAAGGCACTATGTAAATGCAAGACCTTTCCTTCGGATTGGGCAACATGTGTTTCCCACTTATCATGACTATTCCTTATTAACTGCATAAGCACAAGGTCACCCAGCAATGCCTGCTTTTTTCTTTGTCTGGTATAATGCAGATTCTGGATTTGCCCTGTGCATTATAAACGACATCACAGTGAAAGTATATACTAAAGACATATCTGCTTTTTGTCGGCCCCATTTAACCCACTGAGAAAAACCCTATCTCACTGATCAGTGAATGGTCTCCAAATAAGTGTGTTATCATGCAGTACGTGTGATCTTAATAGGATTAGATGTGCATTCCTGCAGTAATGTTAACTTATTCAGAAAATTGTCCATTTACTTCAAGTTAAGGATAGTGTTTTCATATTTCAAGCAAATCTTCAACAGTTACACAGAGGTGTTGAGCCATACATTAACTATAAGCAACATAAGGGTTAGAATACTCAAAGCATTAAGAATGTCATTATAATCTAAAGAGATGAATGATAAACAAGCTCTTACTACTGATATTTCTTATCCTATCTACGGTGTTATTGTTGCATGTGTTTCAAATGCTCAGGAACTGTGCCATTAACTTAACAGGTTTAGACTGGGAACATTGTGGAATATGGAGCCCATTATAATTGCTTCATAACAATGGGAAGAGGTTATGTAAAAGCAGGAGGTGGTGAAAGCTGTACTTAGCCTGTTTATTTTAAAACATACATTTCACTCAACACAAATGGTCATTGTAACTGACTTAAAGCACAAAACTGAAACTCTAGCTTTTATTGCAAACAGAAATTGTAACAACTAAAGAAAGTGAATGGAAGGCAAAGATTGTCTGCACTTGTCCCCTGGAGCTATCCCTAGGTTGAAGGTAGTGAATAAGCTTTGGCTGTATGAACAATTGAAATAATCGTTCTTGGATCACACTAGGTTTTCTGTTTCTCTGTGTGGTTCTTTGCAGTAGTTTCATCAGACTCCGTGGGCTGAATCTTGTCTTTTTTTGGCTAGGTTGCGACTCAACTCAGTTGAGTTTTTCGAAGTGAGGCCTGATGAGATTTCTCAATGTATCTCACCAGTTTCACTTTATTAATTGCCTATCCCTCCCCAGTGACCAGTTCTGGCCACATCTCACCATGCAACTTTCCTGGAACAATTCCCCTCTCATCAGATACCCCAAATGACCATCAGCTCTTGTGCTTTATTTAAATGTCCTGTGTTGTTTTTTTGGGGGGGTAAAACTGAATAAGAATGAGAATGAACAAATATGAGAAATATTTTTTCTGAGAAGAGAATTTCACTAACTTGACAGTAGACCCCGATAATCTTCACATTTCATTGAAATTTAAAACATTGGCTTCAGAATATTATATTTGGAATGCTTTTTATGAGCTTTGTTATGATTTAACTCAAAATTTAGCAATGTAAATGTTTTTCTTTATCATTTTGCTCAACTGTAACATTGGGTTTGTGATGGTAGTCACAGCAGAAGTGCCAGTTCATTACTCCAGTGAAGCTGATAGCATCTTTAGCAATAATACCAATAACAATGCAATCCAGACTCCCAGAGGATATGTGCTGTTGAGGTCTCCTCAGACTGCATTCAGTGGGAAATCAATGAACTGCCAAGAACTTAGACTTCTCCATTTTTTTCTACCCTCTCCAAAACACATAGGAGCAGTCGTAGGCCATTCAACCCATTGATTCTGCTCCACCATTCAATTAAATCATGGCTGATCTGATAATCTTCAATTCCACTTTCCTGTCTTTTCACCATAATAGTCAATTTCCTAACTGATTAAAATTCTGTGTCTCTCACCTTTGCATGGCCTTAATGACCCAACTTTAGCAGTTCACTGTGGTAAAGAGTTCTGCAGATTCACTACCCTCTGAAAACAATATATTACTTCCATCGTTTTTTCCCTGATTTATGCTTATTTTCTCATCAAAGAATTCTTTTAAATTTGTCAGGCATGATTTCCCTTTCATGAAGTCATGCTGACTCTGTTTGATCATATTATGTACTTCTAAATGCTCTGCTGTTAAATCCTTTATAATAGAGCTTGTAACCATATCTGTGTAATGTTTTCCCAGTAACTGACATTAAGCTAACAGCCTTTACTTACCTGCTTTTTATTGTCACCTTCCCGTTTTAAATGCAGGTGTTACATTCGCTTTTTTCCAGTCATTGGGAATTTTCCAAAATCGAAGGATTCCTAGAAGATTACTACTTGTTTCCATTATCTTATATATATCCTGGATGTATCCCATCAGGTCCAGGGACTGATCGGACATCAATATCCTTTCTGTTGTGACAGTTTTTGAATTTATTTCATCTCTTCCTTTTGCAACTTGATTATTTATAACGTGTGGAATACCATTAGTATCATCTACTGTGAAGATTGATGCAAATTTTATATTCGACTCCTCTGCCATTTCCTGTTTCCACAATATCATTTCCTCAGGCTGTTTTCTCAGGGGCTGGAAAAGCATAGCAGGTCAGGCAGCATCCGAGGAGCAGGCCTCATTCCTGATGAAGGACTTATGCCCAAAACATCGATTCTTCTGCTCCTTGGATGCTGCCTGACCTGCAGTGCTTTTCCAGCACTACATTCTTGACTCTGATCTCTAGCATCTGCATTCCTCACTTTCTCCCTGTTTTCTCAGGAGCCCAAATTAACTTTGCTTTCTCTCTTTCCTTTTTATAGACTCAAAAAAAACCTTGCTGTCCATTTTAATGTTACTACTGAGTTTACCCTCAAAGATTACTTTCTCCTTCTTTATTTTTTGTTGATTGTCTTTTGCAGCTTTTTAAAACTTTCCCAATTCTCTGGCTTACCACAAATATTGACCAGATTGTATGTCATTCCTTTCAATTTGATCTTTAACTTCCCTGATTAACTATGGTTAGCTTATCCTCTTCCTAGAATCCTTCTTCCTCACTGGTCTATGTCCTTGCTGTGAGCAATGAACAATTTTCTTAAACACCTATCATTGTTCCTCAACCTTTTTTGGTGTTAAACCCCTTTGCCAGTCCACTCCAGTCAGATGTTCTCTCACCCATTTGCAATGTCTGGTCTTTATGCTGCACACAACTGTTTCTAACCTAAGTTTCTCCTTCTCAAAGTGAATGCTAAATTTGACCATGTTATGCCCATTGGTGCTTCGGGGGATCTTTCACGCTTGACATCATTCATTAAACCTGTCTCATGCACATCATCAAATCCAAAATGACCTAATCACTGGTTGGATCCATAACATTTGTTTGAGGAAACTGTACCAAATACAATGAATCTACGAAATCTTCCTCATGGCTACCTCAGCCAATCTGCCTATCTCAATTTAGATGAAGATTAAAGTCACCCACGATTACTGTCTGCCTTTATTATATGTCCTCATTATCTCCTGATTTATTCTCTGTTCCATCACATCGAGGTTTATATGTATCTTTTACCAGCCTATTCTTCTCATATTTATTTATTACCTCCACATTGATATATTCTAAGTCTTCTGCTCCTAGATTATTTTTTGCTATCGTATTTCTCCCAAGCCATATGAACAATGCAGCCCTACCACCCTTTCCTTCCTGCCTGTCCTTTTAAAGGTCACATAAGCTTGAATTTCTGTTTTTGTTTCTGATTTCCAGCATCCACAGTTCTTTTGGTTTTTTGAATATTTAGTTCCTAGCTTTCATTTCCTTGTAACCATATCTGTGTGATGTTTACAAGATCATAATTATTTGTGCCATTAATTAATTTATTTTGTTCCAGATATTATGCACATTCAAGTAATTAGATACTAGTTTTGCCTTTTTTTAACCATGTTTTTCTTCCTTTGACCCTACTTATAGCTGTTTTGTCTATGTTTATTTACTCTGTCCATGCTTGTCCCACTCTGGGT
Organism: Chiloscyllium punctatum; assembly: GCF_047496795.1. Taxonomy (NCBI): domain Eukaryota; kingdom Metazoa; phylum Chordata; class Chondrichthyes; order Orectolobiformes; family Hemiscylliidae; genus Chiloscyllium; species Chiloscyllium punctatum. Next base: position 51,924,115 of record NC_092777.1, read on the forward strand.
ATTATTATCCAAATAGCTGTCCTGTAATTCTGCCATATTCTTTTGTTTTTGTAAGCAGACATTTCCTCCCTCTGAAACACTCCCCACTCGAATTCATTTAAAGCCCTCTCCACAGCAGTTTTTCAGTTCACCAGGACACTTGTTCCAACACAGTCATAGTGAAGACCATCAGGTGGATCTTGACCAGATGGGCCAATGGGCTGAGGAGTGCCAGATGGAGTTTAATTTAGATAAATGCGAGGTGCTGCATTTTGGGGAAGCAAATCTTAGCAGGACTTATACACTTAATGGTAAGGTCCTGGGGAATGTTGCTGAACAAAGAGACCTTGGAGTGCAGGTTCATAGCTCCTTGAAAGTAGAGTTGCAGGTAAATAGGATAATGAAGGACGTATTTGGTATGCTTTCCTTTATTGGTCAGAGCATTGAGTATAGGAGTTCAGAGATTATGTTGCGGTTGCACAGGATGTTGGTTAGGCCTCTTTTGGAATATTGCGTGCAACTCTGGTCTCCTTCCTATCAAAGTATGTTGTGAAACTGGAAAGAGTTCAGAAAAGATTTACAAGGATGTTGCCAGGGTTGGAAGATTTGAGCTGTAGGGAGAGGTTAGGGCTGTTTTCCCTGGAGCGTCAAAGGCTGAGGGATGACCTCATAGAGGTTCATAAGATCATGAGGGACATGAATAGGATAAATTGACCAAGTTTTTTCCCTGGGGTGGGATGAGTCCAGAAGTAGAGGGCATAGGATTAGGGTGAGAGGGAACCTATGTTATAGAAGGAACCTAAGGGGCAACTTTTTCATGCAAAGGATGGTATGTGTGTGGAATGATCTGCCAGAGGAAGTGGTGGAGGCTGGTGCAATTGCAACATTTAAAAGGCATCTGTATGGGTAAATGAATAGGAATGATTTGGAGGGTTATGGGCCAAGTGCTGGCAAATGGGACTAGATTGGGTTGGGATATCTGGTCAGGTTGGACAGGTTGAACAAAAGGGTCTATTTCCATGCTGTACATCTCTATGACTATGACTCTATGACCAGGACAGCTTTTAACCCAGTACAGGAGCCAGTGCCCATGAACCAAAATTTATTCCCTCTCACTTATCTTTCATCCACACATTTTACTCAATTTTACTTATACTATACCAGATTACCCATGGCTCAGGTAGAGATTATTCAGAGATTATTACATGGAGGTTCTGCTATTTAACCTAGTTCCTAACTGTTCCAAATCTTTCTGCAGAACATCCTTTCTAATCCTATCAATGTTGTAGGTACAACTGTGGATGAACATTGCATCCAACCCTTCTCTTTCTAAGTTCTTTCCCAGCCCCATAGAAAAGTCCTTAATCCTGACACTAGGCAGGCAATACAGCTTTTGGGATTCTTATTCACAGCTGTTGGGTTCAACGTCTATCCTCCGAAACATGCCATCCCCTACCACAGCCACAGTACTGTTTCTTGCCAACACTTGAATGTCTCCCTGTCCCAAGGTGCTGTGATTAGTTTGCTTATCCTCCCTACGTCCTCTCATCCCCACAGTTCACAAGAACCTTGTAACTATTGGACAATTGCAGGGCTCAGGGCTCCACAATTGTAAATACCTGGGTCTTCATTAATGCCTCACCTGTAGGCCCATCCTGGATCACAGACCAAATTTGTATTGCCTCTTCTGGGGGCTGTGAACCACCCTCTGGAACAAAATGTTCAGGTAAATTCCTCCTTCCCTGATGTGGTGCAACCTCCATAGCACAGACACCAGCTCATCAATTCAGATCCAAAGTTCCTCATGTTGCAATCACTTACTACAAATGTGCATGCAGGGAGAGAGCAAGCTAATGTTTCGAGTCCAGACGACTCTTCATCAGAGTTGACATGAAATGCGTTGAAGAGTCATCTAGACTCAGAATGTTAACTTGCTCTCTCTCCATGGATACTGCCTGACCTGATGTTATTTCCAGCATTTTTTGTTTTCAGTACAGATTCCAGCATCTTCAGTAATTTGTTCTGACAGAAATGTGCTCACTCAGAATCATATTGGTATCCAATAGCTTACACTTACTGCAGCAGCAACAATTCACCTGCCTGCCATCACTACCATATGCGATTTAACTTTTAAATTAATTACTTTAGATTCCTTGCATTTCCCACTTTACTGTAACAATATTTTGTTTTTACAAACCAAAGTGAAAAAAATCACTAATATCAATCTAAAACTTAACTACCATGTATACTCATGTAAAAATCAAATTTTTACACTATTTTTAAGGTTAAATTTCTGGGATCGACTTTTACATGCCACTTTTGAGGGGCTGAAATTCATGCTACAGTCCAAAATACCATATCATTACCAGAAGCCCAATTAATCTCTAAACAAATAAAGAAAAAAAAACGAGTTATGATAAGCTGAGCTGCACAACAAGGTAGGTTGTCAACTGACTCTGACCTGATGCATCTTAAACTTGCGCACCAGATTGGTGTGAATTGTACATCAAAACACATATTAGTATGATAAAAAATAATTTCCTCATTGTAAATTTATGTACACAATAATACCTTGACTTAGAAATATTAATCTGTCATCTGTGAAGAACGAGGGTCAACCTTTTGCACAAGGTATATGGAAAATTCCAAATTTTTGAGCCAAAAATAGGGGGTTGGAGAACCCCATTTTGGAAAAAAAAAGGCAGGTGCTGCAATCCAAGGTAGATAGGCAGGAGGCTGGGAGAATACAGCAAGCCAGGCAGCATCAGGAGGTAGAGAAGTCGATGTTTTGGGTGTAACCCTTCTTCAGGGCTGGGTGTGGTTGTAGGGGGAGTTGCAGATAAAGGGGATGGGGCAGGGGCAAGCTGGTGAGGTGAGGATAGGTGAAGACAGGTAGAGGGTACAACGTGGGTGGTCGATGGGAGGAATGATTCCAGTAGGTGGCTGAGAGGAATGGAAGGGACAACTTTTACATGAGATTGACTTTTACTCGAGTATATACAATAGTTATTTTATAAGAAGAGAGAAGAAAAACACCAGAATGCTAACCACAAAATCAAGACCCTACATTTACTTCAAAGACTAGGAATATTTATCAAACCTGTTCATCGATCAGCTGTTTGCTCTCTGTTCATACTGTGACTTGTGACATTACTCAACCACTGGCCTCAGTGCAGGAAGGCTTCTTGATCCTCTTCCACTTACCTCTAACTCTGCAGCGTTTACTTGTTGCAATAAACCGGAGTAAAGAGTCACTGTCTCCCTTTGCACTGAATTTCCACTTAGAACCAAACTTCCAACAGTGTACCTTCTATACTCACTTGTCCTTCATCGCACCCTGCTGAAATCTCCTCAAACTGACTTGTGTCCCTTATCCCCAGATCTCTCACTGCATGCAGCTGTGAATGAAAGGGAAACTACTGAGCAGAACGGAATGAGGGGGGTAAAAGGAAGCAGTGAACTTCAGGCAGGAAATGGAGAAGACAGAGGTTAAGAGAGGTAGTGAGGGGGAGGGAGATAGAAAGGGAAAGTGGGAGGGAGCTAGGGAAAAGTAGTGAGATGGACAGGTAAGGAGAGGGAAGTAGAGAGCAGGAGATGAGTAGAAAAAGCATTATACTATGTTGTTAAAAACAGTAAATTACTAAGTACTAAATTCTTAAAGGGACTAAGGAATTAAGAATAGTAAGTGAGAAAGATTGGTAAGAATGTTAAGAGTAGTAAATAAGAGTTAGTAATAAAGAGGAGTTTTGGATTTGTTACGTTCAAATGAACGAACAGGTTTTCAATATAAAAATTATAGATCAAGAACATAGCCCATCCTTCTTACATGGGGTTACATTCTTACGGGAAGGTGATTTTTGTTCTGCCTATTGCGTTTCTGGAACTTATTCAGAGTGCCAACTGAGGGATAGCCATACTAACTTCATAATTACAGCTAAGTACCTGCAACCAATAGATCAGTTTGAAGCATCAACAGATAATGTATCAAAGATCTGCCTTCAGGCAGAGCACATAGGAATGAATCCATCCACAGTGACAGGGAGTAAGGACTTTCATATCATCAGTTGCAATGTAAATCATGTAGACAGGGAAGATTTCAACTGCTTTTGTTCCATAGTGCTTTGACAGAACAGTGAGGATTTTACCAAAGCAGTGTAGCTAAATGGCAGTCTTGTTTGTGCTAATATATAATGCTCTGGGTTTGATTTTTACAGGATTTCAGCAGATATATGTTTATCTAGCTTACCCGCAACAAGATTTGTTTTACAAAGCAGTATAATGGAGGTATTGACAGCAGTGGCTTTCTGACTTAGTGTTCTGTCAAGCAACCGCTGTGGGACAGGCAATGCCTTGGTTTAAAGTTTTTGCCTGGATCATGGTGTTTCTGATATACTGCAGCACTTCCTCTGTGCTGCCTTTCAATGTCAGTATGCTCAATTCTTTGGAATGGTACAGGAACCCGCAACCATCTCACCCAAAAGTTAGAGCTATGAACTAAGCAATGTGGCACTGACATTGTATTATAGCCTAATAAATTCATTGAGAAAATTATCATAGGAAGTTCACTGATGTAATAAGAAACTGCTTATCCCAGAGCTAAAAACATTAAACTGTTTGGCCTTTAATATTTTTTATATTTATTCATGGGATGATGGTGCTGCTGGCAATGCTAGTATCATCACCTGTCCCTAATGTCCTGGGGAAGGTGACAGTGAGCTGTGGTTCATGTGGTACAGACATAGCCACAGTGCTGTTAGGGAATATGATCCAAGATTTTGACCCTATAACAGTGAATAAACATTAATACAGTTCCAAGTCAAGTGCATGGCTTTGAGAGAAACCTTCAAGCACTGGTATTCCCATGTACCTGCTCCCTTCTCCTTCTAGATGGTAGAGGTCACAGGCTTGAAACATGCTATCAAAGGAGCCTCTGTGAGGTCCTGCAGTGTATTTGTACATAGTACACACTGCTGCCACTGTATATCAGTGATGAAGGGAACTGTGTGTTGAAGATGGGGGATGGGTTGCCAATTAGGTAGGCTCCTTTGTTAGAATGGTGTCAAACTTCTTCGGTGTTCTTGGAGCAGCATTTATCCTGGCAAATGGAGAGTATGTTCCTGAATTGTACCTTATAGATGGTGGACAGGCATTGGGGAGGTAGGAGGAAGGTACTGAAAACAGAATTCCTAGCCTGAGTTTATATGGCTGGTTCAGTTCAGTTTGTGAACAGTGATATATCTAAATGTTAGTGATAGGGATATCAATGACGACAATGCCATTGCATGTCAAGGGGAGATAATTCAATTTCCTGTTGTGGGAAATGGTCATTGTCTGGCATTTATAATGGCAGGAGACTGTTGACCACCTATCCAGGCTCAAGCTGAAACATCGTCTAGGGCTTGTTATACACCATACAAACTACAACTGAATCTGAGAATTTCAAATAGTTCTATTGAATTAAGTTAACAAGCTATCAAATAACCACATCACTAAAAAACCGTATCAGCAAACATTTTAATCTCTTCTTCACACTCTTTGATCAATATACAAAGATATTTTTCAATGCATGTTTTATCTGATTTTGTGAACACTTGTGGTGAATGCTGCTTCTGTCTGCTTCTATACAATAATGTCTAGCTCAAGCTGGTCACTACCAGTTAGATTCCGGAGCTTGTCACTCGATAAGTACATTGTCAATTGCTGCTGGGAATTTACAATTAGAAACAACTGCATTCATTTCTAAGGTTACAGCTAGTGATTCATATCAGATTCTGTCCCAGCCTGTTGATTCCAAACCAATTCAAACAGTATGTTTATAATAAACATGGATTATTTGAATTAAAATTTAGATTGAACACAGACAGGTCTGTAAGCTTTTCACTGGGATGAAAACAAGTATTTGACTGAGACCAGCTAAATTTTGAACAATTCTAGGAATCACACAATGTGATATGCACTTTTGGCATTTTACTTCAAGAGTAGTCGTGAGACGAACAGTAGTTATTCTCAGTTTGGAACTTCCAGACTCAGCGTGTGTGTCGATATCATGCAGTTCCTATCCAACACACCATGATGGCTCTCTAATACACCAACAATATACTTGTCCACAGTTCAGGACCTCAATCAAACCGAAGAAGTGGGAAATGGTACAGCTCAGAAAGGGACACTTTGACTCATTGTGGCTGTGTTATTACACACAATATGGTTAGCTTAATTTTAATTTATTGTTTAATATTATTATTTCCCCACACTATATTACTGTTCTTACTTAGCATTTAGGGAAAAAAAACATAGAATTGGTATTATGGATACAGTTCTCACTTGGATTTTGTTTTCACAGTTAATTCAATTTTTGTTTTGCTTTTAAAAGAATCGCCCCTGAATTTTATTCCCATGTCTTATCTTTTTTTTAAGAATGTACTAATTATTTATTGTGGACAATGAACTGTTTTACTACTTGCAGTAATCCACTATTTTCAGTTCTTTTAAATTACCTTTTTTCATTTGTTCTCAAGCAATATGTTCTAAAATAATGTGAGCAACACCTCAGTTTGGATAGCTCTGGGATGAGCTTTTGCTTATTTCTAGGAATTGCTTGCGGTTGACCATTCAGCACCACGTCACACTGAGCACAATGTGTGGACAGAACATTAACAAAATGTACAGGATAGTCGTTGTGGAAATAGTCAGAGCTTGATACCAGTGTGTATCATAACAGTGTGACAACCCTGATTCTTTCCATACTGGGGTTGATGTTTGATCTGGTTCATTAGTAGCGAGGTTACAGAAATAAAACCAAAGCAGGAAATACTAACAATGTAAGAAATTTGGTTGGCACTTATTAGGGTTGCAACTAAGAGTGAAGATTTATAAAAGAAGGTTATCACTTTTTTTATTCTGAAAGAGAAGCATGTTGGGTTCTCATTAGTTTTTATTAATGGAGCTCAAACCTTTTAACATCTGTACTGTACCTCCATTGTGGACAAGTCCTTCTTCAGATAAGGTAACCAAACAAATGGAATGGTTTTAAATTGCTGGTGAAATCATAACAGCATATGCTCGGCTGTAACAATTCTATTACATTCTCATTACACACACTCCAGATAAAACATCCCAACTTCACTGTTCTTCTCACCATGAAATAGATTCACTGGTCATTTACTTTTGCTGCTGTTCTTGATCACATAATGTTCGTCATAACATTTTGCAAATAAAGTATTAAAATTGAAGTGTGTTGGGACATTTTGAAGTGATGACCGATACAAATTAAATGAAAATTCTTTCTTTGATACCATGACCAGCTCTTCAAGTGCAGTTCAGGTCTTTACCCGTAACTTTAGGATGAGGTGAACAATTGTACAGCCTGGCAATTCATTGCCCAATACAGCTTAACAACTTTCCACAGCTTGCCACTCCCCAGAGTGCTCTCATTCTGCTGTGAGCATTTTGGAATGCAAGAACAACTAAAAGATTAATTTTCGATTTTATTAAACTCTGTGTCAGACATGACTTTCCTGCAATCTCCCAGCTCTAAATGTGTCACATTCTTGGGCTTCTTTGCCTCCAAAAGGTGATCTGCATCCTTCCCATTCCAAATCCTCTGAATTGTTCTGACTCCAGATGATGGTAATGCAGGAGAAGTCAGACTCCAGTGTGCAACCAGACTTAATAGATAAGAACTTTAATTTTTTTTCCTGCTAACAATGGAGGTCAATAACTGAACAAATTTACAAGAGGTTATGAATGTACTTTTAATAAATTAACACAGTTTATTATAAAATCGATAACTGAACTTTACTACACATAACAGATCTGTTTGAAACAAACTTACAACAAATATCAGAAAGTCATTTCAACTCTTTTACCCCAATACTAACCTCACAGATGTCAAAACCTGAGTTAAGGCCACCCTTGGCTTTAAGCTGAAAAAGCTGGTCCAGCTAGCACTGCTGTAATTAGGTTCTTTCTTGGCAAATCTCTGTGCATTCACTTGATATTATGCCCTTCAGTTAATGAATTTCCCGAAGACCTTTGAACAAGTTGCTAACTCAGCTCACTGTTAGTACCAGACATGTGTTCTTATTCATACCTTTAACAGCTTTGTAGGAGGTCTTCCTCAGGAGACCTCCATAGTCTTATGCTTTTGGAGTTCTCTTCTCAGTAACTCAGGATGTCTCCCCGGCCCATGCTGCCTGTTTTGGAGACTGCTGATCGCAACACCTCTGCTGTTGTAGAACTCCTCTTTCTAAATGATTCCATTTTTGAGTACCTCCACGTTTCTCCAATCTCTCTATCACTTCATAACACTCACTCCCTCCATGAATCATGTCCCCAGATCCCCTTTGAATCCAGGTTCTCAACTAGTCTGGTCTTCATGTGCATTTCTTTTCTGGGTTGAGGTGCCCCAAGTTGTGACAGTTCCAGATATCACCCCCAAAATATCCTTGGTGAGGGAGCATAAACAGGCTGTGTTTCCTTATTCACCCACCCTTTGCTTAGTCACAACAAAGAAAATTTACAGTTTCACCATGTCTCTCATCGAGGCTGTTGTCCTTTCTTCCATCATGTTCACAGTCTGAGACAACTCCTAGGAGATTATAAATAGAAACTGGAAGAACTGTGGTTGTTGTAAATCAGAAACAAAAACAGAAGTTGCTCGAAATGTTCAGCACATCTGGTCACTGGACCCAAGATGTTAACTTTGATTTCTCTTCACAGACGCTGCTAGACTTGCTAAACTTTTCCAATAACTTCTGTCTTTGTGCCTAGGAGATTATAATTCAGTTTACATTGCATTTTTCCCTTTGAAGTCCACTCCTTTGAAGCTTGCTTGGTGCCTTATAAGGTGTGACATTCCTGGGTCTCTCTCTCTCTCTCTCTCTCTGTCCAGTCTGCATCTAAAATTAAATCCACAGTTGTTTTCTTTCTATCAGTCCTCTTAAAAACAAAAACGTGTTGGAATTAAAGTTCGATATGTCCATAGGTGATCTCAGGTCATGACCTATAGTCATGACATCACTGATGGAGATTAATAATACAGTGCTCCGGAAAAGCAGTGCTATGATGCAGTGTGGGAGGGGGGAAGGTCATTGTTGCTACAGCACAAGCAGAGATAGTATCACCATAGACCTTCCGTTAATCAATAATGATTAACACCAGGGGGTGATAGTTTGATTGTCTCTTACTGGAGATAGACAATGTCTGGCATTTGTGCAGCACAAATGTTACTTGTGAGCCAAAGCCTGGATATTGTCCAGATCTTGTTACGTTTGAACATGGACTGCTTCAATATCTGAGGAGTTGCAAATGGTACTGAAAATTGTACAATTATTGACGGACATCCCTACTCTGACCTTATTGTAGAGGGAGGGTCATTGATGAAGCAGCTGAAGGTGGTTGGGCCTAGGACATTAACCTGAGGAACTGCTGAAGAAATGTTCAGAAGACAAGATGCTTGACCTCTAACAACCACCACTATCTTTCTCTGTGTCAGATATGACTCCAATTCATGGAGAATTTGTTTCCTTATACTCATCCAGGCTTTTAAATTAGTGACAAGTGATTATCCATTGTCATTTAATTGATTAAAGGAAAAAGTAAAAAGGAAACCTCGGCAACATTGTTGTAAATCTTTTCTGGCTTACAATGTAGTGTATACCTTTTCCTCAGAGCTGTAGGTTTCTTCTGCTCCTGCCTATCTTCTGTCAGGTCTGAACTGGTTTCATAGAGTCAAAGAACCCACCACAGTGTGGAAGCAGGCTATTCAACCCATTAAGTCCAAACTGACTCTCTGAAGAGCACCTGACCCAGACCCACACCCTTATCCTATCTCTGTAACCCTGCATCTTCCCATGGTTAATCCACCAAGCCTAGACATCAGTGGCAATATAGCATGACCAATCCACTTAATATTTGAACTGCAGGAGGAATCCAAAGTACCCGGAGGAAACCCATGCAGACAGTCACCCAAAAGGGTGGAATTGAACTTGGGTCCCTTGGCTCTGTAAGGCAGCAATGCTAACCACTGAGCAACCGTGCCATTTCAGTGTCAAATACTAACGTAGTCCTCAGTGCTGAGTTTTGTTGCGTGGCTTTGTGGGATATGTTGTAACCAGCAACCAGCAGCATTTGTTTCTCTTAAGATCTTCAGGGTTACCAGGATGTCTTCAAAATGTTTTTTCATTGAATCCCTACATTCTGATTTCCTTTATTTGGCACCAAATTGTGCTGGTCAGCACTGCTCACTATTTTGTGGTGGGAATCTATCATTGCCATCAGGTTCTGTTGAATTCCTTCAATGAAATAATGCAGAGTGAGATTGAAATCTTTCTGGTCTAAAGGGAAGAGTCTCCTTGAATAAATAATATTAAGTTCATTGTAGTACAGCAACTACTTACAGATTCTATGAATATGAAACCTCATTTACGGTCAAGACAGTGAGGAATATGTGAGACTCAGATCAGTTTCCTACACACGTAATGAAGGGTGTAGAATTTATATCTTATCAGAATATCAATTTTGGAATTTGTTTACATCATTGAGAATTTTCTTCAAAAGAGAGTCATAGAATCATAGAGATGTACAGCATGGAAACAGCCCCTTCAGTCCAACCCGTCCATGTCGACCAGATATCCCAACCCAATCTAATCCCACCTGCCAGCACCCGACCCATATCCCTCCAAACCTTTCCTAGTCATATACCTATCCAGATGCCTTTTAAATGTTTCCAGCCTCCACCACTTCCTCTGGCAGCTTATTCCATACACGTACCACCCTCTGCATGAAAAAGTTGCCCCTTAGGTCTCATTTATATCTTTCCCCTCTCACCCTAAACCTATGCCCTCTGGTTCTGGACACCCCCACCCCAGGGAAAAGGGGTCTATTGTCTATTTATCCTTTCCATGCCCCTTATGAATTTATAAACCTGTCTAAGGTCACCCCTCCGCTTCCGACACTCCAGGGAAGACAGCACCAGCCTGTTTAACCTCTCCCTAAAGTTCAAATCCTCCAATCCTGGCAACATCCTTGTAAATCTTTTCTGAACCCTTTCAAGTTTGAAACATCCCTTCAATAGGAAGTAGACCAGAATTAGATGCAATACTCCAAAGGTGGCCTAACCAACATCCTGTACAGCCGCAACATGACCTCCCAACTCCTGTACTCAATACTCTGATCAATAAAGGAAAGCATACTAAACGCCTTCTTCACTATCCTATCTACCTGCACTCCAAGGTCTCTTTGTTCAGCAACAGTCCCCAGGATCTTACCATTAAGTGTATAAGTCCTGCTAAGATTTGTTTTCCCAAAATGCAACATTTCACATTTATCTAAATTAAACTCCATCTGCCACTCCTCAACCCATTGGTCCATCTGATCAAGATCCCATTGTAATCTGAGGTAACCTTCTTTGCTGTCCACTACACCTCCAATTTTGTTGTCATCTGCAAACTTACTAACTATACCTCTTATGCTTGCATCCAAACAATTTATATGAGTGACGTAAAGTAGTGGACCCAGCATCAATCCTTGTGGCACTCCACTGGTCACAGGCCTCCAGTCTGAAAGACAACCCTCCACCACCATCCTCTGTCTTCTACCTTTGAGCCAGGTCTGTATCCAAATGGCTAGTTCTCCCTGTAGTCCATGAGATCTAATCTTGCTAACCAGTTTCCCCTGAGAAACCTTGTTGAATGCTTTATTTAGATTAGATTAGATTCCCTACAGTGTGGAAACAGGCCCTTCGGCCAAACCAGTCCACACTGACCCTCCGAACAGTAACCCACTCAGACCCATTTACCTTCTGACTAATGCTCCTAACACTATGGTCAATTTATCATGGCCAATTCACCTGACTTGTACATTTTTGGACTGTGGGAGGAAACCGGAGCACCTGGACAAAACCCACGCAGACAGGTGAGAATGTGCAAACTCCACACAAACAGTCACCCAAGGCTGTAATCAAACCTGGGACCCTAGTGCTGTGAGGCATCAGTGCTAACCACTGAGTCACCAAGCCACCTTGAAGTACATATGGATCACGTCTACTGCTCTTCCCTCACCAATCTTCTTCGTTACTTCAAAAAACTCAATCAAGTTTGTGAGACATGATTTCCCATGCACAAAGCCATGTTGACTATCCCTAATCAGTCCTTGCCTTTCCAAATACATGCAAATCGTGTCCCTCAGGATTCCCTCCAACAACTTGCCCACCATCAATGTCAGGCTTGCCGGTCTATAGTTCCATGGCTTGTCCTTACCACCTTTCTTAAATAGTGGCACCATGTTAGCCAACTTCCAGTCTTCCGGCACCTCACCTGTGACTATTGATGGTACTCCAGAATAAAGAGGAAATTGTAGTATTTTGTCAGAAATCAGATTCAAATAGTCTTCATGGAAGATGTTTACATTGTTGGGTTTATGGCATGTAGGATGTCAGGCTTAACTTGGTAGTGGTGGGAAATCCTTCCCTATCATAGGCCAAAGAAGTGCAGAGGCAGAAATCGCACCCTTTCCGATCAATCAGAGGTCGGCAGTCATTCATTACCTCACAGCGCCACCAGGAAGGCAGTGGATGCTGGTATGACATTCGCCCACTGGTCGATAAATTAAGACAGGAAATGGGGGATGAGGTCAAAGGGTGGGAATCATCAGCACAGTCAGCAGTCCCTTCTCAACATTGTATCTGTCAACAAGCCCCAGAACACCTTCAAGGAAAGACCATGACCTGAAGAAGGATTACACCCAAAACGTTAATGTCTCCATCTCCTGACGCTGCCTGACTTGTTGTATTCTTCCAGCCTCCTGCCTGTCTACTTTGGATTCCAGCACGTGCAGTTTTTTTTGTCCCCAACACCCATAGCTGCCCGGACATCTGACAATTTTTCCTTTCTGGGTTTCTTAACTGGCAAGCATCCAGAAACCTGCTGGGTGGGTGGCAACACGAAGATATGAAATGGGGATTAATTTCTCTCTTCAGAGCCTCTTGTGGTAGTGGGACAGGAACGTCATCTACGGGCCTTCCCACCACAGACTGTACTGAGGCCTTGGTGTGAAGATGCCAGACTTGCCATCCTCCCACCTGATCAAATGCTCCCCAGCCACAAAACCCCAAGAAGGGTATGGGCATTAAATTCCATCAATGGTTCTAACCGGCAAATAAGACACCAGCAGAGATCATCATACGTCTTCAGCAAGGGACAACACCACAAGTGGTACTTGTAGGTGGGCCACCTTTCCTGTAATGCCTCTTGTTGAGCTATTACAAGAAATGCAGCAGATAATCTCATCCAACAGCAAAATTTTGATTCTGTATTCTCTATTCTCGACACCTCTCACAGATGGGAAGATGCCAATCTCCCTCTCTGGCTTCTCTCTGTCTTGCCTGTGCTGCCCGAAATGTCGATTTCGCTGCTCCTTGGATGCTGCCTGAACTGCTGTGCTCTTCCAGCACCACTAATCCAGAATCTGGTTTCCAGCATCTGCAGTCATTGTTTTTACCTTATTATCTCCCTGTCCCTTGTATCTGTGTACATAAGATGGGTTTATATTGTCCACATCAAGCTTCCACTTTGTGTTGCAACTGTGCCACATGCATCAATCAGAGATCATTCCAGGGATGATTGGCATGAGGCTATTGTGCAATCAATTCCCATGACAGAAATGCTAGCCCATGGTGCATCGCACCTGGAACAGAACAGAACTGGAAGTAACTAGTCTGACTGAACTTGGTGGAATTTACCACAGAACAAGTTATTCTCGTACCTCAAAAATGTGTTAACGTGTCAACACACTAGCAAGTTGGTACAAGCTGGTAGAACCTGCAGGCTGTACATGTCTAATTGTAAAATGATGAGTGTTGGCAAGATGATTCAATCTATCAGCAGCAAAAATTGTTAGCACATCATAGGTAAGGAGAGTCACAGAGATCGAAAGCACAGAGAAAGGCCCTCTGGTGATCGTGTCTGTGCAGATCAACAACAACCACCTCACTATTCTAATCTCATTTTGTAAAGTTTATACTTTTAACACTTTGCTGATAGCTTTTTATGGTGTTTTCTCAAATACCGTAGATCATTTTCAGAAGGAAGACACTATCTTCAATCTAAACTGTTCAACAGGACTTTTTTTCAGATTTCTGTTAAATAATTGATACTTTAAATGAAATTATGAAAGATTAAGGAGTATTAGCGTGAGTAAACACTTAATCTTTTTTCTATGTTTTTGAATCACACTCAGTGACTGACCAAAGCTAAATGCAAAATATCTCATGTCATTTGATTCTGCTAATGGAAGCAACAATCCTTAGTTACCCAAAGTGACTAGAACTAGGCAACAAAACATAAGAGTATTTATTTGTTATCACTAATATTAGGATTCTGGATCAGAAGCAGAGGAAAAATCTGTCAAAATGTTTTTTGACAGCCAGTTACAGGTTGACATAAGCAAAACCTTGCCTTATCTGTTAGGAAAATAGGCTTGCAGAAATAATGTTTGAGGAAGATAAATATTTGGCACATAAACTGCTGTGACCACATTTGAAGGTAGACAGCATGAAATGAAACAAAACTTGTACATTAATGCCCCCTGTAGGACACAGCGCGGGACAGCATTAAGAAAAGGATTTGTGGGATAAAGTGACCATATACTAAGATTATACAACTAACAAGATAATATAGTCTCAAAAAGACAGTCACAAATCTGTGCTTCTTATTTTGGTACAAATCTAGCTCTACTTCTGTGGTATTTTCCCAGATAGCATCTGCTGGTGTCCAGTGGTGTTCACCCCCTCCTCCAGTAAGTGATAAAGGCTGTTTAAACTACATCTGTGCCACCAAGTCTTCTTTGTCTTTACTTTGTTTTGGGGGTATTTGGTGATTGATGGGAGAGGATGCACTACTAGAGAGTATCTACAAAACTGGCACTGTTCTTTGATGGCATGAAGATTTATTGCAATAATAGCAATACAAACATCTACACTTAGTCAGGCATACTTAATAGAAGCAGTGGGAGTAGGTACAGATAAACTGTTCTCTCTGAAAGCTCAGTAGAGTTACTTGTCTACAATCAAAGACTGTGTGTGACATCAGTAGAATGGACGGAGTCAATGAACCATGGTCACTATTATCTTTAGCAATATTATCTCACATGGTATATCTTCCAACAGTTAACTTTCCTCATAGTTAGCCCATATACAATCACGTCTTCCATTATACTAAATTTACCACTGCTCCATCTCTCCCCAAGTCTCTGACTTCACGAACGCAAGAAGTTTAAATGTTTCACAATTTTCTCAAAACGTACTCTCTTCAAACTTGGATAAATAGCAGGATCCTTGCTCAAAGATTGATGACTAGGATGGCACTCATGTGTTTTACTGAGAGAGCATGGAACTGGCGTTGGATGAGATGCTAAACAGAAGTGCCCTTTATCCTCTCAGGGTGATGTAAAGAATCCAGTTACACTTTTGCAAAGAATAGGGGAGTTCTGATATCGTGACCAATATTTACACTCAGCTAAGCTGTAGAACTTTGTTACGTGTCTCATTCTTTGTCAAGGACTGCATTGAAAATGTACTTCATTGACCATAGAGCACTTAGGGATGTTCTGACATTATGTAAAAAGTACTGTGAAAGCAAATTCTTTCCAAGAGTATGTAAATTTATGTGGCCTTTGAATAAATAAAGATATGGTAATAGAATTTAATTAGAGATTGAATCAGACTACTTATCGTGTTGTCTATGGATGGACTGATCGAACTTCTCATCTGGACTGGCAAGAATCAGGTTTCCCCTCCAAAGGAATTAAATAGGGAATAAATGGATACATTTTCATTTCAAGGTGACAGCAAGTGTCTGACTGGACAGGCAGGGAATCACACATCCTAGTTTATAATGGATTCCATTGATGGAGTTTTAGAGAGAACTGCATGATGTGGGCGATGGCCAGAAAGGTGGCAGAATCATGTGAGAAATCTGATGAGGCCCATCTTCAAGTTGAAAGCATCTCATGCCATCTTTTTTTTGTTTTTAATGAGCAGCAAGACAAGTTTCTCACTCGGTAGCAGCAAATTACCAGTCATGGGGGTCTTTTTTTAATTAAATGCTTTATTGAGGGTTTCTTGAAACAGTATGTGGACAGTCCAACCAGAAAAGGTGCCATATTGGACCTTGTATTGGCTAATGAGCATGGCCAAGTGACTGACCTTTCAGTGAGAGAGCACTTTGGAAACAGCAATCACAATTCCTTAAGTTTTAAGATGACTATGAATAAGGATAAGTCAGAACCTTGTGGGAAGGCATTAAATTGGGGAAGGCAAATTCAGTATTAGTCAGAAGGTAGGCAGTGTTAATTAGAAGGAGCTGTTATCAGGCAAGTCCATACTTGATGTGTGGGAATCGTTTAAAGTCCTGCTGATGAGAGTTCAAGACCAACAAAGTAAAGGACTCTTGGGTAATGAAGGGAATTTAGTTAAAAGGGAAAAAGAAACATATGCAAGATTTAGGAAGTTACAATTGGACAGGGCCTGTGAGAAATATAAAGAAAGCATGAAAGTACTCAAGAGGCAAATTAGGAGAACAAGAAGGGGTCATGATATGACCTTGGCAAGTAGAGTTACAGGGAGTCCCCCCAAGGCATTGTATGCATACATCCAAAACAAGAAGATAACTAGGGTGAAGGTTGGGCCGCTCAAGGATAAAGGAGGGAACCTATGCTAGGAGGCAGAGGGTGTGAGTGGGATCCTAAATGAGTTCTTTGCATCGTTATTCACTCAGGAGGAGGAATTGGAGGATAGTAAGATTATTGTGGAGCATGCTAATATGCTAGGGCATTTTGAGATCAAGAAATAAGTGGTGTTGGATCTCATGGAGAGGATTATGTAGATAAGTCTCCAGGGCTTGATGGAATCTACCCCATGTTAATGACAGAGGCATGAGAAGAGATTACTGGGGCCTTGACCAAAATCTTTGTGTCCTCACTGGCCACTAGAGAGGCCTGGAGGACTGGTGAGTAGCTAATGTCGTTCCTCTTTTCAAGAAAGGAAATAGGGAAAATGCAGGGAACTATCGACTGGTGAGTCTCACTTCGGTGGTTGGGAAGTTACTGGAGAGAATTCTTAGGGATAGGATTTATGCACATTTGGAAAAGCTTGCCCAAATTAGGGGCAGTCAGCATAGCTTTGTGCAGGACAGGTCAGGTCTTACGAACTTGATTGAAAATTTCAAAGAGTGGACAAATGTGGTCGATGAGGGTAAAGCAGTGGATGTTGTCTACATGGATTTTTGTAAGGCTTTCGACAAGTTCCGTCAGTGTAGACTTATCCAGAAGATTAAGATACATGGGATCCATGGTGACTTGGTCATGTGGGTTCAGAATTAGCTTGCCCATAGAAGGCAGAGGGTAGTGTTGGCTGGTTTTTTTTTAGGCTGGGGTCTGTGACAAATGGTGTCCTGCAGGGATCTGTACTGGGAGCTCTACTGTTTGTGATATAAATAAATGATAGAGTTGAAAATGTAGATGGGTGGGCTGGTAAGTTGCAGACAATACAAAGGTGGATGAGGTTGTGGATGGTGTAGGAGGTTGACAAAGGATACAATGGGATATAGATCACTTGAAGATATGGGCAGAGAAATGGCAGATGGCGTTTCATCCAGGTAAATGTGAGATGTTGCGCTTTGGGAGATCAAATGTTAAGGAAAAGGATCCAGTTAATGACAGGATCCTGAACAGCATTGGTGTACAGAGAAATCTTGACATTCAAGTCCATAGCTCCGTGAAAGTGACCACACAAGGAGATTGGGTGGTAAAGAAGCCGTATGGCATGTTTGCCTTTATTGGTCAGGGAATTGAATACAAGAGTCAGGATGTCATGTTGCAGCTTGATTAGACTTTGGTGAGGCCACACTTAAGAGTATTGCATTCAATTTTGGTCACCACATTACAGGAAGGATGTGGAGGCTTTGGAGAGGGTGCAGAAGAGGTTTACCAGGATGCTGCCTGGATTAGAGTGTATGAGTGAGAAGGAGAGGCCCAAAAAACTCAGATTGTTTTCTCTTGAGCAACAGAAGCTGAGAGAAGACTTGATAGAAATCTATAAATTATGTGATGCGTAAATAGGGTTGACAGTCAGAATCTTTCTCCCAGCATTGAAATGTCTAATACTCGGGGGCATACAATTAAGGTGAGGGGGGGAACATTCAAAGGAGACATGAGGGGCAAGTTTTTTACATAGAGAGTGGTAGGAGTCTATAACGCACTGACAAGGATGGTGGTGGAGGCAAATACAATAGAGGCATTTAAAGGATTTTTAGATAAGCACATGAATATGCAAGGAACAGAGGGATATGGACCAAAGGCAGGCAGAAGGGAGTAGTTTCATTTGGCATCATGTTCAGCACAACAACGTGGGCCGAAGAGCCTGTTCCTGTGCTCTACTGTTCAATGTTCCATGTTCTGTGACACCACAATGTGCCTCTTTAATATTGAGATTTCTATCTTACTGAACATGCTAAGCAAGCTAAATGTTGAGACTTCCCAATATTGAAGTCAGAGTGGGGGCCTGTGCACCTCAGCACATCCCCTGGTTGCGAAGAGCCTCCATGATGCTCAGCACTAAACCAGGGCTCAGTCCATGTCACAGGCCGTAGACAGCCCTTGTCCACACCCATTAGCATTTGGTATTTGCCAATGCCTCATAATCCTCATGACACCTCTTCAATCAATGTATTCAAGATGATAAAAGGTATGGATAAAATAAACATGGAGCGCATAATTCCCCTTGTTGGGGGGCGGGGGGGGGGAAGAGGTCATTGTCTTCGGATAAGGGGTAGCAAACTTATAACCGAGTTGAGGAGAAACTACTTCTCCCAAAGGATTGTGAATCTGTGGAATTCACTACCACAAAGTGAATGCTGGGACAGTGGGTAAATGTAAGGAGGAATTAGACAGATTTTTAATTGATAATGGGTTGAAGGGTTATGGCAGGAAAATCGGGGTTAAGAACACAGCAGAAAAAGATCCCAGCCTATTCGGATTATTGTCGGAAAGAAGGGAAAAATTGATACAAGAGTATGATCAATGGGGATGCAGATAGTTTTCCCAACCAAGACAAAGGATAAAAGTCTAAGTTTTTCCAACAAATGCATGTTTTCTCAGAAAGGTGCTATGTTGTTGTGTCCAGTCTAGGATGTATAATACTGCCATGGGAAAAGGTCAAGTACTGCAAAGAAATCAATGATATGTTTGAACTGCTTACCACCAACACTGCACCAAAGATCTACTGGGAGAAAGTGAGCACTGCAAATGCTGAGATCAGAGTCAAGAGATTAGTGCTGGAAAAGCCCAGCAGGTCAGGCATCATCCGAGGAGCAGGAGAATCGACGGTTCAGGCATAAGCTCTTCATCAGGATTCTCCTATTCCTCGAATGCTGCCTGACCTGCTGTGCTTTTCCAGCACCACACTCTTGACCAAAGATCTGCTGGTCAACCAGAGCCTGGCAACTCAATTGAGCAAAAGCACCAGTGGATAGGCAGTGACAACAGTCAGTATGACATCCACCTGAAGCACAGGATCACCATAGGATCCCAGACCACAGCTGAGTGGTGGCGAGGTTTGGAGAGGTGAGGTATTCATGGGGGGCGTAGGGGAAAAGTGTCAGCAGCAATGGAGTGAGGATGACTCACACTGAAGATCTTCTATCCGTGAATGGTAAATGAGTGGCTTTGGATGAGGTCCTCCTACCTGGGAGGCTGCTAGTTGATGCACATGGGTTTGCTCGATACGCTTGATACCAGCAGAAGTGGAGGAAGACCTTCATGTGGGCATTAATTGCCCACTTAGGGTATTCCATTGGTGCGGAGTGGAAAGGCGGTCTGTGGCCCTTTCTGTGATGATTGAATTAGTGTGGAGTTGGTGTCTTCCACCTGCTACCCCTGTCTTATTGAAAGCCACAACCCACCACCAAAACTGCCAGAGAAGAGGCCATTAACATCCACCCCAAGAGCTTCAGCTATCAGCATCTTCTCAGTTACTGGCATTGATTCCCTGTTCTGCAAATGTCTCAATTTTAGAAATTCCTATTCTTCTTTTCAAATGCACCCAGCATCTCAACCCTCTGAAATTCTGTAATTAGTGACTGTGATCTTAAATGCTCCATAGTTAGTGGGTGAGCTATTTATTAAAGATCTGGGATGTGGAACAAGCCTGAAATGGAGATGCACAGACATCTTTGGAGGATCGCAAGACTCCAGGAGTGAGCCCTAAGAAAGATTTGAAAATAAAAGAACATAGAACGTCGAACAGTACAGCACAGTACAGGCTCTTCGGCCCTTGATGTTGTGTCAGCCTTTTATCCTACTCTAAGATCAAATTAACCTATGTACCCTTCATTTTATTATCATCCATGTGCATCCAAGAGTTGCTTAAATGTCCTTAATGTCTCTGACTTTACTTCCACTGCTGGCTGTGCATTCCACACATCACTCTCTGTGGAAAGAACCTGCCTCTGACATCTCCCCTGAACCTTCCTCCAATCATCTTAAAATCATGCCCACTTGTAATAGCCATCTCCACCCTGGGAAACAGTCTCTGGCTATCCACTCTATCTATGCCTGTCATCATTTTGTACACCTGTGTCAAGTCACCTCTCATTCTTCTTCGCTCCAATGAGAAAAGCTCTAGCTCCCTCAACCTTTCTTCATAAGACAAGCCCTCCAGTCCAGGCTGCATCCTGGTAAATCTCGTCTGCACCCTCTCTAAAGCTTGCACATCCTTCCTATAATGAGGTGACCAGAACTGAACACAATATTTCATGTGTGGTCTAGCCAGGGCTCGATAGAGCTGCAGCAAAACCTTGTGGCTCTTAAACTCAATCCTCCTGCTAATGAAAGCCAACACAGCATATGCCTTCTTAGCAACTCCATCAACTTTGGTGGTAACTTTGAGGGATAAGATATTTCTTAACTAGTTATTTCTTAATGTAGGTCAACGAGTACAAAGGAGATAGTGGAACCAACCTGATATAAGTTCTCATTGGTCAGTAGAGTTTCAGATGGATACAGAAGCTTGAATACCTTCACCAACAGGTTCAAAAACAGCTCCATCCCTATTCTTATTAGACTGATCTGAAAATGTGTTGCTGGAAAAGTGCAGGGGCTTCTTCCTGAAGAAGGGCTAATGCCCGAAACATCGATTCTCCTGCTCCTTGGATGCTGCCTGACCTGCTGCGCTTTTCCAGCAACACATTTTCAGCTCTGATCTCCAGCATCTGCAGTCGTCACTTTCTCCTTATTAGACTGATGAATGGACCTCCCTAACTTCAAATAATTTTGAACTTAATGTTGATCTTAGTGAGTTTTGAGTTGATTTGTAGCTCAGGGTGAGGTTTTGGATGTAGGTTTGCTCACTGAGCTGGAAGGTTCATTTCCAGATGTTTTGTCACCTAGTAGGTAACATCTTCAGTGGGCCTCAGGTGAAGCACTGCTGATATTTCCTGCTTTCCATCTATGTTTGAGTGTCTTTGGGTTGATGATGTAATTTCCTGTGGTGAAGTCACTTCCTGATCTTTTTCTCAGGGGGTGGTAAATAGGAAATGACATCACCACAGTGAATGACATCAACAACCCAAAGAAACTCAAACATATAAATAGAAAGTAGGAATTTTCAGCAGTGCTTCGTCTGAGGCACACTGAAGATATTACCTAGTAGGGTGACAAAATGTCTGGAAATGAACCTTCTAGCTCAGCGAGCAAACCTACATCCAAAATGTTGATCTTGCTTCGTGCGCCTCCTGTGCAGCTTTAACCTTGTATGCCTTGGTCTGTCTAAGCACCTTATGATCTGTGTGTCCTTGTTTGCTATGACCAGCCTGTATTGCTTGCAATACAGAATTTTTCACTGTGTTTAGTTACATGTGACTACGATAAATCAAATCAAATTAAGCTGATGGAGGATAGAAACTAAGAGGCCAGTGTGTTGGACTCACCAAATCCAGAAGTAATAAAGGCAGGGATGACGGCCTGTTACAGTTGTTGTTCAGCTTTTCTATGCAACTGGAATAACAGGGACAACAGTGACAATAGGGCATCTTTACCCTTCAGCGTTCAACTTTGCAGATGTTCCCATCTCTGTTGTAACACTAACTGAGTGGAACTCCAATTTGAAACTTGGTGTTCATGTGGAATACACTTCATTACAATGCTAATAGCAACTTTTACAAAAATAATAGAAAGCTTTAATAAGGAGCCTAAATTCCAAGACTCAAATTTTACTATCTTAAATGCCACTGCCAAATTTAACTATTCAATGTATGACAGTTTCGGACAGAAGCCAAGTGAAACAGTTAATTTAACAGGAGAGAAGCAACATTCTTTTTGGCAATAAAAGAACGTGTTCAGAATTTGGAACTCAGGATTTCAATAAATGATGCACTTATTGTCAGGATTTGAAATGGGCTGTTAAAAGTGTAAAGCCTTATCTACAATGCTTTATATTTTGTTGTAATTTCTTCAATGTGCAATATCACATTTCACTTTTATCTCAATGCAAGATTCCATACACTCAAATGCTCAAGGTCTTTCTCTTAAATCTGGCATATATAGTTAGAGTGATAGCTTTTACAACAGTCATCTGGCTGATGGCAATTTGCTTGTCCAGCATATTTGCAATTGATTAAAAGTTGCCTAAAGAAATAAATTAGATATTGCATTTGACTTACAGTGAAATAGAAAATCAGACCGCAATGTGGTACGGATTTGTAGTTAGTTAATCCATGACCTTTATATCTCACGTGTCCATTCCCAAAGTTCTTTAAAAAGCAAATGAAAGGTCGGGGATCTGAAAAGTTAACTCTATTGCCTTTCACAGATACTATCTAACTGGCAATCCCAGAATTTTCTCTTCGTATCCCAAAATATTTTGTTTCCAGGTGATTTGATAAAGTATATCATGTTAATATTGTGAATATGACCAGAAGTAAAAGGACAATAAGGCTCCTTTCAATAGGGTGTAAAGCAGAGTCAAGATTGGGTTCATTGAGTTCAAGAAAAACTGGAAATAAGAGACCACTCGAGAAATTAACTGAGAGGGAAAGGAGCAAAGATACAGTTAATAACTGGAAAAATATAGCAAATGGAAACTATGCAGGAAAAAGCCCAGGGAGCAGACAGTGAGACACTGATCCCATACAAAGAGCAGACAGTGAGACAGACTCAGCACTGAGACCAGACACTGAGACACTGATCCCATACAGACAGCAGACAGTGAGACTCTGACCCCACACAGCGAGACACTGAACCCCCACACACAGAGAGCAGAGACACAGACTCCACACAGACAGCAGAGAGTGAGACAACGACCCCCACACAGACAGCAGACAGTGAGACACTGACCACCACACAGCGAGCAGAGAGTGAGACACTGATCCCACACAGAGAGCAGAGAGTGAGACACTGACTCCACATAGAGAGTAGACAGAGACGCTGACCCCACATACAGAGCAGTGAGACACTGGCCCCACACAGACAGCAGACAGTGAGACACAGACCCCACATAGAGAACAGAGAATGAGACACTAAGACCCACACAGAGAGCAGAGAGTGAGACACTGACTCCACATAGAGAGTAGACAGAGACGCTGACCCCACATACAGAGCAGTGAGACACTGGCCCCACACAGACAGCAGACAGTGAGACACAGACCCCACATAGAGAACAGAGAATGAGACACTAAGACCCACACAGAGAGCAGACAGTGAGACACTGGCCCCACACAGAGAGCAGAGAGTGAGACACTGACCAACCCCCCCCCCCCCCACCCCCACCACACACACACACACACACACACACACACAGCAGACATTGAGACACAGATCCCACACAAACAGCAGACAGTGAGACACTGACCCCCACACAGACAGCACAAGGTGGGACACTGACCCCCACAAAGAGAGCAGAGAGTGAGACTCTGACACCTACAATGAGAGCAGACAGTGAGATACTGACCCCACACAGAGATCAGACAGTGAGACACTGACCCCACACAGAGAGCAGAGAGTGAGACACTAAGACCACACAAAGAGCAGACAGTGAGACACTGAACCCCATGCAGAGAGCTGACATTGTCTGCTGTCTGTGTGGTTTCTGTGACTCAATGTCAGCTCTCTGCATGGGGGTCAGTGTCTCACTGTCTGCTCTTTGTGTGGTCTTAGTGTCTCACTCTCTGCTCTCTGTGTGGGGTTCAGTGTCTCACTGTCTGCTCTTTGTGTGGTCTTAGTGTCTCACTCTCTGCTCTCTGTGTGGGGTTCAGTGTCTCACTGTCTGCTGTCTGTGTGGGTTCTGTGACTCAGTGAGACACTGAACCCCACACAGAGATCAGAGAGTGAGACACTGACCACCACGCAGACAGCAGTGAGTGAGACTCTGACACCCACACAGAGAGCAGTGATAAATTGACCCCCACAGAGAGAGCATACAGTGAGACACTGACCCCCAGACAAAGAGCAGACAATGATCTACTGAACACACACAAAGAGCAGACAGTGAGACAATGAGCCCCACATAGACAGCAGACATTGAGACACTGGCCCCACACAGACAGCAGACAGAGACACCAACCCCTACAAAGACAGCAGTGAGACACTGATCCCACACAGAGAGCAGAGAGTGAGACACTGATCCCACACAGAGAGCAGAGAGTAGACACTGACTGCATACAAAGAGCAAACAGTGAGACACTGACCCCACACAGAGAGCAGAGAGTGAGACACTGACCCCACACAGAGAGCAGAGAGTGAGCCACTGACCCCCTCACAGAGAGCTAACTGTGAGACACTGACCCCGACACAGACAGCACACAGTGAGACGCTGACCCCACACAGAGAGTAGAGAGGGACAATGACCACACACAGAGAGCCGAGAATGAGACACTGACCCCCACACAGAGAGCAGAGAGTGAGACACGGACCCCACACAGAGAGCAGAGAGTGAGACACTGACGCCAAACAGAGAGCTGAGAGTGAGACACTGACCACCACACAGAGAGCAGAGAGTGAGACATTGACTCCACACAGAGAGCAGAGAGGGACAATGACCACACACAGAGAGCCGAGAATGAGACACTGACCCCCACACAGAGAGCAGAGAGTGAGACACTGACTCCACACAGAGAGCAGAGAGCGAGACACTGATGCCAACACAGAGAGCAGAGAGCGAGACACTGATGCCAACACAGAGAGCAGAGAGTGAGACATGGACCCCACACAGAGAGCAGAGAGTGAGACACAGACACACACACACACACACACACAGAGCAGACAGTCAGACCCAGATGCAGTACTAAGTACAAACAGACCAGCACAGAACCTAGATGTGCGGATGGTGTGTCCTTTGCACAGCCCAGAGAGCAGATAGTCAGGTACAGACCCAGCCCAGAGAGCAGAGTCAGATACAGACCCAGCACAGACAGCAGAGTCAGATACAGACCCAGCACAGTGAGCAGGTAGTCAGATACAGGCACAGCCCAGGGAGCAGATAGTCAGATGGAGAACCAGCCCAGAGAACAGGTGGTCAGATACAGACCCAGCCCAGAGAGCAGATAGTCAGATACAGACAGCCCAGAGAGCAGAGTCAGATACAGACCCAGCACAGTGAGCAGGTGGTCAGATACAGGCAGAGCCCAGAGAGCAGATAGTCAGATACAGACAGCCCAGAGAGCAGAGTCAGATACAGACCCAGCACAGTGAGCAGGTGGTCAGATACAGGCAGAGCCCAGAGAGCAGATAGTCAGATAGAGAACCAGCCCAGAGAGCAGGTGGTCAGATACATACCCAGCACAGAGAGCAGAGAGTGAGATCCTGACCCCACACAGAGGGCAGAGAGTGAGACACAGACCCCCATAGAGAGAGCAGACAGTGAGACACTGACCTCCACACAGAGAGCAGACTGTGAGATACAGACCCCCATACGGAGGGCATACAGTGAGACACTGACCCCCACACAGAGCAGACAGTGAGAAACTGACCACCACACAGACAGCACAAGGTGAGACACTGACCACCACACAGAGCACAGAGAGTGAGACACTGACCCCCACACAGAGAGCCGAGAGTGAGACACTGACCCCCACACAGAGAGCAAAGAGAGAGAGAAAAACACTGACCACACACAGAGAGCTGACAGAGAGAGAAACACAGACCCCCGCACAGAGAGCAGAGAGAGAGAGAGAAACACTGACCACACACAGAGAGCAAACTGTGAGATACTGACCCCGACACAGACAGCACACAGTGAGACACTGACCCCCACACAGACAGCAGAGAGTCAGACACTGACCCCATGCATGGAGAGCAGATAGTGAGATACTGATCCCCACACAGGGAGCAGAGAGCAAGACACTGACCCTACATAGAGAGCAGCGAGCGAGACACAGACCCACACACAGAGAGCAGAAAGTGAGAAAGTGACCCCACACAGAGAGCAGGAAGTGAGACACAGACCCTCACACAGACAGCAGAGAGAGAGAGAGAGACACTGACCACCACACAGTCAGACCCAGATGCAGTACTAAGTACAAACAGACCCAGCACAGAACCTAGATGTGCAGATGGTGTGTCCTGTGCACAGCCCAGAAAGCAGATAGTCAGATACAGACAGCCCAGAAAGCAGATAGTCAGATACAGACAGCCCAGAGAGCAGGTGGTCAGATACAGACCGAGAACAGAGAGCAGGTGGTCAGATACAGACCCAGCACAGAGAGCAGATAGTCAGATACAGACAGCCCAGAGAGCAGATAGTCAGATACAGACCGAGAACAGAGAGCAGATAGTCAGATACAGACCGAGAACAGAGAGCAGATAGTCAGATACAGACCCAGCCCAGAGAGCAGATAGTCAGATACGGACCTAGCATAGAGAGCAGGTGGTCAGATACAGACCAGCACAGAGAGCAGATAGTCAGATACAGACAGCCCAGAGAGCAGGTGGTCAGATACAGACCCAGCACAGAGAGCAGGTGGTCAGATACAGACCCAGCACAGAGAGCAGATAGTCAGATACAGACCGAGAACAGAGAGCAGATAGTCAGATACAGACCGAGAACAGAGAGCAGATAGTCAGATACAGACCGAGAACAGAGAGCAGATAGTCAGATACAGACCCAGCCCAGAGAGCAGATAGTCAGATACGGACCTAGCATAGAGAGCAGGTGGTCAGATACAGACCAGCACAGAGAGCAGATAGTCAAATACAGACAGCCCAGAGAGCAGGTCATCAGATACAGACAACCCAGAGAGCAGGTAGTCAGATACAGACCCAGCACAGAGAGCAGATAGTCGAATACAGACAGCCGAGAGAGCAGGTGGTCAGATACAGACAACCCAGAGAGCAGATAGTCAGATACAGACCTAGTACAGAGAGCAGGTGGTCAGATATAGACCCAGCACAGAGAGCAGGCAGTCAGATACAGACAGAGTCCAGAGAGCAGATAGTCAGATACAAACAGAGCCCAGAGAGCAGATAGTCTGATACAAACAGAGCCTAGAGAGCAGATAGTCAGGTACAGACAGAGCCCAGAGAGCAGATAATCAAATACAGACCAAGCCCAGAGAGCAGATAGTCAGGTACAGACCAAGCACAGAGGGCAGTTTGTGAGTCGCTTGTCACTTTTTCAGTCTTGAGATTAAAGAAATTGACTACATGAGTTTGAAACACAAAGGAAAATTACGACACAAAACAAAGCCAAATTAATGGAACATAAATGAAACAGTAATATTATCTATAAGGTAGCCTTATTTTTCCACACATTGACACTATCTTTTCTCCCTTACCTACCATTTAAGGAGCTGAATGGCCTCTTGATTCCAAATCTTTCTTGAACTCAATGAACTCAAATCTTGACTTTTCTATCCCCTGATATTCATCAAAAATCCACAAGCTATTTGTTTCATTGTTTCTGGCCATATTATCATAATTAATGTAATGAACTTTATCACATCATTCATTCTATAACTATAATCAACCTGAATAATTTGGGAATGGATTTGTTTAGGGAATAAAGCCAACGCTATTACTGTGTATAGGGAGTCAGTAACATTATGTACACACAACCAGGCCACAGGTTTGCTCCCTGGTGTTCTAATAGTGGATGAAACTACTGTTCATTAGATGATCGTAAAATGGGGAAGTATTTTTCCTTATACTTTATAACTATGTTAAGTCTGTTAATAAAAATGCTTCTCAGGAAAGATTGGTGTTTAAACTTAGTACCAGTTTTACTAAGTTGTTTGAATAGGTCATGTGGAGAGGTCTCATTACAAGTTTTTTCCTCCTAAAACAAGCTTCTCTAAATATTCCTAATACCATTCACGTAAATCTAGCTGTTTAGGTAGTTAATTTTTAACATAACCTGCAGTTGCTGCTGTTTTAACCTTTACCCTTCTAGATGGTTCACTCTCATTGGTTCCATGTAAGTGAACAGCATCTTTGCCACAGAATTAAATTTGTTTATTTGATTTTGAAATATTAATATTGCAACAAATCCAAAACCATACTACCACTCCCTAAGACTCATGGCCAGTCACTTTTAAACTTGTGATGTTTTATTTGAAATTGATATTCATTTCAGGGAATGGACCACAGATTCCCAGCTACTTATCGTCAAGTATTTCAGAATGTAATAGGAGCCTTCCACAAATATGAAATGAACAATCAACATTTCCTAAGTCCCTGTGCTGAGTGCTTTTCCTTACTTTAAAATTGCAATCGGTTGGTTATCCCGTTTCAGAGGGATACCCAATGCTTGAGAGGCTTGGACACCCTACAGTAGACACATCAAAGTACAAGAGAAATGAGAGGTCAGCTTATTGAAACATACAACATTCTTAGGGAACTTCACAGGGCTGAGGTGGAAAGGCTTTCCCTTGTAGGAAAGTCAAGGATGCTGGGTGGTACGGTGGCTCAGTGGTCAGCACTGCTGCCTCACAGCACTGGGGACCCAGGTTTGATTCCAACCTCGGGAAACTGTCTGTGTGGAGTTTGCATATTCTCCCTGTGTCTGTATAGGTTTTCTCTGGGTGCTCTGGTTTCCTTCCACAGTCCAAAGTTGTGCAGATTAGAGTGGATTGGCCATGTCCGTGGTGATCAGGGATGCGTAGGTTAGGTGTAAATTCATCAGGGGTAAATGTAGAGTAATAAGATAGGGAAATGGGTTTGGGTGGGATACTCCAAAGGATCGGTGTGGACTTGTTGGGCTGAAGGGCCTGTTTCCACACTGTAGGGATTCTATGATGGTATTATCTCAGAATAAGGAGTGACCAATTTTACACAGAGAGGAGGAGGAATTTCTACTCTGATAGTGGTGAGTCTGTGAGTTCTTTAATGCAGAATGTTGCTGAGGTGGTTTCAACGATTTAAGACTGAGATAGATCAATTTTTAATCAGTAAGGGAATCAAGGGTTATGGGGTCAAAAGAAGAAAGTGGAATTAAGGATTATCAGATCAATCACGATCTCATTGAGTCTCAGAGCAAACTTGATGGGATGAATGATCTTGTCTTGCTCTTACATCTTATTGTCTTATAGAAAATAGCACCTACTTTTTAGGATTCTCAGCAGCATAATTTCCCACCATCGCAACTTGCCCGCCTGTCCTTAATTACTTCAATCCAGCTCCAGTAGGTGGGACATGTTGTATGTTCATATTCATGACACCAGACTCTTGAAGCAACTGTTTTACTTGGAACTTGGTCCCAGGAAAACAGCAGAAATATTTTGGGATGTCTTCAAAGCATCCTGAGGAGATCAAACATCTCGACCGATTCATAGGATCCTCAGGCTGGTGATTGATCAAAATGGAGAAATCTCATTTGAAAAGGGTTGGAACAAACCGGGGGGAGCTCTTCAGGTGAAGGTAAGATTTCAGAGGCAGTGCGAGCTGAGAAAGAACTCATCTAACCTTCTAGCACCACCTTCCCTACATATGGCAGTCTGTAGATCCCACAATGGGCTTATCAGTCATCTCAGAACCTATCAAATTGTCATCTTCTATCCCAAAGAAGTGCATAAGAAGGGAAAAGAGTTTTGAAGGGAACAATACATTGCATGGCTATAAACGGGGTTCTGGTGTTTACAGGCGAAAGTGGGTACTGCAGATGCTGGAGATTAGAATCAAAATTAGAATGGTGTTGGAAAAGCACAAGGCATCAGACAGTATCCAAGGAGCAGGAAAATCGATGTTTCAGACAAAAGCCCTTCATCAGGAATCCCAAAAGATGACATTTGATTTTCAGGACACTGTTCAGTGATTTGTTTCAAAGTTGTTTCTGCTCATATTCAAACCATAAATAATAAACACGCTACCCTTTAAGTTTTGGGTGTGCATTTTAAAAACTAAATGTCGGTTTGCACAAAAAAATCTCCCCATATCATTTCAACTGCAAAATCTAATTTGTCTTTAAGATTCCAAAATATCATGTTTTTATTGAGTCAGTGTGAGTGAAGAAGCCAAATAGATTACACTGAATCATAATGTACCCTTCAATTAAATAACAAAATAAACAGGAAAAGAAGCAAAAATATTAAGAGTTACTGTGGCCACTCAGTATTGTGTGTGAATGAACTGCATTCCACCATTGATTTTAAATGTAACTCATGTCAGAAACTAAAGTTAGCTAGTCTAGGTATAATGTGCTACCCCATTCCTGCAAAGCGTTATAGCACTTTGCAAACAAATATATTCCTTCAAGTAAATTAAGATTTATGTTTTCTTATATTTGAGGAAAAGTGGTTTAAAGTTTCAGATTTGATTATGCCAATCAAGTTGATGGAGAAGGTACCTTTGTTCTGGTCAGCTTTATTTTCACAGTAAAAGCTAAAGGAAGAAATATTCAGGTGTTAATCCTGCACTCATGCAGGAAAGAAAACCAAGATGCCTCCTTGTTATAAATACTGAATGCTCTGCTAATACAACCAGTGTGCTCAAAGTTTTACGGTAAAACCAAAAATGTTTTAGAAAGGTTCATTACTCTGGCCGTAACATTATACTTTTGTAGATTTCCTCGTGGAGAAAAAGATAGACCTCTTTAGTACAGACCAATAGCCGACAAATACTTCAGCAGGATCTCAGAGAGCTGGAACAAAGTGGGGCTGGGACAAGGTCAACAAGGTAAAGTAAGGCATTCTCAATGCAAGAATGAAGGTCACATAAGAAATCAAAGTTAAGTCTAAGTACAAAACAATGCCATTAAAAAGAAAGCCTAGTTGACGTAATTTTACATAAAGTATAAGTGTGGTAGACACGTATATATTCTGTTACAGAAGTATGCCAGCTGTCATGTGTACATACAAAAAAAATGACAAGAATAGTAATTTGTGCCTGAACTACAGGGGGCCAACATTTGTTTGAAGTTTAATTAATGCACTGCACTGTTGTAAATGACAAGAAGAATTTTAACAAGAAGCAGGTGGTGGAACTAACCAAGGGAAGCAACTTATTTTCCTGGAATCAAGAACAGTGAGACTAATGGGCAAGAAATTCTATTTAGCATTAGGGTTAATAAGGTTGGTCGCATACACAGGCCAAGTAATATTTGCCATTGTACTCATACTTAGTATTTATTAGTTTTCATAAGACACTCAGGTATTCAGTGATCTGAAGCAAAATACTGTATGTTTGGCATGCCTGAGATAGTTCTGCACTTGTCATTAACAATTATCCATTCATTGATATATCAACTACTAGAATGTCATCTTATTCTAATGATTCCTTTCAAAAGATACAGCACCGTATCTTCAAACTGAAGTGTAAAGGCGAAAAGTATAGATTTATTTACAAAGGAATTGATGACATAACTGATAACAAAAAGCTGATAGTAAAAACTCGAACAAGGATAAAGTCAATGCAGAAAATGTTAAAATATCCTTTTTGTGAGCCTATTCCTTGTGCTACCTAATAAGCAAGTGGATACTTGGATGTAATAATCCTTCATTGACTTTAATGTTGTAAAGAGATGTTTAGTTGAAAAATTACCAATCTACACAGTTCAGATCAAAAAAATCTAAAGCTGAATAATCAGGGCTGTATTTTAATAAGATTCAAAATCGTTTAAGGTATAACCTTGCTTCTGAGTACTGAAGGTAATCAGAAAATAATAAAGCAGAACACAACTCGTTGGGAAAGCTGTTAATTTTAAAATATAATTGCCTTCCTGTAAGCAACTCATTTTAATGATTAACTAATTTAATGTACTTAATTCCCAGCCTGTTAACCCACGTAACAAGCAGCTAATTATTGCAATTTGCTTGGAACAGTTGCACAAATAAAGAAAAATGTAAATCAGAGCCCCTGACGGCCCTTAAGAGTGGACTGAAGGAATTCCTTGATACTGTTTGAAAGGAGAACAGGAAAGGTCTCCTTGATGTCCTTGCTAATAGTTATCCCTTAAACAATGGGCTATTTAGTTGCTATAACATTGCTATTCTGCATAAAATTGACTGCTGCTTTCCTTATATTACCACTGCCACTACATTTTTAAAGTACTGCACTGATTTTAAAACAGTTTGGGATATCCTAAGGTTACAAAAGTGTTAAATGAATGCAAGTCTTCCTTTGCACTTTTTTTTCTAAATTGTTCAGTCAATATCTGACACTGAACATTTCCGGTCTGGGAGAAGACTTGTTACTTTCAGTGTTGACCTTCTGATCACTTGCACAGGGACAAACAGCTAGTTTATAATCAACTGTTCAGTAATACATACAGAATAGAACCTACTCAGTTCCGATTTCATAATCAGCTCAGTCCATGCTACAAATGAGTCCAGCATTTCACTTAATTTTAAATGTAATTAAATTATTTGCAAAGCTGAGAGATCATTTGAACAATAACAATAGTACTGAACTTTGAAAGAGATATAAATTCTCAGGAATTTCAATTCTCTGTCTTGCTACTGCAATCTCCAAGAAAATTAGTAAAGTTAACTCATCTTTTAGTTAAGATTGCTTATCAGATCAATGTGAGACAGTTTCCGGCACATTTGTTACATATCAGGCTTTGAGCTGATCACCGTGATCTTTTGGGACGTGAATGAAGTTATTCAGATATGACTGACATATGATAATTGCTAGATAAACATTGTCAGCTTTTGTTTTTACATGGCAGGATTTATCAACAAAATAACTATTTGATGTTTGCCACAAAATTAGCAAATTAACAATAGGAACAATGGAACATGAAATTGTGGAGGAGTACAAGGTTTCAGTTAATTGTACATGTATGGGACAGTTACTATGAACACTTTCTAACAGCCACATATCATGTCATGCAACCTAAAAGCTTTTCCATCTAAAAATGAATTATGTGATCAGGGAGGAAGGCAGCCAGACCAATTCTGCTGGCAAGTTTACCTTTGACGTGAGTTGGGGTGCTTTCAACAATGGATTTTTCTCATGCCTTTTATTAAGAATGTGCTCTTGATATCAACCTGCATTCTATGAAATGTATAAATCATATACCAGGACCATTAGCGGAGGTGAAGAGTGTAGATGAAATCAGAGACTTAGAAACATAGAAACAGAAATTGGCTATTAGCGCGAGAAAATTCCAAATATTTGCCATCTTTTGAGTGAAAGTATACCTGAATGCTTGATATCTAATTTTAAAATGTTCTCTTGCCCTCAATCCTGACCCCACTTCCACACCCAACATAAAATATTTCGAAATCTGATAGTTACCCTTTTTATTTTCTAATTAAAAATGATCAATAAGATTTCTCAAGTACCTTATTCGCTCTTCTTATTAATTAATTGTTAAATGATCCGAGGATTTCATCTTATCATAATCTCTGAAATTGTTGCTTTCCTCTTGGTATTTCAGCAAGTTACATTTTAAATTTGAAGTTAAAGAATACATCTTGCCTCAGAAATACATTTTAAAGTCAGAATTGTATTGTCTGATTAAACTTGTGCATGTACGATTTTCTCGGTTGTATATACCAGCATCAAAAAACAGGGAAATCGACGTGACAGACAACCAGTAATACAAGCACCTCCACAAAGAATTCACAAAATGTTAATATTGTCCAACTTGATACTATTTACTAATTCAGTATCTGAGACTGCTGTGTCTAGATTATTGTTGTTGATAAATATGGATGCGAAGACCACTCATTCCCTGCAATGTGAAGGCAAATTGGTTACTCTTCAATTAATATAATGAACCATTCCTCAGAGTCTAACACTTATATTTTACGATTTGAACCAGCACAATTTGTCCACAAATCTCATATCTATAGCTCTGAGATATTCACCTTGTTACCTCAAATTTACTTCTCGGCTTTAACTTGAATATCAGGTTTACTGCATGCCTGTAATTATGTGGTACAAAATGTGAAGTGGAATTGGATTTCATATGAACTATGGTTATAGAGAGAAAACTCAAACCTCATGTTGAAAGTTGTGAAATGGACTGATGATCAAAACAAAACGATATATTTTGTTGAGGTAACTCATATACCACAAAACTCAAACATTAAAATTTCACTTAATTTAAAGTCACTAATGTTAGTGCTTATCACTACATCATTGATAGTTGAAATAATCTCCCATTTATACAATTAATAAAAAAGGTTCTGGAAACAACATTATGTATTTAGTTTTTTTTTAGTCACATGTAACCGGTTACTTGACCCTCAGTTTACTGCTCTTGGTTACCTAACTTGTTAACATAAATAGTTAACAAAACAAGTGAGTGAGTGAAATGTGTTCTTACCTCTAAAGCAGTTCTCTCTTTAGATTTGAGAATAATTGTGAGGAGTCAGTGAATTGGTGTTGCTTACATAAATGCCCTGGTGGAACAGTACACCTGGTGAGTTGTTGTCACAGTTCTGTAAGGAATCGTGCACTTTGTAGATCATTATGAAAATAAGAGCGAGGAACAGCATTTAGGTTAAACATTGACACTTCCCTAAGGAGGCTGTCCCTCAAATCTTGGCCAGAGAGTTCTGCTTGATTAATTATTGTGAGCTTGCATTGCGTAAATACATTGTTTAGTTCAGAATTTAAAAAAAATAATAGTCAATGAAAGCATGCAACTCTTGTTTCAGTGTAGAATTTCAAGTACTTGCGATATCAGGATATACGAGTTGCATAAATATTTGGTGATAACAATCTGCTGCAGTCAATTGAAAATAAGCATCTAGTCAAGACACTGATTTTTGAGAATAAAAACATAAACTTGATGCATTTATGCATTTGCCAGGTTGTCCAAAATAGCTTTTGATGCAATCCAATTAATTCTCAGATGAGTTGGATGATTGTAGGTATTATTAAACTATTAATGACGTGCAACTTGAATCTCATCAAAAGCTATTGTGCATTCATTGGAACTGTACAAAGCCGTGGAAATTACTGATAACAGATTGGAAGCTTTTCTACAGTGAAACCCTGGGAAAATTCAGCCTGTTTTTTGCAATGAAAGGTGACTCTGAAAGGAAAATAATCCTATTAAAAAGATCAGAACACTTCCTAACTCCTTAAAGTGCTAAACGTCCTTCTCATTTATGATAAGAATGCTTTGTTTCCTATCAAAGAAAATGTGCGAAATATTGATTAATAATGTAAACAACATGTGTCTGCAATATTAGTCATCAGTTACAGATTTATTTTCCAAGGACATGCCAAGTTAGGTACTTATTATACATAGGGAGAGACTTGGATTAATTTATCACCTTTAATGACAACAGCCAATAAAACATATTTAAAGTGTTGTCATCCTTGTAATATAAGAAACAAAGCAGCATGTTTGCACATAAACTCCAGGTCTTTCAATTCCAGTGCAGTATTAAGGAAATTCCACACTGTTGAAGGTGCAATTTTTTAAAAAAAATCATTCATAATATGTTTGTGTGAATACGAAGATGTGCTTTTATTACCCATTCCAGAGGTGAGCTACCTTCATGTACTACAAGCATGGCCACAAAGCTGTTAGGTAGGGAGCCTCCAGATGCTGACCCAATGATGGTGGAGTGCATCAGGCAATCATATGTTTATGACCCAGGCATTAGAGTGAGCTGGACCTCTTATTACTCCTTGTTAATAGTTCATTAATAAATTAATGAAACTCTATTAGCAATTTTCTGACCCAAGAGATAAAAAGCTATTAATATTGGAAGGGGAGAGGTATAAGCATTTTTTGATTTGGCATGGAGGCGAGAAATTTCCAGAAACAGAGTTTTTCGTATCACCACAGCTATAACTGTAATTGTAGCCTAATCTAACCTCCTCTCTCCTGTAAATAAACCTAAACTCTGGGAAGTACGAACACGTGAAGCAAGAACAAAAGGCAAAATATATGAAAACGCTTGTGCTTGCTTTCCATCCACCAATCCTTTTTGAAGTGCTTTCTCTCCTAATTTTCATTGGTATCATCTGTGAAATGAGGCAAAGGGGTGAGATGGTAATGCGACAGCAAAAGCAGAGTAGTAACTCATGCTCATTTCCTGCCTACTGATTTGTGAAATTGAATCATTGCAAACAGTTTGTTATATAAACCAACCGGGAAATTTCAAACAACTTCTGATGAGCCCAATACCCATTCTAAAATGAAGCATCAGACATGGCCTACTAGTTCAACATTAGACTTGCAAATTTGCATTTACCGTTCGTATGCTATTAGTTCACAGTAGGAACAGTACAAAGGTTAAGCAGTTGATCTTGCTTCCACCTTTGGATACTGAACAAGAAGTCAGCTGTGAGTCACAAGGCTTATGTCTGAATATTTAATGTGATTACCCACAAAAAGTGTAATCAACAAAAGCATTCAATTGCTAGTGTTCTGCCGTTAACATTTCACAATGCTGGACAATGACAGATGTGAATGTCATTTTTAATGGTGGGTTACCATAGAGTCATCAAACAATAACAACACCTTTAGTACAATTCCAATGCACTTCTGTGGAGTATTACCAAACAACTTTTGGCAGTGTCCCACATGAGAAAATAATATGAGTTCAACAAGCCACTTGGGGTATTTCAGAGATAAAAGCCGGAATTTTGACAATAGCAAGTGTCTCTAAAGGTAGCAGCAGAGGCTGACATGCATAGGCCCCACTAACTAATTGAATTGAATTTACTGTCACGTGTACCAAGGCACAGTGAAAAGCTTTGTCTTGTGAGCAATACAGGCAGATCACAGATGAGTAAATAAGAGGTAAACAGCAACAAAAACTAAAACACAGGTACAGGCGAATGTTAAGAGTTTGTGAGTCCATTCAGTATTCTAACAACAGTCAGGTAGAAACTGTTCTGAAACCAACTGGAGCATGTATTCAGGCTTCTGAACCTTCTCCCTGGTGGTAGAGGTTGTAGAATAACATTGCCAGGGTGGAATGGATGTTTAAGAAAGCTGATTAGATTAGATTAGATTAGATTCCGTATAGTGTGAAAACAGGCCCTTCAGCCCAACAAGTCCACAGTGACCCTCCCGAAGAGTAACCCACCCAGACCCATTTCCCTCTGACAAATGCACCTAACACTATGGGCAATTTAGCATGGCCAATTCATCTGACCTGGACATCTTTCGAATGTGGGAGAAAACCAGAACACCCGGAGGAAACCCACGCAGACATGAGGAGAATGTGCAAACTCCACACAGACAGTTGCCCGAGGCTGGAATCGAGCCTGGGACCCTGATGCTGGCAGCCTTTCCTTGACAGCGGGCCTGGTAGACGGATTCTACAGATGGGAGGTTGGCCTCTGTGATTGTCCAGGCCAAGTTCACCACTCTCTGTAACCATCTCCAATCTTGAATGGATTGCCATACCGGCTATTGATGCATCCAGACAGAATGCTCCAGATTGCACACCTATAAAAGTTGGCAAGGGTATTCGCCATCATGCCAAATTTCTTCAGCTGCCTGAGGAAGAGGAGACGTTTGTTGGGCCTTTGTAACCAGTGCGTCCACATGAAGCGTCACCTCCACTATCATTTTTTATAGTATGGGAACAGAAATGATGCTGTGTCTTGCCTTTCACATCTGTGTAACTGCCACATAAAACAGCGGCTGTGGGGAAGACAACGTGTACAGTTCAGTCCCGGTAAGAGCAGGTCTGAATCTTCACAGGATTCCAGCAAACTAACCTTTTGGAGATGGTATTGGAACAACTTTCAGGAGACTGAGTGCCCTTTTGGAGAAGTAAAATGTCCTTTGGAATTATTGAAAGTAGATTTGAATGTGGGTACAAAACCTGTTGAAACCGAGAAGAGAGCTGTTGTGGTGGCTGAACAAGAATGTTGAACGCAGTTGTCAAAATGGACTGTCCAAAGTGTCACAGACTTAACAAGAAAAAGTGTCGTAACGAATTGTCACAGAGCTGTCAAAGAGCTACCAGTGAATAGGTGCTGCACAATGGATTTCATAATATTCTATTAGCTCAACAGGATTCCTCAGTTTGGTTGACAAACCCAAGTGCTTACCAAGTTTTTGAAGTGGGACTATGACTTCCAATTTTTGGTATTATAAGGGACTAAAGATAGTTAATGCATTTTATTAACAAGAGATTCTTTTCTTAATAGTGAATTATTCAATGAACGCTTAGGAAATTTTCTTCTTTCATTTTAATTCACTTATGGGATGTGGGCATTGCTGGCTGGGCTGGCATTCATTGCCCATCCCCCATTGCTCATTGAGAAGGTAGTGGTGAGCATTCTTCTTGAACCACCGCAGTCCATGTGCTTAGGTTGGCCCACAATGCCCTTTGGGAGGGAATTCCAGGAATTTGACCCAGCAACAGTGGAGATATACTTCCAAGTCAGGATGGCTTGGAAGGGAACTTGAAGGTGGTGGTGGTGTTCCCATGTATCTGTTGCCCTTGTCCTTCTAGGTGGAAGTGGTGATATGTTTGGAAGAAGCTATCTGAGGATTTTGGTTAATTTCTTTCCTGCATGTTATAGGTGGTACACACTGATGCTCCTGAGTGTCAGTGATGGAGGTATCATTTGGCATTGCTGATGTTGATTAGTAGAGATGTTGAGACACAGTGGGTAGCATCCCTGCCTCTGAGCTAGGAGCTCCAGACTCATGTCCCACTCCAGGTTTGATGACCAAATAAGTTTTGTTTATAATGTGACCTAACATGTTAATGTATAGATCCTTCCAAAATACGCCAAAAACAGCTGCTCAGGTATTCGCAGATGACAATGGTAAACTACTGCAGGACACTGACAGCTATAAACAGGGACCAACACAGAAGACAATGTTGTCAACGGCTTGTCAGGATATGGTACCTGACGGGACAGAGATGCTGATTATTTGATAAATGTTGCTCAGGGTACAAGGGTTAACTCTCTCTTTTCTTCAAAATAATAGCTTAGGATATTTTACATCCCCCAGATAGAGAAAATTAGGTCTTGATTTCACGTCTCATCTGAAAGACTACATCACCAATAGCACAGTACCACCTCGGGTGTTGATTTTTGTGCTCAAGTCCTGAAATGGAACTTGAACCCACCACCACTGGGCCCACAGACAAGAGCACTGTTGACCGAACCACGAAGGGATAGGAGAATTGTTTTCCTTCATTCTCGACCTGCCTGCAGTTTTTTTCATCAGTTTTCAGGTGGATGGGCTCCTCCAATCAGTCATAGTTAACCACTTAGAATGGCTTCTTTTCCTGCTCTCTCAGATCACTTCTGAAGCCCTACAAGGATCTATTTTTGGTCTCCTGTTATTTCTCTGCTACAGTTGTTCCTCATTGCCATCATCCAAAGCATGTTTTCCCCTGTATGTTGCCAATTTCCAGCTCAACTTCTAACTACCTCTATGAACCACCTTGTTGTTTCTACAATGTCAGATTGTACTAAATGTGTTGAAATCTGCTCCAATGAAATATTGGGGAGACTGAAGCCAGTGAATTCCACTCATTCGCCACTGATTCTATTTCTCTCCCTCCCAATTGCCTGAGGCTCAACCAGACTACTTTCAAACTTATTGTCATATTTGATCTCTAAATGAACTTCCAACTCTACATCCATGCTATTGGTAAGGGCATTTTTAAGGGCATGTCTAATATCATTAACTATTTCAAATCATCTGCTGCTGCGACCCTAACAAATACTGTTCTTAACTTGAAACTTTACTATTCCATTGTCCTCTTGTCTTCAACTCTCCATATACTTAAGCTCATCCAAACCTCTGCTGCTCATGTCCTAACTTGAATCAAGTTCTATTCACCTTAACTCCCTGCGCTCACTAACTTGTTCTCTGGATACACCATAGGCATCTCTCCATGACCTGGCACCTTCATATGTCTATGACTTCCTTCAGCCTAACCACCCGATGAGATATTTGCACACCTCCAATTCTGGCCTCTCATCAAACCAATTTTAATCATTGTGCCATTTTTGGCTATGCCTTCAGC
The DNA here is from genome assembly GCF_047496795.1 of Chiloscyllium punctatum. Taxonomy (NCBI): domain Eukaryota; kingdom Metazoa; phylum Chordata; class Chondrichthyes; order Orectolobiformes; family Hemiscylliidae; genus Chiloscyllium; species Chiloscyllium punctatum. The sequence continues at coordinate 51,964,494 of NC_092777.1, forward strand.
TGTTTAAGTTATAAACTTTGAAATACTGTCTGTAAAGCTCTCTAATTCTCTGTCACTTCCAACTTTTACAGTGTGAGTTGATAACAATAGAAGACTATTCTCTGTGAGTTATATTATTCAATAATGGATGCAGTGGTATTGTAGGCTGTAATCTGTTAATGTTCAAGGAATGATATAATTATACAGGAGGTAGCTATCAGGGAAGAAGATCTTTACAGAGAGAGGCAAGCAATAAACCTATAGCGCATATACTTGACACTCTACCAACTGCAGCCCTGGTTTAACAAATCACTAAGTAAAGGAGTCTTCAAGGACCTGACCACTCCCATTAGTATCACCCGCGCAGTCATATAATATATAGCATTCTGCTAGGACATGCAACAATGCTTTTAAACCCTGGATGTTGTGTGTTTGAACTACTACTTTAGATTGATATCAGAAAGGGGGATTTTGGTAAGCGCATAAATCGCTTTTAAGGAACTGAGGAAAATATCCTGCTCCTTTTGGCAAATCTTAGGCCAAAGCAACAACAGTTTATTGGAGGATGTATGCCTTTTAACACTGATGGAAGTTGGATCATTTTGCATTGATTGGTGAAAGTTTTAAATCTTCACTTTCATTTGCTTCTCAAACTTAGTCCAGTCAACACATGATGTTCACCATAAAACTAAGAAATATCCACTCAGTCACTCTTTGGATCTTTCATGTCTAACACATGCCATGGCCTCAGTTTCCATGCAGCGCTGAGGCTAATGCAGCTGCCAATCCATAGAGATACATTGTTTTCTGACCCCATGAAACCTGGGACACGTGACCCTGCCTCTCCCCCTAACAGACTGGAGCAGGACATTGACCCTCTTCTTGAACTTGACCTGTGACCTTCTGATTGCTCAACTACCCTCACTGTCTAAAGGCCTGAAAGAGAATCTGTATTAACATGTCACTGAACTATAGACTCCACCTCAGTTTGCACATCACCAAGGTGCAGTTGAAGGGGCTTGAAGGTGGTGGGCATGAAAGAATAATAAGAGGATAGTGAGGGGAGAGAAATTTGAGGGGCATGAGGGAGATACAAGGCTGTAGGTTCAATAACAAATGGATCAAAAATGCTGAATGAAGGCAGATTGATGTGAAGCCTGTGTTCTTGATCCCTATTTGTCCATAAGGCTCTTTAATAAATTACCTGTTACCAAGAATTGTTACTTCCTGATGGGAATCTCCAAAAAATATCCACCCTGTCACATTAACACACTTGTCTCAGGTGCCCATCATGGGCTCCATCATGGGCTCTTTAAATTTAAATTGAAATCCTTGTGTGCATCTCCTGTGTTGACACGTAAGTGCAAATACCATGCAATTCCAATTTCGCTGCTGGGATTCATGCATCTTCTTAAATTCAGATGAAGTCAACAAGATTCAATGTAAATGGCAGTGATTATGAAAGCTCAGAGGAATACTTTGGAGCAGCAAAGTTCTTACGCAATAGTATTGTTATTCATATACAGATTGGTAATTGAAGAACTTTCAGAGTAAAAAATTAACAATATATTACACACACAGCGGATATAGTAACTTCATTGTTACTGACCAAGAGTGTATAAAGTGCAAAGTCGAACATCCTTTGCAATTAACAAAGAATGTATAAGAATTCTGTTGGATGATTGATTCCTAAGAAAGTGCCTGTTGCAAAATCTTGATTGTTGATAATGTCAGGTCAAAACTTAATTTGCACCAATCTATTGTCACAACATATTTGTATCGAGTTATACATGTGTTTATAAATTCTGAATGTTTTGAACGTCAACCAGCCAATTGTGCAAAATAGACTTTCTACAATGAAGGCAGAATCTGATAGAGGTACAGAGCAATTTGGCACCAAGCTGGCCCTACCTCTGAATGCAGGGAAAGTTGAAAGCTTGTTGCCAGTGTCTCTAAGCGTCAGTGGTGGAGAGAGTGAATGTTTGTAGATGTGGGACCCATCAAGTAGATGCTTCTTCCTGAACGGTTTCAGGCTTCTTGAGTGTTGTTGGAGCTGCGCCCATCCAGCCAAATAGGGAGGATTCTAACAATCTTCTGACACGTATCTTGTAGATAAAAGACAGGCTTTGGGGAGCAGGAGGTAAAAACAATGACTGCAGATGCTGGAAACCAGATTCTGGATTAGTAGTGCTGGAAGAGCACAGCGGTTCAGGCAGCATCCAAGGAGCTTCGAAATCGACGTATTCCTGATGAAGGGCTTTTGCCCGAAACGTCGATTTCGCCGCTCCTTGGATGCCGCCTGAACTGCTGTGCTCTTCCAGCACCACTAATCCAGAATTTGGGGAGCAGGAGATGAGTTACTCACCACAATATTTCTAGCCTCTGACCTACTCATATAGCCACTCTGTTTATGTGGTGAGTTCAGTTGAGTTTCTGGTTCATGTAAACTCCACTGCCTTGATTTTGATACAGATTAACTTACTTATCCAAGAAGATCCTTGCTGGAAAATCTGCATGATTTGGTGTATTTAAACAGATTAATACTTGGTCTTCTGACTTGCAGTTAACGATAATGACAACCCATTCAGTCATTTTGTTGTTTATCAATTAAAAGTAAACTGCTTGGATTTGCATTCAGTTCCAAAAACTTCTTGAGACACAAAAGCAAGACATGTAAAATGTTGAAAACCTATATTTTTAAAAAACAAATAAGCATTTAGATGAGACAATAAAAATAGTTAAGTGGTGGAAAAAAGAAAATACAGCATAGGAGGGCAAAGTTCTGTGAAAAAAATAAACTAAAATAGTTCTGAAGAAGACTTGTAGAGACATAGTGATGTACAGCACGGAACCAGACCCTTCGGTCCAACCCATCCATGCCAACCAGATATCCCAATCCAATCCAGTCCCGCCTGCCAGTACCTGCCCCATATCCCTCCAAACCCTTCCTATTCATATACCAATCCAGATGCCTTTTAAATGTTTCAATCATGCCAGCCTCCATCACTCCCTCTGGCAGCTCATTCCACACACGTACCACCCTCTGCATGAAAAAGTTGCACCTTAGTTCTCTTTTATATCTTTCCCCTCTCATCCTAAACCTATGCCCTCTAGTTATGGACTCCCCCACTCCAGGGAAAAGACTTTGTCTATTTATCCTATCCATGCCCCTCATAATTTTGTAAACCTCTATAAGGTCACCCCTCAGCCTCCGACGCTCCAGGGAAAATAGCCCCAGCCTGTTCACCATCTCCGTGTAGCTCAAAACCTCCAACCCTGGCAACATCCTTGTAAATATTTTCTGAACCCTTTCAAATTTCACAACATCCTTCCAATAGGAAGGAGACCAGAATTGCACGCAATATTCCAAAAGTGGTCGAATCAATGTCCTGTACAGCCGCAGCATGACCTCCCAACTCCTGTTACTCCTTATACCGTACTCGAAACATTAACTCTATCTCTCACTGCAAATGGTGCCAGAACTGCTGAGTTTCTTCTTCATTCTCTGTGTTTGTTTCAGATTTCCAGCATCCATAGTATTTTATCTTTATTGTTTTGGTGTTCTCTAAAACAATTGATTTGACAATTCTTACTCGTATGTTTTTCTGACTGCCGCCTCCCCTCCTAAGTGCTGGGAAAGCTATAACCAATCGATTGCTGTTCCTCACCACCAAGACCAGGTACTTCAAAGTCTACCTCAGAACTGAAGCTGTAACTGGTTAACAGGCTAATGGCCAAGGCATCATGGCCAGGCCTTATCCTACGGGGACATCCATGTTGAAGATTGTGGTGTTGGAAAAAGCACAGCCGGTCAGGCAGCATCCGAGGAGCAGACAAGTCATTCCTGATAACGGACTCATGCCAGAAACATCAATTCTCCGGCTCCTCGGATGCTGCCTGACCGGCTGTGCTTTTCAAGCACCACACTGTTCAACTCTGATCTCCAGCATCTGCAGTCCTCACTTTCTCCTAGGGGACGTTAAAGGTTAAGAGTAGAAGTCGGGGTCAATATTTACTTCCTGATTCAGTGGCCCACCCTGGAGGCACCACGCCATTCAGCACAATGTTTCAAATGGGAACCGATTTCTGGATTATCTGAACAAGTGGCAAAGCCCGAAGTTTAGATTAATATTTACAACCTACAAATAACTTTAAATGTCCCCAAATTTTACCATGCCAAACACAATTTGAAAATAGCTTTTGTTTCAGTCAAGATTTCAAGATATAATCCAGCAGTAACTGCCATTTAAAATGACTGTGAAGTTACTTTGGGAAATCGTGAAGCCATGATTGCACGCTCCTGTTTTTTTTTTCGATAGACAGTACTTCTCTCAATCATCGTATTTGTCAGTCATCACCTATTTTGCACATTTTTTTCTTTCCTTTTGCAGCTATTCTAACCTTTCAGCCTCATCGTTGGAGAATATGTAAGCTGTTTAAGGTGAACACTTCTCCTTTCTCAAACCCAAACACAACTGCACCTGCTAAAGTAGCTACACAGTGGGTGAAGTGAATGGGTCAGTTTTTCCCAATTTCTCTTGCCGAAGGTGTACGCATTGGAGACTACCCATATTTTCCTGACGATTCCAAAAGACAAAACAATTAGCTGTTGTCAGACCACATGGTTCAAATTAAAGGGACTAGTCATAGAGTCATAGAGACGTACAACATGGTAACAGACCATTTGGTTCAACTCGTCCATGCCGAACAGATATCTTAATCTAATCTAATCCCATTTGCCAGCACTTGGCCCATATCCCTCTAAACCCTTCCTATTCGTATACCCATCCAGATGCCTTTTAAATGTTGTAGTTATACCAGCCTCTTCCACTTCCTCTGGCAGCTCAATCCATACACGTGCAACCCTCTGCATGAAAAAGGTACCCCTTAGGTCCCTTTTAAATTTTTCCCCTCTCACCCTAAGACTCTAGTTCTGGACTTCCCCACCTCAGGGAAAAGACCTTGTCTACTAACCCTATCCATGTCCCTCATAATTTTATAAACATCTATAAGGTCACCCCTTAGCCTCTGACATTCCAGAGAAAACAGTCCCAGTCTATTCAGCCTCTGCCTGTAGCTCAAATCCTCCAATCCTGGCAACATCATTGTAAGTCTTTTCTGAACCCTCTCATGTTTCGCAACATCCTTCCAATAGGAGGGAGACAAGAATTGCACACAATATTCCATAAGCGGCCTAACCAATGTCCTGTACAGCTGCAACATGTCCTTCCAACTCTTGCGCTCAATGCACTGTCCAATAAAGGAAAGCATACCAAACGCCTTCCTATCTACCTGTGACTCCATCTTCAAGGAACGATGAACCTATGCTCCAAGGTCTTTTACTTCAGCAACACTCCCCAGGACCTTACCACTAAGTGCATAAGTCCTGCTCTGATTTGCCTTTCCAAAATGCAGCACCTCGCATTTATCTAAATAAACTCCATCTGCCACTGTTCAGCCCAATGGCCTATCTGATCAAGATCCTGTTATACTGTGAGGTAACCTTCTTCACTGTACACTACACCTCTAATTTTGGTGTCATCTGCAAACTTATTAACTATACCTCCTATGTTCACATCCAAATCATTTATATAAATGATGAAAGGCAGTGGACCTAGCACCAATCCTTGTGGCACTCCACTGGTCACAGGCTTCCAATCTGAAAATCAACCCTCCACTACCACTCTTTGTCTTCTACTTTCAAGCCGGTTCTGTATCCAAATGACTAGTTCTCCCTGTAATCCATCTGATCTAACCTTGCTAATCAGTCTCCCATGGGGAACCTTATTGGCTGCCTTACTGAAGACCATATAGATAGCCTTCATCAATCCTCTTCGTTACTTCTTCAAAAACTCAATCAATTTTGTGAGACATGATTTCCTATGCACAAAGCCATGTTGACTATCACTAATCAGTCCTTGCCTTTCCAAATATGTGTAAATCCTGTCCCTCAGGATACCTTCCAACAACTTGCCTACCACTGAACTCAGGCTCACCGGTCTATATTTCCAGGCTCTTCCTTACCACTTTTCTTCAAAAGTGGCACCACATTAACCCACCTCTAGTCTTCTGGCACCTCACCTGTGACTATCGATACAAATATCTCAGCAAGGCATCCTGCAATCACTTCCCTAGCTTCCCACAGAGTTCTAGGATACACTTGATCAGGTGTTGGAGATTTATCCAATTTTATGTATTTCAAGACATCCAGCACTTCCTCCTCTGTAATAGGGACATTTTTCAAGATGTCATCATCTTTTTCTCCACATTCTATATCTTCCATGTCCTTCTCTACAATAAATACTGATGCAAAATACTTGGTTAGTATCTTCCCTCTTCTTATGTGGCCCCAGAAATGGGCTGCCTTGCTGATCTTTGAGGGGCCCTATTCTCTCCCGAGTTACCCTTTTGTCCTTAATGTATTTATAAAATCCCTTTGGATTTTCCTTCGCCCTATTTGCCAAAGCTATCTCACATCTGCTTTTTGCTCTCTTGATTTCCCTCTTAAGTATGCTCCTACTGCCTTTACATTCTTCTAGGGATTCATTCGATCTCTGCTATCTATACCTGACATATACTTCCTTCTTTTTCTAAACCAAAACTTCAATTTCTCTAATTATGCAGCATTCCCTACACCTTCCAGCCTTGCCTTTCACCCCAACAGGAGTATACTGTTTCTGTCTTATTTTTGAAGGCTTCCCATTTTCCAGCCGTCCCTTTACCTGCAAACATCTGCTCCCAATCAACTTTTGAAAGTTTTTGCCTAATACTGTTAAAATTAACCTGCCTCCAATTTAGAACTTCAACTTTTAGATTCGATGTATCCTTTTCCATCATTTTAAAATGAATAGAATTATGGTCGCTGGCCCCAAAGTGCTCCCCCACTGACACCTCAGTCACCTGCCCTGCCTTATGATCCAAGAGGAGGTCACATTTTGCATCTTCTCCAGTAGGTTTATCCACATACTGAATCAGAAGGTTTTCTTGGACACACTTAACAAATTCCTCTCCATCTAAGCCCTTAACACAATAGCAGTCCCAGTCTATGTTTGGAAAGTTAAAACCTCCTACCATAACTACCCTATTATTCTTACAGATAAATGAAATCTCCTTACAAATTTGTTTCTCAATTTCCCACTGACTATTAGGGGCTCTACAAAACAAGCCCAATAAGGTGATCATCCCTTTCCTATTTCTCAGTTCAACCCAAACAACTTCCCTGGATGTATTCCCTGCCTAAGTACAGCTGTAATACTATCCCTTATCAAAAATGCTACTCCCCCTCCTCTCTTGCACCCCTTTCTGTCCTTCCTATAGAATTTGTATCCTGGAATATTAAGTTTGCCAGTCCTGTCCATCCCTGAGCCAGATTTTTGTAATTGCTATGATATCCTAGTCCCATGTTCCTAACCATGCCCTGAGTTCATCTGCCTTCCCTGTTAGGCCTTTTGCATTGAAATAAATGCAGTTTAATTTATCAGTCCTACTTTGTTCTCTGCTTTGTTCCTGCCGGCACTGACTCTTTGACTCACTCCTTTTCCCACTATACCAGTTTCAGATTGATCTCTTTCCTCAGTATTTTCCTAGGTCCCAAACACCTCCCCCCATCCCACCTTCCTAGTTTAAATCCTCCTGAGCAGCTGTAGCAAATCTCCCTGCCAGTATATTAGGCCCCTTCCAATTTAGGTGCAATCCGTCCTTCTTGTACAGGTCACTTTCACTCCAGAAGAGATTCCAATGATCCAAAACTGTGAACCCTTCTCTCCTGCACCAGCTCCTCAGTCACACATTCATCTGCTCTTTCTTTCTTTTCCTCCCCTCACAGGCTTGTAGCACTGGGAGTAATCCAGATATTGCTACTCTTGAGGACCTCCTTTTTAAATTCCTGCCTAACTCTCTATATTCTCCCTTCAAAATCTCATCCTTTTCCCTTCCAATATCTTTAGTTCGAATGTGTACAATGACCTCCTGCTTGGTCCCACTCCACTTTGAGAACATTCTGCACCCTCTTCAAGTCATCCTTGATCCTGGCACCAGGGAGGCAACACACCATTCTGATTTTTTGCTGCTGGCCACAGAAACATCTGTCTGTGCTTCTGACTAGAGAGTCCCCCAGCACAATCGATCGCTTGGAACCCGAAGTACCCCTCATTACGTTAGAGCCAGTCTCTACACCAGAAACTTGGCTGTTCATGCTACATTCCCCTGAGAATCCATCACCCCCTACATTTTGAAATGGGGATAGCCACAGAAGATCCCTGCACTACCTGCCTACCTCTCCTACCTTTCCTGGAGTTAACTCATCTACTTGACTGTATATGCAGCTTTTCTCCCTTTCTATAATTGCCATTCATTACACCCCCTAGCGGTTGTCAATTCCTCCTTGCCTCTAACTGCCGCTCCAACCCATCCACATGATCTGATAAGATTCACAAACGTTATCATCACAAATATGGAAACTCTCCCGAAACTCTACTTTGAACAGGAAGAGCACATCACCCTACCAAAAGCCAACTTTGCTCCTTGTCAAACTATCTTCTTGCTCTAAAAAAACTGCTCCAGGCTAACTTAATACTTATGGCTTATATTTTAAAAATTTAATCAAGAGACAGATCTCATTAAAACATATAATCAAGAAAGATTCCACTCTGCTCACTGTTGTTGACTTACAGCAAGGTTACACTTAAAAACTATGCACTTATCTGTGAGCTCTCCCACACAGGTTCATCCAAGGTCAGCTGTGAATTGTGCTATTTGTTAATGTATCTTAGATGCACTCTGATGTCCAGAGATACTTGAACTTAAACAGTTAAGGCAATAACTGTGCAGACTGACTGTTGTGTTAGACAGCAGTGTGAGGTTCATTCTCTGACCATATGGTCACTGCCTTTGTCTGTCTTCCTCCTTGTTAAAGTGCTGTTGTTTTGATCTTTTCTCCCCCAAAGTTCCAATACAATGCAACAGCTTATAAAACAGTAATTGCTGCTCCTGGAATTCAAGGAAATCGCCTCCAACAAAACTTCAAAAAAGGAGCAGTTCTTTCAGCCCCAATTTTTTGCCATCCTCCATCTTGGATTACCCAGAATCCTTTCACATTTATTTCAACGAAATATTCAGCTCTATTTCACCTAGCGTACGTCTGGAATAAAGCTTTGCATATTGAGAGCAAATCATAAATTTAGGAATGGAAATCCTTTGGCTCAGTAACTGTTGACCATCCCCCTGCCTTTTCCACCACCACATGCTGGAGTTTGTGATATGCAGATTTGAAGTGTGGGATTGGCTTAGTGTTTCCAGTAATGCTCACCTTTTTATTCAATTTAAGCACAATTGGAAATAATTTCAGCGCACACTGAAAATGACTAATTACATCGTCCAGTTTCGAAGAAGAGCAAGCAAGTTCTCATGTTTTGGTCAAAACATATTCCTCATGATTTGGTAGCTATTACATGGGATCTGTCTCTGTGGGCAAAATACAGTTCTTAGTGGCTGTAAAGCATTGTGGGATATTCTGAGGCCATAAAATGCAAATCCTTCTTCACTTTCTATGTACTGAGTTTTGGTAATGAGACTGTTGAGGTTCTGAATAATACAGTTAGGGGTGGCATGGTAGCTCAGTGGTTAGCACAGCTGCCTCACAGCACCAGGAACCTGCATTTGATTCCCACCTCACGCAGCTGTCTGTACGGAGTTTGCACGTTCTCCCCGTGGCTTCATGGGTTTCCTCCCACAATCCAATGATGTACAGGTCAGGTGAATTGGCCATGCTAAATTGCCCATAGTGTTAGGTGTATTAGTAAGTGGTAAATATAGGGTAGGGGAATGGGTCTGGGTGGATTGCTCTTTAGAGGGTAGGTGTGGACATGTTGGGCCAAATGGCCTGTTTCCATACTGTAGGGAATCTAGTCTTCTCTATTAGAATCATAGAATCCCTCCAGTGCAGAAAGAGGCCATTTGGACCATCAAGTCTGTACTGACCTGCCGAAGAGCATTCAAATCTGACCAAGCCCCTAACCCTATCCCCGTAGCACTGCAATTATCATGGCTAACCCATCTAGCCTACACATCCCTAAACACCATGGGCAATTTAGCATGGCCGATTCACCTAACCTGCGCATCTTTGGACTGTGGGAGGAAACTGGAGCACCCGCTGGAACCCCAAGCAGACACGGGGAGAACATACAAACTCAGCACAATCACCCAATGCTGGAATCGAACATGGGTCCCTGGCGCTCTGAAGGCAGCAGTGCTAGCCCGTGTAGCTGTATTTTTCTAAATCAGAGAAGTTTATTATGTATGCACATAAGGTCTGCTGATCCTTGTGTTCGAATTCCTGCTTTTTACTTTCGGAATGCAACATTCTGCATTAGGAGCGAAAGTTCACCCAGAGCAAAGGAATGCAACCAGTAACCAACAATGCAATGTTTAACTTGGATAATAATCTACTACTTCATAGTAATAACATAGTCCAGAAACTAACGGTCATTATGGAACCTTCTGATTGGATCTAATTTAAGGATGGGAAATCCATGTGATTCAGCCTCTGCCACAACATGAAATGGAAAAACAAATAGTATTCTGGAGAAGAAGGGAAACAGTCATCCAGCTGCAGAACAGAAAATTAGCACAACAAATTAAAGAAAAATAACACTCAATGCAGTTGTGTTGTTAATATATTCAACCATAATTTAATCTAGCTAAGAAGGGGTGTTCAAATCCCACCATGGGCAGATGGTGGAGTTTGAATTCAATAAACATTTGGAATTAAGAGTTGAGAGTGTGGTACTGGAAAAGCAGCTCAACCTGTCTAACCCCCCTCCCTCACTCCAACCTCTCACCCTCACAACACGCAGCCCTCCAATCCCTCTGCTCCAATCCCGACCTCACTATCAAGCCAGCAGATAAAGGGGGCGCAGTGGTAGTCTGGCGCACTGACCTCTACACCGCTGAAGCCAAACGCCAACTCAAGGACACATCTTCCTACTGCCCCCTCGACCATGACCCCACCCCCCCATCACCAAACTATCATCTCCCAGACCATACAGAACCTCAGGAGATATCCCACCCATAGCTTCCAACCTCATAGTCCGGGAACCCCGCACTGCCCGGTTCCACCTCCTTCCCAAGATCCACAAGCCTGACCGACCCATTGTCTCAGCATGCTCCTGCCCCACTGAACTCATCTCTACCTACCTCAACACTGTCCTATCCCCCTAGTCCAGGAACTCCCCACATACATTCGAGACACCACCCAGGCCCTCCACCTCCTCCAAGACTTCAGTTTCCCTGGCCCCCAACGCCTCATCTTCACCATGGATATCCAATCCCTCTACACCTCCATTCGCCATGACCAGGGCCTCCAAGCCCTCCATTTTTTCCTCTCCCAACGTCCCCAACAGTACCCTTCCACCGACACTCTCATTCATTTGGCCAAACTGGTCCTCACCCTTAACAATTTCTCCTTCGAATCCTCCCACTTCCTCCAGACCAAAGGGGTAGCCATGGGCACACGTATGGGCCCCAGCAATGCCTGTCTCTTTGTTAGCTACATAGAACAGTTGATCTTCCGTAATTACACCAGCACCACTCCCCATCTCTTCCTCCGCTACATTGATGACTGCATTGGCACCACCTCATGCTCCCGCGAGGAGTTTGAGCAATTCACCAACTTCACCAACACATTCCACCCTGATCTTAAATTTACCTGGACCATCTCCCTCCCTTTCCTGGACCTCTCCATCTCCATTAATGACGACCGACTTGACACGGACAATTTTTACAAACCCACCAACTCCCACAGCTACCTGGATTACACCTCTTCCCACCATTCCTCTTGCAAAAATGCCATCACGTATTCCCAATTCCTCCGCCTCCATCGTATCTGCTTCCAGGAGGACCAGTTCCACCACAGAACACACCAGGTGGCCTCCTTCTTTAGAGACTGCAATTTCCCTTCCCACGTGGTTAAAGATGCCCTCCAATGCATCTCATCCACATCCAGCACCTCCGCCCTCAGACCCCACCCCTCCAACAGTAACAAGGACAGAACGCCCCTGATGCTCCCCTTCCACCCTACCAACCTTCGCATAAACCAAATCATCCACTGACATTTCTGCCACCTCCAAAAAGCCCGCACCACCAGGGATATATTTTCCTCTCCACCCCTTTCCGCCTTCCGCAAAGACCGTTCCCTCCGTGACTACCTGGTCAGGGCAACGCCCCCCTACAACCCATCCTCCCATCCTGGTACCTTCCCCTGCCACCGCAGGAATTGCAAAACCTGCGCCCACACCTCCTCACTCACCTCCATCCAAGGCCCTAAAGGAGCCTTCCACATCCATCAAAGTTTTACCTGCATATCCACCAATATCAGATATCAGCATCCAACCAATATCCATTGCTCCTGATGCAGTGTCCTCTACGTTGGGGAGACTGGATGCCTCCTAGCAGAGCGCTTTAGGGAACATCTCTGGGACACCCGCAACAATCAACCACACTATCCTGTGGCCCAACATTTCAACTCCCCCTCCCACTCTGCCAAGGACATGGAGGTCTTGGGCCTCGTTCACCGTCGCTCCCTCACCACCAGACGCCAGGAGGAAGAACGCCTCATCTTCCGCCTCGGAACACTTCAAACCCAGGGCATCAATGTGGACTTCAACAGTTTCCTCATTTCCCCTTCCCCCACCTCACCCTAGTTCCAAACTTCCAGCTCAGCACTGTCCCCATGACTTGTCCTACCTGCCTATCTTCTTTTCCACCCATCCACTCCACCCTCCTCCCTGACCTATCACCTTCATCCCCTCCCCCACTCACCTATTGTACTCTATTCTACTTTCTCCCCAACCCAAACCCTCCTCTAGCTTATCTCTCCACCCTTCAGGCTCTCTGCCTTTATTCCTGATGAAGGGCTTTTGCCCAAAACGTCGATTTTACTGCTCCTCGGATGCTGCCTGAACTGCTGTGCTCTTCCAGCACCACTAATCCAGAAACTGGAAAAGCACAGCCAGTCAGGCAGCATCCGAGAGAGTTGACGTTTCGGGCATAAGCCCTGATTATTTGACCCATGTCATTCACTAATGTCCTTTAGGGAAGGAAACTGCCATCCTTACCTGGTCTCACCTACATGTGACTCCAGACCCACAGCAATTGACTTTCCTTGGCTCAATTAAGGACAGGCAATAAATGTGATCTAACCAGCAATACCCTTACCCCATGAATGATTATGAAAAATAAAAATATGTGAATAGCTGACTATCAGGCATTTGATGGGTTCAAGTTGCTTTTGATATTTGTCTTCGATTTTAAATAGCTGGCTTACTGTTCATTATTCAAATTGACTCAATTGTTCGTCTGAAAGTTTGTACCGAGACACCTCAAAGGAGACAGGGAATTTTAATGCAATTTGAAATAATTCCACAGAGGACAGTGTCTCATCACCAGGTCACCCTTTGTTTTCACGTGGAGAGTTCTTGACTCTTATCTGGCTCCCACTGAGCCAGCTCTCAGAGTGAACAGAATCTATGACACTCATATCTTTATCTAAGAGCAGGGCTCTCTGGTTGGACCAAGTTAAAAGGCCAAATCAGGGAACTCATATACTTTGAAGTCTACCTTGCTGACTTGGTTACAAAGACTGCGCAATTAACTTGTCATGAGTATCCCTCAAGACAGAAATCATAAGAAATATGATCAGATCTTCAAACCACCTATACTAATCAATAAGATCATGGTTAATACCTTCGCACGACTTCCTGCACTATCTGAGTACCCTAAGATGTTTTTAATCTGCCAAAAAACATATTGAACTCAAACTTGAACATGCTGAACGCTGAACCAGCAAAGCCCTCTGTGACAGAAAATTCCAAAGATTTCTTAGTGAAGAAATTCCTCCTGATAACCTGTCACTTACTCTCAGGTTGATGCCCTGGTTCTCAACTCCACAACGTCGATCCTGTTGAACTCTGGACAAATTTTGCATATTTGAATGATATTGTCTCTCGTTCTTCTAAACTCCAGACAATAAAGGCCTTGTCTACTTAATCCTTCCTTATAGGATAGTCCTTCTATCCCAAAAATTAGTTTGCTAATTTTTTGTTGCACTCCCTCTATGTAAATGCATCTTTCCTTAGATAAGGAGAGCAAAATTACACACAATATTCCAAGTGTGATCTCACGAAGGCTTTGTGCAATTGTAATATCTTTACTCCAATGCTGAATTATTTTTATGACCTAGAACAACATATCATTTACATACTTAACTGCTTTTGGCATCTGCATGGTAACTTTCAGTGACTCATATACAAGGATGCCCAAGTCAATTTGAAGTTCAACATTTCTCAACTCGCATTTTAAGTAATAAGCTGTTAATTCTGCCAGAATGGATAACTCTATGTTTCCCGTATTCTGTCTGCCAAATGTTTGCCTTGCCTTCTCCATATCTCCTTGAAGCTTCAACGATTTCTCCTCTCAACTCACACTTCTGTCTAATTTTGTGTCTTCTGTAAACTTAGGAATATTGCATTTAATTTCCAAATTTAAATCACTGAATTTGATAATAGCTAGAGCCCAGACATGATCTTGATTCTTGGGGTGTGTCTCTAATCTCAGTCTGCCAACCTGAAAATGATCCATTTATTCCTACTCTCCATGTTTATCTTAGTTAGCCAATTGTCAATCCCTGCCAGTATATTTCCTTCAATCACATGTGCTCTAATTTTGCTTATTAGCCTCTTTGCTAAGACCTTATCATAACCTTTCTGAAAATCTAAATCTAACATATTGACTGATTTTCCCCTATCTACTCATAGTTATGTACTCAAAAAACTCCAAAATATTGCTTGAAGGAAAAAAATTTCATTTTCAGAACTTGCTGATTGTGAATAGATCTGTAAATATCCGTGCACCTGTGTATTTTTTCCTATGAAGAAAAATTAATCTTTTCAAAAAATATCACTGAAGCCATATAAGCACATGAGGGAAAAGGAATGAATGGATAAGCTGATAAGGATGGGTGGGATGAGGTTATATGAAGTGTAAACACAGGCATAGATGAGATGGCTTGAATAGCCTTTTTGGTACTGTAATTTGAGTCGGAAGATTATGGGCTCATTCCCCTCCCATTGACACAACATTTCAGACTGAAACTGCTAGAGTGCTACAACTGCAGAAGGTGATGGCTTTCTGATGAGATGTTAACCCAAGACCTTGTCAACTCTCCTAAGTGGAAGTAAAAGCTCACTTGTCACAATTTTGAAAAGGAGCAGTAGAGTTATCTGCAATGTGTCAGATTCAACTGCACAAATAAACCAGACTGTTTGACCATTGTCACATTCTCCAATATAACAACTGGGAGCTTGCTATGTGAGGATCTTTCCTATGCTGCAATAGTGACTAGACTTAGGATGGATGGCGTTAGGTGGAAAGTGGTTTGGGACTGTGCTGAGATTGTGAAAAGTATTTAGCATATATTGGGGTTAACTTTCACCTTCATAATATGGGTGGTGATCTGGAAGATGTGGATCTTCCATAGTTTCCATAATTAGAACCACTAATTTTCATTTTCTTGAAATCAATTCAATGATAGTCCTGTGGTTCTTGTCATAGCTGGTCTTATTCTCCATCTGACTAGCAGACAGACAGTGAGGAAAAATACCTATCCCATGTTAACTTGAAGGCTTATTCCAAAAACTGAAATTTTTATTATTTGAGGCATGACTGAAGGGATTAAAGTGCTTTGAGAATTGGAACTGACAGCGTGCATGTGGAATCTTCTGCCTATACAGTAGTTCTAATATGTAACTCAATTCTGGAAATGTACATACTTAATTGACCAGAATAGGGAAAACAACATCCAAAAAGTAACTAGAACAATCAGCACCTCCAGCAGTCCCTTTCATACATTTCAATACAAAATATTGAAGAAATAGTCCAATTTCCACGTTTGTTATGGAAATAGTGGCCACATTAGAAAAGATAAGAAATAGCTAACAGTATAGAAGTATCGCCCCTTACCACTCCAGCAGATTTATTCAGTGAGTAGCTGAACAGCTCAGGAAGGATTGATCTACAATCTCTGTTATTAGCTGATCATCCAGATGGTGGTTGGGGTATTTGAGTTGGTTTCAGAATATTTGGGTTGAGAAGGAACAAATTGGCCAGGATTTCCGCTCTGATCGCTCTCCAGTGAAGTGCGTGTGGCCAGAAAAAGAGAAAATATACAGCATTTACTTCCCTAAAATATGACTATGAGGCTGGAGCTGTGAAAGTAATCTATGAAAAATGGCTAGACAGGTTCCAGATGTCTTTTGTGTGACACATTCTTGGACTGGAGGGAAAGCAGCAACTCCAAGACAAAGATGTTCAATAAGGGCCTGTGCAGTCTTTCTTTTTGAAAGAAATAAAATGATTAAAGTGAGGGACACATCAGAAAGGAAAAACATTCATAAACAATGTAATATAGCTATTCACCGTTTCAAAGCATGACTTCCAAATAGGGACCAGCAATTATCTGGTTGAGAACAATTAACTTGGGCAGAGACGATCAGAGAAGGGACAAGTTACATATTGTAGCAATCGCCATCAACTAAACCTGATACACAGAGCTTAACAAGTGCATGAATAGTGTAAAGAAAGATCTGTGTTAAAGTACAATATATGATCACAGTTCTCAGAAATATTTCAATATATAGTATCCGTGTTGAATGTCTTTGAAATTCAATATTGCATTGTATCGATGAACATGGCAGACACTTAGTACAGAATGCTTCCACAGCAGTAATTAGTGAATGACTAATTATTGTGCTGGTGGTATAAGGAAGATTGGATTTATTGTAGTGACATTGTAACTGCTTATCCAGTGCAACGACATAAGGAGAGTAATCATGAACATCATATTATGCTATTATTAACCATATAGTGAGTTTCAGTGTGCTGTAGCTTTATACATTAAAAGTTGTTTTGAGTGTTTGCAATAGGTATTATTAAAATTGGGCAATTAATAATTGCTTCTTTAGCGGAGATTGCAAGAATATGACAAGTGAGCTAATCAGATTCTTCAGAAAATAATAATGTTGAAAATCATCAACAGCTACATGAAATTTCTGTGAGCTCACAGCCAGAGATTTAAATGAACAATGTCTTACATTTAAAGGTTGCAATTCATCCACAGTTTAACGTTAACAGTAACAGATGGTCGAATCATTTGTTTGGCTGACTAAACCAAATTTGGACCCAAATGGCCCAACTTCAAACTGGCTGAACCTTTTAAACTGTACATCGGGGTAAATGTACGACAAGTCACGGCAAATATGATATATATTTAAAAGGAAGTGACTGGTTTTTATCAAGAAACTGGAGTTGAAGGCAGGACATCTGGCCAAGGAAATTACTTTCTGTCACACGTGGGTTATTAGGAAATAGGAACAAAATGAAGCATATTACCTTCTGCAGGCTATTGAGGCACAACAATAGACAATTTCCTCTTTAACTAATAATTGTTATTGTTGCTTTGCTATGATTTAGTATTAACAATGTGTATTCAAACTGTGAATGATTAGCTGAAAATACATAGCATAAATTTTGCCGTTGCCTCTAGTACATCCAGATTTTAGATATTTAATATTTGAGTATATTAATTTTAAAATGCAAATTAATGACTAATGCCTAGCCCCAGGACTGGTGAAGCACAGAGGCTGAAACATTGGAAAACAAATTCCATTCCTCTGTAATGATAACATTGTATCTTGAAAACAATCTATCAATTCCAATGGCAATCAAAAGGACAACAGAATCTTCGTTGCTCTGACATGACTCCTCTTATCCACTTGAAATAAAAATAAAAATAAATAAAAATCAACAAACTTAGCAGACCGGGCAGAGTTCTGAAAGAAAGAACAAGTTACTGTTTTTGTCCGAATTGATAAGGGAGGAGGGGAGAGATTAGGGCTTGGAAAGGGGGGTAATCTACTGGGTAATTGGAGGATGGAAAGATCGTGGGAGTAGAGATGAGATTGGAGGTTGGAAGGGAGAGATCAAAGGGTAGGAGTGGTTGGAGATCAGGAGAATCCAGGAGATCAGGAGAGGGGAAAATCAGGGGACTGAGAAAAGATTGATGGATGGACTACAGAGAAACATTAGGAAAGAGTTTGAAAGTGGAGAGACATGACAGGCTGAATGGAGAAATGGGGAAGAGGAGAGATCGTGGGAAATGGAGATGTGGGAGTGGGAGTGGTTGTGTGGGTTTTAGTGGGGGTAAAGATCTGGCATCAAAGATTGTGGAAGTAGAGGGTCCAGAACAGATGGAGCATCAAGTGGTTTACAGGATAGTTTATTGGGCTTGATGGTAATACTCCTGTTCAACAAACAATGCTGTGAAAGTATTTATCTTATGGATTTAACTCTTCATGCTACCTTTCATTTGCCAGGTTTCTCTAGGCCAGCTAAAAACAACAAATATGCTTTACAAAAAGAAACACTGTTCATTCAGAGATGCAGAGCCTTCATTACATTCTGAGAAATGATTGGGCATTCATCTCTCATTGTTTCTCCATGAAAGCTGATTCTGGGTGGATTGGATACAATTTGAGACCATCAGGCCCAATAAACAATCCAGTAAAATCCATTGATACTCCATCTGTTCCGGGTCTCTACTTCCATAATCTTTCATGCCAGATCTACCCCCACTAAGACCCACACAATCACTCCCGCTCCCATATCTCCATTTCCCATGGTTTCTCCTCTTCCGCATTTCTTCATTCAGCCTGTCATGTCTCTCCACTTTCACACTCTTCCCTAATGTCCGTTAATATTTCAACTTCCCACCCAACCCAAGCACGTCCAATTTTGGGAGTTAAAATAACCCCAACCTTTCAGGTCATTGACCTTTCATGAGCAATGATAATCTTGAAAATTTCTGAATTGTTTCCGAGGAGCATTAATTCATATCTTATATCTGGATTATTTAAAAAAGAAGTTTAAAACTTAATTTACGATCGATTAACCACTGGAGTGATACAGACAAACTTATACAGCTTTGAGAATGAGCAGTACTAAAGATTTGAGAGGGAAACCACATTGTCAGTTATATTAGACCTGTGGGATACAGAAGGCTAGTTTTATAATATTTGGAAGTACTTCGAAACAGTGGAGTATAATAAAAATTGAAGCTTTTGGAATTGTGTCGTGATTCTTTCAGTCCAGTGCCTGGGAAGATTTTGAATCTCCCATGCAAATGTTTATTGCTGCGTTTGCATGATTCCTGGAAGATAACACCAGGTGTTGACAGCATTGATCTCCTTTTGGAAGAATTTCAATGACGTTATCTATGAATATGTTTGCTTTTGATGCTCCCTGTTTGTCTTCTTTATCCTGGAAGCTAACGCATCATTAAAATATAAAACAGTTGTGTTTGCTCTTGAAAAGATATTGCAGAGCTTGAAAGCCAAGCCCGAAATCTCGAAGTGACTCTGTTAATAATTTGATTGGGTCGTACTATTTCATATAAGTAAAAATCCACTACCCAGATTAGTGCTGATTTATGAAGATTAAAAAAAAACAGATTTATCGAGGTCTCAATGTCCTTGAAATTGTGCAAAATCGCATAATCTTTTAAACTTTTTTTTAAGCCATTTCATTTTGAATGAATGAATGATTTATTGGTCACATGTATCTAGGGAGAGACAGTGAAAAGTGTTCTGTCGCCACAATCCAGCACCATTTTAAGGTACGAAAGAATTTAAGATGTAGTTAAATAGCATTCATCTCCATCAGCCAGGGTCCCAAACAACGCTTCAGGACTTCTGCATGGTCCCCACTCTGGGCCTATTGCCAGAAGCCCCCACACCCGGCACTCATACCACTGCAGTTAATGACACGCCACTGTCAAAAGAGTCCACACTGCAGGCTTACCACAGCTAAGATTCCCTACTCTGCCAAGACTGTAGCCAACACCCCACTCCTGGAGTCCATATAAATCTACTGTCGAAACCTGTCGCCCAATTCCTAAGCATCTGTATCCCTCTGCTCCCCACCTACTCATGCATCTGTCCAGATGCATCTTAAGTGAATCTACTGTGCCTGCCTCTGCTACCTCTGCTGGCAATGCGTTCCGGACACCTACCACCCTCTGTGTAAAATAATTGCTGCATGTATCCCCCTTAAACTTTTCACCTCTCACTTTGAAAGCGTGACCTTGTTATTGAATACTTCATCCTGGGAAAAAGCTTATCTCTATCTACCCTGTCTATACCCTTCATAATTTTGCAGACCTCAATCAGGTCCCCTCTCAATCTCCTTTTTTCTAATGAAAACAAACCTAACCTACTCAATCTCTCTTCATAGCTAGCATTCCACACCTGGCAACATCCTTGTAAATCTTCTCTGCATCCTCTCCAAAGCGTCCACATCCTTTTGGGGATGTGGCGACCAGAACTTATACAGTATTCGAGGTGTGGCCAAACCAATGTCATGTATAATTTTAACATGACCTGCCAGCTCTTATACTCAATACCCCATCTGATGGAGGCAAGCAGACCATATGCTTGCTTGGCCTGTCTATCCATCTGTGTAGCAACTTGCACAGTACAATAGACCTGCACTTCCAGACCTCTCTGCTCATCAACTTTTCCCAAGGCTCTTCCAGTCACCATATAATTTCAAACTTAGCAACTGTGCAATGCTTTAGATAGGAAAATTCTAAATGAGTCTTAGCCCTGGACCAACATGATCTCTTATCTCTTCATTTGCTTCACTGTCAAAGTTACTCTGAGAATGCACCTGTGAATAGTTTCTAAGGTGCTAAAACTACAAGTTCTGGATATTAGTGGTGAAAGGGGTAGCCATAATTTGCATTCTGGGAAGTACACAGCACAGAGAACTTAGGTTTAACATGTAAGAAAGTACGTCGTTAAAAAGAATAGGTGTCATTGTATTACCATATAAAGATATCAAAACAAAATAATGTCATGCCAATGGAATTGAAGGTAACAAATGTCTGGAAAAAGAATCATTGAAGTAAAAGAAAGACAATATTTATCAACTACTCTTTGTCTGACTGATCAGGAGTCAGCATATACATAATCTACCTCCGAATCAGTTATGGTCCAGGGTGAGAAAAACAAGCTACCTAAAATTCCCAAATCCTACACACAAAGTTGTGCCAGGAGAATACATTAGCTTTGTTGTTCATACTGTCATTGCCAGACCAAAACTTATGCACCAATAAATATGTTTTCCTTGCCAAGATAGGATATGGTAAACTTTTACTTTTGGGTCTCAAGACAAAAATTAAAACAATTATGCTGCCTACATAAAACTTCAACATGAAGAAAACTAATTCCAGAATGTCTACAGTTTGAATTAATTTCAGTAAATGCCAAACAATGCATGTTGTTAACAGAATTGTCTCATGGGATTGCGTGATATTGTGGCAGCAAAATTGATTTTCTGTCGATTTGTAACAACAATTAATTTAAGACTTTATTGTGGGTATGTGCATGTTAAAGTATTACTACTTGATCACAGGACAGAAACCAATTCAGTCACACTGCTTTTTACAAAATTATTGTTTATTTCCCAGTGAAATTAATCACAAAATGTGTAGGAATATTCCAAATACTTTGCATAGTTATTCAGTTTTAAGCGTCTTTATCCATGCTTTTTATTATAGTAACTTACGTATCTGTTTAAATAATTGTAATAAGCATCTAATACTCAGTCCACTTTCTTCCACAGCTTGAAAGACCCGCAGCAAGATCTCTTACCTAAACTCTGAGGTTTGTAATGATTCTAAGCAAAGTGTCTTAAAAGCTTCTTGTATCAAACCTGGCAATTTCAAACATTTTGTAAGACTCTTTGCAAATGCACAAACAGACATCCCCCACTAATTTACAATTCCTTTCGAGTTTCTTGCAACTATTGTTAACATTCTCCATCAATGTTGCCCATCATTAATTTTCACTTTCACCCCTTAAGCATAGTGAATCACAAGTAGATCATGGAGGAAGTTCAGAAGAAAGCTTGCATTTACATGATGCTGTTCATGACCACAAGATATCTGAAGACACTTCACATGAAGTACTTTGCTGAAGAATACTCACTGTGATAATGTAGAAAATGAAGCAGCCAATCTGTGCACAGCAAACTCCCACAATATGGGCGGCACGGTGGCACAGTGGTTAGCACTGCTGCCTCACAGCGCCAGAGACCCAGGTTCAATTCCCGCCTCAGGCGACTCTCTGTGTGGAGTTTGCATATTCTCCCCGTGTCTGCGTGGGTTTCCTCCGGGTGCTCCGGTTTCCTCCCACACTCCAAAGATGTGCAGGTCAGGTGAATTGGCCATACTAAATTGCCCATAGTGTTAGGTAAGGGGTAGATGTAGGGGTATGGGTGGGTTGCGCTTCGGCGGGGCGGTGTGGACTTGTTGGGCCGAAGGGCCTGTTTCCACACTGTAAGTAATCTAATCTAATCTAACCATCAATGTGATAATTACCAGATAATCTATTCATTTTGTGTGATGTTGATTAGTAGAGGCTAGGAATACTGTGGTGAGTAACAAATTTCCTGACTCCCCAAAGCTTAAACATCATCTACAAGGCACAAGTCAAGAATGTGATGGAATACTCCTCGCTTGCCTGGATGCAAGCTCCTACAATACTTCCAAAAGAAGCTTGACATGACCCAAGACAAAGCAGCCTTCTAAATTGATACCACATAGAACATAGAACAATATAGCACAGAACAGGCCCTTCGGCCCACGATGTTGTGCCGAACATTTGTCCTAGCTTAAGCACCTATCCATGTACCTATCCAATTGCCGCTTAAAGGTCACCAATGATTCTGACTCTGCCACTCCCACAGGCAGTGCATTCCATGCCCCCAACACTCTCTGGGTAAAGAACCTACTCCTGACATCCCCCCTATACCTTCCACCCTTCATCTTAAATTTATGTCCCCTTGTTGTACCCTGTTGTACCCAGGGAAAAAGTTTCTGACTGTCTACTCTATCTATTCCTCTGATCATCTTATAAACCTCTATCAAGTCACCCCTCATCCTTCGCCATTCCAATGAGAAAAGGCCTAGCACTCCCTACCTATCCTCGTACAACCTATTCTCCATTCCAGGCAACATCCTGGTAAATCTTCTCTGCACCCTCTCCAAAGCTTCCACATCTTTCCTAGAGTGAGGCGACCAGAACTGCACACAGTACTCCAAATGTGACCTAATCAAGGTCCTGTACAGCTGCAACATCATTTCACGACTCTTGAATTCAATCCCTCTGCTAATGAACACTAATATACCATAGGCCTTCTTACAAGCTCTATCCACCTGAGTGGCAACTTTCAAAGAGCTATGAACATAGACCCCAAGATCCCTCTGCTCCTCCACCATACTAAGAACCCTACCATTAACCCTGTATTCCGCATTATTATTTGTCCTTCCAAAATGGACAACCTCACACTTGACAGGGTTGAACTCCATCTGCCACTCCTCAGCCCAGCTCTGCATCATATCTAAGTTCCTTTGCAGCCGTCAACAGCCCTCCTCACTATCCACAACTCCCCCAATCTTCGTATCGTCTGCAAATTTACTGACCCACCCTTCGACTCCCTCTTCCAAGAAATTAATAAAAATTACAAACAGCAGAGAACCCAGAACTGATCCCTGTGGAACTCTACTTGTAACTGGGCTCCAGGCTGAATATTTACCATCTACCACTACTCTCTGACTCCGATCGGTTAGCCAGTTCTCTATCCAACTGGTCAAATTTCCCTCTATCCCATGCCTCCTGACTTTCCGCATGACCCTACTGTGGGGAAACTTATCAAATGGCTTACTAAAATCCATGTACACTACATCCACTGCTCTACCCTCGTCCACATGCTTGGTCACCTCCTCAAAGAATTCAATAAGACTTGTAAGGCAAGACCTACCCCTCACAAATCCGTGCTGGCTGTCCCTAATCAAGCAGTGTCTTTCCAGATACTCATAAATCTTATCCCTCAGTACCGTTTCCATTACTTTGCCTACCACCGAAGTAAGACTAACTGGCCTGTAATTCCCGGGGTTATCCCTATTCCCTTTTTTGAACAGAGGCACAACATTCGCCACTCTCCAGTCCCCTGGTACCACCCCCGTTGACAATGAAGATGAGAAGATCATTGCCAATGGCTCTGCAATTTCCTCTCTTGCTTCCCACATAATCCTAGGATATATCCCATCAGGCCTGGGAGACTTGTCTATCCTCAAGTTTTTCAAAATGCCCAACACATCTTCCTTCCTAACAAGTATCTCTTCTAGCTTACCAGTCCATTTCAGACTGTCCTCTTCAACAATATGGTCCCTCTCATATGTAAATACTGTAGAAAAGTACTCATTCAAGACCTATCCTATCTCTTCCGACTCCATTCACAGTCTCCCACTACTGTCCTTAATTGGACCTACCCTTGTTCTCGTCATTCTCATGTTTCTCACATACGCATAAAATGCCTTGGGGTTGTCCTTGATTCTACCCGCCAAAGATTTTTCATGCCCTCTCTTAGCTCTTCTAATCCCTTTCTTCAGCTCCCTTCTGGCTATCCTGTATCCCTCCAACGCTCTGTCTGAACCTTGTTTCCTCAACCTTATGTAAGCCTCCTTCTTCCTCTTTACAAGATGTTCAACCTCCCTCGTCAACCAAGGTTCCCTCACACGACCATCTCTTTCCTGCCTGACAGGGACATACGTATCAAGGACACGTTGTATCTGTTCCTTGAAAAAGTTCCACATTTCCACGACATCCTTCCCTGACAGCCTATGCTCCCAACTTATGCTCCTCAGATCCTGTCTTACAGCATCGTATTTACCCTTCCCCCAATTGTAAAACCTACCTTGTTGCACGCACCTATCTCTCTCCATAACCAAGGTGAAAGTCACAGAATTGTGGTCACCATCTGACAAGCATCCACTTCCTCTACTACCAATGCTCAACAGCAGCAGTTTGCACTGTCTACAAGATGCACCGCAGAATTTTACCAATGATTTTTCGACAGCACCTTCCAAGACCCACAATCACTTCCACCTCAATGGAAAAGGGCAGCAGATACATGGGAACACCACCACCTGAAAGTTCTCTTCCAAGCCACTCATTGCTACGACTTCACCCAAAACAGTCTTCCTTGGCAGTCCTTTTATTTTAATCTGTGCTGGTTTGCCATTACGCCTTCCATTGTCAGGATCAGCAAAACGAGGAGCCAGGAAACAAGTCTACCCCAGCCAATATGGGAATCAAAAACAAAAACAGAATTGTTGGAAAATCTCAGCGGGCCTGGCAGCATCTGTAGAGAGAAATTAGAGTTAACGTTCGGTTCAAGTGACCCTTCCTCGGAATTGGGAATCAAACCCATGTTGTTGCAGTTACTTTCAATCACATGTTGAATCAACTGAGAGAAGCAACCTCTCAGAGACTTCGCTAAATCAGTTTAACATTTAACAAAAAAATGAAGAACTGCAGATGCTGGAAATCAGAAACAAAAATAGAAATTGCTGGAAAAACTCATCGGGTCTGGCAGCATTAGAATCATTCTGAAGAGGGTCACCAGACCCGAAACATTAACTCTGCTTTCTCTCCACGGATGCCGCCAGACCTGCTGAGTGTTCCCCACAATTTCTGTTTTTGTAGCTAATAATGAAACTTTTCAAGGTACCGTGAGAAGATGGTTCGCCATCTTGAATATGAATTGTTTTACAACTGAGCTGTTTCCTATTATTCCAGAATCCTGTTAAGAGTCAATTCTATGGTGATGAGCAGGAGTTACATATATAATCTGGCCTTGATCAGGAAGGAGCAGCAGAAATCTTTCTTTGAAGAACATTAGTGAGTTAGTTCAGTTTTAGGAGAACCCTACATATTTTCTTGGTGAATTTTCCTTACTGCCAGACCACAAGCTACCAGATTTTTTTCAATTCCATTTTACAACATGTTATACTGGAATTTGAACATATGACCTCTGTCACTGTTAGTCTACTATCATAACCACTACATTCCTTTACTCTCAGGGACTGTGTTGGTGGCAAAATCTATCATGAATCATGATACCTCTCCTTGTAAGAATCCAAGGGTAGGAAGGGTTGGTTGAGTTACCAGAAATTTCAGCATTTATGTGCAAGGTTGTTAATACAAGGTTCAAACATTCGAGCTGTCAGTGCTGACTGTACAAATAGTTCTAGGACTCCACCCCTCACATACAAGTTCATTAAACAAAAAAAATAAACAAACAGTTCATTGTATTCTTGTTGAAGAGTTGCTTTCAACTATTTCATTATTCTATCTTTCTACACAGGATATTAACTGTAAAGAGCTTCCCTCAACCAATTATTTAATTGTTTATTTTGGGGTCCATGCCCTATATTCATTACGATAAGAAAAATAACAAGCTGATCCCATCAGACTAGAGTGTATAGTTGGGCTCCTTTGAATTCAGACATGTCTCCTGTTAGCTGTTTCCCTCATGCTGGCATCAACTTGGCACCATTTCTTGTCCAAAGCAATTGCTGCCAACAATCACTTTTCAATATCATTATTTCAAGATTGCTGTCTGGCTTTCTAATGCCACTGCAGCCTACACCATTTCACCCACTCTCAACAGACACATTTACATGTCTACAATAAAAAGAGAACATTTGACACTCTTAAACTGTTTAATAAACACAACTGATATATTGCACCCTTCTATCTGAAACATCTATAACTGGGAATCAATCACAGGAAAAATGTACTCTCCTGTCTAAACTATTTGCATTAGTCTGTAATCTTGCCTGAAAAAAAATTAAGTGCAATTATTAAAAATAAAGGGATTAGACTTCTGTTTGAGTTCTATTTGGGTCAATTCTCAAACATAGCTGACGTAGAATTACACAGCGCTTGAATAGAGAATCTATCCATTTAGCCTTACTGATCGCCATTGCTTTTGTACCAAATTAGCCCTGTACCATCTTATTTCATCCCAACCAACCAAAATATGTTCCTATTCCTTGATTTATCATGCACTTAACTTGTTTTCATTTATCTTCAACCACTTTTGCTGGTAACAAATTTCAAAATCTAAGTAGTGCAACAGGCAAGTTTTTCTTTGTCTCTACCACCCAGGAGCAGTCACCATCCCGGCTTACTTTATAAAACGAGACACCATGAAACCGTAAAGATTGCATGTGGGTGATGTAAACCCGGTATCAAGTAAACAGAATCTGATGTTCAGGAATTTTTGTCCATCGACTTGTTGGTCAGCCCAACACAGGATTGGCAGGCGAATGGCAGATAATTATTTCCTTCCTTGTCTGGGATCCTCTTCATTGTGTCTGGGTGTGATGGCTCCCTGAGTCTGGCTGGGAGAATATTTTACAGCAGTCTGAGCATTGAAGAGAAAAATCATGACTGGCATGGAGACCTCAGCTGGGAGCACAGACCTCCGGCTTTATTTTGCTTTTATAGAAGCACAGAAAATTGACTACACAGAGGGGGCTAATTGTCCCATTGAGTCTGCTTTGGCCATCAAATGCTCCACAGCCTAGTCCCACTTTGCAGATGTCTGCATGCTTTCAGTACCATGCACCATCACCTTACACATGTGGGATTTAGAATCCTTCATACTTGTCACCGTGGTAGAATATTCACATCGCCCCCATATCTGTACAAATCTATCATTACTGTGAAAGCTATCTTCATTTGAATCCAAGGTCACAAGCTAGCTCCACTGTCCATGCAGCTGCTGGAAGAGGCACTCCCATCCTCCAAGGATAGTCTACCTCTTCCTGTTCCAGTGCTTAATGGTTTGACCTCAACGCTCCCCTCGTGTTCTTTTAGCTCCGTCTCATCCTTAGCTGGGCTGCTGCTGCCAGATACTGGGACGAAATGCCAGACATTTGTTTCCTGCAGGTGCTGTTGAGGGCTTGACCTCTGATTTTGTCATGTTCCTGTGAAGATATAAAGATGAATAAACAGAAAGGCACATTTATATTTATCAACTCCGTGCACTCACAGGCTTGCAACCCAATTGTCATCTGCAGGGGGAGATTCCTGAGCACTAGATTTTTCAGAAACTTCGACTGAGACTGAGATAGAAAGAAGGAGAGAGAATAAAAAAAATTCTGAACATGTTCATGCATCTCACTAATCCTACTACCAATTTCAGTCTTTCTGTTGGATCCTCAGTGTCCATTTTTCAAATTCAGGCCATGCTTCTGTTGTCGAAGATCCTTCTCCAGTACCTCTTGTTAATGGCAGGTTAAGTATATTGACAAGGCAGATGGGCAAGAGGCAGTTTCAGAAAATGTGATAAAGCAAAGAGTGGAGATAAACAGAGAACGTACTAAACTGTAAAATAATAAAAACACCATGGCAGGAAGGGATGTAGCACACAAATCTATGAGTAAATCCATAGACGAGGCAAAAGGTTACAAAATATTAAAGAAAAACACAAAACTAAAAGCTGTGGAACTAAATGCGTGCAATGTTTGAAACAAAGCAGACAAACGAAAGGCCACATGACATTTAGAAAGAATAGGAAATTAGGAAAAGGTGGAGGAGTAGCTCTGTTTATTAATGCTGGTATTAGTCGAACAGAGAAAGATGACCTAAATTCAGGAAACCAGTAGGTAGGAACAGTTTGGGTAGATGCGAAGTGATAAGAGTAGCACATCACTTATGGCAATGGTATACGGGTCACCAAACAGTAACCGCATTTAAGATGAAGTTTAAAGGAAGAAAGAATGGAGCTTGTTAGTAAAGTATGGGGAGAGCCAAGAGGGATTTTAACCTGCACAGAGACAGAAAAAAACAGATGGGCAAAGGGTAGCCTACGTGAAGAGATCACAGAATGTTTATAACGTAGTTTCTTAGAAGAGCATGCTGGGGGGGCATGGTGGCTCAGTGGTTAGCACTGCCATCTCATAATGCCAGACATCTGGGTTGGATTCCACCCTCAAGCAGCTGTCTGTGTGGATTTTTCACATTTTCCCCACGCCTGCTTGGGTTTCCTTTGGGTACACTGTTTTCATCCCACAGTCCAAAGATGCTAAATTGCCCATTGTGTCCAAGGGTGTATAGGTTAGTTGGGGTAGTCATGGGAAATGTGGAGTTACAAGGATAGGGCGGTGGGTGGGATGGTCTGTGTGGACTTGATGGGCTGAATGGCCTGTTTCCATGTTAGAGGAATCTATGATTGTAACAGCATACTGTGGAGAAAGCCGCAGGGAGAAGCCTGTAGCAGTCCTAATATTTTGCAAAATGGTTGTCTTTATTAATGACGTTATAGTAAGTCAGTGTGATGAGAATATGATTGAACTTCACATTCAGTTTGAGAGAGAGAAAACAATGGGTCCAAGAGATGTATTTTAAATCTAACTGGGAATTGTGAGGACAGAAAAGTGATGCTTGCTAAAGCGACCAATAAAAGTAAAATAAGGGATGGGTAACTAGAGATGCAGCAGCAGAAATTAAAGAAAATATTTTGGAATACACAATATAGATAAAATTAAATAAGGAAGAAAATTCAAAAGGGTAGACTTATCTTGCATGATTAACTAAAAATGTTAAAGATAGTATCAATTGTTGGGAAGAATGCTGGCAGGTCAGAAGATTGACCTGCACATCCACTAATATCATTTATTGTATCCGTTGCTCCTGATGTGGTCTCCTCTACATTGGGGAGACTGGGCGCCTCCTAGCAGAGCGCTTTAGGGAACATCTCCGAGACACCCGCACCAATCAACCAAACCGCCCCGTGGCCCAATATTTCAACTCCCCCTCCCACTCTGCCGAGGACATGGAGGTCCTGGACCTCCTTCACCGCCGCTCCCTCTCCACCAGACGCCTGGAGGAAGAACGCCTCATCTTCCGCCTCGGAACACTTCAACCCCAGGGCATCAATGTGGACTTCAACAGCTTCCTCATTTCCCCTTCCCCCACCTCAGCCTAGTTTCAAACTTCCAGCTCAGTTACTGTCTCCTTGACTTGTCCGACCTGCCTATCTCCTTTTCCACCTATCCACTCCACCCTCTCCTCCTTGACCTATCACCTTCATCTCCTCCCCCACTCACCCATTGTACTCTATGCTACTCTCTCCCCACCCCCACCCTCCTCTAGCTTATCTCTCCACGCTTCAGACTCACTGCCTTTATTCCTGATGAAGGGCTTTTGCCCGAAACGTCGATTTCACTGCTCCTTGGATGCTGCCTGAATTGCTGTGCTCTTCCAGCACCACTAATCCAGTATTTGGTTTTCAGCATCTGCAGTCATTGTTTTTACCAGAAGATTGAACAGGCGACCAGAATTGGCAAAGAATGATGACAAAATGAATAAGAAAGGAAATTATGAGGAGGTGCCAGTGTTGGGCTGGGATGTACAAAGTTAAAAAACACACAACAGTGGGTTATAGTCCAACAGGTTTACTTGGAAGCACTAGCTTTCAGAGTGCTGCCTGATGAAGGAGCAGCGCTCCGAAAGCTAGTGCTTCTAAATAAACCTGTTGGACGATAACCTGGTGTTGTGTGATTTTAAACTAAGAAAGAACATGTTAGAGAAAAAGAAAATACTTGCGAAAAAACACAAACATAACTAGCAAGAGTTTCTACTGGAAACATTAGAATAAAATTATGGCAGATGGATTGAACAGATATTTTCATTGGTCTTTACCATCTCAGAACAAGCTGTAATTTTAATATTATTATCCATTCGTGGGATGTGGCTGTTACTGACTAGGCTCAAATTTATTGCCCACCCCTAGCTGCCCTGGAAGAAGGTGCTTGGTGAGCTTCTTTCTTGAATCACTGCAGTTCTTGGGGTTTATGGACATCCACGATGCTATTGGAGGGAGTTCCAGGATTGTGACTCAGCAACATGAAAGAAATGGTGATGAAGTTCCAAGTCAAGATAGTGAGTTACTTGGAAAGGATTTTGCAGTTAATGTATTCCCATGTATCTGCTGCCCTTACTCTTCTCGGTGGTAGAGGTCACGCATTTGGAAGGTGCTGTTGGATGAGCCTTAGAGAGTTGCGACAAGATATCTTGTACTGCCACTTTGCATCACTCATGATGTGAATTAATTTCAGAGTGCCAATCAAATGGGCTGCTCTGGGCTGGATGCTGTTAAGCTTCTTGTGTGTCATTGGATGTTAGACTTTGGCAAGCAAGTGAAGAGTTTTATCACAGTTCTGACTTGTGGTTGTCGATGGTGGCCAGGTTTTGGGGAGATAGGAAATGTCACTGCAAAGTTTCTAGCCTCTGACCAGCTCTTGAAGTCACAGTGTTGGTATGGCTGGTACTGTGTTCTTGCAGTCCTCAACACTTCTTTCAAATGCTGTTCGACATGAAGCAGACAGATTCACCAGCCAAGGGTGGAAAGTGCTAATTAGCAGATAGTCTCCTTACTTACATTTGACAGAGCATGAGTGATGCCAGATCTGGTGTAATGTGTTCGGGTCTGGAGCTCACTATTTATTGAAGGATGTCAGTGTGTTAGAAGCAGTTCAGAAAAAGGGCTACCGGAATTACACCTCGAATGGTCAGGTTGGACAGGCTAGGATTATATCTACTGGAGTTTGGAAAAATAACAGACCATTGGATTGAAACTATCAGATTTCATAGTATTGAGGACTCCAGGGCAGTTAATGCACAACTGTCTGCCAGTGTGCTGTATCCTCTGCAGGGCAGAACATAACTGGGAATGGTGGTTCTTGGGACATTGTCAGTATGGTATGATTCCATGAGTATAACCATGTTAGGCTATTGCTTGACTAGTCTTTGGGACAGCTCTCTGATCTTTGGCATAAGCCTCCAGATGTTGATAAAGAGGGTTTTGGAGTGGCGATTGGGTTGTGCTTTCTAGTGCAATATTTTGTGCCTAGTTTGACATCAGATTGTTCATTCAGTTTCACTTCTTTTTTCAGTATTTGTAGTAACTTGATACAACTGAATTGCTGGCTGGGCTACTTCAGAGGGCAGTTAAAAGTCAACCACGTTGCTGTGGGACTAGCATCACATGCAGGCTGGACCAGATAAGGATGGCAGATTTCCCTCTGTAAATGACACCAGAGAGCCAGCAGGCATCAGGATCAGAAAATGGAATGGAGGGAGAAATTCAAGAGATTACAACCACCAGGGAGGTGGTACTGAGCAAATCTTTGGAGCTGCAAACTGAAAGGTCCTGATGTACTTCACCTTAGGGTCTTAAACAAACAATTATTGAGATAATTAATGCATTGCTTTAATTTTCCAAAGTTCCCTGGATTTGTGGAAAGTTTGTTAGATTTGAATAAGGGAGTTATGAAAGGGAAGTCGAGAGAAAGTTGGAAGCTACAGACTGTTAGTTTAATATCTATCATACGGAAGATATTGGAAACTATTACTGAAAGCTTTATAGCAGGGCACTTGAAAAAGTTCAAGGTAATCAGGCAGAGTCAACATGGTTTTGGGAAAGGACCATTTATTGCAGTTCTTTGGGGAAATAGCATGGACTGTTGTTACAGGGAAACTGGATAGATGCTCTGTACTGTGAGCCAGAGCTCCAGATTCAAGTCCCACACTAGGAGTTAATAGTGGGTGCTTTCATAATACAGCCAAATAGATTGAGTTTCAACTTGAAAAGGGATCCTTCCAGTATGTGCAATGGCAGATACTGGAGAGAGACTCCTAATCTGTTATCTGCAGATGGCATCAGCAAACATTGCAGGACTCACCAAGATTAACCATGGACCACCATAGAAGTCCATGGTTGCTAATGTCCTTTCAGAAGATGCTACGTGAAGAGAATAGAAAGGGTGGTGCTAAGTTGCTGCTTTTTTCATGCATTGTGTCCTTCTGTTGACCTACATGTAATCTCTAAAAATCTTGTGGGCAGTATGTGTTTGCAGGGTGGACAACAAATGCTGACATGTTACAAATAGTAGCATCATCAAGGGATGCCTGACTGGGAGTATTTGAGAATAGGAACAAAAATAGACATTGCTGGGAAAACTCAGCATCTGTGGAGAGAAAGCAGAGTTAATATTTGGAAATAGGAACAAGGCTGAGTTATTAAGTATATTCAAGGCTGAGATGGACAGGTTTTTAATTAGTAAATGAATCAAGAAATATGGGGAAAAGGCAGGAAAGTGAGATTGATGTTAATGAGATGAACCATGGGCTGCATGGCCTAAACTCTTACATCGTACAGTCTAATGGTCATCTATTTCTAACAGTTCTGAACTAATGCCTAACCCTAGGAGAATATTGTCATTTTGTCAGTGTCACTGGATCAAAATCCTTGAATTCTATCCCTGTTGATATTGTGGATGCACCTATGCCAAATACACTGCAGCAGTTCAAGAAGGCAGCTCGTTGTCTTCTCAAGTGCCACGAGCAAATGGCAATAAATGTTACCCTAGTCAGCATTGCCTATGCATGAGTACATTTAAAAAAAACTTATGTTGGTGTGCTAACAGATCCCATGAATATACCAGGATCTATTTCTCTCATACTGGTTTAAAAACTACACAACTCCAGAAATACTGATAACTTAATCATTAAACCTTCTCATCACATTGATCAAAACCCATATGCCACTAGTTTAAAATCCAAACTCTAAAATAAAGTGATATGAATTATATATACATAAAACCACACATCTTACAACACAGATTGTGTTGAATTATTTTGTACAGTGCTCTTGCTGTTGATGACTGCAGCTACTGCATGTTGTGTTTTACCAACAGAAATTCTTTCTACAGCAGGGAAATGGTGCTTCTCTTACTAATTCCGCTTACCCTGTTCTCTGTTCCTTGTTGTCAAATCACATTGTCCTCAGGTAACCTACTCTCTTTTGAATGCTTTTTCCACTTCCTCCTCTTTTGGTGCCAATAATCTGCTGGCACAACTAAATTCACAGAAGCACTCTGCAACCCATCTGGCAGTTCAAGGATTTGAAAAATGTCCATTCTATCTCCAAGTTCACTGTTTCCTCTAATGTTTCTTTCAGAACATGGCTAACTTGTGACTCCTTCTGCCCTTGATTAGCACCAGCACCACTTTAATTCCTTGGATCCCATCTCTACATCAAAAGAAAAGGCCTCAAAAGCTGCCCTTGTCAAAAAGGACAAGGTGCACAGTCTTTACATGAGCAGCAGTGCTTTATTTTATTGGGTAACAGAGTGCTGGAGAAACATGGCATATCTGGCAGCAGCTGTTGAGTGAAAAACAGAGTTAATGTTTCGAGTCTAGTGACACTTCAACAGAAGATTCATTACAAATACTGCATTGTGATAGAATTGCAAAGTGAGTAGAAGTGGATGCAATCATATAAAAGGGAGCCTGTGTTACAGTGTTGGCTGGTAGCCCCATCATCAGGAATTTTGTGGTCAGCAAATTTTGGTTTTATTGAAATGTACTGACACTTGCTCTAGTCATTTTCACAATACTGGTTATAAATAATCTTCTGCTCATTCTTCATGACATTGGGCTGGATTTAATATTGAAGCAATGATGCTGTTATGCTGTGCGCTCCTCTGAAAATCTTTAGTGTCTATGTTTCTCCCAAATAAGACCTCAGAAACCTTGGTTTTGTATTCAAAGGTTTATTGCTGAACTGCACTGAGAGCCTGCAACCACCTTTGAGCAGTAATGTCATGCCATGATGGCAGTAATATCTGAGCCTGTATCACACCCACAATCTCATGATCTCAGTCTGATTTTTCCACAATAGCATTCAGAAATCGGGTGGCTTTTACCTCAGCTGCTACTGAAGTTCAGACATTAACCAGACACTCTCATCATGGTCAGATTTGCAAGTGCTGCTATGTTTTGTCACTACTTTCATTCTGAAGTCATGTTGAGGTTGCACAGACATTGATCAGGCTTCTTCTAGAGTAGTGTGACTAGTTCTGGTTGCCCTGTTACAGGAAGGACATTATTAACCTGGAAAGATTTACCAGGATGTTGCTGGGTGTGAAAGGTTTGAGTTACAAAGAATGGCTGAATAGGCTGGGAGCTTTCACTGGAGTATAGAGGTTGAGAGGTAACCTTGTACAGGTTCATAAAATCATGAGATATCCAGATAGGGCTAATGATGGGTATCTATTCCCTAGGATGGGAGATGTCAAGACATTGGGGGCATATTCTTAGGATGAGAGGGGTCAAATTTAAAAAATACATGAGGGGTAAATGTTTTACATGGAGGGTGGTTCATGAGTGGAATGAACTTCCTGAGGAAGTGAGCACAATTACAAAGCTTAAAAGACTTAGATAAGAACACAAATAGGAAAGGTTTGGAGGGATATGGGCCAGGATCAAGCAGGTGGGATTGGTTTTTTTGGGATTATATTCAGCATGAACTGTTTGAACTAAAGGGTCTGTTCCCTTGTTGGGTATGACTCTGTGACTCTTCCACGCTACTTGACAGTACTAGCAGGCTAACACACACACCAATGATGTTCTCCAGTTACCCCTGCAAAGTCCTCCCCTATAGTAGAGTTTGTCTGTTACTTCCCACTTCAGTCAGTTGGCGCATGTGTTATTCTTCTCACTTGTCCAGACTGCAAATCCTAACCTTTAGTAGTTTCTTAATCTTCATACTGTATCTGTATCTGGAAATGTCCGATCAAATGACTCTGCAATTGCACCAGCATCTTGCGGTTGCTCCCACCTTTCCTCCTCAGTCTCAAGAACAAACTGGGCAGGCAGCCATTTTTGGGTGCCCGGAATCAGAAAATCACAAGCAGAGAGTTGAGGTGATGGAAGGGTGGGTGAGCTAGAATGAAATACGTCTATAGTCATCTATCAGCAGCTTGTTATAAATGATAGAATGAGGGTGGGGTGGGATTTAAGATGGGGCAGAAGCAGGATGAAATTGGATGTCACAGGTACTATTGCAGCCATGTTACAAAGGACCATCTCCTCTGTAGGCCTAAGGTGATGCAGACATGTTGGTGATTATGTACCACTCAATTGGCTCATGTGCCTATGACATTTAAAAACCTGGAAACAATGGGAGATATGGCTAACTCTATTGGAAAGTGTTTGAGAGGTGGGAGTCTGAAGCACTTTAATCTTACTGTTTAGGAACTACAAATGGTTAAATTATAGACATGTGGTCCATTAAAAATGGTGGGAGGCTGGTGTTGGAGTAGGTGGCAGTTGTCAGGTGAAGATGCATTCCTCTATCATGGCCACCTGTGCAAGGTCATTGAATATTTTCTAGTGTTGGAGCCATTATCTTAGAATCAGACTGGAGGACTCGATCTTACT
This sequence comes from Chiloscyllium punctatum, assembly GCF_047496795.1. Classification (NCBI taxonomy): domain Eukaryota; kingdom Metazoa; phylum Chordata; class Chondrichthyes; order Orectolobiformes; family Hemiscylliidae; genus Chiloscyllium; species Chiloscyllium punctatum. Next base: position 52,000,724 of record NC_092777.1, read on the forward strand.
GTTCTCATTCTCTTCAGTGGGCATTCATTGAAAGACTCCTGGTTCCCTGGGCTATAATGGCCTCTCCCCTCCTGGTTGGTCTAAATCACCACTGTCTTCTCTGATGCTGCATTTTCCCTTCTTGGAGCTAGTTGTACACTTTAAGGGGCGGGTGGGGGGGGGGGGGATGGGTGGCAAACTGTAGTTAAAAGCTGGAGGCTAGCTGCAAAGACATTTCAGTCTCGTACACTGTCAGATTCCTTGTTGAGCATTCAGTCAACATGCAGCATGGGTCATACACAGCAGAATGGAAATTAGGAGGCTTCAGAAGAATTGCATGCCTGTTTCAGTGGGATCAGACATGAGCAGATCATGAAACACAAACATATTCCCAAAGTCGAATGTAGACTAATTTCTTTAGCCCATAACCTCACAGACTCACTGACTCACATTACTTTCAATCAGTTTCATTTTTCCAGTAAATTACTTAGACTGATTTATACCACACAAAGAGTTATTTTGATTCAATATTTTCAAAAACTGGTGTAGAATATCAAAGAGAAGTGCATGTGGTAATATAGGCTTGATGCTAGATTAAGCAGGTACATAATGTACTCAGCATGAGGCCAAAATGGAAAGAAACTAAGAGTTAGGAGAATAAGCTTCACACTGGCAAGAAGTCTGGAGTCTGTTCAAGTGAAAACTCAGGATTCCTAATCAACATTAACTAGGAGGTTCAAATAAAGCTGCATACATTCCAGCAGACACCTAGGTTGTGATAGCATGTCACTAGTTCGGAAATGCGTACTGTAATATCTATGGCTATTTTTCTGATCTGCTTTTTAAATTGGAACAGTGTTATGTGACATGGACTAACGAGCATATATTACCAGCTTTAGAACTCGACAAATGCTGCAGGTGCTGCATCTTAATATTTCTAAATAAATATTAACTGGTGTCTGTCAGATATGTTAGAGGTAGTATTGAATAATAAGAATAACTCCAGGCCAATAATTATCTGTTGGACCAGGTAAATAAATATTAATAACTATTTGTATTCAATTGGTTTTGTTGTTTCATGGGATCTATGGGCCAGCATTTATTTTCCATCTCTAATGGCCCTGGACAAGGTGGGTGAGCTGCCATCTTGATTGGCGACCATCCTTTTTTCCACAAATTTCACTATTAGTGTAATTTTATAGACTTAATTAGAGCTAATTAACAAGATAAACTTAAATGTTTTCCCTAAAGCACTGAACAATTGGATTGTTTTTTTTAATGAAGCATATTGTTTTAAATTATTGCAATGCATGATTTTGTGCTATGCATTGGTTTAAAATGGTTTCTGTGGTAGTATTAACAATGAATCCGAGATTATAGAATGATTTATAACACTGATAGTCAAGTCAAACACTGCAAAACATTTATGAGGGACAGCAGAAAAATCACAAAATCATTTTATATTTCTCATGAAGTCAATACTTTTATCCTGATAGCGGTTAATTAAGAAGGATTCTAAATCTTGCTAAACTGTGTCGAAAGCAGTGTCATGTTGGCTAAAGGTTTTACTGGGTTCAATTTGTGACTGAAGTGGGCCTCTTTGGCCCAGTGAATCAATTAGTATAGAATAGTGGTGAGCAAAGCCTCCGAAAAGATTAAAATAGATTTTTGGAATTTCTTGCTTTTCCTGCACATTGCAAAACAAAAGAGTGAATTTACGAAACAAATGGTTTTAATTCTGAATGTAGCAAAGACACCATATTCACCAGACAGCTGAAGACAATGGATTATGTTGCTTAGCATGAGATTAACACTAAGCTTTCCCACATGTACTCTATAAAATGTTGATTGTGCGCATACATCATATGGCCTGATCGATCATATGAACTGACAACAAATAAAAGCAGTAGTTTGGTGAGATGCAGGAGAAAACTGAAGGAAGTTGAATTTGGAAGTTTTATATTCTTTTAAAATCATGAATAAGAAAGGAAGAGCTAATTTTTTGTCCTTTTATGTCCTCGAGTATTGTAAAGCAGTTCACAATCTGTGAATTATTTTTAAAATGCAGCCACTGTAGTTCTGAAAGGAAACCAATTTGTACATATTTGGAATAATCTTGAAAGAACAGAATGACATCCATGACAAATCCTGAAACTTTCCATCTGTAATGCGATCAGTTGACTGTACTCTCTAAATTTGGATATGAGTTCTGAAAGACAGTTAAAATGGTTCTGTAACAAATCATCTGGCCTAATTATTGTTATTAGCGCATAAACACATGATACTGAAGAGTAGATAATTAAACCAAATCAATACACATGGAAAAATAAAATCTGTACTTTGATTTTTCTTTAAATATAGGCAGATCAGAAAAAGATAAAAGGTTTATCAAAAAAATGCTGAAGGCATGTTGTTGGTTAATCTGCCAAAATCTTACTTTGAAAAAAGATCTTTTGTTTTTTCATGTAAGAGATCAAAGTATTAGTATTAAGTTTCTTTGGAAAAATTAGGTTATGAAGGGCCAAGCAGGTTGTCCAGAAAGAAAATTAATTTTATCTGTAGCTGTTAGCTCCTGCTGCAGATTTTGAAATGGTCTCGTCATTCACCAAGAACTTTGCACAGAGATCTTGTTTATGGGTGTAGGTGAAGGGTCTCCTGTGAATTTACACAGCAGATAAAAATTCTAGAAAGCAATAAAAATGGTCCAGTATAAAAATCATGTGGCCTATACTTCTTTACAATAACTCATAAACACAATGATTGATTCCACTCCTGAGAATTTAAACATCTGACACTTGAGACAAGTTGCAGCTCTACTTTTCAGAGTTAGATTGCTTGAGGTAAATTTATAAAAATCTTTGATAATCTGCAATATAGATTATATGGTGTCTAGTTGGGCTACACTTAAAAATATTGTGACAAATAGAATGAATAACCTTCTGGTCACTCTTACAACTATAACATTAATACCATTCTAGAAGGAGGTGGTATGGTAGTTCAGTGGTTAGCACTGCTGCCTCACAGTGCCAGGGACCCAGGTTTGATTCCAGCCTCAGGCTAATGTATGTATGGAGTTTGTACATTCTCCCTGTGTCTGTGTGAGCTTCCTCCAGGTGCTCTGATTTGCTTCCATAGTTCAAAGATGAGCAGGTTAGGTGGATTGGCAATGCTAAATTACCCCAATGTGTGCAGGCTATGTGGATTAGTCATGGAAAATGCAAGGATAGCAGAGGGTTGGATGCATGTCAGTGGAGTGGTGTGGACCTGATGGGCCAAATGACTTGCTTCCATGCTGTAGGGATTCTATGATTGCCATTTCTGGTTAATGTAAAAAGAATACTAATTAAAAATAATGAAAATAGGACTTCCTTTTCCATCAATAGGGGCACATTTGGGCAGTGGAATATGCACCCATACTCCTAAAATTATTGCAGGTTTTCCAATTTGTCAAAAGAGGCATCTGGAGAAGGAATGATATCCATGAGTAGAGAAAGGTACGCAGAATTGGGAGATATCCCTGTTAATAAGCATTTGCAACCAACAGGATTACATGATATGTTTTCATAAATCAAGTTACCAATTAGTATAACATCTACCGAAAGCACTACCTCTGAGGCAGAAAGAGCCAGCACAAATACAATGGGCCAAATGGTGTCCTTGCTGCATCACCCCATCCATGCCCCTCATGATTTTAATAAATCTCTATAAGGTCATTCCAAGGAAAACCGCCCCAGCCTATTCTCCCTATAGATCAAACCATCCAACCCCAGCAACATTCCTGTAAATTGGTTCTGCATTCTTTCAAGTTTAACAAAACTCTTCCTACAGCAGGCAGACCAGAACTGAACACAATATTCCAAAAATGGCCAAACCAATGTCCTGTACAGCTGCAACATGACATCCCAACTCCTGTACTCAATGCACTGACCAATAAAGCAATTCATTGGCTGTAGATAGTTTAATGACTCCATCATGGCTCCGGGAGATATTTCATGATCCTGTACAGTTCGTTAAACATGTGGAAGTTGGCTACAAGTGGATAGGCTGCACAAATTCAGATGAACCAACTTACATTTGTGAAATTCTCTATTTTAATAAAATATTCATCATTTCTCAAAGTTGCTGTCAATCCTCAAACATATTGTGCCATCACATCTACATTTGTTTAGTTTTTCTGAACACTTTTCTGCAAATGAAGATCTGTTTAAAATCTAACAATGCTGATGCCTCTTATACTCACCTCAGTATCTGAGGACCCCATATGGTGGCCTGTACTTTACATTGCATAGCTCAGCTCCGATGTGATCACAGAGTCATGAGATGAAAGAAAGAATGGAATAACCACAACATCTAAAGGGAATGATTTAGAATCACGGAGTCCTAGAGATGTACAGCATGGAAACAGACACTTTGGTCCAACTCGTCCATGCTGACCAGATATCCTAAATTAATCAAGGCCCATTTGCCAGCATTTCACCCATTTCCCTCTGAACCCTTCCTATTCATATACCCATCCAGATGCCTTTTAAATGTTGTACCATCCTCCACCACTTCCTCTGGCAGCTCATTCCATACACACATCACACTCTGCATGAAAAAGTTGCCCCTTAGGTCTGTTTCAAACTTTCCTCTCTCACCTTAAACCGATGCCCTCTAGTTTGGCTTCCCCTAACCTTTTCTATTTATCCTATTCATGCCCCTCATCGTTTTGTAAACCTCTATAAGGTCACCCCTCAGCCTCCAACACTCCAGGAAAAACAGCCCAGCCTATTCAGTCTCTCCCTATAGCTCAAACCCTCCAACAAAGAATTGTAAATCCTTTTTTTTGAACCCTTTCAAGCTCAACAACATCTTTCCTCTAGCAGGGAGACGAGAACTGAACACAGTATTCTAATAGTGGCCAGTACAGCCACAACATGACATCCCAGCTCTGATACTCAGTGCACTGACTGTAAAGGCAAGCCCACCAAATGCTTTCTTCACTATCTCATCTACCTGCGACTCCACTGTCTTAGAATTCATTTTGCTAAATTTTAAATATTTACACAGAAAGCTTGTGTTATGCAAAAGAATGATTCACCACAGGTAGTCAGTCAGCAATGCGTAAATGGAATTGAAGTATTTAAACTCAATTGTCCTTAAATGATTGATGAGCAAAGATTATTTGTAGCAAGCTGAAATGCTTGAAGAAACTCTGCTGTAAAGCAGTTTAGCCCTCCTCAGTAATACATTCTTTAATTATCTTGTTAGATGTACTCACCATTATGAGTGTGCAATTTATCCAGCTTTAGTCGTAATGTGTTATTAGAATCATAGAGTCATAGAGATGTGTACAGCATGGAAACAGACCCTTCGGTCCAACTCATCCATGTTGACCAGATATCCGAAACTAATCTAGTCCAAAACTTGAGGACATCAGTTTAAGATGAGAGGGGAAAGATTTAAAAGGGACCTAGGGGGCAACCTTTTCACACAGAGGATTATACGTGTATGGAATGAGCTGCCAGAGGAGGTGGTGGAGGCTGGTACAGTTACAATTGTTGGAAGATTTATGTTGTTCTACCATTGACCTCCCTAGAATGGCAGCTCAATCTCAGCCTCTCCATGAGTTTCAGAACGTTCCTGCATTGTTCACTGACTGAGCTCCTGACACAAAGGTAAGCTAAAACTCATCAGTACCAGTATCCTTTTAACATAATATCCATATTCCAGCAACGCCACTTAACCTCTATGAACCGGAAATGAAACCATTTAATCTATGAAGCCTTACTCCTGCCAGTAGCAAATGGCTTTTAAATTTATTTTCTTTTTATTAATGTATTCTTTACTGTTCCTTTCTGTTTCCTTTTTCTTTCTTTTTGTTTAACTTTTCCCTCACTTTCTGTATTCTTGTGTTCCTTCAAAGTTTGTGAGAAGATTTGTAGCTTGGGTGCTCGTTGTTGTGGTTGTGTTCGCCGAGCTGGGAATTTGTGTTGCAGACGTTTCGTCCCCTGTCTAGGTGACATCCTCAGGGCTTGGGAGCCTCCTGTGAAGCGCTTCTGTGATCTTTCCTCCGGCATTTTTAGTGGTTTGAATCTGCCACTTCCGGTTGTCAGTTCCAGCTGTCCACTGCAGTGGTTGGTATATTGGGTCCAGGTCGATGTGCTTATTGATTCCGCATCCATGAACACCAACCAGCTATACTTAGTAGCCACACACGCAGATGACAAGCAACATGAATTTCACTGGGACAGCACTACCATTATAGGACAAGCCAAACAGAGAACAGCCAGGGAATTCCTAGAGGTATGGCACTCATCCACAGATTCAATCAATAAGCACATCAACCTGGACCCAATATATCGACCACTGCAACAGACAGCTGAAACTAACAACCGGAAGCGGCAGATTCAAACCACTATAAATGCCGGAGGAAAGATCACAGAAGCGCTTCACAGGAGGCTCCCAAGCACTGAGGATGTCACCTAGACAGGGGACAAAACATCTGCAACACAAATTCTTCTGTTCCTGATTCGATTCTAATTCCTTCTCAGTCATTTCTCAGTTTTGAAGAATTAGTCCTTATATGCAGCACGCCATGTTGTATCAGGTTGCCTGTACTTTTGCTTACCATGGGGTTGGTTCGCGACCAACATCCTCTTTAAGGTATGGATCTACAGCTCTCAATTCGTCTGGTGTGGCAGAGGCAAACCACCTGCTAGTCTAATGAGAAGAGGCTCCTGACTGAAACCAAGACATAGGACGGAATTTTCCTAAACCTTAAACAATGTAAGCAAAAGCAAGCTTTTAGGGAAAACATGACAAGGTCACAAAGAGGAAGTTCTCAATGTTAAGAGGTCAAAGTCCGAATTTGGGTTTCAACAGCTGGTAAAAGTATTGTTCATGAATGGCGAGCTGCCCAATTTCATGCTTTAATGCTCAGTATTACCTAATCTCTCCTTATTTCTACATAGGGTCCTATTTTCCCAGGAGAAGCCAGACTTGCCATTTCTTGCCAGGAGAGTCAAAGTGCGTTGCTGCTAACTGGAGCCTGTCAGGAGTCCATCTTGGTCAGGCCATGCTCCATGGGCCATCTGTACCATCCATCCATACAGGTTGGCATCAGCAAAGTTCTAGTCTCACTCCATCATCATGACACATCTCAGAGTCACTTAGCCTACAGTTCTCCACTTCCAGACGGCACTCTAGAGCTCACTAATACCTTCCATTGCAATGTAGCTGCTGGGCTGCTTTGTGCACATGTAGGCACCCATTTTATGACCTGGAACAGGGTGAACCTAAGGGCTTTTAGCTTTCTTTCTTAATGCCTACCGTCTTTGCACCTACATGGATGCTCACAGCATCTCTGCCTTGCCTTGCCTCTTTGCATATTGTTAGAATCATAGAATCCCTCCAGTATGGAAACAGACCGTTCAGCCCAACAAGCCCACATCGACCCTCTGAAGAGTATCCCACCCAGACCCATTCCCTACCCTATTACTCTACATTTACCCCTGACAAATGCATCAAACCTACACATCCCTGAACACTATGGGAAATTTAGCATGGTCGATTCACCTAACCTGCACATCCTTGGATTGTGGGAGGAAACCAGAGCTCCTGGAGGAAATCCATGCAGACACAGGTGGAACTTGCAAACTCCACACTGACCCGAGGCTGGAATCGAACCCGGGTCCCTGGCACTATGAGGTAGCAATGCTAACCACTGAGCCACCTTGCCACCCCATTGTTACTGCATTCAGAATTTGCAGACTCATAGTACACCTAACTTGCATTGCCTTTCAGCTCAAACACAAAGCCTGGCAATTTGTCTTGCTTGTCAACAGTCAAGGGGAGGCAATGTAGCTGCATGGGATGGGGGAGTCCAAAACTAGAAAGCATAAGTTTAGGGTGAAAGGGGAGAGTTTAAAAGGGACCTATCGGGCAACCTTTTCACGCAGAGGGTGGTGCATGTATAGAATGAACTGCCAGAGGATGTGTGAAAGCTGGTACAACTACAACATTTAAAAGGCATCTTGATGGCAGCTACACTGGCCCCACCCCCCCATCTTTTCCTCCGCTACATCAATGACTGTATCGGCGCTACCTTGTGCTCCCACGAGGAGGTTGAACAGTTCATCAACTTTACTAACACCTTCCATCCTGACCTCAAATTTACCTGGACCATCTGAGACTTCTCCCTCCCCTTCCTAGACCTCTTCATTTCTATCTTGGGCGACCGATTCAACACGGACATTAACTATAAACCGATCGACTCCCACAGCTACCGAGATTACACCTCCTCCCACCCTGCCCCCTGTAAAAACGCCATCCCATATTCCCAATTCCTTTGCCTCTGCCTCATCTGCTCACAGGAGGACCAATTCCAATACCGAACAACCCAGATGGCCTCCATCTTCAAAGACTGCAATTTCCCCTCAGACGTGATCGACGATGCTCTCCATCGCATCTCCTTGACTTCCCGCTCCTCCGCCCTTGAACTCTGCCCCTCCAATCACCACCAGGACAGAACCCCACTGGTCCTCACCGACCACCCCACCAACCTCCAGATACATCGTATCATCCTTCGTCATTTCCGCCACCTCCAAACAGACCTCACCACCAAGGATATATTTCCCTCCCCTCTCCTATCAGCATTCTGGAAAGACCACTCCCTCCGCGACTCCCTCATCAGGTCCACACCCCCCACCAACCCAACCTCCATTCCCGGCACCTTCCGCTGCAACCGCAAGAAATGCAAAACTTGTGCCCACACCTCCCCCCTCACTTCCCTCCAGGGCCTCAAGGGATCCTTCCATATCCATCACAAATTCACCTGCACCTCCACGCACATCATTTACTGCATCCGCTGCACCCAATATGGCCTCCTATACATTGGGGAGACAGGCTGCCTACTTGTGGAACGTTTCAGAGAACACCTCTGGGACACCCGCACCAACCAACCCAACCGTCCCGTGGCTGAACATTTTAACTCCCCCTCCCACTCCGTCAAGGACATGCAGGTCCTTGGCCTCTACCATTGCCAGACTATGGCAACACGACGCCTGGAGGAAGGGCACCTCATCTTCCGCCTAGGAACCCTCCAACCACAAGGGATGAATGCAGATTTCTCCAGCTTCCTCATTTCCCCTCCCCCCAAATTATCTCAGTCCCAACCCTCGGACTCAGCACCGCCCTCTTGACCTGCAATCTTCTTCCCGACCTCTCCGCCCCCACCCCCTCTCCGGCCTATCACCCTCACCTTAACCTCCTTCCACCTATCGCATTCCCAACGCCCCTCCCCTAATTCCCTCCTCCCTACCTTTTATGTTAGGCTGCTTGGCACACCTTCCTCATTCCTGAAGAAGGGCTTATGCCTGAAACGTCGATTCTCCTGCTCCTTGGATGCTGCCTGACCTGCTGCGCTTTTCCAGCAACACATTTTTCAGCTCTGATCTCCAGCATCTGCAGTCCTCACTTTCTCCTAGGGTATATGAATAGGAAGGGTTGAGAGGGATGAGGGCCAAATGCTTATTTAAGATATCTGGTCAGCACGGATGGATCTGTTTCTATGTTATATATTGCTATGTCTCTATAACTCTAAGGGGCCTCATCAATGTCCTATACATCCTCAATATGATGTCCCAGCTTCTATATCCAAAGGTCTGAGCAATGAAGGCAAGCATGCTAACCACCCTGTCTACCCGTGATACAACACTATTCAGGGCTCCACCATTAATTGCATAAATCCTGCCCTTGTTTGTTTTACCAAAATATAATACCTCACATTTATGCAAATGAAACTCATCTCATTGACCAAATTGATCAAGAACTCTTTGTCATCTTAGATAACTTCTTCACTGTCCACTATGCCACCAATTGTGTTTCATCACAACTAACCAGCCATGCTTCCTATATTGTCATCCAAATCATTTCTATAAATGACAAACAAAAATGGACCCAATACCAATCCCTGTGGAACACCGCTGGTCAAAGGCCTCCAGTCCAAAACAATCCTCCACTATTATCCTCTGTCACCTACTGTAAAGCCAGTTTGGAATCCAATTGACAAGCTCATCCTGAATCCCATGTAACTTAACTTTCCTAATTAGTCTACCATGCAGAACCTTATCATCGGCTTTACACACATACAACTAAACAATATCTACTACTCTGTCTTCATCAATCTTTTTGGTTACATCCTCAAAAAACTCAAATCAAGTTTGTGAGGCATGATCTCACTTGCACAAAAGCATGCTGACTATCCCTCATCATTACTTGCCTCTCCAAATGCATGTAAATCCTATCTTTCGGAATCACCTCTCTGTGGAATATCTGTATAGAAACATTCCATGGTTCCATTTGTGGGAACTCTCCATGCTCCATGATATTGAGGATGATGAAATGAGTGTGTCATGTTGGATCTGCTACTTTCCACGTGACCAGGCTAGAATGACAGCACCAAGAGAGAGTCAGAGTAACTGAACTGCCCAAAATGCCTCAAGATAAGAGACTACAGTGTTGTGGGCACTCCTGCATATGCACCCCCCTCAACATTTTCTTTTTATTTGTTACATTGTTAGATCAAGTATGGATCAATTTTCCCTTTTCTTTTCTATAGTCACAGCCAAAAGGCAATCACAGTATTTACCTCTAAAAATCCTGAACTGTTAACTGTCCATTGAAGTGCCTCAGTTTAAGATCTCGATACTCACTTTTGTAAAGTTGCCAGTGGAAAAATCTTCTATGAAAGCAAAAATACTACGGATGAAGACCGAAAATGCTGGAATATAGTCAGCAGCATCTGTGGAGGGAGAAACACAGAAAAATATTTTGTACTTTTATTGCACTTCTGCGATTACAGAAATTTCTATTCCGACAAGGTAGCTAGAAAAATTAACTGCTCCCTTCCAGTTTCTCTGTGGAGAAATTCACAAATCAGGGGTCAAAGAACATTGGATGTGCTGAACTACTTCTTCATTGAGACATCACATTCAGCTTTAGCTTGAATTATTAGTAAAGGAACAAGATCAGTGAGCCACAGAATATTTTCCACAGTCTCAACTGGAAACAATATGGTGCATGTGTGCACTGCTTCAGAGTGGGGTTAGTCTCATTGTCTACTAATACCTCATTCTGTGCTGTTTTTATGGTAGTGTTTTTGTTTTTGTCAGGAAGCATGACAAAAAGGCAGATCCCAGGTTACGTCAGCCAGCATGGGAATTGCAACCACACTTTTGGTGCTGTTCTGAATCATATACAAGCCATGATGTGGAGGTGCCAGTGTTGGACTGGGATGGACAAAGTCAGAAGTCACGCGACACCAGATTATAGTCCAGCAGGTTTATTTGAAATCACAAGCTTTCAGAGCAGAGTTCAAATAAACCTGTTGGACTATAACTTGGTGTTGTGTGACTTCTGACTATATACAAGCCAAACAACCAACTGTATTAACCAGTCACTTCCCATTATCACTACAAACATGTTAATGCTGACTGTGGATTTAATCAGACAAACACTATGGCACCTCATTTTGTATCTGGTCTAGTTTTTTCAAGATGTTATTGATAACATTTTAAATCCTTATGTTTTCACAAGGCTTAGTGGTGTTATTGCTATTCTATTAATCCAGAGACCCAGGTAATTTTCTGGGGACCTGGGTTCAAATCCTGCCACGGATGAATTTGGCGGATGGTGGAATTTGAATTCAATAAAAGAAAATCTGGAATGAAGAGTCTAATGATGACCATAGCAACAGGAATAGGCCAATTAGCCCCTCAAGCCTGTTCTGCCATTTAGTGAGATCATGGCTGATCTGTGACCTAACTCCATATACCTGTATTTGTCCCACATTCCTAAAAACCTTTGTTTAATAAAATATAATCTTAGATATTGGCACCAACTACTGTTTGTGGAAGAGAGTTACAAATATCTATGACCCTCTGTGTGTAAAAGTGCTTCCTGACATATCTACTAAATGCTGGATTAGTGGTGCTGGAAGAGCACAGCAGTTCAGGCAGCATCCAACGAGCAGCGAAATCAACGTTTCGGGCAAAAGCCCTTCATCAGGAATAAAAACCCTAGTTCCCAGGCAATGCCCTTAGTTCAAGATATTCCAACCGCTGGAAATAGTTTACCTTTACCTGCCCTGACTTTTCCAAATAATATCTTGAAGGCTTCAATCAGATCACCCCTTGAAATTCTAAATTCTACAGAAAGCCATGAAACCATTGTCAATTGTCAGAAAAACCCATCTGGTTCACAAATGTCCTTCAAGGAAAGAATCTGCTGTCAAGACCTGGTCTAGCCTATTTGTGACTCCAGACCCATAGCTATTTGATTGACTCTTAACTGTCCTTTGGACATTTAAGGATGGGCCAAAAATGCTGGCTGAGCCAGTGAAGCCACATCTTATGAATGAAATGTTTTTAAACTTCAAGATGTAGATATTGGAGGAGTATAAAAGCTCTGAAAAGCAAAGTTTTGACATTTCACTATCGAATTCTCAAATAGCAAAGCCAATTACATCACATAGGAAATATCGTCACAAATAATCGTCACTTTTGGGATGTTTCTTTTATCATCTGAGAAAATAAGTACCATACCTGTCCTAAAGATAGTGTCAGAATCTCACTTTATTGTAAAGTGCTTTGAGGCATTTGTGAGCTAAGCAGTTTGGAGCTATACAAATATTTTCTTTTCTTTTACTTTAGAATCGGAGAATCGTGTTAGATATCGCCTACCGACAGCTTCATGTCTCACCTTTGGCTTTCATTGCATGTTGAACCATTCTGCCTCTTCACCAACTGATAAGAGGATACCTTGATCGATAGGTCCTGTGCTGGATTTTCATTAGCACAATTTAAAAGTAAAAGGTTGCTTTGCTCTTTCCCTGTTTCCAAAGACAAAGGTCTGATTCCTGGCTCATAGACATTACTAATTGCCTGTCTGCCAGAGCTCACCACAAATGGATTTACCATAATATAGTGGTATTTTAACTGTGGTAATTTGACCCTTTTACTACCACCAACATGCTTGCTAATAGAAAGCCTCAGCCCCATAATGACTGGAAGAAAATAATTGCTGGTACAAAGGAATCTTTTTCTTGGAATGTATTTACATTAGGAACAACAAATAGTCCCATTAAACAAAAATAAAACTGTGGGGAGCTAGAACTTCAGGAGTTACATTGCACTTTGCTAAATGACTTAATGAGCGTGCACAGTTCTGGCTTTCAATATTCCACTAGGTAATCATAAATCAAAGGAGTCCAATTCTCAGAAAAATAAGCTGCACTGTGGAGCAAGTCATTAAAAATTATTCATACCTATGCTTCATTATGACTTTTGTTCTTTACTAATTCATCATTGCTTAGCCATAATCGGCACTTAACATTTGCAAAGCCCTTCAAACAAATTTCATACCATAAGATACAATTTCAATGTAGATAATTCACTCATTCTGATTCCAACATATGTAAATTGTTTAAATGCTAGCTGCTCGGCGGAAGGCATGTTTAACTGATGCAGATGAAAACACAGCAAGATTTCTTTTTTAAGATGCTTAACTACTAACATTCATTTCATATAGAAGATCATTACTTTGTAGGATTGTGGTTACAGAGATGTCTCTAGGGATGAAGTTCCAAGTGTGAGTTGGCAGTGAACTGCACACTCATGATTTTCAAATATGCTTGGCTGATACAGGAGCCTCCAAATCACACCTCATCCTGAGCTTGCAGAAAGTTGTGTTGCTTCCATTCCTGAATGGAATTGTGACAGGATGAGGTTCTAGGGGATGTTAAAATGCTCGCTTTGGTTAAAGGACATTAATAAGCAGGTAGTTTCGAAATATTCCCAGAATTATTACAGTGAATTATAAAACCATCTCTGGTTTTACGTTATGTGCTTAGTATATGCTTATCATATCTGCTACACTCCACAATAATACTTCTTTAAGAAGATATACGTACTTCATAAAATTTGCAAAGGTCAATTGCATTATGGTTCAAATTTGACATAATACAAAGTACAATGCAATTTCAACACAATACTTTCAATACAGTGTATCATTTTCTGAGGTACTTTATTATAAATAAAATTACAGGTTATTTTACAAAACAAATATCAAATACAATATGTTTAATAAGGGTTCCAGTCCTAGTGTGTAGTATGTTGCATGAGCTTTAAATTTTGTCCTTTCACCATTTAGTCCTTGTGGCAGCTGATGTGAATTTATATTAGATTCATCAGCAGTGTTCCAGTCTGCCATACTCTACCGAAGACTACCCTTTGCATTAGCAGATCAACAACTTTCAGGCAGCCCCAGTATGGTCTTTCAAACAGTCTATGCTTGTCATGGTGTACATTGTGCAAACTTGGTTCAGTGAGAGCTTGACTACACCCATTCAGGCTGCATCTATTATTCCAACTTTTAAAAAAACCCAAGGCCTCACAACTGCTTACTCTCAGGGCTCTGGTAGACTTCTCGCTACTTCTACCTTAAAACTTCTCTTCAGTCAAAACCAGGACAAAATACTCTTAAAGCCGCAGTATCATTACACATAAAACTACTGTCTTTGACATCAATAAGATGGTGGAGAGCAATATTGGCTCTGCATAATAATAAAATCATTGGAGACTAATATTAACCATGAACACTAATTTATTTATAAATGTGCATATTACCAGAATTTAGGTGTTCACATACCTAGGAAAACTGCACAGGCTACTCTTTCTCTGTAGATTACAAATGGCTGAATGGTGATCTAATTAATAAGGATCTTAAAAATTATGAGTGAGTTTTATAGCACAGGCATAAAGAAAATGGTTTCACTTGCGAGGAAGTCCAAAACCCATATTCTTGTCTCCAATAATGGATTTAGAGACACTTGTTTACAAGACAGTGGTCAGACTATAGAACTTGCTATGGAGTAGTTAAGATGGATAGCAAAGATGAATTTAAGAGATGCACATTGGAGCAGGAGTCGGTCATTTAGCTTCTCAAACCTTTCCAAAGTTAGATCGGTACACCATAGAAAAAGAAATAGAAGTGGATGAGCTTCACATAGGGAATGAGGACGCTCTTAGGTAACATAAACATTGGCATAAACCAGTTAGACAGGAAGGCCTTTTTCTGTGTTTTTGATGGCATGCAATTCAATGGACATTACATTACTATTGTTCTGGACAACAGTGCTAACACTGGGCACAGTAAGACTACTCCCATTATGCACATAATACTCTGACTGAGTGCTGCCTTTGAATAGCAATACTATACATTAAACATTATCATTGGTCACCAGGACCTACTGTTGCTACCAACATTAACACAGTTATTATAACATATCTGCTCCTCTGAAACTTGACAATTTGTCGAAGGAGTTCTTTTTTCATTTTATTAATCTGGATTAGATTCCTGGAGGTACAAATATTTTAAACCACATCGACGTCCAATGCATCTCCACATACTTAATCTTTAATCAAGAAAATATTTGGATTCAGAGATTACATTGAAAATCTGTCCATTTTTACTAAAAATAAAAAAAAATCATAAAGAGATAGAAGCAGATGATTTTATCTGTGCAGGTCTGTTACCTCACAAATAACTTTTTTTGATCATCTGCAAGCTGTTGTTCATATCTGACATGTGGCACTCCATTAATATCACGCCTGCCTATTCAAACAAAAACGTGTTAGCACTTTTTAGAGAGATTTTAATGTGGAAAATGTAGTGTTCATTTCTTGGGAGTGTGAAAATCTTTACAACATTACATGCATGGTCAGATTTTATTGGAACAGTTAATATGGTGCAGGTGCTTTTAGAACTCAGAACTTTGAGTAAAACAGAGCAAGTTTCATTTTCACAGTGTCAACTTTCATGATAACTTGGATCTCAGTAAATATCTATAGACTCCTATGCAATCTACTCTTGCTAAATATATAATTTGGGTTAATTTACTTGATCCAGTCTACTCACATTTCATGCAAAATATGAATTGATGATATGTTCTGCGGAACAAGCAAAGTTTTTTTAAAGATCCCATTTTATTTGTGGTCTGCTTTGACCCTAATGTACAATAATTAGGAAGCTAGGGATGTAGGGAAGATTTGTGATCAGGAATGGAAATCAACATATGGCTGAAATTTTAATTTGTAGGTCATGAACCAATGTAGGTCAGTGAGGAGCAATCTGCGCTGAGTGATGCCTTGATGTGGGGTAGGAAATGTGCAACAGAGTGTTTGATAAGCTAAGGTTTACGAAAGAAGAGGGATAAGAACACTGGGCAAGAGAGCATTGTAAGCTTTGAATATGGGGCTGATAAATTTTGGGATGGATTAGATTTCAACGAGGGATAAAGTGGCCAGGGGCATATGTTATGAAGCCTTAAATGTGGTCTAACAATGGTTTGCATGGAAAGCTCACTGTGGGATTTAAAATCTAGACTGTATAAAATCTAGCTCAGATTAGGTGAGAAAATTATAGGAGAAGGGGATTGGAATTAATAGTGAAAGTATCATGTCTGTGGCAAAGACCAGTTCATGGAAGAAAAGTAAAATCTAAACTGCTTAGATTAGATTACAGTGTGGAAACAGGCCCTTCGGCCCATCAAGCCCACACCGACCCGCCGAAGCGCAACACACCCATACCCCTACATTTACCCCTTACCTAACACTACGGGCAATT
Source organism: Chiloscyllium punctatum (assembly GCF_047496795.1). Classification (NCBI taxonomy): domain Eukaryota; kingdom Metazoa; phylum Chordata; class Chondrichthyes; order Orectolobiformes; family Hemiscylliidae; genus Chiloscyllium; species Chiloscyllium punctatum. The sequence goes on from NC_092777.1 coordinate 52,017,368, forward strand.
TAGCATGGGCAATTCACCTAATCTGCACATCTTTGTGACTGTGGGAGGAAACCAGAGCACCCGGAGGAAACCCACGCAGACACGGGGAGAACGTGCAAACTCCACACAGTCAGTCGCCTGAGGCGGGAATTGAACCCGGGTCTCTGGCGCTGTGAGGCAGCAGTGCTAACCACTGTGCCACCGTGCCGCCCACATGTTGAGCAGTCCTGTATCCAAAAACCAGAGAGTTGCTATTAGGTCCATAATTATACATTTATTTTATCTTCTTCATTTTTCACATGGTTGTCATGGTCTTTTGGTCTATTTCTAAGTCTCATTCATAGGGAAGGTGGCGTGCTTTTCCAATAATCACAACACTTAGCTGACTTCATCAGTTGTCTTTCCAATAAAGAACATTACTTTCATACCATGTAGCTCATTTCTATCTCTCATATAGATTGGCAGCTTTTATGCTTGAAGGAAATTTATTGACCGTTGCAAGATCTTAGATTTGAAAGTTCGACTTTCACTTTCCCTCTCAAGCAATGAAACATCTATAGCTGATAGAATGAGAGATGAGCTGGCATTCTGAACAAGAAAAAAGAGAATGCAGGAGCAAACTAAGCAATACTTTTCCTCTAATCTTCTCTTCATTTTGTGAAGGTGAATGGAACTTTAATTACGGCTGCTGTCCCACAGTGATATGACTGAAATAATTAACTGAGAGATGGGAGAACAATGGGTGCAAATCACTAAAGGGAAATGTTATATGTCAAAACAATGATCATTAAAGAGCTTCAATATTTTAATAGTCATTGGTAAACAATATTTTATATGTTTAAAAAAATTGCAGAATTCTCTCCTGGATATCTGCACTTTCATCACTGTCAGCTCTTTCAGATTTGGCAATGTTACTTTCTCTTTTATTCACTCATGGGATATGGGTGTCATGACTTATTTCTCATCCCTGACTGCCCTTGAGAAGGTAATGGTGAACAGCCTTCTTGAACCGCTGGAGCCCATGAGCTGTAGATAGACTCACAATGTCATCAGGAGGGACATTCCAGGATTGTGACCCAGCCACACTGAAGGAATGGCTATCTATTTCCAAGTCAGGATAGTGAGTGGCTCAGGGTGGAACTTGCAGGTGGTGGGTGTCCTGATCTATTTGCAATCCTTGTCCTTCTAGATGGTGCTGTCTAAGAAGCCTTGGGAAATTTATGCAGTGCATCCTGTAAATGATGCACACTGCTGCGACTGTGCATCAGTGATGAACGGAATGAATGCTTACAGATGCAGCGCCACTCAGGCGGGCTGCTTTGTCCTAAATGTTGTGAAAGTTCTTGAGCATTGTTGGAGCTGCATTCATCCAGGAATGTGGAGGACATTCCATAACACTCCTGACTTGTCCCTTGCAGGTGGTTGGAGGCTTCAGGAAATCAGGAGGTGAGTTACTTATTGCAGGTTTATTAGCCTCTGAACTGCTGTTGTCACAGTATTTATATGGCTCATCCAGTTTAACCTTTCATTAATAGTAAACCCAGGATGTTCATAGTGAGGGTTCAGTAATAGTAATGCCATTGAATGAGAAGGGGTTATGGTTAGATCCTCCCTTGTAGGAGATGGACATTGCTAGGCATGTGTGTGACACGAATATCACTTGCCATTTAACATCTCAAACCTGGATATTGTTGAGGTCGTGCTGCATTTGGATTTGCACTGCTTCACAACCTAAAGTGTTGTGAATGCTGCTGAACATTGTCCAATCATCAGTGAGTATCCCATTTCTGACCATATGATGAAAGAAGAGTCATTGATGAAGCATCTGAAGATCACAGGATCTAGGCTATTCCCCCGAGGAACTCCTGCAGCAATATCCTGAGACTGAGAAGATTGAATTCCAACAGCCATATTGATTTTCCTTTATGCTAGGTGTGACTCCCAACCAGGATACATTTTCCCTTTGATTACCATTGACTTCAGTCTTACTAGAAGTCCTTGATGCTATATTGGATTAGAACCTCACCTACCAACTTAAGAATTTACTCCCGCTAATAGCAATGTACAGTGGCCACAGCACTGGACAACATACCAAGCCTTCTCCAACAGTAAAGACAAGAATGGCAGATAAATAGGGAACCATCTGCAAGTTCCCATCCAAACCACAAACCAATGCAGGTCTAAAAATGCATGGGAGCAATGGGCAAATTGCTCCCCCACTCCTGATTCTATCAAAAAGAATGAGAAAATTCAATCCTGAGAGCGTCCAATGGGAGAAAAGTCAACCCCATGTGTAGAATGAACAGAATGTGTGAGGAACCGAGAAGGTAAGTGGCTGCAGTGAACATTTCACTGGAGTTGCTGTTGGTCAAGTCCAGTCTCGGGTGGGAGGACATTGCTGTGGATGGTGTCAAAAATGTGGAATGAGGGGAATTCCAAGGTTGGGGCGTGGAGAAGGAAGGATCTGTAAGTGTTGGCATAGGAGAAGGAGAGAGTACAGTTTTATTCCTGTTAATAAAGATCGCATGTCGTTAGTTCAAAAAAGGCCTTTGGTGACCTGCCCAGTTTCTCAAAAAAACACAATTGAAAGGTTTTCTGGTTACTTCTCGCATTACTGTTTCTGGGACTTCAGCACATGCAAACTGGCTGATGTATAAGTAAGTGACTTATACATCATAAAGTACAAGCTTGGCTGTAAGGTATTTATGATATCCTCACACAATGAGAGACTTACATCAATTCATGCTCTTTTACTACAGAATGTATGTTGTTCTGGAGAAATTATTGGTATAGTTGGTTCTGCTACTTCCCCTAAATGATTTAAATTTTGTGTTGATAAATTTAACTACCTATCAGGATCATGATGATCAAATTCCATCCTGAAATGTGTATTTTGCAACTGGGTACAGTCATTGACTGGCAAATCTGATTCAACTGCTGTGAAATTAAATTCAACAAATCTAGTATTTTGCAGCAGCACCAAAAATAACTATTATTTATCTATAGGGAAAGTATCCCAAACTTGGCATCTCCAGAATACAGGCAAGGATGGATTTTGGATTTTCTTGGATTTTGGATTGTTTCACACACGCCTCAGAGAGACCAAGCAAAATGACTGATTTTGAATTTTCTGCACTGAATAAATCTGGGAGTATTGCAATCAACATGTTCACCCTGTCAGAACATGTTGCTTTGTTAATAAACTGTGATTCTAAATCTCACCACTGTTGCATTTTCCTCTTCAGATATGATTATTAGATCTCTAGCACTGATTGCAAGGCAGTCTCATGAGCTCAGAGTTAGCTCCAAATTGGATCTGATGAGTCAGATAAAACATGTTCTGCTTGCAGTACAGTTGGAAATAAGATTGAGCAGTCATAGCGGTGTGGATTCTACGAGGAGGCACCTCTGATGAGAGGAAAATAAAGGTTTGTTCTACCTTTTGTCCTGATTGTGGGATTTTGAATCTAAAATGCCAGCTCTCTGGCTAGATGTCAGTGAAAACTCTTTCAACTTGATGCTGGCATTTCTGGAACATGATGAACCCAATCACAGCCATCAACATCATGCTGCCCAGACAGAAGAAGAGAAGAACAATGTCAGACTGTCCATTAGCTTGTAACCCAGATCATTATCTTGTAGGCTGAGAACTGCACACTCAAGCCTCACACCTCCACTGGTCCTGTCAGTGAACAATTCTCCTTGAACTGGTCCTCTGTGTTTGACAGGAAAACACACTCCGGATTCCTGTGCTCATTTAGTGGCGCTGGAGAGAAAAATGGCCAGATTTCAAACTACTTCAGATAGTTTGAGAGAGAGTACCTGTCACAACTTCAATATGGTATCTTAATATAAGACGCCTTCCATGAAAACAGAATTTGACATCAAGCCACATGAGAAGATACTAGGACCAATGATCTGAAGTTTGATTGGTTAAATGCAATGTCTTAAAGAAGAAGAATGAGGTAGAGAATCAGAAAGATTTAGATAAAGGATTTTATAATTTAGCATCTTGTCAACTGAAGGCTTGACTGCCAATGGTAGAACAATTAGAATCAGATTTTCAAGAAAAGTGATGCAGTTTAGATATCGAAGAGTGGTGGCCTTGAAGGAGCTTATGAAGATAAGGAGGGTGAGGAAGCATTTGAAAAGAAGGAGAAGAACTTTAAACTCAAGACATTACTTAACAGAGAGTCCTTACAGCCTCTTTCCTGATGAAGGGCTTTTTCTCCTGCTCCTAGGATGCTGTCTGACCTGCTGTGCTTTTCCAACACCACACTCTTGACAGAGAGTCTTTATAGGTCATAGGCATAGGATATTTTATTAAATGGACTTTGTGCTAATTGGGATACAGGGAACAGAGTTTGTGGATGGCCTGAAGTTTGAAGAAAGTAGAGAATAGCAGGCTGTTTCAGAATGCACTGGAATAATCAAGTCAAGTGAAATAACCATGAAAGGTGCCAGATGTTTGTTAAAATCTGACCAGTTCATTAATGACCTTCAGGGAAGGGTCCCTGTCACCTCTCGCCTATCTGGCCTACACCTCAGGACAGCCAGAAATGGACAATAAATGCAGCTTTGCCAGAGGTGCCACACACTGAGAATAAATTAAAACAAGTGACTCTATCTAAATGCTTAAAGGCAAAAGTAGCATTGTGCAAACCGTTCCAACTTAGCATGTTTTCCAAGAATCCAGATTTTTATGGTCAACAGCAGCAGTTTGTAATGTTTTTTAGCCAATCATGTGGCTATTAGCATAGTTATTTCAGTAGCTGAAGGCTACTTTATTTGTGAGCCTCAGCTGGATGTTAGCGTATTTATCCATCATTAGAGAATATTAAAGCCAAAACCAATTGTGCTTTAATGTTGGCATTTATTTGTTTTATTTTCATCACTTAGGTTAAATGTTGCATTAAATTCTATGGGATATTATATTAATGAATTTTTCCCTCATTTCTTGCATTATTAACAATGCAGTTAACATAAGGGAAAATGATGCACGAATTTGAGAAACATGTATTATTTAATGCATTAAAAACAGCAGTGAGGAATTTCACTCCCCTTAGTAGCTGCGTGTATTCGGACCCTTTCTCATGTGATACATTCCACCACCAAAAAAATCTAATCAAATTTCAATATTTCCTATAGTCATTGAGCTCATGTTGTCCAAATTTGTCCTCTGGCTAAAAATCAGATTAGAAAGCAGCTCAGCATTGGGCTATAAATGATTGATTTAGTATGTTACTGAACTGTACAGTCAACCTTTCAGCATTCAATATGGCACAAAGACTATTCAAATTGATTATATATAGTACACATATGTCCTACACAATATTCACTGCCTATTACAATCTGTACATATGTAGAGCATTACATGTTACACTACTTCCTGTGGTACATATATTACACAATATTCCACATGGAAATAAAGTAGTAAAGTGGAGTTGATGTAGATCAGGAAATAAGGTGTGGGACAGACTCGAAGGCTTGTGGGTCCTTTATGCCAATGCGCTGAAGTGAAATTGAAAATCACCACAGCCCCAGGCTGCTCTCTCATTGAAGGGAGAAAACTGGTTGTGGGTTTAATCTGAGGGCTACTGCGTCTCAAGTGAGCGGCAAGGTATGGAAGACAGGGCCTTCATGATGACCTCACCCAACAAAGCAATTGAACCTACAGGTTTGGCATTATATAGCATTGCAAACCAGCTGCCTTGCCAACTGAGGTATAATCTGTAATCACACATGGTACACGACACTGTGTAATGTATGCGTGGCACCTCCTGACAGATGAAGTCAATTACAATCTTTTCAAAATCCAGTTAGTCAGAACTTATTTTTGTTCTAATTGAAGAGTGCCTTTCAATGAATTATACTTTGGAATGTTTATGAAACCTAATCCATGACAGGTTCATGCCTAAGTTCCCATACATTGTACTAGTCTCCGACAAGGTGACGCCATGCTTACTTCTCATATGTCACAGTTATTTAAACAATGGTTTTTAAGAAGTTGCTTAACAGGAACCTTATTGAGTCCTGTTCACAGCTTAGCATCACTCAGTGAAGTTTATTCTCTATACATGAATAATTCTAATTATGCCAGAAGTTTGAAATATCAGCCCACGTAATCAAATAAATATTGGAATTGTCTGAACTGTCTGTAAAAGGTGTGGCATATGCCATTAAACTTTGCTTGAAATTTACAACTTCTATTTACATAGAACGTTAAATGGAATTAAATATTCCAGTGTGCTTCACTGGAGTATTTTAAGGCAATAATGACAATAAACTACATAAAGAAATATCAGAGTTGATGACCAAAGTTTTGGTCAGCAAGGTGGGATTAAGTAGTGCTTTAATGAAGCAAATAAGTGTAGAGAGGCAGAGAGGTTGAAGGGGGCTAATTTCAAAGTGTTGTAAAGCCTTAGTCATTCTGATTTTATGCATTGATTCTGGTGTATGTTTACATTTACTTCTCAAATATAACACCATGGAAGTTGTACATTGAAACAAGCACAGTTAAATATTTATAACTGCGTTCCACCTTGATTTGGTTGACAGCACGCTCATCAGTGTGACCTGTGGATTCAGCATTTGACCATTGGATTAGCAGTCTAGCACAGGCTGTGGTTTTGGCTGGTGTCTGCCCTCATAAGCCAATGGAAAGCAAAAGTGTGCATGGTGCATAACGGGTACACAATGCCATACCACTCAGTTTATACCCTTACCAAAGATGCAAGTTCCACCCATTGGATCAACTTATTGGAACATATTCCCTTTTATGAAGGCCTCTAAACATCAGGAAATATTTAGTATATTATGTGGCATCTAGGAGACTCAGAAAAACATTACATCAATAAGAATCTGGTAAAACAGTCTGCTGCTTGGAGCTGCAGCTAGCACAAAGGAAGATGCTTGTGATTACTGGAGGTCAGTTATCTCAGCTCCAGGATCTCACTGCAGGAATTCCTCAGGGTGGTGTCCTAAGCCCAACCATCTTCAGTTGCTTCATCAATAACTTGCCCTCCATCATAAGGTCAGAATTGGAGTTTTTGCTAATGGTTGCACAATGTTCAATATCATTCCTTCGATGCTGAAATGTCCTTGTGGGAGAGGGAGTTAAGTGTTCGGTCACGAGGCTGTGCGATTGGTTGGTGCAGGTGTCTCGGAGATGTTCTCTGAAGATTTCTGCAAGTAGGTGCCCTGTCTCCCCAGTGTAGAGGAGACCACATCGGGATCAACAGATACAGTAAAGTATGTGGGTGGAAGTACAAGTAAATCTCAGTCAGATTTACCTGCACCTCACACACATCATTTACTGCATCTGTTGCTCCTGATGTGGTCTCCTCTACATTGGGGAGACAGGGCGCCTACTTGCAGAACGCTTCAGAGAACATCTCTGGGACACACGTATGAAACAACCCCACTGCCCTATGGCCAAACATTTTAACTCCCCGTTCCACTCCCCAAGGACATGCAGGTTGTGGGCTTCCTCCTTCGCCAAACCCTTACCACTTGACACCTGGAGGAAGAATGCCTCATCTTCCACCTTGGGACCTTCTAACCACATAGGGTCAATGTAGATTTCACAAGTTTCCTCACTTCCCCTCCCCCCACCTTATCCCAGATCCCATTTTCCAACTCGGCACCAACTTCCTGTCCTACCTGTCCATCTCCCTTCCCACCTATCCACTCCACCCTCCTCTCTGACCTATCGCCTTCACCCCCCACCTTCATTCACCTATTGCATTCCCAGCTACCTTCCTCTCAGCCACACCATCTCCCATTTATCTCTCAGCCCCCTTGGCCCATAAGCCTCATTCCTGATGAAGGACTTATACTTGAAACATCAATTCTCCTGCTGCTCAAATGCTGCCTGACCGGCTGTGCTTTTCCAGCACCACACTCTCGACTCTGATCTCCAGCATCTGCAGTCCTCACTTTCTCCTAGACAGAGTATAAGCAACTTTAAAGTTCAACAAGATGGTCTTTGTGTTGATCCTCAAGAGGTGGGAGAGATATTAAATAAATATTTTGCATCACTTTTTACTGTAGAGAAAGAAATAGAGGCTGGAGAACTCAGGGAAATAATATTGATGTTTCATAAACAGCTCACATTACAGAAGAGGAAGTGCTGGAGGACTTAGAAAACATGAAGTTGGATAAATCTCCAGGACATTATCTAGTGTATCCCAGGACTTTGAGTGAAGTTAAGAAGGAACTTGAAGGGCCACTCGCAAAAATATTTGTGTGGTCTATAACCAAGGGTGAGGTGCCAGAGGACTAGAGGGTGGTTAATGTTGTGCCTTTACTTCAGAAAGGCTGTAAGGAGAAGCCTGGGAACTATAGACCTGTGCATCTGACATCTGTGGTGGGTGAGTTGTTGGAGGTGATTCTGAAAAATAGGATTCACATGCATTTGGAAAGGTAAGGTCTGATCAGGGGGATAATCAGATGGTTTTGTGCGAGGGACATCATGTCTCACAAACTTGTTTGAGTTTTTTGAGAAAGTTACCAAAAGGATTGATGAGGGCAGAGTGATGGACATTGTGGTTTTACATGGTAGACTTTGGTAAAGTTAGATCACATGGGGTTCAGAAAAAAATGAGAGCTGCAGATGTTAGAGAGTCAGAGTCAAAAAGGGTGGCACTGGAACAGCACAGCAGGCCAGGCAGAGTCTGGAGAGTCGATGCTTCAGGCATAAGCCACTCTCCAGCTCCTTGGATGCTGCCTGATCTGCTATGCTTTTCCAGTGCCAACCTTTGCAGCTCTCACATGGGATTCAGGGTGAGTTTGCCAATTGGATACAAAATTGGCTTGACTGTGGGAGACAGAGGGTTGTTGTTTGGACTGGAGGTCTGTGATTAGTGGTGTTCCACAGGGATCGTTACTGGGTCCACTTCTGTTTGATATTTATATCAATGATTTGGTTGAAAATATAGGAGGCGTGATTAGTAAGCGTGGGGATGACACCGAAATTGGTGGCTTAGTGGACATTGAAGAGGGATATCTAAGATTACAAAGAGATCTTGATCATTTGGACTGAAGAATGGCAAATAGAGTTTAATTTGGATAAATGTAAGGTTTTGAATTTTGGTAAAACCAACAAGGGCAGAACTTATACAATTAACAGTAGGGTCCTGGGTGGTGTAGAACAGAGAGACGTAGAGATTCAGGTACATAATTCTTTGACATTTGCATTACAGGTAGGCATGGCGATTAGGAAAGCATTTTGCACTTTTGCCTTCATATCTCAGACCTTTGAATATGGACATTGGGACAGCATGTTGTACAGACCATTAGTGAGGCCTTCTCTGGACTACAATATGCAGTTCTGATAATCCTGTTAGAGAAAGGATATTATCAAACTGATAGGAACGATATTATTCTGAAAGGGTTTACCAGGATGTTACCAGGAATGGAGGGTTTGAGTTATAAAAATAGGTTGGATAGCCTGGGACTTTTTTCACTGGCATGTAGAAGGTTGAGGGGTGACCTTGTAAAGCTTTATAAAATCATGAGGGGGATAGATAAGGTGAATAGCAATGATCTTTTCTACAAGGTGGGTGAGTTCAAAACTAGAAGGCATATGTTTAAGGTGAGAGGAGAAAGATTTTAAAAGCTCATCAGGAGCAACATTTTTACACAACGAGTGGTTTGTATGTAGAATGAACTGCCAGAGGAAGTATTGGGTACAGGGACAGTTACAATGTTTAAAAGATACTTGTATAAGTACATGAATAGAAAAGGTTGAAGGAATATGGACCAAACACAGGCAAGTGGGACTAATTTAATTTGGGAACATGGTCAGCTTGGACTGATAGGCCCGAAGCCTCTGTTTCCATGCTGTATGACTCTATGACTCTATCTATCTATAGTACATTGGTCAGAAGTGTGACAGAATACTCCATTTGCCTGAAAAAGACAGCTCCATCAACAGTCAAAATATATAAAACCATTTTGGACAAAGCAATTGTCTCAATCAGCACCCCATCCACTACCTTAAACATTCAGTTATTCCAACACCAGTACACAAAGGCTGCGTTTGAACCTTCCAGAAGATGTGTTGCAGCAAGTCATCAGGCAAACTTTTGTAGCATCTTCCAAACCTATGACATCTACCAACCAGAGAAAAAAAAGCCAGCAGATGCACGGAAACACCGCCAGCTGCGAGTCACTCGCCAAGGTCCATGCTATCCTGATTTAAACAATATCGCCATTTCTTCACTGTCTGGAAATCCCCTCCTAACATAGGTGAAGGTGTACCTGCACCAGACAAACTGCATAAATTCAACGAAGTGCATTACCACCAACACCTCCTGGATAATTATCGATAAGTCAACAAATGCTGGCTGTGCCAATGTTAGTCACATCTCATGGAAGAATAAAACTCATAAAGTGACAGTGCTTCTGAATGCACGCTTTTGACACAGAGGCACACACAGAAGAGATAAATATACAATATTTTGAATATTTGCCACGTAAAATGATTTCCAGAAAAACCATGAATCTCTGATTTTATTTCTGGCTGTTCTTTCAGTGCATAACTGGAAATTGTAACCACACTCCATGGTTTACTATCCAATCATTTTAATGGGAAACAAATTGGCCCTTAAAGTTCTACAGTAAAAAAAGATACAATTTTACGGCGCAAAAGGAAAATGAATTTATCAAGCCAGCACAAGCTCTTTGAAAGAAATCTTTGACGATCTCATCTGATGCCACAACCCAGCAACTTTTTCAACCCGACAAACTAGCCTTTTTCAACTACATGTCCCATTTCTATGAAAGTTACTGTGGAATCTGAATATACCTCACTTTCAAGTAGCATACTCCCAAGGTTTGCGTAAAGATTTGTAGTTCGAGTGCCAGTACACAGTACACATTACAGCAGCGCTTCACAGGAGGCTCCAAAGCAATGTGGATGTCACCTGGAAAGGCGACAAAACATCTGCAAATCAACTTCCCAGCTCGGCGAACATACCCACAACTACGCAAGAATATTCCCATGTTGAACAGCCTCCAGTGTAACAACAAAAGACTGTAAAATGCACCAACTCCCAGAGGAGTAAGTAATGCCAAGCATGGTGGACAATATACCCACATTGAAATTGTTGCTACACTCTTCCTGTGTTTCTATTGATTGTAAAATGTGTTTGTTTACTTAGAATACTTTGAAAGTTTGCCATGTAAAATGATTTCCAGAATAAATATGAATCTCTTGGCTTGTTCTTGGCTATTCCTTCAATGCATTTTTCTTTATTGGACCATTTCATCTGAAGACAGTGAGTTGCTAATTTAGCTGTCTGCTGCAATATCTCCAAACAGCTCAGAGCTGACATCTCCCAATAAACCAGGATGGTCCTGGGTTTGAGTTTGACGATCTCAGGCAGGTTAACATAACTGGTTCATAGAACTAGCAGGGTTTACACACTTCAGTGTTTCACTTTCCAAAAACATAATGTGGACTTCAACTGGGGATGGCTGAAAACAAAACAGTCTGCAAATGAACCCTGTCTAGTCATGGAAGCACCTTAGTAAGGAAGCTAGAAGGAAAACATTTTGGATTGAGTTTGATCCTGTGAGACTATAAAGATGGGAACTGAAACAAATTGGAAATCCTCAGCAGGTCGGTCAACATATGTGAAGGGAATAGACCTTTGGAATTTTGTTTCAAATTTACTGTCAACAGCAGTTTTTTTCATTTGTACTGGGTTGATTTTTGGTGGAAATTGAAATTCGCAGAGGAATCAGGATGTTTTGTGAAAGACATCGAACCAGATACCTGCTTGAAAATATGTTGAGCTCGCTGCTTGAATTATGGAATGGAAATGTCATCGGCATCATAAATGTTCCAAAAATCTTTCATTCCCAAGGTGAGCTCGGAGAAAGGGTTGAGGCTAAGGAGGTAGCTCAGATATTGTGATTGTTGTCATGGCTGCTGCAAAAGCAGGAAGTTCTTTTGTTCCAGCATTGACAACCAGGAATGGCACTCAATGACGGCAATAAAAGACCACAAAAATAAGGAAGTAAACAGCGATTTTACCTCTGAAACCCAGAGTCCATTTTTGGCAGCCTGCCCAGCTGTGAAGAAGAAAGTGAAACAGCATCAAAAGTTTGACAGACCATTTAGCATGCTAAGCAGAAAGGATGACCATGGAAATTAACCACTGCTGAAAGCTTATTGGGTGTGGATGTAGGAAGGACATTTTTCCAGTTTTGCTTAATTCCCTAGTGCTTACAAGGCAGATGCAAGAAGGATTTTTTTTTCCAGGATCAGGTGCCTAGAACCAGAGAACAGAGTCTCAGAGTGTGAGAGAAATGTCTTCATTCAGCCAGTAGTAAATCTTTAAAAGTTCTCATCCCAGAAAGCTATGGAGACTCAACTATTGACTAGATATCAGTAGATTTCTATATGGAAAAGATATAAAGGGATATGGGGATAGAGTAGACAAATGACATTGAGGCATAACATCAGCTATGATCAAGTTGAATGGCAGAACAGGTTTGAGGGACTGCACTGTCCGATCCTGCTCTTATTTCCTATGTTGCTTTTTTATCTCAACAGCGTTTCCTCTCTTTTCCTAAGATATGCATTGCATTCTAGAGCAAGGAGCTGGTAGTGGATGCATGGATCGCTTTCAGGAGGGAGACCTTCCCCAACTTAATGGATTGTTAGGAATGTGATACAGTAATGCCACTGCAGAGTCAAGGGAGCCAGGTACTGCTCAAACTCTCTGATGTTTCTTGAAACATCTAATTGGTCCTGGTTTAGGGAGCATTGATGACCTGCTTGGTGTTCTTATTGTTCCCCAAATCATAATGCAAAGCTAAAGAGGGCCCAGCTTGGGGAATCCTACCTGTAAATTAAACGATTATTAGCAAGACTGAGCTGTGAAAAGAATTGGTAATTATCACATCCCATGTGAAAGCTGTGATACAACATGCTGAGATTTTCTTTTAATCTAATTACAATGGATCCATAACTTTGCATTTTGATATTGTTGACTAATTTCCTGCCTGCTAAAAACCCAATCACGATTGCATACACAAATCACTATTCTTATTTACTGAAAAATTCTGTCTTCATTCATATAAATCTCAGGACATAATCCCTGAATAACTCTGTTGAAACTTTCATCTTGCAAATGTAAATTCTCTTCTCCCTATTTGAGAAGTTGAATTGTTTATTTTGTTCTTTTAGTGTTTTTTGCTATCCATCCTTCAGCAGAACAATCTCTCAAAAAGCTCCACACCTTGTTCAAAATGATGGAAGATTTCATACATCTCTCTCCAACTTATGTTTTCGATTCTTCAAAACCACTGTGCCTACTTATTCATTTGATGAACTTGAAGATACCTCAAGTCTGACAATGATCAGTCCAGGTCTCCCTAAATAACTTGGTACATAAATACAGTCAAATGTTACTTTAAATATCGATAGTTCAACAAATATCTATAGAGTTCAAAAAATGTTCCTTTAAGTATCTAGAGTCTTTTAATACTGAGTAGCCATCTCCACCAACTGAATAAGTAGGAATTCTGTTTTCAGTATTTCTTACTCCTTGTTTAATTGTGTCTTGAAGGTAAGGCTACTGAACTGCTCATTGTTCCTACTGTTATCGATCCTTTATTGTTAAATGGAAACTTTATAGCAGCAACATTTCTGAAAATATTATGGCTATTAAACTTTACTTCCTGGTATGACCCTTATCCTTGACTTACCCTGAATATTGCTCACATTTCTTCAGTCTGACTCAATAGGTGAAAGTCCTATTTTCAATGAGTTGCATTTTTTATACTGCACAGTTGCAGGAATGCTGATAGATGGAGATTTAGATCAGCTTAGTTTAACTTATTTCTATTTCATGAGAAGGTATTTTCACCCGTAACCTGCCAATCATAATGTAGTGGAGCTGATGATAAGCATCAGTGAAGGACGCCTCACAAATGAAATTGTTTCTTCAGGAGTGGATAGTTAGCAATGCTATAACATACTTTCATAAAACCTGAACTGAGGTCAGATATCTCACAAACTTCACAGTCTAGATTACTTAAAGCACAAAAGATGTAGAGAGCTTGCACCAGAAACTAGTCAAAAGCAAATACCCGAATCAGAGAATCCCTACAGAGCAGAAAGAGGCCATTTGGCCCATTGTGTCTGCACCAACCCTCCAAAGAGTATCCCACCAAGACCCACATTCCTACATGGCTAACCCACCTAGCCGGAACATTCCTGGACATGTCAGGGCAATTTAACATGGCTAATCCACCTTAGTTGCACATTGAGTCATAGAGTCATAGAGATACAACATGGAAACAGAATCTTCAGTCTGACTCGTCCATGCCAACCAAATATCCCAACCTAATCTAGTCCCATTTGCCAGCACTTGGCCCATATCCCTCTAAACTCTTCCTATTCAAATACCCATCCAGATGCCTTTCAAATGTTGCAAGAGCCTCCACCACATCCTCTGGCAGCTCATTCTATACACATACCACCCTCTGTGTGAAAAAGTTGCCCCTGAGGTCCCTTTTATACCTTTCCCCTCTCACCCTAAACCTATGCCCTCTAGTTCTAGACTCCCCCACCTCAGGGAAAAGACTTTGTCTATTTATCCTATCCATGCACATCATGATTTTATTAACCTCTATGAGGTCACCCCTCAGCCTCCGATGCTTCAGGGAAAACAGCCCCAGCCTGTTCAACCTCTCCCTTTAGCTCAAATCCTCCAACCCTGGCAACATCCTTGTAAATCTTTTCTGAAAACATCCTTCTGATAGGCAGGAGACCAGAATTGCATGCAATATTTCAAATGTAGCCTAACCAATGTCCTGTACAGCCGCAATATGATCTCCCATCTCGTGTACTCAATGCTCTGACCAATAAAGGAATGCATACCAAATGCCTTCTTCACTATCCTATCCACCTGCGACTCCACTTTCAAGGATCTATGAACCTGTACTCAAAAGTCTCTTTGTTTAGCAACACTCCCTGGGACTTTACCTGCTAAGTATAAGTCCTGCTAAAAATGCAGCACCTCAAATTTATCTAACTCAAACTCCGTCTGCCACTCCTCAGTCCATTTGCCCATCTGCCCATCTGATCAAGATCCCATTGTAATCTGAGGTAACCTTTTTTGCTGTCCACTACACTTCCAATTTTGGTGTCATCTGCTCCAGACCCTTCTTTCCAGAAAAGAAAGACAGAAAGAAAATAACGGCAAAAATAAATAATTTTGTTTTCATTCATTCTTGGAGCATTTAAATGCTGGTAACGCTGGTATTAGTTATTAGCAATGTTAGGGAAATGTTTACATAACTTCTCTCATCCTACTTTTCCCAATCAGATTGACAACACATCTGACTAATTTATCCAGACAACTTTAAAGTATTACCTTGTAGTAATCTTGGAAGGAATAAACAGTATTTTTTTATTTGTAATGAGTTGCCGCCCACTATGAGGAAATTAGCATGTGAAAGAACAGAAACTCTGACTCTCTCATGGCATATACCATGATCCATTATATGAACAAGATGGATAAAATGGAAAGCTAGTTTGTAAAATAACAGATTGGTAGGACAATACAATAAACATTGACTGCAGCACCTTCTCTGATTAAAGGCTGAGTAGTAACTTTATAAATGATTACAATCAGTTACCTTAGTAAATTTTCGATCCATTTTCTCACAATACAGACCCAAATGCTTAATACAGGATGGATTTTATTCACATATAATGTCTATTAAAAAGTTGTAATGTTTTTAAATATGTCTGAGAAATTGACATAAACATGTTAAATATTATCAAGTGTTATCATTATTAGCTTACATTCATTCCCTTCGATTTAAAATGCATTTAAAATACACATCACTACTGCAAGACTGTTTTAAACTTATTACCTTGCTCGGAATTTAAAGCATTTAATGAAGCAAATTCTTCCATCTAGTATTTCAGATTATTTTAAGCTCCAGGTTTTCAGAATTCATCGTTTATTATTTTCAGAATTTATAACTGGATCTGATTAAGGTTCAACTTGGCATGAAACCATTGAGTATATTATAGTGTTTCCATTGCTCCACCAAGAGGAAATGATACAGTAATGAAGCATTCTCTCTCCTTTCCTAACCACCTCACCCAGCACTGTAATATTGTGGCTGGAGGACTTGTGTTTACTGATTATCATGCACTTTTAATGGAAATGAAACTTGTGACAGTAATCAGATCCAGGCACTACAGAGCCAAACGCAACACAATAATGGCTTCACTGAATTCCCATTCATCTCTGACTAAAAGTTCCATCAATCTACTGGACCAATAATCTTAGTTAAAACACTCAAAAAAGTCAAATCGTTTGAAGTTAACAAGACATAGAATGGTCGATTTAAAAGTTATGAACCAAATGAAAGAAATGCGCAGCATATGTTTTAAAAAGTCATTCATAGGATGAGGGCATTACTGACTAGGCCAGCACTTATTGCCCAGAGGACAGTTAAGAGTTAGCCACATTGCTGTGGGTCTGGAGTCACATGTAGGCCAGACCAGGTAAGGATGGCAGCTTTCTTCCCTAAAGGGCATTAGTGAACCAAATAAGTTTTTCCAACAATCGATTCATTGTCATTATTAGACTCTTAATTCCAGATTTTAATTGAATTCAAATTCCATTATCTGCCATGGCAGGATTTAAACCTAGGTCTCCAAAACATTACCTGGGTCTCCGAATTAACAGTCCAGTGATAGTACCACCACACCATTGCCTCCCCAGTTTTGTAAATAAAGAACAAATTGGGTAATCCGTACTGTGGTGATAGTATGATTTTTAATGGTGTACGCATTGCCACTCCAAGAACCGTAAGAGAGAAGTCAGTGAAGGAGTTTCGGTATTACAAAATACAATTGTAAGGAACAATCAGAACCAGAGAGCATAGGTTTAGGGTGAGAGGGGAAAGAATTAAAAGGGACCTAAGGAGCAACTTTTTCACGCAGAGGGTGGTGCAAGTATGGAATGAGCTGCCAGAGGAAGTGGTGGAGGCTGGTACAATTATAACATTTTTAAAAGACATCTGGATGAGTAGATGAATAGGAGGAGTGTGGAGGGATATGGACTGACTGCTGCCAAATAGAGTAATAGAGTCATAGAGATGCATAGCACAGAAACAGACCCTTTGGTCCAACTCGTCCATGCTGACCAGATAGCCCAATCTAAACTACTCCAACTTGCCTGCACCCAGCCTATATCCCTCCAAACCCTTCCTATTCATATATGCCTTTCAAATGTTGCAATTGTACCAGGGTCCATCACTTCCTCTGGCAATTCACTCCGTACACGCACCAGCCTCTGTATTTAAAAGTTGCCCTTTAGGTCTCTTTTAGATCTTTCCCCTCTCACCCTAAACCTATGCCCTCTAGTTCTGGACTCCCCCACCCCAGGGAAAAGACTTTGTCTATTTATTCTATCCATGCCCCTCATAATTTTATAAACCTCGATAAGGTCACCCCCCCAGCTTCCGATGCACCAGGGAAAACAACCCCAGCCTACTCAACTTCTCCCTATAGCTCAAATCTTCCAACCCTGGCAACATCCTTGTAAATCTTTTTTGAACCCTTACAAGTTTCACAACGTCTTTCCAAAAGGAAGGAGACCAGAATTGCATGCAATGTTCCAAAAGTGGCCTAATCAACATCCTGTACAGCTGCAACATGACCTCCCAACTCCTGTAGTCAAAACTCTGACCAATAGGGGAAAGCATATCAAATGCCTCCTTCACTTTCCTATCCACCTGCAACTTTAATTTCAAGGAGCTATGAACCTGCACTCCAAGGTCTCTTTGCTCAGCAACACTCTCGAGAACCTTACCATTAAGTGTATAAGTCCTACTAAAATTTGCTTTCCCAAAGTGCAACACCTCACATTTATCTAAATTAAACTCCATCTGCCATTCCTCAACCCATTGGCCCATCTGATCAAGACTCCATTGTAATCTGAGGTAATCTTCTTCACTGTCCACTATACCTCCAATTTTAGTGTCATCTGCAAACTTATTAACTATGCCTCCTATGTTCACAACTAAATCATTTATATAAATGATGAAAAATAGTGGTCCCAGCACCAATCCTTGTGGCACTCTACTTGGACTAGATTAATTAGGGTATCTAGTTGGCATGGACGGGTTGGACCGAAGGGGCTGTTTCCATGCTTTATGTCTCTATGATTCTAAATGCAATAAAATACAGGAATGCTGGAACAAGGTGAAGACAACAGGATAGAAGATTGATTTCAGCCATCAACAGCAATGCGAGCACTACCTTTGCAACTGAACTGGCATCCACTCAAAGTAACAGCTTAAATTGGAACCTTAGAAGCCTATTGAGATTGTGAGGAACATACTATTGAAAGGTCAGGTGAGGTTCTGCCAAATATATTATCGGCTAGCTATAAAAGACACATGAATTCATTTTGAGTCATTACAGTCGAATAACAGTGGACAGTTCAGAAGTATAGTATATAACCTTCGCTAGCTCCTTTCCAATTGGCAAACTCACACAGAATGGCTTCAATGTGATTAATTTTTAAAAAAGCAACATAACAATGGAATGGAAATAGAGTGGATTCTATAATAGGTAGACAATTTACATTCCCAGCTTAGTGCCTTTGTGGTGAACACAAAAATTTACACTCAGTTGCATGGGCACACATTGACTTCTGGATGAATGTTGCATTATTCATGACTAACATCTGGCAGTCACTGTTGAAAGTTTTCAATTACAGATAGCACCAAATCCATTTCTCATTATGTTCCTGATTCTCTGAATCCTAAATATAAATGGGAGCTCTGCCCAATACTGGGATCTCCAGACCAGCTGTGTAGAAACCAATTGTAGTCCTCTGACTATCAGGCGAAAGTGAGGACTGCAGATGCTGGAGACCAGAGTGTGGTGCTGGCAAAACACAGCAGGTCAAACAGTATCTGAGGAGCAGGAGAATACCTGTTTCATGCAAAAGCCATTCATTAGGAGTTTTACCCAAAACATCGATTCCTCTGACTATCATTCCAGCTGAGTTTAGTTAAGGCAGCAAAGTCTTGAACATTTAAACCTGGGACACTACATGACTCAGCTGTTTAGTGGATAAATTCACAGAACCTCTAATGAGCTGCAAGAAAATCTTTGTGACACATCCACTTACGTTAATTATTTTGGTCATGCTCCCCTGTTGAATCTCAACATAATGATTTGGTGCATATGAAAAAAACGTCAGCCCAAGATATTACTCATGCTTGTATTAGCTGAGACATAGAACAAAGCAAAGTGGAATTCTCAGCTATTGCATTCATTTAAGTGATTGGAAACTACAATCTCTCTAGGGATGCAGAAGTACTTAATGAATGCTTCTTTCAGTAAAGAATCAAATAGCATCCAGAAGTTTTTGAGATCAGGGAATTATTTCTTTTGACATTCATTTACTCCAGCAAAAAAAAGTTAAGCATCTAATAACCTGTTATTTAATGTGTACAAAGATCAGTACACACGAAATTTAAAAAAACAGTATTTATAGAAGTACCTTTGTGTTCACTTATTCCAGGAAAATCTCCATCTGTTAATATCAAGAAGATCCCTTCAATTTATTTTTTATTAATGTCATTGATGCTAAGATAGGAATATGTGGTTGTTTTTGAAAAGAAATGGATTTCCTGTTAAAGTAACCGGCATCAAGCAATATTTTGCTCGTGTCAGACATGAGTACTAAACCACAAGAATTATTTTTCCAACTGTGCTTTAGTATATTAATCAATTTTCGTAATCTTTCCACTCAATAATCCCAAGTCTCTTACATCTGAAACTGTACAGCATTTTATCATCCTTTGCAGTAAACCAGGTGAAAAAACATTTTCAGGGATTGGTTCTGGTAGAATGCCATTCCTTTTTTCTTAGGATATAAATGGGTCATAACTTTCAAACTTTTGAACTTTTTAGGGTAAACCCTCAATCTAAACCTTCCAATATCCCATTTTCCTTCTGTTTCTGTTGACTTTCAGGCAATTTTCCTTCGTAAACAGATTTTCATTCCTTTTTACAACATGTGCCTGTATTCCTGCAAAAAAACTAAAGCTAGTTTAGCAACTCCAACTAACAATGACCATTGGGATATCTAGGATGAGCTGATATTTACACAGCATTTGGATTGGTTATACTTGACTTTTTCTGTCAAATTGATTTTTGTTGTCCTTTAAGTGTATCATTGTACATTGTGGCAAATAATACACAACTCATTAGGGATGCTAACCAATCACAATTTATACTTAAATCCTGTAAAAATATATTTGTTGATGTAAGATATATTGTAATTGAAAACTATCAAATTATAACAACAAATGGTCATACCCAAAATGAAAATTGAAAACTAAGGCAGAAACATGAAAGTGAATCCTCTGAACAATGACATTTTACTTAACAAAAGTAAAATACTATTTTGTTATTTTGCGTAATCTCAAGGATAACTGTTTATTCAGCAAGGTTGAAAGAAATTGACAACTGAATCAACTGAATTCAGAGAATAAACTGTCATGCCCAATCCAAAGACAAAATATTCCAGAACTTTGAGTCGATACTTTTTGAAACCAGATATAAACATGCTATTAAGCCGGCTGCTGTAAAATAAGTGACCTTTAGCATTTGAGCGATAGTGCATCTCAATTGAATATGGACATTTATAGAATTTCTGGGAATTTCACACATTTCAGCCTGCCTGTCTCCTTACTTCCTACTGAATAAAAGGAAATATCAAAATTCAAGTTGTGCCATTTGGAGATGAATGGACATTATCGACAGACCATTGGATTATAGTGGTTTTCCCCATCTAAGCTAAACTGGATGAATCTCAAAAGGTGTGTGAAATGGCAACACAGGTGTGGAATCAGCACAAACACTACCATTTGTTTAGAATAGAATGTTGACTTGTAAAATGTCACATGGTAACACAGCCATGTTTGCCTGATCTGTTTAAAATATCAGTTTAGAGCTGTTTGTACGCAGAACAACCAAAGCCTTTCAAAGCCATTGAACCATCAGTTCAGTCATTATGAACTAGCTGCAAGTCAACAATCAGTGCAGGCAATTAACAGCAATGCCTTGCCAATGGGAGATCCCAACAGACAGAAAGGCTCCACAACATGTTCCAATTTCACCTTTTCTTAAAAAAGAAACTTTGGTTATAGTAACCTTCAAAACTACCTGTGAACACTTTGGTTTACAAGACCCTCATTTCAATTGGCTTATACCCGAAACATCGATTCTCCTGCTCCTCGGATGCTGCCTGACCTGCTGTGCTTTTCCAGCGCCACAATTTTTGACTCTGATCTCTAGCATCTGCAGTCCTCACTTTCTCCCTCACTTCAATTCCAAAGTATCAACTTCATTCAACTAACCAGACCTGGTATACAGGTCACTGGAGCCAATAAGCCAGAGCTGGAGTTGACCATTACCTGCCATGCTGTGCTACCTTTAACTGTAATGAATCGTTGTGTGTTTAACTGAGTGTGTGAGATGTTGCCTTTTGTATTTGAGATAACCTAACCATAAAATCTTGATGTAATTCTGTGATCAATAACAATCCTTTGCACTAATTCACAATGATCTATATTCACTCAGTCTTCATTTGACATCTAAAAATGATTGATTGAAATCAATGGCTCTGAAATTAAAGTGTTATCACCACATCAATTATAAATATTTACTTTACTTTAAAGTGACAGAAACATTCAATGGAAACTAATGATCATCTACTGACATAGGATGAAGCTGAAACAAACAAAGTAAGGCATTGTTCAGCCTAGAAGTGAATAAGAGGAAACACATTAAATTAGGGATCACAAAGTCTCATGCATTTGTCTAACTCTCAACTGGCGCAATGGAACACAATGTGTGATTGTTTCACATAGACAAATAAGTAGAACTATAACTATAGTGTCATTAGTATTAGTTATAGAAGTTATATTGATACATAATATTCTCTTTATAGGAATAATTCTTATTCTTGAAGTGTGGATCCTAATTAAATTAAACAACAAGCTGATATAGATGTATATGTGTTATATATTAGTATTATAATCCTCCTCTTGAACATCTTTCTCTTCTTAGATATCCTCCCCTTTCCTCAGCTCTCCACCCCTGTTTCCTCTCTTTATTTTTGTTATCCCTCCTCTAAGCCATTACCCTTCACAGCCCCAACACTCGCCCCAACCACTCCCTTCCACATCATTCATCTCTCTCCCCGACTGCTGCTGTCTCCTCCACACCCCACTCTCTTTTATGCATCCTTACTGTCTCTCACACACTTTTTCTCTTCCTCATCTCCCCCTCTCTCTCTGTGTCTCTACCACCCCACCTCCATCACCCCCACACTCTTGTTGTTTTCTCTCATACCATACCACCCACTCTCTCCATCTACCCACAACCCCACAGATTAGACAAGCAACAGTCCGACTTAATCATTCTCATGGAATCATACAATTTCCCAGAAATCAACATTACCATCTGTAGATATGTCCTGTCAGACCAGCAGGACAGAGCCAGTAGAGGTGGCAGTAGAGTGGTAGATACTTGGAGTTGTCCTAGGAGACCTCAATATTGACTCTATACCCCTGAAGTCTCAAGGCATTAAGTCAAATTTGGGGAAAGAATCCTGCTGATTGTCACCTACTGACCCCACCCCCATCTCCCAGCAACTGAAGAATGGGCCCCTCTAACAGTACATGGGGGACATATTGAATGTGGCAAGGTGTAGAGGTAAGCGACCTCAACATCCATCACCAATTTTGACTTAACAGCAACGATACCGACCAAGTTGATTAGATTACTTACAATGTGGAAACAGGCCCTTCTGCCCAACAAGTCCACACCGCCCTGCCGAAGCGCAACCCACCCATACCCCTACATTTACCCCTTACCTAACACTACGGGCAATTTAGCATGGCCAATTCACCTGACCTGCACATCTTTGGACTGTGGGAGGAAACCGGAGCACCTGGAGGAAACCCACGCAGACATGGGGAGGACGTGCAAACTCCACACAGTCAGTCACCTGGGGTGTCAACAGCTCCCATAACACTCAAGCAGCTTGGCTATTCAGGACAAAGTGCCCTTGTTGACTGGCACCCACTCTAACACATTAAACTCACTTCCTCCTCCATGCACAGTGGCAGCAGTGTGTGACATCTATAAGATGCCCTGCAACACATCATCAGGACACCTTAGATATCATCTTCTCAACTTGTGATCTCCGTTACCTGAAAGGATAAGAACAACTGATACTTTCTCCTGGGCAATTAGGGATGGGGATTAAATACCAGTGATGCCCACAGCCCATGAATGGATAAAGACAAAAACTGTTTTGATGCTCTTTTCTGCAGTTCTGGGGGGTATTTCCCCTGTTTGTAACTAATATGGAGTTTCCCTACCTTCTTGTGGTAAAAGGGAGGATATCTGGGTGAGACCGAGTTCTGCCTTTACACAACTTCAATGGAAGAATCATGCTGTTTGCAGCTTTATTACATTATTCATGGTTTTACTGAATGACTTCTGCTCCTCACAGTTAAAATGAATGAGCTGAATCTTCATCAGCTCATTTGAAGGATTTCCCTTTTCCCAAGGTCTCCCAAACCTTCTATCTCCATTTGGTTAGGTCTGCTTCTTTTGATGTGCCTCACATTATTGCTTTAATGTGTGATTGTTTGATGTCCCTGGTTCAGATTAATGTCTCGCTTATCACCCTTTGCTTCTTGTTCTGTTGCTGGGCCTTGTGGTGTCTGCTCTTTATGGCAGCGTCTATCGATCTGAGCTGTAAGTAATTTTTGAACTTCTCACCTGGATTACTGCGTTGTTTTAAAAATTTCTTCTTAACTGTTGATTCACATTCCTTCAGAATTAAATTGTTTAAAATAAATAAAGAAAATCTATCTCTCTTAAACCCATCTTCCTTTCTGTCTCACTGTTTTGCCTTCTGCATTTACTTTGAATTAATTATTCTAAAATACACCTTCCAGCTTAGATTCTGCATAGTTTTCAAACTAACTGATTAAAGAGATATATTTGCTTGTCCTGAATGCGCAGATTTCCAATACCCTGTAGGGGGTGGTGTGATAAAATGGATTTCAAACCACTACAAATGCCAAATATGGTGGGCATCCAGTGCCAATTGTTCATGGTTGACAGCAATCATTATCCATTTTCTTCTTATTGTGATGCAGTGTGAGATTAGGGCCAGGTTTCGCTGCATGTTCAAGTTACAAGTGACAGAGTAACACTCTGTGCCACTCTCTTACTCCCCTGTTCTGTGTGAGACCAATTTACTTCCATGCGTTTTCTGTGGTATGTTGATCTGATGATTTTAGCTCTCATTGTGCATCAACTGTGTTCTGTTAATGTAAAAAGTTTCTACTCCATGAACCACAGTTTACAGTTATGTTGACCCATTAGTTTTGGCTTTGGTGACAGTGTTCTAATTACCTTAATTTTGTTTTGGTGCAGCATCTTTACTGAATACATTACCTTACTGGTTCTAGAAGCTGGCTCAGCACCACCCTCTCCAGGAGCAGATAATAAACCAGGGCTTAGGTGAAACCTAAATCTTGAGGATAGTTTTATTTTAAAAAGATGTACATTCAAGAAATTACATTGTGGGTATCATTGCCAGAATGGTAAATCGTAACTGGAGAATAGGGATCATCACATTTCCTCCTTGCTGTTCCAGCACAATGGCCTAATTAATTACTTGCTTATTATTTAACTGTATGGCTTCACTTAGTGTCATCATAGAGTACAGTTATTTCTGATATAACGCTATAGTTACTTTCTCGTGCAATCTTGCGTTATAAGAAAATCGCACAATAGCCGTGCACAGGCTAGCTGGCTCATTATAAATACCTCTGCTTTATCCTATTCAAAGTCACAACTAATAGCATCGATTGAAGGAAGTAAAGTGGTTTACATCAGAAAACTGACGGAGTTGTTGGCTGCTGCAGATCTCCATGCTTCTCTCCTGGTCTGACTTAGCTTCTCTCTGCTTTACTCACAGTCCAAGTTGTTCAGTTAATAACAACTAATCCCATGATCGTTGGCAGGCAGAGAATATTTGCTATTGATAATTGGTCCTTAGTCAACAAATCAAACAGCTTAAATTGTAAACAACTGATTGCTTGCCCCTCTTCCGAGGTTGCGTTTGAGCCTGGGTGTCTCTGGAGAAGGAGCACATGGTGTCCACCAACACCCTTGAGCTGTTTAGAGAGAGGTGGGCACTGCAGGGAATGAAGTGTATTATTTCCCCCTCCAGCTCTATTTTGATTTAATTCCTGCCCTCCCCTTTCACTGTTTGATCACGCCTTTTGATGAGAAGGGCACGGCTTGTCACTGGCCATTTGGGTGTTTCCTTTCTTCCTGGTGGTGGAAATTGAATAAAAATTTGTACACCTTGAGTCTTTCACTATGTCCCACACCTGCACACACATAAGATGGGGAAAAAAATTGTTAACAACCTCTCAGCTCCAGTTTATCTGCATATCGCTGGAACCTACAACTATACAAACAGGATTCACAATAGGTGTTGAATTATCTGCTTGCAAAACATGCAGCCAATTTTGTAACTCCTTGGTTTTCAAAATATTTCTTCAGCATTTTCTTTATCATTGGGGATTTTATGTATTTCTTTCAAGCATTTGAACTTTTGTGAGGAAGCCTACAGTTAATTAAAAAACACACAAAAATAATGGACATGGTTTTTGCACAGACAGGGAGAGTTATTACCAGCCATTAAAAACAAATCAGCACAAATAGTGTGTCTTCACCCAGTGCATAATTTGAGAGCAATGGCAAATAGAAGGGGAAAGGGTTCAATGGAAGGAATGTGGCTAGATTGTGATGCAGGTTATCAGATGAAGTCCTCCTTTTGTCATTGTGACCTTGGGAGTGCCTCAGTGGCTGTTGAAGTGATTGTGTGTAGTATGAGAAAGAGATGACGTGGAGATGGATGAGTCTAGAATGGGTGGAAAGAACTGCTTCTAGTATGATCTTAGAGTGCCAGCACAACATCGAGGGCTGAAGGGCCTGTGCTGTGCTGTACTGTTCTATGTTCTTACTGCAATAGAATGTGACGATATAACAAAGAATTCTATTCTCACTTGATGTTCTTATCAATTAATGTTCTATTAAAACATATTCTGCAATTAATCTTGGTCCAGGAAATGGGATGATAGAGCTAGTGAGATGGTTGATGTCCTTGGAACCATTCAGCTTTGAATCTGTCCTCAAGCCTCCTGAATGTTTGGAATCTTCGTCATATTTGTTGGAATGGAAAGGTTTTTTAATTAATGTCTCCAATCCCAACTGAATAGATGGGAAAACAAAATCCATTTTCTCGTTACAATAATATCAAGCTCTGTCAGGTGTCAGGGCATCGTCTCTTTAAGAGATACTTTCACATTTTAACTCGGCCTCTGGAACTTGTATGCTGAAAATGGCAGGGTCACTATTCCTGAGACGTTAGATGGGCAGCCTGGCCAATGTCAAGCTAAAGAGTAACAGACTTTAAAACTGATTGAGTCTCACACTAACAATATTGGGGTTGCTAAGCAGCGCCCATACAGCTGCTGTCATTCAGTTAAAAATTTGTCTTCAAATTTCAGAAACTACAGCTCATATTTAACCTGTGCATTAGAACTTATGGCACACCAACAATCCCCCCACTCCCAGTCAAGTCCAACATACTTTAGACCATTCCAGAGGGGGCGAAAAAGGAAATTATAGATACTAAAAATAACTATACACATAGTAAGTTAATCTGAACAGTAATTCATCAGTCTTTTGAGAGCCATGAAAATGTGCAGACAAGCACAATTGGCAACAGTGGAATGGACGTTAATTTTTGAAAAGGTTTCTTGGTTTCGTTGATTGAAGAACATATTGTCCCTCACCTGTGAGGAAAGGCTAATCCTCAGAGATTGGGTGCCCCACAACTAACTAATATTACATAGGCAGCAAGTCCAGCATTGGCGAGATCACAGTTTCAACACCAATTATGTTGGCAGATTTCTTGAGAAGGGAGATGGGATCACTGTTGCACACAGATTTCCAGGCAAATAAATTGTATCTTGTGGTGTATAACTCTCAGAACTGTGACAAATATAACATGGTTCTCACAGAAAGAAAATTGTTGTTCCACAGCAGTGTATTGAATTAGAGAACACTGCCTCTTCAAACATTTCATTTCAACGCATAAACTCATTCTATTAGAGTGCAGTGCAACTCAAAACACATGCTCAATTTTGCTTTTATTAGTCATGCATTAAAAATGTATATTGAAGCAAGGAAAGCTCAAGTCCCTTCTCAGCAACCATGAGTTGTGCAACACGACCAAGTATTCGCCAATTTTCATCAACTACTGTGAATCACATAATTCCTTCAGAACTGTTCAGAATTTACAGTTTATGTAACCAATTAGCTGTGCTGAAATCCACATTGCTATCCTGCACAGTGTTCCCAATCCAGGCAGGCAAGAATCAGAAAGACTCAACATTTTCTGAGTTATTCCTCTTCCATTTTGAAACATTGCTGTTTATAGTCACCTCAGTTTTGGAAACATGATTGCTAAATGAATGTGTTACCATTGACATCTCAGTGCCTGAGATTAAGGTCCTGCTATAATATATGACAGGACCTTTACCTCATTAGAGATATAGAAACCATTCTTTCCTGGTCACTCGGTCAGATACTGTCAATCCCAGCTGTGTCCCTTCGCCCTCTTCCTGTCCTATCCCCACCCACACCAAGACTTTCCATTGGTCTATTTAGATTATCCCTGTGTCCAAAATGTACCAGGAGGCTTAATGCAACAACCACCTCAAGAACAAGGAGTTAATTTACAATGGCCACGTGGTAGCCAAGAAGGAACAAATAGCGATGGTCAGCATGTTAAAAATTAATGGTAGTCAAGGAAAAGGAGATGGGGATCTCCTGCACAAGTTGGGAGACAAGATAGACAAGAGCCAAAGGAGGCACGAGGAGAGATAGAGAAAAAAGCAGTGAAGGGTGCAGGTACAGAGCTAAGTTATGCAATACTTTCAAGTAGAGTTGACTTGTTGCACAACAGGAAGAGAGGGAATCAGCAGAGACAGCTGAATGAATCTTTATGACAAATTATCCATGAGCTCCTGGCCTTTCCTGTTAGAATTAAGGTTGAAAAGTGCAAGGTGGAGGGTTTCATTAAAATAGTTTCTGGTGGATAAAATAAGACTTTTTAAATTATTTCTGGTAAGGGCACCATTTGTTGCCAATCCCTAATTGCCTACAACTTGATTATGGCTAGACTACGTTAGTTAGCAGCTTCAATGTTGGCTTTCTGCACCAGTGGAGAATGAATTGAGATGGACTTTGTTTTAATTTTTGTCGTATAAATGATTTCTGGTATTAATGAAGGCACCAGTGTGTGGCTACTTAAACACTTTTCACTGTATTTCCTGTAAGAACAAGTGACAATACATACATATTATTATTATAGGTAGTTAAGAGTCAACTGCAAAAATCATACCAATGACAAACTGGAAGTAGAGGTAAGACATCAATTTCAGCATGTTCTAAGCCAAAAAAATACATTGCTCTAACTGAAGCAGAAAATGAATTATGTACATGGCATAACCAACAGGTCATATAAAAAGAGAAGGGTGATGTTTCATCAAATGCTGCTTAACCAGAAATTAGCAGAACAAAGTACATTTTGACATGTCAAGAACTGTGAGCAATGTATTACAGGTTAGGTCTATGTAATTTTAGAACATTGCCTCAAACCAAGTGTCCAAATAAAATTTAAAGGCATCTTTTTATGATATCATAAAGTAATCATTGGTACTGAGTGATTGACAGATCCAGCACCTATCACCATACTACAATACAGGTAATTTTGACACACAGACTCATTTTTGTAATTCTAACGGTCCATTTGAATTTTGACAAATAGCTTCAGGTTTTTTTCTGGAAGTTGGTTAATATTTCTTGCATAAGCCATTTGACAGAGCTTTGATCTATGTTTGAAAGATTAGTCAGTCTTTCTTTGTTACAGATTTCTTTTTGAAGTTGGATGATTTTATTGTCGCTTGCATCTTACAGTGGATAATCCAGAGAAAAGCTCCAACCGTCACCACACTCCACTGCCGTTTTGAATAGTTAAAGAATAAAAAGATATAATTGAAGGAGAGTCCTGAGCTCTGAGCCAGTTCACCAGTGAAACCTGCATCACCACCTCTCCTCCACCATCTCATTGCTGCCTGCACCAGACCCACCAGTGGAGGAGTTGCCATTCTTTAGGCCCCTTGAGGAGGTGATGGCTTCGTGGTATTATTTGCCTTTGCCTCATTTTTAAGCTTATTAGGTGTGTGTGTGTGTGTGCATGTGGGTCTTTGTGTGTGTGTGTGTGTGTTGATTTCATATTTCTAATCTTTTCTCTGGGTAGCAGGTAATAAAATTCCTTTTTCTTCAGAAAACTCAAGAAAACCTCATAATTTGGAAACTTTATTTCAATCTAGTTAGGTACATTTTAATAAAAGTGTGAATTCTGTCATACTTAGTGCTGAGACACGTTCACAACCAAGGTATTAAAGCGAAGACTTTAACACCCGTCCTTTGTAGAAATCTCCATCTTGATTGTTAGGTATTTAAGACACTGAAATGTCTTTAAACTGTAAGATATTCTCAACATTTGTCAATCTCATTACATTTAGCAAGCCATTATGAGTGAGCAAATACAATATTATGAATGTACGTTCTGGCTATCTTTATTTGTTATTTCACCACTGACACATGCTATTATGAGAAAACAAATGGTAATTCAACATCTGGATGACTGAAGCCACGACTACACTTCCAATGCTTTAAAGTATTGCAGAGGAAATTCATGGGTGATTCAATAATTCAGCCACTGTGCTGAAGCGACCATTTATAGAGTAATTGCCTTTTTTTGATGTTTTACATGCACACCCATGTTATTTTAACAGCTGAAATATCGCTATATAACACAAATAATAGCTATTGCAAATTCCTTTGAGTGAAGTTTTATTGAGAAGTCAGGAATATTGGAACTCATATTCAAGGCTGGTGGCTGATTAAGACTGTTAAATATCAGCCATCACCTTTAAAGGTGTCAGATTTGGATCTCAAGGCAGTAGATGTAAAATCCCATAGTGCAGATTAGACCTGTTATGGAATTTAAAGTTCCTGGATGAAACATAGCTCTGTAAAACAGTGATCTGATGATTGAAGAAACACATTTCCAATATTGAATTGTAATATTCCTTTCTTTTTCAGCCTGATATTGGGGGCCAAACAGTGAGCAAGCTACAGGGAAGTGTGTGATTAAAAAGGGTCTGTAATATAATATCTAAGAAGGAATATTTATGATCAATTTGTATTTATAATGCAAAACATCTTTTGACTTGGCTCATAATGAATTAGTAGTTAGGCTATTTTATTCCAGCAGGAATATATTACAGACCACATTGTTATGTAATTGCCCATTAAGTCCACACTGACCCTCCAAAGAGAATTCCACCTCCCCCCCCTCCATTAATCCTGCATTTCCTACGGCTAATCCGCTTAACATGCATATCCCTGGACACTATGGGCAATGTAGCATGGCCAATCCATCTAGCCTGCACATCATTGGGCTGTGGGAGGAAGCCCATGTAAACATGGGGAAAATGTGTAAACTCCACACAGACTGTCACCTGAGGCTGAAATCAAAGCTGGGTCCCTGGTGCAGTGAGTCCAGATTAGAGTGGTGCTGGAAAAGCACGGCAGGTCAGGCAGCATCCAAGGAGCAGGAAAATCGACATTTCAGGCAAAAGCATCCTCTATTCCTGATGAAGGGCTTTTGCCCGAAACGTCAATTTTCCTGCTCCTCAGATGCTGCCTGACCTGCTGTGCTTTTCCAGCACCACTCTAATCTAGACTCTGGTTTATAGCATCTGCAGTCCTTGTTTTTACCCTGGTGCTATGAGGCAGCAGTGCTCACTGCCGAGCCACCTTGTCACCCCAATGGAACTGATTATCAAAAATGACATTGACACATTGACTCCACTTGAGGTAAGTGTTCAAAGACTTGGATCATTAGGACCTCTTCTGGGGCAGAGGTGACCTGTACAAGAAGGACGAGTTGTACCCAAACAGAAAGGGAACCGAAATCCTCGCAGGTTCACTGCTGCTACAAAAGAGGTAAAGTGGCAGGGGTGTGGGAAGCAGAGTAATAGGTCAGCAAGTGAAGGGATTGAAGGGAAGCTAGATGTTAGGACCTGTAAATCAGAAAGAAAGGACAAGCAGAACCAGGTAAATGAACACGATAATAATAATGGGATGAAACATGTTTATTTCAATGCAAGGAGTATTTGAGGTAAGGCAGATTAGCTGAGAGCCTGGATCAAAACCTGGGACTATAATGTTATGGCCATTACAGAGACTTGGTTGAGAGAGTGCCAGGACTGACTGTTCAGTGTTCCAGGGTATCGTTGGTTTAGATGAGGTAGAGAGGAAGATAAAAGAGGTGGAGGAGTTGCATTACTAATAAAGAAGAATGTTACAGCTGCACTCAGAGAGGATATACTGGAGGGCTCATCCACTGAGGCAAAACAAGGTGGATGCAATCACTCTGATACGATTCTTCTATAGGCCTCCCAACTGCCTCCAGAAGGAACAAATATGAAGGCGGATTACGTAAAGATGAAATAACAATAAGGTTGCACTCAAACTATTCATTGAGAACTGTCGACATGATATTGGTTGCCTCAATTTCTCTGCCCCCACTCAACTATTCCAACTTATCTCCTCCAGAACTGACTGTACTCCATGTGCTCAGATCCAACCCTGACTTTGTTGTTAAGTCTGTGCCAATAAGGGTGGTTCTGTTGTAGTCTGGCGGACTGACCTTGACATTGCAGAGGCTGAGTGCCAGGCTCTCAGATACCTCCTCCAGGACCATGACTCCACCATGGCACATCAGACCACTGTATCAACTAGTCACTCGCCTCAGTACATCTGGTGATCTCCCCCCATTCCAAACCGATAGGCCCCCAGCCCCTCACAGCTCAATTCTACCTCCTCCTGAAAATCCACAAACAGGACTGCCCAGCAGACCCATTGCTTCTGCCTGCTCCTGTCCCACTGAACTCATCTCTTTCCTACCTTGACTCGATTTTTTCTCCCCTGGTCCAGTCCCTGTTCACTTACATCTGCGATTCCTCTGACGCTTTATGCCAGTTTTGAAATTTCCAGTTTGCAGGCTCCATCCACCTCCTCCTCCTCACCATGAACATGCAACCCCTTCACACGCCCATCCCCAACCAGAATGGTCTTAGGACTGTCCACTTCTTCCTGGAACAAATGGCTGAACCATTCCCAACCACCACCAGCTTCCTTCACATAGCCGAGCTCGTCCTCACTGTCAACAAGTTCCCTTTTAACTCCTCTCATTTTCTTCAGGTCAGAGGGGTGGCCATGGCTACCCACGTGGGCCCTAGTAATACCTGTCTCTTGATGGGTTATGTGGAACATTCTGCGTTCCACAACTATTCCAGCCCCAATCCAGAACTCTTTCTGTGATATATGTGTGATATCTGTGATATCATTGCTGCTGCTTCCCTCTCACGTCCAGAATTGGAAAAGTTTATCAATTTTGCTTCCAATTTCCACCCTGCCCTCACTTTCACCTGGTCCATCTCTGATTCCTCCTTTCTTTTCCTCAATATCTCTGTTTCAATTTCTGGGGAAAGACTAGCCACTAATATCCACCATAGATCCACTGACTCCTACACCTACCTTGACTACACATCCTCATACCCTACTTCCTGTAAAGACTCTGTTCCATTCTCCCCATTCCTCCGTCTCTGTTGCATTGGTTCCAATGATGACAACTTCAACAATCGAGCCTCGAGGATTCCCCATCATCGTTGTTGACAGGGCCCTCAGCCAGGTCTGACCCAGCATCCACATCTAGAGAATCATTAACTGCCATTTCTGCCACCTCCAGCAAGATGTCACCACCAGCCACATATTCCGTCTCTTCCCTTGTCCGCCTTCCGCAAGGACTGTTCCTTGTAGGACATCCTGACCCACTCTTCCTTCATTCCTGACACCACCCCCTCCCCCCACCCCCGACAGCCTCATGGCAACTTCCCCTATAAACGGCAAATGTGTAACACTTACCCATTTATCTCCTCCCTCCTCACTATCCAAGGGCCCAAACACACCTCCGGGTGAAGCAGTGCTTTACCTGCATTTCATTCAATCTAGTCTACTGCATTCACTGCTCACACTATGGTCTCCTCTACATTGGGGAAACAAAGCGTAGACTGGGTGACCACTTTGCAGAAGGCCTACGTTCTGTCTGCAAAAAAGACCCTGGGCTTCCAGTTGCCTCCCACTTCAACACACCACCCTGTTCCCTGGCCAATTTCTCTGTCTCAGGCTTGCTGCAGCGCTCCAGCGAAGCTCAGTGCAAGCTGAAAGAACAGCACCTCATTTTCTGCCTGGGGAGATTGTAGCCTTCAGGACTCAATATTGAGTTCAATAACTTTAGGGTTTGAGCTTTCCTATGTCCTTACCCCCATCTCACACACCAGGCCTTATGATCACATAGTCTGCTGTTACAAGCAACTTATTGGCAGCCACTAACAGTCTCCATTAACAGCTTGTCCTTATCAACCATCCCACCAGTATCCACATCACGAAGATCATCAAACACCACTTCTGCCACTCCAGCGAAATGTCACCACCAGACACATATTCCCCGCCCTTTCCTTGTCTGCCTTCCGCAGGGACTGTTCCCTCTGGGACACCCTAGTCTACTCTTCCTTCAGTCCTAACAACTTCCCACAGCACCTTCCCCTGTATTTACTAAAGGTGTAACCCCTGCCCATTTACCTCCTCCCTCCTCAGTATCCAAGGGCCTAAACACACCTTCCAAGTGAAGCAGCACTTTACCTGCACTTCACTGGGTGACCACATCACAGAGCACCTAAATTCTGCCACAAAAAAGTACCTGGACTTTGAGTTGCTTTAACACTTTAACACACCACCCCGTTTGCTGGCCAATATTTCTGTCTCAGGCTTGCTCCAATGCTCCAGCAAAGCTCAGTGCTAGCTGGAAGAACAACACCTCATATTCTGCTTGGGGACCCCACAGCCCTCCAGACTCAATATCAACTTCAATAATTTTAGGGCCTGAACTCTCCCATGTCCTAGCCCCCAACCCCACACACCAGGCCTTGTTATCACATAGTCTGCCATTACACAGTGCCCATTGTTAGCTCCCAACAGTCCCCATTAACAGCTATTCGCTCTCCTAGCTAAATCGTTATCCACTCCTTTGTCTGCCTAACTGGTCTTCTCTCTCTTTGGGCTCTATCCCCACCTAGAGTTGACGCCTTACCCACTCCCACCACCCTATCTTTTGCATATAAACCATCAATTCCCAGCTACCGTCAGTTCTGAAGAAGGGTCACCAGACCCCAAACATTAACTCTAATTCCTCTTCACAGATGCTGCCAGACCTGCTGAGCTTTTCCAGCAATTTTTGTTTTTGTTATCCTAGTGGGTGACTTTAACTTCCCTCGTATTGACTGGGACTCCCTTAGATCAAGAGATGTCGACGGGGCAGAATTTGTTAACTGCATCCAAAAGGGTTTTTTGAAGCAATATTTGGATCATCCAACTAGAGAAGCGAGCATACTGGATCTTGTACTGGCTAATGAACCTGGCAGGTGACTGACCTTTCAGTGGGACAGCATTTTGGAGATAGTGATCACAACTCCTTAAGTTTTAAGATAGTTATGAGTAAGGATAAGGCAGAAACTTTTGGCAAGCTACTATATTGGGACTAGGCAAATTACATCGGTCATAGGGAGGAGCTAGGGATTGTTCTTTGGAAGGAACTGTTATCAGGCCTGACAGGTAAAACAGATGAATTTCGGGCACAGTTGGGAACATGGAACTGAGATATCATAGCTGTTGCAGAAACGTCGGTCAGGCATGGACAGGACTGGCAGCTTAATGTTAGAGAAAGGATATAAAGGGGGAGGGGGGCAGGAGTGGAAGGGGCATTTTTATTTAGTGATAACGTTATGGCTGTACTTAGAGAGGTTATTCCTGGGAGATTATCCAGTAATGTTATGTGGGTGGAACTGAGAAATAAGGAAGGGGAAACTGCTCACCTCCATCAACCCTGCCTATCCCTTTCAGCATTTTGTATGTTTCAGTGAGCTCACCTCTCCTTCTTCAACACTCAGAAGAACACAGGTCCCATTTGCCCAAGCTCTCTACATAGGGCTGTTTCCCCATTCCAGGGACAAGTCTGCTGTATTCTTCACACTGTTGCTTGTGGTTGGGGTGGAATGCTGTCACCATTTCCTTTTATGAGTGGATCATTTCAGGGAGTTCCTGAGGATGTCTTGGAATTTTACAGGCATCAACTCATATCTGCATTCAGGATGTCACTGATGTTTTCTTCACAGGAATCCACCAGTTCATCCCTTTCCCCCTCAATATCGGGGTGGGGGTGGGGAGTGGGGAGGGCAGCAATGGCAGTAGGATTTCGAGCCATCACCGGTTTCCCACGGGTAGACAGTGCAATTAGTTGCACCTCCATAGCAACCAAGCACCCTACCATGAACCAGCAGGGAATCCACTCCCTTATTGTACAAATCTTTTGAGATTGCAACAGCCAGAGATTGCAACAGGTCTCTGCAAGATAGCTAGGGAGCAGCCACAAACCCTGGACCACTTAAAAATATCAGCTTTGTTGAAAAGCACTTAGCCTTTACAAGGGGGAAGTTGCTAGGCAACAGTGAATGTCCCCTCCACAATTAGCTAATGACACCTGTAAGAAGTCCTCAGGCCAATGTTGAGGCCAGAGACAACGAGCCTTCACTTCAACCAGGAAGTAAGCATGTTGAACAAACATTCGGCCTCCTGACCACGAGGTTCCAATGTTTGAACTGGTCAGGCAGTGGACGTAGTTTGCCCCAGACAGGGTGTGGATCCTGCACCCTCCTCAATCCCAGTCCTCAAAGGCCAGTTGTGTTGGCAGGTACAGGAGTGAGAGTAGATACCTGAGGGGTGGAATTCTGAGAGGGCCAGCTGCCAAAAGGGCAATGTTCCACCAAGCCAGAGGCAACCTTATAGCAACCTGTTTCCACGGTGACGGAGCTGGGTGTAAATAGTTTGTGTTCCAGTTAATATTTCAATTACACAGTTGGCTGTCAGCCCTCCACTTGCTGCTTGACACATTGCTCAAGGATTGACTTAGATCAGCAATGGTGCTAAAATACAAATGTACAGTGAGCACTACTGTGACCACACATTCCTGGTTGATGCACTAACACGGCCTTTGTGTCAAAGACATAACAGCCACGTTAGGGAGGCCCGTCCTTGGTGAATACTACCAAGCTGCCCCACATCCTGAGACCATTCCTCATGTGCCT
This sequence comes from Chiloscyllium punctatum, assembly GCF_047496795.1. Taxonomy (NCBI): domain Eukaryota; kingdom Metazoa; phylum Chordata; class Chondrichthyes; order Orectolobiformes; family Hemiscylliidae; genus Chiloscyllium; species Chiloscyllium punctatum. The sequence continues at coordinate 52,053,854 of NC_092777.1, forward strand.
ACAGCAATGCAGCTTAGGTCCAAGCATATGTCCCACAATCATTAATGTTGCATGTTCTGCCAAACATGGGTTTCCAAGACATCCACCAGCCTTTCCATGGAGGTAACCAGACACTCGCATGCCTGAGGCAACACAGTCGTGGAAACCTGATTGAACATCTCCATCTTTCTCTCCAGACTATTGCAGGGTCTCTGGCACATCTGTCTGATGTCCCCCTGCCTCTCTCTCTACAGGTTGAGATTCAGAGTCGGGAAGTGTGGTGCTTGAAAAGCACAGCCAGTCAGGCAGCATCCAAGGAGCAGGAGAATCGATGTTTCCTGATGAAGGGCTTATGCCTGAAACGTCGACTCTGCTCCTCGGATGCCGTGCTTTTCCAGCGCCACACTTCTCGACTCTCTCTGTCTCTCTGCAGGTTTACCATGTGACTCATGGCTGAGTACAGAGGCACACTCTCCTTACGGGGTTCAGCAGGCCACCATGCATCCTCTGAGTGTTGGAGATCTCGGGCATTTCTCCCTCCACCATCAGCAGGCACGCATCAGTAATATGCTCACTGGATTGTCGGTCTAATCTAACAAGGCTAACCATGGAAGCCATTGTCTCTGTGCTGGTGGGAATGATCGAAAACTATTCAGCCAGCGATTCCTCTGAGGATTCATTGTCTTCCTCCTCAGAGACACACTGGCACTGGGAGGGGAGAGGGGACTCACATTGTGGCCTGTTATACCAAGGCCTGATGCTAGTATGGCTGGACCCTACAGAGGAGAAGAGAAGGATTTAGCTGGTGAAGCTGCCCACTAGCTCACGCAGAGTGCTTGCCCTCATGTTCATCAAAGAGCAGAACGCAATGTTGCTTACTCATTTCCTGTCCCACTCCTGTCTGTCAGTCACCACAGGATCAGTCCTGCCTTCCCTGGTTGGAGAGACAGCCCTTTCCTCAAAGGTGATAAGGAACCTGTGTTCTGACAACCACCTACCCCCACCGTGAAACATGAAATATTTTCTCAGATAAAGCAGAAAATGCTGGAGAAGCTCAGCGGGTCTTGCAACATCAGTTCCCCCCCCCTCTGCCATCCCACCTCCAGACTTGGCTCTCCTTATATAGTACTCCTAGGAGAAAGTGAGGACTGCAGATGCTGGAGATCAGAGCTGAAAATGTGTTGCTGGAAAATCGCAGCAGGTCAGGCGCATCCAAGGAACAGGAGAATCAACGTTTCGGGCATGAACCTTCTTCCTGAAGAAGGGCTCATGCCCAAAACGTCGATTCTCCTGCTCCTTGGATGCTGCCTGACCTGCTGCGATTTTCCAGCAACACATTTTCAGCTCTTATATAGTACTCCACCAGCTTCCCCAGCAATGAGATATCGAGATTGGTTAACTGTAATGGGTATGAGCGTGCAAAACCATGTGAGGTGCTGAGTTGTCCCCAGTGAGTCAGTGAGGAGTTTTGTGCCCAGGAGGGTTTGGTTGCTTGAGGTGGGGCTGAGCCTGTGTGGGTGCAACGTGAATGAGACATTGAAGCAGGACAGCTATCCGGATTTCAGAGGCCTGTGCAGTGGCAGAGTTAGACTGCGTATGATACCACTGAGAATGTGAGCAAGCAGGGAGAAAATAATACCACCCACATTGCAAAGTATAAGAGACCATTCATTTTCTTGTGGCACTGCTTGCAATCCCTTCTGTGCAGTCCAGTGACACTACTGTGATCTGTTTCTAGTCTGGGTGGGTCTCATAGGATTGCCTCCAGGTGCCATCTTCAGAAACAGCAGCGAGCTGAGTAAATCTGGGGGACAGCTTCAACTTCTTGACAGGCATTTCTGGTCTTTTGGTGGTGACCACCACAAGCTCCTGTGAGGTTCCTGGCTCACAGGGAGTGGAGTAATGTCCATCTGGTCTTTAAATTACGGTGCCAGAACCTTCAAAGTCAGAAGGTCTTACTAGTGGCAAGAACTGCAAACTCACCTGACATGTGTGAATCATTGAATACATCATGCAATGCCTTGCTTGAACAGATAATAAAGTGAAAAGCAGGCAGTCATGTGAGAAAATGGTCCCCAGGAATGACAAGGTCCAAGACACTCGCTGTCATGTTTATTTCAAAATGGAAATTGTCAGCCTGTACGTTTCCTGTACCTCAAATCCGACTAGGAGAGGTTAAAGTTTATTTTGTGATGGCTCAATTGTCAATTACCTGAGTTTCAATAAGACCTTGGCCATGTATTCAAAAAGACCAGAAAACTGATGGGCAATTTCAAGTAATTGAACGAAAAGGCTAATATATTCTGTTCCCAAATATACATTTCTAATTCATGTGTATGAATACTAGTTTTAAAATAAATTACCAGAACATTTTTCAGTAAGAGTGTCATATTTTTCCAATAATGTACACCAAAGCTTTGGGAACAAGTCTGTACAAGTGTAGGATTACAGTCAGACAGTAATTTGATAAGGAGACATGTGGTCACGTGTTTCAGTTGGATTAGGTAGGGGTGAGACAATTGAGCTATAGATGTTTACTGGTGGCAGCAGGGGTGCAGAGCTATTCACTGCTTAACTTCAGAAATGCTAATTTTCTTTGACTACTTTACTGTACTATTTAAACCTTATTGCATGTCAAAAATCTTGGAATGATTTAATTAATGAAGACACTCTCATATTCATGTTTTGGCTCTCCTTCATTTAGGTGAGGGCTGGAAGATTGGCATCCAGCATATTGGCAAAGTGAGGATTGTGGCACATTGGCTGTTTATCCTGTCAGGAGTACGCTTTACTGCTGAAAATGTAATAATGGTTTGTAATTGGGACTGAGCACATTGCTTACAATGCTAAAACTATGATTTAAAATTTAGTATCGTTCCTAATTACTTGTGGCAGTGGAAAAATTATAAAACCCTGTGAAACACATGCAGTACTAACCCACCGCAAGTTTGGCAGATAGCCCACCTCACCACTGTGACTGAGCCCTGAATTTCGAAGTGCAGGACCAACATTATGTTATAAAATAGTGTCTTTAGTTACCATGCAACTGTTTCACATTACACCATGGGATTAAAACCACAGCAGTCCATTTAAAATCAACTGGACAGTGCAGATATATAATCTTTCAGACTTGAGAGGTCTAACATCTGTCTCTGATTGTTTTTTGTTTTAAATACACATCATCTTATTGCACAGGGCACCTGTAGTCAGTTCCCAAATCCTTTATTAATGTCACAGTTTACCATGTCAATTAAGTATTTACAATTAATGGTAGGTATGGAGGCTTAAATGAATCAGCATCTTTGCTGTTCAGGTGTTGGACTATTGCTAGTTGGAATGTCTCCAAAAGGTTAGTGTGCCCAAAAGACTGAAATGAAAACAGGGCCAGTGGATTCCCTGAAATGTGCAAGATAAAAAAGGAAAAATGTAAAATGCAGCTATTTATGATAGCTGGATAACTGTTTATATAAACTGGTATGAATATGGTGCATAAAATAAAAATTGCAGAATGACAGCAATAATTTTATGAACAAGAACACTGCTTTCAGCGTTGAACTTTCAAATAGGAAAAGTATGTCTTTAACTCTCTCTGAAGGATTATTCTGCTAAAGCTATAGACACCTACTAATGAAATCGATAATTGTCATTAATTTTATTTGTGAAATGCTAATTAAGTGAAAATAACACTCTCTACTGAATAAACCAAAGTCCTCTTCAGGAAGCAGTATTAGCATCAAATGTACAATGTTGTCACGTCACTGTTTAGATGTTTAAACATCTAAAATAGCAGAAGTCAGAATCTATGACACCGCACAGAAATGATCCCACTGTCTGACTGTCATCATACAACAAAATTGTCTTTCCAACCTCATTTTCCTGTTTGTTCACCACAACCTTTAGTATTCCTCTATTTGTATCAACTTGATAAACTGCTTTTAAAATAATTTATGGGGCAGAACTTTCACAGGCCTGGACCAACACAGAAGGTTGAGAAAATAATGGTGGGACTGAAAATTCAGATTGCGGACATGGTCATGAATCATTGGGGTAGATGGGCAAGAAGTCATTATTGTCCAAGTGAAACAAAAGTTCAAGTTTTTAAAAGAAATGCACAAAATTCCCAAACTACCTGAAGTTCAGAGCCAGGTTGATAGAAAGCACAGACCAGGTTTCTGGAATCGACAGGAATCACTATTTAGCACAGGTCTTTAAATTCTAGCTATAAGTAAACAATTAAATGAAGTCAAGTAAACACTACAGATTTAAACACTAAACACCTTGTAAACTTAAACAGGGGAAATATGCATGGGCAATGGGATAATTGAAAAAACAGTTCTGCCCCTTAAATCTGTGGCAAAACCTGAAATCTGAGAGAGTCTCAGCAGGTCTGGTAGCATCTGTGGAGAGAAATCAGAGTTAGTGTTTTGGGTTCAGTGACCCTTCAGCATTTGCAGTTCTTACAGTTTTTGTTTTGCTTGAAATCTGTGGGTTGATCCTTGCTGATGACTAAGGTTTCTCATCAACCTTCCCTTTTCCAAATATTTGCACCATTTGCAAGAGGCACAGAGGAGCTGGTTCACTTATGAAAGTCCTCTGGCTGATCCAACTCAAAGTCACAAATTGCAGCACCTGCTGAAGGAAGGATAAATTGGTTTTCTTGTGATTTAAAATGGCTTACTACAGAGAATTGAGAGAATGTTTTAGCTGCTGTAAATCTCCTGGTTTCTCTTCAGGACTGACTTTGCTTTGCTCTGTCTTGCTCAAGTTGCAAACTGTACAGCCAATTGACAATGAATCAGCTTGGCATTGGCGAGCAGAAGACATTTGTCAATAGTGTGGATTAGCGATCAATTATTAATCAGCTTCACTGAGCTCCAATTCATTCGCACATTGCTGGAGTCACAGCAACACTATGGCCACAATAGTTATCAAATTCTTCACTCACAAAACATACAACCATTCTTATAATTCTCCAAGTTTCAATTGGTTCTTTCTCATTTCAGGTCATAGTTTTAAAATAGCAAAACATAAAAAAGACATAGTCTCCATAACATTGAGGCATTGTTTTTTCAACATTTCCCCAAAATGATAAGTTATTCCTCGAAATCTCCTCATTCTCCCCTTGTTCCTCCAGGAAGTAGATGGCACCAATTTCCACCGTGACAGTCAGCACAGTCACTGGGAGCCAAGGTTTCCTCACCCAGCTCCACCATCACTATCAGTGCTCCCATGGACACCATCCTCTTCCACCTGTCCTCCACTCTAGTGGGTATTGCCAAATCACCAGCCTCACCAATTCAACATGGCTGCCTTGGAAACAATTAACTGTCTCTTTACGACTTCACTTTGGATCTCAGGAGCACTTATGAGTTGCATGACTCTGCTCACATTGGGAACAAATGCATCCCATGCGTTTACACATGATGCATCTTATGTCTCTTGATTTGCATTTTTTTGGCCCTCACTCACTTTGTGTTGGCTTCAAAACTATCAAATCTCTCTAACCTGTGTTACATTTCAGTTCATACGCTGTTCAGTGCTGCATTACAGGCTACCAGCTGATGTAGCTTGCATGTATTTCAACACAGAGGAAGATGCAGGTAGCTTGTTGGTGTTCAGAACATTAAACAGTCAGTCCTGGGGCTAATAGTCAGCAGACCCATCAGGGCACAGCCTATGCAGTCCTGGGGAAAGTCAGATGCTTCACTCTGGGATTAAGTTCATTAGATTGTGTCGCTGAGGGAACAATGATGATGAAAGAGGTAATAATTCCGGTTAGAAGGCTAAGAATTCACAAAGCATAGGAGGGGATGGGAAGCCGAATGAGGAGGTGCACACACAAAACGCAATCACTCTGGCCTCAGTATGTGGGGAGTGAATGGCTAACAATGTCATGGCAATTCATAAAGCCATGAGTTCAGGGGGCAAATGGGGAACATCGACAGTGATAACAGAGGAGCTGAACAGAAAGTGTTGGGGAGTGCGGTGCTGATGGATGGTCTTTGGGAATACAGGTAAGTAACACAAAAGGGAATATGAAGGATGAAGCAGGCAGTCACTGTAACCTACTCACTTGGACAGGAATCTGAAAGCTTGCCATCATCTCATCAAACCCAACAGTGCAATAATGAGACAAAATGGCTGCAGATTAGGCAGAGTAAGTTTTTATTTTCTCTTGCTGGAGTTATTATTTGTATGGGAGCCCTGCTTGGCACAATTGTATAAATCATGTATCCACTGATTGGGTAATGGCATCCATCAGGCATCAAATTGGATTCTGTTGAAAGCTCACAATTTCAGCAAAACTGAACATGATGGCAACAAGCCAACACAACTGTTACATATTTTGCATCAATTGGCTCCCTGTCCTGTCAAATACATAAAGTTACACAGGAAGACGCTTTGTTATTTCTGCATCACTCTTCATACCTGATATTGAAAAGCAACACTTCAGAACTCTCACATTCCACACCTAACTGTAAGCATGCAACGGCAAGCATTGTGATGCTCACACATTGTTCTCTTGGGGTAGAGATACTATTACAGCGATGGGTGCCTGCATTTGACTCTCCTAATGTAGTATTAGTGCTTTTGTTCCGCAAACACATCCATATTATGTTATAAAGATAATGCATGGCTTAGAAAGGTCAATTTTAAATGGAAATGAGGAGACATTTCTTCAGCCAGAGAATGGTGGGTCTGTGGAATTCATTGTCACTGAACGCAGTGGAGGCCTGGACGTTAAATGTTTTCAAGGCAAAGATTGATAAATTCTTAATCTCGCAAGGAATTAAGGGATACAGGGAGAGTGTGGGTAAGTGGCATTGAAATACCATCAGCAATGATTGAATGGCGGAGTGGAATCGATGGTCCGAGTGGCCTTATTTCCACTCCTATGTCTTATGGTCTTAAAGCTTAGATCTCCTTATGGAGGCATAACATTGTCCTTATTTGCAAAGGTGAAGCCTTCAAATCAGAACGTGTGAGGATATAATACGTTGTTTCATTGTAATTTTCGTGGAAGATTAGGAGAAGTGTTACACTGTGATGTTCTATTTCTGACATTTCCCAGGGATTATCTGATCACTTATCATTTGGGACTTGTCACTAATCGGACAACAGGATTGAGGAAGACACCCATTAGAATGTCATCACTGAGCCCAGCAAGAAGAGAAATTGCCGTTGCCTACCACACAGCTTCCAGAGGGAGCAGCTGAAGATCTACTAAGGAGAAGGGGGAGAATGACCATAGCTTGAATCTACTGACCTCTCTGTCCTTATCTGCAGCTGTCAGATGGAGACTATGTGTCCTTTGGGCCCCATCACTGAAATGTCTCAACTGTTAGAACAGGAATTATGCTCAGAAGATATCGGTGGCCATTCTATCTAGGTGCTGGTCAAGGTCAAAGCTGGCTAGGTTTTATGCTGGTGGCCTGTTCTAAGTGAGGCATCTCCCAATTTTCAGAGTACAAATGCATCTGGGAAATCTCAGATTACATTTTCTCCAGATTAGACCAGTTTATAACCCTGTCCCACTCAACAAGGAACAACATTAGTTTTCCCCCAGATGCAAGGGCACAATCTGCATCCACATTGCTTTGAGAGTGCCTTCTCACCAACCTGCAGAGTTCATCAACCGAACAGGTTTCCCACTTCACCAATGCCCAGCTCCTCTGGAACCATCAATGCCAGATTCTGGAGGTTTACATCAGATAGAGACTAGTATGTTAATATTGCCATCATCTCACCAAACTCAACAGTGTAGTAATGAGACAAAATGGCTGCAGATTAAGCAGAGTAGGTTATTCATGCTAGTATTGGTTCTGGCTTCCTTCCAACATCCCTGAGCCGTACAAGAGAGAAATTCACTTCCACAGGGTTTAGAACAGAAGATTCCTGTTTAATGAATCCCCCTGACATAATACCCCAGATTCCCTTTCCTTTTCAGTGGTCTTCCCCACAAGTTTCTAGAATGATGGGTTTCTTCATTTGGTGCTTCCTAACCCTTTACTGTATTTCAAACATTGCCAATTAATGTATATCCCTTTTTCCTACTCTCACTTCAAAACCTTCCAAGGTTTTTTAAGATGCTAAACTACCTAGATCGTCCTGCAAAATTTCACAATCCTCATCACAATTTTGGAGTCAAAGACAGTTTTGACATCATCCACTTAGTCTCGGAGTCCAGGCTATTTGAAACAATAGTAAGGAAATGTGCTCCAAAAATAGATATCTGTTCAGCACAACATTTGCTTGTTTGTCTCCTCACGTTTGTTTTCTGCCCTCCAAACAGTTGCTCTGTTTCTGTCTGTCATACTCAATTATGGTCAAGGAGGTCTCAAATAAGCAATAGGTCTGTCATTTTCACATGAAAGGAATCAAATGTGTATTTCAGGTAATGCCTGAAAAATGGTTCAACTCAATATTGGGCCTAGCACTTTTCAAGTGCCCTTTGATTCTCAAAATTGCCTTTGTTGCATCCATTTCAAGATCATAAAGTGGACACTGCAAGGTCCAATTTGTATCCTAGAATGTTTATTCATTTTCAGATGTCATTGGTCATGTTGCCGTTGTCCCAAAGGTCTGCTGTCTCATTTCAATGAAAGACAACTAGTGGTGAGTTTAACCTGGCATTGCTATGCTTCCTGGGGTGGGGGTGGGGGAGAGGGGAGGAAGGTGATGGAGCTAAGAAGGTGGGACCTTCGTGGTGATTCCAGAACCCAAATTATTGGAATTGCTCTGGCTAGCAAACTAGCCATTCAGCCAACCGAGCTAACCAATCCCCTAAAATATCATTATTGACCGAATAATTCATTGATTTGATTCTGTAGGTTAATTAAAATAAATGTTGGAATGTTCTTTAACTGGAATGTCTGCACTCTTGAAATATTTCTCATTGTTGGTCTTCACTTCTATTTTACTTTAATTTTTATACAGACAAGGCACCTTTTCATTTTATTACTGCACTTTTTCCAGGGGGTTGTCTTTATCCTGTACTTTCCTATCTTAGTTGTCACAATGAAGCTAATTATATTGCAACCGCTAGTTCTTGAATGTCCCTGTACATAATGGTCATCTGCTTCCCTGTCTCATTGTCCAGAATCAGATCAATAATGACCCCTTTTTATGAACAGTTCTAATAAAGGATCACTGAACTCGAAAAGTTAACTCTGTTTTTCTCTCCACAGACGCTGCCAGATCTGCTGAGTTTTTTCAGCAATTTCTTATCTTGTTTCAGATTTCCAGCATCTGCAGTTCTTTGTTTTTTATTATTCCAGCTGTTAGAACCTATTGTAATGTTAGTGACGTTTATCATCAATCAAACCAACATTTTACTCGACTAATGAATACATTGCTCCATTATAAAAGTTATTAGTGCCTTTATCATTGCTACAAGTAAGTTCCAATACTTAATTACTTCTGTACCAATTAAAAATTAAAATGACTCATTTCAAAATCTTGAAATATTAATGCACATTTACAACATGTAGAGTGACTTTTCTTATTTAAAAAGTGAAACAACAGCAATCCGTTTAATCACAGAAACCCACACTTATATGTCAAGAGTGTGGAAAAGCACAGCAGGTCAGGAAGTATCTGAGGAGCAGGAGAATCGACATTTTGGGCAAAAGCCCTTCAGCAGGAATGAGGCTTGTGAGCCAACGGGGTGGAGAGATAAATGGAAGGAGATGGTAGATTAGATTCCCTACAGTGTCGAAACAGGCCCTTCAACCCAACAAGTCCACACCGACCCTCCAAAGAGCAACCCACCCAGACCCATTCCCCTGCATTTACTCCTGACTAATGCACCTATCACTACAGGCAGCTCAGCATGGCCAATTCACCTGACCTGCACATCTTTGTGACTGTGGGAGGAAACCGGAGCACCCGAAAGGTGCTCATGCAAACGCAGGGAGAACGTGCAAACTCCACACAGTCAGTTGCCCGAGGTAGGAATTGAACCGGCGTCCCTGGTGCTGTGAGGCAGCATTGCTAACCACTGAGCCATTGTGCCGCGCCATGAGCGATAGGTAGATGAAGGTGGGGGTAATGGTGATAGGTTGGAGAGGTGGGTGGAGCAGCTAGGTGGGAAGGAAGATGGACAGGTAGGACAGGTCAAGAGCGCGGTGCTGCCCTTTGTCATGTATGAATTAAAATATTGAAGATTCAAGGCCCACTCCAAAGACTTGAGCACAAGATCTAATCTAATACTTCAGGTCAGTACCCAGGGAGTGCAGCATTGTCTGGGTTGCTGTCTTTTAAGTGGGTGATTAAACTGATTTAGCCTCTTAATTTCCAGGAAAGATCTGAGGCCATTGGTTTGAAAAAGAGGAAGGTAGTTTGCTATTGTTATCAAAATATTTATCTGGTAACCAACACCATAGAATTATAGATTAATAATCATTATCTCATTTCTGTTTGTGTAATCTTTCTATTTTAAACTGGATTCCCACTTTTCTCATATTATTTCAGTGACCACACTTTCAGTTGCCAGTAAATTGGTTCAGGACCTCCTGAGATTGAAAAAGTGCTACATAATGCAAGTTCTTTCTTTTACTGCAGAGTAAGTATGTAAAAGTCATTCAGATATATAAACCAACTAAACAAATTGACTTCCAACCAATTTACTGGTTAGTAAATTATATATAAAATTACAAAATAAATATTCCTGGTAAGAACCAAATATGTGATGACAGTCTTGTTTGGATTCTCCCTGAGAGCAATAATTAATTCTACCACAATCCTGAGTATAAGTAAATGAAAAACTAACCATAAATGTACCAAACTATTATCTTCGAGATGTTCTGTTGGATATCTAGACTAAGTCTGATGTTTGCCAAGACTGTGGTGCTGGAAAAGCGCAGCCAGTCAGGCAGCATCCGAGAAGCAGGAAAATCGATGTTTCGAGCAAAAGCCCTTCATTAGGAATTTGATGTTTGCCAATGGCATCTATTTTTATAAGGTCTCAGACTCTGTGACAGCTTGTCCACATTAAACTAGTTAGATTTGTCGATGATTATTTTAAATGTTCCATTTGTGTTTTGTCCTGAAACAGGAGACCACAATCTGAATAACATCCCCAACTATAGCTTTTACTGTGAACTCTTTAACGTAGTCTGCAAGCCTGATGGCAACATAAAGAACAGCAGAGTACATGTTCTCAACCATAAAGGCCTCCACTATTCCTGAGAAAACACAGCAAAGATTTACAACCAGCAGAATCCTCCCCAAGAATTACTTTTCCTATGGTTTTGCTTGAGAAAGCAAATAGAAAAATGTTAAAAAGACATGAAACATGTGTAGCCTAAATTTGCTTGGATTGCCTTTTCAATTTCTTTGATGAAAGTAATTGTATTTATAACCAATCTGTTTAGTGAACTGCAATCTCATTGCATTAATAAGTTGTTGCTGGCCTTAATAATGAATTTAGTGAAACAATTCCTGTCCAGAGAAAGCTTAGACCCAAGGCCAAGGTTCTTGAAAAGTTCTGCATTAGGAAACAATTCTCAAATGAAATATCATTTCTTTTCACTATCACAGAAATTTGGAACAGGATCTGCCAGACCCAGCATAAATGCCCCATTGTTAAAGAGCAGATTGCTCACATTATCTGTAGAAGCCCTTTTATATATATGAAAAGGAACTGGCAACACACACATAAATTTTGTTGAAGGGAAACAGGTATCCCTGGTCTAAATAACATGATGAATCATTCAAGACATGATGAATGGTCACAGGAAAATGGGTTCTAAAGGCAGAACAGATGTAGAGAGGGGAAAGCATCAATGAGAAGAGGAAAAAGAAAAGAGCAAATTAAGATGACTGAAAGTGGAAAGAGGTGAATGGAAATGTGAGATGTGGTTTATTGGATTATGCACGAAGGCAGAAAATTCCAAACTGACTGACTGCTTAGAAATGGTAATTTCTAGTTAATGGAATGGAAAATGTAAGGATGTATTTATTAGTTGATCTGAAATCTGTTATTCTGTGTGGTCATGGAAATAGTATTTTCTTTTGTCACAGCATAAAATCCTTTCAAAACTTTCAACAGTAGAAAACTGCAACGGACATGTGTTGGTATTTAACTCATTTAAAAGAGAGTCAGCTCTAATTATGGTCGTCTATAAGTTCTTACAGGTGGGTTTTTGCTTTCTCAGGCTGTACAGTGCCACCATCTGAAAGACCCTCACCAAACACTACCTGTTGGTGAGAATGCAGGATTTTGACTGTGACTCACGTTCTCACATCTGGGTCAGAAGGTTACGAGTTCAAGCTCCAGTTCAGGTGTTTAAGCACATCTAGGCTGACATTCTATGCAGTATAAAGACAGTGATTGGTACCATCCCTAGGGTTGGCTGAATTGGGGTGACCCTGCACTTCAGGGGTGTGAAGGGGCCCAGTCTGGGGCCATAGATACCTGGGAGGAACTGGAAACCAGAATAAGGTGATCTTTTAGTAGTTTAGGATGGCACAATGTGACACCCCTGTTTGGACTGAAAGCAGTGAGGCATCAATCATACAAAGATGAAGGAGCTCCATGGGATTATCACCTATTGACTTGTTGGACATACAGAGGTTGTGAGGGGATTATAGAAATGCAACTTTATTCTTTCTTTGTTCAGTTATATTGCAAAGTCTGCATCAGTATATGACTAAACACTTCATGAATATTTCATATTGACCAATCATGGATTCAACAGAACACCATCTTTCTTAATCATCCAGGGGATTTCTAACATCATTTGTAGCTATGTATAATATGGACAGACTTCTAAATGGAGAATAAGATGTAATTGTAAGCACATGCACTTCTTTCTTTTTTGAAATTAGCTATTCTTCAGACATAGAGACTGTTGCCAATTGAATGGACTTGGATTGGAATTGTAATAGTGAGAAGTATTATCTCCTAAATAACCATGAGGAAATGATCCCTTTGGAGCATATAGTTAAACAGAAGTGAAAGGGAAAAATCAATATTATTAATCTTGGCAACCTCTATGAGATGTTCAACATATTCAGACACATCTTATAGTTTTTACTTCTATAGACTTACACTGAAATTTCTTAGACTTCTTAGATTCTTAGACATTTGCTTCTTCTTATTAATGAAGATTACTTTTCCCTTTGTTGCTCTTCAGCTTGAGTTACTCTAGTCACAATAGTGGAATATGCAACAGTTAGAAGCATTACAATAGAAAGAGTATTGCAAACAGTATATTGGCAGGTGCTCAAACATTTACCTTGAGTTGTGAAGCTCAGCCCAGTATGTAATAATATGCCTTGAAATTTCTGGCCATGCATGTTACAGGGATAATCATCCTGCAACTTCCTTTAGCATAGCAAAAGAAAATAATGTGCATTTATGTAGCAGTTCTCTCAGCCAGAGCAAACCCTAAACCACTTGAAGTGTTGTGTCTGTGGTAGGGACATATGGCAGCCAATTTGTACATATGAAGGTCCCACAAAAGGCAATGAGATAACGATGCAGGTTGTCTGCTCCTGCAGGAGATTGTTAAAGATACAGAAATGCTGGGTAAGATATCAGAAGCCACTTTTTGTCTCTTCCAGATGATGCCACAGTATCTTTTAACACTTTGGAGCTTGGATACATGGCTTCGGTTTAAATTTTCAACCCAAACAGCATCTGCCAGTGCTATACTCCTTCAGTACTGTGTCCTCATGAATCACGGGCTTAGTTTTGGGATGATTTGGAGATGTCGGTGTTGGACTGGAGTGTACAAAGTTAACAATCACACAACACCAGGTTATAGTCCAACAGGTTTAATTGGAAGCACACTAGCTTTCGGAGCAACGCTCCTTCATCAGATGGTCGTGGAGGGTTCAATCCTAACACAAATAATTTATAGCAAAAATTTACAGTGTGATGTAACTGAAATTATACATTGAAAAATTGATTGTCTGTTAAGCCTTTCATCTGTTAGAATACAGTGATAGTTTCACTTTTTTCATGTGCAAATCACAAAACCTTTTTTTTTAAAAAGTTGCATTCTCGGGTTAGCTGTTAACAATGGTGATAGCTAGACAATATGTTGAAGGTGTTGGCCCCCTGTGTTCTCTGTCTATGACCTGATGTTTAGATTGATTCTAATCTAAAAAGTGAGATAACGGAGCTTTACATAAATTCATGCAGTTTTTGAGCTCAGAGTTCTACATGAATGCATGCAGTTTTTGAGCAAAGTACAATGTAACCCTGAAAGTACAAATTCACCCCACAAAATATATGTGTGCATGTGGGTCTTTGTGAGTGTGTCTGTCTGTCTGTCTGTCTGGGTTGGGGGTTGTGAGTGTGAGAAAGTGTATGTGTGAGTGTGTAGTGAGTGCAGAGTGTCTTAAGTCTGTGAGGGGGTGCATGTGTGAGTGTGGGAGTGTGTGTGTCTGTAAGGGTGTGTGTGGGTGTCTGTGTGAGCGTCTGTGTGTATGTGTGTAAAGGAGTGCCTGTGTTTGTGTGAGAGTGTACGTGTTTAGTGCAATGGTGGTCACCTGTAATGTGACATGAACCCAAGGTCCCGGTTGAGGCCCTCCCTATGGGTACCGAACTTAGCTATCAGCCTCTGCTTGGCCACTTTTCTCTGCTGCCTGTCCCGAAGTCCACCTTGGAGGATGGTCACCCAAAGGTCCGAGGCTGAATGTCCTGGACCACTGAAGTGTTCCCCAACTGGGAGGGAACAAGATGTGTCAGAGTGTGGACATAGATTACCACCATTACGCGTGGGGACACCTCCCACCTCGTACATGGCAGGTACTCATGTGACTCAGCTAACGTTGTCTATCTTATACGTTGCAGGCAAGGATGCTCAGAGGCATAGTACATTGGGGAAATCGAGCAAAGGCTATGACAACGGATGAATGGGCACTGCACAACAATCAACAGACAGGAGGGTTCCCTCCCAGTTGGGGAACACTTCAGTGGTCCAGGACATTCAGCCTCGGACCTTTGGGTGACCATCCTCCAAGGTGGACTTCGGGACAGGCAGCAGAGAAAAGTGGCCGAGCAGAGGCTGATAGCTAAGTTCGGTACCCATAGGGAGGGCCTCAACCGGGACCTTGGGTTCATGTCACATTACAGGTGACCACCATTGCACTATACACACACACAGATACTCCTACACACAGACACACTCTCTTACACACACAGGCACTCCTATACACACATACACATGGACACACATACACACAGACGCTCACACAGACACCCACACACACCCTTACAGACACACACACTCCCACACTCACACATGCACCCCCTCACAAACTTAAGACACTCTGCACTCACTACACACTCACACATACACTTTCTCACACTCACAACCCCCAACCCAGACAGACAGACACACACAGACAGACAAAGACCCACATGCACACATATATTTTGTGGGGTGAATTTGTACTTTCAGGGTTACATTGTACTTTGCTCAAAATCTGCATGCATTCATGTAGAACTCGGAGCTCAAAAACTGCATGAATTTATGTTAAACTCCGTTATCTCACTTTTTGGATTAGAATCACTCCAAACATCATGGCATAGACAGAGAACACAGGGGGCCAACACCTTCAACATATTGTCTAGCTATCACCATTGTTAACAGCTAACCTGAGAATGCATCATTTTATAAAAAAGGATTTGTAATTTACACATGAAAGAAGTGAAACTATCACTGCATTCTAACAGATGAAAGACTTAACAGACAATCAATTTTTCAATGTATAATTTCAGTTACATCACACTGTAAAGTTTTGCTATAAATTCTGTGTGTTAGGATTGAGCCCTCGTTGATGAAGGAGCGTCGCTCCGAAAGCTAGTGTGCTCCCAATTAAACCTGTTGGACTATAACCTGGTGTTGTGTGATGGTTAACTTAGTTTTGGGAGTGTGACTTGGAGCCATGCTCTTCAAACCTTAGTATTGAGCATCTCTGAGCCAAGTCAGTGCTGGGTTACTTTGGTTAACAGTACTTAGCAGTACATCGAGATTCTACGCAACTAGCTTCACTTAGAATGAAAGATCCCAAAATAATCAATTCATTGGGATAAAAATAATCAAAATACATACGAGGTATTGGGTTAAAACGTACCAAGTGTTGCACAGATTAAGGCTGGGACCGTCCCATTTTTGGATCAAGTCTACAACTGGGAGAGTTTCCAGGAGAGAAATCCATGGCCTACTGAGATAAGAAAGCTTTCCAGAACCTCCAGTAATCAGGCAGCTAATCGAGATTTCTTTTGGAGTTTGGAGTCCAGAGCAGGACATTCCACCAGCCTCTCGAATACAACAGCACCACAGCCATGTTGTGGCCAGTGTTGGTACAGCAAATGACTTCCCTGGAGGAGATTGATATCAATATTTAGTTCTGTGTGCACAGCAGGCATCAGAAGGATTGAGGTGAGGGCAAAGGGGTGTCTCCCAACACCGCCCTTGAATCAATTCTTCAGTTTTGCACAAATTGGCAAGATTAAGATTGCACCACATCCACACTCCTACACCCCGAAACCAACAGCTTGTCTCCATCAGTTCACTAGCCAGGTCGGCTGAATCTTCCTGTCATTGAAGTGATTGCAGTCCAGTCAGAATTCAGTCGTCATTAATTGACTCTTCCCATTGGGTATCTCCTCAAGACCAAGCCACCTGATTATCTTCCTCACCATCTACGTTCCCCACTGCTTTTCAATTCCACCCTAGGAGTTACTACTTTTTAGAATAAGAGTGATTTAATGCTGCCAACAGCCTGATATCTTCTCAAATGGGTACTAAGGATTTTAGGCAATTACTAAACAAGTCATCGCAGATAATTTGGAGTAGGACAAATAGGAATCAGCCCGCAAATGCCTCTTTCAGCTGGGTTCATATTTAACAGGTGCAAAGGTTCATGGGAGGCAGCCACTTTATAATACAAAACATTCCTTTCACATTACATTCCCAGAGAAAGATATTTGATCACCCCAATTTCTGATTGTCTTTTCAGACTCTCTCTTGATGTGGTCTGAGCATTGGAATAATTTTGGAAAAACTGACATTGCATAGTGCAAACATTTCCTCCATTAGAGTTGTGCTCAGACCAAAGTATTTATACAGTGAGAAGAGCCAAGGAAAGTTGCCAAGAGTCTGAAACAAGAGACTGAATGAGGTTTTAAAATGCAGGTAGCGCTGACTGCTGTGCGTGATGTGCATCATGTGTTTTCCAATTTGCTTGCACGTTACCCTACTTTAAAGACATATTTTCCTTTGGGGATCTGTTTTCTAATGGCCATGGTATCCTTTTCTGGGGCCAGCAGAGATATATGTTACAAAACTAGAAACAATAAAGTTAAATGAAAACATTTTTTTTAAGAATCAAGCAATTTCCAGCATTTCATTTGCAGTACAGCCGGCTTTTGATAAACTACTGCTTCATCCAGGCTCAAGTTATTTTCTTCCATTAACCAGTGACCACAACCTCGCCTTGAACATTCAAAGCAAAAATGGAAGGGAATATCTTTGAGCTTTTGATCAACTCAGTTCTTCACTGAAGAAATGATCAACCAGTCATTGAAGACTTGGTTACGTACCCTATACACCTAAAACAGGTGAGAGACTGTAACTCAGTGTCTAATGCCATTTTAGGACAATGTATGGAATTGCCAAGAGAAATGGGTGGATGAGTTTTAGATTACATCAATTCCATTCATCTAGACTTTGAGAGAACAAGCCAGCACCAGTCATCTCTGATGAAACCACTACATAATTTAAGACTCATATGGGACCAAGAGGACCAACGGTCCTCCTCCAACCTCCACAATAATCTCCTAAGCCTGCTGTCAGTAGATTCTGACAACCCCTCTAACATCCTGCCCTGGGCCCTTCACCACTCTTCCACCTCATCCCACCCCATCCTTTCAGACACCTCCCCACCCACATAACCCCAATAATAGGCTTTCCCATCTCACATTCAACTGACTGCATCAGACAACATCTGTCGGAGACAACATCATTAAAGACCAGTGGGATGGAGTTTTGCTTGTCATTTGATGCCGATTTATAGCTCACTAACAAAATGCTAGCTTGAATCTGTTCAGATATCAGGGAGGCAAGCTGGCGCATCACTGCACCGCACCTGGTTTCCACCAACTCCAATGTGTGTATTCAAAAATGGAGCCTATCTTGCATAGCATTTTTTTTTATTTCAGTTGTTCCCAATAGCCCCAGTCCAGTGGTTAGGTTTAACACTGTATTAGAAATAGGAAGTAAAGTTGGTATCTATACTTACTTGGCTTAAAACCACTTCCTGCTATGCAACTGCATGTGAATAGCCTCAGCACATCTTACCAAGTTAAAGGCATTGTGTAAATGCAAGTTGCTGTTGCTCCTTTCCACATTTCTTCTCCAGTTTAGTTGCAATCACCTTCAACTTGTGAGCTGCATTGAGAGATAGAATCCTCTCGGTTGTGCACAGAATATTTTTGCAGGACAGAGCTCCATCTGTCAATACAAGAGGAAGGACAAGAGAGAGTCGAGGCCAGTAGAGCTGACATGGAAATATGCAGGATAGAACATGAAGCAAAACTAGGAAAACTTTGAAAAGAACAGATTTATTAGGAAGACTGAGCATGGCTTTATTCAGATTTGTCTCACACATTTGGTGACAGAATCCCTACAATGTGGAAACAGGCCATTTGGCCAAACAAGTCCACACCGACCCTTAAAGAGGAACCCACCCAGACCCATTTCCCTATGCTATTACTCTGCATTTCCCATGACTAATGCAACTAACCTACACACCCCTGAACACTAAGGGCAATTTAGCACAGCTAATCCACCCAGCCTGCACATCTTTAGACTGTGGGAGGAAACCGGAGCACCCAGAGGAAACCCATTCAGACACAGTGAGCATGTGCAAACTCAACACAGACAGTTTCCCAAGGCTGGAATTGAACCAAGGTCCCTGGCACTATGGATCAGTGCCAGGACCTCTGTTGCTTGAAATATATTTAAACAATTCTCCTCCACCCTCCCATATGGCTCTGAGACATGGCCTGTCACAGCAAACACCACAAGGCACTGGAACAGTCCCACCAATGCTGCCTGTGCAAGATTCTGTGAATCTGCTAGGAAGACAGACATACCAACAGCAGCGTCCATGACCAGGCCAACATCCCCATCATTGAGGCACTGACTCCCCCCACCTTGATTGGCTATGATGGGCTGGACACATCCTCCACATGACCAACATGAGACTCCTCAAGCAGGTGCTCTACTCCCACTCTGAAATGACAGGCAAGTCCCCAGGTGGACATAGCAATTCTTTCAGGGATACCCTCAAGGCCTTACTGAGGACGTGTGGCAATCCCACAGATGCCTGGGAATCACTGGCCCAAGACCGTCCAAAATTGAGGAGGAACATCCGGGAGCACCTCAAGACTTGCTGTTGGAAGAAATGGGGGTAAAACAATGAAAGGAGCTCAATGCCCCACCTACCCCTTTCCATGACCACCATCTGGCCCAAGTGTAACTGAGCCTGTGGAAGCCACACTGGTCTGTACAGCCATCTACAGAAACACCCTGACAATGGAAGAGAGTCAACCTCGTCTGTAAGGGACCACCACTGGTGATGATATAAATGATTTGGATGAAAATGTAGATAGTCTGATTAGTGAGTTTGCACACATTGTGAAAATTAGCGGAGTTATGAAGAAGGATATGAAAGGATACAGCAGGATTTAAATCAGCTCAAAAGTTGGACGAAGAAATGGCAGATGTAGTTTAATCCAGGCAAGGGTGAGATGATGCATTTTGGGTGGTGGAATGCAAGAGGAAAGTATACAATAAAAAAGGGTAAATGGCAGGATCCTGAGGAGCATTGATAGACAGAGGGATTTGGGGAGCAGTTCGTCACTCCTTGAAAGTTGCAACATAAGTGGATAAGGTGGTAAAGAGGGCATACGGCATGCTTGCCTTCATCGGTCAGGGCATTGAGTATAAAAGGTGGCAAGTCATGTTGCACCTGTATAAAAGTTCAGTTAAGGCTACATTTGGAGTATTGTGCACCGTTCTGGCCACCTCACTATTGTAAGAATGTATAGGCTTGGAGAGGCTACAAAGGAGGTTTACCAGGATGTCGCTTGCATTGGAGTGTGTTAGCTACAAGGAAAGGTTGGATAAACTGGATTGTTTTCGCTCTGGCAACAAAATATATAAAATTATGAGAGACGTAGATAGGGTGGATAGTCAGAGTTTCTTCCCCAAGATAGAGATGTCAAATACCAGGGGGCATAGGTTTAAGGTAAGAAAGAGAAAGTTTAAAGGAGATGTGCGAGGGTGGCAGGTGTCTGGAATCCATGCTTGGGAGATAGTAGAAGCAGATACAATAGCAATGTTTAAGAGCTATTTAGACAGACACATGAACAGGCTGGGAATAGAAGGACACTAATCCCATGTGCAGGCAGACGGGATTAGTTTAGAATGGCTTCATGGTCAGCACAGACATAGTAGACCGAAGAGCCTGTTTCTGTGCTGTACTGTTCTATGTTTTATGTTTTAGAATGGGTGATGTTGGTAGTAGATGAAATTGATAATTTCATCCTTCCTCATCCTGCACTTCTTACCTTCCATGCAGTCATGCCCTTTCCATGGATTCAGTGAGCTTAATGTGTGCCCTGTGGTGCTCTACAAATGTAGTCCTGGTATATCAAATGCCATGGGAGAAAGTGAGGACTGCAGATGCTGGAGATCAGAGCTTAAAAATGTGTTGCTGGAAAAGCGCAGCAGGTCAGGCAGCATCAAAGGAGCAGGAGAATCGACGTTTCGGGCATAAGCCCTGAAGAAGGGCTTATGCTCGAAACATCGATTCGCCTGCTCCTTTGATGCTGCCTGACCTGCTGCGCTTTTCCAGCAACACATTTTTAAGCTATCAAATACCATGTGCATGCTTCAGTATTGTTTTGGGTGCAGTGTGACAGAAGTAACAAATTATAAAAAATTAATAAAGTTTTTACTTCATCTGAGAAACTGTCTTTGCCTGTAAAAGTAAAGTCACCAGAGTCCCTCTCTTTCATTAGGGAAAGTCAACTAGAGTGACACCATGCTTCAGGCAAGGGGAAAAGGCAAGACTTCCATCAGTGCAGGAATTTAATCTGCACTGTTGGTATTATGCTACATTGTAAATCAGCCACCCGGCCAACTGCACTAACTGGCCCCAAATGTACAGCAACACTTCTGACTGAACACATTTGCTTTGAAATAGAAACCTACTGCTATTGTTGCAAATGGAACCTCCCATTTATGATAACTGCTTTTAGTTTAGTTTGGCAACAGTGGAACAATATGAGTGATAGATCATAATTTCCTGGTAGCACTACCTTGAACATAAAGAGTGAGAAAGCATTTATAATATATTAAGGATTCTTCTTCTGAGTGAATCCAAGATCTTAACAGAAGTGGCTCGGAAGCTCATTGATCAGGAGTTTTTATTTTCAGAAACTGCTGAGGTTCAGAGAAGAGCCCATTGGAATATAGCAAATGTAACTAATTCCCTTGTTCAATAAGGGAGATAGGCATAAAGTACAAAATTACAGACCAGTTAGGTTAACATCTAT
Organism: Chiloscyllium punctatum; assembly: GCF_047496795.1. Taxonomy (NCBI): domain Eukaryota; kingdom Metazoa; phylum Chordata; class Chondrichthyes; order Orectolobiformes; family Hemiscylliidae; genus Chiloscyllium; species Chiloscyllium punctatum. The sequence goes on from NC_092777.1 coordinate 52,075,419, forward strand.
CACAGGGAAATTGTTCAAAATTATTATTAAAGTAATTATAGCAGAGTACTTAGAAAAATGGAAATCGGGCAGAGTCAACATGGTTTTGTGAAAGGGAAATCATGTTTAAGCAAACTTTAGAGTATTTTGAGAGGGTAACATATAATGGATAAAGGTCTTACTGTGGTCTTACTGTACTTATATTTCCAGAATGTATTTGATAAAATGCCTATCAATTGTCCTTGCAGAAAATAAAAGCACATGGTGTTGTAGGTAGCATTTTGGATGGCTAACCAAAAGCAGAGCGAAGGAATAAATATATTCCTTTTATGGTTGGTAACAAATGGTGTGCCACAATGATCTTTTAGCTATATTATTTAGTCCAGTTCAGTTTCTGGGCAGTGATAATCCCCAGGATGTGGTGGAAGTGCTGGGATTTATGTAAAAAACATGGATGGAGGGGTGCAAGGTATAGTTTGCAAATTTGCTAATGACACAAAAATTGGTGAAATGTAAGTTGCGAAGAGGATATGTAGGTGGGTTAGTTGAGTGAGAAAAGCTTTGTATAAAAATGTGAATGTGCTCATTTTGACAAGAACAATACAAAAGATGCATATTCTAAACAGCATGAGTTTGCGAGCTCTAAGATGTAGAGGGATCTGGATGGCCTGGTGCATGAATCACTAAAGGTGAATATGTACTTACAGCAAGTAACTAGGAAAGTTAAAATCATGGTAGTTTAATGTGAGGGGAACTGAATATAAACTTAGGACAATTATATTTCAGTTATAAAGAGCATCAGTGAGACCACATCTAGAATAATGTGTACAATATTGGTCACCTTTAGAAAGGAAGGATGAAAATGCAGTAGAAAAGCTTCAAGGAACTATTACCAGACTAATATCTGGAATAGGTGAGTTGTCTTATGAGGAAAGGTTTGTATCCACTGGAGATTAGAAGAGTAAAAGGTGACTTGATTGATAAAGGTCCAGAGGAATCTTGACATGGTAAATGTAGAGAGAATTCTTCTTCTTATGGAAAAATCTAGAATGAATAGTCACTGTTTAAAAGTAAGGGGCAGCCCATTGAAAGCAGACGTGAGGTTAATATTTTTCTCACTGATGACTGTAAGCCTCTGAAACTCTTTTGCTAATACAAAGGTGGAAGTAGAGTCTTTGAATATTTTTAAGACAGAGGGAAATAGATTCATGGCAAGGAAGGGGTAAATGTTTATCAGTGGTAGGCAGGAATGTGGGTTTATGGCTACAATAAGATCAGCCATGACTTCATTAAAAGGCAAGACAGGATTGAGGGGCCGATGGCTTGCTCCTTGTTCACATGTCTAATTGGTTATGTAATGTCAAAAGACAGAATTAAAATTGCATTTCTATGCAGCCCCGTATCAGGCCTGTGAAATTTCCCTTCCTCCTCTTTACCTGTGACTCAATGTCATCTAGATTCAGCTGTCACTTTCACCCCTACATTTGACATGGCTACCCTCAAACTATGATTAGAGTGGTGCTGGAAAAACACAGCAGGTCAGGCAGCATTCGTAGGCCGGATGAAGGGCTTTTGCCCGAAACGTTGATTTTTCCTGCTCCTCGAATGCTGCCCTGACCTGCTGTGTTTTTCCAGCACCACTCTAATCTTGACTCTAACCTCCAGTATCTGCAGTACCCACTTCTGTCTACCCTCAAGTTATTCCTAAACAAATGTCTCCTCTTCATGGAGAAAGATATCTATGGACCTTTGTGGACTAAAATTTCTTACTTCCTATCTATATTCTTCCTCCCTCCCAATCACTCTCTTATCTTACTTTACATCCATACTAACCCAAGTCGCAGCTATTGCTTTTCCTTTAGTTATTTATTCATTTCATAGGATGTGGGCATTACTGACGAGCCAGATTTTCTTGCCCTTCTCTTATTGTCCTGGAGAAGGCAGTGGTGGAGCTGCCTTATTGAACCACTGCAGTCCTTAGAACACCCAGCCAGTACTATTAGGAAGGAAATTCCAACATTTTGACCCAAAAAAACAGAGGAATGCCAATATATTTTCAAGGCAGGATGGTGTGTGGCTGCAACGGAACTTGCAAGCGACAGTATCCTATGTAGGTGTGCCCTTTTCCTTCTCAATGGTAGAGGTCTCAGGTTTGAAGTATGTCGTTGAGGAGACTTGGTGAGTTTATGTTCCTCTTTTTGCATTAAATCTGGGAGTTTGAGAGTCCCGGCGGTTAAATGGTGCTTTCCTCTCAACAGTGATTACAACTGAGACAAGTTTCTCCTGTTTATGAAATCCCATCTTCTGCTGTCATAAAATGTGTGTGGTGATAGTTTGAAGAGCAACTGCTGGCCTGCAGCATTCTTGCCTTTGAACTGGAAGTCTGTGAGTTCAAGTCCCACTCCAGAGACAGAGTCGAGGCTGATACTTAAGTGCATTATTATTGTGTGCACCACAGCTGCACAACAGAATGACGGTACCACACAGGTCTTAGTCTGGAATAAATAATGTGTCCATGGCCATGAACATTAATTAAAAGAGACAACATACTTAAATAAGAATCATGTACAACAACTAAAACTTGAAGCAAACATTGCTTCAGTGTATTACTTATGAAATAATACTTTCCTGGTAGGATGCAATATTTTGCATAAGATGTTGAGTTGAAGTTTCCATTTGCTCTCTCAGGTGGGTGTCAATGTTTCAAAGGCATCGCTTCAAAAAAGGAGTATGGGCGGGGATCCATGACCTCAAGGATCATGACAGAAATATTGTTTTTCCTTTATATGCATGAATAAAAACTCAAACGTAAAAGTTAAGTTTAAGCTTAGCTGGATTCTCCAATTTGCAAACTGCAGTGCTGGAACAGACAGTATTCGTGCAGTCAGACCTTGGACACATTGGTCTGGAACTGCCTGGCCAGGCGTTAACAGCCATGTCGTTTCAGAGTGAACCATTGCTTACACTTCCTCCAGTGAACCTTCTTTGTAAGAAGAATGTTATGCAGATTTGGTGCTGCCCAGCTCAGTAGAATGCCAAAGGCAATTAGCTTGACAAGGAACCAAAAGAGAAAATGCTGGAAAATCTCAGCAGGTCTGGCAGCATCTCTAAGGAGAGAAAAGAGCTGACGTTTTGAGTCTAACAAAGGGTCAGTTAGACTCGAAACATCAGCTCTTTTCTCTCCTTACAGATTCTGCCAGACCTGCTGAGATTTTCCAGCATTTTCTCCTTTGGTTTCAGATTCCAGCATCCGCAGTAATTTGCTTTCATCATAGCTTGACAAGGACAACACTTATAGAGTCATAGAGTCATAGAGACGTACAGCATGGAAACAGACCCTTCAGTGCAACCCGTCCATGCCGACCAGATATCCCAACCCAATCTAGTCCCATCTGTCAGCACCCCATCCATATCCCTCCAAACCCTTCCTTTTCATATATCCATCTAAATGCCTCTTAAATGTTGCAATTGTACCAGCCTCCACCACATTGTCTGGCAGCTCATTCCATACATGTACCACCGTCTGTGTGAAAAAGTTGCCTTTTAGGTCTCTTTTATATCTTTCCCCTCTCACCCTAAACCTATGCCCTCTAGTTCTGGACTCCCCGACCCCAGGGAAAAGACTTTGCCTATTTATCCTATCCATGCCCCTCATAATTTTGTAAACCTCTGTAAGGTCACCCCTCAGCCTCCGATGCTCCAGGGAAAACAGCCCCAGCCTGTTGACAGCTAAAGGTTCAAAACCATGTTTTGTGAACTCCAAATATGGAAAGTACTCACCTTACTGGATCTTCTGCCCCTGCCAATACTAATATTAGATTATAGATTCTTCAAAAAAACTATGAGGAGGCCTGGAGCCCAGCTGTCTCTCTGGTTTTTGCATCTCCTTCAGTGGCACCTCCAGAGAGATCATCTCGATGAGATGACTCAAAGGCTAGAGCTAGTTCTGGACGCGAGAGGAAGCCCAAATCGTCAACTGCAGATCCTGAAATATCAAAGATCAAAGAACAGCCTCCCCCAGCCTTATTGAATGGTTATTACCAGTCCCTTCAGACAAACCGTTCAAATATGGTGGCCAGGACCTGTGGACAGGGTGTGGCAAATCCTTGGAAGCAGGTATTAGAAGTAGCTATACTGGATTAGTGGTGCTGGAAGAGCACAGCAGTTCAGGCAGCATCCAACGAGGGATTCATCAGGGCTTTTGCCCGAAATGTTGATTTCGCTGCTCGTTGGATGCTGCCTGAACTGCTGTGCTCTTCCAGCACCACTAATCCAGTATTTGATTTTCAGCATCTGCAGTCATTGTTTTTACCCTATTAGAAGTAGCTAGCTAATACAGGTTGGTGACTGTTTATTTACAAATTTAAGACTATTTACTGAAGAGTTGTGTGAAGAGATTGATAGAGTTTAGTTACAGTTTGAAGTAGAGTTTGATAAATATTGTTTTTCCTTGATAAAGTGTTCAGTAAAATTGTGTGGGACCACATCCTGGCTTTTGTCCCCCTTGTCCATCTCACCGCATAACGTGCCTGAGTTAAAAATTGGTCATGGTTACTCAGGGTATATTTACCCACTTCCTACGTTACAACAAGAGCCAACAGGACATCATGGGCAGTATTTTATCCCTTTGTGTAAGCATGACAATATCCTTCAAGAATAAATAACTTATTGTCTATGCACAGGACGGAGTTATTATTTGATGATCAGTTTTTGTTGAATAAATGGTAAAAATGGATAACAGCTGGTAGGTCCTTCATGTGACACAATGAGTTATTGTTAGTTCATACTAGATTGATATCTTATGTGCTGAATGGTGTTTAAGGATGAGAGAAAAAATAACCAAAATCTGAAGAGATGGAGGAGATGAAGTCCTTAGACTTTAGATTGTGCCCACTTACTTTTTTTGCAGAAAGCGTGCTCAGTATTATTTTCAAATTTTGGTTTGCTATATTGCTGCCTATTTTTTATTCCGGTCTAACTTCACCCATGCCAACCAGAGTAGGTCACTGATTGCAAAAGCTTCATAAAGGTCAAGGCTAATCAGTTTTCCTTTGCCCGTAATTTGCCTATTTCTTTTAATGAATGACTTCACTTAATAAATGATGTGTCTTTTCCCTTTAAACATAGCTTGACTTTGCGTATTATTTTCCTACAGGTCCCAAAATAAAATGGCTTTCACTGGAAATCGAATTAAATTTTAACCAATTATCCCAAATATTTTGAGTTGCTCAGTTCAACTGCTAAGCAATTTCAGAAACAGAATCCAGTAGCATTTGGTGCCTTAACAAGGCTCATCTTGCATAAAATACAATGGAAATTCAACATCATTTCAACTGATTTTCGAACAAAGATTTTGCAGCACATTTGCTGCTTATACCACAAAATAAATAAAATTCTGAGTGTTGAAACCAGCTTCTCAGAATTTTATTGGCATTTTTGACAATGCAACTTCTTCATCATTATGAATTATCCTCGCTTGTTTTATCATGTTTGAAATGATCTAACAAAAAAGGTGACCTATCATTTTTGCATCTGGAGTCAGTGTTACCTGATCAGTTCTAAAGTCCAACATAATAAATGAAAAAGTGCAAACAATGAACAGATGTTGTCATTCTTCTTGAATCCAAGCAAACTGTGTAAACATTCTGTTGGTATACTTACAAAAACCACCCGAATTTACATATTTCAAACATAAACGATTTCTCCATTAATCATATATGTACTCTGGAGCCTGTTAATAATCGGAACCACAAATATCATGTGAATTCATTCAGCAGAAAGACCATAACAAGTTCGAAATAATCCCTCATCACAAGGCAGGGCTTTCAGTGAGAATTCAATAAATGTGGAAGGAGAAGACATTAGTGAATGCATAAATAAATTGCGGCAAAAGTGAGGACTGCAGATGCTGGAAACCATAGTTTAGATCAGAGTGGTGCTGGAAAAGCACAGCAGGTCAGGCAGCATCCAAGGAGCAGGAAATAAATTGAGCCCATCCTGTCACAAATGCTATTCCCATCCATCCAGGCAAGTTCTTTATTAAAATTCTCTTTTGTCTCATAGTAATCAAGATAAGATTTTCTTGCTCCATTCCTAACAATAGTAAACAATGGATTGATGACCTCCACAACAGCATTGTAAGTAAGCAGTGAATAAGAATCAGCAACAATGAAGAAAACACGAGACTGCAACAGATTGTCTTTGTTTGACAGATTGCGAGAAAGATAGATTTGCATTTATATGGGACCATAATCTCAGGACATCCAAAAGCATTTCATATCCAGTACAGCACTTAACAAGTGTAATCATTGTTATAATGAAGAAGACACAACAACCAATTTACACACAGCAAATACCCACCAACAACAATGAGATAATAGCTAGAGATAATAGAAGAGAGTAAAATATTGGCCAGGTCACCAGAGAGATCTTCCCTGATCATCTTTACATTGTGCAAGGGGATCTCTTACATCTTCTGAAGAGAGCACATGGAGCCTTGAAAGACTACATCAACAATACTTAATATTCCCTTAGTGTGAGTGATGCATTACAGATTTCATATGGCAATGTGAACTTTTACACACATGTTGTAGTGGGGAGAGAGGGATAGTCATTGCAGAAGCTGTTCCTTAGTTTGCGTCCGGTTTGAAAGGGAGATTATTGGGTCAAAGCGCTAGTTTTTAAAATTAAGTAAGTGGTACTATGTGGGCCTGAATTTGAGCTAGCTGAGGTGAACTAACACTCTAGGCTAGGGAATAGATCAATAGAGACAAAGTAGTGGACCTTTAAAGCAAGATATCAGAATACTCAGAGTAGGAGAAAGGATTCTGGGTCATTCAAGATGGAGGATGGGAAAATTTTCTGGCTGTAACAGGCTGCTCCTTATTTGAGGTATTTTAGGTGTTGGAGGTGATTTCGTTGAATTCCAGGTGCAGCAATTCCAGGTGTTAGAGAGAGAGAGAGAGAGAAAGAGAGAGAGATAGAGAGAGAGAGAAAGATTGATTTCATGTATCGCTGGATATCGGAGTGCGTCGGGGAAAATTGACAAACAGTGCAATTCACAACTGATTTTGGAGGAACCTGTTTGGGAGAGGTCACAGCACTGAAACAGATAAGTGAATATTTTTAAGTGTCACCTGATAGTACGTCTGCAGTAGTGAGTACGGTGGGTTCTTTCTTCATTATATGTTTCAGATATAATGAGATATGTCTCTTGAATAAACTTAAAAATATAAGCCATAAGTATTAAGTTAGCATGGAGCACTGTTTTGTAGAGGAATAAGACATTGCTATTTTCTGGGTCTGTAGATTGAAAGAAGCAAAAATGGCCTTTAGTAGAGTGATACACTCTTCTTGTCGGATGTGGGAGGTTAGGGAGAGTTTATATGTTACAGAGGATTACATCTGCATAAATGCTGCTGGTTGCGATTCCTATTAGAAAGAATGGATCAGTTGGAGAGACAGTTAGATACAAAGAGGTGCTACGAGCTAGTGAGGGGAGAAGTAGGAGCATAGAGCAGATGAATGCATGGCTGAGGAGCTGATGGATGGGAGAAGGATTCACACTTTTGGATCATTGGAATTTCTTCTGGGGTAGAAGTGACCGGTAAAATAAGGACAGATTGCACCTGAATTGAAAGGGGACTAAGATACTGGCAGGGAGATTTGCTAGAGCTCCTCAGGAGGATTTAAACTCTTAAGGTGGGGGAGGGGGTGGGACCCAGGAAAATACTGAGGAAAGAGATCAATCTGAGACTGGTACAGTTGAGAAAAGAAGTGATTAAAACAATCAGGGCAGGCAGAGACAAAGCAGAAAACAAGGTAGGACTGATAAATTAAACTATATTTATTTCAATGCAAGAGGCCTAACAGGGAAGGCAGATGAACTCAGAGCATGTTAGGAACATTGGACTGGGATATCATAGCTATTACAGCAACATGGCTCAGGAATGGACAGGACTGGCAGCTTAATGTTCCAGGATACAAATGCTACAGGAAGGATAAAAAGGGAGGTAAGAAATGAGGTGGAGTGGTGGTTTGGATAAGGGATAGCATTACAGCTGTACTGAAGGAGGGTATTCCCGGAAATATATCAGCAAAGTAATTTGGGTTGAACTGAGTAGGAAGAAAGGGATGATCACCTTATTGGGATTGTATTATAGACCCCCTAATAGTCAGAGTGAAAGTGAGAAACAAATTTGTAAGGAGATCTCAGTTATCTGTAAGAATAACAGGGTGGTTATGGTAGGGGATATTAACTTTCCACACATTGACTGGGACTGCTATAGTGTTCAAGATTTAGATGGATAGGAATTTGTTAAGAGTGTACAAGAAAATTTTCTGAGTCTGTGTGTGGATGTACCCGCCAAAGAAGGTGCAAAACTTGACCTACTCTTGGGAAATAAGGCAGGGCAGGTGACTGAAGAGTCAGTGGAGGAGCACTTGGGGGCCAGCTACCACAATTTTATTTGTTTTAAAGTAGTGATGGAAAAGGATACACCAGATCAAAAAGTTGAAGTTCTAAATTGGAGGAAGGCTTATTTTGACAGAACTTAGCAAGAACTTTAAAAAGTTGATTGGGGACAGATGTTTGCAGGTAAAGGGACAGCTGGAAAATGGGAAGCCTTCAGAAATGAGGTATCGAGAGTGCAGAGACAGTATATTCCTGTCAGGGTGAAAGGGAAGGCTGGTAGGTATAGGGAATGCTGGATGACTAAAGAAATTGAGGGTTTGGTTAAGAAAAAGAAAGAAGCATATGTCAGGTATAGACAGGAGAGATCGAATGAATCCTAAGAAGAGTATAAAGAAAGTAGGAGTATACTTAAGAGGGAAATCAGGACGGCAAAAAGGGGACATGAGATAGCTTTGGCAAATAGAGTTAAGGAGAATCCAAAGAGTTTTGCCAAATACATTAAGGACAAAAGGATAACTAAGGAGAGAATAGGGCCCCTCAAAGATCAGCAAGGCGGCCTTTGTGTGAAGCCGCAGGAGATGGGGGGCATACTATATGAGTACTTTGCATCAGTATTTACTGTGGAAAAGGACATGGAAGATATAGAATGTGGGGAAATAGATGATGACACCTTGAAAAATGTGCACATTACAGAGGAGGAAGTGCTGGATGTCTTGAAACACATAAAAGTGGATAAATCCCCAGGACCTGATCAGGTGTATCCTGGAATTCTGTGGGAAGCTAGGGAATTGATTGCTGGGTCTTTTGCTGAGATATTTGTATCATCGATAGTCACAGGTGAGGTGCCAGAAGACTGGAGGTTGGCAAACTTGGTGCCACTGTTTAAGAAGGGTGGTAAGGACAAGCCAGGGAACTATAGATCAGTGATCCTGAAGTCGGTAGTGGGCAAATTGTTGGAGGGAACCCTGAGGGACAGGATGTACATGTATTTGGAAAGGCAAGGACTGATTAGGGATAGTCAACATGGCTTTATGTGTGGGAAATCATGTCTCACAAACTTGATTGAGTTTTTTAAAGAAGTAACAAAAAGGATTAATGAGGACAGAGCAATGGACATGATCTATACGGGCTTCAGTAAGACTTTCGACAAGATACCCCATGGGAAACTGGTTAGCAAGGTTAGACCTCATGGAATACAGGGAGAACTAGCCGTTTGGTTACAGAACTGGTTCAACGGTAGAAGACAGGGGGTGGTGGTAAAGGACTGTTTTTCAGACTGGAGGTCTGTGACCAGTGGAGCACCACAAGGATCAGTGCTGGGTCCTCTACTTTTCATCATTTATATAAATGATTTGGATGTGAACATAAAAGGTATAGTTGGTAACTTTGCAGATGGCACCAAAATTGGAGATGTAGTGGACAGCAAAGAAGTTTTCCTCAGAGTACAATGGGATCTTGATCAAATGGGCCAATGGGCTGAGGAGTGGCAGATGGAGTTTAATTTAGATAAAAGTGAAGTGCTTTATTTTGGGAAATCAAATCTTAGCAGGACTTATACACTTAATGGTAAGGTCCTGGGGAGAGTTACTGAACAAAGAGACCTTGAAGTGCAAGTTCATAGCTCCTTGAAAGTAGAGTTGCAGGTAGATAAGAAGGCATTTGGTATGCTTTCTTTTATTGGTCAGAGTATTGAGTACAGGAGTTGGGAGGTCTTGTTGCGACTGTACAGGACATTGTATCGGCCACTTTTGGAATTGCATGCAATTCTGGTCTCCTTCACATCAGAAGGATGCTGTGAAACTTGAAAGGGTTCAGAAAAAATTTACAAGGATGCTGTCAGGGTTGGAGGATTTGAGCTATAGGGAGAATAGGCTGGGGCTGTTTTCCCTGGAGGCTGAGGGGTGACCTTATAGAGGTTATAAAATCATGAGGGGCATGGATAGGATAAATAGACAAAGTCTCTTCCTTGGGTTGGGGGAGTCCATAACTTGAGGACATAGGTTTAGGGTGAGAGGGGAAAGATATAAAAGAGACCTAAGGGGCAACATTTTTACGCAGAGGGTGGTACATGTATGGAATGAGCTGCCAGAGGAAGTGGTGGCGGTTAGTACAATTGCAACATTTAAAAGGCATCTGGATGGATAAATGAATAGGAAGGGTTTGGAGGGATATGGGCCAGGTGCTGGCAGGTGGGACTAGATTGGGTTGGGATATCTGGTCAGCATGGACGACTTGGACCGAAAGGTCTGTTTCTGTGCTGTACATCTCCATGACTCTCTGACTCTAAGTATATTCTTATTATCGGGAAAAATACTAAAGGAGAACCTATCACCTTTGGTTAAAGAGTTTGGGAAAGCACTAAATCTAAGGTAAAAGTGTATAACTGTGCAAAGACAAATAGCAGGTCACATGATAGATCAGAATCTAAAGAATCTAAAACCTTAATCAGAACAAAAAAATTATAGCATGAGGGAAAGCTCGCTCCAAATGTAAAACAGATAGCAAGAGTTTCCACCCTTCTTTCCAAACGAAAAGATTAAGTAAAGTGAGTGTTGGTAATTGAAAGTTATTGGAGGTAGATATGACATTGAAAGTTGAAACAATCAATCAACTATTATTTTATTGAGCATGAAGCAAACGTGAAAGGCCAAATGGTCTTTTTCTGTTCCTACTTTATATGTTCATAAAGAACACACAGTATGTCAGCTGAGATTTTTTAGTCCTGCACCTGAACAGGGATTTGAATCCATTTGAACCCTTTGGATTCTGAAATACCTTCAAACATTCCTAATAAAGTATTATATGCATTTAGATCTTATTATTTTTCATTAACATTGCTTTGGATTTTTCCAGTTTAAGCTTCTACAATTAGCCTACACTGAATCTATGACAGGGAGTGCAAATACTGGAGGTTTAGTCAATGATAAAAATATTTACCTCCTCTGACCAAATGACCAGATGACCAAAGGTTTGCTTAAAATGTTAAAATGCATTTAAAAGAAGAAGTAAAGAGACTGTGAAGTTCAGATGACAGTCAGGAAAGAATGTGTCTCAAAGAGCTTAAACTGAAGACCGTGCATCACAAGACATGTGTGTGTCACCATCGTTTTACTGGACCACAGTGGCCGCTCTCTTATTATTAAAGAGAAGCGACTGGTGGTTTTTTAACCTGAGGGCCATCAGACCTCCGATCAGGGAAGAGGTTGAGAAGGAGAGTCCTTCATGGTAACCTCAAATTGGTGATGGCAATTGAACCAGCACTGTTGGTAGCACAATGCTCTGTAAACCAATGATCCAGCCAACTGAACTAAACCAATTCCCACAATGCGGAGCAAAACTACATGCACTTGAACTTTGAGTTTACTTAACTGCCATTCTGGTACTGTGTAGAAAGGAAGGCACTTATTGCCCAATGAAAACTATATAATTATCATTGTCATGTTAAAGCAACTAACAGCTCTAACACTATAAAATACCTAACTGCAGAGCTCCATGGTTGAAATTAAAGCTTTCATCAACTCCTCCCTCTTCCAACTTTGCCTTAACCATATTTTCCTGGTGGCTGCTTAACCTTATTTTCCTCTTGTTCATTTTAAGTTACTGGGAGTTGAAGGCTATAGCCTTTGTAATAATATTGTGCAGTGTGCTACATCGTGTTTCAACTTTGTTGAATGTTACTGCACATTATGCAAGTGCCCTTTTTCCTTTATCCAGATCAGTTCAATGAACTTGGCTTCTGCATTGTCGCTTCCTCCTTCTTCTTATTCCAGAAACAACACATAATGAGGATCAAAGAACTCTGAACCTCTCTCAATCCTGATAACATTTCAAAATTCAGGTCTGCCACTCATCGGCTGAACTAGTGCTTGAGGTCCAATTTATCTGGTTTATTAATGTCATTTCTTCCTCCAACATGAAACACTGATGCCACATTTCCCACCCTCCCCAATCCCTGAGTAGTTTATGAAGGTCACCCAACCAACTCGTAGCCATTTTACAATGGAGACAGTGATAACCATCAATGGTAGAGGTTGTGATCACCTTCTAGGGAGGAGATGCCACTTAAGGAACTTCTGGTTAATACAATTGGCCATCCAGACCTCAGTAGTGCTCCTTTTGAGCTGAGGTCACTATTTGCACTATAGGCAGTTATCCAAAAAACAGGAGCCAGATTTCAAGGTAAAATTGGAATACTGGAGGAGGCTAGCAAGGGGAATCAAGGTGCTGAGGGGATGCTGGATTAAAGAGGCCAGGTGGGTGTGGCAAATTTAAGGGAGAGGTATGAACTTGTGGGGGATGGGGAGGCCGCTTCGGTCACAGCAGATCCCCAAAAAGAGGTTCATCAATCTATTACCAACACCAACCCATGCAATAAAAGCTGCTGCTTCTCCACTTGATAAGGGCCTCTACCTGCTATGGATAGTAGCAGAAATGGAATAAAGCACCAAAAGTGGTCATTCATTGGCTACTATCAGACCTCGATAGGTTTAAGGGCAAGTGGAGGGCTTGATGCATCTCCCACACACTGTCAGTGGGGAAAATAGGTCAACAGTGGGCAAAAAGGTGCTATCAAAACCACAGATTGCATTTTCTGAACACTCAACCTGCATTCATGCCAGCAATGGGTGGCATAAAATTTACACCCACAACGCTCATGAATGTAATTAGGCAATATCAAGGAATGTATTTTTTTCTTAATGTACCTCTTCAGTGTTGCATCAAAGCCGTACAGAAATGTTCTCTGCTGACATAATCACTGATTATGAAACTCCATCTTTTTTATGAATTGAAATAATGAAGGGAGAGATCTAACTTGTGACATCTGGGTGAGTTCAGTCCGTCCTCTTGTTGCATTTCCATTTGCTCATCAAACATGCATTTCAAAATTGTTTGGTCACTCTTTAATGTGCCTTTCCATCAACAAAAACACGTTCCTTCCTTGGGCTGGGACAAAGTCCAAAACCATCAACAACGTTCCTTACTTTCTTGTGATCAAAGTAGCTTAAACGACTCGGATGAAAATGACCAAATTTTGCTTGTGGCATAATGTAATACGGTAAAATGGGTACATATCCCAACATTTACACAAAGGAGTCGTTGTCTGAGACAATTTACTGTAACTTGGATTGCCAGATGGGTCACGGGTTTAGAGTAATTGTATTTTGCTTTTCAAATAAGAACCCTAGAGACCACATTCATCAATGTACCTGCCAACTTTTCCAAAAGTAAATTCTGGACATTCTAGATGTTTTATTAAATTATCAAAAAATACATTAAGAAGTTAATGGTCCTTCAGTCAAGAACTAACTGAGCAACTAATCAAGTATTTGCATTATTTTTTAACTCTTTTATTGGACTAGGTGTGTCATTCATAATGAATTGATTTACCAAGGGTCGACATGATGCCAGTCAGCACAAAGCAATTTAATCCAAAGAATTGTTCATTTGTATTTGATTATTCCTACCCAGCAGATGTATGGACCTGTGTAAATTCATGTGCTCTTCAGAGAGCTGTTAGGAATATTCGTATTGGGGATTGCAACACTGGCCCATTACAGACAACAGAGACTGCATCAGGCAATCCTAGTGAATCCACAGCAGGTCCAGCCAGTAAAATCCACCTGTCAGCCTATATTTGTGACATCTTATGTGATTGCAACAAAGCTATCCTTCCTCATCATCCTTAATCAGCCAACAACCTTTGACATCTCGCTCCTCCTCATCACTACTTCTTTCGACTTCTGCATTTTCTTTAAATCATCCAAATGTTTGCCCACCATCCAGTACTCGATAATCAGGAATTCCCTCCAACTCAGTACTAGCTTTGGTGCCTGCCGCAAGTTCCACACCCTAATGCTGATCACACTGTTCTGTGCAATAATAGCTGCCTGAAGTTTAACCAGAGTCTTTACAGTCTTTGACAATGTACTTCCTACCTCCAAGGAATTTCCAATTACATATCCATGCCATTGCTAGGATCACCTCTGTATACCTTAGTAAGATCACTTGACTCTCTGCCTTAGCTCATCAGTTGCTAAACAGCTCATCCAAGACCCTAGTATCTACAGACCATTCCAATGTTCGCCTGGCCAGCCTCCATAAACCTGAGATTAAAATTGAGAAACATGCAAAGGTAGTGGGTTCTCCTACTACACAAGTCAGAGGTTATATTCTCAGAGTGCCAAAATGAATAAACATTGGATTTTTAATTGCAAGAATCATTGGCGAGTTCATGATGAACTGGGGCCCAAATCCATTCATTTTGTGCCTGACTAATGCCAGTCAAACAAATGCAATGATAACCAGTTGGCAGAGCAAAAGACTCTCATTTTGCCCGGTGCTAAATGGTTGAGACCATTACTTGGCCTTTCCTGGTGTTGTCACCTGCAGTGTATACTATCATCAGTACAATATCAAAAATGGATCGCATGCCCATTTATGATTCAGACTCAAACATTTGCTCAGGCCAGCTTTGTATTACAGAACGTCCAACTAGTCTTTTTTGATCCAACGCTATCTAAATGTTCACAGGAGACCACTTCAAACAACATTGTTGCTTGCAGATGACCTAACACTATCCCTTCACCACCTCATCCCCACCTCCAAGTAAGTGTTAGTTTATTTCTCTAAAGCATTCACAGTATCCTTGAAACTGCTGGCAGCTGCCTTAATGGTCTTGGGGCAATGCTAATGATTTAAAATGTCTTTGATAGGTGTGAATGTAGAGGACAACGAGACCGTCAGATAGTTCGACCTGTTCCATGAATGGATTTATCAGAAAAGACGAATCAGGATTATGTTTGAAACCTACCTTGAGTCTCAAGGCTTATAAAATCAAAACTGAAATTAACAATGCCTGTTATGTTTCTAATGGCCTTTATCTGGAAATATGCAGCCATTAGCTCATTTCTTGGAGTGTCAAATTGCCCTCAAAATACACAGATGGCATAAATAGACACCAGCTCAATGCTGCCAATTCAAGCACTATGCTGAGCACTCATTTCAAATCAAGTTTTATTACAATATACTGTTCTCCCATTGAGCAGAATTTTAACATGTTTCCTGTCACTGAAGAACTTTTGAGCCTTTACCTCAAAGTCTGGCCTTTTTTTTTCCAAAAGAAAACACTGGAATTTGCGAAAAGGAAAAATAAAGTGTAGCTGTTAAATAGATTGAAGAGCCACAAATGTGTATTTGTGAGTATATCTCCATTAATCAATGTCAACAGAATGTGCTTTGTCTACCATTCCCTAAACAACAGGAACAATCAGCTAAATGGACAATCAGCAAGTGCTAATCATCATTACAAAGGGGAAACAGTCTAGACAATATTTTGGTTCTTAGTGTGTTTGCTTTTTTCTCTCAAAAAAGACACTTAAATTTATTTTACTTTAAAGACTTTTGTCCTATGAGATAGATCCTTTAACAAGTTAAAGGGAATGACGTTGATATTCATCTGGAGTTCCACCATCTTCCTGGAGAATAGCAGCAGAATTTGCTGGTCAAGGTCAGAAGCTTTCTCGGCTAGGTCTCTGCTATTTTTGTAAGCTCGAATGAGATCTACTAAAGAGCAGCACATTTATCAAGCTGGGCATAGATATCACGGAAGTGGGCTAACACTAGGATTTCCTATATCCTTGGTCTACAGTGGATGCAGCATAATATTAATAGCTGGTACAGTGAAGTAAATAAAGTTTAACAGCTTCCTGTCACAGTGTGAGTGAACCTGCAGGTGAAGCATCTAGATTGGAACCAGATCCTGAATCCCAGCGAACAGGGAAGGATAAAGTCTCCCTGAATTCTGCAAAACACAAATTTTGATTTGCAACTCCTCTCCCAATACCGCACTATTCTGACAGAAGAGAAGAGCACAGTGGCTCAGTGGTTAGCGCTGCTGCTTCAGAGTGCCAGGGACCTGGGCTTGGTTGCAGCCTCGGGTGACTGTGTGTGGAGTTTGCACATTCTCCCCATGTCTACGTGGTTTCCTTCAGGTGCTCCGGTTTCCTCCCACAATCCAAAGATGTGAAGGTTAGGTGAATCGGCCATGCTAGATTGCCCCATAGTGTTCAGGGATATGCAGGTTAGGTGTATTAGTCAGTGGTAAATGTAGAGAAGTAGGGGAATGGGTTTGAGTGGGATACACTTCGGAGGGTCGATGTGGACTTGCTGGGCTGAAGGACCTGTTTCCGCATTGTAGGGATTTTATGATAAATCACAAACTCAGCACCAGACACTCACTTCTTGCGGTCCTGTCACTGACTCCAAATATTTCAGTGCATTTTCACACCGAAACCTAGTTATTTTTGTTCACTATGCAGAAAATGGAGGTTACTGTTGCTTTTTGACAGCCCATTTCTGCTTGGCCAATATAATTTACTTCATTAAAAAAAAGACAAGAGTATTTTTTGACAGGACAAAATATCACCAAAAAGGCAACAGAGGAAAGGGCTTGTGCAATTAAAGTGCCACTTGTTGCCAGTGCTGGTGATGCAATAGTGGAGATGACAAATCAGGAAGAGATAAAGAGGTTTGTTCTTCATTCCATGTGAATCTTCAAAGAGAATTGATGTAACCAGTGTGTCAGATAGGCTCTACATGGAGCAGAGATCCTCGGTTCCAATGTACAGCTACTTTGAAGACAGCTGTCAAGGTCCTATGATAAACATCTGCTCCAGATATGACTCGAACAAACTGTTCCATCATAGAGCTGATGCTAATTTCTCATTCAGCCATCCAATTTCAGGCTTTGAGACCCTATTGTTAAATGTGGACATGCCAAGAGATTCAATGCTTGCACACAGGCCAGAACTCATCCAGGCACAGCTACAAGGCCATCTTGGTTCACCATCTCTCCAGCTCCACACCCACAACCCCAACACTCCAAATGAACGGTAACACCTCTAATAGGCCAGTTGTGGGGCTCAATGATACCTTGGCGGGAAGAATACTCTACTTTTGCCTTGAAGAAGCAGTTAGGTGGCATCAACTAAAGTTGCAGAAGAAGCTTTCCATTTCCCAGAACTCATGAGCTCTTTCCAGTTAGTTATTATGTGCTGCTAAAATCATGCCATTGTAGCATTTGTATTAACTTCCCACCTTTGTTAATCCATCACAAATCCTGTCTATTTCCACTTCTGTAATATCACCCAATGTCCCCCGTGTATCAGCTCATCTGTTGCTGAAACTCTCATTCATGATCTCCATCTCTATATTTGACAAATCAACTGCATGCCTGGCACTGTACCCTCAATATTGCTCATATCTTAACTTCTGCCAAGTGCACTTCACTAATCACCTCTGTGCACACCAACCTAGATTAACACACAGTCAAATAACAACTTTAACATTTTTATCATTTAGAGGTCTAAGAATTATAAGAGGCATAGGTAAGATGGATACTCAGAGGCTTTTTAACCTAGGGTTAAGTTTCAATTACATGGAGGAGGGGAACAGGTGTATTAGTCAGTGGTAAATGTAGAGAAGTAGGGGAATGGGTTTGAGTGGACTTGCTGGGCTGAAGGACCTGTTTCCGCATTGTAGGGATTTTATGATAAATCACAAACTCAGCACCAGACACTCACTTCTTGCGGTCCTGTCACTGACTCCAAATATTTCAGTGCATTTTCACACCGAAACCTAGTTATTTTTGTTCACTATGCAGAAAATGGAGGTTACTGTTGCTTTTTGACAGCCCATTTCTGCTTGGCCAATATAATTTACTTCATTAAAAAAAAGACAAGAGTATTTTTTGACAGGACAAAATATCACCAAAAAGGCAACAGAGGAAAGGGCTTGTGCAATTAAAGTGGCAATTAAAGGGGAAAATTTAATCGAGATGTGCGAGAGAAGTATTTCACGCAGAGAGTGGTAGGAGCCTGGAACACACTGCCAGAGGAGGTGGTGGAAGCAGGGACATTGGCGACATTTATGAGGCATCTGGATGGTTACATGAATAAGGACGGAGTAAAGGGATAGGGACTGAATAAGGGCAGAAGGTTTGTTTTCTAGTTTAATTAGGGCATGATGATCGGCACAGGTTTGGAGGGCCGAAGGGCCTGTTCCTGTGCTGTATTTCTCTTTTGCCATTTTGTTCTTTGTTCTTACATTTGATTTCAAATCTCTTTCTGATCTTGCTCCCTCCACTCCCCAACTCTGTAATCTTCTCCAGTTCGCCAACGGTCCAAGATGTGTGCATGCCTCTAATCCTGGCTTCTTGAATGTCCTTTATATTAATTGATCCATCTGTAATGGCTTTGCCTTCATATGCCTGAGCTCTGTGCTCTAGAATGCCTTACCTGCTGCTTTCCAGCTCTTTTTCCTCTTTTGAGACACGAGCCAAAAGCCACAAGTTTGATCAGGTTTTGGTCATCTGATAGAATATCTCCTTCTGTGACTTGATATTGCCTTTTGTTTTGCAATGCTTTTGTTAAATACAAGCTGGTGCTGTTCAGCTCTTCAATCGTCGCATTGTGAAAAGAATGAATGAACATGTGTGAAATTTCTTTTTTAATTGAATCTTTAATATTTATACCCAAATGTCCATTAAGAACTACTGCGCTATCAGATATTAGACTGAAGTCTCAATAGTCATTCTAACTTCAAGTCAGATCTAAATATGAGCAGTCTCAATTTAATTCTCAGAAGATGGTCCCAGAGTGCTAAACTAATCCTAACTTAGAACTAGAGTTAGTATTATTGTCACATGTACTCACATGAGTACAGTGAACAGTTCACAAGTCGCCACTTTCTGCGCCATCTTAGCTCCCAAGGCACCCAGATACAGAGTGATAAATATAAAGTTTTTGGGGAAAAAATAGACAAATAAAGAAATAAAAAATTCAGTGATAAAAGAGAAAAGTAGAGTAATAAGAATTCACACTAATCGCCCTTCCAACCCACCCTGCACCAGGTTTCACCTCAAGATCAGGAATTGAGGCTCTGCTGAGGCTGAGAGTTCGAGTCCACATTGAGGCCTGGAATTTGAGACCCCACTGAGGCCGGGAGTTTGAGTCCTCACTGAGGCCGGGAATTTGAGTCCATGCTGAAACTGGGAGTTTGAGCCCCACACTGAGGTTGGCAGTTTGAGTCAACACTGAGACTGGGAGTTCGAGTCCAGGCTGAGGCCAGGTGTCTGCATTGGCTTTCAGCCTTGACATAGCCGATGCCACCTGATGACAGTAGGTAAAAAGGAAAAGAAAAAGAACATGAAAAGAAAGAGTAAAAAGGAAATGAATGGATGGAGCAGATGACCTCTGGCTCAGGATCCCACTTCACTACCATCTCGGAAAGGCACAACCCTAATTTATTGTGCTAATATGGAGGCCTCATAGTCATTGATGCGAAAAATGGAAAAAGGTCATCACTCAGGTACATAAAGAAATGCTCTTCCATGCTTCCAGGCTGGAGGCTGATGAGAATGAGCTTTACTCAGCATCTAATTATAGGCTAATGGACTGTTGGGAGAAAGTGAGGATGGCATATGCTGGAGATCAGAGTGGAGAGTGTGGCACTGGAAAAGCACAGCAGGTCAGGCAGCATCTGAGGAGCAGGAGAATCAACATTTTGGGCAAAAGCCCTGTATCAGGAATGGACTGTTGGTTCAAAGATGGGTAGAGTATAAGAGTAGGGAAGGCTGGGAAGTGTTCTGAGAAAGGGTCACCGCACCCAAAATGTTAACTTTGATTTCTCTTCACAGATGCTGCCAGACCTGCTGAGTTTTTCCAGCAACTTCTGTTTTTGTATCTGATGATACGTGACTGTGCTACATCTAACCTGAAAATACCTCAGTGCCAAAAATGGGATATAATATTTTCAGCTTGAATGAAAATCTCACATATGCATTTTAAAAAAAACAGATTTTCTATAACCTAGATTTAACATCACACATTTTGTCTTGGCTCATATAGCATTGGAACTTTGACACTGAATGTGATTTATTCTTTATTTTAAGAGTGAATTTATGATGGTAAATTTTCTTTCACTAGTAACAGAATTTGACGATTGTTAAAAAGAAGTCACATTTTGTCAATCCTATAAGACCATAGGACTATCAGAAATAGGAAGAGGAGTATGCCATTCAGCCCCTCAAGCCTGCTCCATCATTCAATAGGATCATGATCCGACATTCCTTATTTCCACTTTCTTGCCTTTTCTCCAGAACTCCTAATTCCCTACTGATCAGCCTTAAATATTGACAAGGATTCTGACCCCAGAGTTCTCTGGGGCAAGGAATTTCAAGGACTCACTCCCCTCCAAGATAAGAAATTCCTCCTCATCTCAGTCTCAAATTAATGCCTCTTTGTTTTGACATTATGCTCTCTGGTCGTGAGCTTTCCCCATGAGGGGCAACATCCTCTCAGTATTTACCCTGTCAAGCCCCTTAAGAATTTTATATGTATCAATGTGATCACATCTCATTCTTCTAAACTCCAGTGAGTAGAGTCCCAACCTGTTTAATCTTTATCCTTAAGAAATTCCCTCCATACCAGGGATCATTCTAGTGAACCTTCTCTGAACTGCCTCCAGTGACATAATATTTTTACTTAAATAAGGGGACCAAAACAGCTCATAGTACTCTTGACTTGGTCTCCCCAGCACCTTGCAGTAAGACTTCCCTACTCTTATACTCCAACCCCCTTTGAAATAAGAACCAACATTGCATTAGTCTTTCTGATTACCTGCTGCATCTGTGCACTAACTTTCTGTATTTTGTGCACACGTACTCCCTTTGTGTTACAGCTTTCTGCAGTCTTTCTCCATTTAGAAAAGTGAACAACTTCCACATACTCCACTTGCCAGCTTTTTGCCCACTTAAGCAACTTATCAACATCTCTCTGTAAAGTGTTTGTATCCCTCTTGCAATCTGCCTTTCCACCTGTTTTTGTTTCATCTGCAAATTTAGCTACAGTACATTTCCTCAAAACCATTAATGTATAATGGTAAGTCCCAGTCCTTATTCATCTGGATCCTCACTGGTCACAAGTCACCGACCTGAAACAGAATTCCTTATTACCCCTGACTGTTTCCTGGCCCTTAGCCAAATCTTCACCCATGCTAATATACTATCTCCAACACCATCGACTCTTATGATTTAAACTTCTGTGAGGTACCTTGTAAAATGTCTTCTGGAAGTTTAAGTATAACATATCTATTGGTTCCCTTCTATCTACTTTAGTTGAGAGTTCCTCAAAAAGCTCTAATAAACTAGTCAGATATGCTTTTCCTTTCATGAAGTCATGCTGACTCTGCTTGATAAGTTTATGATTTTCTAAATATTCTCTGATTACTTCCCTAATAATTGATTTCAATAATAGATGTTAGGCTATTTGGCCTACAGTTACCTGCATTTTGCTTCCCACCCTTCAGAAATGTTCTGAAGAAGTGTCACTGGACTTGAAATGTTGACTCTGCTTTCCCTCCATAAATGCTGCCAAACCTGCTGAGTTTCTCCAGTAATTTCCATTTTAATTAAAGGGAAAATAACACTCACAGAGGTGTCGCCATGGAAAATGCATAGTTAATTATGACTTACTGCTCAG
Source organism: Chiloscyllium punctatum (assembly GCF_047496795.1). NCBI lineage: Eukaryota > Metazoa > Chordata > Chondrichthyes > Orectolobiformes > Hemiscylliidae > Chiloscyllium > Chiloscyllium punctatum. Next base: position 52,097,349 of record NC_092777.1, read on the forward strand.
TTTAAGTTTCTAAACCAGGCAGGTTGGCATCTATTGGTCTAAGCATTGCTCTGAAAATGAATCAAAGAAAGCTGTCCCTTACTTTACTGAGTTAAAGCAGATGTTGTGTATATACAAAAGCAAAAGCCTGCAGATAATGCAAAGCTGAAACAAACACAGAGAATCTGGCAGAAACTTAGCAGGTCTGGCAGTGTCCATGGAGAGAGAAACAGAGTTAACAAATTGGATATGATTCTTCTTCAGAGTCATGTACATATTCATTTTGTCTACAAAGCACATCCTATTGAATGCATTAATATATGTAGCTTCCAGTACATGCAGAATGCCACACTATGAGCCTGACAATTGAATTGAATTGAATTGAACTGAATTGAATTGAGTAGGCAAAAGTGAGTACTGTAGATGCTGGAAACCAGAGTCCAGATTAGAGTGGTGCTGGAAAAGCACAGCCGGTCAGGCAACACCCGAGGAACAGGAAAATCGATGCTTCAGGCAAAAGCCCTTCATCAGGATTTGAATTGAATTGAATTTATTGTCATGTGTGTCAAGGCACAGTGAAAGGCTTTGCCTTGCGAGCAATGCAGGCAGATCACAGAGTTAAGTAGCATAGATAAGTAATTAATAGGTCAACAGTGGCAAAAACACAGGTACAGGTGAATGTTAAGAGTTTGTGAGTCCATTCAATATTCTAACAACAGGAGTGTAGAAACTGTTACAAAACCGGCTGGTGTGTGTATTCAGGCTTCTGTACCTACAATCTCTACCTTCAGGGAGAAGGTACAGAAGCCTGGACACATACACCAGCTGGTTTTGTAACAGTTTTTACCCTAATGAATGGACTCACAAAATCTTAACATTCGTCTGTACCTGTGTTTTTGTTTTTGCTGGTGTTTAATCTATTACAGTATTGACTTATCTATGCCAATTAACTCTGTGATCTGCCTGTATTGCTCGCAAGACAAAATATTCTCTGATTACTTCCCTAATAATTGATTTCAATAATAGATGTTTAGGCTATTTGGCCTACAGTTACCTACATTTTGCTTCCCACCCTACAGAAATGTTCTGAAGAAGTATCACTGGACTTGAAATCTTGACTCTGCTGTGCCTCGGTACACAGGACAATAAATTCAATTCAATAGTAAACAGCGAACATTTTATTCACTGAATTGTAATTGTCCCAGTAACCTTTGGATCAAAACTGAAGTTGTCCATAGAGGAATAGCTTTGAAACGTTTAAGTTATTGAAGGTTCTCATACTAGGATATTCTTGGAGTCATCATCAAAGTTAGAAATTTTATCCAAGTATCCAAAGTATCCCATTTCTGTGTTGGATAGAGCCAGATTAACAGCATATAGAGGGCTGATTTCTGCACTTAACAAGGATTACAGTTCACCACAAGCAAATATTTACAAATAATTTCCAACCACAAGTGGACAACGACTTCCACTGAATTCAATTTCAAAAGCTTTGCATGAAAATCATTAAACATGCCATCTGTCTCAGGTACTGATCAATCAGACTTATTGTGTTACATATATATCCCGCAAAATCATTGTTTCATTTAGTGATTTACTTGAAAAAAACTTGTCATGGAAATTATTCTAAATGTGGCAGGAAAGAATGTGGGTTCTCTGCTGGTGATAGCTATCCTGTTGGAAGTAACAGCTTAAATTCTTTTTTTCTTTCTTTTCAGAAGGAAGAACAGTTAAACATTGTGGCTGTTGCAGGGGTAATTGTGGGTAGCATTGACATTGGTTCTTGAACTGTTGATTATAAGATTCTTAGTTTTGCAGATTAGATGAGACTCTATTGCTGTGATTTGTCTTGAATTAATTATGGAGATAAATGATTGTTATCCACAATCGGGAAAGATGAGAAGGACGTTTATTCAGATAGTGTTGCTGTTCCCCTTAGTAACAAGGGGGCACACTTTTAAGATGCAAGACAAAAGGTTTAAAGGGGAGTTGAGAAAGTGTGTTTTCTTCCAGAGATTGCTGAAGCTCTGAAATACATAGCCTCTGGCGATAGGAAAGGCTGGTAGCCCCACGATCTTTAAAAAGTACTTGAATGATTGCATGAAGTATTATAACATTTAAGGCTATAGATCATAGAATCCCTACAGTGTGTAACAGGCCATTTGGCCCAACAGAGTCAAGAGTGTGGTGCTGGAAAAGCACAGCAGGTCAGGCAGCAAACAAGGAGCAGGAGAATCGACATTTCGGGCAAAAGTCCTTTATCAGGGCTGATTCCTGATGAAAGGCTTTTGCCCGAAACATTGATTCTCTTGCTCCTCAGATGCTGCTTGACCTGCTGTGCTTTTCCAGCACCACATTCTCAACTCTGAAATCTCCAGCATCAGCAGTTCTCACTTTGTCCCATTTGGCCCAACAGATCCACTCCAAACCTCCGAAGAGTATCCCACCCAGAACCATGCACTGACCACATTACTTTACATTTCCCCTGACTAATGCCCCAACCTACACATCCCTGAAGCACTATAGGCAATTTAGCATGGCCAATTTACCTAACCTGCACATCTTTGGACTGTTGGAAGAAACCACAGCACCTGAAGGAAACCCACGCAGACAAGGGGAGAATGTGCAAACTCCACGCAGACAGTCACACGAGGTTGGGACCAAAACCAGGTTCCTGGCACTGTGTGCCATTATGGGGCAGGGCCTGGAAAGGGGGACTAATCAATGGGCTGAATGATTATGATTCTACACTTCCACTCAAAATGGCAGCTGTTCCAGACCTGGATTAGTCTGAATGTAAAGTTTTAGCTCCTTGTTGCATTGTTATAATAACTAACCATACCAATAAGCTTATTATGGAATTTAGACACGCGTGTGTATGTATGTATATAAAACAAACAACTGCGAATTTCTTCAGTAATTGTCTAAAAGACATAAATTCCTTTCAATTAACAAGTGGAATCATATAAGAACACAAACACAGCTGTGAAAACTTCGGAATCTCAGTCAATGCGACATGAATTCAAGATATACTTTTCCCATAGATTTTCCAATTGGTTTTGAAATGAAGTCAACAAGAAACTTGTTAATGAGTCCCACGGAGTCACTCATCTCTTACACCTGGAAGGAACAGCTTTGTGCTTTATTGAGCCTGGATACTTTTATTTGTTAATCCAAGTGGGCTGGATTAAAATCTTTCAAAGCTTTCAGCATTTTTTTTATAAACTGGTCTTCTTAGGTCTTTAAAGCACGTGGGTGCACCAACTATAAACATGTTATTCTGCATTCCATTGTTTGCATCAATCAACTCTTTGAATTGGATTGTTTTAATTAGTCTCCCAACCTTAGCAATACTCCCTTCAAGGATCTCAAAGGCTACATTGTAATTATTTGTGAGTGAGCCAGTTTAAGTCTCTAACTCTCTGACTCACTGGGACCCTAAATATGTCTTTCATGTAAAACAAATGTACATTTTAATGGAGCAGTTACCTCTATTATTAGGTATTTCCAGTTATAATTCTTGGTTTCTTTCTGTATTTTTCCTTTCTTTCACAGAAATTCTACGTTGAAAGGTTTCTTATCGAACAGGGGATGAAAATATTCAGTGACAGAGTGGATCATCTCCACAGAACTGTCCTTTGGGCAGTACAGATTTCAGGTTGGTTGGTCCACTTATCAAGTGACACGGTTGCCACTTGACACCTTACAGCCATTTTATTCTATAGCTCCAACAGCAACCCAGAGGCTGGGAATCTGGTGGCAATTAACTCATCTTCGGATGTTCAGGAGATTTACCAGCTTTCAGTCCCATTAATTTTTCCAGCACTACTTTTTCTCATACTAATTTCCTTCACTTCCTCCTTCTCCAAAGAATCTTGCTTCCCTTTTTTTTGTGTCTTCACCTGTGAAGACAAAACTAAAGAATTGTTTTGTTGCCATACCATTTCCTTGGTCTCCAATATCAATTCTTCTGATTCAGACATTAAGGGTCAATATTTGTCTTAACATTTTTCTCCATCATGCACTTATAGAAGCCCTTCCAGTTCACTTTCCTTTCTTTCAAGTTAACTCCTGTATTCTAATTTTCCCTTCTGTGTTATCATCTCGGCACTCTTTTACTTAAATCTGTATTTCCCCTAATCCTAATGCTTGTGACTTTTTCCGCTTTGGATCTAATACCATCCTTAATTTATTTTGTTAACCACGGTTGGGTGACTTTTCGTCTTGTGTTCTTTCACTTAAAAGGGAATGTATGCATATGTTCCTTAAACATGAGCCATTTTGTGTTCACAATCATACCTTTTAAAGAAGTTATTGCAGCCAACTCACCCCTCATTCCTTTGTTTAGATGTAGGATCCTAGTTTTGGACAAGTTCACTTCCTATCCTATTGAGGAATTCTATGACATATGTTCACTTTTTATTTTGAAAAGGTGATTAGTTAATCCCTTCTCACTGCAGAAAACAAATTTAGGATAGCCAGCCCCTGAGTTGGTTCCTCAACATATTAGTCTATAAAGCATTCCTGGACACACTCCAGCAATTCATCTGCCACCGTATCAATGTAAATGTGGTTTGCCCAGTCTATATATAAGTTAGAATCATGATGATTACTGCAGCAAACTTATTGCATACGGCTCTAATTTCCTAATGTCATCCCGACCTCACCACTGCTGTTTCAAGGCTGATAGACAACTCCCATTAATGGTTTCCACCTCTCATTGCTTCTTAGATTCAGCCAGACTGGTTCCATATCTAGACTTCCTGTACAAATATCCTTTCTCACCACAGCACTGGTTTCATCATTCATGATCAATTCTACCCATCTCCTTTTCCATTTACCTGACCTCCCTAAAGATTGGACTCTTAGATGTTTAGTTCCTAGCTTAGGTCACTCCACTGCCATGTCTCCATAATTACAATCTCATTAAACCCATGTACAACTATTTGCATTGTTCATTCATCCATGTTATAGTAAATGCTCATGCATTTAGATATTGGCTTTACTTTTTGATATGTCCACATTTTGTACATTCAGTCCTATTGTTGCTAGCCCTCACTTCCTCTGCCTTTCACTTTTGCTTTCTACTTTTCTGTATTTCATTTCCAGCTTTGTTTTATTCATTCTTGTCATCCCACTCAGGTTTCTGTCCCCCTGCCTATAGTACTGGCAAATGCACCTGTGAAAATATTGGTCCTGGCTATATTGGAGTGCAACACCTCCGGATTGCATCTTCTCCAGAATGGGTTCCAACGCTTCAAGAATCTTAATCCTTCCCTCCTGCACCGTCCCTCCAGCTATGCATTCTTTTGCTCTGCTTTCATATTCCTGATCTCAATGGTGTTTGAGAATTCTGAGAATTTGAGACTTCTTTTTGACGATTTCCAAATCCAACAATTTTTACCTGATAGACTGATGAGATACTGCATGGAGGTTCAGAATTGGCCACAGGTTTGAAAAATTAACCATTTACAATGGGGGAAGGAATGGTGAAAGGATGGAAGTGCAAAACCATTGAAGGTGGCAGGGCAGATTGAGAAAGTGAATCAAAAAGGCATTCGGAACCTTGGGATTTTTAAGGACTTACATATAAAAACATGGAAATTATGATAAATCTTTAAAAACAATTTTTTGATTTTCACTGATGTCATGTGCCCATTTCTGGACACTGTTCTTTCGGAAGAATATGATGGTTCAAGACAGAGTGCAGAAAAAAAGTTACAGAAATGCTTCCAGGCATGAGGAAGTTCAATGTTAAGGTAAGACTGGAAAGCCTGGGACTGTTCTTCTCAGAGAAGAGAAGGTTGCAGGGACATCTGAAGGTACTCAGAGTTATGAGGACATTAAAAAAAAATGTCTGGAGAAAGAAAAGGCCACGTAGGCTGTCATGTTTAATTCGTCCTGACACTATGCATAGGTATCGTACCACAAACTATGATTTCACAAATCAATTCAAAGTAAAAACAAAGGTAATTTCATACTTCTGTGAAGTGAAGTGTATTTGATAAGCTGTGGCACGGTGGCTCACAGCACTAGGGACCCAGGTTCGATTTCAGTCTCGGGTGATTGCCTGTGTGGAGTTTGCACATTCTCCCCACGTCTGTGCGAGTTTCCTCTCACAGCCCAAACATGTGCAGGTTATGTGCATTAGTCAGGGGTAAATGTGGGGGAATGGGTCTGGGTGGGTTACTCTTTGGAGGGTCAGTGTGGATGTGTTAGGCCGAATGGCCTGTTTCCACACTGTAGGGATTCTATGAAACTTTAAATACTATTGGACTGGGAAACTTTTATCAAAGGCAGGAAAAAAGCACATGGAGATTTTAAATATAAGCAGTCTAAACACTGTAGAATCACACCACAACAATCTGTGCTTTACCTTGACCTCTGATACAGTACATAATGTTTATGATTCCCTCATATACAAGAAAACCATCTAAAATCATAGAGTCATCGAGTCATACAGTACGGAAGCAGACCCTTTGGTCCAATCAGCCCATGTCGACAATAATCCCAAACTAAACTAGCCCCATCTGCCTGCATTTGGCCCATATTCCTCCAAACATTTCTTATTCATGTATTTATCCAAATGTCTTTTGAACATTGTAACTGTACCCACATCCGTCACTTCCTCTGGATGTTCATTCCACATACCAACCACTCTCGGTGTAAAAAGATTTGCTCCCATATCTTTTTAAAATCTTTCTCCTCCCACCTTAAAAATATGTTCCCTAGTCTTGAAATCCCCCCACCCTCAGGAAAAGACACCTGCCATTCAACTTATCCATGCCCTCATGATTTTATAAACCTTTATAAAGTCATCCCTCAATATCCTATGCTCCAGTGAACAAGATCCCAGCCTATCTAGGCTCACCATTTACTGTAACTCAAACCTTCCATTCCCGGCAACATCCAGGTAATCTTTTCTGAACTCTCTCCAGCTTAATAATATCTTTCCTATAACAGGGCGACCAGAACTGTATACAGTACTCCAGAAGAGGTCTCACCAATATCTTGTAGAACCTCAACATGATGTCCCACTCCTATACTCAAAAATCTGAGCAATGAAGGCAAGTGTGCTAAATGCCTTCTTAACCACCCTGTCTACAAACTTCAAAAATTATGTGCTTGAATTCCTAGGTCTCTCTGTTCTACAGATACCCTTCCCATATGTTCTTGCCAGCAGTGGTGTGAAGTGAACTGAGCTCTGAGCAGTGCTGAAGGATTCTATTGTTTTCCTTCATTCTCACCATACCCAACAAATTCAGATGCATCCATTTAAAATAAACTGCAGGCAGTTCTCAAATTTATTCCTACTGACATCTTAACAAGCTACAGTTTAGAGAGAGGCAAATTTGTTTTGGATTTTCAGGCAAAGCCTATACCCATAATAATATTTTAGGGAATCGAATTGCGTAAACAAGGACATTCTCTCATGAAACCAGTTTTCTCCATTGTTTTTTTCATGATCTCATTAATGTGCATTCATTGTCCTTGGACAATACTGTACATTTTCTTTCACCTTTAAAGGTTAAATTGATGGACTTTGCACTGTCACTCACCCACATCGTGAAGATCTCAAAGTCTGTCCACAATCTACTTCAGGAGAGTGAGTGGAACTTCACACTTACTTGGATGGGTAACACATAACAAGAAGGAATTTAGCACTATCTTGGACATAGCATTTCCCTTGATATACTTCTGCCAGTTACCTCCACAGTTATCCCTTCATCACCACAATACTTTAGCTGCCGCTGATCAGGCAACAAATTTCCAAGGTTATCCTGACCCTACCACCAAGAAAGGCACAAGGAACAAGTCTCGGCCGTACCATTATTCCCAAGTTCTCTTCCAAGCCACATACTGTCCTGAATTGGACAGGTGATGTTCGATCTTCTTCTTAGCTGGAGCAAAGTCTTGGAATATCTTACCCCCCTCTGTACTATTGCTACAAGACCCACACAAATTTAAGGAGAAAACTCATTTTTATCTTTGGATTAACCAGGAAGACAATATAAATGTGATCTTTCCAGCTTCACAGGGTTTTTTTTTACTTGATACAACACAGTTGCCGTCAATTCATGTGACTCAAGAAACTGAGCGCGAATATTGACATATTGAAGGAACAAACAGATGTTTATTGTAGCTAACTATGATACACAAACATCACATTTCTCAAATATAAAGCTACCTAGATAATATTAATCTATTAGATCATAACAGAGGAGCATCGTTCCAGTAGCATGTCAAGCTTCAAGTAATCCCAGGTAAGATGGAGCCTGAGATTGTCACACACTAAAGTCACATGCTATGATATAGTGATTATTATGGGCATGTCTCTTATATGTATATTATCATACTGAGTTTCAAAGAATAAAGAACAATACAGCAGAGGAACAGATCTTTCAGCCTACCAAGCCTGTGCCAACACATGACACCTTTCTAAACTTAAAACTTTTTGCCTTTACATGGTCCCTATCCCTCTACTCATGTATCAAGATGCCTCTTAAACATTGCTATTGAATCTGGTTCAACCATTTCTCTGGCAGCATATTCCAGGTGCTTGCCATTCTCAGCATAAAAAACTTACCATCTCTTTGTGGGTGACACAGTGGCCCCAGTGGTTAGTACTGCTGCCTCATAGCACCAGGGACTCAGGTTTGATTTCAGCCTTGGGTGGCTATCTGTGTGGAGTTTGCACATTCTCCCTGTGTCTGTGTGGGCTGCCTCGGGGTGCTCTTGTTTCCTCTCACAATCCAAAGATGTGCAGGTTACATGAATTGGCCATGCTAAATTGCCCATAGTGTTCAGGGGTGTGTAGGTTAGGGGAATGGATTTGGGTGTGATATTCTTTGGAGGGTTAATGTGGAATTGTTGGGCCAGATTGCCTGTTTCCACACTATAGGGATTCTACAAATGATCTATATCCCCTTTAATCTTTCCCCCTTTTACTTAAACCTATGTCCATTGGCAACCAAAAGACTCTGACTATCCATTCTACCCATGCTGTCATAATTCTGTTAACTTCTACTACATCACCCCTCATCCTTCAGCATTCAAGTGAAAACAAGCCAAGTTTCTGAAATCACACCTCACTGATAATACCTTGCAAAAAAAGCAACATCATGGCAATCCTTTTTCTGTTCCTTCTCCAAAACCTCCATATCCTTCTGTTAGTGCGCTGACCAGAACTGAATGCAACATTCCAAATACGGCCTAACTAATGTTCTATGCAGCTGCAACATGTACTCTGTGCTCTGACTAAATGAAGGCAAGCATGCCATATGCCTTGTTGACCACCTCGTCCATTTGCATTGCCACTTCCAGGGAATTGTGGACCTGTGCGCCTAGCTCCCTCAGTACGTTAATGCTTCTGAGGACTCTGCCATTTGTTTGTATTTCTCTCCTGCATTAAACCCTCCAAAATGCATCACCTTGCAGTTGCCTGGATTAATTTCCATCTGTCATTTCTTTGCCCAAGTCTCTAGCCTATCGATATCCCACTGTATCCTCCAGGTTGGAGGTGAGTTAGCATGCGAGAGACAAGAGATAAATTACTTGCCACTCACCTGCTCTTGTCATCACAGATTGGCCAAGTTCTGCTCCTACAAAATGGCAATCTTCAGGATTTTGATAGTGGGGGATCTAATGATTGCAATGACGGTGAACATGAAGCGGTGATAGTTGGATTCCCTGTTGTGGTGATAGTGATTGCCTGGCACCTGTGTGGTATAAATGTTACTTGCCACTTATCAGCCAAGTCTGTATATTGTCCAGATCTTGCTGACTTTCGAACATGGACAGCTTTAGTATCTGAAGAGTCATGAATGGTGCTGAATATTATGCAAATGTCAGTGACCTTCGCCACTTCTGACTTTATGAAGAAGATCATTGACAGAACAGCTGAAGATGATTGGCCCTAAGGAATTCTTGCAGTGATATCCTGGGGATGGGACTATTGACCTCCAAAAATGACAACCATCTTCAATAGCACTCAGTTTGATTCAAAACAATGGAGATGTTTCCCCTTAATTCCTATTGGCTCCAGTGTTGCTAAGGTTCTTTGATGCCACATTACATGAAATGCTTCCTTTGTGTAAAATGTTTTTGACCAAGGCTGTATTGAGGTCAGGAGCCATGTGACTCTGGCGAAACCCAAGCTGTCAGTGAGTAGGTTATTCCTTTGAAAGTACCATTGATAATGTCAATGATTCCTTCCATCACTTTGCTGATAATTCATGATAAACTGATGGGGTGGTAATTGGCCAGGCTGGATGTATTCACCTTGTTGTGTACAGGACATACTTGGCAATTTTCATGTTGTTAGGTAAATGCTAGTGTAGTAGCTGCACTGGGACACATTGGATAGGGGCACAGCTTATCCCAGAGCATAAGCTTCCAGTACTATTGCCAAGGTATTGTCAGAGCCCATAGCTTTTGCAGTACCTTCACATAGTTGTTGATGTCATGTTGAGAAAATTGAATTTGCTGAAGATTGGCATTGTGATTCTGTGACTTCAGGAGGAGGTCATGATGGATGATGGACTCAGCGCTCCTGGCTTTTCTAAGTTTTCCTCCTTCATTCCATAACTGATGGTGACAGAGCAAGAGTAGCTGCAAGCAAATTCCAAGGTAATAATCCAGCCACCAATACTGACAATATTAGTAAAAGAGCACTTAATATGCTTGACTAACTTTCATCTCTCTGACTCTCTCAGATACATTGATACATGCACCAACTTGCTTAATATAAGTGAGTGGTGGCTCAGTTAACACATTCAAGAATGTCTTGCAAATGCATTTAGAGTTCTTCTATTTATATTGCCAATAATAGTTACAATGGATATAATTGTGTTCCTACTTTGGCTCCATACCAGCTAACAACAAAGATGGGTATTGATGTGTGCAAGTTTAGTCACTGAATTATATTTTTCTTGCCTTAATTTCTAAAGGATAGCCAATAAAAGAGTTGCCCTCCATATAAATCAATCAGCGCATGGAGTTAAGAACTCATCTATTACATCCAGCAAACAATTATCAAACTGGGACAAGCAAAACTGATTTTCATAAATGTAAATGCAAAAATGTACAGCTATCAAAGACTACCCAGAAGGAAAACCAGTAAAACAGACAGATGAGACATAGTGGCCCAACTGGCTTGTATAATTCAGAACACTGCTCCAATATGACGAGTGCATTCATTTCCAAGTTTTACTGTTCTTTTTTGCCCTTATGCATGGACACATATAGGTACATGCCACTTGTCAGTGAAATAGTATAAGCAGTATTGGTCAGTGAAATACAGTAGCATTATTATAACACTGAAACATAAGACCAGGAAAGGGCCATTTATTTCCCTGAGGCTGTCCAGTCATTCATTTCTACAGTATATCTCAATATTAACCCTTTCCACCTATCTGTTCTCCATATCCTTTTAATACACACATGTAGAGGGGCTATTAAGGTGCAGTGGTAATGTTCCTACTTCTGTGTCAGGGATAGTATAGATTCAAGTCACATTTCCTCCAGAGGGGTGTGACGACAGGTAAACACGTTGATTAAAAAATACCAATGCTCCTGTCAAAAAAAAAATCCATCAATCATAGATCTCAAACTTATTCCAATAATCACAACTGCCAAAATGAAATCTGAGCTTTGCAGTTCCACAACTGTATGCATTTCCAAAATCCCAGATGCAAATATTTATTGAGAATTTAGTGATGTCTAGTAATGCTATGTGCTGAACTTTTGATTTCATTGACAATTACATCCCATATTCACTGCAGAAAAATGTCTCATAATTAAAGTGCTATCAACCAACCTGATTAAATTGAGAACAAAATGCACTGCTTGCTATTACTGTTTGCTCAGTTTCCCAGACTGTACGCTGGGTAATCAGAATAAACAGGCTTCTATCAAGCGCCATGCTATCAGCCTGTTGTGATTTGTACAAGAAGTACAAAACAAAACAAAACATACCATCTTCCAGTGTCTTTTCCAACGTTAAATTTACCCCTTACTTTGAGAAATCTCAAACAACCATAAGCTAAAAGTTGAACAATCCTAAAGGAATTGCCATAGGGATGTATAGTAATGCAGGGAAGTGGTGAATTTCATGAGTATTTCACTCTGAAGTGCAAGAGGTAAAGGAATTGAGTGAGGAAATTTATGAATGATCGCTCTATCGCCATGCTAATCAACATGGAATTTATACCAAATTTTGCCTTCAGATGAATGCAACTTTGAGAGAAACACAAATGAAGAATGGTGCAGAGAATAGGGTTATTGTTAAGGTTATGAACAGAGATAAATAAGAAATATTCATTCAGCTCTAGTGCTGGAAAATGGGTCATCAAGGTTCATTTGGATTTTCCAGATCAAGCATTTTCAGTGGAGAATAATAGAGAAAAAGTAAATACAAAGAAGTAGAAACCTTCAGGCTTCCTTTTAAGAGCATATCTTGCAAAATCAACATTTGTGTATACACCCTCTCCCCAATTTGTGATTGCAATAAAAATGTAAAGGCAAATTGTGAGAACACAAGAAATAGGAGGAGGCTGGTCAGCCCAATCCACCAGTCAAAGAGGTAAGGCTAATCATTCACTTCTATTCCATGGAGTGGTCTTTAAATGATGCACAAATTGGAAGGCTATTCTACAAGTGGAGATTTGAACACATTATGAAAAGCAAAAATGGTCGAGACCTTTTATCTAATCAGGTGAATTGTAAATGTGCTGTAACAGATAACATACTTTAGTCTTGTTTTCTCATCTTGGTTTTTATCCCCGATCCCTCCCTTTAACTGCCATCTCCTTCAGCATGATAATGCAACAGATTATCTACATTCCTCAACTTCTGCACCATCAGCAACCAGATCTTTAGTAACCGATGGATCTACAGTTGTCTGACTCTGTGACTCACTTTCCTCCTTTAAAACATCTCTGAAGATCTGTCTCTTTAAACAAGACCATAAGCTCATAAGAAGTAGGAACAGCCCCTTGAACCTGCTCCACTATTTAATAGGATCCAACATTCCTCACTTCCACTCTCTTGCCTTGCTTCCCATTAATCTTGATTCCCCGACCGATCAGGACTCTGCTCTCATAACTCTATTATATGACTTGGTGTCATATTTTATTTTAGAATGCTTATGTGAAGTACCTTAGATCATTTTATTGCATCAAAAACAGAATATAAATATAAAGTGACATTGGTATATTTCATTTATGTTACATTTGGTCTTTAGTTGCATAACAATTCTGTTCTCAGCATGTACTGCTGAGTACTAATGTAGCATAACAAAAACAAGTGATTGTATGCAATTTTGTTTGTAAAGCTTTCAAGAATTACAAAAGGGCAATTCAACAGAGCCTTGACTTCACAGTAACATTTTTTAAAAGCCTATAATCTGAAAATTGCAACACTTGTAACCATCCTCTGCAGCCCAATCACCACTTGAATTCCAATGACTTGAGGCCAAAGAATTCACAGAACAGTTTCTATATCCCACAGGTAACCATCTTGCCTCACGTACGTCCTGTGTGATGTAACCTCGACACCTCACTCTGTCCAAGTTTTTTTCACTCTAGGATCTGTATGTCCTTGCTTACTATGATCTGCCTGGAATCCTCGCAAACAAAGCTTTTGATGTGTTTAGGCACAAGTGACAATAAATCAGATCCATCAATCAATGTGATATTATCATTCTCGTCTGATTGGTTGCCTTCTGACAGAAAGGAACAGTGGAAGGAAAGAACTGGAGAGAGAAAGAGAGAGGAAGAAGAGGAGGAAGCAAATAAGTACATGAATCCAAATCATTCATACTTAGTTACTACGTAATAATCATGATTTTGCCCAATTGCACTAATCTTTTTATTCAAACTATTAAGGTTTTCCCATGTGGCATATCCTTAGAACAATTAGATCAATGGAGGTGCTTTGTAGAGATAAAGCAATTCTTTGAATGAAAAGAAGTCAGGCAATAAATCAAATCCTTTTTAGGAGTTGGCTCGGTGCTGAACAGAACAATGGGAGATTTCATGTGTTGGACAACATAATGAGTATCAAAGGCTAAGATAAACAGAATAATGCCATTGCTAAAAAGAGGAGCCAAAATAATGTCATATGAGCCTGTTAAGTATTTTCACAGTCAGCTCATTCACAGTTTTGGCCGTACAGCAGAGATTAATCAGCAATGTCCCAGAGTAGATCTTCTCAAAGGCAGGGGAGGAGTCTTGTGTGATGGGAGGAAACCTTAAACACACTATTTGTCTTATCAATTATTAGAACAAAAAGTTCAGTCCAGCACAAAACAATGTTTCACCACAAGAAAAAGAGACAGGGAAATAGGAAATATAAGAGGCAGGGTTTTCCTGACCTTCACAAGGCAAGAGGAATAGCAAGCGGGTGAAATTAATTGGGCAAGAAACTAAAAACCAGATTCCTGTTAACGGAAGAAACATCAGTGATTAAGTTTTTGTCCTTTAGGTAACAGGTCAGGTGTGTCACTTATCGGTGGTGAGAAGCCAATCTCACTGCAACAATAACCCACTGAAACTAAGTTCAATTCTGAGGAAGGATAACTGAACCAGAAACATTAACTCAAAGTTCCCTCCACAGACCTGCTGAGGCTTTTCCAGCAATTTCTTTGTTTTTGTTTGCCGCTGAAGTTAGCTCCACCTTCCCAATTCACTTGTTTTCAATCAAGACAGTCAAAAACCCAACAGCAAAAAGCAAGCACGTACCTAGTGAGTTGTATTTCTTCATCCACCTCAGGTAAGGACTTGCTGCTTTCTCTTTATATGGCTTTAAATGATGCATACATTCACTCAACACTGTCACTTCTCCATGATCCAGGCAGAATGTCTCCTTGGGCCATCTCCTCACCCAAGTGGCACACTGTGCCTCTTTCATGGCCCCAGGGTATGCTTTTGGATACATGGTACATCAGGGCAATATATATGTCTCACCATCATGCTTTTGCACATATTGCAAAGGACTGCATATGACTCAACTGTGTAAATCCCATAAATAGAAAATGGAGCGGCACTGAACACCATGGAACCCTAAAAGCAACAAAGGGAAGGAAAGGTGAGTGTGGCAAGGGTGTTTTCTAGTCCCAAGTGATTGTCCTCCAGTTCGTGAAGGGTGTACTCCAGTTAGACTGGGGTAGAGAAATACTGGGCTCCAGTGAGTCTGGAGCTCTTTGGCCCACAGCCAGTCTAAGATGGTAAATACTTCTCCAGGGTGTTGTCCATACTGAGGCCAATTCACATCTATGACTCTGTCTGGGGCCTGGTCCAGCAGAGAGAATGGTCATAAGCGGCAGGCAGTTGGATGTTGTAGTTGATCATTTGGAAGATGAGGGACAGAGGAAATACAGTGTCAGAGGGTGTGAGGGGATCAAGGAGCCTCAGAGGTAAGGCTCATTGAGGGCCAGTGGGGCTTCGAGAGGCTCCAGGGGATGTTCAGGTACCTTAATGATGACAGTGATTGCTGGTAGACTAGGGAGGGCAAAATGGAGGGACCACAGAAACAAAGATAGTGAACCAGTGAGGACAGATCAGATGGGGGTGGGGGGGGTGGAGATAGTGCATTACAGGAGGGCATGGGGTGGTGAGTTGGTGTGGAGGATTTGTCTCGAATGGCCCAATGAGCAACCAGAGTCTCACCATGCTGAAATGGTATCACATTTACTGGGCAGCACTCTATCAAGCTGGGACTGGCTGTAGCCAAAGTGTGAGGAGGTTTTATTTGGAAGGGTCAGTTATATCTCACATGTATTGGCCATCAGGAGATTTCTGAATGGAAAATCATGCTCAATTGTTACAACATCAGCATCAAGCTGTCATATCCCAAGCAGATTTAGAGTTGTAGAGTCATACAATGGCCCAAATTGTCCAAGCTAACCAGGTTTCTTAAATTGAATTAGTCCCATTGCCTGCATTTGGCTCCTATCCCTCTCAACTTTTCCTAACATGTGCTTTTCCGAATGGCTTTTAAATGTTGTAAATTGTACTCACCTCTACCACTTCCTCTCACAGCTCATTCCATATACACACCACTCTCTAGGTGAAAACGTTGCCCCTCAGGTTCTTTTTAAATTTATCCCCCCTCATCTTAAACCAATGCGCTCTAGTTTTGAACTCCCTACCCTGGCTATTCACCTTATCCATGCCCCTCTTGTTTTTGTAAACCTTTTTGGGGGCATCCTTCAGCCTCCTACGCTTCAGGGAATAAAGTCCCAGACTATCCAGCCTCCGTTTATAACTCCAGCACTCCAGTCTTGATAACATCCTTGTAAATTTTTTTCATCCGTTCCAGTTTAATAACATCCTTCTTATATCAGGCCAGTCAGAAATGTGCACAGTGCTCCAAACATGGCCTTAGCAAGGTCTTCGATTTCTTGAAGTAGAACATAGAACATAGAACATAGAAGAATACAGCGCAGTACAGGCCCTTCGGCCCTCGATGTTGCGCCGATCAAAGCCCACCTAACCTACACTAACCCACTATCCTCCATATACCTATCCAATGCCCGCTTAAATACCCATAAAGAGGGAGAGTCCACCACTGCTACTGGCAGGGCATTCCATGAACTTACGACTCGCTGAGTGAAGAACCTACCCCTAACATCAGTCCTATATCTACCCCCCCTTAATTTAAAGCTATGCCCCCTTGAGTATACATGTTCAGTCAAGTAATGGGTCATAAGCAAATTTTCACCAGATTGGCACTTCATGATCTCTCAGCAATACAGTAAGCAATGCAGCAAGGGAGACAAATGCAATATAGAAGCTGCATCATTGACACAATCCAAAACTCACATCCTGGTTGGATGCCCCTGCCATGCAAAGATAGGAGAGGCAAGAGCTGAGGTTGGGGAATGGTGGGAGGTTGTTGCTGGCAGTTTCATCACACAAAGGCCACGTTTGATAGGTTCTGCTTCGAGCTCCCTGAAGACAGACTGACCTCTTACGACAACATACTTGCGCTCTTCTGGGCAATACTCATATCACATTGCAAAGTGCACTAAGGCCACAGGATGTAGAATGTCTGTTGCTGAGGAGGGGAGCCAGATTGGAAGCATTGCAAAGGGATGGAATCTCCAAGACATGAAGACAGGCTGGCAGTGTGAAAGTCGAAAAGAAGTATGACTATCCACATGACATCAGTGTGTCCACAGTGCAATTTCAAGGAGACAAAGATCAACCTTATCATTCTTCTGGTCATCTTGTTTCTCAGAGGAAACCATACGTTGGAGCTCCCTGCTCCAACAGCCACCAACAAGAGTTACATCACCAGGAAATGGCACTGGCTGTGGGCCAATGTGCAGAGGCATGACAACCTGTGCAAGAGGGCCAACATAAACAGCCAGCATTACCCTGAAACCTGGGCTTCTCCAGCTATCTACACATAATATTCCAGCAGTGCCAACACCTCAGGATATCACTGAAAGTTGTGCTTTATATCTCCCAGTTGCTGAATGAGCAGCTGCATCCTCATGGAGTAGAAGGGAATCCCATCCTGGTTGCCTTGGAGGATGGCAGAGGTCCCTGTTTCCTATGTCAATCTTAATGCCTACTGGAGACACTGACCTCCAGACTGACCTGAGCACAAGTTGCCTGAATTTAATGGGAAGATGCTCCAAATGATGCATTGTTAAAGTAGGGAGCCATCTTCTGAAGCTTGGCAGACATCTCCAGTGTGACTGGGGCTGATGATCATAGGCTCCAATGATGCTGCTAGCTTGCAGCTGGTGAACCGGAGCCCAGGAGCCATTAAATACAGCACTAAAACCTTCAAAGCCAGTCAGAACTGGTTGAGGGGAGGATGAACCTCCATCTGCTATCTGCATGTGACCTGCTGTTTAAGTCATCATAGAATCCACTGAGAAATAAAATGAACTGAAGAGCACATGATCATCTGTGTAAAAACACACCATGAGCCACCACAAATGTGAGGCAAAGTGAGGACTGCAGATACTGGACATCAGAATCTAGATTAGAGTGGTGCTGGAAAAGCACAGCAGTTCAGGCAGCATCCCAAGAGCAGGAAAATTGATGGCTCGGGCCCTCATTTCTGATAAAGGTCTTTTGCCCAAAATGTTGATTTTCCTGGTCCTCGGATGCTGCCTGACTTGCTGTGCTTTTCCAGCACCACTCTGATCATCACAAATGTGACACCATCCAAGACCCACCATGCATTCATTCCAAAATAAAAAATGTCAGCCAGGAATTTGAACATATAAACATGTTGTGCCATTTTTCATTAAAAAAAACTTACATTTTGCATGAATATTTTTGATTTCAAAGAACAATCTGATTGCATTTAACCATTCTGTTGGTTAACTCCCTACTCAATTTGTAGCACTTGGAAGTTCCAGAAATGAAAGGGTTTCCATTTTACACTCAACATCTGCCCTTGAGCCATGACTGGCAACTATCCCTGAGGTTTGGCACAAATTGTCCTATCAACACAGTTCATTATAGTATTTCCAATTTATTAATAATGGCACATTAAGACCTGCAAGACTGAATGAGTACACATGTTCAGTCAAGAACACATCACCAATGGTCTGTCAATAAAGATTACAATGAACAGGTCTTCTGTTAGACAAGACACGACTGTTTTTAAAAATGTAGAAAATGAAATGAGCAAATTTTTAAAAATCTGAAGCAGCACCTAATCCCTGAGCAGGAGAAGCATATCACAAGATCATATAAGACATGGGAGGCCAGATGTCAGCCATTCAGCCCATTGTGACTGCTCTGTCATTCAAGGACCATCTTCAACTTCACTCCCCTGCCTGTTTCCCATTTCTTGATTGGCTTACTGATTAAAAATCTGTTTCTCTCAATCCAATACTTAACTTGCTATTCTTAAGGAAAGAGCAAAGAATAATAGTTGGGTTCTTAACACAAACTGAAGACTTATTTTACTTTAAAGACTAAAATCATTTGTCAATCCTCCTCATCTGTCTGCTGCTTTCCCTGCACTCACATCACATTGTGGGACATCACTACAACAGTGGTCTCCCTGCAGCTTGACCTGTCAATCCGAACCTTTTATCCTTTCACACTCACCTGTCACTCTGGAGAGTTCACTGCTTCCATTAAACCTTCGTGAAAACACCTCCATCCTCCTTTGCACCAAATTCCACCTTGAACCAAATTCCCGGTTTTACTCAGTCAGACATTGTCTCACTCAGTTGAGGTGTCCACTCAAATTTACCACGTTAGTTACTGACTGTGCAGTGCGAACAAGAATAGAGTGTTTACTGCAAACTGATCACTAATCAGATCCCTGCATATATACTTAGAAGTGCAACCAGCAGTAACCCCAATGATTTGGGTTAGTCAGCTTCCATGACTCTTAAGGAAGGTTGTTTTACTGCTTAGTTTTATTAGTGGTGCAATCATTCTTATTACTTTCAAATCAATCATAAAATTATCATTAATCCTGTAAAGCAATTATAAATCAGATCCTATATTATCTTGATGGTTAAGGTAAGGCATGAGAAACCAAGTAAACATCAGCTGCTGTCTCCCACCTGAGACCTTTACTCTACATTGAGCAGTGGTACATATACCAGGCTGACTCCTTGGCATATCACTCAGTTTGAGGTAGAGGTGATGTGAAAGAAAAGGAGATTGACTAGTTAAGTAAATTATTTCACTAACTATTTCGTAATAACTGTAACTTTAAAATGTACTTTTAAAACAGATGGATGGGGACGGGAGGTGGGGGCAGTGGCAATGATCTTGTCGTTTTCTTGCTAGACTTTTAATTCAGAGACCCAGATAATATTCTGTTAAGCTTGGTTCAAATCCAGTCACGTCAGATAGAGTCATAGAGTCATAGAGATGTACAGTATGGAAACAGACTCTTCGGTCCAACCCGTCCTTGCCGACCAGATATCCCAACCCAATCTATTCCCACCTGTCAGCACCCAGCACCCAGCCCATATCCCTCCAAACCCTTCCTATTCATATACCCATCCAAATGCCTCTTAAATGTTACAATTGTACCAGCCTCCACCACATCCTCTGGCAGCTCATTCCATACACGTGCCACCCTCTGCGTGAAAAAGTTGCCCCTTAGGTCTCTTTTATATCTTTCCCCCTCACTTAAAACCTATGC
The DNA here is from genome assembly GCF_047496795.1 of Chiloscyllium punctatum. Taxonomy (NCBI): domain Eukaryota; kingdom Metazoa; phylum Chordata; class Chondrichthyes; order Orectolobiformes; family Hemiscylliidae; genus Chiloscyllium; species Chiloscyllium punctatum. The sequence continues at coordinate 52,117,467 of NC_092777.1, forward strand.
TCTCTAGTTCTGGACTCCCCGACCTCAGGGAAAAGACGATGTCTATTTATCCTATCCATTCCCCTCATAATTTTGTAAACCTCTATAAGGTCACCCCTCAGCCTCTGACACTCCAGGGAAAACAGCCCCAGCCTGTTCAGCCTCTCCCTGTAGCTCAGATCCTCAACTCTGGCAACATCCCTGTAAATCCTTTCCAACCCCTTTCAGGTTTCACAACAGCTTTCTGATAGGAAGGAGACCAGAATTGCATGCAGTATTCCAACAGTGGCCTAACCAATGTCCTGTACAGCCGCAACATGACCTCCCAACTCCTGTACTCAATACTCTGACCAATAAAGGAAAGCATACCAAGCGTCTTCTTCACTATCCTATCTACCTGCGACTCCACTTTCAAGGAGCTATGAACCTGCACTTCAAGGTCTCTTTGTTCAGCAACACTTCCTAGGTCCTTACCAATAAATGTATAAGTCCTGCTAAGATTTGCTTTCCTAAAATGCAGCACCTCACATTTATCTGAATTAAACTCCATCTGCCACTTCTCAGCCCATTGGCCTATCGGGTCCAGATCCTGTTGTAATCTGAGGTAACCCTCTTCGCTGTCCACTACACCTCCAATTTTGGTGTCATCTGCAAACTTACTAACTGTACCCCTTATGCTCGCATCCAAATCATTTATGTAAATGACAAAAAGTAGAGGACCCAGCACCGATCCTTGTGGTACTCCACTGGTCACAGGCCTCCAGTCTGAAAAACAACCCTCCACCACTACTCTCTGAGCCACTACCTTTGAGCCAGTTCTGTATCCAAATGGCTAGTTCTCCCTGTAATCCATGAGATCTAACCTTGCTAATCAGTCTCCCATGGGGATCCTTGTCGAACGCCTTACTGAAATCCATATAGATCATATCTACTGCTCTGCCCTCATCAATCTTCTTTGTTACTTCTTCAAAAAACTTAATCAAGTTTGTGAGACATGATTTCCCACGCACAAAGCCATGTTGACTATCCCGAATCAGTCCTTGCCTTTCCAAATATATGTAAATCCTGACCCTCAAGATTCCCTCCAACAACCTGCCCACCACCGAGGTCAGGCTCACCGGTCTACAGTTCCCTGGCTTGTCTTTACCACCCTTCTTAAACAGTGGCACCACGTTTGCCAACCTCCAGTCTTCCGGCACCTCACCTGTGACTATTGATGATACAAATATCTTAGCAAGAGGCCCAGCAATCACTTCTCTAGCTTCCCACAGAGCTCTTGGGTACACCTGATCAGGTCCTGGGGATTTATCCACCTTTAACCGTTTCAAGACATCCAAGATGGTGGAATATAAAATCAATAAAGAATTGGAATTAGACATCTAATGATGACCATTGTCAATTTTTGGGGAAAATCAATTTTGTTCACTAATATCCTTTAAGGAAGGAAGCAGATTGTCATCCTTACATTGTATGGCCCACATGTGACTCCAGACCCACAGACCCTCTGGGTAATTGGAGATTAAATGCCAACACAGCCAGTAATGCCCGTATCCAATGAATGATTTTTTAAAAAGATTTCCTTACACATTTTGTTGGATTAAAATTCATTTTCAGAGCAAAAGTGACACAGTATCATGGAGGTAATGGTAGAAATTCATGCTACATTGCCTCTCTGAATAAATTTATATTCTTAGCCAAGAAGTGGAGAGTGCAATTCAGAATCCAAGAGGTTGTCAGCTTTGTGGGCTCTACTGGGGTTAGGTACAAACATGTAGAAGCACTAAACCGGCACATGCCGAGGAACCTGGCCTCACTGCTACATTTCCATGAATGAGAAGCAGCTATGCCTGAAACAAACACCTCCATGATAATGTGGAACGTTACCCTGCCACATCTTCTCCACCCATAGTAGGATAATTTTATCTAAGCTAGTCACTACTTGATTGTTTTACTGACGAATAGGAAGAGACCAACAGAAGGCGTTACTCAATCAGTTATGCCATCAATGCACACTCAATGCCTTGACCAGGTTTGTTTAGGTTCCACAAAAATCACTGATTCCTGGCTTTCTCAACACCTTGACCTTGTCATGGAAGCAGCAACTGAATTCCAACAGAAGTGTGAGCTGCTGCCTGCAAAAAGGAAACAGATTATGACTAAGGATGTCAGCAAGGAGTCAAAAAAGATGAATGAGGGTCAAAGATAAAACTTTCCTCTGGATCCATTCAATCGCTGATGTAGCAGATGTGGATTGTGATTGCTGAGGTTAATCAGCAAGCCAATATCGGAGCACAAATGAACAAAATCATCATGATTGAGGTGCTCCAAACTAACTTACCTCCTAGGCAATGGATTTTTGGAGCTAGGTTTAGGAATCCCATTTTTGTGAATAAACATTGCTGGAGTCCTTTAAACTAAAACCACAGAATTTACCAACAAAGAATATTTTTAAGCTTTCCAATCATTAGTCAGAAGAAATCCATCCATTAGGGCATTGGCTTGTGAAGCTTCCTGAAGACAATTGGGAAGATTCTCAGTCTGCCGTTCAAGATCCTATTACCCAGCCAAACTGGCTAGTCAATCATCAACAGTGCCCTTGAGCTCAATGATTCAAGCATCAGATGATGGAACATGCATTAGAAGTTGACTTGGTTCTCATTCTCTATTGTTACGCTCACTACCATAGAGATATGAAGTCCCCATCTACATCACTTTAAGAAAAATAATGTCTAGTTGCTGATTTGCTAGGTTGTATTTCCAAGAGAATGGAGAAAACAGTAGCAAATGGGGGAAAAAAAAACACTATACCAGTTATGCAGAATGTTGGCACAAGGTTAGCAAAGACAAACATGATGCATTCCCACACACTGGCAATGTTGCAAGGAGCAATGACAACAGTCCAGGATGCAAAGTAAGGGCCAACACATCAGTATAACAGATTTTTTTTTTATTTCAAAATATACTTTATTCATGTAAATAAATCTTTGGTACTTGTACAATTTTCCATGTCGTTCATAGTTATGTACATTGCATGTCTTAACATTACAAAGAACAAATTGAATTAATCAAATTCACAGTTATCCTGTTAACAGTTACCTTTATTAACTATCCAGTCTCTTGGTATTTGGCTGTGGCTTCAGCGGAACCCACCTACTGAGTGGGTGCCCTGTTATATGAAAGCAAATGAAACTTCTTTAACCCCCAGTTTATGGGGTTACCATTGTCCATTTGACTGTCCTGTCTCTGGGGTGGCTGTCTACATCCCCAAGGTAAGCACGAACTGCTGGACCTTCGCTGGGCTGAGGTAGCTATCCAGCTCCTCACTGGGGTCATTTACCCGCTCTGGTGTCATTGAGCCAAGACAAGGGTCCTCACTGTCCAGTTCTGTGTCTGACAATGGGACTGTCAGAGGATCACAGCTCTTGGTTGCCTGTAGTTGTGGGGCAGTGGGTACCTCCTGGTTCTCACTGGGTGGAGGGTGGACTTCGGGGGGTCCATTGTTTCCTGGTTGGGAGGAAATGCCCTCCTCTTTACCAACGGCGCTCTGTCTCTTCTTCTGGTGGTGATGGCCTTCTGTGCATCCATCTTCCCCCTCCGAAGAGCTGGCCGTTCCTCCCTCGTGCAGCTGTCTTTTCCCCCTTTGCTGGGAGGCTTTGGGGGCCTGGCAAGATTTCCTCTTCCTGTTTTTAACAGGTATCCACTCACAGATCCTCAACTTGACGGGTTCCATCCCATGATGCTGCAATCTGTTTGTACTGTGTTGATGGCTGGATTCTCCATGTTCGCAGTGCCACTTTTAGCTTGATTTAACCCTAATTGGATCAGTTCTCAATGTGCATAAGGAATGTGCTTGAGCCGGCATTTCTAAGCAAGTGCGCCACCTAGCCTCCTACATTTTACTTTCTGCATGTTTCCTTTGAAATAAGAAGCATTCATTATCAAAAACAGGAAATCTAAGTGTATAGTAGAAAATCATATAAAATCCACATAAAACAACAAATGGAAAATTTGCTCCCAATGTCTCATATGAGCATTTTTTTCAGTTGTTGAATTGTGTGTATCTTAAACTGTGTAATCAGTTTATACTGAAACATTCAACAAGGAAGCTTTTAATGTCCATGAGAACTAACAGTTGAACAATGGAAACTATTGAGAATTCTTTTGCTGAACATACGCAAGATTACAATCTACAGCAATTCATACTTCTCTTCCATTCATGTGACACAGAAATTAATTTCATGTTCTTTAAAATCAATCGCCAAAAAGAAAAACTGTCCACAAGATCATAAGACTCTAAGACCTAGGAGCAGAAGTTGACCACTCAGCTGATCAGGTTTGCTGTGCTATTCTATGACATCACGGTTGACTTGGTAATCCTCAATTCCACTTTCTTTCCTTTTCTTTATAATTCTTGAGTTCCCTACTGATCATAAATCTGTCTGCCTCAGCTTTGAATACAGATAACAAGCTAGCTTCAATAGTCCAGCCTAGTCTATTGTTTTTGTACACTCTTCGGAAGAAATACTTAATTAGTGCCAATTCATTGCTTTTGAATAACAGTGTTGATTTATTTTGTTTTCAAAGTATATGTCCAGTTCCTTTACAAAAGTATTGAGTCTGCTTCCACCACTAATATTCATTGAAACCTTTCTCTCTGATCAAACTTTTGCTCACCTGTCCTAATATCTCTTTATGTAGCTCAATGTCAGATTCCACTTTTCAGCCAGTCTTTGAAAGGGATTTTCTATTAAAGACTCTAATTACATCCAGGTTACTGTTATTTGCTGAAGATCTTTCTGATTAAAAAAAATTGAGAAGGAATCAATTGTTAATTTTAATTAGTTCTATCAGTTCCAGGTAACATATTCTACAAAGTCAGAAGTCACGCGACACCAAGTTATAGCCCAACAGGTCTATTTGAAATCATAAGTTTTGACTTTGGACTTTGTACACCCCTTCCATCACCAGCACCTATATCACACAGCCAGGGTACCCTGCCTTTCTCTTAATACATTCTTCAAAAGGCATTAAGAAGACTCCTAAAAGTCCTTTTATTTGCGATCCTGTTACTACAAATTAATATGGATATCTAAAACATTTTGGAGCCGAGAATAAGCTTGACATAAACTGCAGACATATATGTCTTAAGTTATAGAATGCAAGAGAGAAAAACTCTGTCAAGACATGTATGAGGATATCCATTTTTCCTAAGTACCTCATTGTATAGGCTGGCCAAGAGTAGAAACATGTGTGACCTCTAGGAACTACAGGAAAATACAAAGAACTCTTCATCCTCCAGTGAGGTTCTGACCCTCTGGATAATTACTGTGCTCTGATCTTCTTTTCCCTAGACAGCTCAAACCTTTGAATGCAAAAAGGATTTTGCAAGTTTCTAAATGTACATCCTTTGACTACAAACCTTCTGTAACACATACTGTTGAGGGTAAACTGAAGAGGCCATAGAATATTTATTAATTTGAAAAAATTGATGAATAAACTAAAAAGGAAGGATTACTGTCTTACTGTTATAATGCAAAATATTACTTCATTAACCCTTGACATATTTTGCAAATGTTTCCATCATGGCAGGTATATTCGATATCACTTGTATCTAATCTTGCATTCACATCAGTGTAAATGAGCCCATTACAAATCACTTAGTCACCAATTATGACAAATGTGATTCTCATAGTGACCTATCTTGACAATAATATTCAGGCTCTGCTTCTGACTCAGATGAAGTAATTTCCTAACTAAACGTTCACACTAAGTTGATAGAAATTTGATCCTGGCTGACATCATTCCTGGTTCATTGCCAACTGGCCATGAGTTAACTTTCTTTTATTGTTTTATAGTTTGAATTTTAAAATGTGGGCATTATATGCTGCAATTTGGGGATTGAAGCATTTTGTGCTAGCAAAGTCACTATGTAAATGCAGTTTGTTGTTGTTGGGGAGCCAAACTCACTTTCTGCATCAAAAACCAGAAAGTGTTGGAAAAGCTCCACAGGTCTAGCAGTATCTGTGGAGAGAAATCAGAGTTAACGTTTCAGGTCCAGTGAGCTTTGCTGCAGAATTGCTTGGAGAAGCTGCAGAATGGAGATAGCTACTGGGTGCCTGTTAATGTTGAAAGCTGGGAAAGCTGTAGTTCACTTTGCAGTTACTCTGAGCCACTGAGTCTGAACGTTGTGAATTCAAGTCCTGTGTGAGGGCTGAGAGCACCAAAACATAGGCTGAAACACCAACATGGTACGGTATGAATCTTGCACTGTCACAGATTTAATCGTTGGATCGGTCTGAGGCCTGTCTTTTCAGATGGTTGTAAAATACCCCATGTCACTATTTTGAAGAAGGTTAGGTGAATTATTCCCAACCTCCTTACCTCTCATAATTCCCTGGTCAATATCACAAGAACAGGTTATCCAGTGATTATCACATTGCTGTGTGTGGGAGGCTGCTGTATGCAATATGGTTTCCACAATTTCAACAGAGACTAGACTTCAAAACTATAAAACCAGCTGTAAAGAACTTGTAAGGCTGTCTAAGTACAAGGCTTCTTTATCTTTATCTTCATTTCTTTATCCATTACACATTTTGAAAGTCTAAAGAATTTCAAGGATTTTTCTTTGGTTGCATATGCTTCATTTAACCTACATTCCAGACTTGCACAGAAATGCTCGTGTAGCTATAAATATAAAGTGTGGCTCACCATTTTATTGCAACATCAAACAGTTTCATACAGTATGTTTCTCACTGGAACATTAATTGTTCTGCATTCCTATGTTCCTGTCAGCACTCCGAGGTGAGGTAAGTGAGCTAAATGTCATGGACTGGACATTTCTGGTAAGTAACATTTCCTGGGGATAACATTGGAAGTGCCCCAGCCCAGTTCCCATGCGATTCAAATCATATCAGTGAGAGGAGTTTTTCACTCCCTTTCCCTTGTGCAAACCAAGCCCATTTCCAAAAAGGATAGGTAGTGACTAAAGCTATGATCCAAAGAAAAAAACAATTGCCACCTACTACTATCATTTTAAAGTTTGCAATTAATAGGCAGGGCGATGGGGAAAGATGGTGAGACATCTTAGAACTGCACAAAATGTTCAGCAGAAATTTATGACCCCATTCACAGTGCAAAGGCAGACTAATAATGTAAATTGTGAGAACAAACTCAAACTATGTAAGTACATCTTACATAGTATGCATCAAGGATAAGAAATATATGCAGAAATCGTTGAGACTGGAATTTGAAAAGGCAAGAACTATATGCACACGTTCACCCAACATATTGTAATTCTCCAGTCCATCAGTGGTAGCGCTGCACATTGTCCTCCCTCATGCAGGCTCCATTAGAGGAGCGAGTAGTTGAATTTATGATTGCATAACAGTCAAAGTCTTTCACCTATCAATCCACTATGTCACGAAGTTAACTCCCAGACAAGGTCTAGAGTGAAAACGTGTAGCTTTGACTTTGAAATAGAAACTGGAAGTATGTGAGAGACTGAAAATGGGTGAAAATATGAAATACAGAAGGAATTATAGATAGGATCTGAATCATGGCAAACTTAAAGTTGAAGAGGAGGAAACTGACTCAAAAACAGCAAAAAACAGTACTATACATTAAAGTCAGGATTATGTACAGCTTGGAATGGAACTTTCAGGCTATGGCATTCCCATGAAACTGCATTCCTTGTCTTCCTATGTGGTAGAGATCTTGGGTTTGGAAATGTTGAATGAATCTTGGCTGTTGCTGCAACATTTACTGTGAAAGGTTTACATTGCCACTGTGCACTTGTGGTGAAAGGTTTGAATGTTTAAGTGGATCATTGGGGAGTTAATTAAGCTGTCTGCTTTGTCTTGGGATGGTGTTGACCTTTTTGAGTGTTGTTGGAGGTATACTCAGCCAGACAAATCGAGATCATTTCATCACATTCCTGACTTATGCTTTGTAGATGGTAGCCAGGCTTTAGGAGTCAGAAGGTGAATAATGGTAGAATTCCCAGCTCCTGACCAGCTCTTGCACTGTCATATTGCTAGCCCAGTTTATTTTCGATCAAAGGTTAAGTCTAGATGTGGATAGTGGAGAATGCAGTAATGTCATGTTTTTGAATGTCAAGAAGAAATGGTTGGATTCTCCCTTGTGTAAAACAATCTCCAACATGCATGGTCCAAATGTTATTTGCCATTTATCAGCTGAAGTCACCAGTAAACATCCCCACTTCTGACTTTATGATGAAGTGAAGATTATTGATATAGAACTTGGAGCTGCACTTACCTGCCTGAATGGGTGCAGCTCCAACTACACTCAAGAGACTTGAAATCATCCAGGGCAAAGACGCCTGCATGAATGGTACCACATCCACAAGCATCTGCTCCCTCCATACCGACACTCCACAGCAGCAGTGTGCACTATCTACGAGATGCAGTGTGGAAATTTCCCAAAGGCCCTGAGCCAGTGACTTCCCAACCCATGACAACTTCCATACAAAGGACAAGGGCTGCAGATACATGGGAACACCGGCACATGCACATTTCCCGGCAAGCCACTCATCATCCTGACTTCAAAATGTATCACGTTCCTTCATTGTTACTGGATAGAAATCCTGGAATTCCATCCGTTAGGGCTTTGTAGGTCTACCTACATCACAGATAGGTTGCAGTTCAAGAAGGCAACTCAACACCATCTTCTCAAGGGCAACCAGGAATAGACAATAAACTACAATCCAACCAGTGACACACATGTCCTGTGAGTGAATAAAAAATGTTTAAGGTGGTTAGGCCAAGGACATTACTCTGAGAAACTCCTGCAGCAGTTTCCTGGGTCATGAGATGTTTGGCCACCAACAAGTGGAGAATCTCCTCCTGATTCGAGTTAACTTCTCTTTCACTGGGGCTTCCTTATATCACATATAGTCAAATGCTGAACTGATGTTAAGGGCATTCACTATCACTTACCCACTTGAATCAAGCTGTTCATTCATGTTTGAACCAAGGCTTTAATGAGATCTGGAAGTATGTGACTGTGGTGCATGCCTAACAGATCACCAGTGAACAGGTTATTGCTGGGTAAGTGTCACATGACAGCTGTCAAACGCTTCCTTCTGTTTACTGATGATCATAAGGACACTGACTGGGAGATAATTGGCTGACTTGGATTTGTCCCTCATCTTGAGGACAGAACATACCCAGGAAAATTTCCACCTTACAGGATAGATACCAGTGTTCTAAGAGTCATACAGAACGGAAACAGTCCCTTCGGTCCAACTCCATATTGACCGAAGTAATTTCCCAAACTAAAACTAATCCTATTTTCCTGTGTTTGGTCCGTAGCCCTCTAAAGCTTTCCTCGTCATATACTTGTCCAAGTGACTTCTAAATGCTGTGACTTACCTGCATCTACCACTTCCTCTAGCAGTTCATTCCATACACGCACCAGCCTCTGCGTGAAAAAGTTGCCCCTCAGGTGTCTTTTAAATCTTTCCCCTCTCACCCTACTTTAGGTTTAAACTCCCCTACCCTTGGGAAAAGACCTTTGCAGTCCCCCTTATCTATGCCCCTCATGATTTTATTAGCTTGGCAACAGGTGCAACATATTCTGGATATTCTGAACTAGTACCAGGATGTTGTCAGGAACTATAACCTTTACTGTAACTAGTGCCTGCAGCTGTTTACTGGTAATAGGTGGAGTGAACTGAATTGCTGAAGACCAATATCTGTGAAACTGTGGGCCTCAAGAAGAAGTCGAGATAAATCGTCCACTTAGCAATTCGGGATGAAGGTTGTTGCAAATACTTTGGTCTTGTCTTTTGCAATGGATGTGCATCATCGAAGATGGGGATTTATGTGGATCCTCCTCCTAAATCTTTAATTGTTCACCACCGTTCAAAACTGGGTCTGACTGGACTGCCGAGTTACGATTTGATCCATTGATCACGTGATCGTTTAGCTTTATCTCTTGCTGTTTGTGCTGTTTAGTCTGCAAATGGTCCAGTGTTTCAGCTTCACCAGTTTGACTCCTTATTTTTAGCTATAGTTGGTACTGCTTCTGGCATGCTCTCCTGTATTCCCTATTCAATCAAAGTTGATCCCTGGCTTGATAGTAATGGTAAGGTGAAGGATAAGGGAGTCTCTGAGCTTACAGATTCTGGTTGAGTACAATTCTGCTACTGATGGTGGACCATTGTACCTCATAGACATTCTGTTTTGGGCTATTCCATTTAGCACTTTGAATCTATCCCATTTAGCACGGTGGTTATGGCACAAAAAAGGTTGGATGGTGTCCTCAGTATCCGAATCTGCCATAATCTTCTACACCTCTGTCAAATTTCCTCTCAACCTTCTTTGTTCCCACGAGAACAACCTTGCAACTTAACCTTGTCACTAAAATCCCTCGGCCTTGTTAAATTTCACTTGCTCCCCCCCACCCCCCAAGGACACTCAAATCCTTTCCAAAGTGGTAATGAGAACAGGATGCAGTACCTTAGTTGTGACGTAACCAGAGCTTTATAAAGATTCAGAAAAAAAACTTCCCTGTTTTGTACCAAATAACTTTGAAAAAACTTCAACTAACAGGTCCACAAACTGGAGAGTGGGATTAAGCTGAATAACTTTTTGTCATTCAATACAATCACTGTACACCAAGTAGCCTCCCACTGCTCTGTAAATATTCTGTTTCCATATTTCATTTTCATTCAGTTACTATCAGTTACTTAAAGCAACAAAAACAAAGTAACTTCTAAATATTTTCAATGTTGAATTGTCATTGATTCAGAGAAGATTCCAGATGGAAAAGCTGAGCACTAGCCAATCCATTGTGCTTGGTTTTCAGCACAGCATTGCTTCAATACATGAATACATCAAGGCTTAATTTTTCCAGAGTCATTACAGCACAAATAGATGGGACTGGAAGATGGGACTGGAGCTTTTCTTTATACATTTAGAATTTTATTTTTACAGAAACACATTATTGTGAACTCCCAGCCAAAAGTCATGTTTGGAAGCCCAGGTGAGTCAGAAATTAATGCCTAGCGTCTTAATATAACTAACAGGTGTGAGCATACCACTTGAAATAACTATCGAGATGCAAAGTTGCCTTACTCAAGGAATACGACACAGTCACCTTGGTGCAACTTGAATGTATATCTGCAGATCATAAATCCAAGCCTCTTGAAATTGTAGAATGCTGTATTTAATGTTAAGTGCAGAGGAATGTGAGTGCTGTCATGAAAGCAGTAATTTTTGGGCTTGGATTTCTCTTTAAAATGAACAGCAGAAATAAGTAATGTTTATCACTTTTATGTTTTCATCCTTTAGCCTTTGCCACAACAAGCCTTTCCTTGCCTGCTGCTTGACTGAACCTTATATCCAGCTCATGTTGTACGCTGGTCGAGTTCAGCTTGGGTTATGCTGAGGTACCATTTGTTGAATAACACTGCAACACAGCAGTGCAGAATTAGGAGTGCCCCTGCTGCCAAGTCTGTAAATAGAAAAGTGAGCAACAGTCACGAAAATTCCACCCCTGTCCCCCTTTTGTGGAAATCATTCAACAAGTAGGAAAAATATGAGGAGAAGTAAAGTGAGTATTAACATGCAAATAAAATAAAATGAAAATCTGTTGCAAAAGGCTTTGCTGTCTTTTGGAGTACACTCTCAGGTCTGACAAACATAGTGCCATATTTAATCTTCAAACAAGTTCAAGGAAAAGATTCAGATTACTTTTTTTTAAATAACCCATTACAACACAAAGACTGCTGCACTCTAAGCAAGAATTTCTGTCAGCAAAAGGAATGCATGTATCTTTTTCCCTCCTTTCTGTTTAATGCATTGTCTAAAGGATTAAAATGGGAATCAGGCTCCATGTGGATTTTATTATTGTCATAGGGCTCTTGAGCAGTGAGGAACTGCACATGCAGATGGTCTATCACCACAGTTCTCAAGTTACAGACACCTGTGCAATGGCTCTCTCGAGAACAGTAACATACAAACCACAACAGCACGAGCAAACTATTTTATTGCCCAGTATCTTACAGACACTGAGCTGGAACTTCCTCAGAGAACATCGTTAGGATATTACATCTGCAATTGCCCACCCAAACATATTCCTGCCAATCTGATTACTGTATTCCAGAATACAAAAGAATGTCAGTGTTAATAATCAGGCCTGCACCGAAATGGTGGTCCCAAGTATGAGGGTCCTGACTTATGCCCGGTGGAAATTTATGATCAGAACTCTATTTCTTGGCTATTTTTTCTGCTGATTGTGAAGCGCCACCAATTACAGCTGATGTGTCTTGCAAATATAAAAATCTAATCATAACCTCATATAGGCTTCAACAATGTGGGCTAAGAAATGGTGAGAAAAGAGGTAAAATTGTCTCACATGGGCAACAACTCGCTGCAGTCTCTGATTAAGTTCTGGGTATCAAGGTAAAAAATCCTGGTGAGGCAGAAATGAGATGTCTGTTAAGGGAAACTGTTGAAAGTTAACAATCTTATTAATTGTGGATCTCACCTCATTAGTTGTGGCTTTCTATCTTCTGCTACCAACCAACTAAACATGAAGAATTCTCAACATAGAAGTCAAAACAGCTACCTGGCGATATTAGCTTGCTGCTTACTCCTAAGGACGTCCGTATTGGATGTCAGGCACCAACATCTCAGAGCATGGTCATCGGGCAGCAGTCTACCACACCCCATGTCCATACATATTGGCATCTGGCAAGTGCCAGCCCCTAAAAATCTTCTTGGCACATCTCCAATCCACTGATAATATGCTTCTGCACTTTAAATGCACCTCTGGGTACAACATGAATAGTCATTGTAATGCTGCAGCAAGGACACTTTGTGTCCAGAGACATGCACCCAGCTCATGGGCTGGGCCAGGCTGCATCTCCAGGCTGTTCACTTGCTCTTGTAATGCTCACTCCTACTTGGGAGTTCACCACATTGCTGTTTTTTGCACCTTGCCCATGAGGCAGAGATACCAGCCTCACAGTCCTGCAGTATTGCCATACTATTTAACACAGTCATCAAGCCAAGAAGCTTGTCCTCAGTTCGAGTTGACAGAGATAGCCTTCAGTCAGGGCATTCCAGAAGTAAGGCAAGGGTAGCATCAAATTCCAGTTCACAGGCTTGGATATGGTCAGTCAGTCATTTGGGTGGACAGAGTCAGGGTTCTCCCCTCATAAGGGGTCGACTACCACCTGCCCTGACTCTATCTGCCAAATCGAGTTGTTTTCATCCTGGAATGAGAGAAGGACAGGGAGATGAAAGTGGGTGGCTCAGCTATTACTGTTGGTGCAAGTGTGAAGGTGTCCCAGGTGAGTAAGTGAGTGGGCAGCACAGAGACCATGCAGGCTAGTGGTGTTGGGGTCAGGGTGGGTAGCACCCACTAACAGAAGATGTTGCAGGAACTATTTGGAGTGGAAAGGCATGTGCCTTGGTGGGAGATTGGTACAGTAAGAGAGATGGAGTATCAGGGAGAAGATACTGCCATTTATAGAGGCAGAGTGAAGAAGATCATTGACTAGGTACCTACATTGTTGAATATTCCTCCTAATGGTCGATTCTGCACTTACCCAGGTGATAACTTTGGCTCAGGTTGGTATGAGCTGATGTTGTGACCACCTCCTCTGAGTAAGAGGATGCCCCCCCCCCCCCCCCCCTGCCCTAGTCCCTCCAGCAGGACCTATTGGTCCCTGTTGACAAAATGAGATACCAACATCCCTTTGCCTGCTGTAACAGTAACCATGCATGGCAGATCCAGATTGACCATGCTAGCCCGGGTGCACAACTGTCTTTTAAAGATGGATATGGTACTTGGCACGGGGGATGCAGGTCTATTCCAGAATATTCTGGCAGTGGTGAGTTGTAATGGGTACGACAAGTTGTCGAATCGAGGCTAGCAGCAAATGAGAGGAGTGCCACAGGGATGACCAAAGAGGTAAGGTTGGTTAGATACAGGAATAGCCATACTATACTTTGCAGAGAGAAACTTTCAGTGAAGCTGGATGAAAACTGACACTGAGCCAAAAAAGCATAAGATTCAGCCCTCCTATGTCTTACTAACCAACTGGACACCTACCGTCAGAAAAAAGAAGACAAGCTAATGTGTCAACTGCAGCCATCTCTAATCCTCATCTCTGGATTGATCTAGTTCTTGGAAATGCATTTGCATGCTGCAAAATATAACATTATGGAAATCTGAGGGACAGGATTTACATGTATTTGGAAAGGCAAGGACTGATTCGGGATAGTCAACATGGCTTTGTGCGCGGGAAATCATGTCTCCTGAACTTGATTGAGTTTTTGAAGAAGTAACAAAGAGGATCAATGAGGGCAGAGTGGTAGATGTGATCTATATGGACTTCAGTAAGGCATTCGACAAGGTTCCCCATGGGAGACTGATTAACAAGGTTAGATCTCATGGAAGACAGGGAGAACCAGCCATTTGGATACTGAACTGGCTCAAAGGTAGAAGACAGAGGGTGGTGGTGGAGGGTTGTCTTTCAGACTGGAGGCCTGTGACCAGTGGGGTGCCATAGGATTGGTGCTGGATCCTCTACTTTTCATCATTTATATAAATGATTTGGATGTGAGCATAAGAGGTAGTTAGTAAGTTGCAGATGATACCAAAATTGGAGATGTAGTGGACAGCAAAGAAGGTTACCTCAGATTACAAAGGAATCTTGATCAGATGTGCCAATGGGCTGAGGAGTGGCAGATGGGGATAAATTTAGATAAATGTGAGGTGCTGCATTTTAGGAAAGCAAATCAGAGCAGGACTTATACACTTAATGGTAAGGTCCTAGGAGATGTTGCTGAGTAAAGAGACCTTGGAGTGCAGGTTCATAACTCCTCAAAAGTTGAGTCACAGGTAGATAGGATAGTGAAAAAGGAGTTTGTTATGCTTTCCTCTATTGGTCAGAGCACTGAGTATAGGAATTGGGAGGACGTTGGTCAGGCCACTGTTAGAATATTGCATGCAATTCTGGTCTCTTTTCTATCGGAAAGATGTTGTGAAACATGAAAGGGTTCAGAAGAGACTTACAAGGATGTTGCCAGGGTTTGACAATTTGAGATTCCAGAGAGGCTGAACAGGCTGGGGCTGTTTTCCCTTGAGCGTCGGAGGCTGAGGGGTGACTTTATCGAGGTTTATAAAATCATGAGAGGCATGGATAGGTTAAATAGACAAAGTCTTTTCCCTAGGGTGGGTGAGTCCAGAATTAGAGGGCATAGGTTTAGGGTGAAAGGGGTAAGATATAAAAGAGACCTAAGGGGCAACCTTTTCACACAGTCAGTGGTGCGTGTACGGATTCAGCTGCCAGAGGAAGTGGTGGAGGCTGGTACAATTGCAACATTTAAAAGGCATCTGGATCGGTATATGAATAGGAAGGGTTTGGAGGGATATCGGCCAGGTGCTGGCAAATGGGACAAGATTAGGTTGAGATGTCTGGTTGGCCTGGACGAGTTGGATCGACGGGTCTGTTTCCGTGATATACATCTCTATGACTCTATGATACAGGATAACTGACGGCACCATGTTAATATTAGCCAGCTATTGCATTTTCCATGGTGATTAACAATGTTTGGTAGCTGTACTTGTCAGCCCCAGTTACATGCAATAATCAATCATTTCCCCACCTAAAAATACCAGGAAAATAACCATTTGCTTACTAATGATTTGATAGAGAAAAGAAATTGAATCAAAACAGAGTGCTATTTCATCACCACTAGTCTCACTTTAGCTGCAGAGCACCTCTGCTAGGTGCCTTATTCACAACATTTACAGACTGTATTTTCATGATAATTTGAAGACATAGTGACTTAGTTTCATTCTATCAATGTTGTCCATTCCTGTTCATTTGACTGTCAAACACAAGGCTGCTGGCTTACGGTGACTCGGACCAATTTCATTTTCATATATAAGGGATTTTATTGTTTTGTGTTTGCAATGCCTCAGTTTCAAATGTGATCCAACGTTTCCTTCATTAAAATTTTTGCCGGAAGTTTCCAGAACTGGTGATCAGTGCTTTGCAGATCACAGCTTACGATTATATCCATTTTTCTATGAGATTTGCATGACACTGGATTTGACTCTTGCAAAGAGCCATCAGTTTGATGTTATTGAATTGCTGATATCTTACATCCATCTTTGTCTCATCTTTGGTTTCTCCCTGTACCCTGGTGGCACGGGAGCAGTGGATGATTGGAAAAGACTCATTGGACCATCTAACACCTTACATCGATTAAGGGTTTGGGGGAAAATGTTTCAGTTCAAAGGCAGTGGGGATCGGGAACTCACTGTATGAAAAGACAATAGTGACAGAAACCCTCGTAATATTTAAAAAGTACTTAAGAGTGCACTTGAGGTGTCATACCGACAGGGCTAAGGACCAAGAGTGGAAAGTGGGATTAGGTTTTGATAGCTACCGCAATCAGCACAAACATGATGGTCTTCTCCTGTGCTGACTTGTTCTATGATTTCCACAATTCCACATAACTGTAATACATTGTGCATCACAATTCACAATAGTCCACTCAAAGGTCATGTGATCCCCTGGGAAAAAAAGTGAAAAAGGAGGCAAAACCGCAGACTGATCAGAGGGGAAGAACGCTGGGAATTTCTTTTCAGTCCATGATGCTTCTTCCATCATTTTAATGTGTAAGAGGTTGTCTTCTGTGTTCTTTCTCCAATGACCAGGTCATTAGTCTAATTTAGGAGCAGCAATCAGATGCAATGGGTGCAGGAAGGGGGTTGCATGAAGGTAGGTTGTCAAGGTAGGATCACTCCCATCTCCTTCTGTGGAGGCTGAGTAATGTGATGTTTGTAGGATCAGATGCTCCACGTCTTCAAAAGAACAACAGCTCTCAGAACAAAAAAAAATTAAATTGCAGCTGCATGTGGACTTATTCCCAGGACTTTGCATTAACATGTCACCCGAAAAAATGAATCACAATACCCTATTTACACCCAACATGCAAAAGAATGGGAATTCCTGTGTTGAATGAGTTCATGAGGAAATACAGAAAGATATCCTGATTTTAATCTGGGTCTAAATTCACTCTTTGTACATGAAATGAAAGCACTTCCACCCTGGCTGCCTTCCACTGAGCTGAATCGCAAGTGACTCAGGACCTGCACTGTAATGAAATCATAGTGTCCCAGGAACATTCAATAAGTTTTTCATCCAGCCCTTTTCTATCATGAGAATAATATTCATTTCTGACCGCACCTTATCATAGAACATAGAAAAGTACAGCACAGATCAGGCCCTTTGGCCCACGATGTTGTGCCGAGGTTTAATCCAAATGTAAAATATTGTAACTTAACCTATGCACACCTCAATTCACTGCTCTCCATGTGCTTGTCCAGCAGTAGATAGAATTACAGATTGGATTTAATATTCAACTTTACATTATAACTTTTGATCTACCTGCCTTAGATATTTGGCAGCTGATGTCCGATGGATCATTATATGCATGTATTATTGATGTGCACATTGTCAATGTTGTAACAACATGCAGATACTTCTGGACAAGATAACAATTGAAGTTTTCACATGAACTCATTCAATAGAAGAATTCCCACTCATTTGCATGTTAGGTGCGAGAAGGATCGTTGCATTGCTTGTTTTACACTTGGTTGGATTCTGTATCTGAACTGTAGGGTAAGCAATGGCTGAATGGTCTTTTCACTGAACTGTTAATCCAGGGAATACTCTGGGGACCTGTGTTTATATCCTGCCATGGCAGCTGGGTGGAATTTGAATTCAATAATAATCTGGAATTAAGAGTCTAATGATGATCATGATACCACTACCGACTCTTGGAAAAACCCATCTGGTTCACTCAGGCCCTTTAGGGAAGAGAGCTGCCATCCTTACCTGGTCTGGCCTACATGTGACTCCAGACCCACAGCAATGTAGTTGACTCTTAACTGCCCTCTGGACAACACCCTCCTCCCATAAATGAATAAAGAATAACTGTTTAGAAATCCTGGTTAGTTCTTTATTGTTACAAGATCTCTTTTGTCAAATAAAAAGTTGAAAAGAAGGAAAGTAGCTCGTTTGCATCAGAGATATTGTTCTGTTCTTCCATTTCCATTATACAACAGAAAAATCCCACAGATGCTGGAAATCTGAAATGGAAACAATGAATGCTGGAAATACTCACTGGGTCAAGCAGGATCTGTGGAAAGAGATTCAGAGATAATGGCCAGGATTTAATGTGAGCCATTGGAGTCTCACCCATCAGATGGAGAAAATTGGCAGGAGACCTGGATCTCATTTCTCCTGCAATCACTTAACCTATTCTCCAGTCATCACTTACCTGGGCAACATGGGAGTTCCTGCTTCCATTGACCTTCTACATTTAATCCATTAGATTCCATAAAATATTTCAAGTCAACAGTTTTACATCAAAGCTGGAAAAATTTAGAAATGTAATAAGACTTTATGTTAGTTTTCAAACATATTCATTGGAATTTGATAATGTTAAAACACTCATATTCGAAAACATATCGCTGCAGTGACATGCATCCAGGTGTTAAAGACCAATGCTTTAATTCAACCACAAGCGCTGGTTTATTTTGCTTCATTTTGCATTTGGGAGTGAATTTCCTTTTTGTTTTCAGCCTATTTCTGAAGAAACACTGGGGAAAATCAAGCTGAAAATAAGGTGATTAAATCAAGCATTGTTCTTTCCCCCATGCTGCGACCTTTGACTGATGCCATTATCTTTAATCAAACTGGCTTTGTTTTTAAAGCTGTACTCAAATATCCTTGTAGGAGAAAGTGAGGACTGCAGATGCTGGAGAATCTGAGTCAGCATTCTTGATGAAGGACTTATGCTCAAAACTTCGACTCTCCTGCTCCTCAGATGCTGCCAGACTTGCTGTGCTTTTCCAGTGCCACAAGTTAAGATTTACACTGAACTTACATCAATCATTACTTTAAAAGCTGATCAGGAAAATCTTGTGAAAATATCTCACTCCATCATTGGTGACAGCAAATCTTTTCCCATTGCCATAATTGTGATGTCATACCGTCGCCACACAGGAATGTACCCTCCAGCAAATGTAAATAATTAGCATTTTTACAGCTATTACACAACCATAGCTTACTAGCTCAACGTTCAGTACTGTATGTCTGTCCCCTCAGACAAGGGGCTACAGATGTGTGGTCAGCACTTTGGGTTTGATGACCCAGGAATGTCTTTAATCCAAGCCTCTGTTAAAGTCTTAACAAGCATGACTTTAGATGTTATCTCAGACTACTTTAAATAAAGAACATTACAGAGTAAATATGAATTGTAGCATTCAAGTGTACAATGATAGAGACCATTCAGAAGGCTAAAATATTTTGTGCAGTTCTCAACATTAATCACCCAGTAGAAATCTGACAGCTATCTGACAATCCTCCAGGTCCACAAAGGAAATGAAAACATTCTAGTAAATGTGCTACCCAGATAAACAAATAAATTAAGCGAGCAACTTGTTTACAATGTCATAACATTCAGTTTTTTTTTGTCAATTTAGGTAACAGGAAATAATTTCAGAAAACAGTTAAGTTTGACACTATTTCACAGGAAAACAAAGTGGAAATTCTGCATGGGAACACTAAGAAACTGTGTTGTACAAATACTTCTTTCATTTCATTAGTTGTGCCAATTCCTTTCAATTTAGGAAGAACGGATATAAGACAAGGACCCAATATGTGACTCAACAAAGGACTTCAAGTAATCCAACCTTCAGAAACTTGACCACTACTTCCCTTCCCAAAATCTTACAATGTCATTCATCATTTTACTGAAATTTCCACCACACAAAAGAATTGTCTGAAAGTTACATTAATTTGTAGTCTGAGAGTTTATGTCTAACTGAAGTACATAAAATGAAAATGACAACATCATTTGACGAATGGATCTTAAGATTTTAATGCATGCATCCCCATGTGGAATTTGCTTACCTTAGACCTGAGAATGTAGGCATGAGATAACTGTCTCCCTTTGAGAATTGTGACTTTTTTTTTTCAAATCCAGGATGTTTGGTAAAATTGTCCATCTTTGGAGCTTTCTGTTGCTTTCCCAGTAAAAATAATTTTGTTTGTTTGGGCACTAATTCTCAGAACTAAGTGGAGTTGAGAAGGAAAAGTTCCAGCTACAAGGATCAGATCTATACACCTCGATCACATTAAAGAGTCAGGAGAACGGCCCAGCTAAAGCGTTGGATTGCTGTACTTGCCAAGTAATCTATTTGCCTCCAATCTCCAACTGCCAAATTTAAGTTCCACAGAAAACAATCACTATCATTTTACTTCTTGGATGCTACATTTAAAAGAAAGACCTACATAATGTAAAATTCTCAGAATGCCTTTATTTTTACAGCCTACATGTATGGAAGGAATAAGTGACCACCAAGGAGTCTTGGAGAATGAGGTGGACAGTGCAGGAGTTCCCTTAGTCGATCTTGCTTGCAAAATGGTTTTCCATTTTGAAAACTGATGCTGCAGTCAGAACCAAGGCTGTGGCACTGTGGGTGACTTGGTGATACAGTTGGCGAGAAAGAAGAATAACAATTACTCTAGACGCAATAATCAGGGATCTGACTCAATAATAAACATGACTCTCAGGATGGTAAATTGCCTTCCCAGTGCTGGGGTCAAGGATGTCACAGAATGGCTGCAAGACATCATTCTGAGGAGTGAGAACAGTCAGAGACCGTGGTTCACATTGGTGCTGATGACTGAGGCAGAGGAAGGATGCAATCCTGAAAGCCGATTTGAAAGGGTCAGGGAAGAAATTAAAAAGCAGCACCTCAGGAATAGTAATCTCAGAATTAGTCCTAATGCCACATGGCAATGAGCATAGAAGTAGGTGCATTGTTAAATTGTACGTGTGGCTGGAAAATTGGCACAGAAGGGATAGCATCAGATCGCTGAGGAACTCAGACTGTGTCTAGAGGAGGTGGGTTCTGTCGGAGCTGATGGGTTATAGTTAGCCAGGTCTAACTAAGAATTACATTCTCACAGTTACAAATTGCACACACCAGGTTATGGTCCAACAGGTTTAATTGGAAGCACTAGCTTTCGGAGCGCTGCTCCTTCATCAGGTGGTTGTGGAGTACAAGATTGTAAGACACAGAATTTACAGCAAAAGTTCACAGTGTGATGAACTGAAATTATATATTGAAAAATACCTTGATTGTTT
This sequence comes from Chiloscyllium punctatum, assembly GCF_047496795.1. NCBI lineage: Eukaryota > Metazoa > Chordata > Chondrichthyes > Orectolobiformes > Hemiscylliidae > Chiloscyllium > Chiloscyllium punctatum. Next base: position 52,138,652 of record NC_092777.1, read on the forward strand.
GTTAAGTCTCTCATCTTTTAGAATGACAATGTTAGTTTCACTTCTTTCATATGTAAATTACAAAACATTTTTTTAAAAGTTACATTCTCAAGTGAACGTAAGCAATTGGTGTCAGCTCAGGTAATGTATTCAATGCATTATCTGGGCTGAAAGAAATTATTAAAATTCACTTGAGAATGTAACTTTTACAAAATGTTTTGCAATTTACACATGAAAGAAGTGAAACTAACATTGTCATTCTAACAGATGAGAGACTTAACAAACAATTAAGGTATTTTTCAATATATAATTTCAGTTCATCACACTGTGAACTTTTGCTATAAATTCTGTGTCTTACAATCTTGTACTCCACAACCACCTGAAGAAGGAGCAGCACTCCGAAAGCTAGTGTTTCCAATTAAACCTGTTGGACTATAACCTGGTGTTGTGTGACTTTTAACTTTGTACACCCCAGTCCAACATTGGCATCTCCAAATCACGCCTACCTTCTCACAGGTTGATTATAGTTCGGATTACTGGAGAGGGCACGTGAATGAGAACCTAAGGCATAGCTCAAATTAGAAGGAGGTATAGCTGGTAACAGGATGCAAAAGAAAAATGGCAAGTCAATTTAGAAAGCCGGCAAAATGGACTTGAGCATCAATTAAAGCTTTGAATGTGGAATAATGTCAAAAGGACGAAGTTAAGGGTACTCTCTCACAGTATTTGGAACAAAACTGATGATGAAGGGCACAAATAGAGGCAAACAGGTTTGATATAGTTGCCACGCAGAAATGTGGCTGCAGGATGGCTATGACTGGGAACTGAACATTCACGGACATTCGCCATTTAGACAGAAAGGAAATGGAGACGATATCGCACTGATAATAAGGGATGGAATCAGTTTGTTCAACGGGGCAAGATTTCAATCAGAAGGAAAAAGACCTGTGGAATCTGTTTGAGTGGTGCTAAGAAACAACAAAGACAGAAAACTTGCTTATCGACCATCACAAAATAGCGATGGCATTCAGCATGGTATTAATCAAGTGATTAGAGAAGCATGGGTGACTTCAATCTGCATACAAATTGGATAAACCTCGTGAGCCTTATTAGCACGACAGAGGATGAGTTTCTGGAGTGTGTAAGGGATAGTTTTCGAGCACAGTATGTTGAGGAATAGACCAGAGAACAGCTATTTGAGATTTAGTATTATACACTGAGAAAGTTAAAAAGCACACACCACCAGGTTACAGTCCAACAGGTTTAATTAGAAGCTTTCAGAGTGTCACTCATTCATCAGGTGGTTGTGAGAAAGGGCCAATTAATGATTAAGTGAAAGAACCTTTAAGGATGAGCGGGATAATATGAGAGAATTTTATATTATTTTTGAAAATTAATTAGCTCAGCTTAAAGTCAGGTTGTTATATTTTAGTAAAGAAAATTATGAAGATATGAGGGCTAATTGGCTGAAGCGGATTTAGATTTTTAGATTCAGATTTTAGATTTTTATTGCCATGTATACTCAAGTACAGGAGTACAGGACTACGGGAGTACAGTGAAATGTGTATACTGTCACCACACATGGCAGCATCTTAGGTACCAAGGTACCTAGATACAAAACAACCTTAGGTACAAAGTAGTAAGAGAAACAAGAGTTAAAAAGTTAAACATTGCTTCAGAAAATAGTAGAAGAATAAAGAAATAGGTAATAGTTTACATTAAAATCTTTTGTAGTTTAAAATAGGAACATAAAGGAATGTTATAAGTTCAAGTCCTTGATGAGTCCTCTGCTTATCTCACTCTGCTGTCTGTTCTTCATGATGCCGCCATAGATAACGTTGCTGCTGCTGAAACTGCCGCATCTCTGATCCTCACCACGAGCACCGATAGACTAGGTCAGGACCCACCACGAGCTCCGAGAGACCAGGCCAGACCCGCCATGACCCCAAGAGACCAGGCCGGGACCCCCCATGAGCCCAAGAGACCCAGCTGGGAGCCACCATGAGCCCCAAGAGACCAGTCCGGAATGCTGGTCTCTTGGGGAGCTGAAATTGGCCTGTCGCAAAGGTATTACTACAGTTGTTATGGGGAATTTCAACATGCAGGTAGACTGGGAGAATCAGGATGGTACTGGACCCCAAGAAAGGGAGTTTGTGGAGTGCCTCTGAGATGGATTCTTAGAAAAGCTTGTGATGGATGTTGTGGTTCTGTTCGCCGAGCTGGGAATTTGTGTTGCAGACGTTTCGTCCCCTGTCCAGGTGACATCCTCAGTGCTTGGGAGCCTCCTGTGAAGTGGTTCTGTGATCTTTCCTCCGGCATTTATAGTGGTTTGAATCTGCCGCTTCCGGTTGTCAGTTCCAGCTGTCCGCTGCAGTGGTCGGTATATTGGGTCCAGATCGATGTGCTTATTGATAGAATCTGTAGATAAGTGCCATGCCTCTAGGAATTCCCTGGCTGTTCTCTGTTTGGTTTGTCCTATAATAGTAGTGTTGTCCCAGTCGAATTCATGTTGCTTGTCATCTGCGTGTGTGGCTACTAAGGATGTCCTCATTCCGTTGTCTTTCCCTTAGACATCTGTTGATGAAATTGCAATTGATGAAAGACAATGGAACGAGGACATGCCACAACCCAAAGGACTAGCTGCACTACCATACATCAAGACCATTTCCGAACTGACAGCCAGACTACTGCGACCACTAGGACTCATAACAGCATACAAACCAACAGCCACTCTCAGACAACAACTCACCAGAGCGAAGGACCCGATACCCAACATGAGCAAAACCAATGTAGTGTACAAAACCCCATGCAAGGACTGCACAAAACACTACGTAGGACAAACAGGAAGACAGCTAATGATCCGTATCCATGAACACCAACTAGCCACGAAACGACATGACCAGCTATCCTTAGTAGCCACACAGGCAGATGACAAGCAACATGAATTCGACTGGGACAACATTACCATTATAGGACAAACCAAACAGAGAACAGCCAGGGATTTCTTAGAGGCATGGCACTCATCCACAGATTCAATCAATAAGCACATTGACCTGGACCCAATATACCAACCACTGCAAAGGACAGCTGGAACTAACAACCGGAAGCGGCAGATTCCAACCACCTATAAATGCCGGAGGAAAGATCACAGAAGTGCTTCACAGGAGGCTCCCAAGCACTGAGGATGTCACTTAGACAGGGGACGAAATGTCTGCAATACAAATTCCCAGCTCAGCGAACAGAGCCACAACAACGAGCACCCGAGCTACAAATCTTCTCACAAACTTTGAGCTTGTGATGGAGCTTACCAGGGAGAAAGCAATTCTGGATCTGGTGTTGTGCAACAAACTGGAGTTGATCAGGGACCTCGAATTAAAGGAGCCATTAGGAGGTAGTGACCACAATACAATAACCTTTAATCTGCAGTTGGAAAGGGAGAGGGTAGAATCGGAAGTGACAATATTTCAGATGAATAAGGGGAACTATGGAGCTATGAGGAAGGAGCTGGCCAAAGTTCAATGGTGCAATACCCTAGCAGGGATGGCAGTGGAACAACAATGGCAGGTATTTCTGGGTATAATGCAGAAGTTGCAGGATCAGTTCATTCCAAAAAGGAAGAAAGATCCTAAGGGGAGGCAGAGGTGGCCGTGGCTGATGAGGGAAGTTAAGGACCATATAAAGGCAAAAGGGAAAAAGTATAACATAGCAAAGATGAGTGGGAAATCGGAGGACTGGGAAGTTTTTAAAGAACAACAGAGGATAACTAAAAAGGAAAAAAGCAAAGAAAAAATAAGCTATGAAGGTAAATTGGCCAAAAATATAAAGGAGGATAGTAAAAGCTTTTTTGGGTATGTGAAACAAAAAAAAATGGTTAATACTAAAATTGGGCCCTTGAAGACAGAAACGGGTGAATTTATTACGGGGAACAAAGAAATGGCAGAAGAGTTGAATTGATACTTTAGATCTGTCTTCCCTGGGGAAGACACAAGCAATCTCCCAGAGGTAATAGTGGCTGAAGGACCTGAACTGAAGGGAATATATATTAGGCAGGAAATGGTGTTGGAGAGACTGTTAGGTCTGAAGACTGCTAAGTCCCTGGGACCTGATAATCTGCATCCCAGGGTACTGAAGGAGGTGGCTCTAGAAATCGTGGATGCATTGGTGATCATTTTCCAATCTTCTATAGATTCAGGATCAATTCCTATGGATTGGAGGGTGGCTAATGTTGTCCCACTTTTTAAGAAAGTAGGGAGAGAGAAAACAGACAATTATAGACCATTTAGTCTGACTCAGTGGTGGGAAAAGTGCTGGAGTCAATTATAAAGGACGAAATTACGACATATCTGGATAGCAGTAACAGGATAGGTCAGAGTCAGCACGGATTTATGAAGGGGAAATCATGTTTGACTAATCTTCTGGAATTTTTTGAGGATGTAACTCTGAAGACGAACAAGGGAGGTCCAGTGGATGTAGTATACCTGGACTTTCAGAAAGCCTTTGATAGCGTTCCATACAGGAGGTTAGTGAGTAAACTTAGGGCACATGGTATTAGGGCAAAATACTGACATTGATTGAAAATTGGTTGGCTGACAGGAAACAAAGAGGTGTGATAAACGGCTCCCTTTTGGAATTGCAGGGTGTGCCGCAGGGATCAGTGCTGGGACCGCAGCATTTTACAATGTACATTAATAATATAGATGAAGGTGTTAAAAGTAATATTAGCAAGTTTGCTGATGACACAAAGCTGGGTGGCAGGGTGAAATGTGAGGAGGATGTTAGGAGAATACAGGGTGACCTGGACAGGCTAGGTGAGTGGACAGATGCATGGCAGATGCAGTTTAATGTGTATAAATGTGTGGTTATCCACTTTGATGGCAAGAACAGGAAGGCAGATTACTACCTAAATGGAGTCAAGTTAGGTAAAGGGGCAGTACAACGAGATCTAGGTGTTCTTGTACATCAGTCAATGAAAGCAAGCATGCAGGTACAGCAGGCAGTGAAGAAAGCTAATAGCATGCTTCATAACAAGAGGAATTGAGTATAGAAGCAAAGAAATTCTTCTGCAGCTTTACAGGCCCCTGGTGAGACCACACCTGGAATATTGTGCGCAGTTTTGGTGTGCAAATTTGAGGAAAGACATTCTGGCTATTGAGGGAGTGCAGCGTAAGTTCACGAGGTCAATTCCCGGAATGGCGGGACTATCTTACGCTGAAAGATTGGAGCGACTGGGCTCGTATACCCTTGAGTTTAGAAGGCTGAGAAGGGATCTGATTGAGACGTATAAGATTATTAAAGAATTGGACACTCTGGTGGCAGGAAGCATGTTTCTGCTGATGGGTGAGTCCCGAACCAGAGAACACAGTTTAAAAAAAAGGGCTAGGCCATTTAGAACAGAGATGAGGAGAAACTTCTTCACCCAGAGAGTGGTGGGTGTATGGAATGCTCTGCCCCAGAAGGCTGTGGAGGCCAAGTCTCTGGATACTTTCAAGAAAGAGATGGATAGAGCTCTTAAGGATAGTGGAATCAAGGGTTATGGGGATAAGGCAAGAACAGGATACTGACTGAGGATGATCAGCCATGATCATAATGAATGGTGGTGCTGGCTTGAAGGGTAGAATGGCCTACTCTTGCATCTATTGTCTATTGACCAACCATGAGCCCTGAGAGACCAGGCTGGGACCCACCATAAGTCCCGAGAGGCCAGGCCGAGACCCACCATGAGCCCTGAGAGACCAAGCCAGGACCCACCAAGAGCCCCAAGAGACCAGGCCGGGACCCACCATGAGCCCTAAGAAACCAGGATGGGACCCACCACGAATGCCGAGAGACCAGGCTGGGACCGATCACAATCCCCAAGAGACCAGGCTGGGACATACCATGAGCCCCAAGAGACCAGGCCGGGACCAACCATGAGCCCCGAGAGACCAGGCCGGGACCTACCATGAGCCCTGAGAGACCAGGCCAGGATGAAGCATGAGCCCCGAGAGATCAGGCCAGGACCAACCATGAGCCCTGAGACACCAGGACGGGACCCACCATGAGCCCTGAGACACCAGGACGGGACCCACCATGAGCACTGAGTGACCAGGCCGGGACCCATCACGAGCCCCGAGAGACCAGGTCAGGACCCACAATGAGCCACGTGAGACCAGGCTGGGACCACCATGAGCCCCGAGAGACAAGGTCAGGACCCACCACGAGCCCCGTGAGACCAGGTCAGGAATTCTAACGAGCCCCGAGAGACCAGGAGACATATCACTGAGAGGCCAGGCCGAGACCCACCATGAGCCCTGAGAGACCAGGCTGGGACCCACCATGAGCCCTGAGAGACCAGGCTGGGACCCACCATTAGCCACCGAGACACCAGGCCGTGACCCTCCATGAGCCCCGAGAGATCAGGCTGAGAACTGTCAAGAGACCAAAGGCGGAAAGGAAGAGGAGAAAGGAAGGAAAGAGAAGGAGCGGAGGATCTCCAGTTGGAGTATCCTACTCTGCCGCAATCTTGACTGGATTGGGACAACACATTAAAAAATGTGATGGTAAATAGGCAATGGATAATATGTAAATAATTAGTACATTGTTTACAGCAATTATACATTTTGCTAATGCACAAAAATCCAAAAAGTGTCAGTCAACTGAGGCTAACCAAAGAAAGAGAATGAGGAATCGAAGGACATGGGTATCAATAACAAGCTCGTTTGAGAGACATGAAAAGGGCTTTATTATTAATTATTGCCTATTGAATATGTTGTACTTGCTGAGGTCACTGATATCCTTTGTGAGATTTATCATGAACCATGGAGACTTTAACTCAAAACTGGTTTCCAGCAAGAAACTGGGGGGCGGGGGGGGCAGAAGATAATAGTAAAGAGAGAAGGAAGTGATTTGCTGACTTGCTATCTTCTGTCCTTTTGCATCACACAATGTCAATGTCATTATTGTAAGATCAATGACATAACATTTCAGTTGTTTTATAACCAAAAATGGCATGTCATATTGGAAAATTAACTGAAATTTGCCATTTGTAATTTTAAACTATATGTGTCAATGCAAACTTCAACTTCATTAGTGTTGTGCAATTTATAACTCGCTCTGAATTGTCAACTGATTTTCAACACAAAATCTCAACCTTATTTTGATTTTTAATATACTGTACCAAAGTCAATTAGCAAATTGATTTTCTTAGATCAAAATCTGCTTGAAGCTAACTGGCAGACGATATCATTTGAGTTTACGTAGTGATATATCTATCAAGCAATTAGTAGTACTCATTTTTAGATATGAAAGCATATGTTTTCTTGACACTGAATTTGATTACTGCTTCTACCCACAAGTTCCCCTCCAAGTGACATACTTTCCAGACTTTAAACTGTATCACTGTTGCGTCACTGTCACTGGTTCAAAATCCTTTCAGTATAGCATTGTGATAGTTCCTTCATCCCAAAGACTGCATTGTTCAATAAGGTAGTTCACTATAACCTTCTGCAAGGTAATTAATAATGGCTCAGGCAGCAGTGTCCATATTCTATAAATGGAAAAGAATGATATTCAGACATTACACAAAGCTATGATCAATTCATGCTATCCTCACCATGGATATTGGTTCTCGATCCCTCAATGTTTCTAATTTAAAATTCACTTCACCCTGGTTAACATCCTTCACAGTCAAATTCCTCCCTATCTGTTACCACTCACAGCTCGAAAATTCCTCCCCAGTTCCCTTCATTCTTCTCTTGCACTCCCATTCATTTTGGACACCAGTAGCAGCCAAAGGCCCCCAAATTCTAAATTCCATCAACAAACATTCCACAAAATGGCAATTTTCGTTATCTTAATCGTATTAGCTGCCATATTTGCTTCTTTTAGGTCTCATTAATATATCTGCATTAAAGTAACAATCATAATTGATATTAAAAATCTATAATGGAGCTTATACCGTTAGAAGTGCATTGTGTAATATTGGGCCTGGAGTCTCATGACTCCCTTTGCTATGCAGATTGCAGGAACTAAGAGCACAACATCCTGATACTGCAATTAGTATTCAAAAAGGAAATCTTCACATAACAATTAGGTTGAATGACCTTTTCAACAAATTTAATTAAGAATTCTCATAAGAAGCTATAGTAAACACAAGTTTTCCTAATTTTACTCAAACTGGGCCGTCAACACTCAGCAAAAGCTTTCTGCAAGAAAATATTGACAATTTTCCTGAACATAACAATTTCAAAACTTGTCCAGTTTCATGATTATAGATAAGTATTTTTATTGACATGTTGCCTTAATTCAACAAGTGTTAATAATTCATATCACGTTGAATTGATGACTTGGAGACGTTATTTGCTCTTGGAAAGTTGGCTGACAGAAATCCACAATAAAGAAAACTATGTTTCAGACTACCTCGGAGTAAATGATTATGTTTTGGGTTTACCTTAAATTTAACTTAAATAACAAACTTACACATAGTTTATGCCTCTTTGCCAGGCTTTCTGTTTCCCTGCCACATAGAAATAGGAAATTCCTCATAGAAATTCACCCCATATATTCCATCCCATATGTTAAGTCAAATACAGGGTCAGTGGGCACTGTCATCATCTGGCGTAATACTGAATCATAAAGATCGCTTTTCAGTATTGTGTGCTAATTTAGTTGATCTTAAACAAGACACCATTTAAGGTGCCCCATTAGTCTAAGTGCCCAAACTAAAAGGGCGGGGAACTGGGGGGAAGTGAGTCAAGGCATTGAGTGAGGACAAATGCAAACAAGGCTGTACTGACCTCCCTTAGGAACAAGGAACCTGCTAAACACTCACTGTCTGACATCACGCTTGGAGAATGGCAGCTTGGGTGAGGTTCTGGAGGTCAGCCATGATCCCAGCAGGAGTTAGTACTTCTGATAGCTGAGGAGGGAGAAAAATGTGTGCAAACTATCTCGATTAATATCTGGATTGGAATCAGAAATAGCCGGTTATCATTGGGGGGCCAATTTGATTTTCATAAAGTTGTGGACAATCCAACCATCGATCTTATTTTGTGGCTTATGGGAGAAACAACATTGGTTTTATGTGCTTTTAGATTTAAACACATCAAGGGGGTATGGGGAGAAAGTGTGAATATGGCATTGAGATAGAGGATCGGTCGTGATCATATTGAATGGAGGAGCAGGCTCGAAGGGCCAAATGGCCTACTCCTGCTCCTAGTTTCTGTATTTACCACGTATTCAGGGAAGTCCAAAGTTCTGCATAACTGGTCTTTGGTTATTCTTTTATTATAGTTATGCAGGTATCATGACAGCAAGCTTATACACAGCGAGCTTCTATAAACAGCAAATACAATCATTGGAAGTCACTTGTCTGAAACACATCGTATCTAGGTATTTGTAGTTCCCATGTGTTGGGGAAGACAGAAGCCCAAACCTTTCCTTGAGAAACATTTGTCAACAGCTCCCCCTACACTCACAATCTGGAATTTACCTCAGTGTCCGAACACGGTTCTAGCAAACAATTTAATTATTTTTGGACAAAGAATGACACATATAGGAATCATTTAGGAGTGCAGAGTACTTAGTTTGCAGGATTAATGATCAAGAGACATGAGGCTGGATTTAACAGCGGCAGACGAGTGTCACTCCTGCTTCTTTGTAAAACAGTCTATAACAACATTAGCTCATCAATCTGACAGTTGTGATGCCAGTTTCTGATAGTACAGAAAATGAGCTGACCCAAAATCTCGAGTACACCCACCTTCACTAAACAATCGACTAAATGGCAATTAAACTGGTTTACGAGCCAGTTGTCTGGAATTTTACGACATCCACTCCATTTTATTGTGCTGTGCAGGCCAACGTGAGGGAATGATTTCCAGCAATGCTTGGTTGCCGGATGGGTGGTTGAGAAAGTCTACAGTGAGGTTAAGTCAGAGCATGTGGACGAAGCAGTTGCTGAAGGTGAAAGTATTAAGCTGGGAATTTGTCTCGACTTTGTTGTGAGATAAATGGGGTGAAAGAAGCAGAAAGAGAAGAGTAAACAACCAGGAGGATTAGAGGCTGGGGTGTACTTGAGAGTGAAAGTACCAACTAAAGATACAGTGACCACTGTCCCCATGGGGTCAGTAATCTCTGGGGAAGGTTGTTCAGGTGAGGTGGAAATTAGGAAAAGGAGGCCAGGGACAGTTGCAGACCAGGCATATGAGCAAGTGAGTGCTGCGCAAGGAACAGAAACTCAAAGTGACCGAGAGCAGTCAGACCTTTAAGAGAGAACATCCTAACCTGTGTGAAGAGTATTAAAGAAGAAGATGATCTACCTGAAGGTTTCTAGTGTCAGCACAGACTACGTCTCTCCAGAGCAATGACACATAGCCTGACATCATCAGGTCTGATTCCTGAAGGTAAGACATCACAAACTGCATCACTTCACTTTTGAGACACTCTGAGCCACATACGTTACATACCAGAAGTGGGGGGGGGGGGGGGGGGGGGACACAGGGAATGGGGCTATCCCCAACAGAAGGGAGTTAAGAGGTCCCATGCAGTGGTGAAAGTTCCTCTTCATTGACCATCCTGATGTCCAGTTGGTCTTCCATGCTTTCCAGCATAGACCTCGTGGTGACAGGAGGCACCTTATTGCTCAGTGAAGAAGGCAATTTGGAAAACACAAACACAAATCTCTGAGTAGTCTCATTCGACTTGAAACTGTAATTCTGATTCTTAATGTGTAGATGCTTCCAGACCTGTTTGATTCAGCCTTCTAACCAAGCACTACATATTTGCCTATTCCATGCATAAGACCGTCCAATCATGCACATAACAGAGAAAATGTTTGACTCTCACTCAGGCAAAAGTAAGAAATTCATTCAGTCTCTTAACATATTGACCTCTAGACCACCCCATGGCAAGAGCCCTGCTTTGTCACCTCCTTCAGACATGAATTGGCTGAGTGAGGTGGACTCTCTTACCTTTTGTGCTCATTAGAACCTCCTGCCGTTCAGTGACAGCCTGGGGGAGGAATCACAAATCATCAAATCATTGGCCAGTCTTACCTTTTCTTTTATTCTTTCATGGGATAAGAGCTTTGTCAGTGGCAAGGCCAGCATTTGCTGCCTAATTACTGTTTGCTAGGGCCCTGTCAGATGGCAATTAAACAACAAATGAATGCAGTGGGTTTGGAGTCACATGTTGGTCAGACAGAATAAGGATGGCAGATTCTCTTCCCTAAAGGATATTAGTGAGCCAGATGGGTTTTACGATCATTGATAATTTCATGGCTGCCATTACTAAGATAAGCTTTCAATTCCAATTTACAATTGAAACATAAATTCTACCAGCTACCATGGTTGGATTTCAACCCATGTCTCCAGGGCTGTATACTGGGCCTCTGAATGAGTGGCCAGTGATATCACCACCTGCACCACCGTTTTCCCAGTGTCCATGCATCTCCTAGCAACTGCAATAAGATCAAATAGTTCACTCCCTTCAGCAGTGAGGGTGCCTCGAATGGCAAGATAAAAATTCTAGTTTTTATGGAATTTTCTTCCTTGGCAGAAGACACAGCTGTCAGGGCCAGATGATAGCTCCAGCTGCTCTGCTTAGCTGCTTTACCACTCTCAGCACTCAGTACCACTTCCCCTCATTTCTTTGCCCTAGTCTGCCTGCCTGGCACTACCAACAAACCAGCACAACACCCAGGACAGCAGCGCTTGAAACCGAATGCTGGAACGTGCCTCCAGCTCTTGGACTTGTCACCTCTGCCACAGAAATACGCGTCCATGGGTCCACTATTTGCCATGTGGCCCAAAAGGGCCACATTGACCGGCAATCCTGGCCATCAGCTGCCAATTTCTGGTGGTGGGAACACTGATGATTGTTGCAGTCATGACAGGTACCATCCTCCCATCTCCCTGAAGCATTAAGACCAGCCCATGACTTTCAAACATGTCAATGGCAGTGAGGGAATTTAATTCCAGTTAACGAAGAACTTTTTTTAAAAAAATGCTTGTATTAGTAATGGTGACCATGTAACTGCTAGATTAGGGAAAAAACCTCACTAAGATCCTAAAGGGAAGGAAATCCATTTTCCTTATACAGTCTGGCCTTCATGTGATTCCAAGCCTCCTGCCGTGGGTTCCTCTGAACTGCCCCTTGAAGTTAGTCCAGCAAATCATTCTATTGCATTCCAGCTTACTAGCACCTTCTAGTAATTGAAGATGGGAAATTTATACAGGCCTTGCCATTGAAGTCCATTTCCCAAGCATGCAGTTGAAAAAAAAAATCCAAAACACGGCTCAGGTAAAATCCTTCAGAGTGTTTTTAAAATTCACTTTTCATTGTGGCATGAATTAATATCCGAGATAGCAAGTCATGAAGGAGGCATTAGAACAAAAGCCATCTTTAAGGAACCTTTGAATGGAGAAGGAATAGGAATGTTTTATTTATTCTTCTTGATAGACGACTGAGCATTGTTCCGTGTATTACCAAGCCTCTTGCATAAGGTCATCTGTGATACCTATTGCACCTAATGTTTATCTTGGCATTAGGAACAAGAAGAGGATTGCAATGGCTCAAACTGTTCTATTTTGTAAATTATATTGCTTTGTAATGAAATTGAAAATTATTTAAACTTATCCCCAGTTGATTTTAAACCCTTTCATTGAAAATTACAGGATTGTGAGGAAAATGAGAACAACCATGCACAAAATATTCTCTCAGCATAGGAATAAGCCACTCAGTCAGTGGACAGAATTGCAACCACTCTCCCCATCCCAATACTCTCTAATCCCCTGCGCACACCCTGTGCTGTGGGACAAGTGCGATGTTAAAATGTTAAAAGTCTCAAATCCTCTCTCAACGTGCCTCACCCCCGCCCACTTCTAGTTTCGCTGGAGGTTGAACTGATGCCAGGAAACCAAACCAAGAGGCAGGTCCCTCAATTAATTGATTGTTTTTGTCTGTCTTTGTTTGTCTGTCTATATTTGTCTTTGTGATTTTATACTGGCCAACTGGACTTTTCTGGCCTTAGAAACTAAAGGGAGATGAGAGTTGATGTATGAAGCAGATTTGTGCTTTTCCAGCACTGCTTATGGACCCAGAGCAGTACCTGTGCTTCCCTCTGTCACAAATCCCAACAAACCTGTTAAGCTCCCAACAATCAGACTTTCTTGTGATCAACCATGTACTTCCCATTGCCATCACCCTCTCTCCCCCCCTGTGATCACCCACAACTCTACAATTACTGACACCCCAGCACAAACACATATCTTCTTCTGTCACCTATCTCTCCCTCGATTTCCTCACAATCACTGCTTGACCCTCAAAAACATGCTGCAGTCAAACCCCCACTTGTGTGGTCTTTATCCTGAAAAGTATCAAATTGCCTGCATGTGAGCATGTGGCTTCTTCCGCAGTGCTCTCTGCACTTTGGAGAGCTAAGCTATTAACCAGACAATGGATTAGAGTGGTGCTGGAAAAGCACAGCAGGTCAGGCAGCATCCAAGGAGCAGGAAAATCGACGTTTCAGGCAAAAGACCTTCATCAGGAATAGAGGCTTTTCCCCGAAACGTCGATTTTCCTGTTCCTTGGATGCTGCCTGACCTGCTGTCCGTTTCCAGTACCACTCTAACCCAGACTCTGGTTTCCAGCATCTGCAGTCCTCGTTTTTACCTATTAACCAGGCTAGCCTCAGGGCCTGGAAACCATGAAAGAGAAATGCAGAAGTCATGGAGCTGGCACTCCATGGCAATTAATCCAAACTTCCAACCAGATCCTGCTCCCGACTTGGAGATCTCTTGAAAGCCCAGTAACAGGCCATTAAGTCTGCAATATTATTTTTCCAGTTTAAAAGCATTCGTCCGAATTCAGAAACTGGCGAAGCAAGAGAACATATAGAAACTCAATTAAAACCATTGATACAACATGCCATCACTCACCTTTGTTCTCTGACCTCCATTCCAATTGTGACCTTGACCTCATTGGTCCTGCCCTTACCTACCACCTTCCACCTCCACACCCCCACAACCACTGCCACTCTCTCTCATGCTCACTGTTCCGCTTCCTGCAAATTACTTCCAGTCTTCTGAATGATCTTTGACATTATCTCAGCTATTTTCTGGAGACAGTGGTTCAGTTAATCAGCTTGCATCTTGCTGGCAAAGGACATCAGACCCGGTGATAGATCCTTTAGCACACTGCATAAACAGGTTAGAAGATAATGCAAAAAAAAAACTGGCTTCAATAAATGCTGAAAGAATTTGGCTGTATTTAAACAGAATATTTGGTAAATTTCCATTGGAAAGTAAAAGTGATGCAATAGCACTCAATGATCTGAAGTTCTCTTTATAACAAGAATTACCACGATGTTTTGTCTTGTCTCGATGTGAGTAAAACACAATATGTTGTGTGTGCCAGTCATAAATGTGAAACCACTTCTCTGCTGTAATCTGGGCTGGCTGTGCCTACTCTAGTCTAACTTGCGCCAGATTTTAAGATTAAAATGTAGTCGCAACGCACAGTAATAATAGCAGTGAGGGATGGGTTGAGTCAATCAACCACAAAACAGCTTGATTCCAGTCAAGTCAATTGCGAAAAGCTTGGTTATTATGTATATGCTTTTGCCGTGAATGGAAGAAGGTTGTAGGAGCTGTTACCATTTAACAGGTGTCCTCATAAAAGCTATATGTAATGCAATATGCATCACTAAAGACATCACAGTTTGCCGCTGGTTTAAATTAAATATCGTTTTGCTTTCCTGCTTGACCTTTTTACTCATAGACAATAAAAATTTGCTTTGAAAAATAAAACTGAATGCATGTTTGTTTGGAAATGTTCCAATACAAGCTTGTTATTTTTGGTAGCTATTTAACAACATCTTGCATTTATATCGTACATTTAACATAGTCAGGCAACCCAAGGCACTTCACAGGACAAGTATCATACAAAGTTTGTCACTGAGCTACATGAGGAAGCATTGGGACAGAAGCATATTTGTAGAGGCAGATTTTAGCAGTATCTCAAATAAAGACAGAGGGGGGGTTTAGAGGCAAAAATTATAAGGGAGGAATTCCAGACCCAAGAGCTCAGGCAGCAGAAGGAGGTTAAAACGATAGGACGGGTGAGGCAATGAAGGGATTTAAAATCAAGGGTATGAAATTTCTACCACCGTTGGGTGAGACACTTGTTCACAATCAAAGGCGAAATGATTGAATGATAAATACAACTTTAGAAAGACACCAGACCCAACAGCACTGGTCATTTGTTATATCTGCTGCACAGCTTTTGTTGACTGCAAGTGTGACAATTTTTGGCCGAGATGCTTTGCTTAGTCCATTTTGTTGACAATAATCCAGTCGAAAAGTTTTAGCCTCAATGAGATCAAACACACTCAAAACATGGTAAATATGAACAAAAAGATGATTTGTAATAGCCTAGCTTTTTGTTACATAATCAGAAAAACAAACAGAAGAGCTATTGTCAAGGTGGAAGCATGCGCATGTTGTCCATAACATGTGCTGATGTGTTCATCTCCACTCTGTGTGGTCAAACTCAAGCAGTGTGGCCATAGGAACACGAAAAAAATTGCATGTGGAGGAAGTGAAATTTTAAATTGTGCCCTAATGCACTGCAAACAGATAAATATGAGCCCCCAGGGTGAGCTTTGAAAGATGATACAAGCACTATTAAGCTGTCATTTCTGGAAAGTAGGTCCATGGATATGTGGCCGCAGTCAGTCACTCTTGTTTTGCAGGGGAGTTACTGATTTAGTTTTGTGGCACAGTTAACAGCTGCTGTGAATTAGCTGAAGCCATATAAACATTGTGATGTTGCCCTGGAATAACCCAATTGAAAAGCAAACTGAGCTTAGCCATGGCACAGGCTTCATTGTGCTCGACAGTAAATCTATTTGTAGTTACGCGCACAGCCTGTCTCAGCTGGATGCAACTTCACCTCAGAAGGCATGCAGCGAATCAAAGCTGTTATGATGTGTCTCTTAATTATGCCATTCTCAACACATCCTCATGATCAAATACACCTAAATACAAAGCTTCACATTGACATTTCCAGGTGCCACCTTACAGTGTGTATAAACACATAGTGCAGTAATTTGTAGCAAAATAATTATTTCAACCAGCATGACACAAATTGAATCCCTGCTGCTTATGCAACCAGGGTAAAAAAACTGATTTCCCTTGACAACTCCTTTTGTACTTGCCTGTTGTGAGAGCATGACTTATTTAACTTTCTTCAATGTTGGTGTGCCACATGGAAGAATGCAGACATACTTCCTGTTTGCATGTTTCTGCTGCTGACACTTGACTGTTCGACAAGATGCACAACTGGAGCCCACTCAGTGTAATGCAAAGTGTTTAATGGCAGCTACCTACAGAACTACCAGCAGTTACAGCAGAGGTACAGGTAACAATTAAGGTGGGTAAAAACAATGACTGCAGATGCTGGAAACCAGATTCTGGACTAGTGGTGCTGGAAGAGCACAGGAGTTCAGGCAGCATTTGAGGAGCAATAAAATCGACGTTTCGGGCAAAAGCCCTTCATCAAGAATAAAGGCAGAGAGCCTGAAGTGTGGAGAGATAAGCTAGAGGAGGGTGGGGGTGAGGAGAAAGTAGCATAGAGTACACTAGGTGAGTGGGGGAGGGGATGAAGGTGATAGGTCGGGGGCGAGAGGAGGGTGGAGTGGATAGGTGGAAAAGAAGATAGGCAGGTCGGACAAGTCATGGGGATAGTGCTGAGCTGGAAGTTTAGAACTAGGGTGAGGTGGGGAAAGGGGAAATGAGGAAACTGTTAAAGTCCACATTGATGCCCTGGGGTTGAAGTGTTCCAAGGCGGAAGATGAGGCATTCTTCCTCCAGGCATCTGGTGATGAGGGAGCATCGGTGAAGGAGGCCCAGGACCTCCATGTCCTCGGCAGAGTGGGAGGGGGAGTTGAAATGTTGGGCCACAGGGCGGTGAGGTTGATTGGTGTGGGTGTCACGGAGATGTTCCCTAAAGCGCTCTGCTAGGAGGCGCCCAGTCTCCCCAATGTAGAGGAGACTGCATCGGGAGCAACGGATACAATAAATGATATTGGTGGATGTGCAGGTAAAACTTTGGATGTGGAAGGCTCCTTTAGGGCCTTGGATGGAGGTGAGGGAGGAGGTGTGGGCCCAGGTTTTGCAATTCCTGCGGTGGCAGGGGAAGGTGCCAGGATGGGAGGGTGAGTTGTAGGGGGCGCGTGGACCTGACCAGGTAGTCACGGAGGGAACGGTCTTTGCGGAAGGCGGAAAGGGGTGGGGAGGGAAATATATCCCTGGTGGTGGGGTCTTTTTGGAGGTGGAAGAAATGTCGGCGGATGATTTGGTTTATGCGAAGGTTGGTAGGGTGGAAGGTGAGCACCAGGGGCGTTCTGTCCTTGTTACAGTTGGAGGGGTGGGGTCTGAGGGCAGAGGTGCAGGATGTGGACGAGATGCGTTGGAGGGCATCTTTAACCACGTGGGAAGGGAAATTGCGGTCTCTAAAGAAGGAGGCCATCTGGTGTGTTCTGTGGTGGAACTGGTCCTCCTGGGAGCAGATACGGCGGAGGCAGAGGAATTGGGAATACGGGATGGCATTTTTGCAAGAGGTAGGGTGGGAAGAGAGGTAGCTGTGGGAATCGGTGGTCATTAATGGAGATGGAGAGGTCCAGGAAGGGGAGGGAGGTGTCAGAGATGGTCCAGGCAAATTTAAGGTCAGGGTAGAATGTGTTGGTGAAGTTGATGAATTGCTCAATCTCCTCGTGGGAGCACGAGGTGGCGCCAATGCTGTCATCAATGTAGCAGAGGAAGAGGTGGGGAGTGGTGCCGGTATAATTACGGAAGATCGACTGTTCTACATAGCCAACAAAGAGACAGGCATAGCTGGGGCCCATATGTGTGCCTATGGCTACCCCTTTGGTCTGGAGGAAGGGGAGGATTCGAAGGAGAAATTGTTAAGGGTGAAGACCAGTTCGGCCAAACGAATGAGAGTGTCGGTGGAAGGGTACTGTTGGGGACATCGGGAGAGGAAAAAACAATTAAGGTGAGCTAGCTATTACTATTGTATGCATAAGCATTTCTTCAAACATCTCAATTTTCATAAAAAAACACAAAAAAATGTACTTTCAATTGCACTGATGTTTTACCAAAGTGATTCATAGTACATTATTAGTAAATAAAATTATTAGTAATTAAGAATACTGTTAATTCTAGTCAGTTCCACTTTCATCAGTCTCTGTATATGCATTTCATCTAAGATCTCTGAAGCATTCAGGAATTTTAATGAGTTCCATGCAAGTTGATTTTTTTGTCAGTTTGTCTGGTACCTGTTCGTTCTTGGGGAGATGTTTCCTTAAGAGTCTCATTCCCACATTGAGTGTTTGATCAGCACAAGATACTTGTCCTTCAAAGTCAATGTTTCTGCTGGGTTAATGACTTCCAGAGTATATCAAGCTGCTGTTGCTGGTTTCTTTTCGTTCAAATGCAAGTTGCTTCTTGTTCTGTGTCCTAATATCACAGGATTTCCCTAGCAGTGTACTGGGTGGAGGTTGACACTCTGATGACAAATTAGACAAGACATTTGCTACATACTTCACAAATTCAACAATTAATTACATTGTTTTCATATCTGTTGGTCACTGCATCCCTGATACAGTCCTCAGTTTGTCAGGATCCGGGTAAAACCCTTTCATTCTCAGCACATGACCTATGGACTTGATTAGATTAGATTACTTACAGTGTGGAAACAGGCCCTTTGGCCCAACAAGTCCACACCGCCCCGCCGAAGCGCAACCCACCCATACCCCTACATCTACCCCTTACCTAACACTACGGGCAATTTAGCACGGCCAATTCACCTGACCTGCACATCTTTGGAGTGTGGGAGGAAACCCACGCAGACACGGGGAGAATGTGCAAACTCCACACAGAGAGTCGCCTGAGGTGGGAAATGAACCCGGGTCTCTGGCGCTGTGAGGCAGCAGTGCTAACCACTGTGCCACTGTGCCACCCAGGCATCGTCATTAGTTGCATCTTTTACCTCTTTGTCCACTTACCTTTCTTGTTATTCAGAGCTCTGAAAATTCAACAAATCTCATTCTCATGTGTTTGATATATTATTTCATTTAATATGATTTAATGGCTACTATAATCTAAAATGTAAGCAAGCACTTAGAGCAGAGATGGAGGTCACACAGCTATGGGAAGCCAGCCAACTATCAACAGATGTACTTCATCAATAGTTGATCATCTCATTGAATTTTCTTGCCCTGAAGAGCTGCTTTTACCTTTGATTTAATCAAATCCCCCAATGTCTTGGGTGCAAAACAGGTAAAACAGGTGGAGATCCACTCTGTCACAGATCCTGGCCCCTCTTGGGCTCTTCTGAACTTCCCACAGGTACCTCCAGTTGTCAGGAGAGAGTCTCTATCTAGATCAGTTATGATGTGGTGGTGCCGGTGTTGGACTGGGGTGGACAAAGTTAAAAATCACACAACACCAGGTTATAGTCCAACAGGTTTATTAGGAAGTACTAGCTGCTCCTTTGTCTGGTAGCTAGGTGTCTGTCAGGTCAAGGCCCACATTTTGAAGTGTTCATTGAAAGCAGTTGCTAGCCATTTTGTGCTCAACCCTCGCAGATTGAAGAATCTGAGAAGGAGTTTCTGGCACCCACCCTGTGTCGCAAAACGAGTAAATACTTCCACTTCTGGGATAGCAAGAAGGGTGAGTGAAGCTGAAGATCTCTGGTCTGCAGTTTTGCTTGGCAATACAGGCCAATGCAGCCATTATATAATGGCTTCTTTTCCCACTGTATTTTGAGCACATGCTGGCAGCACAGTGCAACTCGAAACATGGGCAGGCACATGTCCTTTCAGGGATACCATACTTTCTATATACTCTGTCTGACATGTAGGCATCTGCTCAAGACCAAAGGTTGGTATCTTCCCATGCAAGCATATCTGAAACCAGCAACACAATCTCTCCACCGTTAAACCACCGTGGACTCGATTTCCCATTCCAACCCACGTCTGCATTCCTTCTCTCAGCGTTAATTTCCCATCACTAATCCTGGTGCATCTGGCTGCTCCTTCCCACTCACTACATGCAAGTACTAATGAGGACTTGGGGTGTGGGTTCCTGACTGCATCCCAATCTCCATGCTACCCCTGCCCACAAAGTGACGGTGACAAGTTCCTGTGACAGTAATGTGTAAGCTCCAAAGATTTCCTGGTAGGAGAAGAGGGATATAGTGTTTACCTTCTCTCACTGGGAGCAACTGAATAGGCTTCATTTTTTGCCAAGGGTTCTGTTCAAAGTTCTATTGTAGTCTTCAAAGTTCTGCTGCCGTGTGAGTGCCCTCCCTTGACTGAACCGACAGCAGAACCCATGCCTCCTGAGTGTGCGAGAAGGGGCTGCCATTTGCTGAAGCTTTGCCATGAATGAATAATGATCCCTGACAAAGGATACTGCACTGGGATGATGACAGAGTTAGGGGAGAAGAGGAAATTCCCAGCCCAGGCCTGGAGAGGGTGAGAGAAGGAAAGATCCAGCTCTGTGCATCAGTCCTCCAATGTACTGTGTACCATGCAGCTGGATTTGTGCAAACGGAATGGTGGATAGTGCCAAGTAGCCAATTTTCTATTCCTGGCACAAGTCAGTAGCGTGGTATCATAAAATTCCGCACACCCAGACCATGAATTTCCTTACACTCATATCTCGGGCTGGAGTGGCATCTATTTCTAATTACTTTGAGGTTTTGGAACCAGACGACTAGCAAGCCAGAAACATAAACTTTTTGGATATTCCGTTTTCATTTGTCAGACTTTGATGCTGAAATCCCTAAAATCCCAAAGTCATTTGTAAAAATTTGTAGAAATTTCTAGCGGGATTACACGGCCAGTACATAATAACTCCGGGCGGCGACTTGCCAACCAGATGCTGACATGCTTGAATCCCAATGTTGCCTTCACTCGATCCACCTGCTACAACTGGGTTGAGTTTTAATGTGCTTGCTATATATAAAGTGTAAGGCCATGCAGAGGTGTCATTTTAAAAGGAGATCTCTCCTCTCAAACAGAAAGAGGCTTTTCAGGCAGGAAACCGAGGGTTAGTGTTGCCAGCTTTTCAATTGCTACTAGTTAGGAATGAGTAAGAGGCCTGTTTTGGAAAAGCACTGTATTCTCAGAGGTTTGAGGATTATAGAGACCATGGAGGACTCGAAAACGAGATTGAGAATTTTAACATTATGTTTATGCTGGTTCACATGATGTAGGTCAGCAAATACAAGGATGATGGGAAATGGGACATGGTGTGAGTTAGGAAAATGGTAGCAGAGGTTTTGATTAGATCAAGGTGGGGGAGATAGGATACTATCCAAAAAAATATTGAAATAGTCAGGTCAAGTAGTGACAATAATGTGGATAAGGGTTTCAGTAAATGACCTGAGTCAATGAGAGAACTGAGTAATGTTACATTGATGGTGGGCTTGATGATAGTATGGCTGAGCTCAGGAGCTCATTCTGGGGTATAAGAACAATGCCTGGATTGCAAGTCATATGACTCAGCCTCAAACCATTGTCAGAGAGAGGACTAGAGGGTCAGTGGTAAGGGAAAGGAGTTTCTGTTGGGAAAACTGCAAGACAACAGCTTCTGTCTTCCTAATGTTCAATTGGAATAATTGATGTTCATTCAGTGTTAGACATCATCCAAACAGTCTAACAATGAAAAACAAGTGGAAGCATCCAGCGAGGAGGTAGTGAGGTATTCCTGGATATTATCTGCATACATATGATACTGCAGGGTATTGTTTTATCATACTGCCAATAGGTATCCTGAAGTTGCAATAGGAAGGGGCCAAGGATGGATCCAGAGGTAATGGTGTAGGAACTTGAGTAGAAGTTACCATGTATAATTTACCTGAACAAAACTCCAACAATCCATTTGTATCTACTTTTCAACCTTGATGTCCTGTTCTGGATAGGCAAACTCTCCTCCTCACATCATATCTCAAGAAATGCTTCAGGCAGAAAATGGAGAGTAAGTCAAGCAGGGCAAAGGTTCGGGCAATGGGGAAGAGTGACTCATCCGGAACTCCAAACATTATTCATCCAAATCTTTTACGAGGGAGTCGATTGGCACAGTTTGATTTTTTTTCATGATGAGGTAATTGAAAGAAGTTTTTTTCAGAAATTGGATCTTGCTTGGCGTATGGTACATTAAATCCATTCTGTGATCCTGAATTCATGATTTAAATCAAGGAGTGTACAATTCAAATTCTGAAGGAGCTGGATCACACTCCCATTAACCTTCTTTATTTCAAGTTCAGCATTGCCCATCACCCCTTATAAATCAGACTCAGAATTGTCTATTCTTTTTTCTTCTGTGTCTTGTAATTGTGACAATCTTTGTTTAAATATAGGATGCATAACAGAATTTACAATGCAAATGTGGTCTTGCTGATCATCCACACAAAGTTGAGATAACCTATTTCAACTGAGAAGAAAATACAATAAAAGATTAGATTAGATTACTTACAGTGTGGAAACAGGCCCTTCGGCCCAACAAGTCCACACCGCCCCGCCGAAGCGCAACCCACCCATACCCCTACATTTACCCCTTACCTAACACTACAGGCAATTTAGCATGGCCAATTCACCTGACCTGTACATCTTTGGACTGTGGGAGGAAACCGGAGCACCCGGAGGAAACCCACGCAGACACGGGGAGAATGTGCAAACTCCACACAGTCAGTCGCCTGAGGCGGGAATTGAACCCGGGTCTCTGGCGCTGTGAGGGAGCAGTGCTAACCACTGTGCCACCGTGCCGCCCACAAATGTATCTTGTTACTGGAAAGTTGACGTAAAAATTGATGTTGTTTTCTTTGTATATTTGTTTGTGACAGTTTCACATTGGCAGAACACAATTCAGAACAAATGTCTTATTGTGCATTAACTTTCCAACACTTTTTCACGACCTACATCCATACTGAGTTCTGATTTAATAAGCATGGCTTTTCTGACATCTGCCTTAAAATCTATTGGCCTCTCCT
Organism: Chiloscyllium punctatum; assembly: GCF_047496795.1. NCBI lineage: Eukaryota > Metazoa > Chordata > Chondrichthyes > Orectolobiformes > Hemiscylliidae > Chiloscyllium > Chiloscyllium punctatum. The sequence continues at coordinate 52,161,668 of NC_092777.1, forward strand.
AAACCATCTGGAATTCTTCGAAAGCTCTTTATTTTCCTTGTGAATGATGCACACCCAAGGAGTTTGGTATCAACATCAAATTTACAATGACACAAACTAAAGGGTATTTTTTTTCTGCAGACTGAGGAGGATGAAAAAGTTACCCTGTGGATGATTAGAAATAAAAACAGAATAGCAGCAAAAAGCCTTCTTCAGCACTGGATTTGAAACGTTAATACTGATTTCGCTTGATAGATGTTGCCAGACCTGCTGAGTTTCTTTAGAAATTTAAGTATTTATGTGTTTTGGTTCACCAGTATCCGTAGTTCTTTGTTTTGTTTAAATGAGAGTCAGTTTAATGGAGAACCACATCTGTGTGAAGCTAGGAGGTTGAAGGGGCAAATATGCACAGATGCACTTGCAAAATGCAGCGACTTCTAAGTTGCAAATATTTCATCACCCGTTCACAATTCATGCAGAGTGAACATCTTTAGGTTTGGATGCTCTGTGAACAGATGGTAACAGTATAGCCTGCACATGAGAGCTGCACACACTCCTCCATTCAGTGCGGCAAGAAAGACAACGATGTCTGCTTCATTCAGCTTCAGCCTCAGCAAAACACAGCCTTGGAAAAGGAGTGTTTGCTGGCTCTGACCCTTTCCCACTCCAGACCCACATCACCAAGGAGAGTTATCATTGCCTTCAGTAAAATACATCATCATAATTGCAGGCTCGATAATGAAGTAACCATCTCCACCTCTCACAGCACCCTTACTAGATTCCGAATTATGGGTGGCTTTTGGCAGATGTAGATGTGTTTTTTTTTCTTAGACTGCTCCTAGGACCAGTCTGGGAAGGGCCATCGAGACAAAGTATACCACATTACCCTGGCTTGCTGCACGGAACAGAAAAAATAGAAATAGAAAAGAGAAACAAGAAAGGGGGGAATCTAGAAATTTTACGAGGAAACAAGAGAAAAAAAAGTGAATTTAAGCTTGAAATGGTTAGTTAAACGGAGATCTTAGAAGTTGAGGAATGATCTGATGGAGAAGATTCCAGTTCTAATCTCAAGTTCAAAAAGGAAAAGTTTAAATTTGAACAGGCCCTACCGAAATCTGAGGTCTCAAACAAGGAGGCATTCATCCTGTCATTTGAGAAACAAGCAAGACCAATGAAATGGTCAAAGGAGACCGGACAGTGCCCATGCAGAGCAAGTTGACCAGGTAAAGCATGGGAAATTTACGCTTCACAATTAAAGAAGGTTTCTAAAACTTATGACACAGGGGAAACAAGGTATGAGTGAGTTCATGAAGCTGTGGGGTTTGTGACAGTGAGTCCTGCTGAGAGTACAGGTGAGCTGAATTAGGTAGACAAGAGACTCAAAGGGTTTTTGCCAAACGGGAAGATAATTTCTATTTGCTTAGAATAATGTAGCTGAAGCCATGGCTGTTTTAAGGGGTCATGCTCCTGGTAATTTGGCTCTAGTGCAAGTTAGAGCTTCACCCATGATCATAGAAAACCTAAGGAATATTTAAGAGACAGTTACAAGAAAATAATGCAGGTATGTTTACATTGTGATCAGAAGAAAGTCTATACCAAAGGTTAATGCGATGCCACAAGCGCGTGGTAGAGCAGTTAAATCTTCCTTAAGGAGGAGGGTAATTCAAAGAAGTATTGGCTTGTCTTCATTAATTGAGGCTCAGAAAACAGATCCCCAGTTAATAAAGTAAGCATTGGAAAGCATAAAGAGTAAACCCTTTCGGACTGAGATGAGGAGACTTTTCTTCCCCCAGAGATTGGTGATCCTGTGGAATTCACTAACACAGGAAGTGGTTGAAGACAAAGTATTATGTGATTCTAGGGAGTTAAATATAGCTCTGGTGGCTAAGGAATCAAAGGATATAGGGAAAGCATTGGATTAGGGCATTGGGCTCGATGATCAGCTCTGATTATACTGAATGGGCTTGAGGGGTTGAATGGCCTACTCCTTCTCCTCTCTTCTCTGTTTCTGAAATAACTGCACAGAGGCCAGAACACCAACACCAAGAGCCCCTTTATTTATATGTTCCATCTCAGAGTCATTCAGGAAACTCTCTGAATCCCCTGTTTATATCTGTCAGCCATGGCTCCCTGATCAGCCTAAATTAACAACCCTGATCAAGGAACTCATAGCCAATAGGATCTGCCTGCTGTCAACCACTACAGTTTCTATGTTCCTATGTAATACATAGAGTCATAGAGATGTACAGCACGGAAACAGACCCTTCAGTCCAACTTGTCCATACCAACCAGCTATCCTAACGTAACCCAGTCCCATTTGCCAGGACCTAGCCCATATCCCTTTAAACCCCTCCAATTCATTTACCCATCCAGATGTCGTTTAAATGTTGTCATTGTATCAGCATTCAACCACTTCCTCTGGCAGCCTATTCCATACACACACCGTCTTTTGCATGAAAAGGTTCCCCGTGAGGTCCTTTTTAAATTATTCCCCTCTCATTTCGGATTCCCCCACCTTGGGGAAAGGACCTTGGTGATTCATCCTATCCAGGCCCCCTATGATTTTATAAACCTCTATAAGGTCACCCCATCAGCCTCCAACACTCCAAGGAAACAGCCCCAGCCTATTCAGCCTCTCCCTATAGCTCAAATCCTTCAATCCTGGCAACATCCTTGTAAATCTTTTCTGAACCATTTCTAGTTTCACAATATCCTTCCCATAGAAGGGAGACCAGAATTGCAAGCAATATACAAAAAGTGGCCTAATCAATGTCCTGTACAGCCTCAATATGACCTCCCAACTCATTTACTCAATGCTCTGCCCAATAAAGGAAAGCATACCAAACACCTTCATCATTATCGTATTGACCTGCAACTGTACTTTCGAGGAACAATGAAACTGCACTCCAAGGTCTCTTTGTTCAGCACACTTCCTAGGACCTTACCATTAAGTGGATAAGTCCTGCTCTGATTTGCCTTTCCAAAATGCAACACCTCACATTTATCTAAATTAAACTCTATCTGCCACTCCTTAACCCATTGGTCCATCTGATCAAAATCCTGTTGTAATCTGAGGGAACCTTCTTCTTCTACCTCCAATTTTGGTGTCATCTGCAAACTTACTAAATATACTTCTTATGTTCACATCCAAATCATTTATATAAAAGCAGTGGACCCAGCACTGGTCCTTGTGGCACACCGCTGGTCACAGGCCTCCAATTTGAAAAGCAACCCTCAAACACCACCTTCTGTCTTCTACCTTCAAGCCAGTTCTGTATTCAAATGGCTAGTTCTCCCTGTATTCCATGAGATCTAACCTTGCTCACCAGTCTACCATGAGGAACCTTGTTGAACGCCTTACTGAAGTCTACAAAATCACGTCCACCACTCAATCCTCCTTGTTACTCCTTCAAACAACTCAGTCAAGTTAGTGGGACATGATATCCCACACACAAAGCCATATTGACTATCCCTAATCAGTCCTTGCCTTTCCAAATACATGCAAACCCTGTTCTCAGGATTCCCTCCAACAACATGCCTACATTTGATGCCAGGTTCACTGGTCTGTACCTACCTGACTTTGCCTTACCACTTTTCTTAAGTAGTGGCATTACATCAATTCAAACTGAAGCTCAATCTGAAAAAGTTCCAAAGTACTATTATGTTAAGAATGGAATGCTGAAGTGGAATTGGAGATGCCACCACAGACCTGCAGATGAGAAATAGGTGATTAATCAGAGCTCATATGTCATAAGTAGATTTTGTGAGTAGCACATAAAATTCCGATGCCAGGGCATGTTGGAATAAGGAAAACCCAAGAATCAGAAAAAAGGCATTTTCCTGGTCAAAATTTCATAAGTATGAAATGCAAATCTATAAATTATACCATTTTTTTGTCAGGTAATAATGTCAATATGCTACCAAATTAGCACCTTTAATACTCACAAAATAGAGCGTCTGTGTCAGGGTTACTAGTCAGATTGCTGTTGTTACAAGAGATTATAATATTGTAGGATCGTGAGCAAGAAGGCCATGGAAGAAAGTGAAAACCAAGGTGAGAGTTTTAAAATTAAGATATTGCTGAAACAGAAATTACTATAAGTTAGTGGGCACAAACTTGACTTTAATGTCAGTATGTTGCAAAAGCACTTTTTTTTGTTACAGAGCACTGATTTATAGAAATGTGTAGAGCTGCACTAAAGCATACCAAGATTAGACTTACATTCCAGATTTATTACAGTCATAGAGTCATAGAGATGTACAGCATGGAAGCAGACCCTTCGGTCCAACCGGTCAATGCCAACCAGATATCCCAACCCAATCTAGTCCCACCTGCCAGCACCCGGCCCATATCCCTCTAAACCCTTCCTATTCATATACTCATCCAACTGCCTCTTAAATGTTGCAACTGTACCAGCCTCTGGCAGCTCATTCCATACACATACCACCCTCTGTGTGAAAATCTTTTCCCTCTCACCATAAACCTATGCCCTCTAGTTCTGGACTCCCCAATCCTAGGGAAAAGACTTTGTCTATTTACCCTATCCATGCCCCTCACAATTTTGTAAACCTCTATAAGGTCACCCCTCAGCCTCCAACATAAATTCAAATAGCAAAGGCAGTAACTGTGCAGGTTTTCTCTCTCTCTCTTTGCAATGACCTCACCAAGTGCTTCATTTGTCTGTTCTTCTCCCTTTTAAAACTGCTGTTGTTTTGACTTTTTTTCCAAAGTTCCAAAACAATGCAACAGCATATAAAACAGTAATTGCTGCTCCTGGAATTCAAGGAAATCACCTCCAACACCTAAAATACCTCAAAAAAGGAACAGCTTGTTACAGCCAGAATTTCTCCCGTCCTCCATCTTGATTACCCAGAATCCTCTTCCTTTAAAATGTCAAGTATAGTCTATCCAGTGTAATGTAACTTCCCTAATTTTCAACTGTATCCCTCAAATCTTCAAATACTCAAGCAACTAGCTCCAGCATTTTGTTTTGCCTTTTTATCATTACTTACGTTAATTGAGATATCTGTAACCCAGGGTAGTAGAGGCAGAAACCGTTATAACATTGAAGATGAATTTAGATTAGCTTCCCTGCGGTGTGGAAACAGGCCCTTCGGCCCAACCAGTCCACACCGACCCTCCGAAGAGTAACCCACTCAGTCCCATTTCCCTCTGACTAATGTAGCTAACATAATGGGCAATTTAGCATGGCCAATTACCCTGACCTGCACATCTTTGGACTGTGGGAGGAAACCAGAGCACCTGGAGGAAACCCACGCAGACACGGGGAGAATGCGCAAACTCCACACAGACAGTAGCCCGAGACTGGAATCGAACCGAGAGACAGTAGCGCTAACCACTGAGCCACCGTGCCACCCTGTTAACTAAGTTCAAATTCCATCAGGTGCTGAGATAGGGCTGAAATCCATACCCCCAAACACTAGTTTGGGTCTCTTGTCTAGAAACATTACCATTACACCTTTATCCCCCTAATATTGTGCTGTCCCAATGATGACACCATACCCCCAAATCTGCATGCAGAAAGATACAATGTTTCCTATTTTCATTTCTCATCCGTTGACCTCAGTGGCTTGCTAGGTCATTTCAGAGGGCAGTTAAGAGTCACCACATTGCTGAGAGTCTGGGGTCACATGTAGACCAGACCAGGTAAGGATGGCAAATTTCCTTTCTTAAAGGACATTAGTGAACCAGATGTTCAGAGAACCAGTTTTTGCAATAACCAACAATGATTTCATGATTGCTATTACCGGGACTGGCTGATAACTGCAGATTTAATCGCTGAATTTAAATTTCACCAGCTGCCATGGTAGAAATTGAACTGTTGTCCCGAGAGCAAGAGCCAGGTTTCTGGTTTTCTGGTCTACTGATATCAGTACAATACCACCAAGCTGAGTACATAAATGCAAAGGAAATAGAAATACATGGTGAAAGGCTGAACTGAGGCATTTGGAATGGCAGGAGACTCATGTGGAGTACATATGCCATCAGAGACGAGTTGGTCTGTTCTGTATAATCCATGTATTTTCATTTATTGAGCACCCCATTGTGAGGCAGCTTAGTGACTTTAAGAAAGGTTCCAGTTAAGGCCTCAGCAACTCAGAACTAATGTTAACTGCATGGTTTCCCCCATTCCGTTGGCAGTAACGGTGCCTCGCCCGTTTATGTCTGGTCTGGTCTGCCTTCACTGGATTACTGGAGTAAGTAATTTGTATACTGAATGCTCCACTTAAAAGACTCAAATGTCAGCAAATCATTCTGATGACTCTGTCCCCTGAAGCCTAATTTACTTTGGCATAATTGGATCACACTTAAAAAAAAACCTGAATTGTGACCTCCAATCTTGTTAAAATGAAATAAAACAAATAAATATACCGCTGTGCTTTGTCATTCAAAAAGGATTATGCTGCTCTGGTTTCATAATCTGCCATTTTATGTCATTGCTTGATAATTGAGCTTGAAACAATTTATACAATCAAACATTAATTATAATTGTACGATAAAATATGTGAGCAGCATGCTTGACATTGAGTAAATGTGAAACAGCTGATCATTGAACTCCAGTCTGTAAACGATGGCACATTGAACACACTCGTGTAAATAATTACATCTTTGGCAGGAAAACTGAAGCTTGGTGGTAGGTCCAGAAGGTTAAAGCAGAAGCTCTGAAGGTCATCATTGCTCCTTATTTCAGATTCTTATTGTTCGTTACCACTTCTTTTTAGCTTGCTGCAGGGTAGAACAGCGCTCACTTCTGGTCAGCCGAAACCACTTTGGTGGCCAAAATGGGAAAAATGTGTACATGAGCCAACAATCATGTAGATTGCTCCAATGAAAAGCAACAATGTACAGGATGACACTGAATGTTCAGGGTGTAGTGAAACTCAAACTGAGATTTTCCATTTAACAATTAATTAATTCCTGAAGATACAATTCTGGCTGAGGACTTTGACAGGTTTGTTAACGGAATGAATAAAACCCTTCCAGAGTTTTGTTACTACACACTCTAACCAGAAGTTTATTGATAGTAGAGCATGTCCAAATGTCTAAAGAGGTACAGACAGTGGGATGGGGGGGGCAACTTTGATATACATTCAATATATGATTCCCATGATTCCCAATTCAAGAGTGAACTCCCATGATTTGTAGTTTGGGGTTTGTAGCCTGTCCTCATAATGTCTTCAGCAGGAAGACAAGATAATTTACAGAGTGGGGCCTCATCCATGTGACAATTGAGTACAAATGCTCAACAATTGCTCGCAGGTCAGGGAATCAAGCAACGTCACCAGGGGCTTTGCCACAATGCAGGATTAAGAATGGAATGGAGGCAAGCTACCTGCAGGAGGCATAGAAAAATCATCAGAAGACTGACAGATTTTTTTCTCAGACCATGATCTGGCATCCACAAAGGTTAGTTAGAAAATCCAGACCTGCTGTGTCTGGAACAACGGCCAATAGGCCCTTTTGGGACCCACATCCAATTCTTCCCCCAAAATTCTATTCTGTTATTGTGATTAAGTCGAAAACTGACTCCTGTTTTGAAGGAGAGCACAAGCTACCCATTGCAATTAGAGCCCATGTTTGCTACACTTTCTTTGTGTGATTCATTGGTACATGTTCACCGTCAAGCGTGGAAATATGCTGCAACCAACCTTGTTATTTCAACTAATTGCGCACATTGATAATCAAAACAAAGATTTTAAAACATAAAAAAGGAAGCAAAATATGGACATCTTTATCTTGTATTGCATTGTTGAGACAAGAGTTGTACCAAAGTTAGATATAACAGCTGAGAATTTTCATTCTTCAGGATTTCTCTGCCAGAGTCAAACAGGACTGAGAAGCCATATAGCTTGGTTTACAATCTCCAATCCATGCTTTTCTACAAATTGACCAATCTGTGGTAGGAAGATGAACTTTCCAACCAATTAAGGATGATGGACACATTCTGAAAAATGGAGAGCTAAAAGGATGTTCTCTGAGCACTGCAGAGGCAGACACTGATCTTTCAAGTTGATTGAAGGAGATGGAAACCCAAAAATGGAGACACCTTCACCCTGGGATCAAAACAGGGAACCAGTACATGCCCAACAATCTCTAACACAACTTAAAGATACCCCAAATATTTGATGCTTAGAATGACACAGTACAGAAGAGGCCTGTTGGACTATCAAGTCTGCACCAACAAAACTACTCTAAATCTATTTTAATCCCACTTTCCAGCATTTGGCCCAGAGCCCTGAATATTATGACACATGAATGTTATGTTCATTGTGAATGTTGGAACAATCACCAGAGAAAAATGATTAAGGAAAGTGATGACATTCAATAGATTGGGTGAAGTGCAGAATATGATTGTGCTTTGATTGCACTCAATTTCTGTCACAGCCAGTGAAGCTAACCAAGCTAATTCGTCAGCCTTGGTCCAGGCTAAAGTAGCTGAGGCTATTGAGATATCCAACTGTCTATTATATTATCCACCCTGAGCTGTCCAACTTCCAATCTATTGTATTTGATGGCTGTTTTTTTCCATTGCTCCATAACCTGACCACACTAACAACCTCTGAAAACTCCCCATACCGATTATTTCCTATTTTAAGGATACTCCAAGACTTTCCTCTTCTTTCATGGCAGCATTAACTCAACAGTTGCAAAATATTATCAAAGCTCTTCCTTTTATGCCGCCTCCATGTTAACCCTCTATAATGGTGCACCCCCCAGGCTGCGTACTCAGCCCTTTACTATACCCTTTATACACTCAAAAGGAAAGAGATAGAGAGCTTAGTGGCATTGTGTAAAGACAATAATCTGTCCTTCAATGTCAGCGAAACAAAGGAGCTGGTCATTGACTTCAGAAAGCAAAGTGGAGGACATGCCCCTTTCTATGTCAATGGTGCTGAGGTGGAGATGCTCAAGAGATTCAAGTTAATTGGAGTAAATATCACCAACAATCTACCTGGCCCATCCACATCAATAGCACAATTAAGAAAACACACCAACACCTCAACTTCCTCAGAAAGCTAAGGAAATTTAGCATATCCATAATGACTCTTACCAGTTTTTATAGATATACCACAGCATGGTATGGAAACTGCTCTGCCCATATCCGCAAGAAATTACAACGAGTTGCGAACGCAGCCCAGTCCATCACGAAAACCAGCCTTCCTTCCATTGATTCCAATTATACCTTCCCCTGCCTCAGGAAAGCAGCAAGATCCCTCCAAGCCTGGTTATACTCTCTTCCAGAAGGTACAGAGGTTTGAAAACGTATACCGACAGATTTAAGAATAGCTTCTTCCCCGCTGTTATCAGACTTAAGAACAGATCCCTTATATTTTAGAGTTGATCTTTCTCTGCACCTTCTCTGTAGCTGTAACACTATAGTCTGCATTCTATTCTATTACCCTGATGTACTAATGTTAGGTATGATTTGTCTGAAAAGCACACAAAACAATACTTTTCCCTGTATCTCAGTACATGTGACAATCATAAATCAAATCAAATCAATTTACCAATGCTGTAAACTCATTTTATTTGAGTTTCAAAGCCAAATATTATTTTCTTTTTGTTTTCCAGTCATGTTATCAATCTACGTATGATTGGGTAGGATATTATCTCTCAGGGGAAAAAAAAGACACATTCTCCTGCTTTACGTAACATTTTTGCTAAAATTAGCCAGGATGGGAAAATGTAGTTTACACTCAATGGCAACAGAAGTGACATTTAAGAACTGTCTCAGAGAGTTAATAAGGAGATATTCTCCCTTGGAACATGCATAATGTCTTAGCAATTAATACTGGAATGAATTCCAGGCATTCTTACACAATTGCAGAAGATTTTCATAACCTGCGTGTGCCTGTGGTTCTCTTGAGTTATGAGCTCTGTTACGTTTATACAAGAGCTGCCATAATTAAGCATCACCATGTCACGCAATCCATGTGCACTTGTGTTTAATAAAGAGATGGAGTGCTAAAGGGCTTTGTTTTTTGAACTCACTCTACCATTTCAGATTTACTATGCCAGTTGGAGTAAGGGGAAGCTTAGCAGATGTTCCAGTATGCTGGCCAAACACGGAACAGCTTTGGCGATGGAGAAAGACCACCCGAGCTGAAGGAGGCAGTGGGGGGAATAAGGGGCCTTCATGGAGGAGAAGAGGAAGGCAAATGACTGAGGGGGAAGTAGGGATGGGACTGGGAGGGGAATGGACTAATCAGCCAAAATATGGCAATGGATTCCTCTTACCTTTTTTCCCATTTGCTAGCCAGGAAAGTGACTCCAAGTGCGAAGTGACGTGAACAGGATCTCACTCCAATGCAATGCTGTACTCCTCGGGGACACATTAAGCGTGAACCACTTTGCAGAAACAAACCACTGCAAAATAAATCACTTTTTTCTAGTTCACGCTACTACACATTTTCCCCAGTTAAAGGCTGGATTTTCAAAACTTGGCAGGAAAATAAACATGCAGTGAACTTCACAAAAGTGAAGCATATGTCAAACTGGATCTGAAGGGGTCAGTCAGACTGCACTCAAAGTCGGTCACAACCGGCAAATTACAGTATACAAATGCATGACAATACAATTTAAAATTGCATCCTAGCTATCTGCAAAAAAAAACAAACAAGTCAGTCAAAACCACCGTGCTTGAATTGACTCATGCAATTATTAGGTATGTAATTCTGACACATTTGCTCATTTCCAGTCAGAAACCAAAATGATCAATAACTGGTTGCTGTGAAGAACATTAAAATAAGGTCAATAACTTCTTTGTAGTTAACTTCCTCCTATGTTCATGCAAAAAAAAACTGCAGTCTAAAATCTGTCCCAGTTTTCAGTTGCTCTCCAGTTCTAAATCAGGAACGATAACATCTCTGGATTGATAGTTCAGGCAAAATCAATTTTTGTTGATCTTGTTAATCAAAACTGATTCCCCAAATTTCCTAGCACAAGTTGGCCTTTCCTATTAACTACCTGAAGAATTGATGTGTGCCACATTAAACAGCATGGGGGCAGCTGGTACAAAGAACCCACAATCCTTTATATTTACACTCATAACAAAAGGCATTTTTTATATTAATTCATGAAATGTGTGTGCCTCCCTCGCCTGACCAACATTCATTATTAGTCATCCTGGATTACCCTGGGAAGACGCCAATGAGTGATAATGTGAAATATAAAGTGAAGTTGATGCTAAAATGCTGGAGATAAGGAATACCTGAGACTGGAGACTTGTAAGTCTAAGGTGCAATTACTGAAAAATGCTGTGGTATTCGGTCTAGACTGTGTTGTTGTTGCACTTAAGGTAGTGCGAGACCACAAGGAGATTTTGATTTCATCCACCCACACTGAGGGTTTCTCATGAGCTAATATGACATTCCTTTGTGAAAATACCTTACTATAGAAGAGGCTGGAGGAAAAAAAGAGTGAGGCTGTCTTTAAGAAAGATACAGACCATATTAATCCCAATGAACCCCAATCTTCACCCCCTCCATGAAGAACACACAGGACAATGAGTGCTGTTCAGAATTTAATGAGAGGTTGTGCGTGATAAGAGGAAATGAGCCAGTCTCTGTACAAAAGCCAATGCTCATTCACCTGGATTCCTATGTCAGTGGTTATGAAGGTCACAACCAAACTCAACTGCCATGACATAGGTTTACTTCAGACAGCCAAAGGGTCTTTATACAATCATATGGCATGACTCATCTGGTGGCTGATATAGTTTTCTTATAAACTGAGGAATTTTTCTAATCAGATAAGGCCATAGTTTCATGGAGTTCTGGTCCAATTTCTTACCACTGCTAGTTAGCATCCTTAATTTCCTGACTGGAGAAGGATTTTTTTTTATGTTAGTTCTCAGGATATGGGCATTATGGGCAAGGTTGGTATTTATTGGTCATCTTAGCTACTGCGTAGAGAAAGGCCTTTCTTTTGGATCACTGCTGTCCTGGCGATGAACATACTGTCCTAAAGCTGTAACTTGGGAATGTCCAAGATTTGTATGCAGGAACATTGAAGGGACCATAATATATCTGTGATAGGATGGTGTATGACTTTGAGGGATATTTGGTAGTGATGATTGTGAGGTTCTTATCTAAACATGAGGCTCCTGTGACTTAGAAATAGCAAGAGACAAAACAGAATGTGAAAGATGGATAATCCACAAAAAATGGTATTAACACATATTGCTCAATACATTTCTTCTGTTTCTTATTACAACTACATTTACTGGTATTTTTTGATATGACACCTTTAAGTGAACACTATGCATAGATTGCTATTTCATATTACAAGGCTACAGTATTGTTCCCATTCACTTAGTACTCTTGACCATTTTTTGTTTTAAGTGATATTGCTGAACAAACGTCAGTAAGTGGCTGCACTGCACCTTGTGGGATTTACCAGAAATTGAGACACTGGATGTTACAGGTTAAAGCATTTCAAGTGTAGATACAGGTTTGTTTTTAATGAGTTATGGGTTTCCACATCAACTATCAAATTAGGAAGCAAATTCCAGAAATCCACCACCTCTGGATGAAAAATCTTTTTCTCATGTCCCCTCCAATCCTTCTATCAATTACTTTAATTTTGTGCTCCCGGGTAATTGGGTTAACATAACAGGTTTTCCATGGCCACTCTATCCGAATGCTTAATTATTTTATACAGCTCAATTAAATCACCTCTCAGCCTTTTCTGTTCTCAGTAAAACAACTCTAGCCTATCCAATCTTTCTTCACAGCTACAATTTCAAGTCCTTGCCACATTCTTTTAAATTCCCTCTCTACTCCTTCAACAGCAATTATGTTCACCCTGTTTACCAGAATGACACACCAGCTGCTAGCCAGAGTCTGTCTCACACAGTTCCAGCCCTGGCTTTGCACTCTATACTTTGTCCAATGTAAGAAAGCATCTCATATGTCTTTTTGACCACTTTATCTATCCATCCTGTCACCTTCAGGGAATCCATGGGCATGCACTCCAAGATTTCTCATTTCCTCTACCCTTCTAAACACTATTTATTGGGTATTCAATTGCTATGTTTGGTCTTCCCAAATGCTTAACCTCACACCTCTCTGGATTGAATTTCATTTCCAATTTTTCTGCCCACTTATCAAAACTATAGCTGTCATCTTGCAGTCAAGAAGCATCCTCTGCACGATCAACGACATGGTCATTTTTTTGGGTCATTTACAAATTTCCCAATTAAGTCTCCCACATTTGAGTCTAAATTATTAATGTATAAATCAAACAGCAAGGAACACAACACTGAATCATGTGGCACACCACTGGCGACTATTTTCCATTTCCAAATACGTGTGTTAACCCTTTGGGTCAGTCACTGAATCAATTTTATATCCAACTCATCACATTTCTTTATATCTTTTTTCTGACAGATCGGTCTTGTCAAATGCCTTGCTAAGATCCACGTAAACAATATCAACTGTACTATGTTCACCAATCTTCCTTGATACCTTCACAAAATATTCAATTAAGACAGTTAGACAGAACCTTCCTGTAAAGCTAACCCTAACTATGTTATGATCACTATCGCCAAAATGGCCACCCCTCCTACTTTATCTATCTGCCCAGCTTCTAAAATTGTGCCTGTCTGTCTTTGGGCTTACTGAGTGCTGGCTTAAAAAGTCATCTTGGATGCAGTTCAAGAGTGTTGTGCCCTCTGTGTTTTTCGCACCATTTGTATGCCACATGATATTTGGGTAGTCATCAACTATTATATCAGTTCTAAGTTGAAAATAAGGATGGAGAAGCAGGAAACAAGAGACACTATGGCCTCAGTGCTGAAAGCATGTTTCCTAACAATAGTTGCGGTAGGCTACATGGCCACACAGCTTCTGGAAGGTTCCATGCACGTAGATCTGTTGCCAATGCATTGACTTCTGTTTATGGACAACTGTGCCATGCACATACTTTGGAGATCTGCATGACAGAAGAAACATCACAAGGAGTGTTGGGGTGAAGAAATTTCAGGCTGTTCAAGAGGCCATAAATTTGGGAGTTGGAAGACATGGGACACTGAATAGAAGGATTTGAAAATAACTATGAGAATTTTAAAATTAGAGAAAAAGAAGTTATTTTGCGGAGATGGGCTTTTTTACAGAATCTGGAGCAATTGCTTCCCAACCTGTTTGCCCTCTCCACTCCTTCAATTGTGGCTCACTTCTATACCTGTATTCAACTGATCAACTATCTTGTATGAACATTGTGAACTGTGCTGTTTTAGTGATACAGTGTATGTCCTTCTATGGGTATGTGAAATCATCAGAAAACAAGCAGCTGGCAGTAAATAAATGTCTCCATTTCCATTAAACCTGAACCTTTGCAGCATCCCTTGTCCAAATCCAAAGCAATGTAATAAAATTCGCAGCTGGGGCAAGTGTTTCAATTCTGAACAGCTATTATTAACTGAACATGTGTTTTGTTGCTTAGTTTGATTCTGATTTCAGCCAACAATCATTCTGCTCCAGGGCAGGGCTCCTTTCACACCCTTGCCTTTACAAAGATTGTCACTGCAACCTGCCAGCCATTTCACACTTCAGCAGTGCAAAAATGCCAATGCGTTGTGTGTGTACAAACCACTACAGTCAGAACAACGGAACACCGATCCGGATGTAAGTTAACTCACTGAGCTGGAAGGTTTGTTTTCAGACCTTCCAACTCAGCGAGCTAATTTATAGGCTTATCATCAACCTGAGCTACAAATCTTCTCAAAAATCATGAACACAGATCTGTATTTTACTGGAGAATTACTACTGTTCAATAATGCCTTCTGCTGCTTTGTAACTAGTAGCCCTCATATCATGCTGTGATAACATGAGGAATTAAATCACGTCTTCCTACATAAAAGTTTACAAACTATTAGAATGTTCAAAGCCAACCATTGATAATGTACTGATGAAAGAAGTATAATAAAGCATGTGACTGTTCTTATGTGGAAGAGCAAAGAATTAACTCATTTAGATTTTTGGATGAAAATTGAGAGCGTGTCATAAGACAGTAAGAGAAAGGAGGGTTCAACTTGCTTTCTAAACCTTCAAGGTGATGTTCTATTATTGACATCACAGCATAAAGACAAGTTACTGCCTTCCACACAGCCAAGCACAAACTTAATTTCCCTGTAACAAATTTGTACCCTTAGGCAACCTGCAGGAAGACTGGAAGACATATGTTTGCCCAATTTTGGGGAATAAAATTGTCATTGACTTGCGAATTTCAGATTACGGCACCAATAACCAAATCATTCCCTAGATGTGGACCAATCACCATCCAACAATCTTCAGTCATCCAAGATGGTGAGACAATAATGAAAATGCAGCAATCTTTGTGTTAACCATCAACTTATCAACCGGCCCTCTCAATAAACCAACTAATCTTCTATACCTCAAGTAACATGGGATTTATTCTGTCCAGTTACTGTAGCTTTTTAATTTATTTACCTAATTGTAAATATACATGATGTCCAGCTTCTTTTATTCATTTATGGAGGAGTTGTCAATGCTGGCTGGGCCAGCATTTATTGCCCATCCTTCATTGCCCTTGAGAAGGTGGGGGTGAGCTGCCTTCTAGAACTGCTTCAGTCCACCTGCTGCAGGTTGCCCCACAATGCCCTTGGGGAGGGAAATTCCAGGATTTTGACCCAGTGGCACTGAAGGAATGTGATATATTTCCAAGTCAAGATGGTGAGTGGCTTGGAGGGAACTTACGCGTGGTAGTATTCCCATGTATCTGCTGCCCTTGTCCTTCTATGTGGAAGTGGTTGTGGGTTTGGAAGGTGCTGTCTCAGGATCTTTGGAGAATTCCTGCAGTGCATCTTGAGGATAGTACATACTACTGCTACTGACCGTCAGTGATAGTGAGAGTGGATGCATGCGGATGTGATGCCAATCAAATGGGCTGCTTTGACCTGGATGGTGTCAAACTTCTTGACTGTTGTTAGAGATGGACTTATCCAGGCAAACAAATATACATGACTTATCCAGGCAATCGGGGAGTATTGAGTCACACTCCCCTGACTTGTGACTTGCAGGTGGTGGACAGGCTTTGGGGAATCGGGGGTGAGTTACTCACCATGGTATTCCCAGCTTCTGACCTGCTCATGTAGCCATAGTGTTTATGTCGTAAGTCCAGCTGAGTTTCTGGTCAATGGTAATTCCTAGGATGGTGCTGGTGGAGGATTCAATGCTGGTAACACTGCTGAATTTCAAGTAGTGGTGGTTAGATTGCCCCTATTGGGGTGATGGTCATAGTCTGGCATTTGTGTAGCACAAATGTTGCTTCTCACTTATCAGCCTAAGTCTGGATATTGTCCAGATCTTGTTGCATTTGAACATGGACTACTTCAGTATCTGAGGAGTCATGAAAGATTCAGAACATTGTGCTATCATTGGCAAATATCCCCACTTCTGAGGGAAGGTACTTGATGAAGCAGCTGAAGATGGTTGGGCCGAAAACATTATCCTGAGGAGCTCCTGCAGAGATATCCTGCAGCTGTGATGATTGACCTCCATCAGCCATGACCATCTTCATATGTGTCAGTTATGACTCCAGCCACTGGAGTGTTAGCCAAGCAGGTCAGGTAGCAACCGAAGAGCAGAAGATTTGACGTTTCAGACATAAGCCACATTCTCCACTGGAAAGTAGCCCCTTGATATGACCATTGATTCCAAGTTTGCTAGGCCTCCTTGATGCCACACTCAGTTGAATGTGGCTTTGATATCAAGAGCTGTCACTCTCCCCTCCCCTCTAGAATACAGCTCTTTTGCCCACGTTTGAACCAAGGCTGTAATGAAGTCAGGAGCGGCATGGCCCTGGTGGAAGTCAAACTGAGCATCACTGAGCTGGTTATTACTAAGCAGGTGCTGCTTGATAGCATTATTGATGACACCTTCCATCACTTTACTGATGACTGAAAGTAGACTGATGGAGTGGTAATTGGATTTGTTTTGCTTGTTTTATATGGTATATACCTGGGCAATTTTCTATGTTGTCGGTAGATGCTGGTGTTGTAACTGTACTGGAACAGCTTTGCGGGGGTGGGGGGCAAGTTCAGGAGTACAAGTCTTCAGTACTATTGCCAGAATGTTGTCAGGGCACATAGCCTTTGCGCTATCCAGTACCTCCAAACATTTCTTGATATCACATGGAGTGAATAAATTGACTGAAGACTGGTATCTGTGATGGCCACAATAACAACAGGTGATTGAATTTTGAGTCAATTTCTCCTCAAATATTGTGATCTACAGCAATGTCTAAGTAGTCAGTTGAAGGTGTGAATGAGAATGGTCTCTGCTGGTAAGTTTTATTCAGGACAAAATGGCATTATATTCAAATGATTCATGCTGTAAATAAGATATAACATTGATGTGTATACTCCCTGCATTACGTTTTTATTGCTTAGTGTGTATTTACATTGATTATGTGTACCTCTTGATTATTTGGAATATTTGATCATTCAGCACACTCCTGGTCCCATGGTTACCAGATAATAAAAGGTTTACTGTATTAGGGTCTTCTATCCATTTCAGGCCCCTTTCACTAAACCACATATTAGGAGCATTGAATAGTTTAAATCAACAGAGATTGGGCCAGCCTTAAATTACCATCACTTGCATTCATGATTTGGAGGAGCCAGTCTTGAACTGGGATGGACAAAGTTAAAAATCACACAACACCAGGTTATAGTCCAACAGGTTTATTTGGAAGTACAAGCTGCTCCTTCATCAGATCATTGTGGATATTAAGCTTAAGTAGTGCTTTCAAATAAACCTATTGGACTATAACCACTTGCATTCAGGTAGCTCCAGACAGAAAGTTAGCTGTCAGGCCCTTTCTAAACTGCCATAGCCAGGCCAAATGGAGTTTGTATAGATGTTTTGGATAGATGTTTGTAGGACAAGAGGATTATGGGTAATCCAAGATGGAGGACGGGAAAAATTTCTGGCTGTAACAGCTGCTCCTTTATTGAGGTATTTTAGGCGTTGGAGGTGATTTCCTCGAATTCCAGGAGCAGCAATTACTGTTTTATATGCTGTTGCATTGTTTTGGAACTTTGGATAAAAGAAGTCAAAACAACAGCAGTTTTAAAAGGGAGAAGAACAGACAAAGGAAGTATATGGTGAGGACAGTGTAGGAGCGAGAGAGAGAGAGAGAGAGAGAGAGAGAGAAAACCTGCACAGTTACCGCCTTTGCTGTTTGAATTCGTGTATCAATGGGCATCGGAGTGCATCTGGGAAAATTATCAAACAGTGAAATTCACAGCTAATCTTGGAGGAACTTTTGGGCGAGGTTCACAGCACAGAATCAGATAAGTCAATTGTTGTTTTAAGTATGTCCAAAAGAAAGGCTGTATTAGTGAGTACAGTGGGTTCTTTCTTGATTATATGTTTTTGGAGATAATGTCTCTTAATTAAACTTAAAATATGAGCCATAGCTATTAATTTAACCTGGGGCAGTGTTTGTAGAGGAATAAGACGGTGTTATTTTCTGGGTCTGTAGATTGTGAAGGAGCAAAAAAATGGTCTTTGCAGTGATATGTACTTCTTGTCAGATGTGGGAGTTTAAAGAGAGTTTAAGGGTTACTGCAGATTATATCTGCCATAAATGCTGTTGGATGCGAATCTTATCAGATCGAATGGATTGGTTGGAGAGACAGATAGAAGCCATGAGGAATTTGCAACAGCAACATTATGTGATGGATGGCAGTTATAGGAAGTGGGGAAAGTCTCAGATACAGTCACATAGATGGGTTAACTCCAGGAAAGGTAAGAGAGGTCGGCAGCTAGTGCAGGAGTCTTCTGTGGATATACCCATTTCAAACAGGTATGCTGTTTTGGAAAATGTAGGGGGTGATGGATTCTCAGGGGAACGTAGCACGAACAACCAAATTTCTGGTATTGAGACTGGCTCTAATGCAACGAGGGGTACGTCAGCTTCCAAGAGATCAATAATGTTAGGGGATTCTGTAGTCCAAGGTACAGACAGACATTTCTGAGCCAGCAGAAAAAAAGCAGAATGGTGTGTTGTTTCCCTGGTGCCAGGATCAAGGATGTCTCAGAGAGGGTGTGGAATGTTCTCACAGGGGAGAGGGGCCAGCAGGAGGTCATTGTCCACATTGGAACCAACAACATAGGAAGGGAAAAGGTTGAGATTCTGAAGGGAAATTACAGAGAGTTAGGCAAAAATTTAAAAAGCAGGTCCTCAAGGGTAGTAATATCTGGATTACTCCCAGTGCTACAAGCTAGTGAGGGCAGGAATAGGAGGATAGAGCAGATGAATGCATGGCTAAGGAGCTGGTGTATGGGAGAAGGATTCACGTTTTTGGATTATTGGAATTTCTTTTGGGGTAGAAGTGACCTGTACAAGAAGGATGGATTGCACCTAAATTGGAAGGGGACTAATATATTGGCAGGGAAATTTGCTAGAACTGCTTGGGAGGATCTAAACTAGTAAGGGGGGGGGGGGGTGGGACCCAGGAAGATAGTGAGGAAAGAGATCGATCGGACATGGGTACAGTTGAGAACAGAAGTGAGTCAAACAGTCAGGGCAGACAGGGCCAAGGTAGGACTAATATATTAAACTGCATTTATTTCAATGCAAGGGGCCTTACAGGGAAGGCAGATGAACTCAGGGCATGGTTAGGAACATGGGATCGGGATATCATAGCAATTACTCAGGAATGGGCAGGACTGGCAGCTCAATGTTCCAGGATACAAATGCTACAGGAAGAATAGAAAGGGAGGCAAGGGGGGGGGGGGGGGGGGGTGAGTGGCATTTTTGATAAGGGATAGCATTACAGCTGTGCTGAGGGGGGATATTCCCGAAAATACACCCAGGGAAGTTATTTGGGTGGAACGAGAAATAAGAAAGGGATGATCACCTTATTGGGATTGTATTATAGATCTCCCAATAGTCAGAGGGAAATTGAGAAACAAACTTGTTTCGCAAGATTGATCACAAGGAGATCTCAGCTATCTGTAAGAATAATAGGGTAGTTATGGTAGGGGATTTTAACTTTCCAAACATCGAGTGGGACTGCCATAGTGTTAAAAGTTTAGATGGAGAGGAATTTCTTAAGTGTGTACATGACAATTTTTTGATTCAGTATGTGGATGTACCGACTAGAGAAGGAACAAAACTTGACCTACTCTTAAGAAATAAGGCTGGGCAGGTGACTGAGGTGTCAGTGGGGGAGCACTTTGGGGCCAGCGACCATAATTCTATTCGTTTTAAAATAGTGATGGAAAAGGATAGACCAGATCTAAAAGTTGAAGTTCTAAATTGGAGAAAGGCCAATTTTGATGGGATTAGGCAAGAACTTCCGAAAGGAAAAACAATGACTGCAGATGCTGGAATCCAGATTCTGGAATAGAGTGGTGCTGGAAAAGCACAGCAGTTCAGGCAGCATCCGAGGAGCAGGAGGAGAAGGTACTCTAATCCAAGAACTTTTGAAAGCTGATTGGAGGCAGATGTTCGCAGTAAAGGGATGGCTGGAAAATGGGAAGCCTTCAGAAATGAGATAACAAGAATCCAGAGAAAGCATATTCCTGTCAGGGTGAAAGGGAAGACTGGTCGGTATAGGGAATGCTGGATGTCAAAAGAAATTGAGGGTTTGGTTAAGGAAAAGAAGGAAGCATATGTCAGGTATAGACTGGATAGACCGAGTGAATCTTTAGACGGGTATAAAGGAAGTAGGAGTATACTTAAGAGGGAAATCAGGAGGGCAAAACGGGGACATGAGATAGCTTTGGCAAATAGAATTAAGGAGAATCCAAAGGGTTTTTACAAATATATTAAGCACAAAAGGGTAACTAGGGAGAGAATAGAGCCCCTCAAAGATCAGCAAGGCGGGGCCTTTATGTGGAGCCACAGAAAATGGGGGAGACACTAAATGAATATTTTGCATCAGTATTTACTGTGGAAAAGGATATGGAAGATATAGACTGTAAGGAAATAGATGGTGACATCTTGCAAAGTGTTCAGATTACAGAGGAAGAAGTGCTGGATGTCTTGAAACGGTTAAAGGTGGATAAATCCCCAGAACCAAACAGGTGTACCCGAGAACCCTGTGGGAAGCTAGAGAAGTGATTGCTGGGCCTCTTGCTGAGATATTTGTATCATCAATAGTCACAGGTAAGGTGCCAGAAGATTGGAGGTTGGCAAACATGGTGCCACTATTTAAGAAGGGCGGTAAAGACAAGCCAGGGAGCTATAGACCGGTGAGCCTGACCTCTGTGGTGAGCAAGTTGTTGGAGGGAATCCCGAGGAACAGGATGTATATGTATTTAGAAAGGCAAGGACTGATTAGGGATAGTCAACATGGCTATGTGCATGGGAAATCATGTCTCACAAACTTGATTGAGTTTTTTGAAGAAGTAACAAAGAAGATTGATGAGAGCAGAGTAGTAGATATGATCTATATGGATTTCAGTAAGGCATTCGACAAGGTTCCCCATGGGAGACTGATTAGCAAGGTTAGATCTCATGGAATACAGGGAGAACTAGCCATTTGGATGCAGAGCTGGCTCAAAGGTAGAAGACAGAGGGTGGTGGTGGAGGGTTGTTTTTCAGACTGGAGGCCTGTGACCAGTGGAGTACCACAAGGATCGGTGCTGGGTCCTCTACTTTTTGTCATTTACATAAATGGTTTGTATGAGAGCATGAGAGGTACAGTTAGTAAGTTTGCAGATGACACCAAAATTGGAGGTGTAGTGGACAGCGAAGAGGGTTACCTCAGATTACAACAGGATCTGGTCCAGATGGGCCAATGGGCTGAGAAATAGCAAATGGAGTTTAATTCAGATAAATGCGAGGTGCTTTATTTTGGGAAAGCAAATCTTAGCAGGACTTATACACTTAATGGTAAGGTCCTAGGGAGTGTTGCTGAACAAAGAGACCTTGGAGTGCAGGTTCATAGCTCCTTGAAAGTGGAGTCGCAGGTAGATAGGATAGTGAAGAAGGTGTTTGGTTTGCTTTCCTTTATTGGTAAGAGTATTGAGTACAGGAGCTGGGAGGTCATGTTGCGGCTGTACAGGACATTGGTTAGGCCACTGTTGAAATATTGCATGCAATTCTGGTCTCCTTCCTATCGGAAAGATGTTGTGAAACTTGAAAGGGTTCAGAAAAGATTGACAAGGATGTTGCCAGGATTGGAGTATTTGAGCTGTAGTGAGATGGTGAACAGGCTGGGGCTGTTTTCCCTGGAGCGTCGGAAGCTGAGGGGTGACCTTATAGAGGTTTACAAAATTATGAGGGGCATGGATAGGGTAAATAGACAAAGTTTTTTCCATGGGATCGGGGAGTCCAGAACCAGAGGACATAGGTTTAGGGTGAGAGGGGAAAGATATAAAAGAGACCTGAGGGCCAACTTTTTCACGCAGTGTGGTAGATGTATGGAATGACCTGCCAGAGGATGTGGTGGAGGCTGGTACAATTGCAACATTTAAGAGGCATTTGGATGGGTATATGAATAGGAAGGGTTTGGAGGGATATGGGTTGGGTGCTGGCAGGTGGGACTAGTTTGGCTTGGAATATCTGGTTGGCATGGACAGGTTGGACCGAAAGGTCTGTTTCCATGCTCTACATCTCTATTCTCTACGACATGTAGGAGTGTACATGAGCTGATATGTACATCATTGCTCTGTATAACGTGACTGAAGAATTTAGACCATTGTTTGTAGAATGCAAACTTTCCTTACCTGCAATGGCTATAACGTGATTCCAGTCCCATTGGTTTAAATGGTGCTGCTGTAAAGCAGTTTTCTTATAACGTAGGATCGCACGGGAATAAAACTGTTGGGTTATAGCAGAACAGACTGTAACTGTAAGTAATCAGTTTATATGCAAAGTAAACCTGTCTGAGATTTTCAAGTAAATCGAACCTAGACAATTTACCAATCCAGACTGTGAATGGTAATCCTATGTTAAGAAACATGCAAATACGACAGTGTTCTACAATATGATATATGCTCTGTTTATACAAGTGTGCTACTTGGTCGGGCATTGGGCAAGAGGAAGAGATCATCACAGGGCAGAAATCCTCGGTAGTTGAGTGGTAAGAGTGAAGGAGGCAATACATCGTGCATGTTTACAGAAATTTGAGCTTAACTGAGAAATTAATGTTTGATGGTTACAATCTATCAGCAGACTACAGAATCCAAACAGAGCAGAAAGAGGCCATTTAGCCCATCGATTCTGCACCAACTATCCCGAGAGCATCCCACCCAGTCCCTCACACTAGCCAACACATGCCTAGACAGTATGGGCAATTTAGCACAGTCCTTCCATCTATTCTGCACATCTTTGGACTGTGGGCTGAAACCAAAGCACCTGATGGTAACCGAAGCACAGACACAGGAAGAACGTGCACACTCCACACAGACAGTCACCCAAGGCTGGAATTGAACCTAGATCCCTGGCGTTGTGAGGCAGCACTGAGCCACTGTTCCACCCTTTCTTTTAAATGACAGCATTACATCATCTGTTGTAATAATATTGCCCTCTCATTGAAACTGCTCTATGATTGTCCTGTCATCGATTACACTGCCATTTCTCCTTCAATGATATTACTCTGTAAGTTGATCTGCAATCTCATTATACTGTCAGCTCCACTCAGTAGATATTCCCATGGCAGATTAAAAAATATAATTTTCAACATTACTTTTAAAGCCCAAATAAATTTTTAACTCCGATATTCTGAATAAAGTGAACTACACTCCATTATAACCAGTCACAGATTCTCAAGTCTATCTGCCCAAAAAGCATGGACTTTGTGTTCCAAACATCCAAAATAATCTTTTCAAAAATTGCACCATCTAACTGGCCTCCTTGAAATATTTTGCTTTCAGATAAAGCTGCAAAATTCAAGTTTGCTTTTAGTAAATAGTCGTAATAAAAAACATATCAGATGCTTTCGACTCACGACGAACCTTCAGATAGTGGTCTGAGCACTGTGGACCAGAAGACTGTCTAATTTCAATGATCTTTACATGCTGCCAAAGTCATATATATTGTAGTTGTAAAGATGTTAGAATTTAGCATTCAGTTTGAGAATCAGAAACTTGAGTCAGGAATAACTGTGCTAAACTTAAACAAAATGGATTACATGGGGATGAAGGCAGAATTACCTGGAGTGGACTGAGAAAGTCATTCAGCAGCAAATAATATTAAGGAACAATGGTAGACAGTCATAACTCAGTGTGGAAGAAGGTTCCTAGGAAGGAAACAAATTAACCCAGGAGGTTAAAGCTGGTATCAAATTGAAAGAGAAAACAAACAACATGGAAAGATTAGTGGTGAACCAAAGAATTGAGAGAGTTTTAAAAACCAATAAAAAATTGCCAAAATGTTCATGAGGAAGGAGAAAATAAACCACAAGTGCAAACAAGTGAGTAATATGAAAATAGTTAGTAAGAGCTTATTTAAATATATAAAAAGAGTAGCCAAATTAAACACAGGCTCCTTAGTGAATGAGGCCAGGGACATCATAATGGGAACCAGGAATTAGTACAGAAGTTGAATAAATACTTTGCATTGGTCTTTCTGGTAGAAGGTACTAACAGATTTCCAAAATGTGAAATAATAAAGAGGATAAAGAGGAGAAGAAGTAAGCATAATAATTAGCACTAGAGAAAAATAATGAGGAATATGGTAAGATTAAAGGCCGATAAGTTCCCTGGACTTGGTGAGTAGTATTCTAGGATTTTAAAGAAAACCTATGGAGATAGATGTACTGGTAGCAATCTTCCAAGAATCCTTAGATTCTGGAAAAGCCCCAGCGAATAGGAAAACTGCCGATGCAACGCCTTTATTCAAAAAGGGAGGAAACAAATAACAGATTGCTATATGACAATTAGCTTAACATCTGTCAATGGAAAAATGTTAGTCTATCATAAAGAATGTGGTAATAGAGCATTTAGAAATAGGTAATATGAATAAGCAAAGTTGTTCTAAAGTTCCCCTTTATGCAGGAGAGATCATGTCTGACCAACTATTACAGTTCTTTAAGGAGGTGATTAGCAGGATAGATAAAGGGGAACAAATGAAGGTTTCTCATGGTAGACTGGTTAGCATGGTGAGATCACACGGAATAGGGGGAGAACTAGACATTTGGATACAGAACTAGCTCAAAGATAGAAGACAGAAGATCGTGGTTCAGGGTTGGTTTTCAGACTGGAGACCTGTAACCAGTGGTTTGCGATAATGATTGATGTTGGATCCACTGCTTCTTTTTATAAATGATTTGGGTGTAAACATAGGAAGCATGGTTAGTAAGTTTGCAGGTGACTCCAAAATTGGAGGTGTCGTGGACAGCGAAGAAGGTTAGCTCAAAGTACAATGGGATCTTGATCAGATGGGCCAGTGGGCTGAGGAGTGGCAGATGGAGTTTAATTTAGGTAAATATGAGGTGTTGCATTTTGGAAAGGCAAATCAGGACAGGACTTACTAACTTAATGGTAAGGTCGAGAGAGTGTTGCTGAATAAAGGGACCTTGGACTGCAGGCTCATTGCTCCTTGAATGTGGAGTCCCAAGTTGACAGCATTTGGTATGCTTGCCTTTATTGGTCAGTGCATTGAGTATAGGAGTTGGGAGGTCATGGTACGGCTGTACAGGACATTGATTAGGCCACTTTTGGATTTTGTTTGCCATTCTGGTCTCCCTATTATAGAAAGGACATTGTGAAACTTGAAAAGATTGAGAAAAGATTGACAAGAATGTTGCCAGGATTGGCGCTTTTGAGCTACAGAGAGAGGCTGAATAGGCTGGGGCTGTTTCCCCAGAGCATCAGAGTCCTTAGAGACTAAGGTGACCTTAGAGAGGTTTATAAAATCATGTGCGGCATGGATAGGGTGAATAGCCAAGATCTTTTTCTCAGGGTAGAGGAGTTGAAAACTTGAGAGCACAGGTTTAGGGTGAGGGGGGAAAGATTTAAAAGAGATCTCAGGGGCAACTTTTTCACGCATGTATGGTGGTGCACGTATGGAATGGGCTGCCAGAGGAGGTGATGGAGGCTAGTACAATTGCAACATTTAAAAGGCATCTGGATAGGTATATGAATAGGAAAGGGAATAGATTTATTTAAGATGTCTGGTCGTCATGGACAAGTTGGACCGAAGGGGCTACTTCCATGCTCTATATCTCTATGGTTCAGTAGATGTAATATATTTGGATGTCCAAAAGGCATTTGATAAGGTACTGCACATAAGATTACCTGATAACAGTGGAGCCAATGATGTTATGCGTAATACATTAGCATGGATGTAGGATTGACCAACTAGTTGAGGACAGAAAGTTGGGATAAAGGGGACATTTTCAAGATGGTATTCCATTACTAGTGACTAGAGGAATCTGGGCAAGGGCCAGAATTATTTACAATATATATTAATGATTTGGATACTGGAAGTGAATGTATAATTGGCAAATTTGTGTACAAAACATCTACTGAGAGATACGGAGATGTTACATGAGTGGGAAAAAAAACATGGCAGGTGGAATACAATATGGAAAAATGTGAAGTTATTCAACTTTGGCAGGAAAAATAGAAGCGCTAAATATTATTTAAATGGAGAAAGACTGCAGAATTCTGCAGCACAGAGAGACTTAAAAAGTCTTCTATTTAAGCCACAAAAAAAAGCATTAAATTTCAGCAGATAGTAGGAAGGCAAATGGAACGTTGGTCTTGATTTCAAAGGGAATGAAGTATAAAAGTAGGGAAGCATTGCTAAAATTATAGAAGGTACTAGACAGCCTACACCTGGAATAGTGTGAACGCTTTTGGTACTCTTTGTCTAAGGAAAGATATAATGGCCTTGGAGGAATTCTAGACCATCTTTATTTGGTTGATTCCAGGTATGGAGGACTCTGTTTTATGAGGAAAGGTTGAGTAGATTGGGCTTGTACTCATTGGGCTTAAAAGAATGAGAGGAGGCTAATGGGATTTTTATGAGATCTGACTGGGTTGATATAAAGAAGTTGTTTCCCCTTGTGAGAGTGTCTGGGACCAAATGGCATAATATTTGAGAAGGGGTCACCACTTAAGGAGACATGAGGAGGAATAAGGGAGGTAATGGCCAAACGGCATTATCTAATGGCACCTTGGATGCTGTGTGGCCTGCTGTGCTTTCGCAGCTCCAAATCCATTGACACATACTATCGCTAGACTATTAATCCAGAGACTGGATTAGTGGTGCTGGAAGAGCACAGCAGTTCAGGCAGCATCCAACGAGCAGCGAAATCGACGTTTCAGGCAAAAGCCCTTCATCTAATCCAGAGATGCAAGTAATGATCCATGGACCTGGGTTCAAATCCCAACATGGCAGATGGTGGAATTTGAATTAAATAAAAATCTGGAAAGAGTCTACTGGTGACCATGAATTCATTGTAAACTGTTGGAAAACCCCATCTGGTTCACTAATGTTCTTTTCGGAAGAAAATCTGCCATCCAGGTGACACCAGACCCACAGCAATGTGGTTGACCCTTAACATGCCTGCTGACCTAGACAATGACGCCCGCATTCTGTGAATGAATTTTAAAAAGATTCTTCGCTCTGATGATAGAAAACCCCTTTCTAGCTATTTTTTACTACTGCGCTGCTCTGGTGGATCTATTCTTCCAGTGAAACTTCACATACTGAGGGATTGGGAGGACATTGTCATGGAATCATACTTTGCAGACAATGACTATGTCAGGCGTTGCTTGTCCAGTCTGTTGGATAGCTCTCCCAGTTTTGGCACAAGACCCCGGATGTTGGAAAAGAGAACTTTGCAGGCCTGACAAGGCTGGGTTTGCTGATGTCATTTACATTGTTTCGATTGATGCTGTAATGTCCATCCAGTTCCATTTTTTGTTGACGTTACTGTCATTTCAGCTGGCATTTAAGAATGAACATCTTGCTGTAGTCTGAAATCACATATAGGTCACCTCACATAAGGAAGGATGTTAAAGCACATTAGTAAATATAGTTTTACAGGTTCAACTTGGTTGGATTCATCCTGGCTGTGCTGTTGCCAGGTCTTTTCCAACTGAATCATTTCAATTGCTTTTGCCTTTTAAACGTTTCCTGGGAGTTTGAATAACATACTTACTACATTTAAGAAATAATTAAAATTAAAGTTCAAAGAGAGCTATTTTATCGACTTCAGCTATCAGCTTGCTTCTAATATTCACAACAAGATAATCACCTTCAAATCCCAAAGCTCAACAAAAAGAGATATGCATACTTTACCCACGGCAATTTTCATTGGATGTGAAACCTACTCCATGAGTAAGAGCCAAAGACAATTAGACAGCAATCTGGATAATAAACTCTCTGGGAAAAAAAAAGCTGTGCAGTTTTGTTAAGCATTTAAGAACTAATAAACATAAACTGAGAACATTTGTACTTAAACAACTCATTGGATTTTATGACCACATTTAATTCCAAGGCAAAATAATTGTACACAATGTTCTTTTTGCCCAGAATCACCATCAAAATGCAGGAGGTTGGGAAATGTGGTTGCCTGCCTTGCCTCAGCAACTTTATTTGCTGGCTGGAGTCCGTGAATTGTTACAATGACAAATAGCTGCTTTTGAAGAATATGTTTGGGCCATTTAGTTCACTAGCCTCACATCAAAGCTGGGTTGCATCCAACAAGGTTTTTAATCTACCATTTAGTTTATGAGCTTTTTAAAGGTAACTTTAAAAAATGATATATATATATATATATATATCTGTATGTTGTTACATGTGTAACAATTGTTTTGTATAACACCTTTCACAATCATTGAATTACGTCACCATTAAAATAAGTCACTAATTGTTTTGTAGATATGTACAGGAGATAAAAAACTGAAAGTGATGCAAAATGTCAGCAGGCCAAATTAGCATGGACTAGGCCGCTTGGACTTATTAGTAATAGCGGCTTGGCACTGTGCAGGGAATGTCGAGACTCACAAACTTGATTGAGTTTTTTGAGGAAGTGACAATGATGATTGATGAGGACAGGATGGTGAATGTTATCTACATCGACTTTAGCAAGACCTTTAATAAGGATCTTCATGGCAGGCTGACACACAGGTGAAGTCACATGGGATCTGTGGTGAGCTGGTAAGATGGATACAGAACTGGCTTGCTCATAGAAGACAGAGAACAGTGGAGGAAGGCTGTATTTTTTCTGACTGGAAATCGGTGACCAGTGGTGTTCCACAGGGATGTATGCTGGGACCCATGGTGTTTGAAATGTATAAATGATTTGGACGAGGGGGTAAGTGGCCTGATTAGTAAGTTTGCAGATGACACAAAGATTGGGGGAACTGCAGACAGTGAGGAGAATTGCCAGAGAAAACAGCAGGACATAGATAGGCTGTACAATTGGGTGGAGAAATGGCAGTTGGAGTTTAATCTAGACAAATGCAAGGTGATGCATTTTGGAAGGTCTAACACAGGAGGGAAATATACAGTAAATGTTAAAACCCTTAGAAGCATCAATATACAGAGGGATTTGGCATACAGGTCCATAGTTCCCTGAAAGTGGCAAACGTAAGTGAATAAGGTGGTCAAGAAGCCATATGGCATGCTTGCCTTCTTTGGTCGGATCATAGAGTATAAAAATTGACAAATCATGTCGCAAATGTATAGAACTTTATATAGGCTGCATTTGGAAGATTGTGTACAGTTCTGGTTGTCATACTACCAAAAAGATATGGAGGATTTGGAGAGGACACGGAAAATGTTTACTAGGGTGTTTTCCAGTTTCAAGGGTATTAGCGATGAGGACAAATTGGACAAACCTGGTTTTTCTTCACTGAGTCATGGAGATGTACAGCACAGAAACAGACCCTTTGGTCCAACTCGTCTGTGCCAACCAGATATCCTAAAGTAACCTCATCCCATTTGCCAGCACTTGACCCATATCTCTCTAAACCCTTCCTATTCATATACCCGTCCAGAGGCCTTTTAAATGTTGTAATTGTACCAGCCTCCACCACTTCCTCTGGCAGGTCATTCCATACACGCACCACCCTTTGCATGAAAAAGTTGCCCCTTAGGCCCTTGAGGCTGATGGGTTACCTGATAGAAGTTTACAAAATTATGAGAGGCATGGATAGATTGGATAGTTGGACTCTTTCTCCCAGGGTAGAAACGTCAATTACCTGAGGACACAAGTTTAAGGTGAAAGAGCGAAAAAGTTTAAAGGAGATGTGAGAGATAGGTTTTTGCACAGAGGGTGGTAAGTGCCTGGAACGCACTGCACAAAGAGGTGGCAGAAGCAGACACAATAGCAATATTTAAACAGACATCTTAATAGATACATGAATAGGCAGAGAGCAATGAGATATGGACCACATAGAGGAAAATGGTTTCCGTTTAGAAAGGTGTCATCAAGGGCCAAAGGGCTTGTACTGCTCTGTAATATTCTATGTGCAGTCTTGAATGGCAAAAGGGCCTGTTCCTGTACTATTCTTTGTGCTTTGTTCATGTGTAGAAAGAGAAACAGCATTTCAAGTTCAGTCTGGCTCTGCTTCAGAACTTCTCCGACATGTTCTGTTTTCTGATTCAGATTTTCAGCATCCATAGTATTTTGTTGTATATCAGTGCAGGAAATGTTTGGCAGCAAGGCTATGCAATGATTTGTAATCTGCGAAATTTGGTTGAGAGATAAATATTAAGCTTCGCTGCTCATTAAGCAGTACTATTCATGCATTCACCTGGTCAGGTAGGTCTCCAGTTTAACATGGCAGTTCAGGCAGCATCCAACAAGCAGCGAAATCGACGTTTCAGGCAAAAGCCCTTCATCCTGATGAAGGGCTTTTGCCCGAAACGTCGATTTCGCTGCTCGTTGGATGCTGCCTGAACTGCTGTGCTCTTCCAGCACCACTAATCCAGTATTTGGTTTTCAGCATCTGCAGTCATTGTTTTTACCTCCAGTTTAACATCTCAATCCATCAGCAGCAGCTACTAACCACACTGGAGTCTTTTACTATTTTTGTTGCACTGTACAAACTGTTTAAACTCCGGGTCTTGAATTCTTGATCTTGTGACACATGCGTGGATTGGGAATGGATTTCAAGTCTGCCCCTGTTCGGTGGGCACCTCAGTTGCTTTAGGACCCTAGTTAAGATGGCATAGGAATGATGGAGTAGACCAAAGAACTGCAGATGCTGGAAATCTGAAACAAAAGCAGAAATTGCTGGAGAACCTCAACAGCTCTGTGGAGAGAAAACAGAGTTGACATTTCATTATGCTGTTCTGAAGAAGGGTCACTGGATTCGAAACATTGACTCTGCTTTCTCGCCATAGATGCTGCCAGACCTGCTGAGTCTCTCTAGCTATTTCTGTTTTTGTGTCAAGTATCGGGGAGAAATTGTGTAGTAAGTTTCCTGAGGCAATCTCGATTGGGCATTTTCAAATCTCCCACCAGACATGGCAAGCTCAAATTTCTTTAGCAGTGGGAAGCAGATTGAAAGTGATGATCATATGGAAAACAGCTCAACAGATTCAGCAAAGGATAACACTGTAGTTACGAAGGGTGGGGGTCCCAGAGTAATGACAACCCAGATTATCTTGTGGGAGTCTTGCAGTTGCACCCCTGATCTTCTCAGATCCACAACAAAGACACAAGACTTGCATTCTCCTGCCCTCTTCTCTTAAATTGCCAGTGGAACTGGTGCAAATCTAAATTGTGCAAGCTGTGACCAGTTTCTATATAAAATGCCAATGGTCAGAGGACCATGATTTGTAACTTCAAAGAGCCCCATCAGCAGAAACAGGCATGTTTGATGGCCAGCCGGAAAGCAGCCCTCATTAAAATGCTCTCAAAGAATAAACTGGACATACAGTACACCAACCATACAACATTCGCCATCGGTTCAACATACACAAATACTCTGAGGGTCAAAAATACATGGAAATATTAGCTACTGAATCCGCAAACTACACCTGCATTTAGTTTAAAGGGCCATGACCCAACACTAAACTGGTTTATTTTCTGGTTAAACCACTCATTTCCAATTGCCAGCAAACTATTTGACTGGATGCACACTCAATCTGCTCCTCTGATGCCTAACCACAGACACTCCTAACATCATAGGATGGAGCTGTTGGAACAGGTTTTCCATTCGTAGCCCTGGGACAAGTCAAGGACACCACTTCTAACTGACTGAGGTCAGTTAACTCCGGCACAGACTGAGGTGAAGGCATTTTTTGAGTTGTTGGGACTCTCCTAATCACTGGATAAACCCACTGACCCCACACTGGAAGCAGCATTGCCGTGTCTAATGATTCTGAATTGCTCCCATCGTAAAAATGGAAAACATACAGGCTGGCCCCTAGTGTGTTAGGAATAATAAACTGTTGCATGACTTATTTTGCCTTGTTTCATGAACGGTTTATTTTTCATGATTCACCTCTGGACCCACATGTGTTCCATTTGTACCACATGTCTTTGTTGTGTGCCTTGCGTGCAGTTCATTATTGTGCATTATGATTTGCAAATGTTTCATTGGTGATTTGCAGGCACCGCAGAAAGCGGCTGAATACTGAAGGAGTGGGCCGACAGAATGGGCTATCCAATCAGTGTGACAGTGCTAACTATCTGCCAACTGGTTTCATCACTAACACAGGGAGAAATAAACACATACACAGCCAATACATCAATGCCTTGCTTCAATGTGAAACACTGACCCACACAACTACTTGATTTATTTGCACAGAGAAAATTGCAATGAGTAAAAATTAAATGGGAGAGGGGTGGTCAATAGGCATCTATTCTTGACACGTTGGTTGGAGTGAAACATGTCATAAATCAAGAATCAAGGGTGAGATTTTTCACACAGAGCATAATGACACTGTATAACCCACTGCCATACAGAACAATTGAAATGGATACCATTGAAGGGACAGGAAGAGAGTGGAAATGTAAACAGTTGGAGTGGGAAGTCAAATAACTCTACAAAGACCAGTGTCCCGTCACCCAGTCACCATTTGTTTATATGGGCATAGTGCATAACACTGACCCAGCTGGCTCCTAGATTGAACAGAATCCCTGACACTCCTATTTATATCTGTCAGCCAGGGCTCCATGATTAGACCAGGTTAACAACCTCAAATAGGGAACTCATATTCTACCTGGCTGACCTCATTCTAATCACTATAGGAAAAGATCATTGGAGTAAGAAGAGGTTCATTTGCAGTGCAAACAGTGACAAAGATCAGTGTGGTCAAATTATATTTTTCAGATTCTGTAATGACCTGCTGAAATTTCTCAGTTTGTTCTTAAGAGCTCAGAACAATCCTGGAAATGAGCTGAAGCAAGTGAAAAAAACCAGTGAATCTGCCCTTAGCTTTCAGCCCTCTGGTGTTGTCAGCTCAGTAATCTAAGGGTGATTTTTGTGGCTAATACAAGTTTGCTGTAAAATGGTTATAGCTCTGCTAAAGAGGATCTTAAAGCACCCTTGAAAATAGACCACGCACGTCATTTACTGAGCAATACTTAGAATGAAACCTCCAAAAGAAAGACAGCCTTCTGTTTATACGGCACATTTCGGGATCCACAGATCTCAAAAAGTGCTTTACAGCTGGTAAGCACCCTGTAGACCGCCTAATGAATAGAAGGGAGGTCAGTGCCTCAGAATCAGGACCATAAAAGCCTTCTTCATGTGAGCTCTTTGACATGTTAACCAATAGAATTCTAAATTTGATTTCCAATCATGTTACTATCCCACACACGTTGCATTCAAATGAATAGACGAAGCAAGGAGAGTTAATGTTCACAGTTTAATAAGTGTGAAGAACAAGTAAAACAAATGTTTTAAGTCAACCAGGGAAAAGATTCAAACCAATAAGTAATTACCAAGCTGCACAGAAATCACTTTGCTGAACAAATGTAAAACAATACTTGGTTTGCACAGTTCACATCTAATGATCCAAAATTAATTTGATCTCCCTCCGTGTTGAAGGGACCTCAGCACCACAGCAGTACAAGTTCTGCATACATTGTGTTCTACGTATGAGACAGAACACCAGCAGAGGTTCAAATAAGGCCGCTTGACAAGTTGCCAATGCAGCATTGGCATTGCATGTTGTGCTTTTGTGCTCTGGAGAGAATGGAGCACACATTTTCACCATTCAAGGATGCAACAGCGTTCAGCAGCAATAAACTGAAATCTTCAGGTGTCAAGTTACTGAGACACAAGAAACGTGGATAAACTATGGGAACAATACTCTGTTTCAAGCTATTACTGCCAGTCTGCTTTCTGGTATGTTTGACGAATAAGTCAACAGAAAGCATCCAGCCCAAGGAAGGAAACCAAGGGACATAGGGAATAAATAGAAGAGTGAAATTGAGTATCTTGAACAGCAGAGTGAATTTGTGGGAGAGAAGGGATAAGGCATATAGCATACTCAGACTCCATTAGCAAGGCTGTTCATCTCCAGTCAGGAATTACTTCCCAGTTGTTTACTTTTGAATGTTCTAACTTTGCCAGAAATGTGTTGGCAATCCCCCTCAAATGCATTAATGCAGTTTGCACCACAATTCCAGCCAATCCATGCTGGTTGGCAGTGGTGAGCTATCTCTGTCGGATAGTGATTGACCAACAGCTTACTCACTGCTAATAATGTGTCTGACCTCAGAAATTGGGATTAGATCGTGGTGAGAAAAGGAAAGCATATAGAGGTTCTTTCTCAACTGACATTTGCTGGTGAACATGCCCCTGAGGAAAGCCCGCTAACTGACCACAGAGATGATATAATTTGAAAGTGTGGGACGTACTTAGTGCAGAGAGGCAGGCCATTCCACAAAATAAATCTCTGCTCCACAGGAGCTTTGTCCCATTCTTCAACATCTAATCCCAATAAGCAGACCGTTCTATTCCTTTATCCATCATGTCTTTATCCAGCTTCACCTTCAAGTGCAGTTTGCTTTTCACCTCAAATTCTTTGCATGGCAATGGGACTCACATGCTAAGCAGTCTCTGGTTGAAGAGGTTTCTTCTGAATTCCCTGTTGAATTTATTATGTTTGTGTTTTAATTCTTGTTTCGCCATGTCAGTGAAAATATCTTGTCTATACTTATTGAACCCTTTCATAAATTTACTCCTACCTGGTCCCCTCAGCCTTCTATTTTCCAGGCCATTTGCTGTTCTTAATTGATAATCCACTCAGTTCTGACATTGGGCTATCTATCAGATTGGCTGACATAAATAAACTGGCCAGAAAACCACAGTTCCACTTCAAGAGAGGACAGCATTCCCCAACCATTGCCCAGAATCAGATTACAAAAGGTATTAAGATGCAACTTCATTGTTATAGTGTCATAGAGATGTACAGCACAGAAACAAACCCTTCAGTCCAATTCATCCAGCCAACCAGGTATCTTAAATTAATCTAGTCCCATTTGCCAGCACTTGGCCCATATTTCTCTAAACCTTTCCTATTCATGTTAAATGATACAAAGTCCTGCTGTTAGAAAGGTGAAAGTTCCTTTTCTTGAGAGTAAAGTTATTTTATTAATTCAAGGCCTACAGATGTTGTTGTCTGGGCTGTCCCTAGCTGCCCTTGAGAAAGTGGTACTGATCTGCTTTCTTGAATTGTTGCAGTCCATTTGAGGTAGGGCCACCCACAATGTCATTAGGGAGGGAGTTCCAGGGTTTGACCCAGTGACACTCAATGAACAGCAACATATTTCCAAGTCAAGATGGTGACTGATTTGGAGAGAAACTTGCCTGTGGTGGTGTTCTTAGCATTTCCTGCCCTGGTACAGATCAGGGATGTCCAAACATTTCACATTAGGTGGTGGAGACCAGGCAACTATTCTCTTCCTAAGGGTGGAGCAGAGTGACAAGAGGAGGCAATGAGTAAATCTTTGAAAGTTAATGGTTGCCATAGCAGCAAAGTGGGCTTCATCAAAAAATGTAAAGTTCAATAAATTGATCATTTAGAGTCATAGAGATGTACAGCACGGAAACGGACCCTTCGGTCCAACTCGTCCATGCCGACCAGATATCCCAACCCAATCTAGTCCCACCTACCAGCACCTGGCCCATATCCCTCCAAACCCTTCCTATTCATATACCCTCTAGTTCTGGACTCCCCCACCCCAGGGAAAAGATTTTGTCTATTTATCCTATCCATGCCTCTCATGATTTTATAAACCTCTATAAGGTCACTCCTCAGCCTCCGACGCTCCAGGGAAAACAGCCCTAGCCTATTCAACCTCTCAAATCCTCCAACCCTGGCAACATCCTTGTAAATCTTTTCTGAACCCTTTCAAGTTTAACAACATTGGGTGGTGGAGACCATGCAGTTATTCTCTTTCTAAGGGTGGACCAGGGTGTTAAGGGGAGGCAATGAGTAAATCTTTGAAAGGTAATGGTTGCCATAGCAGCAAAGTGGGCTTCATCAAAAAATGTAAAGTCAATAAATTGATCATTTAGAGTCATAGAGTCATAGAGATGTACAGCATGGAAACGGACCCTTCGGTCCAACTCGATGAAGCCCACTTTGCTGCTATGGCAACCATTACCTTTCAAAGATTTACTCATTGCCTCCCCTTGTCACCCTGCTCCACCCTTAGGAAGAGAATTGCACGCAATAGTCCAACAGTGGCTTAACCAATGTCCTGTAAGCCGCAGCATGACCTCCCAAATCCTGTACTCAATACTCTGACCAATAAAGGAAAGCATACCAAACGTCTTCTTCACTATCCTACCTACCTGCAACTCTACTTTCAAGGAGCTATGAACCTGCACTCCAAGGTCTCTTTGTTCAGCAACACTCCCTAGGACCTTACCATTAAGTGTATAAGTCCTGCTAAGATTTGCTTTCCCAAAATGCAGCACCTCACATTTATCTAAATTAAACTTCATCTGCCACTTCTCAGCCCATCTGATCAAGATCCTGTTGTAATCTGAGATAACCCTCTTCGCTGTCCACTACACCTCCAATTTTGTTGTCATCAGCAAATTTACGAACTATACCTCTTATGCTCACATCCAAATCATTTATATAAATGATGAAAAGCAATGGACCCAGCACCGATCCTTGTGGCACTCCACTGGTCACAGGCCTCCAGTCTGAAAAACAACCCTCCACCACCACCCTCTGTCTTCTATCTTTGAGCCAGTTCTGTATCCAAATGGTGAGTTCTCCCTGTATTCTATGAGATCTAACCTTGCTAATCAGTCTCCCATGGGGAACCTTGTCGAACATTTAACTGACTAATCAATTGAAATGACCATTAAAAAATGCCAAACAGCAAAGCTCAATGACAAAATATTTTATTCCTTTCTTTTAAAAAAAGAAAGCAGGGCTTAAGAAAGAAAAAGAATCAGCCCCAGCCAGGGAAGAGAATGGTTACTGGGGCCCTCTGTTGGGCACACTCGGAGCTGGCCTTGGAAAACTCCACCTGGAGGTGGGAGTCAGAGGTGAGTTGGTTTTCCGCCTGGGCTTTCCTCCTCTTGGTTACCTCCTTGAGTATTTGATGTGGGTGCAGGATAGGAAGAGTATTGGAGTGTTGCAGGCACCCTCTACTCAGCCAGCATGGCACCTTCACCATGTTGCTGCACATGTTGAACCTGAATGTGGATGAGTGAGGGGGTCATGTCTCTTGCTATCAGGGTACAGTGTATCTCAGTGTGGAATAAAGTGTCCTCAGTCCTCACTAGCAGGTTATGCCACTGATGACTATTCTAAAGTCTAAGAGACTCTTTCACTCCTTTTGTTCCTATTTTTGGTCCTTTTCACTGAGAGTCCTGGGTCCTGCCACTGACAGCATGTTGGTCACTGTGGCTGTCTATCTAAGAGCACAAAGGACCAGGGCTCATGGCAAGCCCAGGAACAAATACAGGCTGGCAAAAGGTCTGAGGAGCTCCAGGAGAGGTCACTAATGCAGAGCCCATCAGGTATGTGGGGACCTCAGGGATGTCAGGGTTTTCCAGCTCCAACATCATTTTTTGGGGAGGAGCAAGGCACAGTGCAATGCAGGCTCATGGGATACTATGACAGGACTTGGCAGAAAGCTGAAATGGGAACTGAGAGCTGCAGGATCGGGGCGCCATTCTCTCCCAGTGACTGTGAAGATGGCCACCACTTTAATGTGGCTAACTCCTTCCGGGTTGGGCAGGATTTCTCAGTCACCCTCCCACAAATCCATCAGGACTAGGAACTGATGACGTCTGTACACAATCACACCAGCTCATTTTGTCTCCCCCCATGAGGAGGTCCATTCTGCAGCCAGGCAGTATGATTTGGAAACATAGTTGAACATCCCAACAGTTTGCCAACACTTGCCCAGGTACACATTGGTCTTTCAAAGATGGCATAAGCGCAAGGAAAGCTGGTCTTTTAGCAAATGTCCACTGAGTAGCAAGCTGTTTTGGGAATGGAGTGTGGTAAGATAGGGCTGGAATTGGACATGGGAGACACCATAGAGATGTAGTAGGTAATTCATGTGGCACATTCGGTCAAATAGGTGAAGGAACACTATAGGCCTCACATCAAAAACTCTCTGGCAAACTTGACAAAACTCAGAATTAGCCAAAACCAAAACAGAAGATTCAGCTCAATATCTGGCCCCATGAATCAGTGTTAATATTGCATGGCAATGCTCTTTTGGGGTGTTTTTGGACAATTTCACACCGTTAAAGGAGCAACTGCAAGTTGTACAACTGCAAATTGTTGTTGTTGTTGTTGGTATAAAAACATTTGTCCAACTCCATCTGAAGTATTTCTTAGTTAAAGTGACTGACATTGACAAAATACCTGTGTGAGCAAGAAAGCTTCCAAGTATCAGTCAGTTTAACTACGAGGAAAAGTTATTGAGTTTGGACTTGTTTCTTTGGAAGAGGTGATTGGCAAGAAGTATTGGCAAAGCAGCTGCACTACATTCAGGAACAAAATTCTGTATGTATTAATACTGTGGCCTCTATTAATATTATGAACATGGCCTCAGCAGTTCCCATCTGCTTTATTGAATTCACATTCTGATATCCACAGAACAGCAGTAAATCCTCTAAAGACTCTCTAAGTTATAGTTAGAAAACAGTTTAGCATTTGTAGAGAAATGTGGACGCATAACCAGCTGATCATGTACCAAATTGCTATAGATGTTATGTTGACCTTGACCTCGGAGCGGTAAAGTAAGGAAAACTTGTAATTTCTTTAAAATGCCTGTAGAATCTATAATTGATTGTATGAATATTTGAAAATATGTTTTATGGGTTTGCACCAAAAGTAATGGGTTCAATTATAGTTTTCTTGAATAACAAGAAATGCCAGTCATGTGCCTAGGTAACCCTCGGTGTGGAAATACTGCCATCAAGAATGGCACAAAGAATGACACAAAGAAACCATATGGCTGGACGTAAGTATGAGCTACAGTTAGAAAGAACGGCTAAATATGCACAGGAACACCACAAACAGGAGAGTTGGAGACCCAATTTAATCAGTGGACTGATTCAGATTCAGGGACAGAAAGAGGAACACATACAGTTCTTGAAACGGGGAGAAGTAAACTTCTCTCAGGAAGTGGTCAATGTCTGTGTCCGATAGAAAAAGGGTCAAGAGCTCTTGGAAGCAATATGCAATCTAAGTAAAAAATATCAAAAACTTGGAAAGCTATGCAAGTAGTTCTGAGATACTAAAAACTGGGTATTATAGGGTGTTATTGGATGGTCAGTTGAAAGTGAATTCTGGAAAGCAAGATCATCCAAAGTCTATGACCCAAGGGACAGAGGGTTCAGAGAAATGTTTCTTGCTGATGATAATTGTGACTGTGAAATCCAAAGATGAAAAATTTTGTCGGATAGAGCTCCAGAACCGTAAAGAATAAAGTGTGAATAAAGAACAGCATGTTGTGGAAATGCCCAGCTACATAGAGCCACAATCGTGTGAGGAGTGTTGTGGGCGCTAGTGATTGCATAAGGTGTATATTTGTTGGATCACATGTTTGAATTAAAATGTCATTTGAAGTTCCATTTTCCTGCTTTGTGTGTTAAATGTGCTGATCCTCTTCTGTGTTAAAGCTAATTTGATAGAAATTTGAATATAATTGTCAATTTCTTCAATTGGGGGTCATTTACGAAATTTCATTATTTTGATTTATGGTTTCTTTGAGGATTGTAACAATGTGTGAATTACTAAGGCATCCCACTTGGATTGCTAAGTGTGCATCCAGAGGAGGGACATAGTTGAAGATACTGAGACCCAATCTCCCCTCACCATATGATATTTTAGATGAATTAAGCAGGGAGGAGGTCAGTTAAATAAAAAACAGATCGAATCTGTTTATTTAACCAGGTATGTGTTCACTCCAGAGACTGAATCTCACACTTTGCTTGGTTAATTGTGTTGAGGTTTTTGGATGCAACATTTCTCACTGTAACTTAGCTCATTAACTATCTATCCAGCGCCCCCCAATGGTGTCACTCATATCCCATTCTATCACCACCTTATCGTGCACTAGTCCAGAAAACTTCACTGTTCAATGAAGATCTGCCAACAGACTAGTATCCTTGTGTCCATGCCATCTTTCAAAGGCCACAGTGCACCTGCAAAACTATTGGCAATTTGGCATTGTCCCTCACTGCCAATGTCATGGCAATAGCAGTCACAAAGCCACATTACACTTAGCTGGCATGGTTGATACTCACTCACACATGCAGCCACATTCTCTCAGCCTCATCGCTGTTTAACTACTGTTCCAGACACTTTGCCTATCCTTTGTGTTACCTGGCTCTGAACCAGCATTTGTCCCTTAAGCACATCCGTTCTGCACTGGAAATGGCTGAAGAAACGATTGCAAATGAAACGTGTCTGGAGTTTGCAAATGTACGATTCGTGGTTTTGCTTCTGCAATGTCCTAGTGAGTCCAAAGATGTGGATCCCCTCACTTTTTACCATCAACATGACACTGGCTTCATCCACCAGTTGGCATGAATACTGCCATTTGCCAGTTGCATCTCGCATTGACTGAAGGGAAAGTGATGACCAGGAATGCAGCTAATAATGGATAAGGTCAGCACCAGCTCCTACCAAGTCACCCTCTATTACCCCAATGTCCCATCTCCCTATTCATCTCTATTACGACAGCTTATTTCTAACCCCATGAGGGGACCTACCACACTAAACTTCACCTCCATATGTCCTCCATACTCCCCGAACCCTGACATTACACTTTAATGATGCCCATCCAGCACCCTGGGTTCACAGCGGTAATCATTGCCAATAACCCCTTCCGGTCATCTACCATGCCCTCTGATGGTGTTCACTATTCCTGCCATAGACCTTCAGATAACCCCATCCTGGTCATCACCCTTGTTCCCAAATCCACAAATATGTCTCCTTTCCCCATCCCCTCAGCTTTGACTCCCCATCCATTTGGCTGGCCTTACAGTGTCCCCCT
The DNA here is from genome assembly GCF_047496795.1 of Chiloscyllium punctatum. Classification (NCBI taxonomy): domain Eukaryota; kingdom Metazoa; phylum Chordata; class Chondrichthyes; order Orectolobiformes; family Hemiscylliidae; genus Chiloscyllium; species Chiloscyllium punctatum. The sequence continues at coordinate 52,203,061 of NC_092777.1, forward strand.
TCCATCCTCCTTAACGATCGGCTGATGGATCCCTAGGATTGTATTAGCCGCAGACATCTACCTGACTTTGACGAGCAGCCCTTAGCCATATCTGACCAGATCTCTGAGTGCTGTCTTTGCAGCTCCCTCACTGACGATTCACAAATCCCCTGACCCTGCGCGATAGGGCATATCCCCTGACTGTGGCCAAGCACCTGGCCTGTGGGCAGACCCTGACCCAGACTGACTGCACCAGGACACCCTGACTGACTGCAGCCCCTGTTAAATTGGCCTGAGGACTAGCTGCCACCTGGTTTCTGAGATGGCCATTTTGTAGAACGAATGTGCAGTGGTGTGGCACACAGGCAGTTGGCACATGCTCTAGGTGTTCGACACACAATTTGATGTGCCATGCAGCAAGATGTTCCTTCCACTGACATGAACACCATTGCACCACCCATTACCACCCCTACCGACAACAGCACGTCTGTGTAAACCAGCACTGTGGAGAGGCTTCAGGCTCTGGTTGGAGCACCATTGCATGAAAAGGCATGGCACAGCATGACAGGGCAAAGGAAAGCATGGGTGCTATGAGAATGCAGGTAGGTGATAAGTGAGCAAGCGCTAAGAGACTAACCCTGAGAAGTAGCCGGGGCCAGTCAGTGAGCTGCATGCCCATCTGTGCTATTGCCAGTGGACAAAGGATGTGTGCAGCTGGTGCAGGGAAACTGTTTGGTGCTGACCAACATGGAGCCTAGCCACAGGCCAGTAACAAGCTGAAGTCATTCGGGATTCTCTCTGACCGCAACATGAAGAATTCTCAGCGTCCAGCTTGTTTAGAGCGTTTGATAAGAGGTAAATGAGGTGAGCTGCAGCTTTAATAAGGTGTTCAATAAATAATAATCCCCTTCATTGTCAATTCATCACTGCCTAGTGAGAAACTCACCTTGAAGCTCGACAAAAGCATGAAAGATGGAACAAGATGCCCTGGACATTGACACACCTTGCCTGATTCAGCCATAAATATCACCACAGCCCACATCAGTCAGGCCTCTCTGAGATTCTGCCTCAGAAATTGATATTAGTTTCAAAGGAGCAGTGATGGTGAATACGAACAATTTTAACAATTTAACAAACAAGTCATTGAGGCAGGAACATGACATTGCATTGTAACAGGTGATAATAATGTTTAGGTGTTTTCAATCATCACATTTTTCATTAAAAGGAGTAATATGATTCAGGTATGAATCCAAGCATCATTTCACAAAGGCTAAGTGTACCTGGCACTGGGGGGAAAAGGAGACAAAAGGGGTGCAGTCATTTTCTCTTGAAAGTTAACAAGCCAAGGGCTGGGTAACAATTATCTCTTACAGACAATGGTTGCACTAAAACATTCCAACACTTACAATAAATATTCACACAAAATAGAAGGAGAAAATCCTAGGAATAGGTAGTGGATTAAAAAGAATCAATGGAAAGATAAACAGAGTTAATGTATCCCAAGCATTGACTCAACAAATTCACCAGCGCTGGGAAATATCTCAGGTTAAACAGGTTTTAAGAAAGTGTGGGGATGACTGACAGGCAGCAGGGAGGAAAGAACGAAAGAAGTTCAGTGATAGACTGTAATTGGTGAGAAGAATATTTGAATGTAAATGGCAAAAGGAATGAAGGACCAATACAAAAGGAAGTTAATGACCAGGTAAAGAAATAAAAGCTGTGTGGAGAGGAATTCTAAATGTTAAACACAAATTCATTCTCAACACCTTCTATCCAACAAAATGGGATCAGCCTCCATGATCTGAAATTGTGGAAAGTGATATTGACTTTGCAAGATTGTAAAGTACCAACCAGGGTGGGTTTTTCATGAGGCAGCTTACCCGCAGCCCTATCCGAACAGTCTGATGGCAGCATGCCAACCTGAAACCCCACCAACTTGCAGCAACGTGACCCTGTTCTAGTAGGGATCCTGATCTTCAGCGAAGTTTGGGAAATTTGAACAGGCCAATCTGGCAGACAGCAGCAAGAGGGAGCACGGGGTGGGAGAGATGGATGGAGCAGATGTATTAGTGGCCGGGGGTGGGGTCAGCTTAAAGGAGTGCCACAATCACAGATGGGCATTGGGGAGCTCCATTTCCACCCACCCTCCAACAAAGAGGTACCCCCAACTTCTTGCCAGACAGCAGCCCACACAGTGAAGGCTCCTGGGATACCACCTTCCTCCACCAATCATTTAGAAGCAGAGGCAGAATGAGCCAATGCAGTGGCCAGTAATTGGCCATTTAAAAGCCTGAATACATGCACAACCAGATGAGATATCTATCACACACTCTCCACAATGTGGGAGGCAGTTCAGGATTGGGTGGGAGGGCAACAGGCAGCTAACAATGGCTTAATTTACAAAGACACCCCCTATCCCCAGTCATCTTCAATAAACCAGCATGAGAGCCATCAATTTTAGATGCTGTTTCACAAGTTTCAATTGAGCTCCACTGGGACATGTCAAGGACAAAGAAGTAAGACTGTGGTACAGAGGATAAATATAACAAAAGACAGGGAGCTCAGGATAATATATGTGGTCTGAATGGAAATGTTCAGCAATGGTTTGTCTCCCTCCTGTTAAGGGGACCAAAGTCTGAGCAGCACGTTCAGTATACTAGACTGGGAGAGGTACAAGTGAACAGCTGTTTAACTTGGAAAAAGCATCTAGGAGCCTACGTGGTGAGAAAGGTGATGAAAGGTCAGGTGTTATACATAATGCATTTGCAGAGGAGAAGTCTGAAGGAATGGGAGGGATGTTGGGTGATTGAAGAGTAGGACCAGGCTGTCTCAAAGTTTGCAGGCCCTTTGGGATGCTGAAAGGGAGAGAGGCAAATGGCAGAGGATAATACCTTAATCACAAGCACTGGGAAGGAAAGGAAAAAGAGAGTCCAGATATCTGTAAAATGCTGAGGACCCTGATTAGACACACTGGAGAGGAATCCTCGGTGGAGCATAAAGGAAGATATTTCCGTAAGCATTCGGGTAGAAAGTGACATCACTGAAATAGGAACAATGAATTTGGAGCAACTGAAAAACTAGAAACAGTCTGGGTAAATGTGTAGTCAAGCTCGCAATGGAAGGAAGTGGGGATTATAGGAGGTAAGGGTTGCCAACCTATCTTTAGGAACAGATAAAGAAGACAAGGAAGAGTCAGAAATGGACTACACGAGAGTTTGGGAAGGCTGGAAAGTTAAAGCAAAGCAAATCTTCCAGTCTGCATAAGAGCTGAAAATTATACCAATATAGTTATCAATATGCCTGAATGAAAGGACAAAAGAAGGAACACAGCAAGTTATATAAGGGAAAGCAAAGACTGGGGGTAAATGGATGTTTTTCTGGTTGGTGATCAGTGGCTAATGGCATGCCTCAGAGATCAGTGTTGGGACATAATTGTTTACAATTTACATAAATGATTCAGAGTTGGGGACCAAATGTAGTGTATCAAAATTCACAGATGGCACTAAGGTGAGTGGTAGAGAAAAGTGTGCAGAGGACTCTGAAAGTCTGCGGAGGCATATAAATAGGTTAAGTGAGTGGGCATGGGTCTGGCAGATGCAGTACTATGTTGGTAAATGTGAGGTCATCCATTTTGGTAGGAATAACAGAAAAATGGACTATTACTTAAATGGTGAAAAATTGGAGCACACAGCTGTGCAGAGGGACCTAGTGACCTTGTGCATGAATCACAATAAGTTAGTTTGCAGATGCAACAGGCAATTAAGAAGGCAAATGGAATATTGTCCTTCATTGCTAGAGGGATGGAGTTTAAAAAACAGGGAGATTATGCTGCAGCTGTATAGGTGCTGATGAGGGCACATCTGGAGTATTGTGTACAAATTTGATCTCCTTAACTGAGAAAGGATGTACTGGCGCTGGAGGGGGTGCAGAGAAAGTTCACTAGGTTGATTCTAGAATTGAAAGGGTTGGCTTATAAGGAGAGACTGAGTAGACTGGGACTATACTCATTGGAATTTAGAAGAATGAGGGGGGATCTTGTAGAAACATATAAAATTATGAAAAGAAAAGATAGAAGCAGGAAGGTTATTTCCACTGATGGATGAAACTAAAACTATGGGGCATAGCCTCAAGATAAGGGGGAGCAGATTTAGGACTGAGTTGAGGAGGAACTCCTTGACCCAAAGGGTTGTGAATCTGTGGAATTCCCTGCTCAGTGAAGCGGGTGAGCCTAACTTATTGAATGTTTTTAAAGCAAAGATAGATAGATTTTTGAACAGTAAAGATATTAAGGGTGAAGGTGAGCAGGCAAGTAAGTGGTGTTGAGTCCACGAAAAGATCAGCCATGATCTTATAGAACATATAACATAGAACATTACGTGCATGACAGACCCAAAGGCCCCTGATGTTGCACCGACCTGTGAAACCACTCTAAAGCCCATCCAACCTACACTATTCCATTTTCATCCATATGTTTATCGAAAGACCATTTAAAGATGGCATGTCTGCTACTGTTGCAGGCAGAGCATTCCACGCCCCTACTACTCTCTGACTAAAGAAACTACTTCTACATCTGTTCTATATCTATTACACCTCGTGCTTGCCATCACATCCAAGGAAGAAGGCTCTCATTGTCCACCCTATCCAACCCTCTGATTATCTTATATGTCTCAATTAAGTCAACCTTCTTCTCTCTAACAAAAACAGCCTCAAGTCCCTCACCCTTTCCTCTTAAGACCTTCCCTCCATACCAAGCAACACCTAGTAAATCTCCTCTGAACCCTTTCCAAAGCTTTCACATCCTTCCTATAATGTGGTGACCAGAACTGCACGCAATACTCCAAGTGCAGCCGCACCAGAGTTTTGTACAGTTGTAACATGGCCTCATGGCTTTGAAACTCAATCCCTCTACCAATGAAAACCAATACACCATATGCCTTCTTATCAACCCTATCAACCTGGGTGGGAAATTTCAGGGATCTATGTACATGGACACCGACATCTCTCTGCTTATCTACACTGCCAGGAATCTTATCATTAAATGGTGGAGCAGATTCAAGGGGCCAGATGGCTTACTCCTGCTCCTATTTCTTATGGGTTTTTTTTATGGGAGAGGAACAATCCACGCATCTGTGAAAAAAGGTAAGCATTACAGCATAGCTTGGGCCACAGCTCCTCTTTTTATTTGTAGGAAGTGAATGGAGCCAAAGACTCAATGTTCCAGTCAAAAGAATAGTAGTGAAAGCCATTGAATCAGTCAGCACAAACGAGATCAGTTCTGAAGAAGTGTTTTATTGGATTCAAAATGTTAACACTGTGTTTCTCTCTCCTCGGAAGCTGCCAGACCTGTTGAGCTTCTTCAGTGCTTTCTCTTTGGATCACAAATGAGATTAAGACAGTTCAAGATCTCTCTCTCTCAAGAGAAGAGTTTAAGCAATGTGGTGAGCTTGAATGGTTATGGAATAAAGGAACATATTTTCTGGTCCGAATGGCATATTATTGATGCTAAAAAGTTTTGTTGCTAAAATTTCAATCTTTCTATTTACCTCGAGAACACCAACTTTTATGAATCTCGGAACTTAATTAGATCGTCTATGGAATATTTGGTTTAGAATCTCAATGATAAAGTGAACGTGAATTTCATTAGCAATGATAAAACTTGGGGACAGTGTTACATTGCTAATTTAGCTTTTAATGCATGAAAAGCTTGATTGAACTTTGTAAGATGAGCAGTGAATATAATTTGTCTTATTTTCAGAATTTTACAACACAGTATTTTTTCGACCTGCCAAAAAAGATCCAATGTTTTTTTAAAAAAGTTTAATGTCATCCTTTCTATGGCTCCTGTCATTGCAAATTTTTGTGACTACTTTATTCACATTATATCCAGAGATTGCACAGAAATACTAACTATTTCAGTGCAATGCAAGATGTTGGCCTCAAATTCATTCTCAATTCATGTATTTCCCTTGGTCCTCTGAGAGTGGAAGTCAATCCATCATTTATACTTTGAGACAGCACATACATTGGCTTGTTGCATCTAATGAATTAACACACTGATGACCTAATCACAAATTTTCATAAAGGTTATTTTGTAAAAGCATTTCTTGCAATGTTATGAATTGACTGTAGTAAGAGTGATAAATGTTATGTTATCAAATGTAGCATTCAGCAGTGTATACAAGAGTTGTGATTATCTTATTACTTTGGTAATGGAAAATAGTTCCATACTGCATTATATTGTGAATACAGCAATTCGTTTCTGAGAATAAATATTTTTTGGATTCAGCTTTGTAAGTGGTGCAGTTTTAAAGTTGCACTGAGTGCGTCTAAATTCCACACATGGTGAACAATTTCCATCACGACAGATGATCTAGTATACTGCTATTTGATTGAATTTATTTCCGAGAAATGTTTCTGAAACAGATTAAAAATGTTTCAGTCCGAGAAAGCTTGTTGAGGATAACTCGGACTGGTAGAAACCAAATCTAAAAACAAATTGTACCCAACTTCCTGCTTCCACCTGATGAAAAACAGACTATTTTTGAAATTAATATAACAGTACAGCACAGGAACACACCAAGACTGCCCCGACACATGACCCCTTTCTCAACTAAAAGACGTTTTGCCTCTGTGCAGTCTTTATCCCTCTAATCCCTGCTTATTCTTATATCTGTCAAGATGCCTCTGAATTGTTGCTAGTGCATCTGTCCCCACTACCTCCTTTAGCTGCATATAAAAGGCATTTAACACCCTCTGTGTAAAATACCTGCCTCTCATATCTCCTTTAAACTTTACCACTTTCCCCTTGAACCTATGTCTCCTAGTAATTGACATTTCTATCCCAGGAAAAAGACTCTGACTATCCACCGTACCCATGCTTCTTATCAGGTCGCCCCTCACAATTCAACATTCAAGTTCGAACAATCTGGGCTTATCCAATCTCTCCTCATGTCTAATGTCCTCCAATCCAGGCAACATCCTGGTAACCATTTCTGTACCCTCTCCAATGCCTGCTTATAGTGTGGTGACCAGAAGGATACACAATATTCCTAATGTGACCTAACTAAGGTTCTTTACAGCTACAACTACTGTGGTCAGCATACTAAAAATTTAAATGGAAATTGAAAACCTGTGGAAACTATTCTATTTTGGATGGGAATACTTGGTTCTTACTATGTAGATCAATCAAAATAGAAAACGGCACTATAACACTTGTAGAATATAGAATGCAGTACAGGCCCTTCGGCCCTCGATGTTGCACCAACCTGTGGAACCAATCTGAAGTCCTTCCATCCTATTCTATCTTCGAATATAATTTTTATGATTTGATCTGGACTCTGCCTAGCAAGCTTCATGTCTGAAAAAAACTGCCCAACTTTAATTGCTGTTATGCTCTTGTAGTCATCGGGAATTTCCTTTTTTATATCTATATCGCTTCCTAATTAACCTGCTTGGAGATGTTATTATACACCTCTGGGACTTGAACCCAGGCTTCCTGACTACCACCACTGTGCCACAAGAATCCTACAGTAATTCTTCTTAAGCCATTTCATAAACTAACATCACCTATGTTGTTAACTCACTTAAACATGACCAGTTAATAATCTCACATCTAGTCTCAAGTGAAAATGGTTTTAAAAATTGTGTTTTCTCATTTGGCTACTGAAAACTGTAGGTGCAATTAATAAACTTCTGCAAAGCTTCATGACCTTTCTTTGTTCAGTTGCCACCAAGGGTTTAGTGGGACTGGAATAAAAGGTTATTTTTCAAGGTCATCTGTTCTAAAAGGTGCTGACAAGCAACAACTGGTAAACTAGGGGTGCAGGAATCCTCAGCTCAACACCACATAATCCAGCTGCTATATCTGTCCTGAATTTTCCAATTGTTTTTATTGAAGCCCCATCAAATCCATGCTGGCTCCTACTAAACAAAAATCAATATCAAATTCGACTAGACTTCAGTAAGCTAAACCAACTGAAGCTGTAATACCATTTTAGCCACATGCAGTTATATTTGTATAAAACCATATAACCAACATACATAAATGTAGTTCAGGTGTCTATTATCCATACATTTACTACCATTCACTATGAAAGGTTGCATTCTTTCACATGTAATAAACTTTTTGAATTTCTGACTCAATAAGCAGAAGGACATTTTTCTGTAGACCTCAGTGAACCTATAAATTTACAAACCATAGAACATCTACATTCTGTTTCTAGGTTGTTGTCCAGCAGTTGTGATGGGTACTTTGATTTCATTAGGGTGTTTTCTCAGAATATCAATTCATACAGTGAGTCACACCAAATGTATTCCTGGTTTCTATCCAGACCATGTTTGGATGCTGCAGAACAGTTGCCATGACATGTCTGTCGGTGCTGCTGTTACTGATCGAGCTCGTTTTCTCCTGGTTGTCCAAATGGATTATTCCGATTGCTCAAGCTGAGCATGATAACATCTCCCCTTTCCAGGCAATGTTTCTGACTTTTCCATGGTGCTGAAGCTTAGCACAGTTATCTAGCTTACATACTGGTTTAACACATAACCAATAAACAGTAACAATAGATTCAAAGACTGTAAAAAGTAGAAGAAAAATACTGTACATCCTTTTTTGTTTTATTGTTCTGTATTTAGAACACAAAAATATTCACTCATGCACATGACGTGTGGATACAAGTGTTGAAATCACATCCCCAACAACAGTGTACATTACTCATATTTTATTTAATAACGTAATGAACCACATCTGGATTCCCAATTAGGTACATGTGGCTAACTTATTGCACAATACTGATTTAAACCATGCCTGGACTCAGTAAGTATTGTTGAGGGTATTCAATTTTTAAACTCTATCCATAATGATTTTAAAAAAAGCATGTTTCAACAGTGTATTCATTATAGATCAACTACTACCTTATTTCATTTTGATTTGATTTGATTTATTGTTGTCAGATGTACCTAGGCATAGTCACTTGTACTCTACAATAAATAACACAGTTAAATGCAACGAAAAGCTTCAGCTGTTGCCACAAGCTTCAGCTAGCGCCACTTAAATGTTTTCAGAATAAAAAGGTAAAGCTTTACCAGGAGATTTAGAATCTCCTCAATGTAGGGGACTGACTCTGTGATGGTCGGTTGCCACAGTGAGTGTGTTCCTGCTTTTTGGGGGAGGGAGAAAAACCTGATTCCTGAACTGGCTGAATAATATAGCCAGTTTATTAACTGGTATTCCTTTTTATTGAGGACTGATTTTTAAACTGTCTGATCTACACAGTGTATGTGTTTCAGTTGTAACTAAGTTCTCATTAGGGAACGGTTTAAAGAAGTTAAAAAAAAGGTAATGCTGAAAGAAAGTCCACCTTCACTCCGCCACTTCCACCATGATCCTTGAGCCCTGAGCAGGCTGACCAACAATATCTACAGTGGGCTCACCAACGTCACAGTCGCTACTCCTCAGGCACCATCTCTTCATTGCTGGGTCCACCTCCCCGACAGGCCATCAATGCTGGGTCCTATGCTGGACCCGCACTTCCCCACAACCAGGAGCCCCCTGTCTCTGTAGACACTGCCAGCCAACCAATAACTAAGCATTCCTGGCTCCCTCAACCAGGAACTGCTGCCACCCCTGCACCAACAACCAAGAGTCCCCACTCCAGGCCTACCAGCAACTGGGAGTCCCTGGCTCCATTGCTGCCACCGCGATGGCACCTGTAGTCCCTGCTCTGGGTGGATCATAATCAGGATTCCCTGGCACTGCCGCCAGGCCAGGCCACCACCTTGCCAAGAGCCTCGCTCTGTCCCCTCTCCTCTATGATGTCAGCTTCTCCGCCACGGTCGACAGGAAAAAGATGAAGAAAAAGAAAAAAGACAAATAACTTAAGGAAAGAAGGGAGGAAGTAGCCATCTGGAGTGGACAGACCCAGGAGCCCCAAACGCTGCTTACCTTGGCAGTGCCACTATCTTGATGAAGGAAGGCTACAAATCTTATGTATTTAAAACAGCTGAGAATCTCAGGAGGCAGTGCCAACTGAGTGAAGATAGCTCTCTGTGAAAGAGCTCCTATTCTTTCCATCAGTAGGTGCTGTAACGTAATCATGGGATTCTTATGGAACATAATCTCAGGGAAGAGATTGAACTACTAGGACATAAGTAGACATTAGAGTAATCCATGATAGGGTGGCACTATGCGATCTCTTAATTCAAACTGATAAATTCAGTCGGTTTTGATTCCTGACTTGCTAACTGTGCAATTATTTCAACACAATTCACTGTTTACGTTGATTGATGCTGTAACTTGTATAAAATGCCTAAAGATTCCTCTGTTTTGTCACCAGATCAAACTGACATGAAGGAAGGGGAAATCCATACCACTGGGATTACTGGGTCTTGTGGACAGCTTTCTTCAAAGTCAGCAGCAGGCAATGTCAATTTGTTGCTGACTGCAAAATTAGAGCCAAATAATCCTAGCCATCTGAAACTCACAGAAGCTCATCAGCATAGTTAAGGATCTGAAGAACAAATAACTCAGAAATCCACATTAGCAATGTCAGTTTGGTCAATGTAAAGCTCTCCCTGACATTTCCTGGACCAGACCAAAACCTTACAAGATTGCTAATAATCAAGATTGAATTCACGTGCCAATGAAATGATTTAACCATTCGAAATTGTACACTGTGCCTCCAGCTAGAAAAGAAAGAGCATCCATTAAGGAATTGTGTTATAGGGTTGCCTGGAGCAAAGATAAAAAATCTGAGTGATAGGGTTAGGGTTAGAACTCACAGATTCCATTAATAAGCAGGTTTATTTGTCAATAATCAGCAATGGTCTGAAGCATTTCTAATTGACCCATATATCTAGACACCACACAAATTACAACTACACAAGAAAACCATGCTTACAATTTGCTTTGTAAAGTGACCACTATCCTCTCTGGCAAGGTCCAAAAGGTGGCTGTAAGTCCCCAGCCCAGAAGCAACTGTCTTCAAAAGCATCTTTTTACGATTACAATCTGATTTTGTGAGTAAACGAATGATTCTGAATCAATGTGAAATCTTTACAAAACAATGCGACAACACATTTTCTTCATACAATTCAGAATGTGTTTGGTAACTGAACCCACAATCAAAGCCCAACTTGATCTGCTTAAAACTCAAAGCAAATGTCTATAACATGCAACTTGCGCATCACAGAGTCAAGGGACTATCTCCACTGAGCAGCGAAATTGACGTTTCGGGCAAAAGCCCTTCATCAGGAGGGCTTTTGCCCGAAACGTCGATTTTGCTGCTCGTTGGATGCTGCCTGAACTGCTGTGCTCTTCCAGCACCACTAATCCAGTATTTGGTTTTCAGCATCTGTAGTCATTGTTTTTACCTTATCTCCACTGAGTTCAGTCATATAGGAACATTTGGCAAAACCGACAGAAAACCGTATGAGATAACAATGCTTTCATTCCAAGCTGGCATAAAGCAGGAATACTGTAGGTCTGCTGCTGCTGTTAACCTCTCAAATTGAAAGTAGACTGGGTCTGAGGAAACATGCATAAATAATCAGCAGAGAAAATGCATTGAACTGACAAAGCACAGGCACTTAGAAGTCTCTCCCGTATTTCAGCTGGTGACAGCAACGTTTCAAAGTCTATGTTCCTCAATTCTGCAGGAATATCTTATGGGCCTTTGTTAGGACCACAACTGGAAAACTGTCACTCAGTTATGTTCAGAAATTTTAAGGATGGGAACGGAATTGCAGCACCAGCATACAAACAGTTAACCATTTTCTTTTCGTTTTGCTCTCTCTCATCCATGTAGGTCTAAATTGATTGCAGAAGGAACTACTGCCTAAAATGTAGGAAAAGCATAGAAAAACATTCCAGATTATTGTGTTACCCGAATCTCCTTTACAAAGTAATAAGCCAGGCTGAAAATTGCTGCAGTTGTTCCTTTGTAATTATGGTGTCCTTTGAAAGTGATTCTCAGTTCAAAAGAAATTCTCATATTTTCTCCTTTCTTTTTGTTTTGAACAGCACAATTTATACTACTGTGACCTACTGCACTGAAAATTCTTTCAGAATCTAAGGAAAAAAATGCATCGTATTAAATACATGATACTTAGAGAGCCATAAATTCCAATGCCGGGTTCAAGGGTATGATGCAATGGAAACTGGTGTCAAGATCAATGGGGGAGTTTAGACAAATAGCATGGTCAAATGTAAAAATGGTGAGTTTAAATGTCAGGCATCAGACTTTTACAATTCAAAATATCCTTCGGGGCTTATTTAAGTCCCTCCAAATTGAAAACAGTTCAAATCAGCATTAACAATAATTGTAGGAGATCTGTTCAGGGACATCCTGGATTACTACTACATGTGGTTTCAGAGTTCTTTGGCAGTTCTTCATTCTGGGAACAAGTGTAAAAGCTAACGGGGGTTGTGTTGGAGTAAAATCTTCACCGAGAGGCCACATTGGCTACCCTGGGACTATTTTAGTGGCTTAGTCCTACCTGGAATGCATAATTCATTTGCTTGATCTTCCTGCTAGGTAAGGAAACAAAAGGAAAAAAAAGCAAATAAGGCTCATTGAGGTGAGTAATTCTTTCCAATAAAATGTTATCAAAGGGTACAATTTCTTCGGATGTTTCCAAGTGATAGATTAGTAGTGTGCCAAGCATGCTAGGTTTCACAATGACAATGCAAATCCCCACAATTGCACACAGTTTGACAAAGAATTGGCCCTGTGTGTTGCTCAGACATGTGTGGAAAATGATTGTATAAAATTGATTTACTAGAGGAGATTGAATTGAGAATTGAAAAATGTGTTGCTGGAAAAGCGCAGCAGGTCAGGCAGCATCCCAGGAGTAGGAGAATCGAGGTTTTGGGCATAAGCCCTTCTTCAGGAATCGTACTTATGCCCTAAATGTCGATTCTCCTACTCCTTGGATGCTGCCTGACCTGCTGCACTTTTCCAGCAACACATTTTTCAGCTCTGATCTCCAGCATCTGCAGTTCTCACTTTCTCCGAGTTTAAATTGAGACTGGAGTTTCAGGCACTTGGCTGAGAAAAAGTTAGAAGGATTTTAAATCTTCATCTGACATCTCCATTGTTGCCGTACTCAGTGCTGATCACAATTGCCGAAAATGGGGAAATGTTCCACTTTGTGATACAGACAACCATCACTATAATCAGTTCAGAAATTTCTAGCCATTGGTTTTGTCAATGAACCACTAAAACTATTTTAAAATAGAGTTGAATTGATTTTAAACAAAACCAGGTGGCTCATGCATTCATGCCATCATTGGATCACACAGATGCATATTCAGTTAAATCTGATATGCTGGGGTTCAAAGTTGAGGACTAACAGCAAATGAAAACATAGGCAGAATCATCTGCTCCCTTCAGCAATTTAGGAAATGGCAAGAAATGTGGAAAAAAATGACAAAATCAGAATCGCAACAGCAAGAAAAAAATTCCATATTTTCCTCTCAAGGCTCAGGTTCAGAATTTTGCTAATGAGCACCAATTACAATTTTTTCCACTCAGTTGCATTTTATTAATTACCCCAACTTGTCTAATTTCTATGCAGCTCCTAATTCTTCTCTCCTTTCCCATGAAACTGTGTCGTTCCAATGCCTGACATGAAAACAGAGCTGTTATCTGGCAGCAGCACCTCTGGCTTCATCACGATATTCCCGCGTGTGTAAGACCATAAGACATAGAAGTGGAAGTAAGGCCATTCGGCCCATCAAGTCCATTCTGCCATTCAATCATGGCTGATGGGCATTTCAACTCCACTTACCCGCATTATCCCCGTAGCCCTTAATTCCTTGTGACATCAAGAATTTATCAATCTCTGCCTTGAAGATATTTAGTGTCCCGGCTCCACTGCACTCCGTGGCAATCAATTCCACAGGCCCACCACTCTCTGGCTGAAGAAATGTCTCCGCATTTCTGTTCTGAATTTACCCCCTCTAATTCTAAGGCTGTGTCCACGGGTCCTAGTCTCCTCGCCTAACGGAAACAATTTCCTAGCATCCACCCTCTCCAAGCCATGCATTATCTTGTAAGTTTCTATTAGATCTCCCCTTAATCTTCTAAACTCCAATGAATACAATCCCAGGATCCTCAGCCATTCCTCGTATGTTAGACCTACCAGGACACTCTTCTCCTCAACCCTCCATCCTCACAAGTCAGCATCTGCAAGCCATCAACCTCACCGCATCACCATGCCTGCTCTTGGACCAATTCACACACCACATCACCTCTTCAATATTTTACTTTGGAGCTGGGGGTCACCCATGATTTGTGGGCTTTTGCGAGGTCACTCTACACACAGTAAAACACATGCTCTTATGGCTTTTAGCTTCATTTATTAGCTTTCACTCACACACATTGTGTTTACCTAGAGAATGCTAGACTCAGTGGTTTTCATTGCCTTTTAGCAGGTAGGGAGCCATAGGCAGCTTTTCATGGTTTGGTGCATACCACTGTGTGGCACTCTGTCTATGAAAATGGCACAGCTACAACACATGCCAATGATTTGCCCTTCAATCTCAATGCATGTGCTCCAACAAAATGTCCCTGTGTGAAAATCAAAGTGGTCAAGGGGTTCTATACTTGGTCAGAGAGTGTTGCCACAGTCTGTCAAGGGCTTTGTCCAATTTCAGTTCAGGGGACTGGCTGTGGTCAGTCAGCCACTTAGTCCTATCAGAGACTGGGGATTTGTGTCTTTGCAGCCCAGGGATTGGATCATGTTGAGACCTACAAGGACAAGAGCAGCCAGTGCATCAGTTGAGGTGCTGCGAAGAAATCAGTCAGGATGTTGTCCAATTCTTCTTGCAATGAACCAAGGGAGGGACTGAGATTTTGCTTTTGTTGTTCGTGGGATGTACACATCACTGGCTAAGCCAGCACTTAGAGCCCATTCCTAATTAAGCAGTTAAGAGTCATCCACATTCTTGTGGGCCATCAATCAGACAAGGTCATGAGAGCAGATTTCCTTCCCTGAAGGACATTATTGAAACAGACAAGGAATTTTCTAATGACAATTACATTGGATGATTCTATGAGATGAGTCATTAGTGACATTACCACTCCACTATTGCCTTTCAATTGAAAATGGAGGAGCAGTTAGTGGTGATGCAGGAGAGGTGGTGAGGCCATTGAAGAAGCACAGAGGAATGGAAGTGGTCATAGGTTAAGAGGATGAATTGAGTGAGAACAGTTGAGTTGACTTGATGTGTGCAAGAATGAGTATTGTAGTCCATGAGCTGTGTGGGCAGAAGCAGTGTTAAAATAAGCCTTGTGAGTGTGAGGTCGTACAGCACAGAAGTCCATTAGACTTTATCAGGTTTACCAGGATGCTGGCTGGATTGGAGGGTCTGAGCTATAAGGAGAAGCTAGAAAAACTCAGATTGCTTTCTCTGGAGTAGCGAAGGCTGAGGGGAGACTTAATAGGTGTCTATAAAATTATGAGATACATAAATAGAGTTGATGGAGAGAATATTTCTTCCAGAGTTCAAATGTCTGATACTTGGGGGCATGCATTTAAGGGGAGATAGGCAAAGGTCAAAGGAGATGTGAGGAGCTTTTTTTTACACACAGAGTGGCAGGTGTCTGTAACATGCTGCCTGGGTGGTGTGGAGGCAGATACAATAGGGGCATTTAAAGAGCATTTAGATAAGCACATGAATATGCAAGGAATGGAAGGATATGGATCCAGGGCAGGCAGAAGAGATTACTTTAAGTTGGCATCATGTTCAGCCCATTCCTGGTCGATGTCTTTCAAACATTGCCACATAGTCTGGTCCACTTGGAATATTGCACTAGCTTGGCCTGCTATCTTGATAAAGGCTGACTGTATCTGATGCATGACCTCTTTGCCAGTTAGCAGCATACAGCATTGCCCTCCTCTCACTAACCTGCCCAAGCCACCAGCATCTCCAGGTCCCTGCCAGTGGAATGAGGCGTTAATTTGCCTCTCTTGGCCATTTTCATGGGGTTAGTAGCGTAGGTTGACAATGTGAAGGGCAGTTCCTTAACTGAACTACTTTAAAGCTGACGTTTAAATATGGCACTGGCAGTGTCAATATTGAGACAGGCTGAATTATTAATGAGATGAAGAGCAGATGATTACATGAGTAAAGTTACCATGGGCCTTGGCAGACTTGCCACCATAAGTCTCCTCTGAACTGTATTGCTAAAAGATGGGAAAGTTCAACCCAATGCGCACAGTCAAATAAAATATCCTTTATTAACCCACAAGGAAAGCTTGAGCAAATAACTTTCAATCCAACTGTTTCACTATACCATAATTCTACATCTACATTTAAAAGACTGCAAGGAATCACAGGAAGATCAACCCCATCTTGACGCTCAATTCCTCCCATTAAATCACCAGGGAAGCAGCAAAATCTCATAAAGCTGCAATAGTTATTCATCTTTCAGATGTTTTAAGATCATAAACCATGTTGTAAAGTGTAAGTTCTTTCTTTCTTTAAATTAAGTAGCTCTACAGTAACTCACATGTAAATGCTGTGCTTAGGAAACATAATGACTTGCATCAGTGAAGGTTGGCTGATTTGGAATTTTAGCCTGTCCCAGACATGACTGGAACATAATGCATCTATGAGTGAGGTCAGAAAATCAATTCATTTTGAATTTCGAGTTAACCATAATGACTAGAGTCATAGAGATGTACAACATGGAAACAGATCCTTCGGTCCAACCCGTCCATGCCGACTAGATATCCCAACCCAATCTAGTCCACCTGCCAGCACTTGGCCCATATCCCTCCAAACCCTTCCTATTCATATACCCATCCAGATGCCTTTTAAATGTTGTAATCGTACTAGCCTCCACCACTTTCCCCCTCACCCTAGTGGGCGAGTCCAGGACTAGAGGGCATAGGTTTAGGGTAAGAGGGGAAAGATATAAAAGAGACCTGAGGGGGGCAACTTCTTCACGCAGAGGGTGATGAGTGTATGGAATGAACTGCCAGAGGAAGTAGTGGAGACTAGTACAATTGCAAAATTTAAAAGGCATCTGGATGGGTAAATGAATAGGAAGAGTTTAGACGGATATGGACCAAATGCTGGCAAATGGGACTAGATTTATTCAGATATCTGGTCAGCACGGATGACTTGGACTGGAGGGTTTGTTTCCATTCCGTACATCTCTATGACTCTAAATTGAAAGATCCGAACACAGCAATGTGATAGTGACAAGGTAATTTGCTTTTCCGTGTTGTCAGTTAAAGGATACATATTACCCAGGGCACTGCTCTTCACACAAATGCAATTGGATTTTTTTTTGTGTTCACTTGAGAAAGTAGACAGGAGCGTGGTTTAACATTAAACTACATATATCTGTTCCATCTGTACACTTGGATATGATTGTTGAATATATACATTCGAAAACTATTAAAGATCTGAAAATATAAAAAATGATGACCATTTTAAACTAATGATGAGTCCACCTGCACTTTAATCAAACCTTCTGGATCCCCCTAATTTCAGAGTAAATATCAAAACATTAATCATCAATCCATTTGGATTTACTTGAAAACAAAACATGGTACAGCTGCAGCACCATTTCCAGCAAAGAAACTTTGTGTATATAAAGCATTTACTGTGCCAATTTCCACTGCTGGTAAATAAAGTTCATATCGACAAATGGGCACTGGCAGCAACAAACCCTGGAAGCAAAAGCCAGCAAATGTGACAAAGTCGGAAAAGATTACCGTGTATCCAATTTCACTTCACATCATCAACCTGGAACACTTAACTTTTACAATGTGTGGACTATAAAGGGCAAAATGGGAGATGGATTGTTATTACATTATTCCACAAGATATCATGAGGTTATTCTTTTCCAGCTGTATATAGATATGTGGGTGTGTGTGCGCATGTGTATGTGGTGATTTCTTTAAATTCCTTCATAGAATGTGGGTGTTACTAGCTAGGCCAGCAATTCTGACTGATCTGTCATTGCCCTCGAGAAGGTGGTGATGAACTATCTTTCTGAACCACTGCAGTCTGTGTGGTATAACCACACTCTCAGTGCTGGATAGAGATAGGTCCTGCACTTTGAACCACCAACAATGAAGAAACACCAATATGTTTCTAAGTTAAGATAACCTGAGACTTAAAGGACAACTTGCAAGTGGTAGTGTTGCATCTAGACAATTCTCATGGGTGTGCATGTGTATTGGTTTGTGTGCAAGTATGCAGACGTGTGTATGCTTGCTTGTCTGCAATAGTGTGCATGTTTGTGTGCGTCTGAGTGTATATATGTATGCCCTTGTAAAATAGTGTGTATATATTTGTGTGCCTATGGTTACATGTTATTATATGTATTTGTCTATGATTGTGTTATTGAGTGTCTGTCTATTATTGTGTGTTATTATGTGTGTGTTGATGACTGTGTTGTTGAGTGTGTGTCTGTCTGTCTCTCTATCTATAATTGTGTGTGTGTGTGTGTGAGAGAGAGAGAGAGAGACAGAGAGAGAGAAAATCGATGACAATGTACCTGCCAATCTGCTTCTCTGTGTGTATCTGTTTGTGTACTAAGGGGAAAACCCATTTGGACAAGTGTGAAACTGGTTCAACTTCTGCTGGTGGTTTTGATCTGATTAGTCTGGATTCATACTGGAGTTGCCCACAATCATGAACATTCTGTTGTTCAGAAATCTAACACAAGTAACTTTCATTGACTTTACAGCACGGACTCTGATTACCGCGCACTAAACCCCAAACCGTCTCTTTGCTCCAATGTATATGTTCACGTATAAAAGCCGTTTGAGTCTTGTGATCATCATCTCATTTGTCTTTTACTTTGTTTTTAGGCAACTTCTGTCCCAGGTGCCCTCCAGTTTGTGCACATGTCATGTCTATGTATTTAAGAATCTGTCTGATAACTGTGTCTGCAAGCATGGGTGTTTGTACTATCAAGCCCAGGACAAACATGTCGTGTTATGAACTTTCAGTGAATACTTCTACAAATTGGACACAAACAGGTTGTTCAAAATGGCTGCTGCAAATGTGACTTTTGACCTTTAGACAACAGACAGTATGGTGATATCTAATTAAACATTAACTGCCACCTGAGTAATTCCCACATCTCTTCATTCAAGGATGGGCCAAAGTGATATGAAGATAAGATGTCCAGCTTGCTTGTCTCTGACAATAGGAAGGACTGATACTCCATTTATAGCAGATAACATTGAATGACCATTATAGCAAATTGCTATTGACCTTGTGAAAATGGGGATGTTTGCTGATGATTGCATAGTGTTCAGTATCGTTTGTGACTCCTAAAGTGCTGACACAGTCCATTCCTATGTACAACAAGCCCTGATAGTAATCAAAAACAGAAATTTCCAGAGAAATTCAGTTGGTCTGGCAGCATCTGTGAAGTGAAAATTATGTGAATGTTTTGAGTCCAATGACCCTTCTTCTGAATATGGAAACATTCAGGCTTGGGTTGATAAGTGGTAAATAACATTAAAGGCATACGGGTGACAATTAACAACTATCTTCACTAAAAATGATTCTATCTTCCCTTGGCTTTCAGCATTGATGAATCCAACATCACTGGGGTGTGGAGGATTGCCAATAACCAAGATTTTAATTCAACTGGCCATATAAATACTGTGGCTACAAGAAAAGGTCAGCAGTTAGGAATTCTGCAGGGGATTAGTTTGCCTCCTGACTCCCCAAAGCTAGTCAACCATTTACAAGGCACAGATCAGGATTGTGATGGAATACTCCGCACTTGGTTGAATGAGTGCAACTCTGACAACAATTCTGAATTTATGAATGGTTTACTATGTCATCATAGGAAGTAACACAAGTTAACATGTTGTTTTCATGTAGTATCAAGAGTTTTTCTGGAATCCTGTTACTTTTTAATAGGGGCCCTTTATTTAGAACACCAATTGTTGTTATTGTGTTTGGAACATCTTGTTAAGAACCAGTAACACAACAATCATCACTTTCTCAAGGTAATTTGAGGTGAACAATAAATACCAGCCTTGTCATTGACGTGTGTATCACTGTGAATGAATATATAAAGAAAACTTTCTTGTGGTGCACACGGCAGTGCAGATACCGTGGGAGTTTGAGATCATTGGGAAACTTTTTTGAGCCCACATCACAGGTCTGTTTTACATTCTGCCTGCATGTTTCAGTAAACACCACACAGTGTCAACTTGGGGATCTTCTTTTAAACTAAGCTGGCTGATTTTTGGCTGCTGTCCTCGTCTGGACCTTTCCTGGTGGGCATCTGCCCACACTGTATCTCCTCTCTTGGGTTATTTTGAGGAACAGCACGTAAATGCTGTGTGGTAATTATGGCCAACACTTATCCCTCAAAGATCATCACAAAATTGTTGATGTGATCATGATTGCATCGCTGTTTATAGGATCTTCCTGTGCACACATTGTTTGTTGTATTCTCTCCATTACAGAGCATCCTAGAGAGGAAAGAAATCGAACCAATAAAACATAAATTTGTGATTCCTTGTTCCAGCAAAATCTGGGTGATTATCCTTTACTGTGTCACCCTCTACAGAGCTGATTTTTTAAAAAAAAAATTAAGGAGAGCAGGGAGCTGGTATGGTGGCTCAGTGGTTAGCACTGCTGCCTTACAGTGCTAGGGACCCAGGTTTGATCCCACCCTTGGCCGTCTGTCTGTGTGGAGTTTGCACCTTCTCCCCATGTCTGCATGAGTTTCCTCCAGGTGCTTTGGTTTACTCCCACAATCCAATGATGTGCAGGTTAGGTGAAGTGGCAATGCTAAATTCCCCATAGTGCTCAGGGATGTATAGGCTAGCTGTATTAGTTAGGGGGAATGTAGTAATAGGTGTAGAGGAATGGATCTGGATGGGATACTCTTCAGAGGGTCGGTATGGACTTGTTAGGCCAAATGGCCTGTTTCCACACTGTAGGGAATCAAATCTAAATTAAAATAATACTATTACTTTAGTTTAAACTATTATGGATTCGATTTGAAATGACCTAATTCAATATCTAAAATAGACCATCAAGGAACTTTGACTGTGTTGTCCTTTAATGGATGAGGCTGCCACTTGATTACATAGTGATCAAGGTAATATTGCTGAGTATATTACTGAGTATATTATCTGTTCTATAGATAATGGAATCAATTTATTTTGCATGGAAAGAATTGTGTTTTTCCTTTTTCTGACATTAAGGATGTGCATTCCAATTAAATAAGTTAGCAGCAAATTATTGTGAGTGTAAGACTAAACTAAAGAGGGTCAAAATCCTGGATCTTCCTACATAACAGTATTATGGATGTACCTACAACAAACTGACTGCAGCAGCTCCAGAAGGCAGCACTCCATCTTCCTCTCAAGGGTGAATAAGGATGGCCAAAAGATGAATGAATAAAAAATTGCATATTTACCCCAGGTTTTGTGTTCTACTCTTATACATGCACCCACTTATAAAAGGTACAGATGAATT
This sequence comes from Chiloscyllium punctatum, assembly GCF_047496795.1. Lineage (NCBI taxonomy): Eukaryota > Metazoa > Chordata > Chondrichthyes > Orectolobiformes > Hemiscylliidae > Chiloscyllium > Chiloscyllium punctatum. The sequence continues at coordinate 52,224,518 of NC_092777.1, forward strand.
TTAACACCCTCCCATGTGGCAGGAGCATGGTTACATGAATGGATTGAATAACGTAAAGTTGAAGTGAGGGTCTTGTGGAGTGATGGATTCGTAGCTGCTTGTGAAGTCTGAACATCTGGTAGGTAGTTTTTCTGATGAACTTGGAGGTTGGAAAATGTTAAGTACTTTAGCTGTTTGAACTCTTTCACTAACACATGACGATTCACAGACTGGCCGAACTGATCGTTCTGATGGTGCTGTTAGGTCAGTCTGCAAGTCTACCTTACCTGATTTTTGAACAGGCAAAGTAAACATGGCCATATCACCACGCAGTGTTTCACAAGGTCAAGTGCAGAGTATTCCATCACACTCCTGACCTGTGCCTTGTAAATGGTTGACCAGCTTTGGGGAGTCAGGAGGCAAACTAATCTCTGCAGAATTCCTAACCACTGACCTTCTCTGTAGCCACAGTATTTATATGGCCAGTTGAATTAAAATCTTGGTTATTGGTAATCCTCCACAGCCCAATGATGTTGGATTCATCAATGCTGAAAGCCAAGTGGAGATAGAAACATTTTTAGTGAAGATGGTCATTAATTGTCACCCATTTGCCTTTAATGTTAATTACCATTTATCAGCCCAAACCTGAATGTTACCATATTCAGAGGAAGAGTCATTGGACTCAAAACATTCACATAGTTTTCGCTTCACAGATGCTGCTAGACCAACTGAGTTTCTCCGGAAATTTCTGCTTCTGATTATTATCAGGGATTGTTGTACAGAGGAATGGACTGTATCAGTACTTTAGGAGTCACAAACAATGCTGAACACTATGCAATCATCAGCAAACATCCCCTTTTCTGTAAAACCATCTGTATCCACTATGCCTCAACGAAACTGCTGTTGAAACCATCAGTGATGGCCTGCGTCTTAGATACTTGATTGATCATGAATAAGAGACTGAAATTACACTGGGTCTGATGCAGAAGGTGCAGGTACCGCGTGTAAGAACACGAAGAAGCAATCTCTATCAAAGCTTCATTAAATCAGTGACTGTGTTGTTCTTTCAATCCAAGATGTGACACCTTCACCAATGCTTTTGCACCTCTGGATTTGACTATTTCAATGCATTCCTGGAAGGCCTCCTACCTTTAGCCTGGGCTTATTTAAAACTCTGCAACCTCTGTCCTAACTTGCACACACTCTCAGTCATCCCTCATCCTTGTGACCTGTATTAGCACCTGATCCAGCAAAATCTCCTTGTTAAAATTTTCATCTTTTTACTTCCTCCTTTGCCTCACCCTTCATAATTTCTATTATCTCTTCCAATTTCCTAACCCTTAAACAGCTGTGTGTCCCTCGAATTCTAGCCTCTTGTACATCGCTTATTGTAATTATTGCACCAATGATGGCCATACCTTTAGCTACCTGCTCCCTAAGCTCAGGCATTCTCTCCCTAAACCATTCTACCATTCTCCTCACCAGGATAATACTCCCTTACATTTTCTCAAAAAAATAAAATTTTAGTCTATTGTCCTCTTGAAGCGGCTCAGTGCTTGAGTTAACTCTGTGAAATGCCAGTAACATTTTACTATATGAATGGCATTATATCAATGCTGGTTATTGTCGTTTAGTTTTTAGAGGTAAATCTTAATCTGGTGTTCTCAAGGGTCCTCATGTGCAGGATATTAGATACACAGATTGGAACTGAATTTATTTTCATGATGGAAAATATTCCAGATATTTCTGATGTTTTCTAAGTGACAAAGTTCAGTGCAAAGGAGCATTAAAGACAAAAATATATCCCATTTCACTACGTTACAGGTTCGTGAATTGATGAGCTCTCCTGTCACAACATAAACGTTTCCTTTAACTTCAATGGTTTTTGTGTATTTCCAGCAGACATCATAACTGCAGGTTTCATTACTGCTCTGAAAGCCATAAAACATAATTACAAGATTCCCAGAAATTGGCCAGGTCCTATATTCATTCTTCATTTTAAGCTAATTCAAACTGAAAGCAAAACTACATCTACTAATGGAAAAGTTACTTAAACAATATTATTTCACGATTTCCTATGCCACCCACAGCTTGGCATTTGATTTTTTCCAAGTTCGTGATCAACAGGAAACGGTAGCAATATAAATACAGATGATTCATCCAGACTACAATTAACAGTTTAACTACTAAAACATTCCATACAACTACACTGCAGAAGTTAAACTGGTAAGCTACATGTGTAAGAGACACTCCCATAGTTTCAGTTTGTACCATTTCATCTTCTGAATATTCTGAACTTGTTCATTCTTTACCTTGCTTTCAGTAGAATGTTCTGCATTTGAATGTTCTGTATTAGAAATTCACTCAGGCTCATTCTAGCAGGAGCCTAATAACAGAAGAATTGTACCATCTGAGGCATAAACTCCAGTCACCAGTAGGTGAAAGAAGGATACTACTGCCCTTAAGGACTTTAGAAGGTTTTATTAATGACTTTTCCACATTTTTAAATCTACTTTGTGGATGGGAAGGGGTTTCAGCCCAACCTACTGTTTCTTCATTATTTTCTCTATTTGTTTCTTCACCAGAGTGAATATTTGCTATCCGTAAGCACATTTTGGTCTGTATTTTTGGTTTCAATTGTCTTTCTTTACACAAATAATAAACTGCACCATTTGTACCTAAGGTGTTTATGGGACATGTACAACAGAGGAGATAATCCTCAAAGAAATGAGCAATCTAATTCAAGGTCTGGATGCAGGCTTTCTGGTTAACGGGGAGGTGGCAATGATTCCTCTAACAATATCTCAGGATCTGATAAGTGAACGTGTTCTGTAATCTGTATGATGATATGTGTAGCTAATTCAAATGTTGATGAGTATATCAGTTATCAGCAATGTGAAAGTTAAGTGCTTATGTTAAAGAAAAGTGGAATTGTGTTAATACAGCATTTTTCATGACTTCAGAATATCCCATGGTAGTTTACAATCTACCCTTGAAACGGGTGCACAGCGGATACCATCTCCCTAGCCCTACACTCATTCCTGGAACATCTGGCTAATAAAGATATTTATGTCAGGGGATCCTACTTATTGACTACAGCTCTGTCTTCCACACCATAATCCCAACCAAACTAATCTCAAAGCTCCGAGACCTAGATCTTGGCTCTGCCCTCTGCACAGGATCCTCAGCTTCCTGACCCACAGACCGCAATCAGTGAAGATAGACAACTGCATGTCTTTCATGATAACACTCAACACTGGCTCCCCCCAAGGATGCACTCTCAGCTCCCTATTGTACTTCCTGTATACCCACAACTGTGTTACCAAATTCCAAGTGAACGTCATCTACAAGTTAGCTAATGACACCACCATGCTCGGACAGATATTAAACAAAGATGAGTCATAATACAGGGAGGAGCTAGAATGCTTGGTTTTATGGCGCAAGGATAACAACCTGTCCCTCAATGTCGCAAAACCAAAGAACAGATCACTGACTCCAGGACTAAAAGGGGAAGACACACTCCTATCTACACCAACAAAATTGTCGAGTTACCAGAAGTGACAATAACCAACAATCTGTCCTGGACTTCTCACATAGATGCGACAGTCAAGAAGATACAACAATACTTCTTCCTCAGGTGGCCTGGGATACTTGGCATGTCCATAAGGACCCTCACCAATTTTTACAGGTGCACCATTGAAAGCATTCTACCTGGGTGCATAACAGCCTGGTGCGGCAACCACTCTATCCAGGACCTTAAGAAACTACAGAAAGTTGTGCGCACAGCCCAGACCGTCACGCAAACCAACCTCCTGTCCAAGGACTCCATCCATATTTCTCATTGCTGCGGAAAAGCTGCCAACATCATCAAGCTCCCAGCCCAGTAATGCTCTCTTCCAACCTCTTCCATCAGCTTGGAGATACAGAGTATTACACACACATACCAATGGGTTCAAAAACAACTTCTTTCTCGTCATTGTTCATCTGCTGAATGGACTTCTCTAATTTCAAATCTAATGCTGATTCTGCTTTTGTGCACCTCCTGTGTCGCCATAACATAGAACATAGAACATAGAACATAGAACAATACAGCACAGAACAGGCCCTTCGGCCCACGATGTTGTGCCGAACTTCTATCCTAGATTAAGCACCCATCCATGTACCTATCCAAATGCCGCTTAAAGGTCGCCAATGAATCTGACTCTACCACTCCCACGGGCAGCGCATTCCATGCCCCCACCACTCTCTGGGTAAAGAACCCACCCCTGACATCTCCCCTATACCTTCCACCCTTCACCTTAAATTTATGTCCCCTTGTAACACTCTGTTGTACCCGGGGAAAAAGTTTCTGACTGTCTACTCTATCTATTCCTCTGATCATCTTATAAACCTCTATCAAGTCACCCCTCATCCTTCGCCGTTCCAACGAGAAAAGGCCGAGAACTCTCAACCTATCCTCGTACGACCTACTCTCCATTCCAGGCAACATCCTGGTAAATCTTCTCTGCACCCTCTCCAAAGCTTCCACATCTTTCCTAAAGTGAGGCGACCAGAACTGCACACAGTACTCCAAATGTGGCCTAACCAAAGTCCTGTACAGCTGCAACATCACTTCACGACTCTTGAATTCAATCCCTCTGCTAATGAACGATAATACTCCATAGGCCTTCTTACAAACTCTATCCACCTGAGTGACAACCTTCAAAGATCTATGTACATAGACCCCAAGATCCCTCTGTTCCTCCACCTGACCAAGAACCCTACCATTAACCCTGTATTCCGCATTCTTATTTGTTCTTCCAAAATGGACAACCTCACACTTGGCAGGGTTGAACTCCATCTGCCACTCCTCAGCCCAGCTCTGCATCATATCTAAGTCCCTCTGCAGCCGACAACAGCCCTCCTCACTGTCCACAACTCCACCTATCTTTGTATCCTTGTATGCCTTGCTCTGTCTAAATACTCAAAGGTCTGTATGTCCTTGTATGCTAAGATCTGCCCGTACTGCACACAAGGCAAAACTTTGCACTGTACTTAGGTACATGTGACAACAATAAATCAAAGCAAATCAAATCAAGTACTTCTGGAGTATAGTCTCTGATGTAGTGTCAAATGCTAATCTATGCTTGGCTTGAACTGTAGTTAGAAAGCTATAGTCCACAAAGGACCATAGGCACTATTCTCCATCAGACACAGACAGTTGGTTTGAGGGTAACCATTGTACAAGCATGGGGGAGGATGAGATGAGTTGTCCCCATGAACTAATACAGCTATTACAGGAATTGAACACACTCTGTTAGCTTCAATCTGCACTACCTACCCTGCTCAGCTCACCTGGGGAACACAGCCAACATAATCAAAGATGCATCCCAGTCCAGTTTTACTGACTTCCACCCTCTTCCATTAGGCAGACAATATGGAAATTTGAAACGTGCCAACAGATTCAAGAACAGCTTCTTCCCTGGTGTTATCAGATTTATGAACAGACCTCTCATATTAGAGTTGATCCTTTGCTGAAACTTCTCTGTTACACTATATTCACATTCTATTCTATTACCCTGATGTACTTATGTAAGATATTATTTGAATGATTAGTACATTATACAATACTTTTCACTGTATCTCAGTGCATGTGACACTAATAAATCAAATCAAAAATTAGCTGAGCTAATCAACTGTGTTGAATTAGGTGAAGCCTGTCAAATGAGATAAATTTTCAAACCTACCTCCCTCATTCAGAATGCAAGTTCCTGATCACTAATTTAATTTTCTCATTTATGGCCAAGTCCCCATCTTGACTCTATCTCTCTCTAGTCAAAATAAAACTCTGTTTAAGACAGATGTCCATTCAAGCTGAAGCCTCAATGGATTTAATTTATTTACATGTTGCTCTAAAGAAAATCTGGGCCCAGTTCTTTTACTCTAGTATTACAAAATCAATTTTAGATTGTTTCTAGCTCTCAATTAATTGCTAAAATTTTTGAATTTAGACACAGGATGAGTACCACAAAATATTGTGGCTGAAATTTGCCTTGACTTATAATAGCTGAGTAGCTCAGAGTTGGATGTGGTCAGTCTATTGATTAAGCTGCTGCTTCAATCTTCTCTGCGTAATTCTCCTGTCGAACATACAAAGTAACTCAAATGGCTTTTGGCTCCAGGTTTTATACCTGTGGTGGGGCAGGCTGGAATGTTCTTGTTAGTGAAATGCACATTGTCCATCTGCTTCAAAACAACACCCACTTCTTCCTTCAAAGGCGTTCTTGTAGTTTCCTCAAACTGCTAACCCCACACCCACATCCAACACAGTCTCCAATCCTTTACTGTCTCTTCTAGTCAGAATAGGTGCACACAAACTGAATTCAATCTTCCATACTGTAACAACTTTGCCTGCATGATGTTGATAAGTAAATACTATCGCCTGATCACCAGGTAGATTGATTTCTTGTCCCCACAGAATAGCCATCGTGATGATCACAACACAATGTCGTAACTGGCCTCTTTGCAAAGCCTGCTGGAATTTTTTGTCAAATCATGCCCAATTTTGATTGGTCGAGCAAGGTTCACAAGCTTTGGCAAACTGAATTTGATTAGAGCAACATCTCCAGAGGCTGTAAATCTGGAATCTAATTGCCCACCATCAGATAGATATTCGTAATCAACCTATTCAGATATGTTATGACCCATAGTAAATGGGATTTGAACACAGAACTTCTGGCCTAGAGATAAGAACACTACCACTGTGACACAAGAGCCCTCCCATCATTGGGTAGATTTGTTGCCCACATGCCTTCTCTTAAATATTCTGACCGAGTTACATATTGCTGATGCGTTACTGATCATTATCTCAAGAACTTCAAAGTGATTCAGCTCAGCCAGCATCACTAACATTTTTAAAATTCATTCACAGGATGAGGGCCATCGCTGACCAGGCCAGCATTTATTGCCTGTCCCTAACTGCCCAGAGGGCGATTGAGAGTCAACCACATTGCTGTGGATCTGCATTCACATTAGGCCAAATCAGATAAGGATCACAGTTTCCTTCTCTAAAGGACATTAGTTTCTCCTCACAATCAGCAATGGTTTAATTATAATTGTTAAACTCCTTCTTCCTGATACTTATTCAGTTCAAATGCCACTATAGGATTTGAACCAAGTCAAGCCCTGCTCCTCAGATGCTGCGCTTTTCCAGCACCACACTCTCGACTCTGATCTCCAGCATCTGCAGTCATCACTTTCTCCTCACTATAGGGTTCAAACCGAGGTCACCAGAGTTTCTGGATTAATAGTCTAGTGATAATACCACAAGGCCACCACCAACTTACAAATACAAATTCAATGTGAAGTCTTTATTCTGCGGTCAGTTGCACTGGATCAGCTATGGTTGTAAATCTACACATTAAATACAGGTCAGGAACATCGCAGTGTCCAGACTGGTTTTGAAAAGATAGAAAGATAAGTTGCACCAAGAACCATGTACCCATAAAAGTAGCAGAATATTCCACAAGTGACAGGAGCTGGTATCATTCAGGTTTATGAAATTCATGACCATCAGAGCAATTTCTAGGTCTGACCTGCATGCAGCATGTCTCAATAACTACCGCCCAGTGGCCCTAACTTTGGTGATCATGAAGTGCTTTGAAAGGCTGGTCATGTCATTAATCAACTCCAGCCTCCCAACTACTCTTGACCCACTCCAATTTGCCTGTCGGAACAACAGATCCATGTCAGATGCCATACCACTTGTCCTTCACTCCTCCCTGGAACATCTTGACACCAAGTACAACTACATAAGAATCCTACTCATTGACTACAGTTCAGCCTTTAACACAATTATCCCCTCGAGACTGATTACTAAATTTAGTGATCTCAGACTAAGCCCCACTCTCTACAACTGGAACCTCAGTTTCCTGACCCACATGTCACAATCAGTGAAGATTGGGAACAATATTTCATCCTCACTTACACTAACACTGGAGCCCCCCCCATTGGTGTGTACTCAGCCCCCTACTGTACTCAGTCTATACCCATGACTGCATCACCAAATACCAGATTAATGCCATTTACAAGTGTGCTGATGACACCGCCATTGTCGGTTCAATCTCAGATGGCAACAAAACAGACTATAGATGGGAGGTGGAAGACCTGGAAAAATTATGAACTGAGAACAACCTAGATCTCATTGCCAACAAAACCAAGGAACTCATTATTGACTTTCAGCAGGCCCCCCCTACACATTAACAGCACAGAGGTGGAACGAGTGGAGAGTGTCAAGTTCCTGGGAATGGTCATCCACAACAAGCTTTCTTGGACTCTTCATGTGGATGCACTGCTTACAAAGGCCCAACAATGTCTCTTTTTCTTAGTCAGCTGAGGAAATTTGGCATGGCAGCAAATGCACTTGCCAACTTTTATAGCTGCACCATCGAGACTATTCTGTCTGGATGTATCACTACCTGGTATGGCAACTGTACCATTCAAGATCGGAGACGGTTACAGAGAGTGATGAACTCGGCCTGGACAATCACAAAGGCCAACCTCCCATCTATAGAATCTATCTACCAGGCTGCCAGCATTCTCAAAGATCCATCCTACCCTGGCAATGTTTTTCTACAACCTCTACCATCAAGGAGAAGGTACAGAGGCCTGAACACACGCACCAGCCGGTTTCGAAACAGTTTCGACCCTACTTTGTTAGAATACTGAATGGACTCTCAAACTCTTAGAATTCACCTGTACCTGTGTTTTTTTTTGTTTTTGCCACTGTTTACCTGTTATTTACTTACCTAGGCTACTTAACTCTGTATTGCTTGCAAGACAAACCTATTCACTGTGCCCTGGTCCACATGACAATAAATTCAATTCAATTCAATTCAGCCTGGCAACCTCATTAGGAGAGATGAACACATTTCAGATGAGGGAGACTGAGAGGACACCTCACACTGCAGACATCCAAAGGGTGTAAGTGATGTGTTTAAAAAGGCTGAATTCTCAGGGCTGGCAGTGTGAAGGGGAAGGTGGATGTGCTACTTTTCGTGCTCAGTTTTATCAGCCTGTGATTACTCTTTGACCTCTCACTGTGAAATCATCTCGGAGATGCACCAGAGCCATACCAACTGCATTTTCCCCAACTTCCCCAACCCCACACATTTAAACCCATCTTCAGATCTTCATCCAAACTTACTCCAAATCAGCTTCCAAGACCCCAGGTGTACCTATAAATGAATCACAAAATATTAATGTGGAGGAGCCAGTCTTGGACTGGGATGGACAAAGTTAAAAATCACACAACACCAGGTTATTGTCCAATTGGTTTATTTGGAAGTGCACGCTGTCCGAAGACTAACACCTCTGTCAGGTAGCTAGTGAGGCAGTATCATAGGATACAGAGTTTATAGTAAAAGATCAAAGTGTCATACAACTGATGCGATGGATTGAACAAACCTAGATTGCTATTGAGTCTTTAATCACTTAGAAGAGGGATGCAGATTTTGACTGATTAGGATGCAGAAGCAACATGCAATCAAGAAGGCTGGTGGGTAAAGCATTATGAGATTACAAGAAGCATTAACTCTAAAAGTAAGGATATTATGTTTCAGTCATAGAGGGCATTGGTAAGACCACATTTCGATTACAGTGGACAGTTTTGATCTGCTTACTTAAGAAAAGATATAAATGATTTGGACACAGTTTAGAGAAGGTTTATTAGGTTGATACATAGAATGAGCCAGTTGTCTTATAAGGAATGGTTATACAAGCTCGGCTGGTTTCCACTGACTTTCAGAAGAACAAGGGGTGACTTGATTTGAGGTGTATAAGATCCTGAATGATCTTGACAATCTGGACACAGGAAGGATGTTTCCTCTCATTGGTCCATCCAGAATTAGGGGGATTTCAAATTGGGAGGTACCCTTTTTGGACCAACATGTAGAGTGTTGTTTCTCTCTTAGAGCAATTGGTGCCTTTGGAACTCTCTACCTGTGTGGAAATGGGGTCATTCAAGCAGAAGTAGACAGAGTTTTGCTAGTCAGTGGAATCAATGGCTATTGAGGTAGACAGGAACATGGAATTCAAAACACAAACACATCAGCCATGATCTTACTGGATGGCAGAGGAAGCTCAAGGGACCTAATGGCCTACTTCTCCTCATATTATATATGATTAATACAGCATTCCCAATTGCTGCCATGGAAACAGCTTATCATACCTTGAGGGAGCCCTCGATCATGAACATCCTCTGCCTCATCAAGGGTTTGAATATTGGGCAAAGGGGGAGCTGCTTCAGAATCCCCTTCCACTTTCTCCCCACAAACTTCAAGCCAAGAAATTCCCACTCCCCTTGATATCACTTACCCCTATTTTGAGGCTGTCATAATCCTGTAACTCTGAGGCTGCTCTTCCTAAACTAGCCACAGACTTCTATATGATGTTCCCAAGCGTAAGAACTGCCAAGCTTGAATTGGTCCTAGTTGGTACTGGGGGGAACTTCTGCTCCTCATCCACCCATCATCTTCTCAGGAAACAAACTCCAGGGAAAGCCCAGTGATGGGTAGGTTATGAGGAATCTCCCTGGAAAAAATAATGGGGATCTCTGAGCAGCACTCTGGCCAGCTGACCATGCCTTGGACACCTCAGGAGAGGTTTCTTCCTGCTGTCCCAGTAGCTCAGTCCGTCTGACCTTCTTAGTTCAGTCAGTGTTAATTAGACTAAACAATGATGTAGTGTATTGGCAACATCCCTATATGCTATACCTTTATGGAATTTCGCATTAATGAAGCAATGAACTCTATCTCATTGATGTGATGCATATGCCACACTTTTGTGAATCAGCTGCTGTTCAGGTTTCACTGCTAAAGCAGCACACAGCTTCATAATAAAAGAGAAAATTTAATTGTACCTATTAGGTTTCAACTCACAATATTGCTGCATCACATCACAAGCATTCCTCCTTTTACAGTTGGTAGCCCAGCCCAGACCAGACGTTAGGTTTTTTGGCCTGAGAATCATGCAGCAGGATAATGTGTAACTGGATTGATCTGGAGACCCAATGTGCTGTACACCCCAAATCACGTCAGCTTAGATTTTCCACTTTTTAATGGTTGGGTGCTATTAGCATTGGCAATAATGTATTTTCCATTCAAAAATGCAACAGTAATGCTGTGACTACTTTGCTTAATGACCACCTACATTTTCCACTAAAGCAACAAAAAGCAGTGGTAAAAGTTCAAATCATGTCATATATCTTCAGTTGAGACATTAATTATGTGTGCAACAGCTTTACCAGACCTCATGACAAATTTTCCTCTACCAATTCCAAAGCTATTGACTGAACTTATTAAAGTTACTTTGCACACTGTGTCTTGGATGCTCACTGTGCCATTTTAGTCACAATCATATTTGCACTGCATGCTTTTGCCCCCTATTTTAACAAAAACATTAACCTGCACATATTTAAAAGGATTTACCATAGTTGAATAAATTTGCATCAAGATGTTATCATGTGCATTATTAATATTGCTTAGCATAAACTTAAGGCACAGAACTTATTATTTTCCATTCTAATTTAGTCAATATTAAGCAGAAGGAAATCTTCATCTCAGTCAAAAAAGACTATGTTTTCATAGCAGTGACATTTTAGTGAGGAGTTACCTTAAGAAAGTGATGTCTTTGTTTCCCTCTGCTTTGATGGTGGTTGGATCAGGTGAGGACACCTGATCTGACTTGAAACATTTTATTTTTGATGCTTCAGGGCAATAGTTTGGGTCGACTAGAGACTTTGCAGAGTCCTTCTCCTTTCCAAACATAGTTGCCAGACAAGCTTTGTTTTCCTTCTGGCAATGACAACAGCTCCAATTGTTCACTCTCGGTGAATTGATTCTCTGAATGCTCACTCCAAGCTGGGCCATGTGCAAGGTCAAGGCGATCCCATTTCAGGGATGCTGCCTGAAACTACCCACTTAGTCAGCAAGAAGCCTTGACAGGTTGGCTGAAGGCCACACTCTCTCAGAATTGCAAAGGTCTCACTCTGTACTATATCCTCAGGAGAATTCATACTCTCAACAAACAGTATTTCAACTCCATCTCAAACATCAAAAACTGTAAGCACAACAAACTTTTATCTAACCCACCTCCATAACCAGCACTCCTCAAATATTCCAGTAGATTCCCCTGGGCTCTGGAACTGCTCAGACGCCATTAGCCATGCGGCTGGTGCAGCTGCCACCCCCACGCTGATTGATGATGTCACTTCCGCCACCCCCCACATCATGGCTGCTCCCACAGCCACTTCCGCCCCTCACAATTCCTCATGCACCACACATGATATCACTTCCGCCCCTCACAACATCACTGATGTCACATGCTCAGTGACTTCCGCCCCTCCCGCCATGTTTGCCACCACTTCCGCCCCCACTAACGCCACTTACCTGCATTCTGTTGACAGGCCCCCCCCACAGATCCCACTGTCACCATCCCCACCCCCCAGAACCCTGAAGGAACACCACACCTGCTCATGACTCCACCCCCATTCCCCCCACCACCACACCCACTCCAGTTACCAGCCCCGCCCCCACTCCCAGCTCCACACCCACACTAGGCCCTACCCCCCAGCCCTGCCAAGTTTTCACCATCCCTCCAGACCTCCCCCTCACTGAGGACGAATGATCAGTCCTCAGCAAAGGACTCACCTTCATCCCCTTCCGTCCACGCATCAATGAATTTAATACATGCCATGACATCGAACACTTCTTCCACCACCTCCGCCTCCAAGCTTACTTTCACAGTCAAGATTCCTGGCCACCTTCCAAGGACCCCTTCGCCCACCTCCAACACACTGCATCCACCTGGATACCCCACACTGGCCTATTACCTGCCCTCGACCTCTTCATTTCCAACTGCCGCCGGGACATTAACCGCCTCAACCTGCCTATACCCCTTCCCCACTCCAACCTCTCACCCTCACAATGCACAGCCCTCCAATCCCTCTGCTTCAATCCCAATCTCACCATCAAGCCAGCAGATAAAGGGGGCACAGTGGTAGTCTGGCACACTGACCTCTACACCGCTGAAACCAAAAGCCAACTTGACGACACCTCTTCCTACCGGCCCCTCGACCATGACTCCACCCCCCCATCACCAAACCATCATCTCCCAGACCATACAGAACCTCATCACCTCAGGAGATCTCCCACCCACAGCTTCCAACCTCATAGTCCAGGAACCCCGTACTGCCCGGTTCTACCTCCTTCCCAAGATCCACAAGCCTGACCACCCTGGCCAACCCACTGTCTCAGCATGCTCTTGCCGCACTGAACTCATTTCTACCTACCTCAACACTGTCCTATCCCCCCTAGTCCAGGAATTCCCCACATACGTTTGAGACACCACCCACGCCCTCCACCTCCTCCAAGACATCTGTTTCCCCGGCCCCCAATGCCTCATCTTCACCATGGATATCCAATCCCTCTACACCTCCATCCGCCATGACCAGGGCCTCCAAGACCTCCGTTTTTTTCCTCTCCCGACATCCCCAACAGTACCTTTCCACTGACACTCTCATTCATTTGGTCGAACTGGTCCTCACCCTTAACAATTTCTCCTTCGAATCCTCCCACTTCCTCCAGACCAAAGGGGTAGCCATGGGCAGACATATGGGCCCCAGCTATGCCTGTCTCTTTGTTGGCTACGTAGAACAGTCGATCTTCCGTAATTACACCAGCACCACTCCCCACCTCTTCCTCCGCTACATTGATGACTGCATTGGCTCCCGCAAGGAGGTTGAGCAATTCATCAACTTCACTAACACATTCCACCCTGACCTTAAATTTCCCTGGACCATCTCTGACACCACCCTCCCATTCCTGGACCTCTCCATCTCCATTAATGACGACCGACCTGACACCAACATTTTTTACAAACCCACTGACTCCCACAGCTACCTGGATTACACCTCTTCCCACCCTACCGCCTGCAAAAATGCCATCCCATATTCGCAATTCCTCTGGCTCTGCTTCCAGGAGGACCAGTTCCACCACAGAACACACCAGATGGCCTCCTTCTTTAGAGACCACAATTTCCCTTCCCACGTGGTTAAAGGTGCCTCTGACGCATCTCGTCCACATCCCACACCTCCGCCCTCAGACCCCACCCCCTCCAACCGTAACAAGGACAGAATGCCCCTGGTGCTCACCTTCCACCCTACCAACCTTCGCATCAACCAAGTCATCCGCCAACATTTCTGCCACCTGCAAACAGACCCCACCACCAGGGATATATTTCCCTCCCCATCCCTTTCCGCCTTCTGCAAAGACCGTTCCCTCCGTGACTACCTGGTCAAGTCCATGCCCCCCAACAACCCACCCTCCCATCGTGGCACCTTCCCCTGCCACCACAGGAATTGCAAAACCTGGGCCCACACCTCCTCCCTCACCTCCATCCAAGGCCCTAAAGGAGCCTTCCACATCCAAAGTTTTACCTGCACATCCACCAATATCATTTGTTGTATCCGTTGCTCCCGATGCGGTCTCCTCTACATTGGGGAGACTGGACGTCTCCTAGCAGAGCGCTTTAGGGAACATCTCCAGGACACCTGCACCAATCAACCACACCTCCCTGTGGCCTAACATTTCAACTCCCCCTCCCACTCTGCTGAGGACATGGAGGTCCTGGGCCTCCTTCACCACCGCTCCCTGACCACCAGACGCCTGGAGGAAGAATGCCTCATCTTCTGCCTTGGAACACTTCAACCCCAGGGCATCAATGTGGACTTCAACAGTTTCCTCATTTCCCCTTCCCCCACCTCACCCCACTTCCAAACTTCCAGCTCAGCACTGTCCCCATGACTTGTCCTACCTGCCTATCTTCTTTTCCACCTATCCACTCCACCCTCCTCCTGCCCCCGACCTATCACCTTCATCCCCTCCCCCACTCACCTAGTGTAATCTATGCTCCTTTCTCCCCATCCCCACCCTCCTCTCACTTAGTTCTCCACCCTTCAGGCTCTCTGCCTGTATTCCTGATGAAGGGCTTTTGCCCGAAATGTCGATTTTACTGCTCCTCGGATGCGGCCTGAACTGCTGTGCTTTTCCAGCACCACTCTAATCTAGACTCTGGTTTCCAGCATCTGCAGTCATTGTTTTTACCAAGGTCTTCAACTCACTCGCATTGATGTCCTTGCCTGACGCACATTACTCCACTAGTCATATCCCATGGTCATTCATAGTTACGAGATCCTGAAATCTCCTGCCCGGTGGTGCCTATAGTTGTATTTTAAACACACAGATTTCAATGTTTCAAAAAGTACCTCATCAGCACTATTTCCACAGCATCTCAGGAAGGGCAATCAATGCTCCTCATCTTAGAAATCCCCAGGAAACCTCAACGCAAAACAAATAAGCAACCGCCCAGATAACAATGTCTACTTCCCCTTCCTTTGCACCTACATAAAGCAAGGGAAAAATCCAATACCTTTCCTCTAGAAAGGTAATTGATATGGCTCAGATTCCTTAAAAATCTTTGTAAATGTTAACTATAGCACGTTATGGGATGGTTTCTACAGTGGAGGTATGTTAAGATTAGATTACTTACAGTGTGGAAACAGGCCCTTCGGCCCAACAAGTCCACACCGAAGCACAACCCACCCATACCCACTCCCCTACATTTACTCCTTCACCTAACACTACGGGCAATCTAGCATGGCCAATTCACCTAGCCTGGACTGTGGGAGGAAACCGGAGCACCCAGTGGAAACCCATGCAGACACAGGAAGAATGTGCAAACGTTCCACACAGTCAGTCGCCTGAGGCGGGAATTGAACCCGGGTCTCTGGCGCTGTGAGGCAGCAATGCTAACCACTGTGCCACCATGCCACCCACATAAAAAGACGACAACAAAAATATCTGTACACAAAAATCACACAACAGTGGGACTTCATCCACTCCTGTCCCACACACCGGTACCTCCACATCATAACGAAAATAGAGGCAAAATATCATTTGAGATCACTGTTCACAATTTTAATAAGTTCAAAACTAGAATTTTAAAATGGTGACATGATTGTTAATGGAGACAATGCATTTTGAGCGCACACAGAGCATGGAATAAAAATTCCATCACAAAGAAATGTGATCAAACCATGATGTTCAGTGCATGGCAATTATAAACAAACCAGATCCCTCTTAAAAACTACAACTGGGAAATCACTGAGTACACTGTGATTGTACAAGTATTAATGTACTCATATCAAATTTCATTTCTGGTCCTTTAAAAGAACCATTGCCCTCATAGGAAGGCAGGAATAGTAGTGGGCCATTCAGCCCTTCAAGCATTCAGTTAGTTCATAAACGTTTACCATCTCAACTCCATTCAGCTGCCTTAATTTTATATCCCTACCCAACAGTAAGTCTGGCAATGGTACTGCTGCTGCCATTGACAAGTCCTCTCAACCTATCACTTATTTATTCATTAGCCTCTTGACCACTTCCAGATCCCTTCCATCATTTCATCTGAAATGAAAACAGAAAATGCTAGAAACTCTTTGGTACTGCACACCTTGCCTTACAAAGAGTCATAATCACAGAACAACAGATGTCTAGGATTGCTGCACATCAGAAACTAAACGATCTGCCCAAAGGAACCCTCTTAACTTGCAGATGTAGCCATGACCTTAGTCCTATCTCTGCCATTCCCATATCCTCCACAAATAAAACAATAAATCTTACAATAAAGCATATCTTCTCACAGTGCCAGTGCAGCCAAACTATTAATCTGGATTCAAGGATTCTGCCTTTTAATGCTTCCATGATGGATCCCATTGCTTGAAGTGTAATATCAAAACCTCATCCTTGTGTTTTGTCTACAGATTCTTTTGGTGACAGGATTTTGTAAAGTGCCTGGCTACTGTGTGACCATATAGGCATTCTGGAATTCAAGTTGCCCTTGCCTTCTGACAGTGGAAAATAACCTGCTCGGAGTTGTGCCACTCATGTTGTTATATCAGCTTCTCAGGTTTGTTTGTAACAAGTAAGAACTTACATTTAGTGCCTTTCACAATCTCAAGTTGTCCCAAGAATGCTTGACATCAAATGAAGTCATTTTGAATTGAATGTACACTGGAGAGCCAGTAAGTGTGTGGTGATGAGCTTCTATGTAAATCACAAGTTCACAAAATAAATGTGAAAATAATTGCTTTGTACTTCAAAACTGATCGTACACTGGAAACCAAGTTAAGATCATCAGTTGGGTTCACAATGTGATGCATTTGCATCTGGTAGGTTACATAGATAAATACACTTGATCCCATTTTATGAAAGCAAAATGAATATGTACAAACTTTGCTTCTTTATTACAAGAAAGGAGTCATGGAGACAGCCAGACTGTGGGGCATGAAGGACCATGAGAAAAGACTCATGGAGTCATGGGTGCCAGATAAGGACCTCATTGTAAGTGAGAGATACATTTTGTATATTCATGCATTCGCTTCATAATAAAAACAACAAAAAAAGACACCAAACCAAATAATGAAATAATAGGATGGGTGATGAAACTTTTGACTAAATAGTTAGGCTTTAAGAAGGGTCTTCCAGAAGAAGACAGAGGTAGGAAGGTTCAGGGACAATATTCCAGAGCTTGGCATTTGTACAAGAGAATGAATTAAGACTATTGGATAAAGTTACCACAGAGAAATGCACACAAAGATGAGAGTTCTGAAATTAATACATTAATGGCTCAAAAGCCAACATAACTAAGCATGCTCAGATAAGAGCAAGTGAAAACCAAGAGTTTGGGTATATCCAGGAGGAACAGGACCACTCACCAAATTCCAGAGTCCTCAAGGTCCTCCTATTGCTGCTCAAATTTTCCAGGGGAGGAACCAAGCTATTGACGCACAATGGCTATGTACCCAAAAATAGGCTTAATCTATTCAATGCTTTCAGATAGTTGGTAAGAGCTTGGGTAGTAAGGCAGTAGACTTGCGGAAAAAGACTTTCACCTTCTGATAAAAGACAACAATCGGGGAAGAAGAACACATGTAGATAAGATTATATAGATAAGATAGGGACAAAGTCAGGGCAATGGAAGAGTGTAAGAAATTTAAAGAGTAGAGTGAAGAGAGAACAGACAGGGAGACTGGTACAACAGGTGTGCTTATGTCTACATACGCGTGTGTGTGTCTGTGTATGTATGCGTGTGTATGCCTATGTGAAAACTAAAAGATGACTGCCAAAGTTATGAAAGAAGAGAAAAACAGGACTGTTGGAATACAACAGGGGAAAGTGGGATAGAGGAAGAGAACATAATCTGCAACAATCAAATTGCCTGGGAAAGTAAGAAAAAAATGTGGATTGGTCCCATCGGAGTTCATATGATACTCTTCAAAAATGCCCCAGCAACAGGATGATGGGTTATTTCCCCTAATCATGCATGCATAGTTATTAACAGGCTTCCCAACCACAGACAAACCTTACTTTCCACAGTCAGACCCTGGAAATGCTTCAATGCTGCATGCCAGGAATCGCATTTAAAAATTGTGAATCAGACTTTTAATGATCTGTGATTCACTTCAGCTTCAGCCTTCACAGCAACAAACTTTATGATGAGAAGCATCGCTTTTAAGGCTGCAAGCTCTCTAATGCGCAAGAGGAAGGTGAAAGAGTTGAATGCATAAGCAGGAGAAGCTGGCCTCTGAAACATAATCATTATTCAAATATTACTTGGTAATTGTCCAAATGATTAAGGAGAGTCATTAGTTGCATTTGATGAACGGTGGCTAATAAGATTGATATTCTACCTTCTATTGTTGAAGATTACATCTAATATCATATCAATGTACACAATGCAGGTTGTATCATTTTTAACAGAACCTAAACACCACTGAAAGGGGACAGGAATGCAAATCTTTTTGTCTTCCACTCATCGGAATTAGGATACAATAAACAGACTTGAACAAAGGAAGGCCATTCTATCCAAGATGAGAAAATGGTGCTGATTGATTGGGACAGCATTGGCATGGAGATGCAGCAAGAACAGTTAGCTGTTCCCAGAATCTTAATTCCCAGACCAGGCAGGTAGGTTCTGATTGGACACGTTGTTTCTATGGGATGCAGCAGAAACTGGCTATCTCCTTGACCCCTTACTTATAAAAAAGATGCAAAGTTTGTACAAATTATTTTTGCCTCCATAAAATGAGATCCAGTGTATTTATATGTGTGACTTACCAGATACAAATGCATCACATTGTGAATGGGGTGGCATGGTGGCTCAGTGGTTGGCAATGCTGCCGCACAGCAACAGGGTTCAAGTTTAATTCCAGCCTCAGCTGATTGTCCATATGGAGTTTGCACGTTCTCCCTGAGTCTGTGTGGGTTTCCTCCGGGTGCTCCGGTTTCCTCCCACAGTCCAAAGATGTGCAGGTCAGGTGAATTGGCCATGCTAAATTGCCTGTAGTGTTAGGTGCATTTGTCAGAGCGAAATAGATCTGGGTGGGTTACTCTTTGGAGGGTCAGTGTGGACTGGTTGGGCCAAAGGGCCTGTTTTCACACTGGGGAATCTAATCTAAACCCAACTGATGATCTTAAATTGATTTCCAGTGTCTGACCAGTTCTGTACTACAAAGCAATTACTTTCACATTTATTTTATGCACATTTATTTCGTGAATTTGTGATTGATATAGAAGTTCATCACCACACATTTACTGGCCCTCCAGCTTCGAGAGTTCACACACCTGTCCTTAATTGGATGCTAGGTATACCGTCTAGCCATTAATCGTCCAGTTCAGGGAATGTCACAACTGACTGACTTCTTCTCGACGTACAAGCTTCTGACCCACATTAAGCCGAATGACAGGATCCTGCAGCTTGCAGGAGAAAATCTACCTGATCAGGTGAACAGGTAAAGATCATATGTGTGTGCCTGACCAAAGCCAACTCCATAATTAAGGTCAGAGGATCAAAAAAAAAGGGATAGGATGGATTTTCTTGCTTTATAAGCATTTTCTTATAAGGTTGTAAGGTTTCCTTTTTATTCACTCACGGGACGTGGGCATCACTAGCTGGCCAGCATTTATCACCTGTCCTTCGTTGCTCTTGAGAAGGTGATGATGAGCTGCGATCTTGAACCGCTGCAGTCCACATGCTGCAGACCACATGCTGCAGTCCACATGCTGTGGGACAATGCCCTTGGGGAGAGAATTCCAGGTTTTTGACCAAGTGACAGTGAAGGGATAGTAATTTATTTCGAAATCAGGTTATCGAGTGGCTTGGAGGGGAACTTGCAGTTGGTGATGCTCCCATGTATCTGCTGCCCTTATGCTTCTGTTTGGAAGTGGTCATGAGTTCAGAAAGTGCTATCAAAGGATCTTTGGTAAATTTCAGCTGTGCATCTTGTAAATCATACACACTGCTGCGACTGAGCGCCGGTGGTGAAGAGAGTGAATGCTTGTGGATGTGGTGCTAATCAAGCCTTGTCTTGGATGGTATTGAGCTTCTTGAGTGATTTTAGAGCTGCACCTATCCAGTCAAGTGGGGAATTACGAACAAAATCAGAAGTTGCTGAAACATCTGTGAAGAGAAATCAAAGTTAACGTTTTGGGTCCATTGACCCTTCCTCAGAATTGATGGTAGCTAGGAAAATGTTGGTTTATGTGCAGAAGGTAGAGTGGGGGAGGGGAGGGGCAAGGAGCAAACAACAGGTGGAATGAGAGCCCAGAGAGAGAGAACAGTTGGACAGACAAAGGAATCAATAACGATCTGGCTGGGAGGGTGAGTAGCTGTTAATGGAGACTGTTAGTGGGTTGTTTTTCAATTGTGAAGTTAGGAAACATTACGCAAAAAAGTAGTAATTAAGAAGATGACTAGAAGATCATTCCAGATCGGAGATAGATTTCTGTAGGCTAAAAGATAATTGGATAAAGGCGGCCTTTGTGCGGAGCCACAGAAAATGGGGGAGATATTAAATAAATATCTTGCATCAGTATTTACTGTGGAAAAGGATTTGGAAGATATAGACTGTAGGGAAATAGATGGTGACATCTTGCAAAATACCTAGATTACAAAGGAGGAAGTGCTGGATGTCTTGAAACGGTTAAAGGTGGATAAATCCCCAAGACCTGATCAGCTATACCCGAGAACTCTGTGGGAAGCTAGAGAAGTGATTGCTGGGCCTCTTGCTGAGATATTTGTATCATCGATAGTCACAGGTGAGGTGCCGGAAGACTGGAGGTTGACAAACGTGGTGCCATTGTTTAAGAAGGGCGGTAAAGACAAGTCAGGGAACTATAGACCGGTGAGCCTGACCTCAGTGGTGAGCAAGTTGTTGGAGGGAATCCTGAGGGACAGGGTGTACATGTATTTAGAAAAGCAAGGACTGATTAGGGATAGTCAACATGGTTTTTTGCGTGGGAAATCATGGCTCACAAACTTGATTGAGTTTTTTGAAGAAGTAACAAAGAAGATTGATGAGGGCAGAGTAGTAGATGTGATCTATATGGACTTCAGTAAGGCATTCGACAAGGTTCCCCATGGGAGACTGATTAGCAAGGTTAGATCTCATGGAATAAAGGGAGAACTAGCCATTTGGATACAGAATTGGCTCAAAGGTAGAAGACAGAGAGTGGTGGTGGAGGGTTACTTTTCAGACTGGAGGCCTGTGACCAGTGGAGTGCCACAAGGATCGGTGCTGGGTCCTCTACTTTTTGTCATTTACATAAATGGTTTGGATGAGAGCATAAGAGGTACAGTTAGTAAGTTTGCAGATGACATCAAAATTGGAGGTGTAGTGGACAGTGAAGAGGGTTACCTCAGATTACAACGGGATCTGGACCAGATGGGCCAATGGGCTGAGAAGTAGCAGATGGAGTTTAATTCAGATAAATGCGAGGCGCTGCATTTTGGGAGAGCAAATCTTAGCAGGACTTATACACTTAATGGTAAGGTCCTAGGGAGTGTTGCTGAACAAAGAGACCTTGGAGTGAAGGTTCATAGCTCCTTGAAAGTGGAGTCGCAGGTAGATAGGATAGTGAAGAAGGCGTTTGGTATGCTTTCCTTTATTGGTCAGAGTATTGAGTACAGGAGTTGGAAGGTCATGTTGTGGCTGTACAGGACAGTGGTTAGGCCACTATTGGAATATTGCATGCAATTCTGGTCTCCTTCCTATCGGAAAGATGTTGTGAAACTTGAAAGGCTTCAGAAAAAATTGACAAGGATGTTGCCAGGGTTGGAGGATTTGAGCTACAGGGAGAGGCTGAACAGGCTGGGGCTGTTTTTCCTGGAGTGTCGGAGGCTGAGGGGTGACCTTATAGAGGTTTACAAAATTATGAGGGGCATGGATAGGATAAATAGACAAAGTCTTTTCCCTGGGGTGGGGGAGTTCAGAACTAAAGGGCATAGGTTTAGGGTGAGAGGGGAAAGATATAAAAGAGACCTAAGGGGCAACTATTTCACGCAGAGGGTGGTACGTGTATGGAATGAGCTGCCAGAGGATGTGGTGGAGGCTGGTACAATTGCAACATTTAAAAGGCATTTGGATGGGTATATGAATAGGAAGGGTTTGGAGGGATTTGGGCCAGGTGTTGGCAGGTGGGACTAAATTGGGTTGGGATATCTGGTCGGCGTGGACAGGTTGGACCGAAGGGTCTGTTTCCATGCTGTACATCTCTATGACTCTATGACTGTATGAGTTTATAAAGTTAGGTCACAAATTAATCATGATCATACTGAAAGGTGGAACAAGCTCAATATGTCAGCTGCCTCATGTTGTGGTAAATATTTACCCTAAATTAACACTTAAAATGGATTGTTGGGTTCTGTACCTAACTTGCATTGTGGAACTTTGTGGAATGTACCTTCTGCTATGTTTCCAACATTTGAACTGTGAGAATACTTGAGAGGTGTAGGATTGAGCAAAAAATCCCCATCATTTAAAAGACTGGACAAGACCCTGGATTTTTCTCTTATATAAAAGACTGGTCAAAATCCTGAGCTCGGGCTACAGGAAATACACAGAGCTAGAATGATTTCTGTCTGGGATTATTGCAACCTGGAAATCCAATTTACAGCTTCACTTTAAGAGAACAATTAACCAAACCTGAAACTCTGGATCACCTGATGAAGAAGCAGCACTTTGAAAGCTATTGCCTCCAAAGGTTGGACTATAACCTGATACTGGATTAGTGGTGCTGGAAGAGCACAGCAGTTCAGGCAGCATCCAACAAGCAGCGAAATCGACGTTTCGGGCAAAAGCCCTTCATCAGGAATAAAGGCAGTGAGCCTGACGCATGGAGAGATAAGCTCGAGGAGGGTGGGGGTGGGGAGAGAGTAGCATAGAGTACAATGGGTGAGTGGGGAAGGAGATGAAGGTGATAGGTCAAGGAGGAGAGGGTGGAGTGGATAGGTGGAAAAGAAGATAGGCAGGTCGGACAAGTCAAGGAGACAGTAACTGAGCTGGAAGTTTGAAACTAGGATGAGGTGGGGGAAGGGGAAATGAGGAAGCTGTTGAAGTCCACATTGATGCCCTGGGGTTGAAGTGTTCCAAGGCGGAAGATGAGGCGTTCTTCCTCCAGGCGTCTGGTGGTGAGGGAGCGGCGGTGAAAGAGGCCCAGGACCTCCATGTCCTCGGCAGAGTGGGAGGGGGAGTTGAAATGTTGGGCCATGGGGCGGTTTGGTTGATTGGTGCGGGTGTCTTGGAGATGTTCCCTAAAGCGCTCTGCTAGGAGGCGCCCAGTCTCCCCAATGTAGAGGAGACCACATCGGGAGCAACGGATACAATAAATGATATTGGTGGATGTGCAGGTGAAACTTTGATGGATGTGGAAGGCTCCTTTAGGGCCTTGGATAGAGGTGAGGGAGGAGGTGTGGGCACAGGTTTTACAGTTCCTACGGTGGCAGGGGAAAGTGCCAGAATGGGAGGGTGGGTCGTGATGTTGTGTGATTTTTAACTCTGGACCTAAACTAACTTTCACACCTCAGGCTACTTAACACTGACAGTATGAAGCCTTAGAGATAATAGACATTCAACTTCAATCAAGATACATTCACACATTCGATTAACTATCAGGATGCCAATTGACCTCAGAGGGAAGACCACAAACTCAATGGCAACACAGATTTGAGAGGAGATAACAGGCCACGCAGTCTGTATAACTGCGAGCCCTGATCATGCCTGGGAGAAAGCTTTTTCCAACAACAAGCTTCTGCATAAACAGCTTGCCCACAGGCTTCCAGCCCCAACAAGCAGCTTCAGAACCAAGAACCACAGAGGCTGAACAGAGAAACTGAATCGAGAAGCCAAACCAAGGGCATCATCTCAACAAAGGACATCCAGTGGGGTGGGGAGAAACGCCAACCAAGTGCTCTCTGAACAAGGGCTTCCAGACACAGGCCTGTTCAGAAACAAGGGAAGCAGCAGCAGCAAGAAGCTCAGTAACCAGACACACTTTAAAACTGTGTTTTCCTCTGTGGTGAGCTGAACCTCCCAAGAGCCCAAAATTTTCCAACCTAGCTAGCAGGGTGGTTGGTGATGGTATGTGGAACCGAAGGGTAGGAAGCCTGATTAAAACTGCTGTTTAGCTTCTAAGAGTGTTTATTCTGTGTTTAATTTAATAGTGTATTTTGTTATTGTCCTCTGTATAATTAATAGTATCAATTACTCTGTTAACTGCATTTGCCTTATTTCTTGTATTATACTTACCCTTTGAATTAAATAAATGCAGAGATTCCTTTGCCTTGAAACACCTGCCTCCTGCCTTCTTCATTTCACATTCCTAAATAAGACCAGTGTCAGAACCAGGGATCTGGGGGCTGATTG
The DNA here is from genome assembly GCF_047496795.1 of Chiloscyllium punctatum. Taxonomy (NCBI): domain Eukaryota; kingdom Metazoa; phylum Chordata; class Chondrichthyes; order Orectolobiformes; family Hemiscylliidae; genus Chiloscyllium; species Chiloscyllium punctatum. Next base: position 52,249,296 of record NC_092777.1, read on the forward strand.
GAACCTCCTAAAAATCAGCAAATTACTGATTGTAAAACCAGAAACCCCAGAGAGGTCATGAATAGGCTGTCATGATCACTGCAAAGAAGATAGAGACAGTGGTATTCAAATGCAAGAATCATTCCATATTGTTTATTTTTCCTGCATCAGAGCTAAACCCAATCCTGTCTTCACCTGAAGTTTATATATACACCCTTCCAGCAGCACAATTGGCTAACAGTTTTGCCTGAAACGTTGATTTCGCTGCTCGTTGGATGCTGCCTGAACTACTGTGCTCTTCCAGCACCACTAATCCAGTATTTGATTTTCAGCATCTGCAGTCATTGTTTTTACCTTGTTGATTTTAACCCTACTGCGAATCCTCTTGCAAGGATGCCTGCCTTGAAGAAGTTTTCCTCCTCTCTCTACAAGAATCTCAGGGAGTGTACTCTATGCTACTCTCTCCCCACTCCCACCCTCCTCTAGCTTATCTCTCCACGCTTCAGGCTCACTGCCTTTATTCCTGATGAAGGGCTTTTGCCCGAAACGTTGATTTCGCTGCTCGTTGGATGCTGCCTGAACTGCTGTGCTCTTCCAGCACCACTAATCCAGTATATAACAATTGAAACTGACAGGAGAGGGGAGGATGTGGTCAGGTTGTTACAATCTCAGCTAATGGCAACACTGGGCAAGTCAGAACCCTGAAGGATGGCTGGCTTGCCGGATTAAACGTTTAATTTTTTTCAGCTGTTTATAATTGGTTAGTCACAGAAACCTATTCACATGAAGCTGCAGATGTTCTTTTAAAAAATCAAAATTGATGCTTATCAAATAAAAGAGAACAAAATAAAATAAAGTTATGTATATGGCAGTTAGAAAAATCTTTACACAAACAGTAAGGCAAGTTTCAACATGTTTCAAATACAATCCTTTCACAGACACTCAATACCAGGGAAACATCACTCCTATCTCAATACTTTGATTCTTTATTAACTGACTCCTCCCAATTCCTTTTGCTGAGACAGAACACAGTTTTAAAACATAGAACATAGAACATAGAACATAGAAATGTACAGCACAGAAAAAGCCTTTTGTCCCACGATGTTGTACCAAGCATTAATCCTCACGTAAAATAAAATTATTTAACCTATGCACCCCTCAATTCACTGCTATCCACGTGCATGTCTAGCAATCACTTGAATGTCCCTAATAACTCTGCTTTCACCACCACCACTGGCAACGCATTCCATACATTCACAACTCTGCATAAAGAACCTTCCTCTGAAGCCCCCACTATACATTTCTCCTAATATCGTAAAACTATGACCCCTTGTGCCAATCAATCCTGCCCTGTGGAAAAGTCTCTAGTTATTCATTCCTCTCATTCATTTTACCATTAATTTTCAAGTTCACTGACAAAAATTTGAAGTTTTCACTTCTAATTCACTTGGTTCAGAAGCTGCTCAGAAACACTCCAGCTAGGGTAACTGTTTCTTCGAAACTAAAAATATTGACTCTTCACAGAATCCCTACAGTATGAAAGCAGACCATTCAGCTCACGCTGACTCTCCAAAAAAAATCCCACCCAATCCCTGTAATCCTGCATTTCCCATGGCTAATCCAATCAGCAAATCCCTGGATACTGTGAACAATCTAGCATGGCCAATTCACCTAACTTGCACATCTTGTGGGAGGAAACCAGAGCACCTGGAGGAAACCCAAGCAGGGGAGGATGTACACACTCCTCAAAGACAGGCACCCGAAGCTGGAACCAAACCTGGGTCCCTGAGACTGGGAGGCAGCAGTGCTGACAGCTGAGCCACTGAGCTGTCTCAAGATGAGGAAAGGAAAATATATTCTCCACTCTGAACTTAATTCATGATTCTTCTGAACTGAGACCATGAGTCTTTTGTTCTGAAATCAGAATTCAACAAATGTTTTTGGTCTGCTTTTAACCCAGCAGTATAAACATTCCATCCATCAACCTTACGCGAGTTCTGCCTAGCACTTGGCTGCAGTCACCTGATTTTTTAAATTTGTTCCTTTTTGGTCACTGTTCTGATTTGATTGTATGATACATCTGACAAAACTATCTTCACACAATTTACCGACATCCATTGTCTGTTTTAAAATCTAGGGGATACATATATCACATGCAGCTTTCATTACAAGTGTGAAATCCTGGCTGATTACAGAGCTCCCAGTCACTAGTCCAACAATCTGAGACCCTCTGCTGTTGACAATTTAAATATAGTAAGATTAAAAAGGATGAGAAAGAAGAGGAGTTTGCTTGTGTTATTTTCCCACCGTGATATTGTTATGGACCAGGCCAGACCCCCTCAAACATTTCAAGAAAATAGCCCAGACCCTAACTTTGCTAGTTTTTTTTAAAGCAGGTGTACAATCAATATTCCAGGAGTGATGCAGTTAGCCCAACCACTTAGTTTGAAACAAAACAGAATTTATTTGCAAGATTACCGAATGAAGCACAAACAAAAGAGAACAGAACATAGAATAACTTAACCTATCAGAAAACCAAATAGATTCTCCCAACTTACTGATGCTGTTCTAAATACCTGCAACAATCCTCATTAACACCCGTTGGCGAAAAAAAAAGAATCAAACATAGGGTCTTACAGGAGAGATGTCAGAGAGAGTGAGGATCAGCATGGACCTGCTTCTTGGGTCCAGTAGCTTCACAACTCTGCTTAGCAAAATTAAACCAAACCAGAGGAAAGCTGAGCTAGGAGAACTGGCCACTCCCCTTTCATTTTTTCAATTCTTTTAAAACTTGAAAGCCTTTTCCTGAGACAGTATCTGTTAGCTATAATTATACTGGCCCTAAAATCCTACAAACGTAGACCTTTTGGAATCTGTGTCTTTACGGCTGCTCTGAAAACAAAACCAAGGACAACATAACCCTATTAAAGGAGCAGTTTCATCACAATATCAGAAAACACAAAACAGTGTTTCCACTGGCGTCACGCAGAAGACAACTTTAATTTAATTGCTCAGGTCCTTTAATTAATTACTGGAATTCAGCGACAAATACTTTTTATTATTTTCTAACTTGACAATATTTAAAAAAGCATTTATATGGCACCTTTCATCTCCTCAGATTATCCCAGAACATAAGTGATTTGTAAATACATTTACCAGAATAATGTAGGAAACAATAGCTTTGAACCTTTTAAATTAGCATTCATGAGTTAGAAGTCAAGTTTAGCAACCAATACTGTCAGGTTATTTTTCATTTCATATCAGCAATGAGAAGTGAATAGTACAGCTTTCTAACATTAGACTCATTGTGTATGTCGCTTTTTTGCTAGACTGACAAATTGCTTGAAACATTATTTCTGTTCATAACTTGGGCAACTGAAAGTCATTTCCAAAATTCAATAATGAATCAAATGCATGTTTCTACTAGAAGTGCCTTCATCAAAGACTTTGGTACAGAACTTCTCAACTGTTGTAGCAGCTTGGCAACTAGTCAGACAAGCAGGAGGCTGGAAGAACACAGCAAGTCAGGCAGCATCCATTGCCACAGCGAATCTGGCTGCAAATTGGCGGTACAACACCTCATCTTCCGCATGGGCAGCCTACAGACCAGAGCACTCAATATTGAGTTCTCCAATTGCAAATTACCTCCCTTGCAATACCCCAACTCTCTGCCCAGCTCTCCCTTCCATTCCTCTGATCGATCCTTCCTTCTAGCCACCAACCAGATTCATTCCTCCCATCAACCAACCAGGTCATACCTCCTACCTGTGTTCACCTATCCCTACCTCACCACCATGCCCCTCTCTCCTCCACGCCCCTTTTCTCTGCAGCTCCCCTCACACCCACCCCCAATCCTGAAGAAAGGTTACACTCGAAACATTGACTTCTCCCGCTCCTGATGCTGCCTGGCTTGCTGAGTTCTTACAGCCTCCTGTCTGTCTACCTTGGTTTCCAGCACGTGAAGTTTTCTTTTGCCTGTAACCAAGTTTGTACCACTGACAACTAGTCAGGCTATTGTAATGCACAGGCACTGAGTGAGCCAGTCCAAAGCCCAGATGGTTCATAATGTTAGACACTTAATAACAAGGGAACAAAGAGAACTTCTTCACGTGATTGCACTCTAGAAGACCTTCACCCACATTCGACATGAAAGCCTGGAGCTGAGGGGCAGACAGAACTGCTGAAACCTGACACTGTACACAACTGCAACCTTCAATCCTGCTCTGACAAGCAGACAGTGTAACAGAAAAGGAATAAATCGCTTGCAATCTTTCCCACATTCCAAGCACAGGATTATAGATATTTTCTAATCACCCTGTTCACACATGTTATTACACACTTCTGGAGCAGGTGGGACTTTAACACAAAGGTTGAGGCACTGGTATTGTACCACAATGCCTTCACCATGTGATCTTTTTCCTTGAACGTACCTTCTTGTAGTCCATCAGATTGCAAATGAGCTTAACATTTAAAATGATGACTTGAATCTGATGGTGGGCTATTGACTACAAGGCACAGCCCAGTCTGTACAGTATAAAACAAAGAACTGTGGATACTGGAGATCTGAAGCAAAAACAGAAATTGCTGGAGAACCTCAGCAAGTCTGGCAGAGTATGTTCTGGAGAAGGGTAACTGGACCCAAACCATTAACTCTGCTTTCTCTGCACAGCTGCTGCCAGACCTACAGAGTTTCTCTTGCAATTTCCATTCAGTATGTTGTTCTGGAATGATGACATTGGGAATGCGACCGAAAGACATCAGAGCAGATATTATGTCATCATAAGCATGGAGCAGTCCCATTTCTGGTACAATTATGCAGTTCCATTGTGCAGCACATAGTCTTATTATTAATGTCTTAAGATCCCCCAAGCCTTAACAGAATCCATTCTCACTGCTCCAACGAAGAGAATCCTCCAGTGTCCTTTTGAACAGAGTCCCCTTCTGTCAACCTTCCAAAAATAATTGAATAGATTTCCAATGCAAAGGTTCCTTCCAGGGATTCCTTGGTTTCTAACTCTCCACAATCCTTTTTCATCATACATGAAGTCTATATGCTCCAGGCCTTCACATTGTGGTAATTAACACAAAAATGGTCCCTTTTTTTCTACCTAGTCTAACAACACTTGTCTTTTCTGGTATTTTCCTCCTAACTCTGACTGATTCCTGTGCTTTGAAACAAAAACTGCCTTTTGCCCATCAGTTATTGCATTGAGTATTAAAGTTTGCACCATATTTTGGATAAGTTTCAATTTGATTTTCTACCTTTGTAACAAAAGGTCAAATGAGCTGATATCTGGATGATTTAGGATTTCCTATGAGACCACATAGGATTCTGGGCTGGATTCTGAGACGATCATGTAATAGATCACTTTCCCAATTCTAAACTGCTCCAATTTGCCTTGAATTAAAAGAGACAATGTAAAACGTGCTCATTTCATCCATCCAGTGGCCATAACAATAGAAGGAAGGAAAACAGTTCTTAGAGTTTAAACAGGCTCCACCCATACGTAAAAAACAACAGGTTTTGTCAATAATTTTCAGTAACGCACAATTTTGAAGCCAGAGATGGGTAAGTTTGCATCATAAATAAATTGAAACATGGTTACACCTGCATAAAAGAATGCGACACCTCCATAAATTTCTTATGCAAAACACAACTCTTCAGGGCTTAAAGCAACACCTATTGCAGTAGTCTCAGAGTTTTCTCTGACATTTCCAATGTTAAGATCAATGCAACATTATTTAACATTCTTTAAAAAGAAGCAACTGCCCATCTGTGTTGTTATGTACATTAATTATTCCCTGCTAAAGGACCAATTAAAGCTTCTTCAGTTTATATACTCAACATTATCCATTTATAAACCTGCTGGCATTATTAGGTCTGCACAAATATTGGAATAGTTATTGGAAGCGAGTTGCTGATGTGACCTAGAAAATGAATGGAAACGCTAGAAATTCACATTTATTATTTCATGTAAGGCCTGCTGCTCCGAAACATTATGATCACCTATTGTGGAGTTGTGAATTTCTGATCTCCAGCATCTGTAGTCCTCACTTTCACCTAGTTGACTTTCAACATGTGACAATAGACAATAGACAATTGGTGCAGGAGTAGGCCATTTTGCCCTTCGAGCCTGCACTACCATTCATTATGATCGTTGCTGATCATCCTCAATCAGTATCCTGTTCCTGCCTTATCCCCATAACCCTTGATTCCACTATCCTTAAGAGCTCTATCCAACTCTTCCTTGAAAGTATCCAGAGACTTGGCCTCCACAGCACTCTGGGGCAGAGCGTTCCACACACCCACCACTCTCTGGATGAAGAAGTTTCTCCTCAACTCTGTTCTAAGTGGCCTACCCCTTATTTTTAAACTGTGTTCTCTGGTTCGGGACTCACCCATCAGCAGAAACATGCTTCCTGCCTCCAGAGTGTCCAGTCCTTTAATAATCTTATACGTCTCAATCAGATCCCCTCTCAGCCTTCTAAAATCAAGCATATACAAGCCCAGTCACTCCAATCTTTCCACGTAAGATAGTCCTGCCATTCCAGGAATTGACCTCATGAACCTACGCTGCACTCCCTGAATAGCCAGAATGTTTTTCCTCAAAGTTGGAGACCAAAACTGTGCACAATATTCCAGGTGCAGTCTCACCAGGGCCCTGTACAGCTGCAGAAGGACCTCTTTGCTTCTATACTCAATTCCTCTTGTTATGAAGGCCAGCATGCTATTAGCTTTCTTCACTACCTGCTGTACCTGCATGCTTGCCTTCATTGACTGATGTACAAGAACACCTAGATCTCGTTGTACTGCCCCTTTACCTAACTTGACTCCATTGAGGTAGTAATCTGCCTTCCTGTTCTTGCCACCAAAGTGGATAACCACACATTTATCCACATTAAACTGCATCTGCCATGCATCTGTCTGCTCACCTAGCCTGTCCAGGTCACCCTGTAATCTCCTAACATCCTCCTCACATTTCACCCTGCCACCTAGCTTTATATCATCAGCAAATTTGCTTATATTACTTTTAATACCATCATCTATATCATTAATGTATATTGTAAAAAGCTGCAGTCCCAGCACTGATCCTTGCGGTACCCCACTGGTCACCGCCTGCCATTCCGAAAGGGAGACGTTTATCACTACTCTTTGTTTCCTGTCAGCCAACCAATTTTCAATCCAAGTCAGTACCTTGCCCTCAATACCATGCGCCCTAATTTTGCTCAGTAACCTCCTATGTGGGACTTTTTCAAAGGCTTTCTGAAAGTCCAGATCCACTACATCCACAGGATCTCCCTTGTCCATCTTCAGAGCTACATCCTCAAAAAATTCCAGAAGATTTGTCAAGCATGATTTCCCCTTCAGAAATCCATGCTGACTCTGACCTATCTTGTTACTGCTATCCAGATGTGTCATAATTTCATCCTTTATATTTGACTCCAGCACTTTTCCCGCCACTGAGGTCAGACTTGCTGGTCTATAATTTCCTGCTTTCTCTCTCTCTCCTTTCTTAAAAAGTGGGACAACATTAGCCACCCTCCAATCCGCAGGAACTGATCCTGAATCTATAGAATATTGGAAAATGATCACCAATGCATCCACGATTTCTAGAGCCACCTCCTTCAGTACCCTGGGATGTAGACCATCAGGTCCCGGGGACTCATCAACCTTCAGACATGACAATCTCTCCAAGACCATTTCCTGGCAAATATAAATTCCCTTCAGTTCAGGTCCTTCAGCCACTATTACCTCTGGGAGATTGCTTGTGTCTTCCCCAGTGAACACAGATCTGAAGTACCAATTCAAATCTTCTGCCATTTCTTTGTTCCTGGTAACATATTCACCCGTTTCTGTCTTCAAGGGCCCAATTCTAGTCTTAACCATTTTCTTTCCTTTCACATATCCAAAAAAACTTTTACTATCCTCCTTTACATTTTTGGCCAGTTTACCTTCATACCTCATTTTTTTCTCTGCGTATTTCCTTCTTAGTTATCCTCTGTTGTTCTTTAAAAGCTTCCCAGTCCTCTGTTTTCCCACTCATTTTTGCTATGTTATACTTTTTTTCTTTTGACTTTATATGTTTCTTAACTTTCCTCATCAGCCACGGCCTTTGCCTTTTTACTTAATAGGGAAGATTGCTGTTAACTGATTTTGTGTGCTTTCTCCATATGCTTGTGATCTTTATATATTAGTATGACATGCAGCGAGTCTCTTAATCATATGTATGTTACCTCTAGATGCATAGCCACATCAAATCAGGCAATAATGAAACATCAACTGAAATAACCCCAACACTGGCACCAGTGTCTAACTCAAAATTTGGTTGGATAAATATTTACATAGATCAAGGAGATTCAATTATTTTTTTGACTGTATCTTTGTTGGCTGCCAATAATGGGAGAAAATTAGGACTGCAGATGCTGGAGATTAGAGTTGAGAGTGTGATGCTGAAAAAGCACATCAGGTCAGGCAGCATCCGAGGAGCAGGAGAATTGACTTTTCAGGCATTATCCTGATGAAGAGCTTATGCCCAAAACTTTGATTTTCCTGCTCCTTGGATGCTGGCTGGCTTGCCATGCTTTTCGAGCACCACACTCAACTCTGGCTGCCAATAATGTCATTTTCACAAATTTTCTTCTGCATCTGAGATATTTTTGCACCAAATTTGATGCCACATGATTAGATGTGTGCTTCTTTCTCTGCAATTTGTTTTTTTTCTTCTTCAAAGGGATCAACTCTGTTTTGGGTATCTGTTAGTCAACTTCTTTTCATGGTTACTCAATTCAGATTTAATCCTTTGACTGCTGATGAGCACTCTGCTCTCACTTTTTTTTAAAAGGTTCTTTTCTTCCTTACTGGATGTAAAAGGTCTTTACACTGACGTTCAATTGTCATTGATGCAGAGATATTTTCTATTCAGAGATATTTTCTTCAAAGTAAGTGTTCAACTCTGTGGGTTTTTTTTTTGGCTGCTTGCTGGCCTTAAATCTGTGCTGGTGACATATACATGTGTTTCAAACATTCCCATGGCTAGACTTCAGGTTACTGTCTAGCTCTCTGTGTCGTACTCCATGTTTGTTAACTCTGCCCATTCTGTGCTACGTTTGCCCAGTGAAGAGCACCTCCATAGCATTCTCACAAGATTGCTGCATGGTCCTTGCACAACACTAACAGTTGACCAGCACAACAGGATAGCAAACAGACCATTACAGACCTATTAATCCTGTTTCAATAAAGTTATCCATTGTTGAATGTAAATTTGAGGACTATCTGTATAATAATAACTGATAGTAGGTAACATGGGTTCCACCTTACCAATCTCTTTGCCAACCCCTCTGACTTTTTTGAGGAACTGACAAGTCACATGGACTCTGGCAGTGCTGTATCAGACTTACAGTTAGCAATTTCAAAGTTGTGTGCAAAAGGCTATTTATTATTACTCACACAGGCGTTGCAGATTCAGGATATATCTTCAGAACAGATTAAGCAATTGGCTGCATGCTAGAAAAGAATTGGGACTTTTAGAGAATGTAAAGTTCGAAGAAAAGACTGAGTGGGCTTCCACTGAGATTATTGTTGGAATTATTACTGTTCAAGTTTCTATGCAAATTGTTCTGGGTATAAATTGGTCACTTTTACAAATAATGCCACAGTGGAAGCAGCAGCAGTTCACAAATGACAGATTAGACTGGATGTTTGTACGGCTGCAAAACAACAACAAGACAAAATTGAACACAGACAAATGCAATGTTTGACACACAGGAGGGAAAGCTAAGCAATTCAGCTGCTTCCTGAGTGGTGCTGAGATAGTTTTTGATGTACTGGGTGTTGTAGCGGACTCAACAAACAAGCTAGCCAGCAAATGCAAGGCAGCAAACAGCAAAGCCATGAGATTGTCAAACCTTTGGCCACATCTGTGGAATACAAACTGAAGAAAGCCATGATCAAGTTAGTTAGACTGCAGTTTTAGATTTTCACCTCTGGACACTCGAGGGAGACATTCAGATATTTTTGAGAATATCCATAATACTGATTCCATCAAGCTGCGTAGGAAAGACGGCAAAAAGCTGGGAGATAAATTTAACCTGGAATGCATTTCAGGCGTGAATGTGGATGCAAAATGCATTCGCGATACTAAATGTCAGGCCTAAGTTAGCTGACCTACGATGCGTGTATTAAAAATATCCAGTTTCTGCACACTATTGAAATACGTGCAAAGATGATACCTGTGGTGGAAAATCACACAGTCCTTGTTCAATCAACTTACTTCCAGGTAAGTAGTAGTGGCGGGGTCTTGAGGTAATACAAGCATGGTGTCCAGGCTCATATAATTTCTTGTTGGATCTGAAGGGATGCTGCTGTTCTGCAGGAAAGGTTTCCACATGGTCAAAAGGCCTCTTTGATTTTAAAAGTAGTTGCAATTCTGCTTCACCTAACAGGAAAACTAAAATGCCACCAGGGTGTTCTTGGTATCATAAGAGCCCAATTAATATTTATTCACAACCCCACCTCATGTCTTTCGGGACTCATCTTTGTTCCAGATCAGCAGTGATCAGAAGTCGATTGGAGCAGAAAATACAATGTCCACTTTACAGAGAGGGGGATAGACTGAAACATGAAAATGAAAATATTACATTCAACATGTCACTGGACGTCAAGAGCCAATGTAGATTAGGAAGGATCGGGATATGAATGAATGGGGCTTGGTACAGGTTGGAACTCACAAATGGACGGCTGGAAAACAGACGCATTAAATGTTGTAATGTATTGAATGCTGTTATAGCTTGCCAGGACTCTGCTATGTGAAGTAGTTGAGAAAAATCAATGAGTATTTCCTGGTACAGGTTTAAGTTGTTTGCCACACTGCTTTGTGTACATGTTAAATGATGTTTACTGAATACTCTGGCTGCAGTTAATTACACTTACAATAAAAGAGCAGCTGGGAGTGTTACTGAAACAAAAGTCCAGGGAAATGGGTACTTCCTTTTGCTTCCTGTACTCAATCACATGTAGTTGCAGGCCTGTGTACCAGAGCAAGGGCATTAACCCACCACGTGGGTCTCAAGAGATCAAAGGAATGGTTAGGAAGCAGCAGTTAGCCATGTTTATATAAAGCTGGCTATCATACCTTATGTTGCATCTATTCCCTTCAGTTCTCTGGCTGCCTTTACCCTTTGTCTTATGAATGCCATTGCTGGCTGCTAGATCCTGGCAAGTTCAAAATAACGGATTGATTAATTCTTATGTTTGGACTTTGGGAAAAGAATTATCACTATGCCAGATGGAACCTTGGAATTATCCTGACAAAAAATTAGGTTGTCCTGACCCAGGGCTGACTGAACTATACTGCTGCATTTATGTAAAAACACAATAACTATGACTTAATACAGATTTTGTCCATAATTAAAATGTCAGGTAAATGAAGCATTATTGCTACTTTTAGACTTAGAGATCTAAAGAGGTAAATTGCTAACCTGTGCTTCGCTATATTCTGAGGGTTTCAAGGGCACTGTATAAATGCAAGTCGTTCTTTTTTTCTTGCCCAAAGTTTCTTCTGGCTCTCATGCCCTTGGTAAACAGAAATCTTTCAATCCCAAATTTCAAGTTTCAATTGAAATGGTTCAAAATGGCATCAATAATGTATTCACCAACACTGAGAGTCAGAAAGCTGAAGACATTTTGAAAGGAGTCTACAAATTGTTGCCAACCAACCCTCTTTTATTTTTTAAACAGCACACAAATCATCTGTTTATTTGTGCCAGTAATTTAAATAGTTTATACGGCCATAACAAATGGAAAGAGCCAATTGATTAGATTCCCTACAGTATGGAAATAGGCCATTTGGCCCAACAAGTCCACACCAATCCTCTGAAGACCCATTTCCCAATCCTATATTTACCCCTAACACTGGACAATTTAGTATGGCCAATTCAACTAACCTACACATCTTTGGATTGTGGAAGGAAACCCACGCAGACAAGGACAAAATGTACAAACTCCATACAGACAGACGCCCCGAGGCAGGAATCAAACCTGGGTACCTTCACCCAGAGAGTGGTAAGCTTGTGGAATTCACTTCCACAGGAAATCATTGCAAGAAGGAGTTGGATGTGGCACCTGCAACTAAAAGGCACAAAAGATTGAGGGTGTGGGTGGGGGTGGGGTGGGGAGGTGGAATAGGCCATTGAGTTGGATGATCAACAATGATCCTATTGAATGGCAGAGCATGCTCAAATGGCTGAATGGCCTGCTCCTGCACCAATTTTCTATGTTTCCATCATCTTCAACTCCATTTCCCTGTCTTATCCCCAAAACCTTTGATTCCCTTACCGATTAAAACTCTGTCCACCTCAGTCTTAAATATTCTTAATGACCCAGCCCAAAAAAATTTCATTGACCTTTGTGAGAAAAAAATCCTCTTCATCTCTGCCTTAAATGGACAACCACTTACTGCTCTTTGACCATTGACCCTAACGCAGTCTCTCCACAACTAGACCATCAAGCACCTTAAGCATCATATATGTTACAATAGGTTTCCTCACATTCCTCCAAACTCCAATGAGTACCAACTCAACTTCATCAACATCTCCTCATGAGAAAATCCCTCCATATCCGTAATAGTGAATCTTCTCTGAGCTGCCAGTCTAACTTTCCTTCAATCTGGGGACCAAAAGAATAGACAGTACTGTCTGACTAGCACAGTTTCAGTAAGACTTCCTTATTTTTATACTTTGCTCACTTTGAATTAAAGGCAGTGCAAGAGTAAAATTTATAATTGGCTACAGCCTCTGACACGGGCTAGAAGCTGGTTGTTAGAAAATAAACGACCCAGGAGGGGAATTTAATCAACAGCGAGAGGTCCTTTGAGAGCTCAAGGAACTGGGCAGAACTATCACAGCTCGAGTAGGCGCTGTGAAGGAACTGAGCTTCCCTCTCAACTGTCCACGTCTTATTTCAGCTGACGGATTTCCGGAGGTCTGAGAATTGCTGTCACCTTCACTACTAAACTTCGAAAGTAGATTAACGGAGAGGCTGCAGTCCCATCAAACCATCATATACACTCGAGTAATAGTTGATCTCATGTCAAAGTCAACCCCCTATTTTTGGCCAGATAACCTGGAATGTTTCATATATCTCATGTAAAAGTCGACCTTAGTCCTTCACAAATACCAGATCATTGTTTATGAGTCAGTGTGCTGGCCGTCACATCTCGCTCCAGCTTTCCAGTCTGCCGACTGTACCACCTCAGTCCACTCCAGGTCTTCCAGTCCACTGGCTGTTGCACTCCCCTACGGGTTTTCAAAATTACCATAATTCGTTATTTTATTCATTTAGAGATCAGTTGGGCTTCTGCGAATGATACATATTTTGACAGGCATGAATTTCAGTCCTGCAAAAGTAGTATCACGTAATAGCCAGCCCCCTAAATTTAACCTTAAAAAGTAGGCAAAAAAATCGACTATTACTCAAGCATATACGGTATTTAATTTGTTTTTTGGAAGAATCCCAGCTCTAAAAGTACAGAAGTGGGCAGACAGGAGGCGGACAGGTGGTCAGGGTTACCATCGTTAAAATTTGATCTGGACCTGCAGAGAAAAACAAATCTTAGCAGGACTTATACACTTAATGGTAAGGTCCTAGGGAGTGTTGCTGAACAAAGAGACCTTGGAGTGCAGGTTCATAGCTGTAGATAGGATAGTGAAGAAGGCATTTGGTATGCTTTCCTTTATTGGTCAGAGTATTGAGTACAGGAGTTGGAAGATCATGTTGCAGCTGTATAGGACATTGGTTTGGGGACTTTTGGAATATTGCATGTAATTCTGGTCTCCTTCCTATCGGAAAGACGTTGTGAAACTTGAAAGGGTTCAGAAAAGATTTACAAGGATGTTGCCAGGGTTGGAGGATTTGAGCTATAGGGAGAGACTGAAGAGGCTGGGGCTGTTTTCTCTGATGTGTCAGAGGCTGAGAGGTGACCTTATACAGGTTTATAAAATTATGAGGGGCTTGAGTAGAGTAAATAGACCAAGTATTTTTCCTGGGGTAGGGGAGTCCAGAACTAGAGGGCATAGGTTTAGGGTGAGAGGGGAAAGATACAAAAAAGACCTAAGGGGCAACCTTTTCACACAGAGAGTGGTACGTGCATGGAATGAGTTGCCAGAGGAAGTGATGGAGGCTGGGACAATTGCAACATTTAAAAGGCATCTGGATGGGTATATGCATAGGAACGGTTTGGAGGGATATGGGCTGGGGCAGGTGGGACTAAATTGGGTTATCTGGTCGGCATGGACAACACATGTTTCTGTGTTGTACCTTTCTATGGCTCTATGATTCTATAACCTGTTTTTGAGTGTACAAAAATCCAGCCCTTGTCTCTGTGCTCTTCAATTTGATGTTTTGCTTATCCTGCAAATGAATCATGCAATATATGAAATAAAATTAGAACTTGCTGGAAAAACACAGCAGGTCTGGCAGCATCTGTGGAGAGAACTCTGAGTTAATGTTTCAGGTCCAGTGATCCTTCCTCAGACCTGAGGGTAGCTAGGAAAAAGTTGATTTTTACGCAGAAGATAGAGTGGAGGGGTGAGGGTAAGGATTAACCGGTAGGTGGGAATAGAGCCCAAAGAGAGAGGAGAACAGTTGGACAGACAAAGGAGTGGATCACAGTCAACCTGGGAGAATGAATAGCTACTAATGGCAAAATTAATGCCTAACAATGGGTTATGTACAATAACAGACCAAGTGATAACACTCAATGTGTATGGTTGGGGCGAGAACATGGGAGAAGGTCCCTCAAGCCTTGAACTCAATATTGAGTCCAGAAGGCTGTAGAGTTTCCAAGTGGAAAATGAGGTGCTGTTTTTCCAGTTTGCACTGAGCTTCGCTGGAGCACTGCAGCAAGCCTGAGACAGAAATATTGGCCAGGGAACGGGGTGATGTGTTGGACGGGCAGGCAACTGGAAACTCAGGGTTTCTTTTACAGGCAGAACATAGGTGTTCTGTGAAGTGGTCACCCATTCTCTGCTTTGTTTCCCCAATGTACAGCAGACCACAATGCAAGCAGCGAATGCAGTAGACTAGATTGAGGGAAATGCAGGTAAAGTGCTGCTTCACCTGGAAGGTGTGTCTGGGTCCTTGGATAGTGAGGATGGAGTAAGTATTGAGACAGGTGTTACGCCTTCTGCAGTTGTAGGGGGAGGCGCACTGAGGCTGTTGGGGAGTGTTAGGAGTGAAGGAGAAGTGGACCAGGATGTTCCAGAGGGAACGGTCCATGCAGAAGGGGAAGGGAGGGGAAAGGAAGGGAATATGTGTTTGGTCATGGCATCCCTTCGGGGTGGCTAATGATCGTCTGGACATGGATGCTGGTGGCCTGGTAGGTGAGGACATGGGGAAACCCTATTGCTGTTGTGGGAGGGAAGAGAAGAGGTAAAGGCTGAAATGTGGGAGATGGGCCAGACTCTGTTGAGGGTCCTATCAACAGTGGTGCTGGGGAATCCTCAGTTGAGGAAGACAGGGGATATTTCAAAGGACCCCTTGTCAAAGTTGGCATCATCAGAAGAGAAGGAGAAAGTGAGGACTGCAGATGCTGGAGATCAGAGCTGAAAATGTGTTGCTGGAAAAGTGCAGCAGGTCAGGCAGCATCCAAGGAGCAGGAGAATCGACGTTTCGGGCATGAGCCCTTCTTCAGGTTCATGCCCGAAACGTCGATTCTCCTGCTCCTTGGATACTGCCTGACCTGCTGCGCTTTTCCAGCAACACATTTTCAGCATCATCAGAATAGATGTGACAGAAATGGAGGAACTGGGAGAATGGAATAGAATCTTTAGGGGAATCAAGGTGTGAGGATGTATAGTCAAGGTAACTCTGGGAGTTGGTGGATTTGTAGTGGATGATAGTGGCTAGCCTGTTCCCAGAAATAGAAACAGAGATGTCGAGGAAGGGAAGGGAGGAGTCAAATATGGACCAGGTGGAGGTGAGAGTGGCATGAAAATTGGAAGCGAAGTTAATAAACTTTTTCAATTCTGGATTGGGGTGAAGCAGCACCGATGATACCATCGATATATGGGAGAAGGAATTGTGGGTGGGGGCTGGAATAGGACTGGAATAAGGAATGTTGCAGGTCCTACTCTGATGCCAGATACATAGGCCTTATATCCCAAGGACTGGCAAACCATATCAAACATTTGACTGTGCGCTGTACCTATCACAAATATTCAAACAAGAAGTTCCAGAACCTGCCTAGCAATTCTGAACTGGGATTAAGAAGCATCAATCATTTTAAGTATTCTCCAGCTGCATTAGATAATTCAAAAGACAATAGAAAATAGAATGATCTGTCACAATGGGAACTGACTACAAAATCTTGTCACCTTGCAATTGTTTCCTTTCTTCACAAGTATTTTTTAATCAGCATGGATATTTAACCCTTGCCATGCAGCTCAATATTACAGGAATGCAATTAATTGTAAAAGGTATAACATCAAGATTTCTATAAACATACAGCTATGAGGATATCTAACAGTTCTCATACTGCCTATATCAAGCTACTGATTATATTGAATAGTGCTTGGAGGAATCTCACCCAATGTTGCTGCCTACTCTGGAAGGTTGTTCCTATTCTGTCTGTACAATTTCAGGGTCTTACTAAGTTCCCTGAAGAGCTGAGAGAAAGGCCATAGGGAGAAGGGTTAGCAAGTAAATGTCAAAGAATAAGTAGCAGCTTGTCAGGAGCAGCATTACATCATTTCTTTAAAGCAAACTCCTGCAGATTTGGAAGAGCTGAAATAAAAACAGAAGGAATCACAGCACATCTGGCAATATCCTTTATGGCTCTTCTTCAGACAGGTCTGGCACTACATTTCCATTGATGTGACCTACCACTAGTTTCCAAGTGATTGAACGATTTGCCAGGACACTGAAGGAAAGAAGGCTTCCTTCCGATTCTTCACTTGCTCCCCCAGATTTCTCCAGCGGTATTAGCGGACTCAAGCGCTCTGGACAATATCATGTCGTCTGCTGCCTCAGGTTGTCTTAAAACAGTGAAAGGCCCACCAGCTCTCCCTTCATCCCTCATGGAAACCCATCAATAGGTCGTCACCTGTGGCTCAGTGGGTGGGCCTGTGTCTCTGAGACTGAAGCCTCATTGGAGAGACTTCTGCACATTATCCAGGGTTGATGCTTTAAATGGCAGACACTGAGGGAGTGCAGGATTGTTGGATGAGCTACCCTTTGGATGTCATTTAATCCAAACTCAGACAGGTGGATGAAAGGCATCACATGACCATACTTAAAGAAAAACAGGGGGATTTCTCCTAGTATCCTGACCAACATTTATACCTCAACTAGCGAAACTAGAAAAGTTACATTAATCAGTGGTCTCTTTGATTTTGAAAGGACCATGCTGTCCGTAAATTGACTGCCACATTTTGATCATTATCGAAAATGAAATGTAATTATTGTTGCAAAGTGCTTTGGAATGTCGTGAATGAAAATTTTTATATTTGAGTGTGTTTTTTTTATATGTAGCACAATTAGCTTTGGTAATTCATTTAGTCAATTAATACAATTGACAAGTGGAGCAAGTACCCCCACCTCCAATCAGCATCACATGCCAGAATCACCCCTATGTACTTTGGATTCCCTGTATGAAGAGGGGCTTGTTTAATAGATATGATTATATGTTTGGCAATATAATTGTATCTGATCTGGGTGCTTCTTATGAGATGAAAAAAATGGGTCTTGTACTTATTCTTTATTGGCATGTAGACTTCACTGGTAAGGCCACCATTTGTTATCATTGCATATTTGCCTTTGAACTGAGCAGTTGACCACACCATTTCAGAAGGCAGTTTTGGGTCTAGAGTCACACACTGGCCAGCCCTGATAAGGAAGGCAGATTTCCTTCCCAGTGAACCAGATAGGATTTTATGTTTTAAGTCTCTTGATTGCCATCATGGGCTATTGGCTTCAAGGTCCATCAGCTTCTATGATAGGATTTAAACCGACAACAGTAATGGTCATGCCATCGGTTTAACTAACCTAAACCCCAAGCTAATGGTCTGGGCTCAAATTAAACAGGGGGTGAAATTTGAGTTTTTTTTAAAAATCTGGAATTGAAAGAAAACCTAGCTAATGGTAACTATGTAGCAACCACGGATTGTCATAAAAACCCAACCGGTTCATTAATATCTTTTAAGGAAGGAACTCTGTCATCCTTACCCAGTTTAGCCTACATGTGACTTCAGATCCACAGCAATGTAGATGATTCTTAACTCGCCTCAAAAGGGAAGGGACAATAAATGTTGACCTCCCAGCACATCTAATGAACACATTAAAAAAAAGGAACATTTTCCATAAAAGTTCTGGCAGCTCCTGGGCAGCGCAAAATACTCTTTACGTTAAGATTATCTGGATTTCTGCTGCACGGATATTAATCCACATGGTTTACTGGACAGTGTTTCACTTGGGGAACTGTAAATCTCTCCCTGTCACTGCACCCATATCTTCCGCTGCTCAGGACAATGAACATTGCTGCCAAATGCCCATGGATGCTGGATGACAAAATCCCCGAAAAGGTTTGTCCACGTGTTCCAACCACTTCAGTATCATGTGCAGCCTGACTTTTTAAGATGGGATTAATGCAAACACAAAAGAGCAAGGAGACGTAAATAATTTGACATAGCCTGCAGAAGGCAAGCAATTGTGGTCAGGGAGGAGGTGAGCCATAGAAATCTGGGGAGTTCAAAGTTCGATCCCCGGTGTGCGCTTAATGATTTGATCCTAAGTTCAGTGATATGTAGGGACAAATATTAGAGGGAAAAAAATGCTACTTTTACAAACAAGTTCTGACAATACATGGAAGCTGCCAGTTGCAGTTACAATTCACCACAAGAAATATTCTCAGAAATGCTGAAGAAACAAATATCTTTATGGAATAACATCATTTAAGGGCGGCACGGTGGCACAGTGGTTAGCACTGCTGCCTCACAGCGCCAGAGACCTGGGTTCAATTCCTGCCTCAGGCGACTGACTGTGTGGAGTTTGCACATTCTCCCCGTGTCTGCGTGGGTTTCCTCCGGGTGCTCCGGTTTCCTCCCACAGTCCAAAGATGTGCAGGTTAGGTGAATTGGCCATGCTAAATTGACCGTAGTGTTAGGTAAGGGGTAGATGTAGGGGTATGGGTGGGTTGCGCTTCGGCGGGGCGGTGTGGACTTGTTGGGCCGAAGGGCCTGTTTCCACACTGTAAGTAATCTAATCTAATCTAATCTACTTGTATAAACATTTCCAATGCTAAAAGAATGATGGCAAAACACAAATTTAGTGATCCCTTTAAAGGTGTTCCCTCTGCCCCTCCACTCATCTTAACTGCTCATTTGGTTCATTTTCCATGGCATCTGGTCAATTGTTTTCAAAGGGAATATCTTTGAGAATTGAGATTAATAAACATTGCTTGAGCAGTAAATTGTAATTTGTTCAGAATAAAGTGTAGTTAATACTGGTTTATTTCTTCCCTGACAAGCGCCTTGCCAACAGAATGTGGTTTTAATCCACCAGTGAATTCCCGATTTCTTTCACCTTTGGTTAACCTTACATCAAATTCTGTAGGAAAATAACACTGCTGCATTCAACTGCCACAAGGAAATATTTTTCAAAATGTCACTACAGTAATGTCACTGCTCCCCATCAGTCTTGATCTTGCAACAGGTTTCTGCAGTGAGTCAGTTTTTCCATCACAGGACATGTTACTCCATCTCTTCTTACTGGTGCTGGCACTGAGGATGAAAAGTGAGCAGATGTTTGACCCAGATCGTACAACTTCTAGGAAACAGCAGACTAAAGGGAATTTTTTTTCTGTAAGTGACTCAGAATCAACTAAAATATTGTTATTATTGCATTAACTCCAGAGAGAAATTCATATTCGTTTCTTCTTAAAACAAAGTAGTAACTTGTTTTATTTTAATAGAGTCATGAGATTGATGACATCAGAAGCATCAATCTGTATGGCTATCTTTATCTTCCTTTGTATATATGAACAACATTCAGAGGAAGTGGGGATGTTTAAAAGGAGACAATACTTCTTGCAATATTAGCAAATAATGACATTCATCATTCTGCAATTTAATACCATAGTCAACACATTTAGAATAAACAAGTTAATGTCAGTATTGAAAATGAAGGCCAGAGGAATGTCACAGGAATGGATTAAATGTTACTTCTAGCATGACTGCGGTGAGTTCCCAATAAATGAGTCTTTAGAATGTGTTCTACCACCAAACCTGCCATAGAGAGGCTAAGGCTTTCCTCAGCAATCCCTGAAACTTGGAGGTATCTTGTGCTACCTGCCCACACAAGTCATGTACAGGCCTTCAATAAACAAAGTATACTGTCCCTCTCCTGCGAATGATTAGCGTGCAGAGCAACTAGGCTAACAGATCTTGTCATCTGCAAAGAAACACAATGAATAGCAAAGAACATTTCAATAATATTGTACATTAGAGTCATAGTGTCATAGAGATGTACAGCATGGAAACAGACCTTTCAATCTAACCCGTCCATGCCGGCCAGATATCCCATCCCAATCTAGTCCCACCTGCCAGCACCCAGCCATTATCCCTCCAAACCCTTCCTATTCATATACCCATCCAAATGCCTCTTAAATGTTGCAATTGTACCAGCCTCCACCACTTCCTCTGGCAGTTCATTCCATACACGTACCACCCTCTGTGTGAAAAAGCTGCTCCATAGGGCAACTTTTATATCTTTCCCCTCTCACCCTAAACCTATGCCCTCTAGTTTTGGGCTCCCCAACCCCAGGGAAAAGACTTTGCCTATTTACCCTATCCATGCCCCTCAAAATGTTGTAAACCTCTATAAGGTCACCCCTCAGCCTCCGACGCTCCAGGGAAAACAGCCCCAGCCTGTTCAGCCTCTCCCTGTAGCTCAGATCCTCCAACCCTGGCAACATCCTTGTCAATCTTTTCTGAACTCTTTCAAATTTCACAACATATTTCCAATAGGAAGGGAGACCAGAATTGCATGCAATACTCCAACAGTGGCCTAACCAATGTCCTGTACAGCCGCAACATTCCTTGGTGCTGGAACACCTTTCCATACTTTGTGTGGGTTGTAACATTTACCATGCATATTTCAGGTCTTGAAATAGCAGAGACACCTTTTAAAGGGAGAATGAAAGAACAAGATCTGTGCATTGGTTGAGATGAAGTACGATTGGTGAAAGCTTGGATGAAGTATGCACACTGAATAGGCTGAATGCCCACACACAAGTGAATGCAGCTGTCTGTACAGTATTGCAGACTCCCCATAGAAAGGTCTCATTGATGATAAACATAGAATTCACATCTATCATCAATCACATCCTGATAAGATGCAAATATGTCCAACAGACCTGTGAGTTTAATTGTCATTGCTATTGGAGAGAAATGACAGCTGACTGGCATATTGGGGAAAAGAATCTTCAAACAAAGAGAGAGCTGGGTATAAACACTGGGGTTAGACATACCAGTCTATGACTAGCGGTTGACAAAGTAGACGTAATGCAGATGTTTCCACTTGTGGGGCAATCTAGAACGGGGGCCATACTTTTTGGCTCAGATTGAAAACAGAGATGAGGAGAAATAACTTCTCTCGAAGGATTGTGAATCTGTGGAATTCACTACTCCAGATCCAGTGTATATCTGGACTTTGAATACATTTTAAAAAGAAAAGACCAATTTTTAATTAGTAACAGGTTAAAAGGTTAATGGAAGCAGGTGGGAAAGTGGAGTTGAGACCAGGATGGGATCAGCCATGGTCACATTTAATGACGGAGCAGCTTTGAAGGGCTGACTTGTCTGTTCCTGTCCCTATTCATTATGTTCCCGTTCACCTTGGTAAAGCAATAATGGTAAATATAATCTATAGAGTCATGTCTGGCCAGCTAGCCTTGAGTGTCAGCTCAGAGAATTCAGTCATAGTTAAGATTAATAAATTAAAAATAATGGAATAATAATAGAAATGTTCTGATGGAAAAAAAAACAAGTATATTGTTAAAATGTATTTTCTACCAACCTACTGTTCATATATTTACAATAGAATTTTCATGAAGTTAAGCAATAGAAATTGTACCAATAAAAGCATGGGAAGTAAAATCAAAATTAAATATCTTCTTCACCCATCTTCCTACTAAAGATATTATATTCCATTGCCATTTGTTTGAGATTTAATTTAATTATTGAAAAATCTGTTAGTCTCCACAAGTGCATTCTATATTTAAAAAAAAGATAAAAATCCCCCTGTTGTCTAAAGACTAAGTTAAATACCAGAGTACATGAGCCCTGTAATTAAGCAAACTCCAACAGAAGGATTGCAACATATCTTTTCTTTGCCCAAAACATTGCTATCTCCAACACAGGGACTGAATGAGGAGATAGAGGAAATGTTCAAACTGCCCACAGCAGTTGAAGGAATCTCCGATGTCACTCATTGATCTAGCTAATATCATCACATGCGTACTCACCCAATGTATGAGCCCAGCACCTTCTAGAAGCTTGCATAGATATACATCTAACAATGAAATAATTTCCCTGTTATTTAACAGCTAGGCTTTCTCCTGGTTTTACAACAGGATCCATTTCCAGCACCTAAACATTGGTACACGTTGAATAGGTTAGGTAATAGTTGCAGCAAGTCTAAAGATGGTGACGTGAAGCCCATAACTGATGTTTTTGAAAATGCAGAATGTATCTGTCACTCATGGATTTCCCTTCATGATTATAATGGAAAGCAGTGCACTTGTATGGCTACTTTCAATTTGGCTTCAATGTACATATCAATACCACTGCCTAATAATGGGGCTCTGTCACAGTTACTGGAGTGTTACATTTAAGAGGTCCATCCTATGATGCTACAACCAGGACCCTCTGAAATCCTATGGAGACTGTGCTTTGGTGTCTTGTCACCATGAGAAGATCTCATTTTCAACCATCCACATCTGCTTGCAGCTGCCAGTCAGTCTGCATACTGAGCATGGAAAGGAGGCAAAAGGAAATTGTCCTTATGGTTGATGACATGATCACAATGGCTAATAGACCTCTTTGGATGGTTAAATAATGCATTGCTTGGCTCAGAATAAATCCAGTATACCCGTAATACTGAATATGATATCGCTAAATGTATCTCGATTAGAACAAAGTAGAAACTGTAACGAAACCATTTCTTTATTTCAGGCAAAAGGTAGTGGAATATTTAAACACCCTGCATGACTGAGAGACACAGGAACTTCCAATAAAGGAGAGGCCTCCATTATCTTGGAACAGGAATTGAAAGTTTTTCCGCAGTGCAAGTTAATGAGAACTGACCTGATTTCACATCTGTAAATAGAAGATTCCTTTAAAAAGTGCATCTCTCTAATACTATGTTTTATTGTCTGCAGTCATTTTGTTTCATGACAGATGTTGCCACAGTAGCATTCCGTCTCTTTTTTTTATTGTGATGACTACAACACAAACACACCCTTGCATACCGCCGTATAGCAGCTGCTAAAATATCTTAGCATCTGCCAGGAAAATATGATCTCTGGACACAGTTACAGTTAACATTTCATCAAAGCAAATGTGTTATACTGGATTCCAAATAAAAGCACAGCCGATCCAATCGCCATTCTGATCCAAGTGTCAAATTCCAACACATAAAAAACACTTCCCATTCATTCCCATTGTATAAATTTCCTGTTCCAAACATAACATTTCAATCTGAAATCTTCATTCCAGCATAACATGCAAGTATTTGTGCACTGCACACAAAATATAGACAACCCAGCGCAGATCTTCTATTGAGGCAGTGCTTTACTTGTAAAGGCTAAAATCTTTTACATAACATGTAGGATTCATTTTAGTCTTTTCTGGTCTGGCTGGACTAAATTATAACACAAAGGAGTAAATGGTCCAAAACATAAAGTTTAAAATCAAGCTATTTTTAGTGTGTGTTCACAGAAAACCTAATCCAAGTAAGATAACCTGCCAAGAAGCTGCACTTTAATTGTGGCCCTGTCTCAGTTCATCTCCTGCTGAAACCCCCATTCATGTTCTTCTAGACTCGATAATCCCAATGCAGTCCTGATCAACTTCCCTCCTTATACCCATTGTAAACTTCAGCTCACCCTGAAGTCTATTCTCCGTCTGTTACTAGCACCAAATCCGGTCCAGTTATCCTCTGTGTGCTCACTGGTTCCCAGTGTAACACCACATTGTTAACATTCTAATGCAGGTTTTCAAATCCCTTTTTACTCTCAACATTCTCCGTCTCTGTAATCTCCTCTTGCCCTACCCACCTCCAAGCTGTTTGAACTTCTCCAATTCTGGCCTCTTGCTCAACAGAAACTTTACTGGTTTCATCAACAGTGACCATGCCTTTTCTTTGGGGTGATTGCTTCAGGTGGAATATTCTAGATTCAAATAAAGAACTGCTTCCTTATTGTCACTGGAAAAGGACAACTGCCCTTTAGCAGCTTTTACTGATGTTGACACCCCAGTCGCAAAATCTGTATGCTCGCTGCATTCGGTCCAATCTGCTCAATGAGTTCACACTGAAAATAGTTGGCTGTACAAAATTGCAAAGGATCAGCAGATGTCTCAGAAAGAGATCACTTGTGCCTTTGAGAAAGCTAACCACTTAATCCCACTCCCTTGTTCACACTCCTCACCTCCGCAGATTCCTCCTTTGCAAATATATCGCAAACTCCCTTTGAAATTTACAACTAATTTTGCTTTTCCATCACCCTTTTGGACAATGCATTCTACATGGTAACTTTCTGGATAATTTTGTTTTCTTCGATTCTGCATTGTATTGTCTGTCAATGATCCTTGGTTAATGACTCTCCTGCCTGTGCCATGACAGGATGCAGTATAATCTGGAGCAACCAGCTCAGCACGAGAACACAAAAGATTACTTGATATTGTCTCTGATGAGATGACATTAGATGTGCTGAGATACGTGACATATGTATCTCTCTTTTAATTGTATAATTTTAGTCAGCCAGATAGCCCTATGCACAGAAAGCAATCAGCATGTTATAAGTCTCCAAATCAAATTACTGTGAAATCCACAGAGGTGGAGTTTCTGTCACCCGATGTGAAAAAAAGTCTTGCAGTTATATGTGGACTTACGTGACTTCAAGATGTCACAAATGACAGGATGTCACTTCACAGCAAATCGAGTTTTGAAATATAGCAGTGGAGGAAAATATGCTCTCTCCATAGGATTGTGACTGCACCCAAAAGATAGACTTGCTGGTCCAAAACGAAATTAATGTGAAGCCAAGATGTTTTTCACAATTAATAGATAGTGAAAAAAATCTTACCTATTGCTTTCTAGTTGGATTGCTTGAATCTGTCAAATTGCCATTCATTGCAATGTTTCAGCAGTACAGTTAGAGCACACAGAGACTCCTCGCATCTGACAGCCATAAAGTAGAGATGAAAAGAGTTGTTAAAATTGAGAAAAAAAATTGTTTTTATTTACCTTTTTCAGTCCCTGTGACTGAGCCCACAAGGCTGTCAGAAACATCCTAATTCAATGATCTCTCATGACTCTACCTTCCTTCACTTCTTGCTATTGATTCTCACTTTTCAACATCTCCTTCTTTGTCATCATGCTTCATACTCTCTGATCTCAGTCATCCAATCAGGATACCCTGACGATGTATAAAAGTAATTTAAGAAGAAATATGGTTAACACTTCGATGGAATTCTTCATGCAAACAAAAGCTGGCATGTCCTAGACCTGGCATGCACTGTAAGTGAGGATGCACAGTTCTACCAGTGACAAAGCTTTCCAGTACAACACTGGTATCTCCCTGTCAATGTGGCAAATTGCCCAGGTATGTTCTGTCCAAAAAAATCAGGACCAACCTTGCCCAGCCAATTACTGCCCTATCAACCCACTCTTAACCATCTGCATAATGCTTTATGCAGTTGTCAACAGTACTTTCAAATGACATTTCTTCAGAAATAAAGTGCTCACTGACGCTCAGTTTGATCAAGACCATGGCCACTCTGCTCCTGACCTCATCACAGCCTTGGACAGAAGAAATGGACTTAAGAGATGAAACCGCCCATGATATCAAGGCAGCATTTGACTGAGTAAGGCATCAAGGATCCCTGGGAAAACTGAACTCAATGGGAAACAGTGAAACTTACTCCATTGATTGAAGTCATATCCAGCAAAACGAAAGATAGTTGTGGTTGCTGCAGGTCAATCATCTTGGTCCTGGAACATCTCTACAGGAGCCCTTTAGGATGGTGTCTGGGGCCTAGTCATCTCTAGGCGCTCCATCAATGACCTTCCCTCCATCAAAAGGTCAGAAATGATCTCTCGTGATTGCACAAAGTTCATCACCATTCACTACTCTTCAGATACTAAAACAGTCCATGCTCAATACAGCAAGATCCCAACGATATTCAGCCTTGGGCTGATACATGACAACTAACAATCCCACCAGCTCAGTGTCCGCTGATATCCATTTCCAACAAGAGAAAATCTAACCACCTCACTTTGTTAATCAAATGCATTGCTATTAATGAATGTCCCACTACCAACATCTTCAGATCAATATTCCTTCTAAAATACATGCTGCACATGACAATTAGCTGGGAGAAAGTGAGGACTCCAGAAGCTGGAGATCAGAGTTGAGGGTGTGATGCTGGAAGAGCACAGCAGGTCGGGCAGCATCCAATTCCTGATGAAGGGCTTATGCCTGAAATATCAATTCTTCTGCTCCTCAGATGCTGCCTGACATGCTGTGCTTTTCCAACACCACATTCTTGACTCTGATCTCCAGCATCAATTCCTGATGGGCTTATGCCCAAAACGTTGGATGCTGCCTGACCTGCTGTGCTTTTCCAGCACCACACTCTTGACATGACACTTCACGTCAGCCCACCGATCACAGCATTGACTTCCAGTTCCAGAATTTGCTGCTGTGCATGGACCTCCGGAAAGAAAATTAGAGGGAATGCTGCCTGAGAGTTACCATCAATCAGAAATTGAACTGTACCAACCATATGAAGAATTCGGATACAAGAGCAAGTCAGGCTAGGGATCTCGTGCAAAGAAGTTGGCCCTTTCACTCCCCAATGCAATTCGCCCAACCAAAATGCACATGTCAGGAGTGTGATGGAACGCCTGGTTGAGTGAAACTCCAACAACACTCAACAAACTTGACACCATCCAGGACAAAGTAACCCACTTAATTAGCACTGCATCCACCACCTTTAACATTGACTCCATCGAGCACCAGCTCACAGGGGCAATGGTGTATACCATCTACAAGGTGCACTGCAACAACTCACCAAAACCTCTGCAACAACACATTACAAACCTGCTACCTTACTGCCAAGACAGATAACAGCTACAGATACATGGGAGCAATATCATCTGCAGGTTCCCCTCTAAATCACACACCGTCCTGGATAGATGAGGGACAGGAATGGCTGTTGGAGGTTCCTGGTTACAGATGTTTCAGTAAGATTAGGGAGGGTGGTAAAAAAGGAGGGGGGGTGGCATTGCTAATTAGAAATGGTATAACGGCTGCAGAAAAGAAGTTTGAGGGGGATCTGCCTCTGGAGGTAGTATGGGCTGAAGTCAGAAATAGGAAAGGTGCAGTCACCTTGTTGGGTGTTTATTATAGGCCCCCCAATAGCAGCAGAGATGTGGAGAAACAGATTGGGAAACAGATTTTGGAAAGGTGCAGAAGCCACAGGGTCGTAGTCATGGGCGACTTCAACTTCCCAAATATTGATTGGAAGCTCTTTCGATCAAGTAGATTGGATGGGGCGGTGTTTGTGCAGTGTGTCCAGGAAGCTTTTCTAACGCAGTATGTAGATTGTCCAACCAGATGGGAGGCCATATTGGATTTGGTACTCGGTAACGAACCGGGACAAGTGGTGGGCTTGTTGGTGGGTGAACATTTTGGTGATGGCGACCACAATTCTGTGACTTTCACCTTGGTTATG
Organism: Chiloscyllium punctatum; assembly: GCF_047496795.1. Classification (NCBI taxonomy): domain Eukaryota; kingdom Metazoa; phylum Chordata; class Chondrichthyes; order Orectolobiformes; family Hemiscylliidae; genus Chiloscyllium; species Chiloscyllium punctatum. The sequence continues at coordinate 52,277,286 of NC_092777.1, forward strand.
GAGAGAGATAGGTGCGCACAACAAGGTAGATTTTACAATTGGGGGAAGGGAAATTACGATGCTGTAAGACAGGATTTGAGGAGCATACGTTGGGAGCATAGGCTGTTAGGGAAGGATGTGGTGGAAATGTGGGACTTTTTCAAGGAGCAGATACGACGTGTCCTTGATATGTATGTACCGATCAGGCAGGGAAGAAATGGTCGTGTGAGGGAGCCTTGGTTGACGAGGGAGGTTGAATGTCTAGTAAAGAGGAAGAAGGAGGCTTACATAAGGTTGAGGAAACAAGGTTCAGACAGACCAGTGGAGGGATACAGGATAGCCAGAAGGGACCTGAAGAAAGGGATTAGGAGAGCTAAGAGAGGGCATGAAAAATCCCTGGCGGATAGGATCAAGGATAACCCCAAGGCATTCTATGCATATGTGAGAAACCTGAGAATGACGAGAACGAGGGTAGGTCCGTTCAAGGACAGTGGTGGGAGACTGTGTATTGAGTCGGAAGAGATAGGAGAGGTCTTGAACAAGTACTTCTCTTCAGTATTTACGAACGAGAGGGACCGTATTGTTGAAGAGGAGAGTGTGAAACGGACTGATAAGCTAGAAGAGATACCTGTTAGGAAGGAAGATGTGTTGGACATTTTGAACAACTTGAGGATAGACAAGTCCCCCGGGCCTGACGGGATATATCCTAGGATTATGTGGGAAGCAAGAGAGGAAATTGCAGTACCGTTGGCAATGATCTTCTCGTCTTCACTGGCAACTGGGGTGGTACCAGGGGACTGGAGAGTAGCGAATGTTGTGCCCCTGTTCAAAAAAGGGAATAGGGATAACCCCGGGAATTACAGGCCAGTTAGTCTTACTTCTGTGGCAGGCAAAGTAATGGAAAGGGTACTGAGGGATAGGATTTACGAGTATCTGGAAAGACACTGCTTGATTAGGGACAGCCAGCACGGATTTGTGAAGGGTAGGTCTTGCCTTACAAGTCTTATTGAATTCTTCGAGGAGGTGACCAAGCATGTGGATGAGGGTAGAGCAGTGGATGTAGTGTACATGGATTTTAGTAAGGCATTTGATAAGGTTCCCCATGGTAGGGTTATGCGGAAAGTCAGGAGGCATGGGATAGAGGGAAATTTGGCCAATTGGATAGAAAACTGGCTAACCGGTAGAAGTCAGAGAGTGGTAGTAGATGGTAAATATTCAGCATGGAGTCCAGTTACAAGTGGAGTTCCGCAGGGATCAGTTCTGGGTCCTCTGCTGTTTGTAATTTTTATTAATGACTTAGAGGAGGGAGTCGAAGGGTGGGTCAGTAAATTTGCAGATGATACAAAGATAGGTGGAGTTGTGGACAGTGAGGAGGGCTGTTGTCGGCTGCAGAGGGACTTAGATAGGATGCAGAGCTGGGCTGAGGAGTGGCAGATGGAGTTCAACCCTGCCAAGTGTGAGGTTGTCCATTTTGGAAGAACAAATCAGAATGCGGAATACAGGGTTAATGGTAGGGTTCTTGGTCAGGTGGAGGAACAGAGGGATCTTGGGGTCTATGTACATAGATCTTTGAAGGTTGCCACTCAGGTGGATAGAGTTTGTAAGAAGGCCTATGGAGTATTATCGTTCATTAGCAGAGGGATTGAATTCAAGAGTCGTGAGGTGATGTTGCAGCTGTACAGGACTTTGGTTAGGCCACATTTGGAGTACTGTGTGCAGTTCTGGTCGCCTCACTTTAGGAAAGATGTGGAAGCTTTGGAGAGGGTGCAGAGAAGATTTACCAGGATGTTGCCTGGAATGGAGAGTAGGTCGTACGAGGATAGGTTGAGAGTTCTCGGCCTTTTCTCGTTGGAACGGCGAAGGATGAGGGGTGACTTGATAGAGGTTTATAAGATGATCAGCGGAATAGATAGAGTAGACAGTCAGAAACTTTTTCCCCGGGTACAACAGAGTGTTACAAGGGGACATAAATTTAAGGTGAAGGGTGGAAGGTATAGGGGAGATGTCAGGGGTGGGTTCTTTACCCAGAGAGTGGTGGGGGCATGGAATGCGCTGCCCGAGGGAGTGGTAGAGTCAGATTCATTGGCGACCTTTAAGCGGCATTTGGATAGGTACATGGATGGGTGCTTAATCTAGGATAGAAGTTCGGCACAACATCGTGGGCCGAAGGGCCTGTTCTGTGCTGTATTGTTCTATGTTCTATGTTCTATGTCCTGACTTGAAACTGTATCGTTATTCCTTTATGGTCCTGAAAGGCCCTCCCTAACTGTAATGTAAGTATACTTACAAAATCCACCTCCGTCTCACCCACCTCATGGACTGCAACAGCTCAAAAAAGCAATTGACTATTGCCTGCTCAAGGCATACAAGGAAATAGCAACAGATACTGGTCCACCCAACGATGGACACATCCACGAATGAGTGAAAGTAAAAGGAAGATCTGCATTCGATCACCTGCTTCAACATTCTGAGCACATTTATTTTGGGATGCCAATGATATTGCAATCCAAAAAGCCCAAAATCAGGTTTAACAGTTGAGTTTTCTCTTTTATAATAAGTTGAACCAGTGATAGTGTTTGCTTTTTATATGGAACAGTTAATTTAGAAATATCAGTCGCCTAAGGTGATAAATAAAGTTGTCTGAAATTGCTTCATTCATGCTGCTTAACTTAGAGAATTGAAGTATTATTCCTTATTGAAGACAGGCAAAATATATTTTGCAAGATTAGAAGGAGTACTTTTACCAAGAGTTTGACTGCCAGATGGGGAAACATTCCTCGAAAATTGTGGATGCATCAGGGAAGCTCTTCATGCCCCTGTTGATTACATTTCAATCCAATTCGTTATGTTATGTGCATGCAACATCCTTGTGAGAGGCAGGTGGTCAGTTTCAATATGTTAGTTGCTCAGTTGTGCTGACATCAGTGTGGGTTTTATAATTTAACTCTGGGTCCATAGGTTTCCTAACGAACTCACTAGTGAAAATTAAGCAAGGAGACAACAGCACTTATGTGAGTGCATGAGCAGGCTTTCACCAATGACTTTCATATACTCAGCAGGTTTAATGTTTCAGGCAGATGGCCATTCTTTCCAGGAGAAAGTGAGGATTGTGGATGCTGTAGAGTCAGAGTCAAAAAGTGTTGATAACATCATTACTTCTTGGAGTGGATTCTTGAATTGCTATGCAATTATTCAGTGTGGCTATAGCACCTACCAGTAAACCACATATTTTTTGCAACTGCTTCAGATGTATCCTGTCCATTGGCTGCCCACCAGCTATAGCATCAATGTTCAGTGGAGCAGAGCTCAGAGAATCCTTCCATTTTTCACCCTGACTCTGCCCTCTGTTTTTTCTTACTTGTGTAGTGATAGGCCCCATGGGAAATGCCATCTATCTCTTTACCTTCTCCCGCCAAAGTACAAGTATTCTTGCTGGTGGGTGGTGTGCATACACAAGTGAGAGCCTGTGAGGAGCCCATTATCAATCATGGGGGACCTCGACTACCCCCTGCTGGACATGTTGGGGTACTGCAGGAGATGGAAACAATGAATCAATACATTGGTTTTAAAAAGACTTGAAGTTAGCACTATGTACATGATAGCGGGATGTCCTGAAAGCATTTCCTCTCTCCTGCCTTGACAAAGCTCACAGTATATGTCACGCATGAGGACAATATGAGCCTCCAAACACAGCTGCTGGACAGTAAGTAGTGCCTCATTGCTAGGGTGTTAACCGGAGAGAGGACACTGACATTGGAGCCCCAATCCTGCCGATAGCTTGAACCACGTTACTTCAAATATGAACATAAGAGTTGACAAGTGAAAAGACTGGGAAAGTGTTAATTAAAACTGGACACATTCGAGGAGTTCAGAAATCAGTAATGTTCTTTTCTAGATACCTAGTAGAGCTTGATCCTAATTTTTAACACAGGTACGTGCACTTCTTTTTGCCCAGATACGTGAGGACACACCTCCAGGGCATGTGAACTTGAACATTCCTTCTGACCCAGAGAGAGGGATGCAATCACTGTGCCACAATACTCCAATCTTCCATTTTCAGCTCAAATAAATTCCCAATTAATGCTCACTGCTTGAATAAAATTAAATAATTTGCCAATAAACAATTAACAAGTAACTAGTTCCCCAATAAAACAACGAGGAGAAAGATATGAAAGCAAGTAGACAAATCTGTTATTACTAGTCATCACAGTTACCATTTGCTTTATGAATAAGCCAAGGAAAATAATCCTAAAATAAAACTCCAACCAGAATTAACACATCCAATTGCACAATTCACAATGCCAAAAAACGAACCAATTATCTTTACTTCACTCCCACCAGACTCTTTCCCTCAGATGCTCTTTCCTCTCAATTTGAATGACCACCACCGTTTGGAGGTAGGAGTATTTTGTTTATGATCAATGGGTAGAGTTTGACATTGGAGATAGTAAGGACTGCAGATGCTGGGAAGTCGGAGTTGATAAAATATGGAGCTGGAAAAAGCACAGCAGGTCAAGCAGCATCAGAGGAGCAGGGGAGTCGATATTTCGGGCAGGATCCTTTATCCGGTGGAGTTTGACATTGCCAGATACACTCCAACTTCTTCCTAAGCCTTGGTACATTTGCTTATCCATTTGGTGAGAACGGGCTGAGGACTTACAGCATTAAAATACAAGACAGTTGTCACTGTTCTGTGGCTGTCAAACAAGAACAGTGACAAATGCAACTTACACATTGGGCATTCTTTTGTACAAAAGTAAATTAGGACAAAAATCTATGAACTTTATTCATGATAATGAGAACTAAGTATATACAAATGTTTATTTACTTATATAAATATAGGAATGATTTATTCATGCAACAATAAGATGGGGAGAATTGATTTTTTTTTACTGTGTCTTCCCATAGTCAGAATGGAAAACAGCTCAGCGATAATTTTTAGACTTTGTGCTTCTGGCTTGCAACTTTTTGAGTGAATTTGCATATTAATCATTTGGGTAGGTGTCACGTATGTATTTTCTGGCCCTTTAGAGATTGGAAAATTATGTTAAAATTAGAGGAAGAGAGAAACCAGTGTAAATATAGACCCACTTAGAGAACAAGACACGGGAACTAGGAAATAATGGGAACCAGGAAAAGGAGTTAAATAAACACTTCACATCAGTCTTGATGGTAGAAGACACAAAGATATTCCAAAACTACTATTCAATTGAAAGGAAAAAGGAGAAGGGGAAATAAATGCAAGAACTAACACTAGAGAAAAAGTGCTAAGCTAACTAATGAGGTTAGAGGCCCTGAGACCTCTATAGTATGTATCCAAGTACATTAAAGGTTGCAGCCACAGAAATAGTGAATGCACTGATAGGAATCTTTCAGAAATCCTTAGATTCTGGAAAAGTCCCAGAGGATCGGAAAATCATCAAAGTAGTACTGTTATTTAAAAAGGGAATGAGACAAAATAAAGGTAAATATATGCCAGTTATTAGAGAACTGTTTGAGTCTATTGTAATAGATACAACAGCAGAGTGTTTAAAAATATATAATATGATCTAGCAGTGTTAGCATGGCTTCATAAAGAAGAAATCATACCTAACAAATTTACCAAAATTATTTTCAAAGGTAACACCATGATATATAAAGGATCACAGTGGGTGTAATACATTATGGTACTGCACATGATGTTAGTGATAGTATATTGGCATGGATAGAAAATTGGCTACTAATAGAAGATAGAGGCTTGGGATTAGGGAGCATTTTCAGGATGGCAACCTGTAGGTAGTGGAGTGCTGTAGGAATTAGTGCAGGGTTCACAATTATTTGCAACATAATTGAAGCTGAGAGAAATGAATGTACTATAGCCAGGTTTGTAGATAACATAAAAATAGGTGGGAAGACATGTAGTGAAGATGACATGAAGAATCTACAGAGGGATACAAAACAACAAACTGCAGATGTTGAAGATCTGAAATAAAAACAGAAAGTGCTGGAGAAACTCAACAGGTCTGGCAGCATCTATGGGAAGAAAGCAGAGTCAAGAAATCAGAAGATGAAGGTGAAGAGTATCCAGACTCGAAATGTTAACTTTTCTTTCTTCCCACATGTACTGCCAGACTTACAGAGGGATGCAGACTGGTGCAGGAAGTGGGTAAAAGTCTAGCAGATAGAATATAATGTGGGAAAATATGAGATGGCGCACTTTGGCAGGAAGAATAGAGGAGCTGAATATTACTTAAATGGAGAAAGACTGCAGTAAAGTATAGAACAGAGGGCTTTGAGAGTCCTCATCCACAAATCACAAAAACATTGGCATCCAAGTGCAGCAGTTAATAGGGAAGAGAAATGGAAAGTTGGCCTTGATTTCAAAAGGAATAGAGTGTAAAAGTAGGGAGGTATTGCTAAACTATACAAGGTAATAGTCAGACCATAGCTGGAATATTGTTAACAGATTCAGGCCCCGTATCTAAGGAAAGATGTAATTTCTTTGGAGGCAGTCCAGAGAAGGGTGCACTCAGCTGATATATTAGATGCTGAGGGGACTTGACAGGAGAAATGGAGAGAGGTTGTTTCCCTTGTGTGAGAGTCTTGGACCAAAGGGCATAATCCTAGAATAAGGGATCACGCATTTAATCTAACTGGCTGCTGCACCTGCATGCTTTATTTGAGTGACTGGTGTACAAGGACATCCAGATCCTTTTGAACATCAACATTTTCCAATCTATCACCGTTTAAATAATACTCTGCCATTCTGCTTTTCTGATCAAAGTGGACAACATTCACATTTATCCACATTATAGTACAACTCTTATTTGCCCAGTGCTCAACTTGTCCAAATCACATTGATATATCTTTATATCCTTCTCTCCAATCACACTCTCACCTAAATTTGACCATCAGTAAACTTAAAAATAGCAAATTTTGTGCAAATAAGATTGAATTAAAGTGTGCAGGAAAAAGCTGAGGAAGGACGTACATCAAAAGGTGCGCCCATGCTGGCAATGTCCAGCCTATTAAGTTTTTGTAAACAATTCCAGCAAAGTGATGGCAGACCCAGCAAAATATCTACATGCTAACCTGACATTGGGCATATGTTATTTCTGCCTTCCTTGTGCTTACCGCGTTTTATGAAGCTCCGGCCTTATAAATGACGGCTCAATATTTTCCATGTTGTGAGTCAATGGGCTCAGTACTTTCTGCCTTGTAATGTCAATGAGCTCTATCATTTCTGATGAAAAAGTAAAAGCCTCACACTTACCCTTCCAGTCCAGAATGAGGAACATGCCAAGTGACCAACAAAGGAAAGAAAAGAAGAAAACAGATTTTACTGGAACACATTAAAAAAAAACCTCATGGTTTGGGATGTAGTTGTCAAATCGAAAAATAAAGCATATTACTTGGTTATTTTTTGTCTATTTATTCCAATAAATTATTTAAAAGAAATCATCCTATGACCTGACAGTGCAGAGTCAGCTTCTAGGAGATGTCCATGCAACAATGGTTTGTGACATCTTACTTAAATTCTTTGATTGGTATGTGAGAAAATGCAGCTGCACAGTGGATACGGATAATTTAATTCATAGCATTTTTAGAACTGACTGAAAGCTCTTGCTATTTGGCTTTGTGCAGGCATCTCCTGCATTTTTCAATAGAAAGATGTGGAATTTGGGATGTCTCTTGCCTTCGAAAAAATAAATTGAAGGACCCCCTTGACAAAACTTGTCAGCAAACTGTAAGTAAACATTTTGAAAAACAATTCTATTCTTGTGATTACCACACACCTCACCCACTCTCACCCTGGAACATAGATGGGGACTGTTTTGCAAATTACACATGAGATGGGTTGCCAGTGGAGACATATTAAGCACAGACAGCTCAGTCCAAAGATGTAGAAAAAGACTAATTTCCAATTTTAAGATACCCTACTCAGGCAGTGATGAATCTGCATCAGCATTGGATACAGACACAAGGAAGAAAGAACTTGAATTTCAATAGCACCTTTTGTGACCTCAAGATATCCTAACATGGCTCATTATCATTTTGAAGTGCATTATTTGTTACAATGTAGGCAACACAGCCATTGTTTAGTACATAGCAAGGTCACACAAACAGCAACAACATAAATGGGCAAAAATTAAACAAAGAATCACAGATGCTGGTAGTCAGAAGTAAAAACCACAGGTGTTCTGAAGAAGGCTTACTGGACTCTAACTCTGCTTTCTCTCCACAGATGCTGCCAGATCTGCCGAGCTTTTTCCAACATAACTGGCCAGAACACCTGTTGTAAAGGTAGTTCAGTGACAAATGTTAGCCAGTATAACTGTACTGCTCTTCCTCAAATTACAGCACAGGATTGTTTTTTAATGATCAGGAAGATTAGACAGCTGTCTATTTAATCTAAAAGGTAATGGTGTAAACAATGCAACACTTGCTTGGTACTACACAGAAAGTATTACATACCCAACTGTTCGGAGTGGGACTCGACCCTTTGACCTTATGAACCAAAGCTGAGGCTGTTACCATTGACATAAGGCAACCACCCAAAGAGTTAATGTTGAGACTATCACTGTTTTTCATCAGGAATATTGGAATGGGAATATGTGAACTAATCAGATTTTAATACATACTCCGGGTTGAGTTTATATTCCCAGTAAGTAGGTGAGATTTCAAGGCAAACAGCATGCTAAAAAATGCAGCCATTTAGAACACATAATTAGATTTTAATTTAAATACTTTCAGAACTCTGTGAACTTTTATGGTGATGACACGGAAGAAAATACTGCTGTTAAAGAAATAATTAGAATTTAATGTAAGTCTTCAATCCATTCATTCCTGGTAAGTATAAGAAATTTCATGTCGAATAGCATTTGCACATCGCAGGAGTAAAGAATTAAGCCTGCATTCTTGGTGTCTATAAATAGTCAGCCATTTCCTCTCTGCAGTCTGGGATTCTCATTCTACTGATGGAAAGTAATCCTCTATCTCACAACTACAAGAAGTGGAGCCAATCATTCCCACCCAGCTTTCTTCAGTGGAGGAGAAAGGCTGTTGGGTTAAGATAAAATCCCCCTTAGCCATGTGGTTTTGCCATGAAGGAAAATGTTCTACAGATGGGTTAGGAATTCACCTGCTAAAAATGACATGAGTTATGCACGCAAGCTGTGTCTCCAACAGGACAGGAGTAATTGTTCCCAATAACCTTACTCGTTTTTTCCATGTTCAGGTTGTCTATATAAGGCCAACATGTTGTTAATAAAGAGAAAAGTTGAAGGATAGAACAGTTAGATAAAGCCAACATATCTCAATTTTGAAAGCTTGGAGTCATTAAGAGGAAAGTAGGTAAGAATTAAAACTGCAATCTTTCCTGTCTAGGAAACATTATCTGTTCTATTGGGGTGTAACTTAAAGATTCAAATTTAATCCACATGTCTGGTTTGACGGGATGTGGTTTGTGATTGTTAGGGTCTGCTTTTGACCTGTCAGTCATCTAATAAACCTGACTCGCAAAGGAAATTAATGAACAATTTTCCAAATGTGTTTTCTATTACAATATTATTGGATGTATGGAACAAGCAAAATCAATGAGGTGTAGTTTGCAACAAATATTCCAGTTTGATGACAAAATAGCATAGTTGTAAGGAGTCTACAGCACAGCAACAGTCCATTCAGCCCAACAGTATTATGCGAGCAGTGTTGTTTCACAAAAGCTTCCTCCCTGTCCCCTTTGTCTCCAGATCAACATACCTTTCTGTTCCTTTAATAATGAATTCATCTAGTTTCCCTTGAAATGTATCTACACTAGTTGCTCCTATTATTGCTTGTGGTGATGAAGTTTCTCCTCAATTCCCAGTTGCAGTGAAAGATTGTTTACGAATTGTGAAGCTGCATTCGATATGATTTTTATAGTAAATACTGGCATTTTTACCAGTCAAAGGAAGCAAGAGTTAATAGATGCTTAATTAGAAAAATGGAATAAGCCAAAGAGTCAGGTGAATCCCTGAAAGTACCTGGCCTGTGTGAAGGTATTCAGAGGACCAGTCAGGTACCAGAGAGCATGAAATTAACTCAGGCTATTCCATCATGAAACTATCACTTCTATTAGGAGGCCAGTTTGTCTCCTTGTTGGAAAGTTATAGGTTCAACATCCAGTCTAGAATCTGAGCAACAAGCTAACACCCTAGTACAGTGCTGAGGGAATGCTGCACTGTTACAAGTGCTGTCCTTTGAATCAAGTAGAATTAGATTTTATTGCCACATGTAGAAAAATGTAGGAATATGTGAGTACAGTGACAAGTTTACAAAGGTACCAACCTCTGGTGCCATCTTGGCGACAAAATCAGAATTTAAAATAACAGAAAAAATTTGAAGAAGAGCCTAAAGCTAAGAAAATGTCCAGATCTTAAAGTCTAAAGTCTTATCTTCATCAAGGTATTTGGGACACTCAGCCACTGACACAGGCCGAGCCATGGTCTAAAGTTTCAGTCAACCTGTGACTTTCCTATCGATGGCTGGGAGCAATTGTATACTTGTTGCCACTGATGGTGCTGCTGCTACCCCCGAGCGCTGGAAGGAGCCCCTGACACTGATGCCACCGCATCTAATCACCAGGATGGTCGCGAGGCTGCCTCCAATACACGAAAGGCCTACTCTCACTGCCGCTGCCTTCAATTGTCAAGTAGGGCTCGGGAGGAACCACAACTGCTATTACAGATCTTCATCCAGTCTCGGAACAGCCAGGCGTATTTCAAAAGTACGTTTTCCTCAGTGGTGAGCTAAACTCCCAAGACCCAGAAGTTTCCGACCTAGCTAGAAGGGACAGGAAGATGGGTAGTGATAGTGCATTGGAATCCCAAGGATAGGAAGCCTGATTAAACATTCTGTAAGTAAAACTGTTCTCTGTAGGTTCTAATAGTGTTTAATATAGCTAATTGCATATTTAATTATATTACTGTACTCTGTATAGTTGATTGTGTCAACTTCCCTGTTTATTGCATTATCTATATTTCTTGTATCATACTTACGTTTTGCATTTTAAATAAACGCAGAGATTCTTTTTGCCCTGAAACACCTATATACTGCCTTCTTCATTTCACCTTCCCGAAATAATACAAGGTCGAGAAGCAGGGTTCTGCGGTATTTCGGACTACTTAAAAATCAGAAAATAAACAAAACCAGAACCCTACAAATAAACTCTTCTATCTCTTTTCATCTGTTGTTAATCATTACGGGACAGTATTGGCCCAAGTTATCTCAATGCAACTAATACAACTCCAGAAAAAGGAATGGGGTCTGCAAAGAAGACATAAAGTGGATAGGTTTAGTGAGTGGGCAGGAATATGGGGGAGATGGAATATGATGTGGAGAATGTGAGATTACCCACTTTAGGAGGATGAACCAAGAATATGTCTTAAACGGTAAGAGGTTAGAAAGTGTAAATGTACAGAGTTACCTGGTTGCACTGTTACTAAGTCACTGAAGGCAAACATGAAGATGCAGCAGAAAGAAAGTGAGGACTGCCAATGCTAGAGATCAAAGTCGAGAGTGTGTTGCTGGAAAAGCACAGCAGATCAAGCAGCATCCGAGGAGCAGGAGAGTCAACGTTTTGGGCATAGGTCCTTCATCAGGATGAAGCGCTTATGCCTGAAATGCTCATTCTCCTGCTCCTCGGATGCTGCCTGACCTGCTGTGCTTTTCCAGCACCACACTCTCAACGGTGAAGATGCAGCAAATACTTAGGAAGGCTAATGATATTCTAGTCTTTAGCACAAGAAAATTTGAGGTCAAGAGTAGCAAAGCTGTGCTTTAAATTTACAGAATGTTAGTTAGACTGCAGTTGGAGTAGAGTGTGTAGTTGATATCACTTAAGAAGGATACTGTTGCCCTGGGATGGCCTATGAATAGAGATTGGGAAAACAGGGCCTGTATTCTGTTAAATTTCTAAGAATTAGAAGTGATCCTATTGCAATCCCCTAATTTTTAAAGGGATATAGATGGGGTAGATAAAAGTAAAATGTTTCTTCTATAGAATCTGTACAGTGTAGAAACAGGCCATTTGGCCCAACAAGTCCACACTGACCCTCTAAAGAGTATCCCACTCAGACCCTATTGCTCTTTATTTCCCCTGCCTAATGCACCTAACCCACACATCCCTGAGCACTATGGGAAATTTAGCATGGCCAATTCACCTAACCTGCAAATCTTTGGACTGTAGAATGGAGTTGGAGCACCCATAGGAAACCCACACCGATGCAGGGAGTACGTGCAAACTCCACAGAGGCAGTGGCCTGAGGCTGGAATTGAACCCGGGTCCCTGGTGCTGTGAGGCAGCAGTGCTAACCACCAGACCTTCTAGTTGTGGAGTCTAGAACCAGGGACACAGTTTTCCAAATAAAGGGGAAACCACTTAGGACTTAGATGAAAAGACACTTATTACTCAGAGACTGATGAATATTTGGGATACTCTGTCTGAGAGGGCTGTGGAATCTCAGTCATTGCATATGTTTAAAGTAGAAATTCACAGATTTCTAAATAACAGTGATCTGAAGGGACATTGGGAAGAGACATTGAAGTGTTCCATCAGCCTTAATTGTATTGAATGGTGGGGCAGGCTTGATGGGCTAAATGGCTTACTCTCGCTCCTATGTTCCTCCTGTCATTGTGCAAATCTGCCTCAGGGACGTTGCAGACTTCTATGATACAAAAGCAAGATATCTCTGATACCGAAAAGGGAAATTGATGGAAATACACAGCAAGCCTGGCAGCACCTACGGAGAGAGAAACAGGGTTAACATTTCAATGAGATGGAAAGAGAGAGAAAATAAAGAAAAATCAACCTGTCAATTTCTTTCAATATTCTAATTTATTATTCTTTAAGTTAAGTTTTCATAGTAAATAAACTTTCTTGGAAGGAAAGAAATGAGGAAGACTAGTTGTGGATGAAGAGTTGAATCAGTCACCCAACAAGCCAATAAATTCAGTCTTAATGGCCTCTTAGACCTGACCACAATGAATAAATGAAGGACAGTAATAACTCAGGAGCCAACAAGCACAAACTAAATCAAACAAATTAAACTGCTTCAGGAAACAGATGTTATGTACAGGTGTATTCTTTTCCTATGCACAAAGTATGAGCAAATCTTCCTTATGGTTTAACTCTGTAATTTTGGCAAAATAAACAGTCAAAAACCAAACCTAAACTCTGCAACTGGCATTTGTAGGAGGATGTGTAAGGAGATGGGGACTTAGTTGAGATGTAGTGTAAAGGATTAACTGTAATATACTCTGACAATAGCTACTGAGCACAGGCGTACAGGGCTATGTCATAATGATGTCAGATCAAATGGAACTAGGACTTGACTGAAGAAAGTTTTAGTGAAGCCCAGCTCTAACAGTCTCGGTACATCGTCTAATGTAACAAATGTTACTCATTTGGTGTCCAGCCCTTGTCTGTCTAAGATGGACAGATTGCAATATTAAAACAATGCTCACAACTGAAGAATTAAGCTGAAAGAAACAAGATGAGAAATGATGGATGGTTTTACAAGGACTAGATTCATTGGGAACATTCCCAATAGGGACAGAAATTACTATTTTCTATCAGTGCCAATCTTCCCTTTTGGGCCATTACTTGTAATGGAATATACCTCAAAGGAAATGGTCAGTCATACAATGTCTCTTCATAAACCAATTAAAATGGGAAAACTGAGCCATTGACATAAGGGCGCATTCAGCTGAATTGTCACATATTTGTCTGTATTGTGCAGACAGAGCACAATTGCATTAATTCCCCTTATTTACCTGTTCTTGTGGTTTACCTTTTCCAAATACTGATCAGATGCAAACATTTGAAACCCTGAACCAAGGGGGTGTGGGAGAATATCTGAAATCTCCCACTAAAATGATCAGATATTTAACAGACAACATACCCTGATAAACTTTGAGCTATTTGATTCTCTTCATTTCAGCTTTCTTTTCATGTGTTCACTCCATTTCACCTCAAAGAAACAGTGTCGAGAATGCAATCTTTTTCTCCATAAAGTCTACTTTCACGTCACACTGAAAATCTGAAGCTGCACAGGCTTCAGTTAGTTTTTTGGAACAGAGTCAGTTTTGAAAACACAGCAATTTCATATTAAGCAGCTCACTGTGACTGAGCTTGAACTTGCTGCTTTTTCCATTTCATTAAGCTGTCAGTCATTAAAACTAACTAAGCCTGCCTTCGCCTACTGAAACCATTCTAACAAGTGTCATTTCCCTAATTGCATTCCATCACACTTCTTCTGATGCAACAAAATATTAATTGTCCACATGCAAAAAGTACTCATTCATTATAAATGTTTCAGCAATAACTATGGGAAAATAGATCAATTCAGCAATATAAATTTAAAGGTGTACATCACACAACCAGCTAAAAGGTCTGCGTATATTTTAATCTTCTCACAAACAACAGAATATTGCAGATAAATGGTCAAAAAGGTGTCTAATTCACTTTCACACTTGTAACTAGAAATCATTCCGCTGTGATATACTCCAGGAATGCTAGAACAAAAATCAAGTGAGGCTGACTGTTCAGTTATATACCACATCCTGACTTTATATAGCAAGGCAGCCACACTGGGAGATAGCACGGGACACATGCGGAAAGGCTAAACAAGCATTAACAGGATGATGGCAGGCACAGTCAATCGCATCTTATAGCTGCCAAGCAATCTCACTGATTGCCAAGATGAGGCTTCTGGCTGTGAACCAAGGAGACCATTTGCACAACTGAATTGCACCTTTGGAGTCAGAGCACCATTACAAAATCCATCCCTGGTATGAAAATATGAGCTCAAATTGCATTCTAGAAGCTGCTGGAGATTCTTGAGTGATGTTCGCTTGTGGCGCTGCCAGTAAGTATTGTTAATCTGCAGCACAAGTCAGGCAAAGGCTATTGACAATTACCATTGCGTAGCAACAAAACTTTTGGCAAGACATCGCAAAATACCTGCGGAAACCATTGGTGAAGGTCACCCATGGGTCAGCTACCATGGCATTTACTGGGCAGAGTGGATTTCAGGACTGGTGTATAACAGATGTTGGAGTCTAAAAAAAAACTAACAAGTCAATCTTAATTAAAAGCGACTATGTCTGCTTCAGTTCCAAGGTTCACAGGATTGGGTCAGAGTTATTTCATAATACTTTGAGTGTATTTTATTTCAGCAAAAAAAATTGGAGTGCATATTCCTGGCTGAGTCTCAGTTATACTAATCAAACATCTTTTTTAGGAGCTTTAGAAGTAATGATTTATAACAGACATAACGCCATTGTAAGCTCAAGGTTTTAAATGATTGAAATATACATTGCAGACACTTGGCAAAGATGAAAAGTAAGTGCTTGCGTAACTTGTAGCAATCGCTCATTGATAAAGAACAGTGGTAGCATTTATATTAATTTGATTTCTAACATATTCACGACATTAAATAAACAGAGTGTATGGATGTAGGTTTGCTCACTGAGCTGGAAGGTTCATTTTCAGATGTTTCGTCACCATACTAGGTAACATCTTCAACAAAGGCTTTGTCTGGAGGGTCACTGAAGATGTAACCTAGTGTGATGATGAAACGTCTGAAAATGAACCTTTCAACTTAGCAAGCAAACCTACATCCAGAACCTCAACCTGAGCTAAAACTCTTTTCAAAACTTGGAAACACAATGTATGCCAACAGTACATTGGTTAGCAAAGATGGCTGCTCCCTAAGTATGCGTAGGTACTGCTGGTGACACCAGCAAAAACGATCCCTTCAGAAGTACTGTGATACTTCAGTAGAGAGCAATTCTGCTTGCATCTCCTTTGCAGTATTGAGTTGGCATTGCTATCTATAGCAGCAGCATGAAGTAATGGGGCCTTAAGCAAATTTGGTCCATTTGAGCCAATTCCTTCCATGGATTATGGCTTCTTATCTCACTAAACATGGGTTTTACGACCTGCCTAATGTCTTTTTGGTCTGAGGATATGAATGATTTTACAGCATGATTCAAAGTACATTGTCAGCTGTCGATCATCATACTGATTTTATTTTTAACAAACAGTGCAGAAGACGGAAAAATGTCCATTCGTTTTAGCTAGCCAATGCTCAGGAATTTCTCTCAGCCCTGCAATAAGGTTATGTGGAAATGAATCTACCTACAGCACATGAACGGCGGTGGTTCAAAAAGGTGGCTGACCGTCACCTTCTCACGGGATGGGAAATAAATGCAAACTCAGCCAATGATGCAGCAGCCCATGAAAGAATAAAAATGAGCATCAGGCCACTGGTATATATCGAGTAGAATTCCAATGCCACTTACAGCACACTCGACTGGAGCAGGTGGAAAAATCACAGGATTTGCAAACTGGCATTCCCGCCTGAGAAATATGTAAATCCAAAGTGAACATTTCCAACTTTGAACAGCTGGAAATAATAGATATTCCCAGGCTTTTATCTGTGAATGTATCTGAGATTGAAATGGAAAAACTGTTTTCATTGACACTCAAATCTGACCCTGGCTCAGTTCATTCACTGCTGAAAGTCATACCTAGGCTTTTTTTTACTTTCAGCTGGAGTATTCCATTGCTCTCCCAACTGGCTTCCAAATTTGTGTCCGACTTAGTGGAAATATTCAATAGTTCTGCTGTCCATGTCTTAATTTGAAGTAAGTCTCCCTCTTCGCTCAATGACCTACATTAACTCCCAACATGGCAACACCTCAATGTGAAAACTTCCATTCTTGTCTCTGAATCCTCCTTATTTCTATAACATTCTCCAGCTCCATAAATATCCAAAATCCTTGTGCTCCTCCGTGTCAGGTTTCCACCAATGCTCTGATTTTTACTATTCCAATGTTGTGCCTGTACCTTCAGCTGCATAGGTCCAAAGTTTGAGAGTTTGTCCTTTCAACCTCACCATCTCTTTACTTCATTATATCGGTTAAACTAGTCCTCAAATTCTACCTCCTTGAGAAAGATTTTGGATAGCAGTCCAAATATGTCTTATGTGGAGTGCTTTAGAATGTTTTAGAAGATAAAGATGCAATATAAACATCATTTGGTCATCGTGCTGTGAAAGAACATGTTTTTGCTATAATTCTTTAAAGGAGTTGGATGGAGCAGGTTGAATAGCAGTGAGCAAGGCTTAAGTTCAGATATGTAGCCCAGCAGGCATTGAGCTACCAATCCTACTCAAGTTGCCATGGTGAGATGTTCAGCAATTACTTTGGAATAAGTTAGCACTTTAGCTGCAATTGAGATGTCAAAACAGACTTATAACTCAAAAAAAAAGAAAAACAGAATGCATCACAGCAATCAAATATATCAGTTAGAATGTAGTGTGATGGTGATGGGATTCAGTTGGAAGATGCATCTGTGTTGCAGACGTGGTGTAAGCACACAGTGTAAATAATTTGGAGCGGTTTAAAAGCAGCATGTCAGCCTGTACAACCTTTTGAGGAATGTTTTTTTGTGAAAAAGTACAATTTTTTTTAAAGAAAGAAAGATTTACATTTCCATTGTGCCTTTTGTGAGTTCAGGATGTGAACCATAGCCAATAATGGAATTTTGAACCACAGTAATTGTTGTAAAGTACCCTACTCCTTAAATATTCCCCAACTGTGGTACATAACCCACACTTACCATTTCCCAGTCAGCCATAACTTATATGGGTATAGAGAAGAGTTTCACAATATTAAGCAGCACGTTTCAAAACCAAACAAGTATGAGACAAGACTAATTACTGACCTTCTATCAAGGCACCCCTATTATTGATCATAATTTAAGTAAATTTCACATTCAGTTTGAGGCAGAGAAGACTGGACCTAAAACTACTGTTTTAAAATTAAACAAAGGCAATATGAGACATGAAAACACGGTTTGCCAAGAGGAGCGGGACACACATTTAAAGGATCTGTTGGTAGAGATACAGTTGCATATGCATTCAAGGAGATATTTTTGAATACTCAGAAAAATATATTTTCCAATGGAAAAGAAAAATTCTAAGCAAATGCCCAGTCAAAATCTGTGGTTACCAGGGATGTTAAAGATAGCATAAAACTAAATGAAAAAGCATATAATTTGGCAAAGATGAATAGCAGGTCAGAAAATTGAAAATCATATAAAGGATGACTACAAAATTAATAAAGAGGGAGAATTGAGAATATGAGAAAGGTGGCATGAAATATAAAATCAGATGGCAAGAGTTTCAATTTTAAAAAATAAAGTTAAAAGAAATGAGTATTAGTCCTACAGAAAGTAAGTCTGGGGAATTAAAAGTAGGAAGTAGGGAAATGGTAGATGAATTGAACAGATGTTTTCATCCATCTTCTCTATAAAGAATACAAATAACATTCTGGAAGTAATTGTGACTCAGAATGTGAAAAGAAGGGAAGACATTAGAGCAAGCTGTCCCCGGGTTGTCAAGAGGGTTTGTTCTCAA
This sequence comes from Chiloscyllium punctatum, assembly GCF_047496795.1. Taxonomy (NCBI): domain Eukaryota; kingdom Metazoa; phylum Chordata; class Chondrichthyes; order Orectolobiformes; family Hemiscylliidae; genus Chiloscyllium; species Chiloscyllium punctatum. The sequence continues at coordinate 52,295,708 of NC_092777.1, forward strand.
GTCCATTTGCAAGTTGATTTGTGCACAAGTGAGAATACAATGTAGGCCAGTATAAAGTAGCCATTTGTAAGTACAGGAAACATATGTCTCAACTTTAAAATTACACCTTATCTGCGACTGCATTCATAAGTACAAGCATTCATAGATCATAAATCAGAAAAACCCTATACAACCATGAGGGAAGGGGGATCTCAAAAGCAGCGGCAGAACTAAAATCGAATAAGTCCCCTGGCCCTGAAGGACTTCACCCTAGATGGGAAATATATTGTCTGCCGAGATAGCCTAACAATTGTAAAAGGAAAAATGTTGGAATCATTATTAAGGAGGTTACAGCAGGTCAATTAGAAAATCTTAATGTGATCAGGCTGTTAACATGGTTTTGCAAAAGGGAAATTATCTTGTCAAATTTATATGTCAACGTTCTTTGCATATGCATCAAGTAACACAGATAAATGGGAACCAGTGGACATAGCAACATACATAAAGGAGAACTAAGGGATGTATCATACCTAGCCTTCTGTAGGACATTTGATAAGGTGCCACAGCACAAGTTTCCACACAAATTCAGAGCTCATGGTGTGGGGGTGACATATTGGCATGGATAGAAGATTGGTTAACAGACAAGAAACAAAGGGTTGGGCTTAAATGAGTAATTCTCTGGCATAAATGAGGATCCGATGAGTGGTGTGCCACAGGTTAGAGATTAGTGCTAGAGTCCCAATTATTCACAAACTATGTAAATTACTTGGATTAAGGGAGTAAATACATGGTTGTTAAATTTGTTGGTGATACAAAGATTAGTAAGAAAGTTAGTTGTGGAGCATACACAAAGGGTCTGCAAAGGGATAAATATTTAAGTTAAGTACATAGAACATAGAACATTACAGAACAGTATAGGCCCTTCGGCCCTCGATGTTGTGCCGACCTGTCATGCCAATCTGAAGCCCATCTAACCTACACTATTCCATGTACATCCATATGCTTGTCCAATGATGACTTAAATGTACTTAAAGTTGGTGAATCTACTACCGTTGCAGGCAAAGCTTTCCATACCCTTACCACTCTCTGAGTAAAGAAACTACCTCTGATATCTGTCCTATATCTATCACCCCTCAATTTAAAGCTATGCCCCCTCGTGCTCACTGTCACCATACTTGGAAAAAGGCTCTCCCTGTCCACCCTATCTAACCCTCTGATTATCTTATATGTCTCTATTAAGTCACCTCTCAACCTTCTTCTCTCTAACGAAAACAGCCTCAAGTCCCTCAGCCTTTCCTCAGAAGACCTTCCCTTCATACGGGGCAACATCCTAGTAAATCTCCTCTGCACCCTTTCCAAAGCTTCCACATCCTTCTTATAATGCAGTGACCAGAACTGTACACAATACTCCACGTGCGGCCGCACCAGAGTTTTGAACAGCTGTAACATAACCTCATGGTTCTGGAACTCGATCCCTCTATTAATAAAAGCTAAAACACTGTATGCCTTCTTAACAACCCTGTCAACCTGGGTGGCAACTTTCAAGGATCTGTGTACCTGGACACCGAGATCTCTCTGCTCATCGACACTACCAAGAATCTTACCATTTGCCCAGTACTTTGCATTCCGGTTACTCTGACCAAAGTGAATCACCTCACACTTGTCCGCATTAAACTCCATTTGCCACCTCTCAGCCCAGCTCTGCAGCTTATCTATGTCTCTCTGTACCTACAACATCCTTCGTCACTATCCACAACTCCGCCGACCTTAGTGCCGTCTGCAAATTTACTAACCCACCCTTCTACGCCTTCATCCAGGTCGTTTATAAAAATGACGAACAGCAGTGGACCCAACACCGACCCTTGTGGTACACCACTGGTAACTGGACTCCAGGATGAACATTTCCCATCAATCACCACCCGAGCATAAATTTGGCAGATGGCAGATGTGAATTTGTCCACTTTGACATGAAGGACAGCAAAGTGGCATGTCAATTAAATGGGATAAATCCTAGAACTCAGATATAGAGGGATCTGGATTGTTGATAATTGAATGGCACAAGGTTAGTATGCAGGCAGAACAAATGATTTGGATAGCAAATAGAATGTTGTTGTTTATTGCAATGGGAGTGGAATACAAAAGCAGGGATATTTTCACATAATGGTATAAAAGGTAAGGTCACCACAGTCTAGACATTAGAGAGAGAGAGAGGCACCACAGATGAACATCCATTTTTGATCCAGAGGATATAAATAACATTCTGGAAGAATTGAACCAGAATATGACTTTAACCTGAGGGTCACCACACCTCAGGCAAGGGGAGAGGTTCAAAAGGAAAATCCTTCATGGAAACGTCAGCCAGTGTGGGATTGAACCCATGCTGTTGGCATGACTCTGTGTCACAAGCCAGCTGTCTCAGTTAACTGATATCCCGCAGTTGTATATAGCACTGGTGAGACCATATCTGGAGTACTGTGTACAATTTTGTTCCCCTTATTCAAGAAAGGATGTCAGAGAAGGTTTAAGTGGCTGAGGGTTGCTTTATGGGAAAAGGTTTAACTGAGTGCAGCATCAGAGTTTAGAAAAATGAGAAGTGATCTTATTGAAACAAATCAGATACTGGGGGACTTGACAGAGCGGATGCTGAAAGATTGTTTCTCCTGGTGATAGAGACTAATTTAAATGATAAACTTTAAAACTAAGTGCTGCCCCATTCAGGATGGAAATGAAGAGGATTTCTTTTCACTCAGAGGGCCCTGATCATTTTGAATTCATGAAAGCAATGCAGAAAGCGTCACTGAATGTTTTTTTGAGGCAAAACTAGATAGATTCTTGACTACAAGGGAGTGAAAGGTAATTGAGGGTAAGAAGGAACATTTATTTGAGGGGACAATCAGATCAGTAATGATCTTATAGAATGGTAGAGCAGCTTAGAGAAGGCAAAGTTTCTATCCTTGCTTCTTATTCCTATGTTGTTATAGAGATTGTAATACTGGTTCAGTCTAGTGCAGATTTGCATATACTCCAGGGAGTCTGTTCCAGACACAGTTGCGGGTCAAAGAAGGAACACAAATATTTGAAACTCTGTGCCCAGTGTTCATAAAGAGCCCCAGAAGGCCTGAATCCATTGCGAGAAACACACTTGTTATGTTTTGAAACTGACTCTTTAGTTTAGTGCATCTTGTATAGTCCCAGAGTGTCTATTTAGTTTCATGGTAATGAAAAAAAGATGAATGTACCGTATACAGGGAAAGGTTCAATTATGCTACACAAATCACTGCATCTCTCTGGGCATTTGGAAATATGATTTATAACAGCTTTTTGCAATGTTATCATAATCTAAATAAAGATACACCAATATATGCAAAAACAAAACAAAGATGAGGCAGTGTTATGTAATACTCAGAAAGATTTCATTTTAATGTTCTAAAAGGACACCAAGAGTGAAACCTTCCCAGCCTCTGAACCAAATGGGCCATGGTGAGAAAGTTGGGAAAATCTAGGAAGGAACTTCTCAACGTCCCAGTTTCCAAATAAGTCTTGAATATACCTGGAATATTGTGTGCAGTTTTGGTCTCCAAATTTGAGGAAAGACATTCTGGCTATTGAGGGAATGCAGCATAGGTTCACGAGGTCAATTCCCGGAATGGCAGGATTATCTTATGTTGAAGGATTGGAGTGACTGGGCTTGTATACCCTTGAGTTTAGAAGGCTGAGAGGGGATCTGATTGAGACGCATAAGATTATTAAAGGATTGGACACTCTGGAGGCAGGAAGCATGTTTCCGCTGATGGGTGAGTCCCGAACCAGAGAACACAGTTTAAAAATAAGGGGTAGGCCATTTAGAACAGAGTTGAGGAGAAACTTCGTCAGAAGGCTGTGGAGGCCAAGTCTCTAGATACTTTCAAGAAAGAGTTGGATAGAGCTCTTAAGGATAGTGGAATCAAGGGTTATGGGGATAAGGCAAGAACAGGATACTGATTGAGGATGATTAGCCATGATCATAATGAATGGTGGTGCTGGCTCGAAGGGCAGAATGGCCTACTCCTGCACCTAGTGTCTATTGTCTATTGAATGGTGAGATGAGACTGTTGTGAGCGAGCAACAAGAGGCCTATTAACATCTCATTGTTACTTAATTTCACTTTATTAATATGCTGTTTCTAATCCTCCCATATTCCAGACACAGCGGTTGCCTGCAGCTTACATGATAATTACCAGTGAATCATAGAACCCCCGCTGTGTGGAAAGAGGCCTTTGTCCCATCGAGTCTACACCGACTTCCTGAAGATCATCTCATCCAAACCCAGCCCCCTACACTATCCCAATTACACTGCATTTATCATGACTATTCCACCAAGCCCACAAAGCACAGACAATTTAGCATGGCCAATCCACCTAACCTGCACATCTTTGGACTGTGAAAGGAAATTGGAGCATCCAGAGGAAGTCCACACAGACACGGGGAAAACATGCAAACTCCATACAGACAGTTATCTGAGGCTAGAATCGAACCCAGATCCTGGGGCTGTGAGGCAGCAGTGCTGACCACTGAGCTACTGTGAACACACACTGCACATTGCATGTGCTTCAATCAAATGATCATATCTGAAACTTGATGGGGTTGATCATCAGTCAAGTTAAGGGGAGCTGCTAACAGTCAAGAGATCCCAGTACACTCAGTCAATGGCATTGCTGCTGTCAGTTCGTGCAAAGTGTGCTCCATAATCTCTGCATAACTGGAGTAGGCAAAGGGGATGTGACAGATGCTCACGAGCCTGGAGACCAAAAACAGTCTTCTGACATTGAGCAGGAGAAACATCAGCTTCTGCATGATGGAGCACAGCTCGGGTCCCATATGCCGGACAGGACTTAACCAACACCCGGTTCCAGTAGATGAGAGCTGGTGCAATTCTGTGTCTGTAATTTCTTTTGTGCTTTTGTAGTCCTTTTGTATTTGAACACACACAATTGCGGCTTCTGTGTTTGGTTTCTGTTTGCTTTTGTTGTTGGTGAATAAAAGTGAATAGTTTGGACAGACCGATGGCTTCCCTGTATAGGATTGAACAATGATAAGATGCTGGGCGACAGCGAGCAAGACTTTGACAGGGCCTTGGCATTTAAACAGCAATAAATGTGAAATGTTCAGTAGTACGTACAAGGAAGTGTCAGTCACGCTCCAGCTTTGTGCCTTGAGAGCATCGGTTTGTGGTTGCTGTATCATTCCATGCACAATGAAGAGTAATTTCAGACTACCAATGCTTGATCAAGTACATGGCTACACTTCCGAGATGGCTCCGGTGCCAGAGCTCCTGGGATATTCCGGCATTGGCAAGAACATCTATTGATGGCAAGTGAGAGGATTGGAGAAACGGGGCACCATTAGGGCTCATAAAAGCTGAACTAATCTTGTTGAAGTTTGATAGTAGAAACATTTATTTGAAAGTGCAGTAACTTGTCAGTACTACTTCCCCACATTGATTTGTTTTTCTTGTTAAAGGCTTTTAGTCCTATGATGGAGTCAACATCAATTCCAGGAACACCTAACGGATTCCCTGAAATACCAGCTGTTTTTCAGTGGCATAATGTTGTGTCCACCAACCCATTACAGCCTTCACTTTAGTGAGCTGAAAGAAAGCTTGGACTACTGTTGGACTGAACATCATATAATTAGGTGACTTTGAACAAAGTGCTCTTTTTCAGGCTTCCATTTTAGAGTAAAGGTTTTTCCTAACAAGGTTCTTTCTTTATGAAAACAATTAATTGGGAGACTAATGAATGAAATCTTGTCGATAAATGCAAATATAAAACCAAGGAGCAAGGGATGGCCATACACCCTCTCAGGCCTGCTCTGTCATTCAATAAAATGATGGCTGGTCTGGTTTTAACCTCAACTCTTCATTCCTGCATATTCCCAATATTCTTTAATCCCTTAAGTAATCGAGAACCTCGGCCTTAAAATATTTACAGATTCTGCCTTTTGAGGAAGGGAATTTCAAAGACCCACAACCCTCTGAGAGGAATATCAATCAGATCCTTGGAATATTTCAAAACAAAGGGGACTTTCTGGTTGTCCCTGTGCAATGGGATGGTTTCATAGGATGGTTTTAGGAAGGATTGAAACATCATGAAATGATAGGGTTGGTTCCTAGGTGACAGACAAAGACCATGCTCAGTGTATTATAATGTAAAGCTGAAGTCTGGAAATAGCGTGGAAGCAGATCCTTCAGCTCAATGTAAGTCTGAAGATGGAGCATAGTGTTTGGGAAAAAGCCCATGATGCACACTTATTGCAGATCTTTTCACCTCAGAAACTTCTAGTGTTCACCTACCACATATTCACATTTGAACAAACTTTGCTACTTTAACTTGTTTATGCCATGTTACACTTTCTTTACCAAAATAAATTAATACACTTGGCATCAAGGCTCCCTCAATTCACTTAAGATTACTGACTGAATGTAGTACACCAGTTTAATATAATCACAATTCCATATCTGGACATTTCCAATTTACACCACAGACAACCTTTGGCCACAAATCATTCATCTTCCATACACCAGTATCATTATTTTTTCTCGAATGAAGAAAGAGCTCACATTTGTAGAGTACCTTATCATATCCCCAGGTCATCACTAAATTGTTCATGTCCAATACTTTGAAATGTAGACATTATTTCATCAATGTCAAATAGGAAAACACAAAAGCTGAACATCTCAGAGTGAAAAGTGAACCCAATTCATCCTGATTCAAAGATCTGTGTTATCAACTGAACCAAGCTAGCAACAACAACGCTGAATATATGTGGAACACAAGTGCTGCAAATTTTCACAGAAAATGCTGAAGAAACTCAGCAGGACTGGCAGCAGATGTGGACTGACAAACAGAGAAAAGATTTCAAGTCCAAAGCGACTTCCAAATTCCCCAGAGCTAAGTTTCTCCAGCACTTTGTTTTTATTTCAGATCACCAGCATTTGCAGTATTTGACTTTGACTCCAAATATTCACAAACAAGTCTCTATCTCCAAAAATGTAAACCAGACAAAGGGAGAGATTTTCCATTTCAATGCTTCCAACACAGGAATTCTCCACTAGATTTTAAACAGAGCTCTTTGTTTTCTCTCATTAGGCTACGCAGGTAACCGTCATTAATTCCTCCAATTCAGAATAACTCAGAATTCAAGTCATTCCTATCTCACAATATCCCTGCTGACACACCCATTTTTAGATCCCACCTCACCTTGGTCCCCCAGCCCACTCCACAGGATGGAAAAACGAACTGCCACTCAAAACCCTTTTTCTTTTAACAGTTATTGTTGTAGTCTCAGTAGGAACACTATTGTTCATTTCTAGACTCACAAATCTCAGGCCACTTCCTGGAAGCTGACAGGTCCCTTCTTTGGACCAATCATTCTCTTGTAGAAATCATCTGTTGACCCTCCCACCAAAAAGTTGAGCTTCCTGGGAGCAGCATCTTGTCCCTCCCAGTGCATCCAAATTCTGAGTAACAGTTCAGGGCCCTGGTGGTAACAACGTAAGAGCAATGGGCATACTTCACCTTGTCAGCCTTCAATAAAGGGTCAATCATGGGGTCTATCTGGCAAAAATAACTTCTCGTTTTATGTTTGCACTCTCTCCGGTTTTCAGACTAAGTTTGTCAGCCAACCATTTCTTCAACTGTTGATTGATTTATTCAATTCTGCTCACCCTAGAGAGGAAAAAGATACCTTTAACAGGCAATTTGGAAACAATGTGGACCAGCCATATAGCTCAAGGCTTTTGCGTTGTTGCAATGATTTTAATTGCGCAATTATTTGCCACCCAGATAAAGGCTGTGAATGATTTTAACCCAAAAATATGCTAGCTGTTAGTTGTTTTCTTGCTAATTAAGCTGTCACTTCCACTTTTCAGCTTTGTTCTCTTGCAATGGTCTTTGGCATGCATGTAAATTATTCTGCGTCTGACAGCACACATTCTCTAATGAAGTCAGTGGAGTTTGTCGTAAGAGTGCGCTTACTTAGCATGCAAGGCCAACTCAACAGCCACAGGTGTGAGAAGCCATTTGAAGCCAAATACGTGCAAATCAGCACTTATCTCATGGACAGGATTTGCCAAGTAGCATCACGTATATCAACAATTCAAATGGCTGGCAACACTAAGGAAATGGATAGCAAAGGCCTTGAGGGAAGCAGCATTCTACACATAACATTCAGTCCCAAAACATACTCGTATCATTAAGATCTTAGCTCCATACGTGCATCTCGAGCAGCTGAAACGTTTGACGAGAGCTTGGAATTTCTGGCTCAAGTTACCCAATAACATAACTGAGAAAGCAGGTCAATTAAGTAAAATCAGTGGAGAGAGGAAGTGGATCAAATCCATCTTGGAAAAGTGAGGTCTTACCGTAAGCATCTTTATAATGACGGTTCTTATCCTGAGACTGTCCAGAACTAGGTTTAAGATGAAATTTCTCATCTGCTTGGTATGTCCAACATTAGCACTTAAATTATTCCAATCACTATTCTCCCAAGGAAGTATGCATGAATTTTTGTGCTGTGATGCTGAAAATTTAATAAGGTCTTAGAAACATTATGTTAACACAGGAAACATGTCCAATTCATGAACTTTTTATGACAATCTCTATTTTACCCTGGGAAGGAATTTTACCTTGTTTGGGTTAACTCTGAGTATTTGCTTTCCCAAAGAGTGAACACAATCAAGTGAAGTCAAACACATGGCTTAATTAACATGATCCCTCAGAAATTTCATCTTCCAATTTCCCACTTTCTTGTGGCCTTATCAAATAAAATTTTATACACCGTTGGTTCCTACAAACTTTGAAAGACAAAAGTGCAATCTGTGCTGCATGGATCTGAGTTTTAAATTAGAAACATACCCTGGATTTATCGCAAAAGGACACAGAAGTGAACAGTTTCCTAAAACGCTACAAAGTGCCACTAGATCATTTTTGTCCATTTCTATAACCTTGCCATGTCTTGTTCTCTCAGAAGACTTGCTGAAGTAAGTGGTAGGGGGCAATATCCTTGCTAAAAACTATTCAGGTCAGTGAACAAAAAAAATTTGCAAAACTGGAAAACTCGAAATAAAATGGGGGTCGTGACTGAAATCCAGAATTATTGTTAGCCATTTGAAGGAAGAACTAGATTGTAAGTTTTCGCAGCACCAGACAGCCAATGTCAAAAAACCACGAGGCTGCCATTATGAATAGCAAGTTCAAATGCTCAATGAATATTCCCAAAACATATACTGTATAGCATTACTGATGAACATATGACGGTGAAGTTTATTTGTTCACTCTTAACCCATTTAAACTAAATATATTGATGCCTTTGACTTATAAATTGAAAACGTTTCACACAAGCACGTTGGTTTATTCATTACTGACATTGTAGAGCAATATTGATCTTCAATGTTAATGTAACCAAATAATTTCATTATAGCTACAATAACATTGTAAGAATTCAACTATTTTTGGTTTAAAGGAAACATCTGAGAAAGTTCATTTCCCAAAGTACTACACTGACAGTAATGTGTAGGAACAAAATTTAACAATATGTGGAAATATCGGGTTTTTAAACTTTACAAAATTGTAATTTTTAATACAGAAGGGAACCAAGAATAACTTAATGAAAACCTGGAGTGTCAGTTGACCATATTTTAAGCCTGGCAATAGAAATTATGATTTCAAAGGTGCTGTTTTATACTTTCATCAGTTGATGCCAATCCCCAATCCTACATGATCTTTGTGCAAATAAACAGAAGCAGGGCTAGGCTTATTTGCCTGGAATCTATGTATTTTTGACGACCAGTTGAGGGGACAGTTAGTTGTGATCTAGGTGGATAACTTCCTGGAACGATCAAGCCTCTGGGACTAATTCAGATGTTTACTGTTGTGTGAAGATATTCCATAGCTGTATTAAACATTACTAAGTTGGTTTATCAAATGTTTAACAATTTAATAATTGAATGGTTACAGGCAGATGTGGTGATATTGGAATAACCTACATCAGTTCGGACTAGTACAGACTTTACATTGCTTGATGAGTTAAATGATAGCAGCATGCAACCCATTGTTAAACACACTGTGCACCTCAACAAAGGAACTCAAAAATTGTGTGAAACTAACAACAATTACAGTTAGCCTGCATTGCAGTTATAACCAACACCTGGGTAAGGTTCCCCAAATTATTACAATTCTAGATGGGATTGCCAACTCCCAGGAGAACAGGGATGAACTGGCTCCCCTTCTTTATTCACCTGCCCCCTCTGTTGGTTGCAACAAGGTTAATTTACAAGAGATGTCTCATCTTGAGGATGCATTTCTCCCAGTCCAAATGCATTTATGTTTTAAAAGGAGTCGATTTAACTAGGTTTCTTTAAGTAAAAGAAAGAGTGGGGGTGGGTTAGTAATTGTGAGGAGCAATAACAAAGCAACACGCATACACAAAGTTTAGAAATTAGAAGGGAGTCCAAAAAAGATAAAAGTTAAAAAGTTTGAAAGATCAGTCCCTGAGCTTCATGAAGAGTGGGCAATGGGATATTGTAATCTTTACATTAGGCGATACCAATAGCACGGATGTTGATAGACAAACTATTGAGTTTGAAATGCTTGACTTTGCAGGTCAGCTGAATTCCTTTTGTTCTGTTTTCTTATGACAGTAACTGGCTTGTAGCATTCTGAGCAAGTTTATCTTTTACTTTTTACCTGCAGTGCAATGGTGTTTAATGGCTGCCCTCAACCTGTTACCTTTACAATGAACTAGGACACTAATACTCAGAGACCAGGAGTTGCAGCTTGTTTTTAACCTTGGGTTTGTATATTTCTGACAGGTTAAACACAAACACATCATTCGATTCATGTCCCCAGTCTGGAATATAACCTACAGAAGAAGATTTCCTGCTAAGAGGAGGAAATTAGGTTTCTTATACTTCTGTCTTTTGAATTCTCTCTTTCTCTTTTTTTGAAGTTTCCTTGGCAGTCTACATGGTATGACATTCTAAGTGCTCACATGAGGAATCTTTCAGTCGGAAGTGAATTCCAAGCCTTGAAGTTTCACGATCAGCCAGGCAAAGTTTGCAATCTTTGTCCAAAAAAAACATCTTGCCAAATGTTCAATATGTGTATTAGTATTTTGGGGGTTCTGAATTGTTGTGATGACCATCCATATAGCCAACCTGCACAAATTAAAAGTAAAGTGCACTCTGGCTGCTGGAGGTCATTGTAGAAGAAGATCTTATCTATAAGAAATGTGAAGATGATGCAGAATTGCAAAGAATAGGTTTCCAGATTTTGTGACGCAGCCCGGATATAGGAGGTGGACATGGAAGAAAGGTTCTCTTGGCTATCTCCAAGTTGTTGATGGCCTCTTTAAATAGGGCTGAAACTCCACTCTGCTTACTGAAAGCACTTTCAGCTGGACAAGCTTAAGTCAGTGTGTTCACGAGAGTGATGACGTTGAAAATGACAATGTTGGTGTCAAATCTTCATTACACACTAACAAGCATCACTATCTATTCAGTGTGAATATTTCCAATGCTGTTCATTGTTATTGACACTTCCAATAATCTACAGCTATAGGCTATAAACCTTTTCTCCAAGGACAAATTAATACACCACAAAATCACTTTAAATATTTCTTTCATGTGTTCAGTTTGCTGTTTGATATTTCTCTGCCACATTTTCAACCATATCTCACTTTATAAAGATATCACTTCAAAATCTGGAAATAATTGCATTATAATGTTACTTCTTCATCTGACCCGAATAACAAGGAACAAATTTGTAGGCTTCAGCCTAATACATACTTAAGTGAACAATCTGTCAGCCAGAAAGGCTGAAAGATTTTAGATAACAAATATTGGCATAATGCGTTTATCAAGAGTCGATCCCATTTGCATTTGTAAGCTTATATTTTGGATTTGCATGTTGGAAGAGCTATCAGTCCACATTGATCCTAAGAGATTAACAGTTTTACTAAAGGAGTCCATGGCACTGTTGTGAAAAAGAGCAGGGAGCTCTTCTTCTGTATTCTTGCCAAGTCATATCTCGCAACTAACATCGCTAACACTAGCTAGATGGTTATTAGCGCACATTAGATCTTGCTGTGCAGAAATTGCCTGCAACATTTCCTCTATTACATCCACGACTACACTTTGAGGGGTTCTGCATTAACTGCAAAGTGCTGTGGGGCAGCTTGAGATAATGAAAGGGAATACAGAAACGTAAGTTATTTTCTTCTATTTTTTCAGACTACTCAACGCAACACGATCTTTTCACTAAACACAAATCAGATTCTTTGTGAAAACTATGAAAGAATGTCAGCCTTTTAAAAAAAAGTGCCTTGTGCCTTCGGTTATTGAGCCCAGCAATAGTCAGCAGTGGCTCTGTCGTGCTGAAGTTGATTTGAAACACTTGTATTGTGCAGGGAGCAGATTGAAGACAGATTAGACTGCCCTCAGATTGCTTTTTGAAAGGGTAACAGTGGTGAATGTTGGCATTTAGCTGCTAAGTCACACGCAACTCGCGTGATTGAGGAAGTTTGGCCTCATTCTCACTTTCCCATATTCCCGTTGCCAAGGCACCTGCAAAACAACTTCCACATTTAATAGCTGCCAGTCGTGTGTTAGGCCTGAGTCGTCTGGAGAAAATAAGGATGATCTGTATTCAAGTATATTGCCTCAGGAGGATGTGAATATACACTCCGAACAACTATTATCAAATCCATAGACAATATCATAATTATTAATAATCAATAGTAGTGGATTGTCAGATGATGTCAAACATGTTAATGAAATTTTTAAATAAGTTAACAAACTCTTTCATAAACGATAAAATATAAGCACATAATTAAAATGAAATATTATTTTGCATTTCGTCTTCATTTTAAAGCATGAACAATGCTCCTAAATAGGAAAATAATGCTGCTACTTTTCAAACTGTATACTGTACACTTAGCATGTTGCATATCTTTATTTCAACTTCCATCCTCTGGATAATAGCGTTATCTTGCATAACATTGAATCAAACAGGCCAAGATATGATCTCTAAACTGCATCAACATCCTGACATCAGTGACAGGAGCTGTAAGACACCAAGGGTCATTTAAATAGGTGAAAAGGTGAGATGGTTTTCTCGTCCTTCAAAGTGATTGACTTTTGGAGGCAGTAACTGGTCAGCAGCAAGGGATGACAGAACTAACATATGAGGAGAGATTGAATCACTTAGGATTGTATTCACTAGAGTTTAAGAGGATGAGAGGGATCTCTTAGAAACCTATATAATTTAAACAGGACTAGACAAGTTAGAAAGAGAAGGATGTTCCCAATGGTGTGGGAGTCCAGACCCAGTGGTCAAAGTTTAAGTGTAGGGGATAAACCATTTAGGATTGAGATGAGGAGAAATTTCTTCAACGAGAGATTGGTAAGCCAGTGGAAATCACTGCCACAGAAAGTTGTTGATACCAAATCATTATGGGTTTTCAAGAGGATGGAAGGAATATGGGGAGAGGGTGGGACTAGGGCATTGAGCTCGATGATCAGCATAATCAAATTGCATTTGAATCATTTATTGTCACTTGTTTAATAAAAGATACAATGAAATGTTTAAACTGTTGCCACGCATCGCCACTATTTGAGTAACTTAACAATAAAAAAAATTAAATTTAGAAAGCTAATTTAAAGAGTCTAACTTTCCATATCTGGTGATAGCTGCCTTCTCGACACTACTGCCATCGTCCTGCCACTGGCTCACCAGTCACTGGCACACCCACACCAAATTACGGCTCCTGGCTTACCAGACACTGGCACATCCACACCAAAGTACAGCTCCTGGCTCACCAGCCACCGGCAAGCCCACACCAAAGTATGGCTCCTGGCTCACCAGTCACCGGCGTGACCACACCAGAGTCCTGCCACTGGCTCACCAGCCACTGGCACACCCACACCAAAGTACTGCTCCTGGTTCACCAGCCATAGGCACGCCCACATCAAAGTACAGCTCCTGGATAACCAGCCATAGGCACACCCGCACCAAAGTGTGGCTCCTGGCTCACCAGCCAGCTGACTTTGTAGCTATTTTGCCATCGCTGCTTCTGAAGCAACTGCCACTCCAGACCCCGGTGAAGTCATCTTCCTACCGACTAAGATTTCCTCAGAAGGTAAGGAGAAGCAAAAACTAAAAAACGAAGGGAAACAAGAAAAGAACAAGAAAAGCGGGTGGAGTAGATAAGCCCCAGGCTCAGAACCTTGGATGCTGCTTACTCTGCTGCCGCCAACTTGGAAGAGACTCATGTTGAATGGTGGAGCAGGCTTGAAAGGTTGAATGCTCCTAACCTCTATGCTTCTATGTTTTCTGGGAAACTGTTGGGTGTCTGTCAACCTGAGACCTCTGTTTACCATGACATTACACCAGATTTGACCATGGCTGGAGGCATTTGGGCTGCCCATTTGCCACATGCATTGGGTGTTTGATTGCTGGGGTGCGATTTCAGCTGTAAGGCAATTACTTGATCCATTTCTGCAACATGCTGGACACTAGTGTAACACACCCACTCAAAGTCTGAACAATGTCAAAGTCTGTGAAACTCTCACTTTTCGCTCTTTCTACTCAATTTCCCAAAATCCGAATACAGCTAAGAAAGCATCTGTCAGATTGGGCTCTGAACTCTCCTTTTAGATAGTATGAGCATCTGTGGCAGGTGCTTCCACTATTTTTATGACCTGCAGGTTCTGCTATAGATGTCACAGGAGTTGCCAAATGTTTCTTGGAAGGCTGCATTTGTCTGTAGTATGCAAATCTGTCTCATGGACTTGTCCATCCTCCTTATCAGACATGGCAATATATTCTGCTTGGAGACAAATGGTTCTTTTGTCTATCTCCAATTCTACACAAGCTACATGAAGCTAGAATGCCAGCGTGTACCTCACATCTTCCTTTCACCCGGAGCTCCGCAGCCTGGCATTCGTCAGCGTAATTCCTGAAATTGCTGCTAAACTAAGTTTCCCAGCACTTTTTCAGGGGTTTAAAGAACCTTCAGCACTCAGAAGTTGTGCTTTTCCATAACAGATCAGGTGACTCACTGTACAGCCATTCAGCATACCTACTGGAATCAGTAAAATCAAATCTGAAACACATTTGGTTATAACCTTTAAAAATCTAAAATAACATTCAGCTGTCATTTTATTGGCATGAACTACAATTTCTATGTTAATGACTTCCCAAAAGAAAAGTGGAAAAGTCAGTCAAGGATAGGACAGGAACTTTGGAATTGGACACAGGAATTTTTGTTTGGAAAATGCCTGCACAGAGGAGAGAACTATAGACATATGAAGTAAGCTGTGCCAAAATCTGTCATATTAATTAGGCGAGGTAAAAGCACAGAGGTAATTTCATACAATCCCTACAGTGTGGAAGCAGGCTATTCAGCCTGAGTCCACACTGACCCATCCCACCCAATCTCTGAACCCTGCATTTCCCATGGTTAACACACCTAGCCTGCAAACCCTTGGACACTATGGGAAATTTAACATGGTCAATCCACCTAACCTGCACATCTTTGGACTGTGGGAGGAAACCAGAGCACCTGGAGCAAATCCATGCAGACGCAGGGAGAATGTGCAAACTCCACACAGACAATCACACGAGGGTGGAATCAAACCCAGATCCCCAGTTTTGTGAGGCAGCAGTATTAACCACTGAGGCAATGTGCCTGAAATTGCAAAGCAGAATCCCATGAGACATGGGGACATGCAATTGAACCAGACTGTGGCAGATGGTAAAATTTGAATTCGACAAAAGTCTGCACTAAATCAGTGATGCAATATAACCATTATTGATTATTGTGAAGACCCATTTGATTCACTAATGTTCTTTAGAGAAGGAAATCTGCAATCCTAATTTGATCTGACCTCTATGTGACTCCAGACCCACGGCAATGCGGTCAATTTTTAACTTAATAATTAGGGTTGGGCGATAAATGCTAGCCGAGCTGGTGACAACTACATCCGAAACAAATAAAACAGTTCTTTCGTTGACAACAAAATTATATTTTTTGATATCTTTGGTCATATCAAGGAAGGCAAATTTGAATTTGCTTGGTGCTAACTGGGTGATTGCAATGAATAAGCAGGGCACATTTATCCAAGTCTAAACCATCTTGAGATATCACTGAGCTGCTGTTTTGAAACTTGCCATCTTACTTTGTTCTGGACTAACAAATTGACTGTTTTCTCTATTAAACTTCTTTTGTCTAACTTAATATAATTATAGTAAACAAACATTTTAACTCCAAGAAATATTTCCACTATAAACTGATCAAATAAAACACTGCGCTTCAGATTATGCATTTGCTACAATAAGGGTCCTGCTTAAGTAGGATACCCAACAAATAATGAAGTCTACACAAAGCAAACTCAGTGAGAATAATGCCACAACATGCGTTGAGATGACAGTGAAGACTCAAAAACTAAAGGATTGTTTCACAAACCTGTGACAAATAAAATCCTTTCCTCATTCTCTGGCTGAACCTCTACGATAGTTCATTGAGATGATCCAACCAAGGCTACAATAACATTGTTTTTTCTGCATTGTCCACAGATGTTAAAATGTCATCCAGTCCAATTCTGACTCCAGAGCACACAAAAGGTGTAACTTCAGAACAAATATGTTTAAGTTTGATGGAACATGTGACTATTTTAACAAGGGGATATAAATTTTACACAATTGCCACAAATGGCAGTGGATTGGTGGCACGGGTTGGGGATATAAAGACCATTCTTAAGAGCTATGGTTAAATAATGATAATACATTTGTAAGTGTTTTGTCAACTTTAATGGTTATTTTCTTTAACTTCCATAATTTTCCATTCAATAAGGTAAAAAAGTCAAAGGTAGGCAATTGTGTCAGTAGATAAGAAGTATAGTTTTCCCACATTAAATAAACAATGACATAAATCATAACCTGGTGGTGGTTCTGTCAAGTTCTCCTGTCCTGCCTAAGA
Source organism: Chiloscyllium punctatum (assembly GCF_047496795.1). Classification (NCBI taxonomy): domain Eukaryota; kingdom Metazoa; phylum Chordata; class Chondrichthyes; order Orectolobiformes; family Hemiscylliidae; genus Chiloscyllium; species Chiloscyllium punctatum. The sequence goes on from NC_092777.1 coordinate 52,312,703, forward strand.
CATGATAAGGCTGCGCATTTGGAAAAGTGTACACTTGCAATTCTAAGTCTAAGTTAATCAACGTAGAGGAAGTTGATGATAGTGGGGCATTCCAGCAGAGATGGGAAGAGCATGCTGCACTACTCTCTCATCTCACTTTGAGACATAATTGCTGGGGTTGGCCAGGGTTGCGGAAACTGTGAGTAAGAAAACAGAAGCAATGAACCATCTAACACAATGCACCCTTCCCACCCAAAATTTGACAAGTCACATGTACTCAGTGATGATGTTTGTTGGCACTTCTGAAATATCAAATCTGTAAAAAAATGTATAATTATGGCTGGACAGAGTTTTTTCCCCAAGCTGATGAGGCTATGTGGGGACAGAAAAGGGGGAAATATTTACCTTTTTCCTTGAAGTTGAGTAACTATGACAGGAATACCGGTGTATTGGCAGAAAGCTAGAGGCAGCAGCCACTGCAGTGTGAGGTGATTGCCATTCAATACTGCTGCCAAACCACTAATTCCAGACTACTGTAAAATTTAGACATTTAAACAACACCATATGCCTATATATTTACAAAGTAAATACATCAACAGACTAAATAATACCATTGTGCTTCAGACATCTGTAAATGGACTGTATTTATAAACTGTGGCACAAACTTCTTACTTTCATTTATTCAGTCAAGCATTACCTCCTTCTGCTGTTGACCTGTTGCCGCACGACTGGTCAAATTAGGATTGACACCAAGATGAAAGGGAATCAATCAACATCATGTAAGGTGGACTCACTTGGGTCTATACTCCATGATGGGTGATGATCAGATTTGAGTTTCCCTTCTCAAAGGGTTTGGCTGTGGGTATGCTGACATGAACAGAGTGCCTGGCTGTGGCTGTCTCCAGATTTGGTTTCCGCATCTTATTCTCCACTTCAGTACAATACCCAATTGATTGTACAACATGACAGGGGCTGTTAATGTTATTTCTGAACACTGCAATAAAACTCAGGTATTTTATGATCAGCTGAAATGAACTGTTTTAACAGAAAACTTTCTTTCTCCACAACAGTTCGCAATACAATGATTTGACATTCATACAGTTTATCTTCCCTTCATAACTGAAGTAAGTATTCAACGTAACTCTGCAATTGGTCATTGAGAAGTGAAGTTAAAATGTATCCTAGACAATCAGAACACTAAGAAATATGACTTTCGATGCTCACCTTGAAAGACAATGAACACAGGGCTATAAATGTACTTCTGAACTAGTAAATGGTTGTTATTAATCATTATAAATGATTACTGCTGGGTTTTTTTCACATTAGCCTGTGACTCCCCCACCAAAAAAGCCACACAGTAAATTTAATATTCCATCGCTTTAGACAGACCTTTCATCCAGTAGCTATTTTTATTATCTAACAGCTGAGATAGTTCACATAATGTAATATATGAACCAGAGGAGCATTAGTAGTAACTGAAGAGAAACTTTATCTTCAAGATCTCTTTGTTGAAGTTAGTAAGGAGCAAAACAAAAGTGAGATCTAAAAAAGATTTTTTAAAAGGTGAAGAATAAGGGGTTAACAATGCTGGCAAGAAAAGTCTCAACTACAATGTCCTCCACTCTTCATAAATCAGCCCAAATTTGTTTCCATCAGCTTAAAGAGCTTGGATTGTTTACCACTAAAATGTTACCACATGTGGGGTTCGATTATCTGTCCAATTTTGTTACCTCTGTTCGAAGAGTCACTTTGAACTTATAGAATACAGTGTATTCCTGATCAAAAGGCGGGTACCATATGTTACAATTTCCTCTTTGGGGCATCTGTTAATCCTGTCATTAAAATTCTCTGCCAATTTTCCTAGAAGCTGCACAGTTTCTCAAAACACTGAGACTTCTCAGCAACTGACATGCTATTCTCTGATCTGAAGTCACACAAGTCTGTAATTGTATCCATCTGAAAGGGCTCAAGTCACACCCTCTCGCCTTCAGTCTGTTGCCTATACAATGCTTGGCCACAATTGGACTCAATTACAGATTTTATTTCATCACATTAGAAAACAAATAGCACTCTTTTACAGCAATGTTGTCCCTGAAATATTTTGTCATGAGTTCAACAATCAAGTTAAGACAACAAAACTATTTTGTCTAATGTGAAATAGCATGATTAGTCTTTTGTTTTTTGGTTCAAAGAGTGTGGTGCTGAAGAAGAGCTTATGCTCAAAACATCGACTCTCCTGCTCCTCAGATGCTGCCTGACCGCCTGTGCTTCTCCAGCACCACACTCTTCAACTCTAATCTCCAGCATCTGCGGTCCTCACTTTCTCCTAGATTTATTTTTTGATTGTTGATTTTCCATTCCTTATCTCCCAAAAGCTGAACTATGTGCAGTCTCGCACCATCATTAGTTGTAACCATCTTGCTGATATATTCAGTGAATCTTTAGACAGTCATGTTATGGTTGTACAAGAAATTGGTGAGGAGAAAGTGAGGACTGCAGATGCTGGAGATCAGAGCTGAAAATGTGTTGCTGGAAAAGCGCAGCAGGTCAGGCAGCATCCAAGGAGCAGGAGAATCGACGTTTCAGGCATAAGCCTGAAATTGGTGAGGCCACTTTTAGGATTTTGCATACAATTTTGGTCACCCTACCATAAGAAGGAAGTTGTTAAACTAGAAAGGGTGCAGGATGTTGGAGGGTTTGTGTTAAAAGGGGAAGCTGCACAGGCTGGAGGATTTTTCCCTGGAGTGTCAGAGGCTGAAAGGTGACCTTACAGGGGTTTATAAAATCACGATGGGCATAGATAAGGTGAATAGCCAAGGTGCGGGAGCCCAAAACTAGAGGACTCAGGTTAAAGGTAAGAGGAGTAATATTTGAAAAGGACCTGAGAAGTAATGTTTTCATGCAGAGGGTGATGCATATATAGAATAGCTGCCAGAGGTAGTCGTGAAGGCAAGTACAATTACAACATTTAAAAGACCTTTGGAATGAACAGGAAAGATGTAGAGGGATATGGGTCAAGAGTATGGCACTGGAAAAGCACAGTAGATCAGGCAGGTTCATCATGACTGAGGCTTTTGCCTGAAACATTGATTTTCCTGCTCTTCGGATGCTGTCTGATCTGCTGTGTTTTTCCAGCAGCACACTCTTGACTCTAAACTCTAGCATCTGCAGTCCTCGCTTTCGCGTAGTGAGTCATTAATCAAATACAGGTAAATGGGACTACTGTAATTGAGTTTTGGATTACTGGTCAGCATGGAAGAATTTGACTAAAGGGGCTGTTTCCATGCTGTATAACTCTATGAGAGCAGAATAAATATGTTTTAATCAAACAGACAAATTTAAGGTGAACCTGGAAAACCACATGAGAAAGTAAGAAGTAGAAGGAAATGAGGATTAAGTTAAATGAAGAGGGCTAGGAAGAGGTTTTAGAAGGTGCTTTGAAACCCTTATACCTGAGCAAGGTAACTATGAATTAGCTAGAACCCCAATGGAAAATTCAAAATAGGATATAGACACTTCAGACAGAAGAAGCAGAAAGGCAATAAGCCAATCAGTTCAAGGCAATTTGAGGCAGCTAGGAATAAAATGAACTAAATGTGAAAAAAGGAAACACAGATCATCAAAGGGTGTCTGCTTCTCCAGCCCACTATACTGGACAGCAGTTGAGAAAGATAGAAAACTAATTGGCCTGTTGGAGCTTGCAAGGTCATTATCACTGTCTGAATCGAGACATTGAAGCTGAGGCTGTCTAAAAGCTACATTACAACTTTCAACTCCTAGAAACTCTGTTCATTTCTCATCTGCCAAGAAATTTCCAAGAAAGGGACATCTCACATACATTTGCTGAGAAGAGTAATACACACAACCACAGCTGACAGCAAGCTACAGAAGCAAGATTTGTATTGTTTCCTTTACAATGACAGAAGGCCTCGTCACTAACCTATTAGAAAGCATCCAGCTACTGTCAGCTTTGCATATCCTCTGCACACATATCTTCCTGAGCCACCCTACAGAGCTAATGATCAATATATTTGTAAAAATGATCAAGAACAGAAAGGAATTGATTGAGAGTGTAACCTGAATTTAGACCTAGCCACAAAAGCAAGGGGATAAAATGCTTGTGCAACAAAGTGCTCATTTTGGAAAGCAATAAGTTAGTGCAGTTCACAAATTATCACACAGAATGGATCATTCTCCAAAGTACGGAAAACACCAGTCCTTAGGATTAAGTCCAATTTTGGGTAAGGTGAAAGGGAGTCATATTGAGTCCTGCACTTGTTGGTGGATGGATGGTACTCTCATTCTGAAAGAAAACATCTATTACGGTTTCAAACATACAAATGTAGAGCACTCTGCCCATTGAGCCTGCTCTGACGTTCAATAAGATCATGGCAGCTCTGAAATGACTATGCAATTAAGTCAATTATTTTTATATGATGATCAAATCTTTCATCTCCTTGTGTAAACCTGAATATATCATTAAATTAACACGAGTTAAAAGAAATTGTGAGCTGAATAGTCAAGTTGTACTTACATTTATTGTTCAAAACATTATGGAGACCTTTTATTGAAAAATGGTATGGCTCTCATTTACTAAGAAAGGGTGAACATATTGTGCTATTTTGGAATAGCAAATTGCATATAGCACCTAAAAGCAAAATGCTGGAGAAGCTGCATATCTGAAAGAAAACAGAAGACTTTGGAAGAATTTAGAAGGTGTGGCAGCATCAGTGAAGAGAAAGCAGATTTAACTTTTCAAGCTCACTATGTTACTATGGGAGCAAAATGATTTATTGAAATGGCAAGCCACTCAAAAGTCACTTGTGACCAAATCAGGTGACAATAACAGATTTCCTTTCTAAAGGCTGGGAACCAGATGGGTTTTCAAGGCAATAAAGAATGGTTACATGCTCTCCGTCAGACTAGGTTTTAATTCAAGATATTTTTATGAGATTTAAATGTCACCATCTATCATGGTGGGACTTGAATCCAGGTCCCCAGAACATCAGTCTGGGATTCGAGGTTACTAGCCTAGATTACAATAACACAGCTTCTGAATAATGTGGTGATTGTGCTTTTGTGATGATGTTGCTTCAGAAATTCTACTATCGGAAATACTTTTACCCAACCATGGTGAAGTAATGACAACTACAAACGCCACAATCTTAAATAAATACCAAGCTTCAGAAATTTAAGTAAACACTGATAGTGGTTAATTATGTATAGTGAGATCTTCGCACAATCAACGGTAGAGGAATAAGTGAGTTAAATGAGATTGTAGTGACCTTCCTTGACCCGAATAGGAAAAGCCTGTGTGGTGAGCAATTCACTGCCGGACACTTAAGTCACAAGATTACATGTTTACAATCTTTTGCATGGTAGGATTTGAGCACGTTTTCTAAAGTTGTTTTCCTAACTGACTAAAGCAGGAAATTTAGAACAGGATACTGCATGCACGCTTTACAGCTCAAACACTTTGCTTTCCTTTCTCTCCCACAATATACTTTCCACTGAGTATGTTAAAGACACCACTTCATCTGCAATATCCTGCAAGTCAACAACATTGGAATTTGTTGGTTTGTTGACTTTACAATCAGAAAAACACATTGAAAGGCATTTACTATTCGTACATATCTGAACTTATTGATTTATGCGCAAGCCTTAATAATCCCCTGTCAAAATTCCCTTATTAATCTGTCATAATTGCATCACATTGCATAGTGTGGTCAGCCCTTCATTGTATCGCAGCGTTGAAAGACGTCATTCAACACATTACTGTAGAAATAAAAATACCACGGAAAATGTTTGACTGTTTCATGAAGACCAGAAACATGCAGAAAATCTTGCCAGCTATGTGAACAATCCCATTAAGGATACTGACTCATCTTTATCATTCAAATTTCTGTCCTTATTTTTGCTACACTTCAATTTACCACACCAATAGACTATTTGGTATGCTTGACTCTGTATAATTTAGCTTGACTCTTAATAAATCTATGCATTCCTGCCCAAAGCACTGATAGCCAAACTCATCTTTTAGTCTCTTCCCACTAAGTTTTCAGCATAATTTTACATATTCTTTATCTTCTGATACTTATCACCTTTTCCTTAGCTCAATAACGAGACTGAATGTAACCCCTCTGGATATATAGGTTCGCTGACTTCTTGGAACCCAGAAGACTTTTGTCTTCAAAACTCAAATACTTTCAAAAGCAATACATTCACCTATTTCTTTCTAGCCCTCAGGCACAGTTTAAGAATGATTGCGCCATCCCTTCAATTAGTGTAATACTCATACACTACAGGAAAAATAATAGCTAATTCAGATTTTGAAAAACAGCTGATGTAAATATTTAATCCAAAGAGTGGTTAAAGATGTAAAGTGAGGTTAGTGAGATAAACCCTTAATGCAATAGTTTTGTTATTATTGGCTAAATACTTAGAACTGTCTGACCATTGTTTAAAGAAACAAGCATTCATTTATCAGGATGCTTCCTTAAAATGCTCAAAACTGGAAAATGATGTCATTTGAAAGAACAGATGTTGTCATAATTCAGTGCAATACAAAGAACGTTTATTTCAATAATCCATTGAACTGATATAAAAACCACAGAATAAAATGAGAAATGAGTGTTTATATAACTAAATCATAAATCCAAAAAGAACACACTCATTTCATTTCCATCGTCAGACTGAGTTGATAATGCAAAAATGTTCTGTGTTAGTGAATATTTCTCCACTCCTAATTTCCCGAAGGCTAGTAGTGAAAGGTTCTAAAGAATTCATATAACAATATGTATTGAATAGTGCTAAACTGATCAATATTCTATGGTTATCATTCTGTCTCCACAAAGCAATGGCTGAGTGCTCTTTTTAATTTTTTTTTTAGAAACATAATTTCCTTGCCTTTCTTCCATCTGCTAAAGTAATGTCTTTGAAGTTGCACTTTTAGACTTCAAACAGGGTTCTTGAGCAATGTCCCTTTAATAGTGAAGACGAGTTTTAAAAGATTTGCTTGTGTACAATGTTTTTGTGCATTTGCAGAAGTATGGTGGACTATCACTTTAAAAGTCAAAGCACATGATGTAATGACGACACCATTGGCCATTTCAGGTGAGAAACAGAGCTCTATAATCTTGCTGCCTGCAGTGTGAACACCTCCATAATACAGCTCCTGCTGTCTAATGGTTTGATCCTTCTAGGAACTTACACTTCGAATGTGATTGTTTAACACATCAGGGCTAACAAGACTTTCAACCACAGTATAACATATTTTGTGACGCAAATGTGTCAATCATGCTTGGGAAAAGGAATAACATTAAGCCACCCCTTTTCCATTAAGCCCACAACATTTACAATAGTCAGCTACTTTCTTTGCATTTTTAAATAAAATCCGATGACATTCAGCAAGCGTCACATCAGGAAATGTTAAAAACATAGATGATGGCTTCAGCAGGGTGGCCAGGAATTATTGCTGAAATTAGAATAAGTGGGTTTGATGAAAGATGGGTTATAAGATTTGAAATGTAAGGCTTGGGAAAAACAACGCATGATTACCTTCAACCTGAGTGAGTCACCAGGAAGAAGGATTGAATAGGGGTGAAAGTGTGATATCTTTACAAAAAACTACGCAGACCACATCAATTTGCTGATGATTATGATGAAACTATTCTAGCCGATTCAAATATCAAAAAAGCAGTCCAACCGTATATTAACATGCTGAGGGTTGATGGTCATTGAAAGGTATAAAGCATTAACACTGGTCTTAATTGTGCTAAATAACAGGCACGCATGGATGAAAAATATTATACTAAATGCTCCTTGCATTTTTTGGTGAGGAATGTATGCCCATGTTTAGCAATTCGCCAATCATTGAAAACAATTACTTCCTATTTACCTCACAAAAATCATTCAGAATTCAAACATTTCAATCAGATGTCCTCTTAACCTTTGCTGTTCTCATGGAAGAAATTCTGAATCTCTAATCTTTCATCATAATCACAGCCTCTTAACCCTGGTACAATTTTAGAAAATCTCTTCACACCCTCTCCATGGCATTGGGATCCTATCTAACGCAGAGTGTCAAAAACTGCAGTGAAGCCAATAAATTATATTATGATGCAAGATCAAGTCTTCAAGTCGTCATATGATATGGATACAGTCAACTGACACATCATTCACACTGTCATGCAAGATGGATTGGCATGTTCGAAAGACCCTTCAAACTATTTTGTGTCAACTAGATTGTGTCAGTTGAATAAAAACAGATGTACATTCTTGTAGTACTAAAAGAGTGATTAATTGGCCAGTCAGGAGATGAGAGCTTGGCCCTGGGACAACAGAGCCAAGCAGTTTTCATTTAGCTGCTGTGAGTAAATAGAGCCAGACCCTAACGTTTTTATGCAACTCAATTAAACTGGCAGAACACATTGAAATTGGCAGAACTTGATTTTAGCAATGCGACAAATTTGGAACTGTTCCAGTAATAGATACAGAAAAACTATTTGGATGTGAGCACAAGGGGCATAGTTGGTAAGTTTACTGATAACACAAAATTGTAGGTTTAGTGGACAGTGAAGAAGGTTATCTCAGATTACAATCGGATCTTGATCAGATGGGTCAATGGGCTGAGAAGTGGCAGATGGAGTTTAAGTTAGATATATGTGAGATGCTGCATTTTAGGAAAGCAAATCTTAGCAGGACTTATATACTTATTGGTAAGGTCCTAGAGAGTGTTGCTGAACAAAGAGACCTTGGAATGCAGGATCATAACTCCTTAAAAGTGGAGTCGCAGGTAGATAGGATAGTGAAGGCGGTGTTTGGTATGCTTTCCTTTATTGGTCAGAGTATTGAGTACAGGAGTTCAGAGGTCATGTTGCAGCTGTACAGGACATTGGTTAGGCCACTGTTGGAATATTGCATGCAATTCTGGTCTCCTTCCTATCACAAAGATGATGTGAAACTTGAAAGAGTTCAGAAAAGATTTACAAGGATGTTGCCAGGGTTGGAGGATTTGAGCTATAGGGAGAGGTTGAATAGGCTGGGGCTGTTTGACCTGGAGCATCGGAGGCTGAGGGGTCATCTTATAGAGGTTTATAAAATCATGAGGGGCATGGATAGGGTAAATAGACAAAGTCTTTTCCCTGGGGTGGGGGAGTCCAGAACTAGAGGGCATGGGTTTAGGGTGAGAGGGGAAAGATATAAAAGAGACCTAAGGGGCAACTTTTTCACACAGAGGGTGGGAGGTGTATGGAATGAGCTACCAGAGGATGTAGTGGAGACTGGTACAATTGCACCATTTAAAAGGCATTTGGATGGGTACATGTATAGGAAGGGTTTGGAGGGATATGGCCAGGTGCTGGCAGGTGGGACTACATTGGGTTGGGAAATCTGGTCGGCATGGACGAGTTGGGCCGAAGGATCTGTTTCCATGCTATACATCTCTATGACTCTATAACATCTCCTGAATCCTGGACAATGTTATGACCACACTGTTTTTGAGTTGGGTTGAAGTGATGGGTAGAATAATTTGAATGAGCTTGAACCTCTTGGTGCAGGTCTTAACATTAGAAGAAATGCTCAACAAGTTACACTAGATATCAGGTGAAGCATTCTGTTGCTAGGGTCCCCTAGGGTCATAGAGTCATGGAGATGTACAGCACAGAAACAAATCTTTCCCAAAATGCAGCACCTAACATTTATCCAAATTAAACTCTATCTGCCATTTCTCAGCCCAATGGTCAATCTGATCAAGATCCCGTTGTAATGTGAGGCAACATTCTTCCTTGTCCACTACACTTCCAATTTTGGTGTCATCAGCAAACTTACTAACTATATCTCTTATGTTCATCCAAATCATTTATATAAATGATGAAACATAGTAGACAGAGCACCGATACTTGTGGCACTCCGCTGGTCACAGGCCTCCAGTCTGAAAATAAACTATCCACCACCACCCTCTGTCTTCTACCTTTGAGCCAGTTTTGTTTCCAAATGGTGAGTTCTCCGTATTCCATGAGATCTAACCTTGCTTACCAGTCTCCCATTGGCAATCTTGTTGAATGCCTTACTAAAGTCCATATAGATCACATCTACTGCTCTGCCTTCATCAATCCTCTTCATTACTTCTTCAAAAAACTCAATCAAGTTTGTGACACATGATTTCTCATGCTTAAAGCCATGTTGACGATCCCTAATCAGTCCTTTCCTTTCCAAATACATGTAAATCCTGTCCCTCAGGATTCCCTCCAACAACTTGCCCACCACTGACATCAGGCTCACTGGTCTATAGTTCCCTGGCTTGTCCTTACCGCCCTTCTTAAATAGTGGCACCACGTTAGCCAACCTCCAGTCTTCCGCCACCTCACCTGTGATAATTGATGATATAAATGTCTCAGCAAGAGGCCCAGCAATCACTTCTCTAGCTTCCCACAGAGTTCTCGGGTATATCTGATCAGGTCCTTGGGATTTATCCACCTTTATGCATTTCAAGTCATCCTGCACTTCCTCCTCTGTAATAGGAACATTTTTCAAGATGTCACCATCTATTTACCTACATTCTATGTCTTCCATGTCCTTTTCCACAGTAAATACTGATGCAAAATACTCGGTTAGTATCTGCCCTATCTCCCCTGCAGCTCCACACAAAGGCCACCTTGCTGATCTTTGAGGGGCCTTATTCTCTCCCTAGTTACCCTTTTGCCCTTAATGTATTTGTTAAAGCCCTTTGGATTCTCTTTAATTCTATTTGCCAAAGCTATCTCATATCCCCGTTTTGCCCTCCTGATTTCCCACTTAAGTATACTCCTCTCTTTATACTCTTCTAAGGATTCACTCGATCTATCCTGTCTATGTATGCTTCCTTCTTTTTCTTTACCAAACCCTCAATTTCTTTAGTCATCCAGCACTCCCTATATCTACCAGCCTTTCCTTTCACCCTAACAGGAATATATTTTCTCTGGATTCTCGTTATCTCATTTCTGAAGGCTTCCCATTTTCCAGTCATCCCTTTACCTGCGAACATCTGCCCCCAATCAGCTTTTGAAAGGTCTTGCCTAATACCGTCAAAATTGACCTTCCTCCAGTTTAGAACTTCAACTTTTAAATCTGGTGTATCCTTTTCTATCACTATTTTAAAACGAATAGAATTATGGTCGCTGGCCCAAAAGTGCACCCCCACTGACTAGTCAGTCACCTGCCCTGCCTTATTTCCCAAGAGTAGGTCAAGTTTGGCACCTTCTCTAGTGGGTATATGCACATACTGAATCAGAAACTTTTCTTGCATACATTTAACAAATTCCTCTCCATCTAAGCCTTTAACACTATGGCAGTGTTTGGCTTAGCTCAGCACCAAATAGACAATAAACCAAAAGAAGTGCGGATGCTGGAAATGAGAAACAAAACAGAAATTGCTTGTAAAACTCCACAGGTCTGGCAGTATCCATAGAGACAAATCAGAGTTAATATTTCCAGTGCTCCTTCTTCAGAACAGAATCAAAAAGATTCCTATATCTGGTTTTGTGTTTATATTAAGCAGTATTATAATTAACAGTGTACTTGAACCTCGGATTGCACAACTCACGTAAACATAAATATAAATTAAGAGGTTCATAACTATTATAATTCATCCTGTATTTTCATCACCTTGAAACTGTAAGTTATATTCTGTTCTAGTCTCTACTTGTGAAAAGCCTCTGGCAATGTCACAGAAAATTCAATGGACTACATATCGCTTATACAGTTAAAATTATTCACTTTATAATGCAGACAAAGGCATTATTAGAAAATGTAAGCATAATGCATCTTGGATAATGAAAGAGTGAAGGGACAATCTCGAGCTCAACCCACAAATGAAATAAAACAGTTTCTACTTTCAGATTGACTTCAGAATGTAATCTTCAGAAGGGCAGACCAAATAACAAGCAAAATGTAACTCCCCAGTGGTTCAGTGGGCATTGTCAAATGAACTATTAATCCATAATGAATGGGAAGATTCAAAATTGTTTTCCTGATCAGATCTCAGATAGCGGTCTTTCTATAATTGGTTTCAGTAACCCAAATGGTAGAGGACTAGGATGTCAATGTCACAATTTTCCCAATTATTTATTGGAAAAACACAAGTGTGACAAATCAACTGAGCAAAAGAGGCAAGGATATACCCTAATAGAGATATTCAAGATTGTGAAGGCTTACACTAAGAAAACTAAATGGCAAAGCAGTAAAGATATAAAATATAAGATGTGTGACATCTGACCCACTTCAGTCTTTGCTCATCTTATATGTTATATGTGTAACTCTCAGAGAATAACAATCGTAATTCATCGTTATCCGTTCAACATCCTATATCGATCACATTGAAACATGCTATCAAATTGGAGATGTTATGCCCAGTTCCTGAGCAAGGTACTTCATGTCATTATGTTTCCAGACAGGATACCGCAATTTGTCAAGCTCCCAGGTGAGTAGGGGCAAGTTGGCTCCTTTCGGTTGTTCACTCAGACCCTCAGTTGGTTGCAACAAGTTTAAGTTTAAAAGGACCCATTCCTTTAAGCTTTAAAGGAACGAATCCTTAATTTTCAAAAAGGGGACGTTTATGGGAGAAGAAATAGCAATACAACATAGATTTTTTTTACAGGTTAGAAACAAGAGGGAAGCCCAAAAATTTGAATTAAAACACAAAACATACAAATTGGTCTCTGAATTGTTCTTGAAGAGTGGACTGCTGAACATTGCAGCCATTGGAGTGGATGTTATCAAAATTGACATTCAAAGTTGCACAATCAATTTTGAGATCCTTAGCTTTATAGTTTAATTGTAGCTCTTTTGTCCAAATTCTTTTCAATGGGGACTGACTGGCAGCACTCAGAGTGAGAGGGAGTCTTTGCACTTTTTTGTTACGTGTAGCGCAGAGGTATTTAAATGGCTTTTCTCAGAGTTTTCAATCTCTCATACACTAAGACATCAGAGCTAAAACTCACTCTTAACTTTTGAAAAGGGGAAAAGGCAATTACTGTGTCCAGTTTTGGTCCCCACACCTCAGGAAGGACATACTGGCACTGGAACGTGTCCAGCGGAGATTCACACGGATGATCCCTGGAATGACAGGTCTAGCATATGAGGAACGGCTGAGGATACTGGGATTGTATTCGTTGGAGTTTAGAAGATTAAGGGGAGATCTAATAGAGACGTACAAAATAATACATGGCTTTGAAAAGGTGGATGCTAGAAAATTGTTTCTGTTAGGCGAGGAGACTAGGACCCATGGACACAGCCTTAGAATTAGAGGGGGTCATTTCAGAACGGAAATGCGGAGACATTTCTTCAGCCAGAGAGTTGTGGGCCTGTGGAATTCATTGCCACGGAGTGCAGTGGAAGCCGGGACGCTAAATGTCTTCAAGGCCGAGATTGATAGGTTCTTGTTGTCTAGAGGAATTAAGGGCTACGGGGAGAATGCTGGCAAGTGGAGCTGAAATGCGCATCAGCCATGATTGAATGGCGGAGTGGACTCGATGGGCCGAATGGCCTTACTTCCACTCCTATGTCTTATGGTCTTATGGTCTTATGCCTCTCACCCAGACTGCAGGCATCTTTTTAACCAACATATTTACAGTCTGAGGATGACCCAAGAGGTTACAAGTTCAGTTTGTGGTGCATTTTCACCATTTGAAGCTTCTTTAACATCTCATTGGGTGTCGCATTCCAGAGTCTCTCTGTCAAAGCAGCTGCTGAATTTACAGCTATAGCCAATTATTAGCCGTGAGTACTTCAAAAAAACCCACATATTTTGTAATTAAAGTTCAAGAGGTCCTTTGGATATCTGGGAATATGATCTACAGTCATGACAGGGGCAGTGAATAAACAAGAATGGATCTTGTGAGCTCTTGCTCATTTAGATGCAGAGTGTACATTGAAGTCTCCTTCATGGCAACATTTGAACTCAGACCCACTATCAAGCACAGATCCTTTCTTCCATGTTAACAACTTTCCAGTAATCATACATTATCAATCCTCATTTCTGAACAAGTAATATCCTAATCAGAATGATACTAACAACAGAACTCACAGCTGAGATTCCCATTCAAATGGGTTGCCAAAATAGAAGGCTAATTGGCGGATATAGCACACATACTTTATGGAATGGTCAAAACACAGCGATTGCATAGCTCAGTTTATAGCAATAACAGACAACTCAAAATATAATTAAATTGTTACCAAAGGTCAGGGTATCTAACAGAACATTTAGTTCCGTCTTGCTATCATGCTTAGAATAGAGAATTGAACGAACAAAACGTTAGGTTGTATATACTGAAGAGTGGTCACATTGCTATTTCAGTCTAAGCTCAGCACCTTCTAGTGACACTGGAATAACTTTAGATTAATTTGAGATAAAATCCTTCAAAGAACAATCGTTGTTCCTCTGTATGCTTACTCTAACATGGTGCCTTTGTCTGAACCAACACCATCCTCCCACAACATTCATGAAAACTCAAGCACAGGTGTGCCAAGTGACCTCTAACCCACTTCACTCCTTTTCCTCTGCTCCTAGCTTTTATAAATGTTTTTTTTTTCACAGGGCTAAAGGAAGCCCCTTTAGGTTTTAAACATTGCAGGGTTTAACACAAAGAGAAGCACCTGGAAAGGAGAGGCACTTTTTTAAAGAGGAAGAAAACAGGATCTAATTCATAAACACCATCCTGTGAGAGGTGGAACCTTGCCAGGATCTTGCAGCCTCAATTGTCATCTATTCCAGCTGATGCCTCTGAGAAAATTCATTCACAGAATGTGACACTGAGTCAAAAGGCATGCCTCAAGATGAGTTGATGCCAAAGGGAATAAAAATCGATTTCATCAACATGGTTACAGGAATATACATTTACATTAATGCTGCGAATATAGTTGAAAGTGATCACCATGTGCCTATTTATATCTTGTTAAAATCCAACTATAAATCAGAACTGGCACTGGGATTACAGAATGATTGAGCACGTAGAATGAAAGCTCAAGTTTCACATTGTTGACATAACCCCAATAGAACAGGATGTGGTCATTCATCCATCGAATGAACTGACCAGGCAGATATGAAAGCTGATCTTAACTGGATTCAGCTCTCTATAACTCAAATTTGTTATTTTCTTGTCTGTCAGTTCTACCTCAAACACTCATTTCAGATACAGTTCGTTCTGTTATAATGCGCATTTCATCAGCTCAAATTCGCTGTAACGCAGTTGACAAATTGGAATCACTGTTTCTACAGCCCAAACTTTTAAAACGTGTATCGGCTGCAACGCAATTACAGTGCTAACATTTTAAGTGCTGTTTCCAAAGAGTGAAGTTTCTGCACCGTGGGGTTGCACAAGAATGTAACCGTTGCAGTATAGAAGAACTACCTGTAACCCTGGATCTGAGCAGTATCACCTTCCAGTTCTAAAGAGTCACTGGGCCAAGACATTGGCTCTGCTGCCAGACTTGTTGGGTTTCTTCAGCAATTACTGTTTTTGTTTCACCTTCCTGTAGGTTGCCCTTACCCCCATTACATCTAACATGGCAGATTCCAATTATTTGCTAGTAAAGGACTGCAGGACCAAAATGGATCAACTTCATTGAAGCCCTCAAAGTCACTTCATGACAAATGTAAACAGCCAAAACTGACATAAAGCCAATGTAATTTACTTTAGGACAGGTGACCAAAGGCTTAGTCGAAGGAGCAATTTTTTTGTAGCATCATAAACGGGACGGCACAGTGGCTCAGGGGTTAGCACTGCTGCCTCACAGCACCAGGGAACCAGGTTCGATTCCAGCTTGGGGTGACTGTCTGGGTGGAGTTTGCATATTCTCCCTGGGTCTGGGTGGGTTTCCTTTGGGTGCTCCTGTTTCTTCCCAGAATCCAAAGATGTGCAGGTTAGGTGATTTGGCCATACTAAATTGCCCATAGTGTTCAAGGATGTGTTGATTAGGTAGATTAGTCAGGGGAAATGTACAGTAATTGGGGAATGGGTCTGGTTGGGTGACTCTTTGGAGGGTTGGTGTGGATTTGTTGGGCCAAATGGCCTGTTTCCACACTATAGCGATTCTATGATAAACAAGGAGAAGAGAAAAAAAAGTGTTTTTTCTTAATATTTAACTTACTGATCAAACTATTATATTACATTCAAACTTGTTTTAGCACAAAAGGCTCTCCTTAATGTTACATGGTGAAATCCGTTCCATATAATAACATGAGTAAAAACTTGGTATCGTAACAAATAAGTGAAGTAACAAGGAAATGATGTCACATTCCAAGGCAAACAAACAGCAGGCTGGAAGAACACAGCAAGTCAGGCAGCGTCAGAAGGTCCTGAAGAAGGGTTATACCCAAAACGTTGACTTCTCTACCTCCTGATGTTGCCTGGCCTGCTGCGTTCTTCCAGCCTCCTGTTTGTCTACTCTAGGCAGCATCTGGAGGTGGAGAAGTCAACGTTTCAGATACTAACTGTTCTTCAACTAGGTGTAGGGGTACGGAGTGCTACAGCTAAAGAGTGGGATGGGGTGGGGAGAGTAGCCAAATATTGAGGTAGTGATAGGTAAACACAGGTGGTGGTTATGATCTGGTTAGTCAATGGGAAAGATGAATCCAGTTGGTAACTGGAAGAGTCGATAGGTGGAATGGAATGGAGGAGATGGGGCTGGAAAAGGAGCCGGGGAAATGGGTGGGAAGGTTATTTGAAATTGGAGACCTCAATGTTGAGTCCTCTAGGCTGTCGGCTGCCCAGACAAAAGATGAGATGTTGTTCCTCCAATTTGCTATCTGATTCGCTGTGGCAATGGAGAAGTCCGAGGATGGACGTGTCGGAGAGGGAGTGGGAGTGGAATTGAAATGGGCGGTGACCGGGAGGTCAGGCTGGCTGTTTCGGGCCAGGCAAAGATGCTCGGTGAAATGGTCACCTAGTCTATGTTGGGTCTCACCAATGTAGAGAAGACCATATCAGGAGCATCGAATGCAGTAGACTAGGTTGCAGGAGATGCAGGTGGACCACTGTCTCACCTGGAAGGATTGTTTGGGGCTCTGGGTGAAGGTGAGGGAGGTGATGTGCTGGCAGGTTTTGCATCTTTTTCGGTTATGGGAGGAAGGTTTTTGGGGGTTTTGGAGGAGTTGGTGAAGAATATGGCATGAACCAAGGAGTGGTGAAGGGGTCTATACATCACATGACATGCAGTACTATCCCAGTTTAGGCAATGATGTAATGATTTTCATTCTAGAGTGTGCACTCTTATTTGTGCACTGTTACCACTGAGTACATTAAGCTCACTCTGACTGCAATAAATAATACACAAGGTTCTCTTTCCTTCTGTGATTGCTGAGATTACTGACCCTATTTACAAGCACAATAACTATTTCTCCACAGAATAATGCTAAATGGTACAATTTCAAAGTGACACAGGAAATGTCAGATTTGAGGTTTACATGCATAAATCTTTGAAGGCGGCAGAGTTAAGAATGTTGTTTTAAAAGTATCTGGAATCCTTGCCTTTATCAGTAGGAAAGGGTGCAAGAAAGAGAAATAAACTATACTAATAATGGTTAGACTTCACTTACAGTATTGTGTGCATCACACTTTAAAGAGACTGTCAAGGTCTGGAGAGGGTGCTGACCACATGAACACAGGAACTGAGGTATAGGAGTAGTCCTTTCAGCCTCTCGAATTTGTTTCACCATTCAATGAGATCATGGTGGATCTGTTTTTGACCCAAATCCCTTAATGTCTTTGCTTAACAAAATGTATCTGTCTCAGATTTAAAATTAACAACTGATCCAGCATCCACTGCTATCTGTGGAAGAGACACCATGCCTCTGTTACCCTTTGTGTGTAGAAGTACTTCCCAATATCCCTTCTGAACAGTCTGGTCCTAATTCTCAGACCACGCACCCTAGCTCTGCAATCACTAACCAATGGATATAGTTTGTTTTTGTCTATTCTGACTTTTCCTGTTACCATCTTGAAGACTTCAATCAGATCACCATTTAATCTTCGAAATTTCTACAGCAATCAGGACCAATTTGTATAATCTCTCCTATTAACTTAACGCCTTAAGTCCTGGTATCATTCTTGTAAATCTATGTTGCCTCCCTCCAAGACATATGCTACCTATGGTGTGGTGCCCAGATCTGCTCACAGTACTCCAACTAGGGGTCTAACCAGGGTTTTGTATAACTATAGCATATTTTTGCCAACCTTATGCTCCAGTCATCTGGTAAAAAAAAGCCATAAGCATTCTATTAGCAATCTTGATTATTTTCTGCACCTGTTTGTGGCATTTTAAAGATCAATGCAATGGAACCTCCCAATCTCTTTGGACATCCACTGTATTTGACTTCATACCATCAAGAAAATAATCTGATCTCGCTCCACAATGAATTACCTCACATTTGCTTACACAGAATAGATTTACTGTAACAATAAAAGGAATGAGAGACCAGGAAACTGGGATTGTTCTCATTGAATAGAGAGAGTACAGTGACAACTCAACAATGAATTTTTGAATGATTCAAAATTATGAGGGTTATTTAGAGTAGACATGGTGGAATAAGGAATTATTTCCATGGGAGGAATGTGGGATAGCTAGCCAGAGGACATAGATTGAAGAAAATGGAGCATGAGGTGAGATGAGGATTTTTCTTAAATGCAGTGCGCTGTTTATGATCAGCAACAGATAGGCTGAAAGAGTGGTTGAATCAGATTCAATTTCAAAAGGGAACTGGAGAAATACCTTAGGAGAAAACAGTGGAATGAACTGGATACTTCTTTCAAAAAATAGGCACTGGCAAGATGAGCAAAATGGTCTCCTTCTGCGTTCTCTGATTCCACTAACAGTGGCTGAAAGAAGAAGAGGCCAAATACACTGAAGACCGACAACTTTAAGTTTCAGTCGATGTTAAGTTCTCAGCAGGAGTTCAACACTTTACCAGCATGGTTACTGGGCTGGTAAAACCATCAAATAGCTCACTTTCCTCCAACTATCAAAAAAAATGTTTTTCTTTAGAAATCCAGTTGCACTAGGAATTTGGTGCCATATATCTACATCTGAATAATAATGAAATAGAAAAGACAAGGCCAATAGATTTGTTGTTCTTTGTAGCCGACAAAATTGTATGATGTAATTGTGTTTTGTCAACACTCAGAAAATAATGTCAGAAAAGGCTACTTGAGTGGCACAGCAGTCTGTTCTTTCACCTCCAGGACATGCTTTTGAATCTAGCCCAGATTTCCAGGGTGAAAATCTTTCGACTTTCTTAACTCTAAATGACCTTCTTTGAAATGAGGCTTTGCTGTCCCCCTCAGGTTGTGGTAATTAAATGTTTATAATAAACAGCATCTGACAGTGCAGCATAAATTGGAAGCCACCCAGTCATTGTCAGATGCCATTGGATGGCCTCTGAGGGCAATGGTAAAGCTCAATTGTCCTCTTTGAGTCAAAGGTTGAAAGAAAACAGTTAATAGAGGGAGCATGTTACTGTGCCTGATGAAAGTGCTACAGTGGGAGCTCAAATTTAAACATATATTGAAATAATAATGATGTATCATCATGTAAACATAATAAAGGATGGATGATGCTATCAATAGAATCTTTGAAGCATTTAACTCCAATGCCGTTAATATCCGAATACAACATAGAGAATGCAGAAAAAATTAATGAAGTCTCTAGGTTTCCCAATTAAGAAACTGGAAATTCTCCTAAACTAGATACAAACCCATCTGCTGTATATTTCTTCAGTCTTTTTTTCACTCAACAATAATATATCAGGCTATAGGCTTTCAAGCTTTATACACTGTTACATTATCACAGTGCTTTTTAGAGAAGGTTGCTGTGTGCAAATTGACTGCCATTATGACAGTGATTAAAAGTCAACAGTACTTCATTGGGTGAAAAGTTCTTTGTGACGTCCAAAGGTCACGAAAGGCGCAATATAAATGCAATAGGGAATTGCATGCTTTCTATTTTTCATATTAGTACCGTGCAGTGTTACAGTCAAAAGATCAGAGGGAATAAATCTCCACGTAATGTCTCTCGCAACTTTTACATGCAGGATGTTATTTGACAAAACTGGCCGTTTCATCTCGGTAGGGCAATAACAACATCCCAAAGTCAATTGAAAAATTGACTGTTATGATCAACAAAATTTTTTCAATTCTGTAGAGAATATCAAATTACTTCCCTTGACACTTCTGGGAGCCAAGAAATGACACTGTTCTCTTCCAAATTTTGCACTTTCCAATTATTGCTGTCCTGCTGACGGTCCTCTGGCATTGCGATTTGACTGGGATGTTATTTATAGACAAGGATATGCCTCATAATATCAAGGGTGGAAACCAAAATTAGTTCTTAGCTTAGAAGAGTGTGATAAAATATTACTGCACAGCCATGCAGCGAAACAAAAGTGCATTGTCCTCATTTAAATCTCTGCAAATTATTTTTAGCTAGCAAATAGTTTGAACTTTAAGATATAGCCATGTACTCTCTTAATGGATTATCATTGCTAAACTGCTGGACTTTTTCTGTTGTTCCATAATCAAAATTGCAACATTCTTGCATCATCTTGATAGATGAACAGCATTAAATGTACATCACACAGTGATACTTTTTAAATTCAGTCATGGGATGAAAACGTTACTGGCTATGTCAGTATTTATTGCCCATCCCTAATTTCCCAGAAGGCAGGTCAAAAGTCAACCACATTGCTGTGGGTCCGGAATCATATGTAGGCCAGACCAGGTAAGAATAGCAGACTCCCCACCCTGAAGGACATTAGTGATCTAGATTTTTTTTTCTGGCAATCAACAATGGTTTACTGGCCATCATTAGACTCTTAATTCCATATTTTTATTGAATTAATTCTCAGCCAGGTCACCAGAATATCACCTGGGTCTCTGGAATAATAGACCAGCCATAAGACCCCTAGGCCAACCCCTTCCTACATCTTACAAATCTTTCCTTTCTCAATATGGTGACCAGCCCTATTTTAAAGCAGCATTTCTCAAAACCTACTTAACTAGTAGCCATTTCATTGTGTTTTCTTCTACTATTGATTAAATAGGATAATGGTATAATCTTTTTAGATATACCCAGACTCTGTAGAAGAGTGAATCTGCCAATACTGTCAAATAGGATGAAACCTCTTGAAAAGCTCCCAGTCTTCCACCAGTCTTTAGTATTTTTGGTTCACAGCTAAAAATCACACAACACCAGGTTATAGTCCAACAGGTTTATTTGGAAGCACTCGCTTTCGAAGCGCAGCTCCATTATCAGGTGGTTGTGGAGAATAAAATCGTAAATTTATAGCAAACGTTCACAGTGTGATGTAACTGAAATTATATCTCAAAACATTTTTAAAAGTTACATTCTTAAGTGAACTTTAACAATTGGTGTCATGTCGGCTCAGACAATGTGTTTAAGGTGTGAGCTGCCCTGTGTGACTTTTGAAAACGTTTTGCGATTTACATATGAAAGAACTGAAACCAACATGGTCATTCTAAATGATGAGAGACTTAACAAACAATCTAGGTCTTTTCAATATATAATTTCAGTTACATCACCCTGTAAACTTTTGCTATAAATTCTGTGTCTTATGATCTTATACTTTATAACCACCTGATGAAGGAGCAGCGCTCCGAAAGCTAGTGCTTCCAAATAAACCTGTTGGACTATAACCTGGTGTTGCGTGATTTTTAACTTTATACACCCCAGTCCAACACTGGCATCTCCAAATCATGGTTCACAGCTGTTAATCAAGGGGCTGAACTCTTTTAAAGGAGCGTTGTCTGTTTAGAATAGTCATTTGACAGTCTTCTTTGAGTGTTTACAAAATATAATATCGTACAAGTAAATTGCATCATTAAAATAGGCTTCTGTTTTAAGAATCTGGATTAGTGGTGCTGGAAGAGCACAGCAGTTCAGGCAGCATCCAAGTAGCTTCGAAATCGACGTTTCGGGCAAAAGCCCTTCATCGGTTTTTATCTTCTGTTTTAAGAATATGAGCAGACCTGCTCAAGGAGGGAGATCCTGCTGATTTGTAAAGGTTCAATAGTAACTTCAACCTCTATCAGAATACAACACAGAAAAAATATCACTAAAACCCTGCCAGGAAATATAAGAGGTAGATCCAAAAATCAAAACTTAACTCTTTGTGCCCACAGGTACATTTACATACAATGATAAAGCAAGATGTCAATTTGTGTAAGGTCATGAGCAATATCTATTCATAACAGCAAACCAGAAAAACTATCTTTTCTGCTTCAGAATAATTGAAACATGAAACAAATGGCAGATGTAATGACATGGCCACCAATGACGGATGCTGAAATTTCCAAATGTGTTATTTTTTAATGGTTTACCAGTAAACGTTCAATTTGCTATGATAATGTGCAAAGGTAATAGTCAAATCTTAGTCATGAGGTTGTATGGGAAAATCCAGCAGTGAGCATGACAATTTTCCTTCCCTAAACGTCTGACTTCATTCATAACTTCTCACTTGATGGATGACAGAAATAGCACTCCAGTAGCTATAGAGTTCACAAAATGGATAAAACACATCAAATAATTCCTGTTTGTCTTCCCAACCTCTTAACCGTCATAGAAGAGCAAGAAACCTTCTCATCTGACAAGTGATGGTTATTTCCCATACAAACTGGTCTCTAGATTGGCCTAGGTGCCCTTTCATGTTGGGAGGAAGGAAGACTTGGTCATCATTGAGGCTCTGTGGAAATCAGACAATATTTCTAGCTCAGTGTCAACTGGGAAGTGTTCACAGCCAAAAGCTAAAAATATGCATTGAGTGAAGTGATTTAGTGTGGATGAAGGCCTCGAGTAAGTGTTGGAGCAAGGATGTGCGTCAAAACAAAATGCGTCAGTACTGGCAGGTGGTTGAAAACACAATTTCATGACAATGGATATATATTGTGGAAACAGGTGTTGACAAAAAGCAACATAAATAAGCCCTTTTTTCCATAACAAAGGCAAATAAATGCTCATTTCTGCCAGATTTGTAAATGCTGGGAGTATTTCTTGTTCGTTATTTTTAACATGCAAATAAAGTCATGTTGTTACATTAACTATATTGGCCCACATTTAGGATTTGTTGTTGACTTTCTGCTAAGTTGCTTTGTCACGATTGGTCCATGATCTGTTTTGGAATTTTGATTGAGGGGCATGTTTGTGAGGTTTTTTTCTGCACTTTCCATGGGACTGTGTGAAAAAGTTCAGGAAATGTAATGTTTATCCCTTGCTGAATGAATTCCTGCCATTATATCCTTCATTATATTAAATGTTATTAAAATAAATGATGAGCAATTTGCTTCACTATGGACTTGACTGGAATCTGGTACACATATTCAGTTCAGAAAATTCCTGAACTGACACGCAATTTTGATGAGAGACTGTAGGGAAGTTTGTGCCAGGCTTTATTTGTATCAAAATAATAAAGGACTGTCTGACAAACATCACCCGTATTTTGCAGTGCTAATCATGGCCAGATTGTCAGCAATCAAGCCACTAATATAGTAAACAATATTGAGACTCTGCACATGTGCAGAATGGCATGGGTAGTAGTATCCAGATGTCAGCGAATTGAATCTTCTGTTGATAGTTTATGTTCAGGAGTGGGTCCTAACTCCACACATCTCTACAGTGCAGCATCTAGTTCTTGAGGTGTTCTCCCAATAGGTAACATCATGCTCACGGTTAATTAAGTACCGTGGGCACATTCCTGAGGCTTCAGGCCCAACCAGAGGGCCCATAGCTGTGGATAGCCGAACACCCTAGTGGGAGAGGGAGGTACCGTGCAAGAAGGACAGAAAGGGATAGAGTGCCTCAAAGTGTCGGTATACTTGGAATCGAGAATACGTTTACAAAAATAAAGAGGCTTGAATCAGGTAAAGTCATTGGAGTAGAGGGAGGATTTGTTTAGGGTGTCCATCCTCACCCGTATCCCACCAGACTATCAGACTCCAGTCAAATGCCAATCAGAGCACAGCAAAGTCCTCACCATCTTTTGCCTTCAGGCACATAATTGATGCGTTAATGGTTTCTGCAGTGGGTGGGGGAGGGGGTTTGTCTATGTGTGTTTTTCTGTTCTCTGAGTGTGCGTGTGTGTACCCATGTGTGTAGTGTGTGTGTCTCTGTGTAACGTGTGTGTCTGTGTGTAGTGCATATTCCTATGTGCAGTGTGTGTGCCGTGTGTACTGAGTGTCTCTCTGTGTAGTATGTGTGTCTCTGTGTAGTGTGTGTCTCTGTGCAGTGTGTGTGACTTTGTGTGGTGTGTATGCCTGTGTGTAGTGTGTGTGTGTCTCTGTGTAGTGTGTGTGTCCCTGTGTAGTGTGTGTGATTCTGTGTAGTGTGTGTACCTGTGTGTAGTGTGTCTGTCTCTGTGCAGTGTGTGTGCCTGTGTGTAGTGTGTGTGCCTGTGTGCAGTGTGTGTGCCAGTGTGTAGTGTGTGTGTCTCTGTGTAGTGTGTATACCTGTGTATAATATGCATGTCTCTGTGTAGTGTGTGTGTCTGCGTGTAGTGTGTGTGTCCCTGTGTAGTGTGCGAGACTCTGTGTAGTGTGTGTACCTGTGTGTAGTGTGTGTGAGACTCTGTGTAGTGTGTGTGCCTGCGTGTAGTGTGTATGCCTGCATGTAGTGTGTGTCTCTGTGTAGTGTGTGTGCCTGTGTGTAGTGTGTGTGCCTGTGTGTAGTGTGTCTGGCTCTGTGCAGTGTGTGTCTCTGAGCAATGTGTGTGCCTGTGTGTAGTCTGTATGCCTGCATGTAGTGTGTATGCCTGCGTGTAGTGTGTGTGTGTCTCTGTGTAGTGTGTGAGCCTGTGCTTAGTGTGTCTGTCTCTGTGTAGTGTGTGTCTCTGTGCAGTGTGTGTGCCTGTGTGTAGTGTGTGAGAACCTGTAGTGTGTGTGTCTGCGTGTAGTGTGTGTGTCCCTGTGTAGGATGTGTGCCTGCGTGTAGTGTGTGTCACTCTATGTAGTGTTTGTGCCTGTGTGTAGTGTGTATGCCTGTGCTTAGTGTGTGTGTCTCTGTGTAGTGTGTGTCTCTGTGTAGTGTGTGTGTCTCTGTGTAGTGTGTGTGTCTCTGTGTAGTGTGTGTGTCTCTGTGCAGTGTGTGTGTCTCTGTGTAGTGTGTGTGCCTGCATGTAGTATGTGTGCCTGCATGTAGTGTGTGTGTCTCTGTGTAGTGTGTGTGCCTGCATGTAGTATGTGTGCCTGCATGTAGTGTGTGTGTCTCTGTGTAGTGTGTGTCTCTGTGCAGTGTGTGTGTCTCTGTGTAGTGCGTGTGCCTGCATGTAGTATGTGTGCCTGCATGTAGTGTGTGTGTCTCTGTGTAGTGTGTGTGCCTGAGTGTAGTGTGTGTGTCTCTGTGTAGTGTATGTGACTCTATGTAGTGTGTGTGTCTCTGTGTAGTGTATGTGACTCTATGTAGTGTGTGTGTCTCTGTGTAGTGTGTGTAGTGTGTGTGTCTCTGTGCAGTGTGTGTGACTCTGTGTAATGTGTGTGCCTGTGTGTAATGTGTGTAACTCTGTGTAGAGTGTGCCTGTGTGTGCTTCTGTGTAGTGTGTGTGTCCCTGTGTAGTGTGTGTGTCCCTGTGTAGTGTGTGTGTCTCTATGTAGTGTGTGCGCCTCTGTGTAGTGTGTGTAGTGTGTATCTCTATGTAATGTGTGCGCCTCTGTGTAGTGTGTGTCTCTATAGTGTGTGAGACTCTGTGTAGTGTGTGTCTCTATAGTGTGTGAGACTCTGTGTAGTGTGTGTCTCTATAGTGTGTGAGACTCTGTGTAGTGTGTGCCTGTGTAGTGTGTGTGTCCCTGTGTATTGTGTGTGTCCCTGTGTAGTGTGTGTGTCTCTATGTAGTGTGTGCGCCTCTGTGTAGTGTGTGTCTCTATAGTGTGTGAGACTCTGTGTAGTGTGTGTCTCTATAGTGTGTGAGACTCTGTGTAGTGTGTGTCTCTATAGTGTGTGAGACTCTGTGTAGTGTGTGTCTCTATAGTGTGTGAGACTCTGTGTAGTGTGTGCCTGTGTAGTGTGTGTGTCCCTGTGTAGTGTGTGTGTCCCTGTGTAGTGTGTGTGTCTCTATGTAGTGTGTGCGCCTCTGTGTAGTGTGTGTAGTGTGTGTCTCTATGTAATGTGTGCGCCTCTGTGTAGTGTGTGTCTCTATAGTGTGTGAGACTCTGTGTAGTGTGTGTCTCTATAGTGTGTGAGACTCTGTGTAGTGTGTGTCTCTATAGTGTGTGAGACTCTGTGTAGTGTGTGCCTGTGTAGTGTGTGTGTCCCTGTGTAGTGTGTGTGTCCCTGTGTAGTGTGTGTGTCTCTATGTAGTGTGTGTGTCTCTGTGTAGTGTGTGTAGTGTGTGTCTCTATAGTGTGTGAGACTCTGTGTAGTGTGTGTCTCTATAGTGTGTGAGACTCTGTGTAGTGTGTGTCTCTATAGTGTGTGAGACTCTGTGTAGTGTGTGTCTCTATAGTGTGTGAGACTCTGTGTAGTGTGTGTGCCTGTGCGTGACTCTGTGTGGTGGGTGTGCCTGTGTGTAGTGTGTGTGCCTGTGCTTAGTGTGTCTGTTTCTGTGTAGTGTGTGTGACTCTGTGTAGTGTGTGTGCCTGTGTGTAGTGTGTGTGTTTCTGTGTAGTGTGTGTGCCTGAGTGTAGTGTGCGTGTCTCTGTGTAGTGTATGTGACTCTATGTAGTGTGTGTGTGTCTCTGTGTAGTGTGTGTGACTCTGTGTAATGTGTGTGCCTGTGTGTAGTGTGTGTAACTCTGTGTAGAGTGTGCCTGTGTGTGGTGTGTGAGCTTGTGTGTAGTGTGTGTGTCCCTGTGTAGTGTGTGTGTCTCTGTGTAGTGTGTGTAGTGCGTGTTTCTATGTAGTGTGTGCGCCTCCGTGTAGTGTGTGTCTCTATAGTGTGTGAGACTCTGTGTAGTATGTGCCTGTGTGTGACTCTGTGTGGTGGGTGTGCCTGTGTGTAGTGTGTTTGTCTCTGTGTAGTATGTGTGCCTGCGTGTAGTGTGTGTGTCTCTGCGTAATGTGTGTCTCTGTGCAGTGTGTGTGACCTCTGTATTGTGTGTGTGCTTGTGTGTAGTGTGTGAGACTCTGTGTAGTGTGTGTGCCTGCGTGTAGTATGTGTGCCTGTGTGTAGTGTATGTGTCCCTGCGTAGTGTGTGTGCCTGCGTGTAGTGTGTGTGTCTCTGGGTAGTGTATGTGACTCTATGTAGTGTGTGTGCCTCTGTGTAGTGTGTCTGTCTCTGTGTAGTGTGTGTCTCTATGTAGTGTGTGTGCCTCTGTGTAGTGAGTGTTCCTGTGTGTAGTGTGTGTCTCTGTGTGTAGTGTGTGTCTCTGTGTAGTGTATGTGCATGTGTGTTGTGTGTGGCTGTTTAGTGTGTGTGCCTCTGTGTAGTGTGTGTGTCTCTGTGTAGTGTGTGTGTGCCTGTGTGTAGTGTGTGTGTCTCTGTGTAGTGTGTCTGTGTATGGATGTAGCTCTGTACAACACAATGTTTCCTTCCTCCAACAAAATAGCTAAATGACAGGAATACATCTGGGTCAATCCCTAATCTTTACTTGGGCCCTGCCTTCAAACCCCACTTGATGGAGTTCCAAAGATTCTGCCCACGGAGGAGATAGCAGGCAGTTCCACGACAATCATTGTTCCAACCCTGATGTGATAAAAATTTCCACTTTTACTGCATTAATTTCATTGCAAAAACCCTTGAGACGCAACAAGGTTTTTAAGTGTATTAACTTCAAAAATGCTTCTCAGTATTGATCCTGATTTTATAACATCAAATTTTGCAAAAAAGTTGCATGTTTAAATTAAATATACTTTCATTTTAGTTTCTATTTTAATCTAATCATATTAATTTCTTTCACTTTCTGAAAATGTAAATTGAGGTGCTCCTAACTTCTTGATTTGAGATGCATGAATGCTTCATTGTGACTGGTGCTTTCTGACATCATTGGTGCTGCACATCAGGAAACCCACTGAATTTAGCATCAGATTGATGCTATTGCCAAGAAAGGAGAAAAACAACCCTCAGATATTCACTGATGACTCCAAATTTCAAACATATTCACGACTTTGTTATAAGGAAAATCAGAGGGAACTTTCTGCAAGGTCCCCTATAATTTATTATTATAAGACAAAAACTACAATTTCCCATTTTCACAGAATACTTGAGCAACAGTTCTATTCCAATAGCATCAACTTTCCCAACAAATATGTTCAGTTAGAATATCCATAAACCACTTACTAATTTCAATGATCAACTTGTTATAGCTGTGCCTCTGCCCACATAATCACTCGTTCTTTCTAAATTTGAACTCTTTGATGAGTTCATGGTCCACATTTTGCCTTTCACAACCTCAGGGCTTCACAACCCATTAAGTATTTTCAAAGTGTGGTCACTTTTAGAAACACTGTATCCAATTTGCCCATAAATAGCAATGAGATAACAAGCAGACAATCTGTTTTAGTGATACTCTGCCTTGACAGCATTGCTCAAATCCTGCCATAAATTCAGCGGTGTTCAATTCTGTCACCATTCAGTTTTGATAGTTTTCCTCTTTTGAGAAACCGTTCTGTGTTGCTTGAGGTAGAGAATGCCAGTGCTCAGGGGATGTTCACCCAGTATCAAGAACTTCAAGTTCAAATATCTCATTATCAAGCTTTCTCTACTCTGATCCAACAATGAATAGAGCATAGGATATAGGACCATGGAGGATGTTGTGTAGATAATCATTGTTTAGCAGTGAACAATTAGGTTAAACTATTGCTGTAAAATTTGGGTGCAATCCCCCAGTTGGATGTAATTCCTGGAGCAGTGGGTTTACTAAAAACATGGTAATTGTAGAATTGATATAATATAAATTACTTAAATAATTGTAGTTGCAATGCAAATAGTGTACAGGTATTCTGTGTAATGACGTGGCTCTCTAACTTTGCATTACTAAACCCATCCAATGCTCGGAGGTTACATTATCCTCATGTGTCTATTGTGTTTATGCTGTGTTTTGACAATAGATTTTTGGTGGAATGTTAAAATGTTCTTTCTGTCATTTATTTTGTTCAGTCCAGGTTGTTGCTGTGCCCACCTTGGATAACGATACCACAGCGACATGAAAGAGATGCACCTAGATTGTGCAGACTGGAATGTCAGCACGGTCATGAAAATAAGAAAAGAAGTAAGCATTGAAAAATGATTTTACTGCCCATGAGCACCCTGGTAGCTTTTTTTTAAAAAAAATTGCATAAATGTTTGACAAGCAATGAGGTGAAACAAAAATCAGCCATTGCATCACATGAATGAGTCCAATAATGCGTCCAATAAAAATGATATGTGGTCTTTCAATTGTCTTTTATCACCAAAACAGAACCTCATCAAAGCACATCCTTAGCTATTGTTCATTGACAGTAAGTAGCAATCCATGTTCCAGCACAAACATTACAGAAACTCCAAACATTCTACTGAGAGTAAAGACATTGGGTGTCTCCAGTGTTCACTAAAATATACTGTACCCAGCACATTATAAGCCTTCGTCACGAAATTAAACTCTTTGGAGGCCCAACTGCAACTAAATTTAAAATTGACTCCTCTGCAAAGTTTATTGACAAGTTACATGGAACCTATTGTCTATTTTCAGCTCACCAAATATGTTTTGCTGGAAAATTATGGGTAATGTTTCCCTCCACAACGACAATAATTCCACCATTGTTTCTATAATTATGGTTCTGGGCCATACCTTAAACTCTTGCAAATCTCATAAATTTTGCAAATTAAAAGGCTGCAATTTGAAACATTAAGGGTAAACCAGAAATCATGGCTATATCAGAAGTGTCACAAACACTATAATCATTGCAAAGAGATCTAACAAAACTATTCATGGACCTGAAAATTCAGTGTATATCAGTGTTGATTGCTACTGCACAAGTGGTGTTAGCATCATGTGTAGTTTAAGGATTAAAGGACAGGGATAATTGGTTCAGACCAGGCTTTGAGAATTCATAAAACACCTAATGGCAACACATTCAGCCCTTGTCTCTGCGTAATACTTTGATTTTATATTTCTATTCAAAATTAACGAAGAAAACCTACCACAGAAGTAGGGTCATGGAAATTGTTGAAGCGCACAGACTGAGCAGATGCAAAGCTGAGATGTCCCCACTGGCAACACAGTATAATTACAGTGTGACATGTTTACATAGGTAGTCTCTATTTTGAATGTGGACAGAAGACTTTCTAAAGAGAAAGAGTCAGTATGAAAGTAGGACAAAAACATGACATTAGGAAGTAAGGATTTCCAAAGAGGAAATGTGTGTATAATTAAGATTTCTATTATATTGTCTAGATGGTGCTTGCCGATAAGGAGTATTTCCTCTTTCCAATTTGCATTCACTCCGCATTGGTTCATAAAATCCATGTTTTTTTCAAATTATATGAAAGGATCGACCATCCATTAAACTTGAGCCAATTTTTTTTTAAAAAATCATCCCATTCTCTCAGTTCAGTTTATCACAACAATAAACACTTTGTTGAGACTATGCAATTGTGGTTGAAAGGAAAAAAAAACCCCACTGAATTTCCTTCAACTAGTCACAGATGACATGTAAATCTAAAAGGATCTGCATATGGATTTGAAAACATTATCTGGCTTGATTCAAATTGCCCTGCTCAGATCTATTGAATCTCAGCTGCCACATCCCCCAGAGCAAAATACCTTGTCAAATATTTTAAGTATGAATGTGAAAACTTGTCTTGGTTCCAAGTTTCCATTTCACCATTAAAAAGAAATAAACGTCCAAATGTATCCAAAAAATGAATCTAACAGCATGCTGTCCTAGTTCTTTATTCATCTGTCTCTTCAGATATATTCAGCTTACAAGTCCTGACCTGTGATCATATCTAATTGGTAACCACACAAAAGGATTAGATTCCATCTGCTTTCCTTTTCTGCTCATTTAGGAAATTAATTCCTCTTGAAGTTAGGTATTTTGCTGCCCCTACGTGGCCAAGTGGCTTCTTGTCAGAAACAAAAGCCCGTTTTTAGAATCATAGAATCCCTGCAGTGTGGAAACAGGCCCAACAAGTCCACACCAACCCTCTGAAGAGTAACACACTCAGACCCATTCCCCTACCCTATTATTCTACATTTACCCCTAACTAATGCACCTGACCCTATACCCTGAACACTCTGAGGGAAATTTAGCTTGGCAAATTCACTTAACCTGTACATCTTTGGACTGTGGGAAGAAACCGGAACACCCAGGGGAAACCTACGCACTCACAGGGAGAATGTGTAAAGTCTGCAGACAGATACCCAAGGCTGGAACAGAACCTGGACTGTGGGAAGAAACCAAAGCACGCAGGGGAAACCCACACTGTGAACAGTGGTGCTCACCACTGAGCCATCGTGCCACCCATCCTTTGCTGCATTTCAACTTGCTCAGTGTTCTCCTGTAGGAGAGACACATAAAATATCAACAGTGCAACTGTAGAACAGTTTGGTCATACTAGGATCGCTCATTTGTGCAGATTGACGTCAATGCAGCACTGTCCAGACAGTCAATCTTAAATCCAAAGCATTGAAGAAAAGGTTGATCTGTTGTTGCTATTGACTGCATTTTTCAGCCACAAATCGAGTGCCCCATCCTGGCTTCTGCACGCATACACATACACACACACACACACACACACACACACACACACACAGGATTTATCAGACATGAGACATGCAAGTATTTGGGAATGGTTTATGGGAGCTATGACATGACTGAACAAGGACAGAAGAGAAGTCCTGCCACTGAGACCAGGGTCTTATGTTGCAACAGATACTGCTCGTGAAGGTGACAGCGTTTGTATGTTTTTGTTCAATTCTCCTTTAATTTTTTTGTAACCTGAAATAAGAAATAATTAGAGATCGAGAGAGACGGCCTTTAACTTTGTAGACATGACCAACTCACAGAGTAATCACTCCCCCAGTGCATAGTATCCCCTTGTATACAGTTGAACTTCTAATTTTCTTTAGGTTTAGGCTTTATTGACACATGTACTCAAGTACAGGAGTACAGTGAAAAGTATGCAATGTCGCCATTCTCAGTGCCATCTTGGTACAAAGGTACAAACTTTTAAATACTAAAATAGAAAAAAGAAATTAGTTGAAAAATTCATCATTGCAGATCTTATTAGTACCAAGTAGAAAAATAAAGAAGTGAAGTTAAAAGTTAAACATTACAGTCATTTGTTAAGCCATGGCCTTGCTGTCCCTCCACACTGGGCATTCCCACTGGGGTTCACTGTCCCCTGCACTGGGCAAGTCCCACCTGGGCAAGCTGCCAACCACTATCTGGGCTTGTGCTAGGTCCCAGCCACTGCCACACTCCATCACCACCGCTAACTCCATGACTGAGCTCTCTCCAGAAGATAAGTAAATAAATCTAAGAAAGGAGAGAAAATGAAAAGAGAAAAGCAAAAAGAGAAAAGCAGAAAAAAATGTAAAGCCAACGGAATGGACAAGGCCAGGGCTCAAGAGCCCAAACGCTGTCCATTCTGCCACCACCATCTTGAGTAATTGGCAGGCTTTGTGCGGGATGGTGACTAATTCGCTATCCAACACTTCCTTCAATGAGCTAGAATGACAGTGTGGGAACATGTCACCTACTCACATACTGTCCATTCTCCCTTAAACACCAAAATCTCTAAAATCTAACTCCATGTATCCTCCTGCATTTTTAGGCATATTGTCTCTATAGAAATCCCTTTATCGATTGCTATAATCTGATGTCAACTATTTTGGTAATTAGTGTTTCCCACGTTAACTTCCAGGACACTGCCTTGATTTAGATAGTTAGGAAGAGCCCATGGAGACAAATTCACTCTGAGGTGCTGCTGAAAAATCAGAATGGACACAACCAGATGTGCATGCTCAGCAGGTTGGGTGGCTTGAAGTCAAGTCCGGTGTCAATACTAAACCAACGATTTTCAGCATTTGCGAAGGTGAGGTAGCGAGTGGATGCCCAACTCACTTCCAGCAGGCATGCTGACTATTTCAATGTTTCTAATGAGACTGGTACCCTGAGATTGAACATACTTTGCAGGTGAAGCAGTGGTCTGCTGTGTTTTCCCAGGTCTCAGGAAACCCAGCAGCTTAAAGCAGGTGAATACAACTCCATGGAATGGTAAAGGTCCCTTTACAGCACTATTTGGAGTCCAAGAGGGAAGGATTCCTCTCCAAGTTTAGCTTCACCCGCGAATTAGCTGTCCACAATTACAAATGCACCTCTGGATAAGAGATTGTGAATCAGAAATCTGACTTTCCCTTAGGGTTGAGAATTTCAGGGAAAAATATGGTGTCATTCAGTTTTGAATTTCTAAAGGGAAGCAGTACTGCAATAGAGCATAGATCAGAGAAAGGGAAACACAAGCATAGTTTCTACATTTAATGCATTTGACTCTGGGAGCACAGGATTAGTGCTAACATGAGGAATCCTCTAAAACTATGGTCAGTAAGCAGCCCGTCATAAGAATCCATTATCAAGGAAGAAATAACAGGACACTTAGAATCATTTAACATAATCAAAGAGATTCAATATGGTTTTGTGAAAAGATAATAAGATTTGACAAAGTTGCTGCAGTTATTTGACCATATAACTATTAAAGGGGAATCGGTAGATATTTGGATTTCCAGAAGATTCCCCATAAAAGGTTATTGCACAAGGTAGGACCTCACGATATTTGGGGATAATGTACAAGCATGGATTGAGGATTGGTGAACCCACAGAGGACAGAGAGATGGGATTAATGGCTCTTTTGCAGGTCAGAAAGAAACAACTAATGGAGTGTCATAAGGATCAATCCTAAGGCCTCAATTATTGACTATCTATGATAAAGACTTGGAAGAGGGGGCAGAGTGTGATGTATCCAGATTTGATGATGTTACTAAACTAGATGGGAGGACACAGTGTGATGGTGACAAAAGGTATCTGCAAGGGACTAAGGATGGTTTGAGTGATTGGCAACAGCATGGCAGCTGGAGTATAATGTAGGAAAGTGTGAGGCTTTCCACTTTGGGAGGAAGAATCAAAAGGCAAACTCTTATTTAAATGGAGAGAGAATTCAAAAACAGTGCAGCACTGGTTGTTCTTCTGCACGAAACACAAAAGTTGGCATGCAAGGACAGCAAGTAGTTAATGGCAGCAAATGGAATTTTCACCTTTATCTTTGGGCATTGAAGTTTAAAAATAGGGAAGCTAGGGGTCACAACTATAGAGGGTCTAGGTGAGACCACACCAGGAGTACAGTGTACAGTTTTGATCCTGTACTTAAAAAAAGGATGTACTGGCACCAGAGGCAATTCAAAGAGATCATCCACAGCCCTGCACAATCCAGAGGGACTGACAGAAAATTGGATACCATGGCTGGATTCTTGATGGAAACGGTTAAAGACGTCAATCTGCATGATGTCTTCAGCAACCTTGCAGACAGAGGACAGCATAGATACACCTGGTTGTGGCCAGATGGCCTATCCCCTCAAGGATAGAGCTTGTGTTTGTGTCTCAAGCATTCTTGGCCAGATCCGTCAACATCAAGCTGGTGTCCGCCTCTGACCACTGCTTTCTGCTGGCCGACTGTCACCTACAGGATGACCAGGGGGCCGGCAAGGGAACGTGGAAGCTGAGTGTGAAACTGTTGACTCCAGAACACACGGAGGAGCTCAAAGGGGATTACATAGGTTGGAGAATCGTGAATCCCCTCTTTGAATCTCCTGCAGACTGGTGAGAAATTGTCAAGGGAACATCAAGAGGTCCTTCATATTAAAAAAATGTGTTCAGAAAGCGAGAGAGAGATGGGGGAAACTGTCCAAACTCCAGAAAAGCATGCAGAACCTACTCCTGCTGGAGGCAATAGGGTCAATGTGAAAGAGGATCTTCAGGAGGTGAAGAGCCAGTTAGCCTCATTCTTTATCTTGGAAGCTTCCAAGATGGTCTCCTGGTCCAGGATGCACCACACAGAGCAGAATGAGACATGTTCATGTTTCTTCTTCCACAAAAAGAACTCTGTGATCAGCAGCCAGAAGGAAGAAGATTCCTCAATAATGTCCTCTCAGTCTGACATTCGGAGATCAGCAAATCCTTTTATGCCAGTCTGTGTGACAAGAAGCCCACAGATTTCGCAGCCTCCAAGTCATTCCTGTCCTCTATCATGGAGTTCTTAGATGACAGCATGCTGGACCAAT
The DNA here is from genome assembly GCF_047496795.1 of Chiloscyllium punctatum. Classification (NCBI taxonomy): domain Eukaryota; kingdom Metazoa; phylum Chordata; class Chondrichthyes; order Orectolobiformes; family Hemiscylliidae; genus Chiloscyllium; species Chiloscyllium punctatum. Next base: position 52,347,911 of record NC_092777.1, read on the forward strand.
CGTTATCACTGGATGAACTGACAATGCAGAGTTGAACTCCCAGAAGTGAAAGTTTACCAACTGAGTCATGTTCAGCTCTGTAAGACTTGATTGGTCAGGACCTGCTGGGGTTATATGGCCATATGCTTCTGGCTGGGAGCACGTGCAAATTCACAGGAGAGGAGGGAAGTGGGAGAGAGACATTAGAAATTGGTGATAAATTTCACTGCTGAATATGGATTACAAACTCCTGTCTAATGTCATCACTAATCAAATCAGGTCTGCTCTGGGATCAGTGATTCATTCCAACCAATCCTGTGCTGCACCGGGCAGCAAGATGTAGCAGAACCTTGCTCTCCTCAGGGACACAAGTCGCCTATGTGTAGGCCCAGGGAGCAGGGGAGGGGTTTCGGACATCTGCCTCAGCTTTTTTTCATTGCAGTTTAGAAAAATGAGGGCTGATTTTATTGAAACATGCAAACTTCGGAGGGGGTTTGGCATATTAAAGAGATGTTTCCACTGGTGGGAGAATCTCAAACCAGCAGACATAGGTACAGAATAAAGGGACACTCATTTAAAACAGAGAAGGAAAGGAACTTCTTCCAGAAATTAGTGAATGTCTTGAATTTTCAACTTAAGAGATGTATGAAGGGCAGATCACTGGAAGCATTCAAAAAAAAGGTAGGTAGCTTTTCAAAATATCGAGGAGTTGAGGACTGTGAGAGGCTGGAACAAAAGAGGAGCCGAGGCCTGGGGCAGGTCAGCCATGATCTTACATAATCTAGGGCAGGCTTGAGGGGCAGAATGTCCTACACCTGCTCATATTTCTTATTCCTTTATGTTTATGGACAGCTTCTGCCCAAATATGCAATTAATGCTTCTGCACAGGCAAGCCATGACGTGCTCTGTGATTATCTGGAAATCAGTGACAGTGAGGCAAAGAATAGGGAGAGAGTGCAGTTGAACACGTGGCTGCAAGGATGGTGTAGGAGGGAGGGTTTCAGATATTTGGACAATTGGACTGCATTCTGGGGAAGGTGGGACCTGTATAAACAGGACAGGTTGCACCTGAACCAGAAGGGCACCAATATCCTGGGGGGTAGGTTTGCTAGCACTCTTCGGGGGGGTTTAAACTAATTTGGCAGGGGGATGGGATCCGGACTTGTAGTCCAGCAAGTAAGCTAGCTGTGTGTCAGGATGCCCAAGACTGTAGGGAGGCTGTGGAGAAGGTAGCACTGACAGGGACTACTTGCAGACACAGAGATGGGCTCAAGTGCGTATACTTCAACGCAAGGAGTATCAGAAATAAGGTGGGTGAACTTAAGGCGTGGATCGGTACCTGGGACTACGATGTTGTGGCCATCACGGAAACATGGATAGATGAGGGACAGGAATGGCTGTTGGAGGTTCCTGGTTACAGATGTTTCAGTAAGATTAGGGAGGGTGGTAAAAAAGGAGGGGGGGTGGCATTGCTAATTAGAAATGGTATAACGGCTGCAGAAAGGAAGTTTGAGGGGGATCTGCCTCTGGAGGTAGTATGGGCTGAAGTCAGAAATAGGAAAGGTGCAGTCACCTTGTTGGGTGTTTATTATAGGCCCCCCAATAGCAGCAGAGATGTGGAGAAACAGATTGGGAAACAGATTTTGGAAAGGTGCAGAAGCCACAGGGTCGTAGTCATGGGCGACTTCAACTTCCCAAATATTGATTGGAAGCTCTTTAGATCAAGTAGATTGGATGGGGCGGTGTTTGTGCAGTGTGTCCAGGAAGCTTTTCTAACGCAGTATGTAGAGTGTCCAACCAGAGGGGAGGCCATATTGGATTTGGTACTCGGTAATGAACCGGGACAAGTGGTGGGCTTGTTAGTGGGTGAACATTTTGGTGATGGTGACCACAATTCTGTGACTTTCACCTTGGTTATGGAGAGAGATAGGTGCGCACAACAAGGTAGATTTTACAATTGGGGGAAGGGAAATTACGATGCTGTAAGACAGGATTTGAGGAGCATACGTTGGGAGCATAGGCTGTCAGGGAAGGATGTGGTGGAAATGTGGAACTTTTTCAAGGAGCAGATACGACGTGTCCTTGATATGTATGTACCTATCAGGCAGGAAAGAAATGGTCGTGTGAGGGAGCCTTGGTTGACGAGGGAGGTTGAATGTCTTGTAAAGAGGAAGAAGGAGGCTTACATAAGGTTGAGGAAACAGGGTTCAGACAGAGCAGTGGAGGGATACACGATAGCCAGAAGGGACCTGAAGAAAGGGATTAGGAGAGCTAAGAGAGGGCATGAAAAATCCTTGGCGGATAGGATCAAGGATAACCCCAAGGCATTTTATGCGTATGTGAGAAACCTGAGAATGACGAGAACGAGGGTAGGTCCGATCAAGGACAGTAGTGGGAGACTGTGTATTGAGTCGGAAGAGATAGGAGAGGTCTTGAACAAGTACTTCTCTTCAGTATTTACGAACGAGAGGGACCGTATTGTTGAAGAGGAGAGTGTGAAACTGACTGTTAAGCTAGAAGAGATACCTTTTAGGAAGGAAGATGTGTTGGACATTTTGAACAACTTGAGGATAGACAAGTCCCCCGGGCCTGACGGGATATATCCTAGGATTATGTGGGAAGCAAGAGAGGAAATTGCAGTACAGTTGGCAATGATCTTCTCGTCTTCACTGGCAACGGGGGTGGTACCAGGGGACTGGAGAGTAGCGAATGTTGTGCCCCTGTTCAAAAAAGGGAATAGGGATAACCCCGGGAATTACAGGCCAGTTAGTCTTACTTCTGTGGTAGGCAAAGTAATGGAAAGGGTACTGAGGGATAGGATTTACGAGTATCTGGAAAGATACTGCTTGATTAGGGACAGCCAGCACGGATTTGTGAAGGGTAGGTCTTGCCTTACAAGTCTTATTGATTTCTTCGAGGAGGTGACCAAGCATGTGGATGAGGGTAGAGCAGTGGATGTAGTGTACATGGATTTTAGTAAGGCATTTGATAAGGTTCCCCATGGTAGGCTTATGCGGAAAGTCAGGAGGCATGGGATAGAGGGAAATTTGGCCAATTGGATAGAAAACTGGCTAACCGGTCGAAGGCAGAGAGTGGTGGTAGATGGTAAATATTCAGCCTGGAGCCCAGTTACAAGTGGAGTTCCGCAGGGTTCAGTTCTGGGTCCTTTGCTGTTTGTAATTTTTATTAATGACTTAGATGAGGGAGTCGAAGGGTGGGTCAGTAAATTTGCAGATGATACGAAGATAGGTGGAGTTGTGGACAGTGAGGAGGGCATTTGTCGTTTGCAAAGGGACTTAGATATGATGCAGAGCTAGGCTGAGGAGTGGCAGATGGAGTTCAACCCTGCCAAGTGTGAGGTTGTCCATTTTGGAAGAACAAATAAGAATGCGGAATACAGGGTTAATGGTAGGGTTCTTAGTCAGGTGGAAGAACAGAGGGATCTTGGGGTCTATGTACATAGATCTTTGAAGGTTGCCACTCAGGTGGATAGAGTTTGTAAGAAGGCCTATGGAGTATTATCGTTCATTAGCAGAGGGATTGAATTCAAGAGTCGTGAAGTGATGTTGCAGCTGTACAGGACTTTGGTTAGGCCACATTTGGAGTACTGTGTGCAGTTCTGGTCGCCTCACTTTAGGAAAGATGTGGAAGCTTTGGAGAGGGTGCAGAGAAGATTTACCAGGATGTTGCCTGGAATGGAGAGTAGGTCGTACGAGGATAGGTTGAGAGTTCTCGGCCTTTTCTCGTTGGAACGGCGAAGGATGAGGGGTGACTTGATAGAGGTTTATTAGATGATCAGAGGAATAGATAGAGTAGACAGTCAGAAACTTTTTCCCCGGGTACAACAGAGTGTTACAAGGGGACATAAATTTAAGGTGAAGGGTGGAAGGTATAGGGGAGATGTCAGGGGTGGGTTCTTTACCCAGAGAGTGGTGGGGGCATGGAATGCGCTGCCCATGGGAGTGGTAGAGTCAGAATCATTGGCGACTTTTAAGCGGCATTTGGATAGGTACATGGATGGGTGCTTAATCTAGGTTAGAAGTTCGGCACAACATCGTGGGCCGAAGGGCCTGTTCTGTGCTGTATTGTTCTATGTTCTATGTTCTATGTTCTATTGCTGTTATTTGATTTGATTTATTATTGTCACATGTGGGCGGCACGGTGGCACAGTGGTTAGCACTACTGCTTCACAGCGCCAGAGACCAGAGTTCAATTCCCGCCTTAGGCGACTGTCTGTGTGGAGTTTGCACATTCTCCCCGTGTCTGCGTGGGTTTCCTCCGGGTGCTCCGGTTTCCTCCTACTGTTCAAAAATGCGCAGGTTAGGTGAATTGGCCATGCTAAATTGCCTGTAGTGTTAGGTAAAGGGGTAAATGTAGGGGAATGGTTCTGGGTGGCGGGTCGGTTTGGACTTGTTGGGCCGAAGGGCCTGTTTCCACACTGTAAGTAATCTAATGTACCTTGGTACAGTGAAAGGTTTTGTTTTGCATGAAGTACTATAAGGTAATTGAACCGAGCAAGGAATACAAAGTTGCCGCTGCAGAGAAGGTGCAGAAAAAGCTAGATCAACATTAGATTTGAAATTTAAGTGGTCTCTTCAGAAGTCTAATAACAGCGAGGAAGAAATTGTTCTTGAACCTGCTGGTACATGCATTTAAGCTTTTGTGTTAATTTACATTATTCCTGTTTCTAAAAAACAGAACATTGATAACCCAGGTTCCCCTTGCTGACTGATGATGATCTACCAGTGAGATTTATAAAGAAACATGATCTACTTCCCCATTCAGAAAGTTTCAGGGAATTTTTGCCAAAATTGGAGGGGGCCTGATATAATCTTTGCCACAAGGAGGTGGAATTTTCCTCAAATAAATTAAATAGTTAAAGATAAACACTTTTTCAGCAGAAATGTTATGGTTAGTAATATAGATGGAGAGTTGCATCTATAATGGATGTCTTGAAACTTAGCATCAGTCCTAATTAGTGAAGACCTTAAAACAGATTGTAATCTAATCACTGGAATGAATTGATGGCATTCATCTCAGCATTTACTTGGTAGCAGAGTTCAGTTTTTTTTGGTCGAGATTATCAAAAAGACAAGCAATCCCAGTCAATACAAAGTATAGGAATGCTTTTCCCTTCAGTAACATTTCATTGTGGTCTCAGGTATCTTAACTGCTGGAAACTCTTTGACAACCTTTTATTTCTGTAACACAAGTACATTTTACATATTTTTCTAATTCCTGTGAAATTGTGCAGGAGCGTCTCAAAACTGAAATGCTGTGGATGTGGTGGAAAGGGGAAAGAGAGCAGATCAAAGGCAAGAAATAGCAGATGGTTCAAATCTGAATTACCATTACAACTATTTGGGGTAAATTATTTTGTTCTGCCTGGTTCTCTGTCAGGGCAATTCTTTGCAGTTCACACACTAACAAAAACCAGTTGTCAGAGTAGCTCATTACCATGTACAGCCTGTGAGTTCAAAACTGCAAACAATGGAGTCTAAGATATTATTTTCCTGACCTCCAATTCCGATTCCATGATTCCTGAGACAGAAGACCCTGTATACAACCCGGGTTCTGACTGCAGTTACTAATACCAATTGTTGCTGGTGGTTGGTTGATTAGAAAGTTTATACTACATTTCAAATTCAAATTATTGAGTAGAAATATTCCAACTCTGTAAAACTGTACACTCCCAGCCTGTGACTTGCTGCCCTTTGAAATTAATTGTTAAATATTCCCTTCTTTCACTAAAATGAAATTCTCAATATTGAAAATTTTCGACACAAAGTTTGAACAGTTAAGACCAGAATCTCGCTTGTAAAGAGCAAGAGGCCTATTTGCATATATTTGTTCTCATCTCACATAAGTACACTTTGCTATTCTCTCGTGTGGCAGAGAGAAACGAGGCAGCGAAAATTCCTGATTTCAGAGTCAAAGCAGGTTCCTGGTATCATGCTGTTTTGGTTCTCCAGGCCTCCATCATGACCAGCATGTCCCAATATCTCAGAGTATTCCCATGGGTAGTGCCCACTCTCAACATTCATCCATAAAGGTATCAGACATGTACCGGCCTCACCACATCTCTGACTCACTTGGAAAGTAGTTCTGTACTCCAGTGCTGCACAGTGTCAAATCTGTGCATTGCAATGCCACTGCCATGTCACTTTGTACACAGGAACAGGCCCCCATCTCAAACAATGAAGCAGGGTGCACTTCAGGGGTCTTTGGTAGTTCCCTTAGCCAAGATTGCATTTCCCGCCTGTGACACATGGTCTCAGTAGGATTGAGAATTTCATTTTGGTGAAGGAAGGGAATACTTAACAATTAATTTCAAAGGGTAGCAAGTCACAGGCTGCAAGTGTACAGTTTTACAGAGTTGGAATATTTCTACTCAATAGTTTGAATTCAAAAAGTAGGATAAACTTTCCACTCAACCAACCCACCAGCAACAATTGGTATTTGTAACTGCAGTCAGTAACAAATAAATAAACATACATGGCTTTTTCGAACAAGCTGACTGCTTCAAACTAATTTATCTTTCTTAAAGTAGTCAATAATTTATTCTTTTTAAAAATCTAAATATTTTTAAATTGTCCCAAATACAGAAATAAAACAAATTGGCCTTAACTTTCTTTTGGGTGGTGGGGGGTTGGGGGGGGGGGGGCAGGGGGGGAGGGGAGGAGATGGGGAGGTGGTGGTGTAGAATGTGGGGCAGCATGGTGGTTCAGTGGTTAGCACTGCTACCTCATTGCACCAGGGACCCAAGTTCAATTCCCGCCTCGGGTGACTGCCTGCCTGGAGTTTGCACATTCTCCCCGTGTCTGCGTGGGTTTCCTTCGGGTGCTCTGGTTTTGTCTATAATGTTAGTTGAAGATGGGAATGTGTCTGGGTGGGTTGCTCTTCAGAGGATCAGTGTGGACGAGTTGGACCAAAGGGTCTGTTTCCATGCTGTACATCTCTATGATTCTATGACTCTATCTTGCTTTCAGAAATCTCAGCAGTGTCCAGAAGCCAGTGAGAAAAAAATTATTCATCTATCTATACACTGAGAATTATGCATACTTTTAAGTTCTGCTTACACGGAAAATGTCACAGAAAAAGTGCAAAATATCTATCAACTCATTTCCCCAAAAATACTGGGAGGTACAAATACAGTAACTGCAGTGTAACAGCATGGTCTGAAGCGTTTAGGTCTGCTGTAATGTTCCCAAACAAATACAAATGTAACATGATTTAAATTTGGTCAGAGTTTGCTTCCTTCTGGTTATTTGTATTTACTAATCCCACTTTCTGAAATTCAGTATTAGTAATTTATGGAGAATTATTACTGAATATTAGTTAGAAAATATACGTATTTTGAAACCTACAACAATTTTTCAGCACCTGATAGGTTAAAAGAGTATGCAAATCTTTTTGAATAACATATTTTACATTTTCAAGAGGAAATGTTGCAATAGGCATTTATTCATCAATTTTACTTTCATATCAAGACGCGATTATTATATCATTGTGCTAACATTATCATTAGAATATTGGAACAAGTCACTATTGCACTGTCTCAAATATCTCTCTGGATTCACATTTGAAATAATGAACGTGACAAACAGTCCCTATAGAGCACAGCAAAGCTTAATGTAACAAATAAATTGTACATTTTGTGCCAGAATAAAATGTTCTGGCTGCACTCACCTGGTCTGCATTGAACATCCTAAACCTCTCATCACACTTTCCTCTGAAGATCACTTCAGGGTCATCACCAGCATTTACTTTGAATGGTTTATTTTATTCATGTCTCAGATAGTCAAGTGTCTTGATCCCTGTTTGTACAGCCCTGAAACTAGAACACAGCTGAGAAGCTGTTATGAGCTGGAGGTTCTGCACAGAGCACATTCTGCAAATCCAGTCATGTTTTTCCACGGTTGAATCAGGACAAAGTATAACCTGGTGTAATTTTACATTTAAACAGCACATTCTTTGGAAAGAAGTACTTTGTCTCAGAGGATGCACTTATACTAAAACTGCAGGGACTGTTCTAAAGTGTTACGGCATGCGTCGAATCTGCAGTCACATTGTGAACGGACGCTGAACCAGGGAAGTAAATCTCGTGCAGTTTTCTTTCAGGATCACTGAATATAATTTCCCTAAATAAAACTGAAACTGGCACATGTAAAAACCAAGCATTCAGCGTTGATGCACAAGCTTCCAAGCTTCTGGGAGATATTCTTGTAGATTTTTATCTCTATGCATATCAATGCCAAGGCCAGCACTTGTTGGTTATTTCTAGTCATGTTTTCACCTTTGAGAAAATTGTATTGAGCCACCTTCTTGAACCAGTGCGGTCCATGTGGTATAGGTTGGCTCTTTCCCCCAGTGCGGTTAGAGATGGAGGTTCCTTGTAGTTCCAAGTTGGAATGGCATGTGACTTGGAGGGGACTGTGCAGTTTTCTCCCTTGCATCTGGTTGCGGGTTTGGACGAGCTTCAGTAAGATGCTGCGGCACACCTTGTAAAAGTGCAGACACTGCTGCCACATTGATAAGCTTTTGCTTATGGAATCGGGGACTTAATTGCAGCCATTAGCAAGGTTACTCACTCACCCACCCATTCTCCTTCACTATTTCACAGGCATTGCTCAGAATTAGCATGCTCACATGAGCACATCACTGGTGGCATTCAATACCTACCACCTTGAACAAATACTCCCACCAAATAGACTGAGTAATGAAAGAAAAATCCTACAGGTGGTGGAAGGCTGTAATAAAGACAGAAAATGCTGGAGAAACTAAGCAGGGCTGGCAGCTTCAGTGGAGAGAGAAACAGAGTTAATATTTTAAGTTCAATATGACCGTTCTCCAGAACTAGTCATGTCAGACTTGAAATGTTAACTTTAGAGTGGGAAGAGATAGTGTCAAATATAAATGTTGGCATGGAGCAGTTAGGCCTGTTTCGGTGTTGTAAATTCTATTTAATTATACTTAAACAGGCAAGAGTGAGCAAGGGTGCCAGACTTTAATTCCATAAAATGTGAGCTAATATCCTGTGGACTACTAGCTGTTGCAGTCGGTGATGGAAGGCTGCATTAGTTTGTATGAACTTGCTCTCGACTCTGTCTTTCCTTAATCATGAAGACACTTTACAAATGCTCAAAAACGGCAATTTGAAAGAATTGCTTTTCCTGTTGCCTTTCCATATCCACTCCACACCCCTCCCCATGTCTCTCTTCTGTACAGTTAACCGTGGAACATGTTGTGGTACAAACACCACAATTTATTGTAGGTTAACCATGGTTTCAGAGTACAACTGCTTTGATGGAAAGAATGCAAGTGCCTACGTGAGCAAGGCCTCGCAAAACCTAGTTTATGTGCAAAGTAGCAAATTATTTTCAAAGCACTTTCTAATTTACCTGCATTTTTCAAATAGCCTTGCGGCCAATTATGCAATTGGGGCCACCACATTTGTTGTGCCAAATGCCTTAAACGGTCGTCAAATTAAAGTCTTCTGGTATTTGCCTTTTAAGAAGAAATGAAAACGGAGTAAAATCCAAAGCCCATGTGTGTGTGTGGGCCTCACAGACAACACGTGCAGTAGCTTGTCGACTGAGAAAATCAGCGCTTGGTTCAAATTGGACATTTTAGAAAAAGGACGTCCATTGGCTGTTTCGAGCTTACTGTTACAAAAGCTGCCTGAGATATAATCAGAATGCAGCGCCAAGTTTATTAATCTGATTAAACCAACCTACAATAACAGCTGAAACCTGCTGCCTGCCAACATTTTTGAAAGTTTTATCCTGGGCAAATACATGTGTTTATCTAGGTTCAGGACATCACAGCAGAGGACAATCAAACGTTTTCCACTTTGAGTTTAATTATAATGATTGTGTTTAACAATTCAGGATCCCTTCATGATGCCAAAGTTATTCACTGTAAATACAGTCCCACCTGCCTTTGCATTGCTGGTGCGCTCCTTCATCAATCTCTCCGCTGCACTCAAATTTGTGTGCAGCACCAGATTTTCAGACTGAATGGTTCAATGCAGAGTGCACTCTGTAAGCATTCGAAGAGCTCACCCAAGCAGGCGTTAGGCCCAAAGCGTCTGAGAATTGAAGGTCCAACCACCTAGTGTAGGCCCAATTCCATTACTGGATAGCGATGATGTGCACTGTGCACCAATCACACTGTGGTCAGTTTTCTCAGGTGAATGGCAGGCAAACCAACATGCTTTTAAGAGACTGCTACAGGAATGTCAGCGAGATTGGTAGGCCACAAAATTTTCACTCAACTCAACATGGAGCCAGGCCCTTTGCATCATTCCCACACCTCCTTCTCACATGCCACTGCCAGCATCCAAAAATGTATTGGGGGTTCAGTGGTGGCAACACTTCAGCAGGCTTCATCTACTTAGCAAAAAAAAACCCAAAGAACTTGGATGCTGGAAGTCAGAAACTAAAACAGAAATTGCTGGAGAAACTCAGCAGGTTAGGTAGCATCAATGGAGAGAATGCAGAGTTAACATTTTAGGTCCAGAAACCCTTCTTCAGAATGTCCTCAGTTCTAAAAATGGATTTCTGGACCCGAAATATTAATGCTGTATTCTCTGCACAGATGCTGCCAATCATAGGGTTATAGAGCTGTACAGCATTGAAATAGACCCTTCGGTCCAATTTGTCCATATTCTAAATCAATCTCGTCCCATTCGCTAGCATTTGGCCCACATCCCTCAAAACTTATCCCATTCGTACAGAATCCTGCTGAGTTTTTCCAGCAATATTGGTTTTTCGTTTCATCTACACAACTGTTACAATTAGCAGTCCCTCTCACCAATGGCTGCAATGTCCACTTGCTAATCAGATCCTCAGGGATTGCTGACACAGAATCCTCCCATAAATCAATTTCTAGACCTTTATCATTGAATACAGACTAAAAGTATTGAATCCCTTCTAATTGGTCTTTCAGCTTTGTGTAAAGTATCGAGCACAATGATTCTCCGAGATTTCAAGTTTCAATAAACTGCTTTGAGCTTCCTCTTTGTTTCTTCTGTATTGTGAATTGTAACAGTATTAATTGATTAAACTACACAGCCTGTGTGGGTCACAGAACAACTCTTCAAGAGGGTTCAAAACCAATTTCAGAAGAAATCCAGAACCATTTACGGAACTGTTAGCACAGAACAGGTCATTCAGAATCACAGGAACAGGGGTAAGCCATTCAGCTCATTGGGTCTACTCCATTATGATCATGGCTGATGCAACATTTCAATACCTTATATCCACAAAATCTCCAGAATCCTTTTATGAGGATTAGTGATCTATTCTTATCTATATGCTCCACACTAGCATCCTCTCGCCTTACTTCATTTTAGTCAAGCAGCATTTCCTTCTATTCCTTTCTCCAACATGTATTTACCGAGCTTCCCTCTAGCTACATAGAGAGTCATACAGCCTTAGACATGTACAGCACGGAAACAGATACATGCACCATCCTGTGTGTGAAAATGTTGCCCCTTAGGTCCCTTTTAAATTTTTCCCCCCCTCACCCTCTAGTTCTGGATGCCCCCACCCCAGGGACCTTGTTTATTTACCCTCTCCATGCCCCTCATGATTTTATAAATCTCTGTACGGTCACCTCTCAGCCTCCGACACTCCAGAGAACACAGCCCCAGCCTATTCAGCCTCTCCCCAAACCCTCCAACCACGGCAACACCCTTATAAATCTTTACTGAACCTTTCAAGTTTCACAACATCTTTCATACAGGAGGGAGACCAGAATTGCGCACATCCACAATGTATTCATTCAACAGCCCCACATGTGGCAAGTTGTACATTCGAACCACTGTCAGGGAAAGAATAATTCTTAAATAAGTCCATCTTTTTCTCTAACGTCTGTGTGCCTGGAAATTGATTGCCTGGATCCAGTTAATAATGTATTAATCAACTGAGCAGGCAGCGTATTGGTATCAAACACTGATTGGGAAAATCGGCCAAGTTTCTGCTGCAGAGTACTGGGCCACATAGAAGTAATGACCCAGATCTTCTGAAATGGATCAAAATCTCTATTTCTGATTCAAATCAAATAAGAAGTTGCCTTTTTCCTCAATTTTCTTGGGATGGACACCCAATGCAGGATTCTTCCCGAGAGACAACGTGCAGCCAACGACACAAATCAGATTGCAGTGAATCTGTGCCGATGACACCATCCACCTCCTCTCTATTTTTATGATTTGGAGATGCCGGTGTTGGACTGGGGTGTACAAAGTTAAAAATCACACAACACCAGGTTATAGTCCAACAGGTTTATTTGGAAGCACTGGCTTTTGGAGTGCTGCTCCTTCCTCAGATGGTTGTGGAGTAGAAGATCATAAGACACAGAATTTACAGCAAAAATTCACAGTGTGATATAACTGAAATTATATATTGGAAAGACCTGGATTGTTTGATAAGTCTCTCATCTTTTAGAATGACCACGTTAGTTTCAGTTCTTTCATATGTAAATCGCAAAATTTTATTTAAGAGTTACATTCTCAAGTGAACTTTAACAATGTCATATCGGCCCAGATAATGCATTGAAGGTGTGAGGTGCCCTGTGTGAGACTGTCTGTGCCACAATGGTCAGACTGATTCTAATCTAAAAAACGGATTTACAGAATCTTACATGGATTCATGCAGTTATTACGCAAAATAAAAATGTAATTCTGCGAGTACAACCACCTGATGAAGGAGCAGCGCTCCGAAAGCTAGTGCTTCCAAATAAACCCTTTGGACTATAACCTGGTGTTAGGTGATTTTTAACTCTCTATTTTTGTGACAAAAGATGCTAGATTACCATAAGGAAATGTAATGTGAAGGTTTCAAAGCCATTTAGACATACAACCAAGAGTTGGTAATTCCGTAACAGAAATGGGATAGAGTAGCAGATAGGTTTTTTTTGGGTGGGGAGGTTGGTGAAGGGTTTATTGTTCCAGGCAGGTCAGAGGCCTGCCTGGATAGGGGTGGATAGCCCAACTCAGAAAGGAATGTGAAGATGGTGGTGGTGATCCCATGGATATGCTGCCCTTTTCCTTCCAGGTAGTAGAGTTCACGGCTTCAGAAGGTGCTAGCAGAGGATGCTGGGTGAGTTCCTACCATCTTGTAGATGGTCAGACTGCTGCCACTGTACATCAGTTATGGAAGGAGTGATCGTTGAAGGTGGTGGACAGGGTACTAATCAACCAGCAGTCTTAACCGGGAGGTGTTGATGAACACTGTCACATCGCACTAATCCAGACAAGTGGAGACTATGCCCTGTGGGCAGTCTTTGAGGAGATAGGTGGGGAGTTGCTCACTGCAGAATGGTTAGCCTCTGACCTGCCCTTGTACCCATAGTATTCACATGGCTCATCCAGATGAATGTCTGGTTATTATATTCTCCAAGCTGTTGATGGTATGGGATTCAGCAATGGCAGTGCTATTGAACTCAAGGAGAGATGGTTAGATCTTTTCTTTTGGGAGATTGTGGCACACAAGGGCCAAGGACGATATTATTTGCCACTCGCCAGCTTAAGGTTGACAGTTGCCCAGGTCTTGTTCCAAGCTGCTTCAGTAACTGAGTCGTCGCAAATGTGCAATTATCAGCAAGCTTCCCAACTTCTGTAGTTACAATGGAGAGACAACCATTCATAAAGGCTGCTGAAGAGGAGGATCCTAGGAGCTCCTTAGGTAGTCTCCTACAGGGATGTCTTAGGATTAGGTTACATGAATTCCCAAAATAACCATCTTCCTTTGTGCTAGGCGGTAATCCAACGAGAGTCATAGGGTAGGATGATTGAAGGGGTTAGGGCACCAGGTGGGAGATCAGCGAGGGGTAGAGTGTAAGATAAAGGGATGAGGATTAGGGTGACGAGTGATGGAAAAACTGGGATTGAATTTGGGTAAGTACAGTGACAGGCAAGAGGGGAGGGTAAATCCGGTGTTCAGAAAGTCAGAGGTGGGGTGACGGGGAGGGGTGTTGTTTGGCTATCAAGGAAATGTGCTGAAAATGTGTTGCTGGAAAAGCGCAGCAGGTCAGACAGCATCCAAGGAACAGGAGAATCGACGTTTCGGGCATTAGCCCTTCTTCAGGAAATATTACATGTTCGGGAGGATTCCGTTTTGCAGTTACCCCTCTAATGTTTTATGGGCAACTATCCAGGTAATGGAAACCCACTGAAGACTCTCTGACTCTAACTCAATGTTGGAGAGTTTATCAAAGGGTCCCAGATGTGGTTTAAACATCCCTAGAATTACTGTTCATTCATGGCATTGTGATTTCTGATGGGTCTCGAATGCAGATCTTTCAGGATATACCTGGTCTCTGAATATTTGCAGCTCTGGTCGATTGTTAGTGGATTGAAAGGTTATGATTGTCATCACAAGCACATACAACGTTACTCAAATTAAAGTGTCAACCACTTTTCATTGTGCACTGACTGATTTTTCAAAAAGCTGAAAGCATGTACAAAATTCTTCAGTCTCTTCTCTGTTGTGATTTTTTTGCATGTGCCAAGAACTGCTAGAAATAAGACACTTCCCTAGCAAATGGCGTATGAAATCTTTCCATCCTGCGATCACAACATGGGATACTTGGGTACACATTCTGAGAAATAACTCCCACCTATATTTTTCGACAGAGATTTTAGCATGTTTATGTGAAAGATGTTGACATATCCACTAAAATGAACAGAAAATAATGTCAGGAACAATATGATGAGAACATAACTTTAAGATCAATATTTTAACTTGATGTAATAATCAATTCTTCTTCATGTAGATCAAGTGTCAATGCATTGTATTCATTCAGTTAATTACATTAAGAAATAAAAATCCAACATGATGGTGCATTGTGGAAAAATACCTCTTTATTGAGTTAAATCAGTATAATTGCACACAATTAGAATGAGCAACCTGAATATATATTTGTTTTCTAAAATCAGTAATAATTCTTTACAAACATCTTACAGCAACAGTAGGATATGATGAACAAACAGCCACTGAGCAGGGTCTTGGGCAGCTGCTCAAAGGTCAATGAGTAGAAACCTGCAGCATAGTGAGCCTGGGTAAAAGGTTAGAAACCAGCATCACATCAGGATGAGTAGACTAAGAGAAGGCTCTGTCGATTTTCAGATTGCAAGAAGTAATCATTTCATTGCCTATTTAAGTACTGGAAAGGTCACTGAGAAACGTACATCTGTGCTGATCTCAAAATTGACTTACAAAACACCAGAAAAATTATGACCTTTTAAAAGATCCTCAGTAATGGATTATTAACAGTCCTACCATCACTTTTAGGAAATTCCATTTCAAATAAGTCATCTTGAAGGGAAATTTCAGATCTTGTTTTTTTATTATTATTGAACAATAAGTTAAGCAGACTAATTTAATTTCTTGATACTATCTTTTGCTTTTATTAGTCTATTAAGTTTCTCAGAAGGCTTTTGGCTGACCATATAAAAACATATTTTATCAAATTGCCATTTATTTTACTGAAGGTCTTTGAAATTATTTTGTGCTGGTATTTTCACTGGTCATCGCTCCCAAACACAGAACGTCACAATTTCAGTCTGTGCTAGTGTATAAAGCAGGGTACAGAGGTTTACAAAAGGTATTTAGGAAAAGAACAGGTCTAATGAACTCCATGGACAACAATTTAACCGGCAAGACTCTTTTTGCTCTTGCAGCACCATCTTCTGGCAGTTTTGAAGCAGATTTTGTTTAGTGTTCATTACTTTTAGGTGATTTTGCAAATACTAGAGGGTCAAGATTCAGCTTTGGGAACAGATTGCACTGGCTGGCTTGCAGTTCATGTCTTTTCTGACATCTATTTGCATTTTCTCAAAGACAGTATCTTCTGTCAACCACAGCAATCAATTAGTCCAATAGAACAAAACAGACAACGTTTTCCAAAATTAGAAGAAACGTTGGTGAGAGGGTGATCTGGTCCACTTTTACAACGACAGCTGAAAAAAGGTTTACCAGAAAAATTATGAATTTTTCCACTGAGTTTTTAATCTTGAGTTGCCCAATTCACGTCACTAAAAATGACTAAACAAACTATACTGAACCATTTGCTAGTTTTGCTGGCATACACTGAATTTTTAATAAGTTAAATGCTATTAACATGCAAAACCATTCTGAAGAAAATTAGCTGAATTTAAGACTTTCTTTGAAATGCTTCAAATCGGCAAACATTCATTATCCTCGTTATTTCAGTCTAAGGACATAACTCAGTTTTGCAGGCAAGACCAACTTTGAGTCAATGTTAAGGATCATAGCAATTTAACTTATATTTGACATAACAAATGCTTTAAATTCCTCTATATTTTTGATTTAACCTGGGTTGTGTTGATTAAGTTAATGCAGGTTTTTGGGAAATACACTTCACTGTTGACACAGTTCTTGTTAATGCGTAATTCACTCACAGATTGCATCATAATGGCATGGAAATTTCCTGAATCACACCGATATGGAGATTCACACTTTTTTTGCTGGTTTCTGTTCCTACCTTGCTGATGGAATCTGATGCAAATTTCCTGCTGGGTTTGATCATCCAGGCAGCAATGCAAAAACCAGCAGGAACAAGTGCAAGGTAACAGCATTGGTGGGGGTAACAGCAAGTGGGAGCTGAATTCTGCCAGCAAGTGTCACTTTCCCAGCCTCCTGTCACAATTGCTCATGTTTTTGTATTATTAGACGTAAGACCATTCACAGTCCTCTGAAGACTTGGTGAAAAGTTAGGGCTTTCCAAACAATTTTGATACACTGAAACTGGAAGTATGTTGGTCAAATGTTGTCCATATCTCAGTAATTAATAGTTCAATAACAAAAGTGGAGAAAACCACAAAAAGCTGTGTCAGGTGACATACATTTTTTGCCTAGATTTGTGCTAACACATATGTTTTGGGAACTCATCTTTACTGACTTTTCGTATGGAAAGACGGGTTTTCTCATTGAGTTACAGCTTCTCTGGACAGATCTTAGGAGCATTGCTAGTGGTCGAGGAAATTTGCTGCACCACTACTCCAGCGTACAACTCATGGAAAACAATTGCACACAAATCTACTCAAGAAAAGTCATCACAATACTATTCTTATGTTACAGCGATGGGGAAACACTCCAGGAAAATTCGAGGTCAATGTGTCCTCTTGTTCAAACTGCTTGGAGTTAAGAGAACAGTCGGTCTAAACTTACAGATGAACTCAAGTGGTATTTTATCTTAACAATAGAAAAGCAATTCATCAGAAAACTACCGTACACTGTCTCTGGCAATATTTGTATAGGAAGTGCCTTTCTCTTTTCGAACTGAAACCAGAGGTGCTGCACTTGGTGAATGAAGTCAATGATCAGTTCGAATACCTTGCTACCACTTGGCACTATTCCTATTATTTAAGGAGGGTAAAAGATACATTAAATGTACCTTTAAAGATCTCTACCAAAAGCTAGGATGAGCACTGTAGCAAAGGTCTAGAAGATCTCTCACCTGGACAGACAGTTCAACATGTCCACAAGTTGGACTGTGAATCTACTATGTATGACCCATGGAAAAATCTGGTCAGCATTTCTCCCCTTTCACCTGTTGTCAACCTGAGGAAATCTCTAATTTCCTCTCCAGAATAAACCCCGATACAAAAGAGGGCAAACTGGATGCAAGGTTGTCTCAGACGACGTCTTCACAAACAGAATGCTGAATCTTAGCAAAAGGTTTGTACTCTGGCTCAGATATAAAGCAGCTAAGTGCTGTAGAAAAATATAGGAATTGCTGATTTTTATTTTTAAAATAGTACGCTTCCTGAGCATCTTTAATTTTAGTTTACTCTGAGGTGTGAGACGCCAAACTCTCTTTATAAAACATAAAAATTATTTTTTAATACCTTACATATTCAAGGGACACTTTTTAAAAAATAAATTGGACAACATGTTTTAATTGATTTGAATTGACTGCCAAAACAAAAGGGAATTTCATAAATCCAATTTGATCATTGTTTTCCTACACAGATGATGTGGGGAATTGTTAATGACGGACAAGGTATTGGTTCTGTTTTTGAAATTTCCAGCCATCTACATAAAACTTTGGGCTTTGGTTGATTAGCATCATGCAGAATTATGTGCCTGTTTTAACATAAAGAAATAGCTGAACATTGTAGGATGTGTCTTTGAAACTCCTTACCAGAAGTTCTATTTTGTTTATCATCACAAAAAGATTTCCTTTTGTCAATGTAAAACAAGATGGGACTGGGGACAGATGAGCTGGTTCATAGTTCACTATGCTGCAGTCCTTTCCAACATATCCTGCAAGTCACAGCAAGCCCATTGTACCTTCAAGTCATAAACAGGCACTCAAATGATATCTCATTTCAATATCAACTTCAAGCTAAAGTTATTTGCATACAAGTCCAAACAGTATATTCGCATATTGCATGCTCATCCCTTTGAGTATACAGAGGTAAATAGCACATCCAGAACACAGCTTAAACATTAACAATGTCTTAGACACCAGTAGAACATACTCGAAGGGGAATGCTCAAAAAAAAACCCATGGCTGCCTTTGTTTTTTGGTTTGCTTACATTTCAAGACTTGATCTTCACTTTTTAAAACATTCTGATATAGTACCTGATGACATGGTTGACAAGTGGTATTTCTATGGTGATCAACAAGGATTATACCCAATGCCAACAACTGTAAAGTTGACAAAATAGTTGAATACAAGTTTAAAAGTTAAATACAAAGTCAGGCTGAGGACTCAACCATGAGCAATCAATGACATTTTAGATCTACTGCCAAAAAAGACAGAGGACTGCAGAACTTCTTCATATTGTGGTAATGCAATTAGAAAGTTACTTTTGACTCAATGAATGAATTTGATTAGCCCTCCTGCATCAGGCAACTGCGCAATTTAAATATGCCCAGTTCTAGCGGCAAATTGTTCAAAACTGCAAAGAGCTGCCTATCGTTTGTATCACCAGACAGCAGAAGCTGTCAAATTAACCACATACACGGAAAGATCAGACTGACTGAAGAATAGTGGCACATTCAAGTAGCATATGACTAGTGTTCTCGTTGCAATTCAAAAATCAACAAGCACAAGGGCAATTATACAGAAAAAGCGTATCAGAAAATCCAACATACAATTAATCACTGCTGCATTGTACAGGAGTATGTATAAATGATAAAAGTACACTTCTCAAACCATAATCTGGGTTTGATGTGGAAAAGATTCAACAGTCAATTTCTCTCAACACTTGACTCAACACTAATCTGCCATGGGGAACAAGGCCATCAAAAGACGGGAATCTGTTCAAATTGTACAATTCAAATTCATGACTACTTTGTCCTTGTACATACTGACAGAGGTTATGTTTTCAATTGCATATTTTTGGCAGGAGTTGGGGGGGTGGTTGCAGTGAAGTTAGGCTGTAAAGAAAGCCACTGTTTACAAGAAAATCTCTTTATAAGTGGCCAAAATATTTCGCACAAAGAAGTAATAATTAAAGGGCCTGAAGTTAAAATGACACAGAGGTGCAGCGGAAAAAAAGACAAAGCAAGAAAATATTCACTTGTTGAACAAATATAAATTCAGTTTTTTTCCACATTTAAATTAATAGTGCAGGTTAAAAAAAAGGGGGCGGGGGGATGTCACCATTGGTCCTGAGGATCAAACAGCTGCTTACTCATTAGACATTGAGGCAGCTCATGTGAGTTTAATCTGAGAGTCACCACACCTCAGGATGAAAAGGTGGACCTTGATGGTCCCCTCAGCCAGTGCAGGCAATGAACCCGCACTGTTGGTATCACTCCACTTTGCAAACCAGCTGTCCAGCCAACTGAGCTAACTGACCTCCTACAGCAGTGCAGAGGATCACAGAATGAAAGGTTGATACATAGACACTAAAAGAAGTCATGAGCATCTATTACAGTGTAGCCTCTGTGAGCCCAAATTCTCAGCCTTGAACATGGGACGTAAGTTTTAACTCAAATAAATAGCCCATCAAATGCGGTGTTTCTCTTTGAAATATCAACTTCAACAGGTTAGTAATGATGGGTCTCACAACCCATGCAAGGCTCAAGAAATCTTTTCTTTGAAAAAAAATACAGCTTGATTGTTCCACGTATTAAAAGGTTGAATAAACAAAAATTTTTTGAGTGTTCCCCCATTAAAGCTGCAGTGTCTCTCTGTTTGTCTGCAGGGTACATTTCAAATGTTAATGAATATCAAACCTACACACACTTCATTTTAACATTCCTTAAGATACATACACAATGGAGTTTTTAAATTAGCATTAACACAGTGTTGCATCCACTTACTCAAACCACTGATAAAGGAGAAACATGATATGCACTGTTAAATTAACACTATTTATGCCAAGCTTATTAAACATCCAAGGTGACAAAATTGGCATTGGTTGTACAGTATAGGTTAGAATACATCATAAAAATAGAATAGAAATGAATGCTTGCCTTACAACTCAAATAGTTTCAGTTTCAACAAGGACTCTTAAATTTATATGTTGTAAAGGAGGCAATTGGCACACTATCTTTCAATGTGACTGACCAAAGCAGAGCATTACTGTGTAAGAGATCAGATTCAAAGAAACACATGGCTTCCCTCATTTATCATTCGGCAGATGGCTCTCTTGGCCACTAGCTCTAAGGTATTAATGTTCGAAGCTCTTGTGGTGTATTTGGTCTACAAGAAACGTGATCTCCCCATCTCTCAGGGACGGGGGTGTGGTGGTGGGAGGTTGAAAGCAGACAAACCCCTTCACAGAAAGTAACCACACTAAATAATAAACTGCTCTGAGCTGTACAGCTCCTCAAGACCTCATCAAGGAGTGACAATACCAGCGAAGACCTCCAGAGGAGAAAGCATCGTGACTACTATTATGCTATTACGGTGAGGAGGCAAGAATTATTCTGCTTTTATGTCTTGTGATCTTGTCAGGCCACAGCGTAGCTGATATTATCAGCTCGGGCCAAGCGAAAAATGAGGACTTCAATGAGAGATTGTATAAGAGTGGCTGGAGCCTTACGGAGTTGATCAACAGAGAGAAGCAGTAACAGTCAGTCCCCAATAAAAATAAATAATCAGTTTATTATAAATAACATTATATATCATTGCACTGCCCTTTACCATCAGACTCTGCTGCAAGTGGCAATTCAGTTTTCAAGAAGTGAGTAGATCCCTAGATTCCTCACATGGACCCCTCTAGGAAGTGAACTGCATTCCAAATGCTTGATCAGTGATTTAAAAAACAGATCTCAGCTCGGAGTCTGCTCTCGAATCACTTCAGATGTTAAAAGTATTACTTCCATCCTCTTGATCGCTTGTAAATAAATAGTTTTACAACCTTTTATTTACCTCCCCAGTGTAGTGCTCAGGAATAACCTCTCACAGAGGTCTACTATATTAAATGTTTCAGGCTGCTCTACAACGGTCACGGTCTTAAAGCCAATTCGTTCCCTTCTCCCCTCATGCTGCCCTCTCCCACCCTCATTGTGATTCTGGTGGGAGGTGGGAGGACAGGCGAGGAGAATGGTTCACCATTTCGATCACAGCAGCACGCATAATATGAAAGCTCAGTGAAAAGAAACATTCATATTCCTCTCTTCCGCTCCAAGGTAAGAGGCTTCTCCTGTTCTGGCTGACTGAGAAGGGGCAAAACAGCGAAAGAATCCCCTCACCCAACAAACTAACTGCAGGAGCAATTATCAACTAGCCTCTTGTGAGGGGCAGGGCAAAACAGAGCAGAAACAAAATTCAACCAGAAGTGGATATTTTCACATTGGAGCTTCACGTTCAGCAGAACCCAACTGTTCATTGGCTACCAATATCCCATAACTTAACAGTAAATGATAATAACTCCTTGGAAAGACAGGTCACCATTGGAAAGGAATAAAGCACCTTTACTTTCTCATTTCCACTTCCCCTGCTCAATGCACATCCTCCAGATGTCAAATAAATCAAGCTAAATTTTACACCAATGATAAATAAGTGAACTCAAACAAGTTGTGCAGTACATTTACCTACATGTACATTGAAAAGGACAAGCTTATTTAACACTATAAACATGCACACCCGCACACTCAAACCAAAATGTTTAGGAAACAAGATCCATAGAGGGCTGCTAAGTTCTGCCTGGTTTTCAACTCACTTGCAAATTGTAAAGCAGTTTAAGCATCTAGAACTGCTTTTCACCTTAATCATCCCAAACCCACATATTTAATAATAAATCTAAACTCATGAGGCTGATGAGATTAAAATGCAATCACAGTAACTAATGGCGTATGACTAAACATACCCCTTCAACAAACTGCAAAGCAAAGGGTCACTCAAAAGAGCTTGTACTATTAACGTGGTTAAACCTTAGATAGGTTTTAGCAGCACAGAGAAAGTTCTACCAACTTGCACAACATTGTCCAAACAAACACCTACAGGTTGAAAAAAAAATTAATGGCTCAATGACCCAGAGCTAAAGTTAGCACTGATTCGATGGTGCAAGAAGGCTGGAGACTGTGTGTGTGTGTGTGTGTGTGTGTGTGTGTGTTTGGGAGGGGGGTGGGGGGTGGGAAATGTGTTCAGCGTGATGTCCCAGTGACTGATACACTGTCACATTCTTCAATGCACTTACCCTTCCTGCAGTTTTGGATTCTTCAGCACATTTCTCATATCACAAATATAGTTTACAAACTCAACTTGCCCAGTGAACCAGTCACCTGGTTTGTAACTTAATTGATTTGATGAAGATCATAGGTCGATCATTGCTGACCTTCAATTTGAAAACATTAGCTCTCAAAGTCAAAGTATGAAACAAGACAGAAATACCACTTTAGGGTCTTTAAATCAACTCAACATTTAACTAGTTGTAATAGTTTCATTTACCATCACACATCCAACCACTAATATAGGGAAAAACACTGCACACTCTAGAAGATATCTTGAGAATGTCAACCAAGAACAAAAATATTAGCCACATCAGTTTTGGGATCTTCATGAGAAATTAGGGTGAGGTGGAAAAATTGGAGCAAAGAGATGATTGAACATCAGAAATAGCACCCCTGGATTCAAGAGAAATTTACTGATCCATGTGGTTAGTCAGCGGAGATTCAGGTTCTTTAGGAAATAAAGTGTGGATCATCCCACAATCTACACAAGCCACAGTTCATATATGTGCACGGTAGCCCAAGAGTAGACTGGTACTCTCATCTGTTTAGGCATGCAATCAATAGGGAACTTTACAATTTCAGGGAAATTTTGGAATCTGAGTGGAATGCAGAGTTTTTCTCTCTCTTTGAATTCAGTCAGGCGCAATAGATGTTCTTGTTTTGACTGAAGACATATAAATGAGATTAGACCTGAGGTGCAGAGCTAACCTGAATCAGCTGTATGAGCGTTCAGTTTTCTGCAAAGAATACAGAGCCCTATTTAAATATTAACTCTTACTATTCCTCTCTAGCAAATTTAGGCAAATGTAAAATGCCACTTAGACACTTGCTGTGGATGTAAGTTAACACACTCGGTTTAAAATTGCCAGCACCTAGCAAAATTTTAGCCCTGTTCCTTTGTCACTCTAATTAAAACAAAATGTCACATTAGTATGACATACACAAAGGCTGAAGTATAAGGAATAATGAAATGGTTAACCAACTCTTCAAAGGCACCAGGACTGAAGTGCACACCACAAGGTAGTTGAGGATTTTACTCTAGTTAGTCAAAGTGGGGCAAAATACCAAAGGGAAACTATTGAAAAGTGAAGCTACCTCTTCAAAAAAGAAGTTATATTTCTCCCACTGCCTCTCAAAATAAAATCCAAAGTTGCAGGAGGAGATGCAGCACCTTCAGAGGGCTTTTAAGGATTCCCCAAGACAAGAATATCTTCTGAGGTTAACATGTCTCCAAACTGTTCGGAGAACAGCAGCAAACAATTGGGGATTTTGGAATTTCAAGCTGCTCTATCCAAAACATTCAAGCGCTGCTGCATATTGCCATTTTCAAACTTAAACAGCTTTTGATGAACCGAATCAATGCAAGAGACAAATGCTCATATTTCTTGGGCACTAAAATATTCGATAAAACTGACACAAGAGCAGTTATGAGGGACTGTTAACATGGTTCAGAACAATATTTCCTTCCAGCTCCTGCATCAGGAAATAGTGGAACAGAAATGGCACCCAGAATTGCTCCAACAATGGACTTTGATTTCAAATGCAAAATCATTGAGATGCCATCTATATGTCACACAGCTAATTCTGTGCTTCCCAGTGTCAAGTGAGACTGCAACAGTTCTCCTTAGCGTCAATAACAAGGTTTCAATACAGGATTCATGATCAATAGCCTATTAGTGTTGGGATAACACCACTGCTAAAATGCACCCCATTCTGGTATGAAAAACCAAAAGTTAGAAAAATGAGCTTTGATAGCACCTCACAAAAGTGATGCACTCCACCTCAGCGGACGAGAAGTATTCCTGACTTACTAAAGGGTGGAAGACAGCAATCTGTGGACAACCTAGACAGTAAATACTGCCGTTTGACTGGTGAGAGTAACAGTGGTTGTGGAACCCCAGTTGAATTGATCGAGTGAGGATGGAAGAAAAATTAGTGACAAGGAACATAATCTTAGGAGAGGAGTTTAGAAGCTGTAATATTAGAATATTTGATTTTCCAATAAGGAGACACGTCAGGATCACAGTTACTTGAAACAAACATTCAGACTTGGAATTTCCCTATTGAATGTGTTCTACATGTCATACCATTCATTGGGAAGAACAGATCACTCTCTTATCACAAAGGATTGGCTACTATTGGCACGGATGGCAATACCCAAGTTAGCGGACGTCAGGAATTAATTGAGTAGTTGCTGACTAAAATATTTCTTTTCTACACAGTCCAAGACAGCTGCAAAGGCATTGACACCATTATAACCAGTAAAAGGAAGGGTAGCTGAGTTTTAAGGAACTAATCTTTCCTGTAAGGTTTGTACTATATGGGCCAGAAATTCACAACATTCAGTTTCTCACCCTTTCTCTTTAAAAGCAAAAGCAATTCAAAAATATCTTGATTTTCAAAATAACTAAATTATGGGTTTATTAAAATCTACTTCAGCCTTTAGGTGACCTGTACAAGTTTTATGTAAAAATACAATCTTCATCCTAACCACTTAATAAAATACTACTCGCAAAAATTAGTTGGATGTGCACACTATACAATATTAGGCTGGATAAACTAACATCTGAACTTTTCTTTTAAAAATAAATTACATTTTATAGGGATATCACTTTTTGTTAGTGCAGGATTTAGCACTGTTGGTGAAAATACAAAAAAGATTCAGATAGATGTTGACTGCATGGAACTAGTCTGTCCGGAGAACAATTCATGGGGGTGGATCATTACCTCTGTGTGTCCAGAGTTACTCTTATGGAAGTGAGCATATATTTACACATCACATTATTTATACACAAACAAAAGTCACACCATACGTAGGCAAAGGAAGGGGTAGACGTGTTAAGCCAAAAGCTGGCTCCACCATAGCACCTCCCATTTAAACTGGTTGCCTTCACCCCCATTGGTTTGCCTGCAATCACGCAATTTTCAGTGCACCTATTTAAAAATACACGCACACACACTTGCACACACAATGCAGCCTTGCATCAAAATTCTACAACTTCAGAAGCTAACGTGGCCTTTAAGAGACCAAAGTCTGAGGCAATGCAAGTCTTCATCACAGTCACACAGTGAAGGCTTTGCAGATAATTAATTATGAGTACATAACCCACTATTCACTTAAATTAAAAAAAAAACAAATTATTAAAAAAAAACCTACTCCCAATTATTGGTTTTTGCAAGTCAGTCGAAAATTATTGACAAAGGTTTTTCAAAGGACTCCACAGTACCACTCAGACATCGAGAGGAGCAGATACTGGGCTCTCTCTTTTCAGCTGCACAAGTTTACTAAAGATTTCCCCCCCACCCCGTTCTTGCCAATGGCCAGAGTTACTCTGAAAACTCTTGATATATTTTCCAAGATCAACACTGACAGAAAATATCCTGTGACTTCATCCCAAAGCAGAACGTGTAGATGGACCAATGGCAGAAGCAGTTGTATTGTACGGGAATCTTTCAATCTCCCAAAATAAGCTTCACAAACGATGCCACATCCGTGTCTTTGGATTCATGCAGTGTGAAGAAGGGATGTTGCTGGAGAGAACAAATAAACACAAGAGTTAGAGCTCAAAGAATGGCTTTGTTTTTATTTTTAATTATAAGTGTTCAAAGAAATGATTTTTACCTGAATTTATAGTTCCCAAAGACCTAAAGATGTCTGCTAATACATTCAGTCACGGCACTGAGCATAAAAGTTTAGTCTGACAATCCAACACACAGTACTGAGTGAGTGTTGCACTACTGGAGATTCTGTTTTCTGGATGAGATATTAAAAAGGGTACAGAAAAGTTGTACAAGAATGTTGCCAGGGTTGGAGGGTTTGAACTACAGGGAGTGTCTGAATAGGCTGGGGCTGTTTTCCCTGGAGTGTCAGAGTCTGAGGGGGGACCTTATAGAAGTTTATAAAATCATGAGAGGCATGGATAGGGTGAATATCAAAAGGTCTTTTTCACAGGATAGGGGAGTCTAAAACTAGAGGTCATAGGTTTAAGGTCAGAGAGGAAGGATATAAAAGGGACCTAAGCGGCAACCTTTTCACATAGAGGATGGTGCGTGTATGGAATGTTCTGCCAGAGGAAGTGGAAGAGGCTGGTACAATTACAACATTTAAAAGGCATCTGGATGGGTATATCAATAGGAAGGGTTTAGAGGGATATGGGCCAAATATTGGCAAATAGGACTGTATTAACTTAGGATATTTGGTCGGCATGGAAAAGTTGGACAGAAGGGTCTATTTCCATGCTATACAGCTCTATGACTCTATGATCAAAAGGTCTGTTGCTGTGCTGGACAACTTTATAACTCTATATTAAATCAGGACCAAGTCTGTCTCATCAGATGGTTTTAGAAGTTTACATGCCTGAAGAGCTGGAGAGTTATTCCTGGTGTCCCAGCCAACGTTTATCTCTCAATCAACATCAGTTAAATGGACCATCTGCTCAGTGTCACATAATTGTTTGTGTGGAATTGGTACACATAGGTCAGCTGTATTCTTTACAATAACAACAGCAATCACGCTTCTGAAGTACTTATTAGCTATAAAGTGCTTTAGACCCATCATGTGGCCAAAAAGATGTTACATAAATGCAAGTCACTCTTCTTAATAAGTGCTGTGCAATCAAATAAAAGACAAATGCTTTCACTTTGAATGGTGTTTTATACAAAAAGTATATCCTCTCTTTCAGGGCTAATATTCCTTCCTTCCAAGTACTTATCCAATTCACATACCAACATCTCAACTAACATGGGAGAATGTAACTTCTAGCTTGACAGCTGAACAAACATAACTTTTCCTTCGTTACCTCACTCCACCTGTGTAAGTGCTAACAGAATCTTTCTAACTCTCTCTAACAATCTAGCATGTCTGATTCTTGTTCCCTACTTACCCTTTCAAATCCTTTCACAATTATGATCTTTCAGTTGGTCCCTCATAACAAGCTATGTTAAAGAAAAAACAATTTTTAAGCCTTTCCTTCATAGATTTCCCTGGGTATCATTCAAGTGAGCTGTCACGATACTAACTGCACCACACACCTCAGCCCTGCACAAAATATTCCAAGCTGTACTGGGTGGAGAAAGTCAGTCAGAGAAAAGGGGGAACTAATAACTGACAGTAACTAGCATGGGAGTAAATTATTTATAGTGGAAACACGTCCTCTACAAAATAATCACTAAAGTTACACATGGACAAATGGAAAACCAAATATAATCTCAGCATGTTATAAAAGTTCATAGGACTCTCTTTGTAGCGAAACGAACAATGCAGCAGATTTTTGAAAATATCTGAAGAGTTGAGTGCCCAATAACTAACCATAGGCTATGCGTGGAGAAGTTGTAATGACAGAAAAGGAGGTATCGCCACAATATAGTGAATATCCAAATCACACTCTAACTGTCCAGACAGAAATGAACTGCAGAAAACTTCAATTGTGCAGTTTGTTTTGCGTCTACACACACAATATTTTGATTTTTGGGGTATTGTTGGAAGGATTAATAACGGATTGAACCTTGCTATGAACAATCCTTCGGTGGTCAACAGGAGTGGGACTTGAACTCAGCATGGCTATCTCAAAGCCAAAGACTGTATCTGCTGGGCTATAACATCTCCTACAACATGAACAATAGAAAGCCTGAGTAAATATATAGATGCCCTAGGACTGTACTTTCAAATGACTAGGTCTACAGCATCCGACAGCAAGCTGACCAATCTCACTACTGGTGGAGGAATGGTGTGAGACAATGGAACAGCAAGATACAATGATCTACTCAAATGGTAGAACAGCCTCATAGGGCTGAATGGCCTTCTCCAGTTTCAATAACTTACAAAATGGAATACAGTTTAAGCTAAAGAAACATTAATGAGATCCATGAAGCAGACAGACGCTTACCAATTTCCAATGCCCTCAATATCTGATCACTATTATCTGTTTAAAATCTGATGAGTTTTCAAAGCAATCTCATTGGATTTCACAAGATTTAAGCATGGCAGCAGATACATATCAACTGGCCCCTGTGCTATGTGTGCAAATTTTCCCATCTCTTTTCATCCAATCCTACTTTTCGGTTTCTTTTCCCACTTTATGTACCAACTTGCCTTAATCCAACACTTCACCCAAACTACCTTCAATTGGGTACAAGGTTCCGCATACTAACCAATTGAGGTAAAAGGCTTAAAAGGGCAGAATTACACGTTCAGGGCAATAATGCAATATCCCTGTAGACATCAGAGGTAGGCACAGCGAGTAAACATGAGCCGATTCATTCTACTGCATTCATCACATACCAGAAAACAAAGGCATTTCTATTAGAAAGAGTACATGAAAACTAAAAATCTTTCGAAAAATATTTCATCTGAAAGAAATTATTCCAGACCCTTCATTGCCATTTCAGAGACTGTGCTGTCGCATCAGTAACAATTCAATCAAACCCCATCTTCATACTCACACTTCCATTAAGGACAATGTTACTTTCTAACACTATTCTAATAATGTGTCATAAAACTAAGAATAGATGGTGCCATATTTGTGACTTCCTCAGACAAGCCACATCATTTCACAACGCTGTAATCTTAATACGTTGCGAAACCACATTTCAATGATTTATGTGGTTTGTGAACTACAAGTATCAGAGAGCCAATACTTCCCGTTTTGCTTATTTGAAAGCCAAGATCATTTTTTCCATGACTACTAACCTTCATAAATGTATAAAATACTATGAGCCAGTTTGTTTACATAACATCTTTACCGTAGGGCTTAGTCTGCACTGATGGGAAACGTGCTCAGACACCAGCAGGTGTGAATTCATTTTTCCATTTTAAAAGATTCCACAGCCGATCCTTAAATCACTGCTAATTATTTTTAATTAGACTGTTCAGCCATGTTGTGACATAGTGTTGCATTTTGGTACAACAAAAAAGGCTAGGGGTCATACAATTTATTGTAGAATAGAGGGATCTAAGGGTACAGATACATAATTCTTTGAGGTTTACAGCAGATGACGAGGGTGATGACAAAGGTGTTCAGCACACTTGCCTTCATTGCTCTGTCCTTTGAGTAGAGGAGTTAGGAGGTCATGTTGAGGTTGTACAGGTCACACCCAAGCGCCATGGCAAAGGCCTCCAAGCCCTCAGTTTCGTCCTCTTCCACCGACCCAACCAGTACCCTTCCAACAACACACTCATTCGATTAACTGAACTGATCTTCACCCTCTACAATTTCTCCTTCGAATCCTCTCACTTGCTTCAAACCAAAGGGGTAGCCATGGGCACCCGCATGAGCCCCAGCTATGCCTGCTCTTTGTCGGGTATGTGGAACAGTCCATCTTCAAAGCTCTACTGGCTCCATTCCACACCTTTTCCTCCGCTCCATCGAAGACTGTATCAGAGCCACCTCATGCTCCCATGAGGAGGTAAAACAGTCCATCAACTTCACGAGCACCTTCCACCCTGGCCTGAAGTTCACCAGGACTGCCTTGGACACCTCCCTCCCCTTCCTGGACCTCTCAATCTCCATTTCCGGCAACCAACTCAACACGGACATCTACTTCAAACCTACTGACTCCCATAGCAACCTGGACTACACCTCCTCCCACCCTCCTCCTGTACTCCTTACTCCTAAGTCCTCCACCTCCACTGCATCTGCTCCCAGGATGATCATTTCCATCATAGAACATCCCAGATGTCTTCCTTCTTCGAGGACCGCAATTTATCCACGTGGTCAGCAATGCCCTCCAGCACATTTCCTCCATTTCGCACACCTCTGCCCTTGAACCCCACCCTCCAATTGCAAAAAGGACAGAAACACCCTGGTCTTCACCTTCCACCCCAATAAACTCCAGATACAGCGCATTATTCTCTGTCACTTCCACCACCTACAGCCAGACCCCACCACCAGAGATATATTTCCCTACCCAGCCCTTTCAGCATTCTGCAGAGACCATTCCCTTCATGACTCCGATGTTTAGATCCACACCTCCCACCAACCCACCCTCCACTTCCGGCACCTTCCCTTACCACCGCAGGAAGTGTAAAACCTGCACCCACACCTCCCCCCCCCTCACTTCCATCCAAGGCCCCAAAGGAAGCTTCCACATCCAGCAGAGATTTTCCTGCACATCCAAACATCTCATCTACTGTGTCCATTGCTCTTGATGCAGTCTCCTCTACATTGGGGAGACAGGACGCTAACTCGCGGAACGTTTCAGGGAACATCTCTGGGACACGTGCACTAAACAACCCCACCGCACTGTGGCTGAACATTTTAACTCCCCCACCCACTCCATCAAGGACATGCAAGTTCTGGGCTGCCTCCTCCACCAAATTCTAGCCTCACGACGCCTGGAGGGAGAACACTTCATCTTCTGCCTTGGGAGCCTCCAACCAAGCGGGATGAATGTCGATTTCACCAGTTGCCTCATCTTCCCTCCCCCCACATTATCCCAGATCTAACTTTACAACTCAGCACCGCCCTTTTGAATTGTCCTACCTGAATTGAATTGAATTTATTGTTACGTGTATCGAGGCACAGTGAAAAGTTTTGTCTTGCGAGCGATACAGGCAGATCACAGAGTTAAGTAGCATAGATAGTAATAATAGGTCAACAGTGGCAAAACTAAAACACAGGTACAAGGGAATGTTAAGTGTTTGTGAGTCCATTCAGTATTGTAACAACAATAGGGTAGAAACTGTTGTGAAACAGGCTGCTGCGTGTGTTCAGGCTTCTGTACATTCTCCCCGATGGTAGTGGTTGGAGAAAAACATTGCCAGGGTGTGATGGATCTTTGAGAATGCTGGTGGCCTTTCTTTGATAGCGGGCCTGGTAGGTAGATTCTATAATGGGAGGTTGGTCTTTGTGATTGTCCGGGCTGAGTTCACCACTCTCTGTAACCGTCTCTGATCTTGAATGGTACAGTTGCCATACAGATAGTGATACATCCAGTCAGAATGCTCTCAATGGCGCACCTATAAACAATGGCAAGGGTATTCGGCATCATGCCAAATTTCCTCAGCTGCCTGAGGAAGAAACAACGTTGTTGGGCT
Organism: Chiloscyllium punctatum; assembly: GCF_047496795.1. Lineage (NCBI taxonomy): Eukaryota > Metazoa > Chordata > Chondrichthyes > Orectolobiformes > Hemiscylliidae > Chiloscyllium > Chiloscyllium punctatum. Next base: position 52,379,589 of record NC_092777.1, read on the forward strand.
TTTGTAACCAGTACGTCCACATGAAGAGTCCGAGAAAGCTTGTTGTGGATGACCTCTCCCAGGAGCTTGACACTCTCCACTCATTCCACCTCTGTGCTGTTAATGTGTCGGGGAGGCATGAGTAACACTCAGTCTAAAGTCAATAATGAGTTCCTCGGTTTAGCTGGCAATGAGATCTAGGTTGTTCTCAGTGCACAATTTTTCCAGGTCTTCCACCTCCCATCTGTAGCCTGATTCGTCGCCATCTGAGATTCATCCAACTATGGTGATGTCATTAGCAAACTTGTAAATGGCATTAGTCTGGTATTTGGCGACGCAGTCATGGGTATAGAGTGAGTACAGTAGGGGGCTGACTACACACCCCTAAGGGGCTCCAGTGCTGAGTGTTAGTGGGGATGAAATATTGTCCCCGATCTTCACTGATTGTGGCCTGTGGGCCAGGAAACTGAGGATCCAGTTGCAGGGAGTGAGGCTTAGTCTGAGATCACTAAGTTTAGTAATCAGTCTCGAGGGGCTAATAGTGTTGAAGGCTGAACTGTAGTCAATGAGTAGAATTCTTACGTAGCTGTTCTTGGTGTCAAGCTGTTCTAGGGAGGAGTGAAGGGCAAGTGATATGGCATCTGACGTGGATCTATTGGTCCAATAGGCAAATTGGAGTGGGTCAAGTATAGTTGGGAGGCTGGAGTTGATTAATGCCATGAGCAGCCTTTCAAAGCACTTCATGACCACTGAAGTTAGGGCCACTGGGTGGTAGTCATTGAGACTTAGGCACAGGGACGATGTTGGCCCTCTTGAAACAGGCAGCGACAGTGGCCTGCTGCAGGGAGAGGCTGAAGATCTCCCCAGTTAATCTGCCTATGCCCTGAGTGCACCGCCGGGTACTCCATTGCTTTCCTTGGATTCACACGAAGGAAAACTGATCTGACCTCTGATGCAGTGACTGTTGGGATACGTTCATCAGGACTTGTCTGAATAAGTGTTACCTCCCCACCGAAATTCTGCTCAAAGTGAGCACAGAAGGCGTGAGACGATCTGGGAGGGATAGGTCATCGTCTGCTATCCTGTACTGTGTCTTTTTAGAACCTGTGATGTCATTCAGTCCTTGCCATAGTCGCTGGGTGTCTGGGTCTCTAGTTTGGATCGGTATTGGTCCTTGGCTGTCTTAATGGCTCTGCGAAGGTCATACTTGGATTCCTTACATTTGAGTGGGTCTCCTGATATAAAGGCCTCACGCCTGGTTTTTAGCAGATTCTGTCCACCTACCTGTCTATCTTCCTTCCCACTTATCTGTTCCACCCTCCTCTCTGACCCATCACCATCACCCCCCACCTTCATCTATCTATCGCATTCCTAGCTACCTTCTCCCCAGTATCCCCCCTCCCATTTATCTCTCAGCCCCCTTGCCCTCACCACCCGCCTCCCACATTCCTGATGAAAAGCTTATGCTCAAAATGTCAATTCTCCTGCTCCACGGACGCTGTCTGACCTGCTGTGCTTTTCCAGCACTACACTTTTTGACTCTGACCTCCAGCATCTGAGCCCTCACTTTCTCCTACAACATTGGTGAGACCTCTTCTGGAATACTGTGTTCGGTTCCAGACACGCAGTTATAGGTGGGGAGGGTTCAGGACAGATTTACTAGGATGTTGCCGGTTTTGAAAGGTTTGAGTTGTAAAGGAAGGCTACATAGGTTGGGACTGTTTTTTCACTGCAGCATAGGAGGTTGACAGGCAGTCTGATAGAAGTTTATAAAATAACGAGGGGTATAGATGGGGTTAATGGTAGTTGTCTTTTCCCTAGGATGGGGGACTTCAAGTCTAGGGGCATACTTTTAAGATGAGAGGAGAGAGTTTTAAAAAAGACATAAAAGTCAATTTTTTTTTTACACAGAGGTTGGTTCGCGTGTGGAATGAACTTTCTGAAGAAATGATGGATGTGGGTACAATTACAATGTTTAAAAGACATTTGGATAGATACATGAATAAGAACAGTTTAGAGGGATATGGGCCAAGAGCAGGCAGGTGGGACTAGTTTAGTTTGGGATTATATTTGGCATGGACTTGTTGGACTGAAGAGTCTGTTTCCATGCTATATGACTCTATGACCTCTGGGATAGGTACATTTGAATGTGGACATTTTGAGTGAAAGATAGGGACACAGCCACTATACCACAAGATGGTCAAAGATGTTCCAATAAAGAAGGAATGCAGCATTGCTTTGCTGACTCAAATTATACCGTGATTCAACAAAACAATAACTTAGTAAGCGTATGAACCAGCATTGTTCTCAACAGGAACGGCACTGATGTTAATACTGAAATAAAAAGGTAAATTTGATGAGCCACTGCTCAACAGACATTAATTTTTGTACAGCAGCTTTAACCTACCGATGTATCCCTAGGTGTTTCACTAAACAAAATGCGACATTCAGCCAAATAAACTGACATTGGGATAGGTGCCCAAAAGCTTGGTCAAGGAGGCAGATATTAAACAGCATCTTAATGGAGGAGAAAACATGGGGGATGGGTGGAGGAAAACAGAAAAGAGAGGAACAGGAAAAAAAGAGAAATGGAAGATTGCAGAGATCTTAGAGGTTTACAGGGCTGGAGAAGTTTGCAAAGATAGACAGGGCGAAGGCTACAGATGGGTTTGAACACAAATATAAGAAATTAATATAGAGGCATTTTCAGACCTGTATCCATTACATATCTGTGCACCCAATGCGAGAAGTGAATGGTCAGCAGCTCTAAATCTCTCTCTATCATAAAGGCTTGTCTTCCTTTATAGCCTAAGTTAGAAATGACATACTTTGATTAGCCTCTCCTGTGATCTGTTCCACCTCAATGTTTAGGTCTTTGCCTTTCATGTGAATTTTGATGAAAAACAGACTCCTTTTCTACTGGACCAATTGTTGACTATGACTGGCTCAAGAAAGCTCGAGGCAGCGTGAGGGCATCCGGCACAGAGAGGGAGCAGTAAGCAGAGCTGTGAAAGCTTAATTCTTTGATTATCACACTCTGACATCTGAATATGTGAAATCAGTTCCCAAACTGAGACGGTGCAACCACCTGAATGCCATGTGTCTATTGCGAACAATAGCTATGGTCAGGGTTTCAGTTATTGTTGTAAGACTCAAGTAGAGTCATAGTCATAGAGTCGTACAGAACAGAAACAGACTCTGAAGTGAAACGTATTATGTAAAATGTTAACTTGAAGCTCATAGAAGTAAGCAGCATTAATAAGTAAAACGACATTGTAGCCCATTTCTGAAGAAAGGCTGCTATGAAGGTGAAGGCTTGCACTGTACCTTTAAGGGAAAGGTTTGCACTGAGAGCTTGCAGGCACCTGTCATGTGACTGACTAGCAGTCTCAGAGTGTACTGGAAATTTGAAAATACGTAACATTTGGCTGTGAATAAAATGCCTGAGTTTTAGTTGCAATTTTTATGCCAGTTTAAATTGAACCAGTTAATTATGATACTAAAACCTAATTGATTTTGAATTTATTGTTTTGCCAACATCAAACCAATGAGACGATCTGCTGCTAGGAATATAAAGAAGCAGACATTTTGACAGTTAGAGAGACCAACTTCCATTGACAGAGTAACTGTCAACAACACAGTCTGTAATAAAGATACCTTTTTCATATGAAGCATCTTTGCAGCAAAAGACTGAAGACGATCCAGGGAGAACTACAGAGGAAGACAGACATCGACGACGACAGCCGCTATGTGGTTTTGAAATTAAGTTGATGTAATTTTAATACAGGTTTTATCAGAACAGTATATTGTTATACAGTGGGTGGCAAATAACAAGCAGTTAAGAGAAAGGAGGGCTTGGAGTTGTGAATAGCTGTTGTTTAATGTTCACTTTTTGAGTTAAGACATAAACTGATGTCACTTTTCTTTACATAGCGGAATTTGGGAATTCTGTGTCACTCATACTTTAACAGATTACAAGGGGAGGTGAGCTTTTCTGGGTGTTACCCTTCTGCTAATTAACACATGGGTTCACTGCCATGCCGTAACAGTTTGTGAGCTCGTCCGGGATTTGGACAGGTTTAGACAGATGTAGTCTGAGATGTGAGCAGATTTGAATCTACTTGGGACACAAAAGATCCCAGCAGATTTAAACACTTGCCAATTAATGTCCGAGATCTTTAAATAAAATGTAGGTAAGATCATTTGTTAAGTTTGGTTACGTGTGGTTGGTTAAACAAAAAGTGAGAGAAATATAGCTCTTACGATTGCTAAAGAGGTTCTAGGGTTTGAAGATGATTCCCAAATTTGCCAAGAAAGTTAAGAAAGACAGAAGAAGGACTTTCTTTTAAAATTAGCACATAGATTAGAATTGGGTCTAACCAGGGACAAAAGAAAAGCTGAAGTTGTAAGGAAGTTAGTCAAGCACTTAGATATATCAGACAAATAGACAAAAAAACTGAAATTACAATTGAGGAAAATGGAGTTAGAAGATAAAGAAAGGGAAAGGGAAAGAGAGAGAGAAGAAAGACAAAAGAGAGAGACAGGAGAAAGAAAGAGACAGAAAGTTCTTAACTGAGCAAAGAGAGAGAAGAAAGTGCGAGGAAGAGAGAGAGAAAAGGAGAGAGAATTTGAACCTCAGAAGTTGGGACTTAGTCAGGAAAGTCAAGTTGACAGGATAGAGATAAAGAGATAAGATAGTTAAAACACTACCACATGTTCATGAGTAAGATGTCGAAGCCTTCTTTATTTCATCTGAAAAATTGGCTAGGCAGATTGAGTGGTCGGAGAACTTGTGGGTAATGCTACTTCAGACTAAGCTGGTAGGCAGAGCTCGTGAGGTATTTGCAACACTGTCAGATGCGGAGTCAAGAGATTATGTAAATGTCAAATAGGCTATTTTGAGTGCTTATAAATTGGTACCAGAAGCATACAGACAGCGGTTCAGAAACATAAAGTAGGAACCAGGCAGACTTCTGTTGAGTTTGAAAGAATTAAACACAGTAACTTTGATAGATGGGTGCAGTCCTTAAAAATAAATAAGACCACAAGGGTCTAAGAAAGATTATTCTGCTGGAGGAGTTTAGAAACTCATTTCCAGAGATGATAAGAATTCATGCGGATGAACAGAAAGTTCAAGAAGTGAGAAGATTGGCAAAGATGGTGGATAAATATGCATTGGTGCATAAGGCAAAGTTTAGCTTCCGGCAAGAATTTCATCGTGTGAGGGATAGAAATTGGCAGAGGGGAGATTCTACACTACAAAACAAAGAGTAGAGAACACTGGTAATTACTTACCACAGGTTAAAAAAGAAACCCAAGAGGGTGTTTTCACTGTAATGGAGTGGGACACAGAAAATTACAGTGCCGGTGGTTGAAGGAGGCCACTGGGAAAAGGTGTTTTCACTGCCAGAAGGTGGGATATGAAAAGACACAGTTCTGGTTGTTAAAGAAAGGCACTGTGGGAAAGGATGTGGTATAAGAAACTAAGCCAGTGGCATTAGTGAAAGTCATAAAGGAAACCCCAAGAAGAGCCGAGGAGCTGCAGTAGAGCGCACGGCCCAGGCCGGGGCTGGGTATGGAGTTCGTGCCTGATCTCTAGAAAGAATTCACCTCTGTGGGTAAAGTTTACTCAGAAGGAACAGGGAGACAAGGGAAAGAAGTTATAATTTTGAGAGATACAGGATCTAACCAATCTCTAATAGTAAGAAATGAACGTATTTGAATTCTTTCTGACCTGTTACCCGGGAGGGTGGTAGTTTGTGGGATAGATGGACAGAAATGTAGCATTCCCCTGTGTAAGTTCAGGTTGGAGTGCCAACTCAAGACTGGGGGAGTAACAGTGGGAGTGATTGACAGTGTCAGCTCCAGGAATACAGTGCATTCTTGGGAACGATTTAGCAGGATCCAAAGTGGGAGTGACATCCCTTGTTGTGGAGAAGCCAAAGGAAGACCAGGGAACTCAGGAGTTAAAAGAAAATTATCCTGGAATTTTTCCAGACTGTGTAGTAACAAGATCCCAATGTCATAACTCACAGCATAAAGCAAACATTAAAGAGAAAGATGTAGGGGTTGAGGTTCAGTTAGTAGACACCCAGTTTGACGTAATGGTGCAGGAACAACCTGAACAAGCAGAGGGTCAGGCAGACTTGCTTATTCCTGAAAGGCTAAGGGACTTACAACAAAAAGACGAGACAATAAAAGATATATTTGTGGATGCATACTCAGCAAAGGAGTTAGAGGATATTCCTGAAGGTTATTACCTTAAAAATAGAATCTTAAGACGAAAACGGAGACCACGGCAGGTTAGTGCAGAGGATACATGGGCAAAAGTGCACCAGATGGTGTTGCTGGGAGCATACAGACAGGAAGTGTTACGGGTAGCACTGAACTATCTGTAGGAGGTCACATAGGGGTACGAAAGACTCAGGCTAAGGCACAAAAGCATTACTATTGACCTGGAAAGGACAAGGATGTAGTTAACTTTTGCCGTACATGTCATACGTGCCAAAAGGTTGGGAAGCCTGGGGCAATAATAAAACTAGCACCTTTGTTGCCAATTCCCACATTTGAAGAACCGTTCCCAGGGGTTAAAACTGATTGTGTAGGTCCCCTCCATAAAACTAAAAGTGGGAACCAGTACTTGCTAACCATAATGGATTTGTCCACCAGATTTCCAGAGGCAATTCCATTATGGAGCATTAAAGCAATAAGGATGATAGAGGAGTTAGTAGTTTTCTTCACACGGTATGGGCTACCCAGAGAGATTCAGTCAGACCGAGAGTCTAATTTTACTGCCAGGCTGTTTAAGGAAGTCATGGATAGCTCAGGTATACAGCACTTTAAATCCAGTGCACATCATCCTGAATCCCAGGGAGATTTGGAAAGGTGGCATCAGACTCTGAAGACTATGTTGAGAGCATACTGCCAAGATTACCTGAATGATTGGGATAAAGGTACCCCATGTTTGTATTGTTTTCCATTAGAGATGCCCCAAACAAATCTACTCCGTTTACTCCCTTTGAGTTAATATTCGAATATTAACTCAGAGGCCCCTTGAAATCAATTAAAGAGAAATTGACAGGACCAAAGTCGGGGATATCACACTTAAATTATGTGTCAGAGGTGAGGGAGAGATTGAATCAGGTAGGTGAGTTAGTTAAACAACACATGAAGAGGGAACAGCAAAGTATGAAGCAGGTGACAGATAAAACCTGTGAGACTCGGATGTTTTCCCGTGGGGATGAAGTATTGTTACTAGTGGGAGAAGATCCCTTCAAAGCCAGGTTTAGTGGACCCTATCAAATTTAGTCAGGTAAACTATCTGGTAAAGATGCCGGATAGGAAAAAAACTGTATCTGGTATGTCATGTGAATATGTTGAAACCTTATTATAATAGAGAGAGGGAACTGGAGAAACAAGTGTTAGTTACTGCCCTGTAGAATGAGGAATCAAATACAGATGTCATGGAATTTGATGTGCCTCAAAATACATTAAATAATGAGGAAGTCCTTGAGGAGTGGGATAGGTTAGTAAACTATCTGTCAGGCACAAAGAACGCAGCTGAAAGCTTTGTTGCAGTAGTATGAGGACATATGCGGGAATAAGATGGGGACGACTAATGTTATTGTGCAGGAGATAGAAGTAGAACATAGAACATAGAACATAGAACAATACAGCGCAGTACAGGCCCTTCGGCCCTCGATGTTGCGCCGATCAAAGCCCACCTAACCTACACTAACCCACTATCCTCCATATACCTATCCAATGCCCGCTTAAATACCCATAAAGAGGGAGAGTCCATTACTGCTACTGGCAGGGCATTCCATGATCTTACGACTCGCTGAGTGAAGAACCTACCCCTAACATCAGTCCTATATCTACCCCCCCTTAATTTAAAGCTATGCCCCCTTGTAATAGCTGACTCCATACGTGGAAAAAGGTTCTCACTGTCAACCCTATCTAACCCCCTAATCATCTTGTACACCTCTATCAAATCACCCCTAAACCTTCTTTTCTCCAAAGAAAACAACCCCAAGTGCCTCAGCCTTTCCTCATAGGATCTTCCTACCATACCAGGCAACATCCTGGTAAACTTCCTCTGCACCCGTTCCAGTGCCTCCACATCCTTCCTATAGTATGGCGACCAAAACTGCACACAATATTCCAGAAGCGGCCGCACCAGAGTCTTATACAACTGCAGCATGACCTCAGGACTCCGGAACTCAATTCCTCTACCAATAAAAGCCAGTACGCCATATGCCTTCTTCACTGCACTATTTACCTGGGTGGCAACTTTCAGAGATCTGTGTACATGGACACCAAGATCCCTCTGCTCTTCCACACTACCAAGTAGTCTACCATTAGCCCAGTAATCCATCTTTTTATTACTCTTACCAAAGTGAATCACTTCACACTTAGCTACATTGAACTCCATTTGCCACCTTTCTGCCCAGCTCTGCAGCTTCTCTATATCCCGCTGTAACCTGCCATATCCTTCCTCACTGTCTACAACTCCTCCGACTTTCGTATCATCCGCAAACTTGCTCACCCAACCTTCTAACCCTTCCTCCAGGTCATTTATAAAAATGACAAACAGCAATGGTCCCAAAACAGATCCTTGCGGAACACCACTAGTGACGGCACTCCAAGATGAATCTTTGCCATCAACTACTACCCTCTGTCTTCTTCCAGAGAGCCAATTCCTAATCCAAACCTCCAACTCACCCTCAATGCCATATCTCTGTATTTTCTGCAGTAGCCTACCGTGGGGGACCTTATCAAACGCCTTACTAAAATCCATATATACCACATCTACCGCTTTCCCCTCATCTACCTCCTTCGTCACCTTCTCAAAGAATTCAATAAGGTTTGTGAGGCACGACCTGCCCTTCACAAAACCATGCTGACTATCCTTGATCACATCATTCTTATCCAGATGTGCATAAATCCTATCCCTTACAATTCTCTCTAAGACTTTGCCCACAACAGAAGTGAGACTCACTGGCCTATAGTTACTAGGATTATCCCTACTCCCCTTCTTGAACAAGGGAACCACGTTTGCTAGCCTCCAGTCCTCTGGCACTACTCCTGTAGACAAAGAGGACACAAAAATCAAGGCCAATGGCTCTGCAATCTCCTCCCTTGCTTCCCAGAGAATCCTAGGATAAATGCCATCAGGCCCAGGGGACTTATCTATTTTCACCCTTGCCAGAATTTCCAACACCTCTTCTCTACATATCTCAAAGCCATCCATTCTACTTATTCGTGCCTCAGTATTCATATCGACAACAATGTCCTGTTCCTGAGTGAATACTGACGAAAAGTATTCATTCAGCGCCTCCCCAATCTCTTCAGCCTCCACACGCAACTTCCCATTACTATCCTTGATTGGACCTATTCCTTCCCTAGTCATTCTTTTATTCCTAACATACCTATAGAAAGCCTTAGGGTTTTCCCTAATCCTACCAACTAAGGACCTTTCATGTCCCCTCCTTGCTGCTCTTAGCTCTCTCTTCAGGTCCTTCCGGGCTACCTTATAACTCTCAATCGCCCCTATTGAACCTTCACGCCTCATCTTTACAAAGGCCGCCCTCTTCCATTTAACAAGGGATTCCAACTCCTTATTAAACCACGGCTCCCTCACACGACCCTTTCCTCCCTGCCTGATAGGTACGTACTTATCAAGGACACTCAATAGTTGCTCCTTGAACAAGTTCCACATATCAATTACGCTCTTGCCTTGGAATCTACTTTTCCAATCCACACATCCTAAGTCATGCCTCAACGCATCATAATTTCCCTGCCCCCAGCTATAACTCTTGCCCTGTAGTACACACTTATCCCTCTCCATCACTAGAGTAAAAATCACCAAATTGTGGTCACTGTCCCCAAAGTGCTCACCTACCTCTAGTTCTAATACCTGGCCTGGTTCGTTACCCAGAACCAAATCCAGTATGGCCTCACCTCTTGTTGGCTTATCTACATATTGTGTCAGGAAACTCTCCTGCACACATTGCACAAACACTGACCCATCTAACGAACTTGAGCTATAGCTTTCCCAATCAATATCAGGAAAGTTAAAGTCTCCCATAACAATCACCCTATTACTGTCACTCTTCTCCTGAATCATCTTCGCAATCCTTTCTTCAACGATTCTAGGACTATTAGGAGGCCTGTAAAAGACTCCTAACAGGGTGACCTCACCTCTCCTATTCCTAACCTCAACCCAAACTACCTCAGATGGCAAATCTTCATCCATCTTCCTTTCCACCGCTGTAATACTATCTTTGACAAGCAAAGCCACACCCCCCCCTCTTTTACCCCCACCTCTGACCCTACTAAAACAAACCCCTATCAACTTAATCTTTTCAAAGCCAGACAGGTCCAGAAGGAAGTGGATGCGATGCTCAACAAAGGTATCATCCAAATGAGTCAGAGTAAGTGGAGTTCGCTGATTGTGTTAGTTCCCAAACCTGATGGGATTCAATGATTTTGTGTGGACTATTGGAACATCAGTGCCGTAAAAAGAAATCAGACTCAAACCCAATACCAAGATTGGAGGACTATGTAGAGAAAATTAGACAAGTCACTTACATCACAAAGCCGGACTTACTACGTGATTATTGGCAGATACCTTCATCAGAGAAAGCAAAAGAAACTTCTGTGTTTGAAACCCCAAATGGGCTATATCAATTTAAAGTGATATCCTTTGGAATGAAGAATGCACCAGCCATATTCCAAAGACTCAAACAGACTCAAAGCTGGGTTAACAAACTCTGCAGTCTATCTGGATGATGTAGCGATCTTTATTGAGTCCTGGAAAGATCACATGGTACAGTTGGTAGAGCTCTTTGAACAAATAAGAGAAGCAAAACCAGGAATAAAGAAAACAGAATCCGCGAAGGCAGAGATGTTCTTGGGACATAACATCGATCATGGGAGGTTGACCCCAAGGAATGCAAAGATGAAGGCTTTCGAGGAACGTCCACAACCAACCTCGAAGAAAAACGTGCTTCAATGTTTGGGACTAAGTGTAGTGGCACTGCTAATAGATTCATTGAAGAAGAATGCAAAATTTCATTGGACAGAACAATGCCAGAAGGCACTTGACAACTTAAGAACAGTATTAGCCACCATACCAGCTTTCACTCCACCAAATGTTTTGAAACCCTTCAACTTTGCAATTGATGCCAGTGACATAGGAGTTGCAGCTGCTCTGCTACAGGATGATAGTGATGGAATTGAATAGCCAGTTGGTTCCTTTTCAAAGAAACTCAACATCCACCAGGGAAAATACTAGACTATTGAAAAGAAATTCTAGAGGAACCTCCATTATCCAGATATCAATTATCCAAATTTTGGATTATCTGAACAAGATCTCAAGGTCATATAAAAACATTACCTCAAAAAGAGAAGTGAATTTGGTCTAGCTGTACGGAAGATGATGTGAAAGCACTGGCAAAAACAAAGAAACACAAGTACCTCAAGCAATAATGACTTTTGTTTTACATAGGAGTTAGTTACAAGGTCTTTTGCAAAAGTGCTTTATTCCTGTCACGGGCCGTTTATGCAAAAAATGGCAGAGAAAGTAAACATATGCATGAGGCAGTGTTTCTATCTTTCTATCGCAAAACTGAGTTCAACGGTAACTGACAAATGCTCTTATGGATTGTAGCAGCTGTTCGGTACCTTTTTTAATACTGGGATTTCATATATTTATGTGATTGTAAGGATTTAGTCATTCTCAGTTTATCCTGCAATTTGCAGAATGCAAAAATTAGTTTGTTTAAACAGCAGATTCATCAAAATTATAGATTTAAACAAACTCTCCGGTAGAGCACAGCGTTAGATCAGTATGGCTTTGCTTGTTTAAGGTCAAATCAATTATCCGAATAATCAACTATCCAAACAAAATATTGCCTGCCTAACTCGTTTGCATAATCGAGATTCCTCTGTGTTGAGTTTGGTACTGGCCTTAAAACATTTTACTGTTTATGTGACAAATAATGTGTCAGAGACAGTTGTGTACATGGATCACAATCCTCTTTCATTTGTGGAACAATTTAAAGACAGGAATATGAGACTATTTTGTTGGAGTCCTATGTTACAGACATTTAATTTACAAATTCTACACGTTGCGGATCGTAAGAATGTGATAGCAGATGTGTTATTGCGGATTTAACAGATAAAGTATACGTAAGGTGTGTGTGTGTGTGTGTGTGTGTGTGTGTGTACGCGCGCGCGCAGAAATTAATATGAATTAATGTCCTATTGTATTTCATTGTCGTGGGGTTAAGAATTAGAAAAAAAATGCAGCCATCTTTTCATTATGATGGTTCATTTTTTTCTTAAGGTAGGAGATCTTATGAAGGTGAAGGCATGTACTGCACCTTTAAGAGAGCGCGAAAGCTGTTTTGCACTGAAAGCTTGCAGGCATTTGTCATGGGACTGACTAGCAATCTCAGAGCGTACTGGAAATTTGAAAATATGTAACGTTTGGCTGTGAAACAAATACTTGAATCTTGGTTGCTATTTTCAAAACAATTCAAATTGAACCTGTTTAACTATGCCCCAGGATACTAAAAAGCGATTGATTTTGAAGTTATTGTTTTGTCAATATCAAACCAATGAAACAATCTGCTGCTGAGGGTATAAGGAAGCAGACATTTTGACAGTTAGACAGTTAGACCAACTGCCATTGCAGATTAACTGCCAGCAACACAGTGTCTATCAAAGATACCTTTTCCATAAAAAACATCTTTGCAGCAAAAGACCAGACATGACCCAGGAAGATCTACAACCAGAAGACGACAGACATCGACAACAACAGCTGCTATGTGGTTTTGAAATTAAGTTGATGTAATTTTAATACAGGTTTTATCAGAACAGTATATTGTTATAGTGTTGAAGATAGATAACAAAGAGTTAACAGAAAGGGGGGCTTAGAGTTATGAATAGCTGTTGTTTAATGTTCACTTTTAGAATTAAGGAATAAATTGATATTATTTTTCTTTACATAGAGGAATTTGGGAGTTCTCTGTCACACGTACTTTAACAGATTATGAGGTGAGGTGAGGTGAGCTTTTCTGGGTGTTTGGTTTAATTAACAGAAGGGTTCACTGCCATAGCATAACAAGGCTAAAACATGTCAATTTTCAGAAAGGTGATCCTACACACCAGAGAGATGCATGGTTCCAGATACAACTTTTTTAATGAATTGACTATTTCAGCTGACGAAGTCAATTGCTGCTGCAACTTTCAATTCAGGAATAGCTTCTGAAAGCACACTCTGCGTTTGTGTGTCCTATACGCTACTTGATCTGCTCAATATAGTTCACATAATGTGGTTCGGAAGCCACATCTTTGTACCTCCCACTGAATAACAATAGCAAATAGCCAGTCGTATCTCTATTCAATATAGGTGCCCATCTGGGATATGTTGCGATGGTTTAAGAGATGAGGATGGAACTGCAAATAATTATGCAGTTCCAGTTAAAGAACTTCCAGACTACTTGCTAAGAAATGTGGGTTAGAGGAATCCCACATTGCGAGATGAATTGCTCTGGTACTGTGTGTGGTAATTCTACCCTTCCTAAACAGCAGAGGGGACTCAGTGCACAAAAGAAATTTCAACGTGTGGAAATGATTTGTAGCAGCCCCCTTTATTCACTGGTTTAAAAACACAGACGCTAGACATTCCAAACCCATCACAACTATCAGCACTGATCCATCAGGGTTTGTGCAGGAACAGGATTGTGTTGTTCTATATCCCGCTCCACTGAAATAGAGGGAAAAAAAACCTACAGAACTGATTATTCTGAAATACCACAGATGGAAAAGTGTAATTGTCTAAACATTATGTTGTAGTTCCCAAATTGAAGTTCCCTTTTAAAATAACCAGTTATCTGGAAACACAATGTAGTCTTTGGGTTATTTCACATCTGGCTCCTTTGTAGGAAGCCCTTCCAACCTCTCAAGCTCGAATCCTGATCAACTGGCAGGTGAACAAGTTGGCAGCAAGGTCCAACATTACAGTGTTCCAACCCATGCTGGAGATCTCAGGCTGGCTGACCGCTGTACTTTCTCAATCCCTGCTGTAGCAAAGGGGGATAATGGCAAAAAAAAACCATGTGAAAGCAATTCCTTCAGATAAGAAGCTGCTTTCATTGACCACTCGCTAGGGGCTGGGCCCCTCATAACCTCAAAAGTTTCCAGAAATGTTTTCGCCGTTGCACTTCGAGATCACATGGCAACATATTTTGAAAACGATACACTTCCTCTGAGCACGGAGTGTTCTTTTTAAATAATAAAAGAAAGCATGCTTGTCATCACCTGGGACATCCACAACGATTTTTTTTATGGTTAAACGTCGATGCAGATTACAAACACGTGGAATGAAAAAAGCCACAGAACAACACCGCATTTAAAATGTAGCCTTCCTCTGCCATTTACCCCATGTCAATGTGGCTAGGATTTCCAAAATAAAAAGCAATAAAACCTGCTCTTGAAAGAGAAACTAATTAAGTGTTGAAGGTTAGGGAGTGATTGATGCTAATGGTGGAAATGATCAACACCCTCCAGACAGGCTCTTACAACTGCTACTTTAACCTGTTCATTTCAATACTCAGCCTGTTGCCTGGGATGTACTTTGCTGCTATCATTTCAACTCTAAAAGTGAGTAGCCTTTAAAAACACTATGCTGTAAACCACTCTGGGATGCCCGATATAAGCGCCAGCTCTTTCTATCCTAAACAATTTCTATTATTTGAAAACAAATTTATTAATAAGTTATCTAAGAGTTCAGACTCTAGTAAGGGGTCAATGTTACTAGAAACAGTAGCGTACAAAGTCTCATTTCCTCATAGTGTACAAGAAGCATTACTAAATATTCGGTGCGATCTTGGAAAAACCAGCAAGGACTTTAGTGTGGCAGAGTGAACATTTCTAAACTTGTGGGCTCAGTTCTAGTTCACCGATAGATAACAAGAACATTTGAGATTTAAATTTGTGAGAAACATCAGTTACAGGACAAATGTGAACTAGGAACACAGTACGCTGTGGAACAAACTGCATTTCTGTCATTCCCTCCTGACAAAGACAAATTATGATCGCTGCCTTGATTTGTTGTCTCTCTGTTTGGGACACTGAGTAAGTCCAGTGGCTGGGTTATTGAAGTTAGGAAACTGAAGACCCTCCTTTTCCAAATTCTCTCCTTTGAAAGAACAAAGTGAACAACATCAGACAAAGTTAAACTTCAAAAAGGCAATCAGCTGCCTAATATTGTGCAGGGTAAAGCATGGTCTACTGAGGAGGTGGCAAGTTGTTTAAGGTGTGAGTGATCACAGCAGAATGAGGGAAACCGAATATTTGAGAACCTAGAGGCTAAGCAATGGGATCTCTCTTCAACCAATGAGGTTTAAAGTTTCGGAAATTAATTGAGGAAAGAGGACGATTGAGGAGGAAGTTAATTCAATGTCAAATCAAACAATGAACCAGCAATGAGGAGAAGGAAAGATGGGGTTGCGTAAGAGAGATAAAAGGAGACAAAAAAGGAACCTTGGGGAAAAAAAAATTCAATATTTTTAAGTTAGAATGTTTCAGACTTGAACAAGCTTCCACACTTGTCATAATTCATTTTTAGTTACGAGGCAAGTGGCAGTTCTTACCACCCAGTTCTTAAAAGGGTATTTGTGTTTATAACAAACGGGCATAATTTTGAACTGAGTTTAATGGGCGAATGTAGTAAGTTCCTCAAAAATCAGAGTGCGTGTAGCTCCTAAGCTGCAATGGTATTTTTGTGGCAGTAAACGTAACTCAAAGCAATAACTTCTGGTCTTCATAGTTAACTGCAAATCAACACTCTACCCTGCTTGAGGTTGCTGTACAATTAACTCAAATAATACTGTCTCATTATTCTGATAGCAAATTCTGGCTCACAAAACTAAAAGTACTGGAAATATCCAATAAACTGCTTCTGTGGAATATAGAAGCTCTACAAAGTCCATGATGCTGAAAATGGCAAAACTGTAGTCACCTCACAAAGAGTTAATCCAGGCTGATTTGTAGACAGAGCAAAAGGAGCACTGTTGCAACCTTGCACAGAGGCTCCTGGCACTCAAAGGCAACTACTGATTTGTTATTGTCGCAAAATCGCTGTCACCTCATCTGCTTTATCACAACACCGTTGTCAATAGTTCATGTTCAAAGGAATAAAGATCAATGAGGCTCTCAAATTCCTCTTACTCACCCTCTTACCAATTCTGGGTACTGCCATTGCAATCAAATCATTGAGCTGTAGGCACAGCTGTCAAATTCAACCAAGCTTCAATTTAAGAAAGTGCTGCTTTTTAGTCAAAATCAAGCCTGAACCACTTTGTACAAACGACCCCAACAGGAACAAATCTTGTGAGGATGTGCTTTAAAAATACATACCTCTAACCAGCAACAGTATTCATGGCTTTGGTTTGCATTGCATATCTGGAATTGGTTTGGGATGGTACAGAAGGGAGGAAGCTATTTCATCCTTAATTGACAGAGCGCTACTGGTCACTACCAGAAATGAACCCAGGGCCCAGATGCAACAGGATGTAATAAACATTGCTATAGGCACATCAGAGAAAACTACAGGAAACATAATCACACTGTTGATGTTATCAAACCCATTCAACACCTTTTTTTATATACCATAGTTCAGACATCATTTTAACACAAATAGAGTATGGTACGGTGCAGTAGAGCACCAAAGAGCATGCCCCGGAGAGGACAGTCTATACCATGGTGATTAACAGGGTCTCTCTTTAGGGAGACTCAGGCTTATTGGCCAAGGACCCTGTCCATCAGGACAGTCAGTGTCCAAAGCAGCCAATCAGACATGTTGACCATTTCAATTGGCAGGCTCATCCAGGGGAGGTGATGGCCTAGTGATATTATCACCCAACTTAGTGATCCAGAGACCCAGGTAATGCTCTGGGAACACAGATTCGGATTCTGCCATGACAGACGGCGGACTTTGAATATAATAAAAGTCTGGAATTAAGAATTTAATGATGACCGTGAAACCAATGTCAATTGTCAGGAAAACCTCATCAGGTTCACTAACGAAACTGCTGTCCTTACCAGGTATGGGCTACATGTGACTCCAGACTCATAGTAATGTGGCTAGCTCTTAATTAGCCTTTTAGGGTTTGACAATAAATGCTGGACAGTGATGCCCTCATCACATGAATGAATTCCTTTAAAAAAAAATCAAATAATAGTGGCTATTGTTCTGAACTATAGCCATCACTGGCCAAGTAAGATGTGTCAGACCTCATGTCAGATTTTGAGATTGTTTGGTTGGACATGGCTAGAAGCTAACAGAGCACAAGGTGAGGTAATTGAAAGCATCAAGTACATCAGCTGTACCTTGGAAAAACCTTCTTGACCTGCTTGTTGTGTACAGTCTTGCTCTGAACCTATCTGACCTGACAGCCTGACCTCTGACCTCCCTCCTACTCTATGGTATCCCATGACAGCTGAGGTTTCCTTCACCTCCCCTGATCTTCTGGAATACCTACCTCTCAATGGTGTCTCAGGGATGATGGCGCCTTCATCCAGCTGCCTGCCCACCAACCCCAGCCCCACCTCCCAAACTAACCTTCTCCCTTTCACTTCCCAACAGTTCAAAGGTGGAACGAGTGGAGAGTGTGTCAAGCTCCTGGGAGTGGTCATCCACAACAAGCTTTCTTGGACTCTTCATGTGGACGCACTGGTTACAAAGGCTCAACAACGTCTCTCTTCCTCAGGTAGCTGAGAAAATTAGGCATGACGGTGATTACCCTTGCCAACTTTTATAGGTGCACCATCGTGAGCATTCTGTTTGATGTATTCCTACCTGCAATGGCAACTGTACCATTCAAGATCGGAGACGGTTACACAGAGTGGTGAACGTGACCTGGACAATCACAAAGGCCAACCTCCCATTTACAGAATCCATCAACCAGGCCTGCTGTCAAGGAAAAGCCGCCAGCATTCTCAGATCCACTCCACCCTGGCAATGCTTTTCTACAACCTCCACCATCGGGGAGAAGGTACAGAAGCCGGAATACATGCACCAGCCGGTTTCAAAACAGTTTCAACCCTGCTGTTGTTCGAATACAGAATGGACGCACAAACTCTTAGCATTTGCCTGTACCTGTGTTTTTATTTTGTTGCTGTTTACCTATTATTTATTAGTCTATGCTACTTAACTCTGTGATCTGCCTGTAGTGCACATAAGGCAAAGCTTTTCGCTGTGCACATGACAATAAGTTCAATTCCCAAACGATGCTTTCTGTGAGTGGCTGATGGCAAGTCTGAGAATGAAAGAGCACGAGTGAGTGGGGGTGGGGGGCATAAAGGGGGGAGGAATTCAGAGGGAAAGTGGAGGAAGGAGACAGATGGGGGAGGAGACAGGGGACAGTGACAGAGGTGGGCAAATAGACATAGTCGGGGGGAGTGGATGATGATGGACAGAAGAGGCTGAGAGTGAGATCGAGGGCAGACAACGATCTGTGGGTGTGGGAAGAGACCATGGAGGACGAGAAGAAACAGAGAGGGGAGTGTCAGGTGGGAGGAGGCATACGGAGGGAGAGACAGGAAGAACATGAAACAACATAGAGAGAGAGAGCAACAGACAGGGAAAAACACAAGCAGCCAGAAAGAGAAAGAGAGAGAGAGAGAGAGAGCGCAAGAGAACTTAGAGACAAACAAACAACACCCACCCACAGAGGTTGTTCACTGCCGATGTACAGACACACCCTACTCCTCTCTCCTCATAAATCAATCCATCTACAGTACTTTGTCATCCGACTGTATGTTCCATACTGGGCATTTGTAAGATTGTTTACTTTCAATTTAAAATCTGAAAATATTTGTCAATAAATGCAAAGTGCAATTTTAATGTTGACAAAGCAAAGACTTTTGGTTTTGATTTTAATGTCATGTGTACTCGAGTACAGGAACGCAGGAGTACAGTGCAAAGTATACGATGTTGCCACTCCCAATGCCATCTTAGATATAAAGGTACCCAGATACAAAATCTTAGGCACAAAGTAGAAAATTGCAGAAATATAACTAAAAATTTAACATTGCAGTCCTTAAGTGCTTAGCCATGCTGGGCTCACACTCCCCACAAGGATTTGATCTGCTCCATGTTGGGCTCAATCTCCACATGTTGGGCTTGATCACCATCACAATCTGGATATTGCTGTCCAGATACTGCACTGGGACACATTCAAAACTTGTATAGTTGTTTGTCTACAATGAACAACCAAGTTGCATGCATTTGTCAGACAAAGCAGTGGTTGTAAACTGTTTTGTATTGAAACCTGCAGTTTTGATGGGCTTTATAAATAATGGCACAGAGAACAAAATCCAAAATGTTTTGCTCAACACTTATAAAACAGTTTGACACAAAATGCCAATGGGTCTCAATTCTGTGCATTGAAGGATGTGAAGAGGGGGTGGCTTTAGAGGCTGGTGGAATAACAGGCTTGAAAATAGGTGAAACACCAGGGCACATGATTCCTCACCCCATAGCTGTCTCAATGCAAGTAAAATGGACTCCTGAAGTCAGTTTAGCATAGAATATTCTTCATTTCTGGAACAGTGTAGAACTGAATTAATTTTTCAATCATTAGTTTGGTTTAATTAAACGTTTAGTTAAAAGCAAAGTGTTAATACAGTCAATGAAAGACACTGGCGACACGGTCTTTTGTCTGTGAATACAAGTCTATGTATCATGTGGAGTGACACATCACTTCAGGTAAAAAAAAAACAAAGCTGGAGGCTTCCATTTGTATCAGGAGTCGCACACCAGGTTATAGTCCAACAGGCTTATTGAAATAACAAGCCACATGAATGCCACATGAAGGAGCAGTGCTCCGAAAACTTGTAACTTCAAATAAGCCTGTTGGACTATAAACTAGTATTATGTGACTTCTGACTTTGCCCACCCCAGTCAAACACCAGTATCCCCACACCATGGCTTTCATTTAGGACTCAAGCTAATAGAGTGCTGGAGAAAACTCATTTTACAATTGCTATAAACTGTAATGACCTTTGAAGTGAAACAGTTTTTTTTTTAGTTTGAAGGCATGGTTCCACGCTCCAAAATATCCAGTTAGCTTTGTCAAATGATTGATTTTAAAAAGAACTAGTAGCAGGCCTCTATATCAAAAATGTATGCACAAAACTTTGGAATTAGCTTCTGTAATTAGTGTTATAGTCACATAGTTATTTGACCTTTTATGTATATAAAATGAACTCCTGAACTCAGTTTAGCATAGAATATTCTCATTTCTGGAGTAGGGTAGGTCGGAGTTGATTTTTCAATTATTAGTTGAACATTGCTCGAATGCATCATGTGGTCTTACATGTGTATTTGTGTGACTTCAGTTTGAACACGCTGGTAGTCTCTACGCATTGATACTTATACAGACTCAACATAAAATTTTATGTCGGAACAGCTTGTACTCTTGCTATTTTTAGTTAACTCGATCCGGGCAGCATCAGTAAGTGCAGGCATTTCATTGCCAGCTTTAGGATTCTCAACTAACAGGGAAAAAAATAGAAAGAAAAGGATTTTGATTTTACATAAATGACATCCGAGAACCATTCTGTACACAGCAAGAAGTGATCTCGGGAGGATGACCATCAATCTTAAGAAACCAGATATAAAATGGATGTACAATGCCTCAGCAATGCAGGATTGACCATGTGCTCTACATGTGTTGGGAGATCAGAGTTCAGAAAGCCTCTGATCATGCTCAGGGTACTGGCTAGTCACCTTTGGTGGTTAAATGCACAGAAAGAAAAGACAGAAGAACAACAGAGCTTGAGACATGTCCAGTTAGCTAGCAGCCACAGGCTGGTGTTTCAATGTGAACCAAATGAACTACTGTCTTATTCTCATCATTCTTTTGTAATAAACTTAAATCTATTCAATAAAACTTGTGAAAACACACTTATAGCAGGAGTGGTTATGTAGCTAGTCAGCACCTTTAGATTGGCTCTTAAAATCTCAGTCTTAAATTGTAATTGACTTTGAGCTTACAATTAAAGTTACACTGAACACTCTAGAATCCAGTTCCAAAATGCCTTCAACTACTTTGATCCATACACCAGTTCCTTCAGACAAAAGACAGTGACGTTTTATAAACAGGAATACTTATTCTGTCTGTATGAACGTAGAAGCCTAAATGTTCGCCCATAATGCTCAATATTCAGGTGCAAATTGGCTCAAGGAACACCCAATATTGGGTCTCAGGCCTGATTCACATCAAACAGGTGTGCTGCTAAGATCCCAGACAGCTCATCAGTACAGAGGATCTTTGATTCCAGGTCCAATAGGTCTTGAGAGAGATGGTGGGGCCTGACCACTCCCTTCCCAACTCTACATCAAGGTTAACTATTATCAACAAACATTGCGGTGGCATCCATGAGCACCTTTAAGGCCAGTTCGAACATTTATTCCCAACAGATCAGCCAATTCAACGCGATAAAGGATTTCAGAACGTCTTACTATCATCAACCCAATTTGCTCACTAAATTCAAAACAATTCCCACATCACAACCAGTCTCTAGTTGGGAAATGCAATTTATGATTGATAAATTCGTCCTTACCATAAGTTCCGCATAGGTTGGTCTGTCTTTGGAATTTTTCTTTAAGCTGCAACAGATATACAAAAAGTCATCTTAGTCAAATATCATACGTATATCAAGTCCATTATTTGCTGTTCATGTGATTGGATTCTTCCAGGTTTACAGGGTATCAAATCATGACCAAATACAATGGGTGGCACTCAGGCTGCATGCTTCAGTGAGAACTTTCAGACCAGATGTTCATTTTAGGTAAAGATGCTGCTGATTTCTGCTCTTCATCACAGCTTTGGGTCAATACTTGGCAGGAGCAGTGACCACAGAGTCATGGGAGTATTACAGCACAGTCTGTGCTGGCTCTTTCAAAGGCAATCCAGTTAGTGTGACTCACCTGCCCTTTTCCCAAAAACCTCTGATCTTCTCTCTTAAGTATTTATTCTATTTCCTTTTGAAAGCTACAGTTAAAAGTGCTTCCATCACAGCCTATTAGGCAATGCACTCTGAATCCTAACCACTCAATGTGGTTGCCCTGGGTCTTTTGTCAATCATCTCAAATATGAACACTGTTGCCATCAGAAAGGGCTTCTCTTAATTTGCTCCATTTAAATTTACCCATGCATTTCTCCCCTTAATCTTCCTCGTTCCAAGGAAAAGAATTGTGGGTTCTCTAGTTTATTTAGGTACCTGTGATTGCTTATCCCTGGAACAATTCTAATAAGTTACCCCATACCTTTTTCCCAAAGCCTTCATTCTTTCCTAAATTGTAGTGCCCAGAATCAGACACAATATTGTACTACACTTGGAGCCAAAATGGTGCTTTACTTATGTTTAGCAAAACCACATGACTTCTGCACTCTATGACTTTATTTATAAATTCCAAAATGTTTTATTGAAAACCTTGTTAACCAGTCCTGTCAAAGATTTGATCAATACCAGCCCAAAAATTCTCTGTACGTTCATCCTTCTTAGAATTGTACCATTGATCTTCCAGTGGCTCTCCTCACAACTCTGAACAAAATATCTGTCATCTCATCTTTTTCTGTTTGAAGTTCACTTGCCCCATGTCAGCCCTCTCAGCAATCTGGTTATATCCTTTGCTCTTGTCTTCCAGACCATTTACTACCCTTTCCAGTGTAATGTCAACAGAGAAGATGAGATTCAATGTAGAACTCAGATGACACTGTTGACGTTGGAGGTGAACTACACTGACAATTGTCCTTCCCAGACTTGGGTATCCAGTCCCAAGACTTGGTATTCTCCACAGTACCTCATAACGAGGCTGTGAGTTTTAAACTGAATTCAGTAATTTTGTGTTTACAAAGTACAAGGCAGAATGACAATGGCACTGTAAATTACATTTCCGCTGTGTATGGGCTCAAATATGGCAAGTTAAACTCGTAAAGATATTCAATCTAAACTACAGAGCGGTGGAATGGACAAAGAAAGATTAAAGAAAAGAGACATGGGCGTTATACTCTTTTCACCGTACGTAGACAGTTTCAGGGAGAACTTTGTTTTATTCATTCATGGGAGGTAGGTGTCACTGGCTGGGCCGATACTATCCCTCACTGCCCTTGGGAAGGTGGTAGTGAACTGCTGCTGTAGGTAGATCCACAATGCCCTTAGGGAGGGAATTCCAGCATTTTGACCCACTGATAGTGAAGGAACAGCAATAGAAGGAACAGCAAGTCTGCATAGTGTGTGGTTCGGAAGGGGAATTTACAGATGATGGTGTTTCCGTGTACCTGCTGTCCTTGTCCTTCTGGATGGAAATAGTCATGGGTTTGAAAGGTGCTGTCTTGGTGAATTTCTGGAGAATGACAGCCAGACAGAACTGTACAAATAACGATAACAACCAGCACCATGGAATAATGCAAATAAAATATCTCATTTGAAGCACTTAAACAAAAGATTAGTCTGAGACTATGGTTATTTGGATGGAGGTTTCCTTTCTACCTCTGAGGACGATGGTTATGAAGTGTTCAACCAGCACAAGTCACTAAGAATGCAAACAAAATCTCCCTATTTCTTTTGCACCAATCACTCCTTCAGCAAGTACAATCTGTTCAATACAGGAATAATGGGAAGGGAAAATATTGCTTATGATCGTGTAAACAATGAAGAAAACACTTAAAAGGGAGAAATATTGAAAAATGATGTATTTGCAGTCAAGAGAAATGTTGCAAATCCACAAGGAAACTATATATTTATAATGTGAATAGCCTGGAAAGAAGGGGAATAGGACACGATAAAAGTTCTGTGAAATAGCTAAACTGTATTCCAACAAGAGAAAACTTAGTGATATTTTTTTCTCTGTCAGCTATTTGTGCACTCAGCAGTTATGCTGTTTTGCAGTAATACTGCCAACTGGACCAGAGTGAACGACAGAAGTTCACAAGTAATTAACTTTGGTTAGGATATTAATTTAGCTTAATCTGCCAGGCAGAAACTGATGGGATTGATTCACACCCTGCCCTATGTCATGCTTCATTGACTTTTGTCTGACTTCTGCCTGATAAAACTACAGAAGATTCTCATTAAACGGAGCAAAGTGGTAGGTTTGAAATTACAAATTATTATACTTGATGAAACCGATGCATTCCAATGCTGAACAACAGTTTCTCACCTCATCAGCCACATGGCACACTGCTTCGTGCATTGTCCTACATTTTATCACATTAATTGAGATTGCAACAGAGCACAGTAAATCCCAGGATACCTGTGAGTAATGTGTTGGCTCTGCAGTGGTTGAGTAGCTTTGAAGCAGACCTTCATTCACCAGAGAATTGTGATGTGCCAAGCAACAAAAATTGATTCCAATAGCAACAGCATCAGAAGGTCAATAACTGGTTCAGTGGCCCACAGACCCTGGCTGTGACTCAGGCCTGACAACAACACAAATAACCACTGGATAGCCGCTGAGAAAGCCAAATGCTGCAATCGATTGCATCTCCTCACGAAACAATCTACTTGGGCACATATTTCAAAGACATGATATAAGATACATTCAATGCCAAGAGTCGCTTTGAGTTACTGGAGAAATCTTAAGGCTCACAGCTCTGTAGTAAGTGGGTCATTGTATCTAAACTACAGCGAGTGCAACTTCCCTCTCTCTACACCTCCTGAAATGCACTCCCCCTGAACTCAAAGTGGATATCTATAATGGAACAAACTATAACTTGTGCGTCGGAACGCACGCAAATCACTGATTGATTACGTAGATGAGACGCATTCAGATAGTTACAATTCAATCCTCTTAAGGGCAGCCTACATTATGTCATTTGTGTTTGTCAAAGGTTATTCCTTCCAGAGAAGATATAAAAGGATTTAAGAAGTTATTTTGTACTGATTCTCTGAACTGCCTTTGAAATTGTGTTATCTTTTCTCCCCCAATTTGAATGTAAAATAAAACCCTCAAAACTTCTAAATGATGTTAGGTAAGAGCGTCACTGTGTTGGAACACCTGAAAGCCATTCTCAATCATTGCTGTCCAACAGCAGCCAACTAAATCAAGAGGACGTCTCATTTAATTGCAACTAGCAATCGCAGCAACCACTTATGGGTTTGTTATGGTGCATTTGTAGCATCCCAGTCTCCGAGCCAGGAGACCCAGGTTCAAGTCCCACTTGCTCCAGAGGTGTGTCACAACATCCCGGAACAGGTAATTTCAATAAATCGAGCTCACAGTAATCACTCCACACTGACAGAGCTGGAACCTATCTTTAATCCAGGAGTCTCTGATACTAAAGGCAATGAAGACGGCAACTCCATCATGGATCAGGGATTGAATATAGCATAGAAACAGAGGCACAAGTAAGCTAGTTAATGCCTTGAGTCTGTTCTGCTATTCCAAATTATGGCTGGTCATCCAAATCAATGCCATTTCCCTGTGTTAACCTAATACCCCTTGGTGTCATCATAATCTAAAAATCTCTCAATAGAAATTTATATCCTTTGATTCCTCGCTTCATTCCCAATTCCCTCTAAGCTGCCTGGCTACGCAGCTGCTCAGATGTACGTACTGGCATTCAGTTCCGGATGTCGCTTGCAGACAGTAGAGGTCTGCAAAGCAGCATGAAGGATTATGTGCAGCATAGCTCAACAACTGGGCTTCCTTAGCCCTCTGGGTTAGAGAATTCCAAAGATTCACCACCGTCTGAGTGAAAAAATCCCTCATCTCAGTCTGAATGGCCTGGACCTTATTCTGTGACTGTATACCCTAGGTGCAGGCCCCCACTTGCTCTATATCCTGGGGGAAGACATCCTTTCTGCATCTACCCTGTTGAAAGTTTTAAGAATGTTCTAAATTTCAGGGAATCACCTCTTATTTTTTAAGACAAGCTCAGTCACCTGAGTGCCGAATTTTGCTTGTTGTATTCTTTAGACCCAGTTTTTTTAAATAAAGGTTAGCTTTAGAGGGATGGCAGTGAAGGCAGTGCAATGTTCCTCCTGCAACATGTATGAGGTGAGGGATGCCATGGACATCCCTGCTGATTACACTTGCAGGAAGTGCACCCATCTCCAGCTCCTCCAAGACCGTGTTAGGGAACTGGAGCTGGAGTTGGATGAACTTCGGATCATTCGGGAGGCAGAGGGGGTCATAGATCGGAGCTATAGGGAAGTAGTAACTCCAAAGATGGCAGATAGATGGGTGACAGTGAGGGGGACTGGGAGGAAGCAGCCAGTGCAGGGACCCCCTGTGGTCGTTCCCCTCAAGAACAAGTATACCGTTTTGGATACTTGTGGGGGGGACGACTTACCAGGGGTAAGTAACGGGGCTCAGGCCTCTGGCACGGAGCCTGTCCCCGCTACTCAGAAGGGAAGGGTGGAGAAGAGCAGAGCAATAATAATTGGGGACTCGATAGTTCGGGGCACAGATAGGCGGTTTTGTGGGAACGAGAGAGACTCACGTTTGGTATGTTGCCTCCCAGGTGCAAGGGTACGTGATGTCTCTGATCGTGTTTTCCGGGTCCTTAAGGGGGAGGGGGAGCAGCCTGAAGTCGTGGTCCATATTGGCACCAATGACATAGGTAGGAGTGCTGAGGATGTTAGACAGGCTTTTAGGGAGCTAGGTTGGAAGCTCAGAGTTAGAACGAACAGAGTTGTTGTCTCTGGTTTGTTACCCGTGCCACGTGATAGAGAGTCGAGGAATAGGGAGAGAGAAGAGTTAAATGCGTGGCTACAGGGATGGTGCAGGAGGGAGGGATTTCGGTATTTGGATAACTGGGGTTCTTTCTGGGGAAGGTGGGACCTCTATAGACAGGATGGTCTGCACCTGAACCTGAGGGGCACCAGTATCCTTGGGGGGAGGTTTGCTAGTGCTCTTGGGGGGGGGTTTAAACTAACTCTGCAGGGGCATGGGAACCCAGACTGTAACTTTAGGGTGCAGGACCTGGAGTGTAGGGAGGGTAGGAATATGGTATCAATCTTAAAGGATCGTGCCTGTAAACAGAAGAGTGGCTTGAAGTGTGTATACTTTAATGCCAGAAGTATACGAAATAAGGTAGGTGAACTCGCAGCGTGGGTTGGTACCTGGGACTTCGATGTTGTGGCTATTACGGAGACATGGCTAGATCAGGGACAGGATTGGCTGTTGCAGGTTCCAGGGTTTAAATGTTTTAGTAGGGTCAGAGGTGGGGGTAAAAGAGGGGGGGGTGTGGCTTTGCTTGTCAAAGATAGTATTACAGCGGTGGAAAGGAAGATGGATGAAGATTTGCCATCTGAGGTAGTTTGGGTTGAGGTTAGGAATAGGAGAGGTGAGGTCACCCTGTTAGGAGTCTTTTACAGGCCTCCTAATAGTCCTAGAATCGTTGAAGAAAGGATTGCGAAGATGATTCAGGAGAAGAGTGACAGTAATAGGGTGATTGTTATGGGAGACTTTAACTTTCCTGATATTGATTGGGAAAGCTATAGCTCAAGTTCGTTAGATGGGTCAGTGTTTGTGCAATGTGTGCAGGAGAGTTTCCTGACACAATATGTAGATAAGCCAACAAGAGGTGAGGCCATACTGGATTTGGTTCTGGGTAACGAACCAGGCCAGGTATTAGAACTAGAGGTAGGTGAGCACTTTGGGGACAGTGACCACAATTCGGTGATTTTTACTCTCGTGATGGGGAGGGATAAGTGTGTACTACAGGGCAAGAGTTATAGCTGGGGGCAGGGAAATTATGATGCGTTGAGGCATGACTTAGGATGTGTGGATTGGAAAAGTAGATTCCAAGGCAAGAGCGTAATTGATATGTGGAACTTGTTCAAGGAGCAACTATTGAGTGTCCTTGATAAGTACGTACCTATCAGGCAGGGAGGAAAGGGTCGTGTGAAGGAGCCGTGGTTTAATAAGGAGTTGGAATCCCTTGTTAAATGGAAGAGGGCGGCCTTTGTAAAGATGAGGCGTGAAGGTTCAATAGGGGCGATTGAGAGTTATAAGGTAGCCCGGAAGGACCTGAAGAGAGAGCTAAGAGCAGCAAGGAGGGGACATGAAAGGTCCTTAGTTGGTAGGATTTGGGAAAACCCTAAGGCTTTCTATAGGTATGTTAGGAATAAAAGAATGACTAGGGAAGGAATAGGTCCAATCAAGGATAGTAATGGGAAGTTGCGTGTGGAGGCTGAAGAGATTGGGGAGGCGCTGAATGAATACTTTTCGTCAGTATTCACTCAGGAACAGGACATTGTTGTCGATATGAATACTGAGGCACGAATAAGTAGAATGGATGGCTTTGAGATATGTAGAGAAGAGGTGTTGGAAATTCTGGCAAGGGTGAAAATAGATAAGTCCCCTGGGCCTGATTGCATTTATCCTAGGATTCTCTGGGAAGCAAGGGAGGAGATTGCAGAGCCATTGGCCTTGATTTTTGTGTCCTCTTTGTCTACAGGAGTAGTGCCAGAGGACTGGAGGCTAGCAAACGTGGTTCCCTTGTTCAAGAAGGGGAGTAGGGATAATCCTAGTAACTATAGGCCAGTGAGTCTCACTTCTGTTGTGGGCAAAGTCTTAGAGAGAATTATAAGGGATAGGATTTATGCACATCTGGATAAGAATGATGTGATCAAGGATAGTCAGCATGGTTTTGTGAAGGGCAGGTCGTGCCTCACAAACCTTATTGAATTCTTTGAGAAGGTGACGAAGGAGGTAGATGAGGGGAAAGCGGTAGATGTAGTATATATGGATTTTAGTAAGGCGTTTGATAAGGTCCCCCATGGTAGGCTACTGCAGAAAATACAGAGATATGGCATTGAGGGTGAGTTGGAGGTTTGGATTAGGAATTGGCTCTCTGGAAGAAGACAGAGGGTAGTAGTTGATGGCAAAGATTCATCTTGGAGTGCCGTCACTAGTGGTGTTCCGCAAGGATCTGTTTTGGGACCATTGCTGTTTGTCATTTTTATAAATGACCTGGAGGAAGGGTTAGAAGGTTGGGTGAGCAAGTTTGCGGATGATACGAAAGTCGGAGGAGTTGTAGACAGTGAGGAAGGATATGGCAGGTTACAGCGGGATATAGAGAAGCTGCAGAGCTGGGCAGAAAGGTGGCAAATGGAGTTCAATGTAGCTAAGTGTGAAGTGATTCACTTTGGTAAGAGTAATAAAAAGATGGATTACTGGGCTAATGGTAGACTACTTGGTAGTGTGGAAGAGCAGAGGGATCTTGGTGTCCATGTACACAGATCTCTGAAAGTTGCCACCCAGGTAAATAGTGCAGTGAAGAAGGCATATGGCGTACTGGCTTTTATTGGTAGAGGAATTGAGTTCCGGAGTCCTGAGGTCATGCTGCAGTTGTATAAGACTCTGGTGCGGCCGCTTCTGGAATATTGTGTGCAGTTTTGGTCGCCATACTATAGGAAGGATGTGGAGGCACTGGAACGGGTGCAGAGGAAGTTTACCAGGATGTTGCCTGGTATGGTAGGAAGATCCTATGAGGAAAGGCTGAGGCACTTGGGGTTGTTTTCTTTGGAGAAAAGAAGGTTTAGGGGTGATTTGATAGAGGTGTACAAGATGATTAGGGGGTTAGATAGGGTTGACAGTGAGAACCTTTTTCCGCGTATGGAGTCAGCTATTACAAGGGGGCATAGCTTTAAATTAAGGGGGGGTAGATATAGGACTGATGTTAGGGGTAGGTTCTTCACTCAGCGAGTCGTAAGATCATGGAATGCCCTGCCAGTAGCAGTAGTGGACTCTCCCTCTTTATGGGTATTTAAGCGGGCATTGGATAGGTATATGGAGGATAGTGGGTTAGTGTAGGTTAGGTGGGCTTTGATCGGCGCAACATCGAGGGCCGAAGGGCCTGTACTGCGCTGTATTGTTCTATGTTCTATGTTCTATGTTCTATGTTCTATGTTCTATGTTCTCAATCTCTCCTCATGGAAATGTCCAGTCATCCCAAGAATTAGGCTGGCCAGCTTCCCTTGAGCCTTGACATGATCCATTTAGGAGCACAGAAACAGCAGGCCATTCAGCCCCTCCAGTCTAGCTGGAATTCAGTTAGACCTTGGCCAATCTGCATCTAAACACCATCTTATTTCCTGCCCAACTCTCAATATCGTTGACTGACATAATTGGGCTAACTTTTTTCGAAAATCTTTCATGAAGTGAAAAAGACAGTCCTGCTCGTTAGTGATAAGTGATAAAAGGGCTAAAAATCCAATGTACATTTACGTCCATGTTTGGACCTGACATTGAGCCTCTGAATTGAGTCCTAGCAGTGACCACAATCAGATTTGGGTCAGAGTCCATTATGTATCTGTTCAATTTACAGTCATGGAAGTTTTAAGACACTGGGTTCTCTTTTTGTTCACTTCCTCAAAGAAAGTTCCTCTGACAGCATTCGTAGTGAAAGCAAGACACTGAGGATGGCCTGAAACATTTTGGTAAGCACAGGATGTGCTTCACCACTGGAGGTATGATGAACAGCCGAAGGTTTGGAATTACTACTGCTCTGTAAGTAACAGCAAGTGAACAGAAAGCAAAATATTTCCTATGGACTTTCTAAACAGTAAAAACATATCCAAAAAGAGAAAAAAGTCAGAATGCAAGATTTCTTTAAAAAGTTAATCATCTTAAGCTCTAAAAGGGAATATTTGCTGAAGCCAATTTCCAGGATTTCTATGGGATGACTGTGACTGACTGACAGAGGAATGCTGAGATTCATACACAAAGATGCATGGACAGGCCTGCCATCCAGCCTGTGGCCAATCAAACAGCATACAAGAGACTGGTTCCAAGATCACAGATCCTAGCACAGAAATGGTGCAAATCTCCACACAGCCCTGAGGAACCACCAGGGAATGCTGCACTTGGTAGCCAATGACCTACCTTCCATCGGACAGCAGATGTACATGTATTCAGGCCTGCAGTGCAAGAGGTCAGGCAGGTTGTCAGCCAAGGTCATTGTGACTGCAGAGACCAGCCCAGAAAGGGGCCTGTCATAACAGTCCAGCCAACTGCTCTACAACTCAGTTAACTTGTAGAGGATTTGGCACAGCACCTTCAGAATAAATATTAAATGAGATCCGACACACTCTCTGATGAGTGCTGGTGGTTGTCTCCCAAAAAATCCATGTAACGGACCTATTACATCCCAAATCCAATGACTGGCTCCAATGCAGTCCTAGCTTCCGTACAGCTCTCATTATATCCACACTGTCCTCAAGTGTTAGGTAGCAGACATGAGTTATCAGTCAGGGGTACTATGGGCACTCAACATCCAGAAGCTACCCTCCTGGTCCTTTGTGAAGGTGCCAACAGATGGGTATAGCTGACTGCCGCACGAGGAATGTGTCCTGAATTCGCAGGATAGCAGGCATTCAACAAGAGTTTCTCCTAGTCATGGTCAAACTCCAAGTGCACGTTAAGGGAATGAAAGCCTTTTGTGTTAATGGAAATCCTGTTCACATGTAGGGCTCAAAGAATGACATATACACAGCAAAGTGGATCTGACACCATTGGAAATCCTGCCAGCCTGAAAATTCCCATACTGTCTCCTCCTGTGCTGTTCTGGTTAGTGAGGACATGAACAATGTCTCCTTTCCTTTCATGTAGAGCTCCTGTGGCTTCCCTAGTAAACTATGAGTCATTGCTGATGTTGTATTTTCCTGCATGCAATAATCCACTGATGTCAACTAAGGGTGAGAGTGACCATAACTACCTTTGAATCTCTGCCTGGGTTCAGCTGACAGGCTGCTTGCTAAATGTGTTGTAAGTGAGAACTTCATTACTGTTCCTTGCTAAAGTGAAGGGAGGAGAAGATCTGCCGAGGACACTGGATAGGTAGGACGATATCTTGATGACCATCTATGAACAACCCTCCTTGTCTTACCCTTGTATACTACTTCCCCCTTCTCAGTGAATACTCCATTTCCATTCCATTGAGCTCTGCACAACCTCAACGAGTAACAGTTCATTTTCAGACCAGATACTCTACAGCATCTGGATTCAACAACAAGTCCAACCATCATTAACTCTGCCTCCATTCAGTTTGGCTTTCCTTTGCTGGTTTACTTTCCCTTTCATTTCCTGTACTTTGCTTTCTATTGGCAGCCATTCAACATCCCACCATTCACACCCCCTCTACACTCACCTTTTGTTTTGTTATCTCATTACCACTCCCCTTGGCCTTGAGGCTGGTAACCTGTTGACATTTAGTCCCTCCACACAATCATGGCGCTTCCATTCTCATTCATTCCCTCCATCTTCCCTTTCACTTGCTCAAAACAATTACACTTTTGACCCTTCACAGTATAGCCAAGAGGTTATTGATCATGGAGCACTGGCCTGGATCTTTCTAGAAATTAGGGGAAAGTGAGATTGGCAGATTCTGGAGATCAGAATCGAGTGTGTGGTGCTGGAAAAGCACAGCAGGTCAGGCAGCATCCGAGGTGCAGGAGAATCAACATTTCGGGCATAAGCCCTTCATCAAGAATGAGGAAATCAGTCAAATGTCACCTTTCTAGAAATCAGCCAAACATCTGCTTTGCCAAGTTTAATGGGTTTTTTTAAATGTGCAAGGCTGAAAGAGATCGCCCACATCATCATCCCAAACTCACCTCATTGACTACGTACCAGCCCCTACACCGACCCACTCGCCAAATGCGAACTCATTTCTCCCATTTGTTGTAGGCGGCAATGCTGGCACATCCCAGGATTCCTGACACTGGCATCCTACTTAAAAGGTGTCGTGCACCTAGTCAAGCGCTGGCTTTTACTGCCCTGCGCAGTTTGCCCCAGACGTGGCAGGGAAGGGGAAGTTGGCTCCCTGCTTTATAGACATGGATCTGGAGGATGGGCTGGTTCAGAGAAAGGCCATTTGCTTCCCCCAGGACTGGCACTGGAAGCCACAGAAGCACTGCAGTGCAAGATGCCAGTGAACTCCAAAGTGCAGCATTGAATTGCAGATGTACATTCGAGGTGGATGGGAAATGTGGAGATGATGCAATGAGGCTGGATGTCAAGGTCCGTGGATGGAATATGGTCACTGCCCAGGGAGCATGCCCTGAGACACTGGCGTCTGGAATCCAAGATGGCGCTGGAGAGGGTGCAGAGGAGATTTTCTGAGATGTTACCTGGGCTGCAGAGTTTTACTTATGAAGAGAGATTGGACAGACTGGGACTGTTTTCTTTGGAGCAGAGGGAACGGAGGGGTGACATGACTGAAATGTATAAAGTATAAGAGGCATAATCATGGCGGACAAGAAGGAGCTTTACCCCTTGATGGATAGATGAACAAGCAGGAGCATTGATATAAGGGAAGGGGTAGGAGGTTTAGAGGGGATCAGAGACTTTATTTTCAGCCAGGTGATGGAAATTTGGAACGCACTTCCTGAAAAGATGGTAAAGGCAGAAACCCTCATAATATTGAAGTAGCATTTAATGTGCACTTGAGATGCCAAGATATTCAAGGGTATGGGCTGGAAAGTGGGATTAGAGTAATTAGGTGCTTGTTGTTGACCAGGACAAACGTGATGGTCCAAATAACCCTTTGTGCTTTAGACTTCTACAGCTCTAAGATGGAAGGCCAGTGGAGCCAGCAGCAAGTTGGGAGTTGCCAGGTAACCACACTGACTTTCCTGTTGGGAATTCACAGCACCTAGTTTCTAAGCGGCGATGGAAAAATGGGAATCTGCATATTAATGAGGGAAAGATTTAATAATGATGAGCAAAAATCTATGCAAATAGGCTTAGTTCTGCTCACTAACGGAAATTGGGACTTTTT
Organism: Chiloscyllium punctatum; assembly: GCF_047496795.1. Taxonomy (NCBI): domain Eukaryota; kingdom Metazoa; phylum Chordata; class Chondrichthyes; order Orectolobiformes; family Hemiscylliidae; genus Chiloscyllium; species Chiloscyllium punctatum. The sequence goes on from NC_092777.1 coordinate 52,413,383, forward strand.
AACTTTCAATGATGAGAAGGTCTTCACTGGACATCTCACCCAATTTCCCAAATTTCTCACCATGGCTTTCATTTCTTGCTCTGTAGATGCTGCCAGGTTTTGCTGGTCATTTCTGTCTGTATTTCAGCAGGTGCAGCATTTTGCTACCAATGTTAGGGGCTGGTTGATATTATGACCAATTGACAATTCATGTTTCTAATACACATGACACACCCATGCTAACGCCCTGGCAATCAGGACTTGCCACAATAGCAGTATCCAGTATTCATCATTCCCAGTCCAGGCCTGCCGTAAGCAATGTCATCCAACACTAAACTCCCAATTCCCTCCCTGGCCATGTCTTGTTTGCGTCATCTTGGCTTTTCTCTCAGCAGAGTGGGCCCATTTTCTCCTTTCACTCCTATCATTTACACTTATTTTACACCTCTATCACTCCTCCATCATCATTAGCATTTGCTTTGTCTTTTGCTGCTCGCCATCGGTTCCAACCTCTCCTCTTCCTCCCTATCCATTGTGTAAAAAGCAAAATTTTCCCTCTCCTTTCTATTCTGAAGAGTACATAGTATAGAGGAACCTCGATTATCCATTCAAGATGGGCAGGCAGTATTGCATTAGGATAATTGATATTCAGTAATCGAGGTTCCTCTATATTGAATTCAAAACACTAACTTTGCCACTCTCTACACAGATGCTGCCTGAATTGCTGGGTTTCTCCAGCACTATTTGTATTTCAGATTTCCAGCCTCCGCAATATTTTATTTTTATATAAATCTTTAGGCATTCTGCTGGCTCCAATTTACCGAGTTAAACAGACAAGCCATGATGGATTACCAATCTGGTACGTTCATTGGTCATAGCCCATCTCTGTAAAGATTTAAATGCCGTATGGATTTATAACGTTTCAGAGCCCACCTATAACACAGGCTGTCTGTCAAGACTTTCACCCTCAAACGGTCTTCAGAACACCCACCAGTGAAATGCATCTCTGACTCAGACCCACTCGTCGTTTGAGATTGCTGTGGAAAATGTGCTGCAAGAGGAATTTATTTTCAGAAACTATTTTTCCAGTCAAAGACGAAAGGATTATTTACTTTGAATTTGGTCCACTGGGAATAATCGAGGTTCACAATATCTTGATTTTTTTTTAAAAAGTTGTTAGATCAAATGAGCAGCTTGAAGCGCTGAAAGAATTTGGTTTTTATAACCTAATGACATTTTTTAAAAAAATATCAAAGCCTATTTTGGAATAGTTGATGAAGATTTGTTCATTTTGCGTACATGTTGCTCCATGTGATTAAACCATACACATGACCTTAGCTATTATGTGTAGGGGACTTTGAGCACTGCGGTTTGAAAGTGAGATAACGCTTTAAAAAAAAACATATTTTGCTTCCTCTTATTTATGGAGGGACATAAATCTCAGAAACATATCACTGCAGTCAGCTGAGCTCAAAAATGCAATTTTGAATTACTATCGAGTGTTGCTAGGCACCATCTCTTGTTGGCAGTCTGCTATCTAGCAAATCACGAGGTTTTACTTTGTTGCTCAACACAAGCTCTTCTTCTTCCAAGGATTTGAATGAATTTCCCAGTAGGTTAGTCAGGAGTTGATGAATAGCATGCAAGCAATGTCATTAGAGGTCACACTTTTATTTAATCGTTTAAGTCAGTCAATAAAGTGTCAGCAAAATTCCATGCACTGTTAAAACGCCAAAGCGGAAACTTTCAGAAAATGGTGCAGAAAATTGTCCATTCAGGTTTGAATATTCTCAACAGCTTCAAACATGGAGCAGGAAATTTTTTGTCACTCAATTCATGTCAGAATTAGGAGGGGCATAATACTGACAAAACCCAGGCTTTCCATTCTCGTCTGTTATGTTCAGCCAGGATATGGGTCTAATATCCTGATGCACCTGACTTCCTTTCAGAACATTGTATGCGAATTGCAAGCTGGACACTGGTATCCCCACTGCATCAGAACACCTTCTGGTTGAGTGTAAGCACACTGTAGGGGGGGGGAAAACACCCTGGCTATTCATCCTATCCATGCCTCTCATGATCTTGTAGAGATTTTAAAAAATCACCTTTCAACCTCTGATGCTCCAGGGAAAGAAGCCCCAGCCTATTTCCGATTTCTAGCATTTGCAGTGTTCATGTGCTGCATTTAATTATGAACGACTGACCCACCTCACCTTTGTGTGTTAAATATCAAAGCTAAGAAGGCTGAAAATCAATTTGTAATTGCTAACTTAGAGAGAAAAGGCATTATAAAATGTAACCAAAACATATTTACAGAAACCTGGAAACACTTCACCACGGAAGTCTATGACACCAATCTTGGTAAAAGGTCATCATTCTGAAATGTTAACTCAACTTCTCTTTACAGATGGATCCTAGCCAGTTAAACATTACCAACATTTTCTGTTTACATTACTACAGTTTCCAAGTCTCTGCAACCTGGCATTATCTGTGATCTATAGAAAGTGGGAGCATGAAAGGCTATTATGTCTCTAAGTGACAGCAAATGGAAGAGCTTATATATTGGGATGGGGAAGACTGAGTAAATAATAAAAACACCAAACTTTGAGTTTGCTACAATCATCAAGAAAAGTTCATTTCATTGAGTATGATAGGATTTTGGTTACATTTTATAATGCCTTTTCTCTCTAAGTTAGCAATTACAAATTGATTTTCAGCCTTCTTAGCTTTGATATTTAACACACAAAGGTGAGGTGGGTCAGTCGTTCATAATTAAATGCAGCATGTGAACACTGCAAATGCTAGAAATCGGAAATAGACTGGGGCTTCTTTCCCTGGAGCATCGGAGGTTGAAAGATGATTTTTTTAAACCTCTACAAGATCATGAGAGGCATGGATAGGATGAATAGCCAGGGTGTTCCCCCCCACAGTGTAGTGGAATCCAAATCTAGAAGGCGTAGGTTTAAGGTGAGAGGGAAAAGATTTAAAAGGGACCTGAGGGACAACATTTTCACACAAAGGGTGCTGCGTGTATGGAATGAACTGCCAGAGGAAATGGCAGAGGCTGGTACAATTACATTTAAAAGGCATCTGGATGGGTACAAGAATTGGAAGGGTTTAGAGGGACATGGGCCAAATACTGGCAAATGGGACTAGATTAGTTTAGCATATCTGGTCGGCATGGACGAGTTAAACCTCAGGTCTGTTTTCATGCTGTACATCTCTATGACTCAATAACACAAGATGCCTTCAGTTCGAGATCCTTTCTGCTATTCCTAGACCAGCATTAACCTATTGTATGAATTACTATCTCTGGGGAAATAGTGCAGGGTATAGTATCAAAGAAACACAATAAGTGCACACACACGACAATTCCAGTATGATTTCAAAGTCGTAAGAATTCTTTAAGATATATGTAGGGAGTCTGTTGACTCGAGTGCAGTGACAGACCAAATTTAGCAACACATCAGGGCTGCTTTTATGGTGAGCTTTCATTATCGTGGCTGCTTGTCTAAACATCTCTTTAGTTCCTCATCAGAAATTAGGGAGCAGTTTCTCAGAATCTATTTCTGCGAAAAAGCAGTTCATTCTTTTCAACACTGACGCCAAACTGAGGTTCTACTGCTACAACATCAGTTAAAAACTATGGACTAAATCTTATATTTTTTTGGTTAAGTAAAAATTGCGTCAAGTTTTTTTGACAGGATTTACATCACAAGACCAACAACAATCCTCGCTGTATATTACCAACTTGACTGATTAACCACTCATCTCATCAAGCCCCATCCCCAGGACAACCCGACCAGGATATCCTAAATTAACTGGATGCCCTTGGCACAGTTGCCAGCTTTAAAGAGTCAGTCTGGAATTACCCTGCATACTTTTGCCCCAGACATGGCCGACAGGGGAAAATTAGCACCATACTCCGAGGGCATTCGACCTCCTGGAAGGGATGAAGGGGAGGGAACTTTCTCTTTTTCCTCAGTGGAGGCACTGATACCAGGCTATGCCAGCCTGACCCAAGGTTCCTGTCCAGGTTAAAACAGTCTCAGCCAACTCCAACAAAAACAGAAATTTCTGGAGAATCTGGAGCATTTGTGAAACACGAACTCTGTTTTCCTTTCATAGATGCTGCCAGACCTGCTGCATTTCTCTAGTAATTTCTGGTTTTTCTTTCAGATTTCCAGCATCTTTGTTTTATTTCAATCATCTGGACTGCTGCCTCGTGAGGCATCAAGGAGGTCAATGTCCTTCCCTGCAGCACCAAGCTAAATGCCACCATCATCTCTGCAATTCTCATAGTCACTTATCTCTGCTACTGTACTGACCTCCCAAAAATACTCTCACTCTACCACTCCCATTGATGCCTGCAAAATCTACCCTCACTCGCTGTCACCAACCCCACCCAAATGGAGCGTGTCCTGACCTGTTGGCGCCCAGGGTCCAACAAGGAGATCTCTTGGTGCAAGTAGTGAACTGAAGCCACCAGGAATAGGAGGTGGCCATTTGGCCCCTCACACTTGCTGCATCATTCAATAGAATCATGGCTGATCCAATGTTCCTCACATCCACTTTCCTGCCATTTCCCTTGATATCCCTTCCTGATTGAGAATGTATCTCAGCCTTAAACACACACAAGGACTCTGCCCCAACAGCTCTCTGTGGCAAGGAGTTCCAAAGACACCCAATACTCAGAAGGAATTCCTCCTCAGCTCAATCTTAACTTGCCGCCTGTTTATTATGAGACGATACCCTCTATTCCTGGACTCCCCATGAAGGAAACATCCTCTCAGCATTATCCTGTCATGCCCTGTATGCTTCACTGAGATCACTTTTCATTCTTTTAAACTTGAGGGAGTAGAGTCACAAGCTGTTTAATCTTTGATCATGAACCAACCAGGGATCATCCAAGTAAACCTTTTCTGAATTGCCTCCAATGAAATATCTTTCATAAATAAGGGGACTGAAACTGCTCACAATATTCCAGACATGGTCTGACCAGCACTTTGTACAGATGCAAGTGACTTCCTTACTATTATACTCCAAACCCTTTGAAATAAAGGCCAACATTCCATTAGCCTTCATGATTACGTGCTGCAACTCTGTATTTTGTGTTTTTTGAGAACAAACACCCTCAAGTCCCTTTGTGCTGTAGTTTTCTGGAGCTTTTCTCCATTTAAGTAATATTCTGTTCTTTCATTCTCCAAGAGGAAAAGGGAAGCATACATAAGGTCTAGGCAGCTAAGAACAGAACGGGTCCTGGAGGAACATCAGAAGAGTAGGACAAGTCTTAAACGAAGAATCAAGTGGGCTAAAAGGGGTCATGAAACAGCTTAATTTCCTTAGAATTAAGAAGAATCCCAAAGCATTTTATTCTTATTTCAGAAGCAAGTGGGTAACTAGAGAAAGGATTGGTCCACTAAAGGATAATGAAGGAAGACTGTGTGTCAAACTTGAGAGAATGGGTGAGATTTTGAATGATTACTTTGCATCAGTGTTCACTGAGGAGAGGAACATGATGAATCTTGAGATTAGTGATAGAAGTTTGATTAGACTGGATCATGTTGATATAAGTAGGGAAGATGTGTTGGGTAAGCTAGAGGTTATTAAGATGGACAAATCCCCAGGTTGCTGAGGGAGGCGAGAGAGGAAATAGCTGGGGCCCTGACAGATATCTTTGTGGCATCCTTAAATACCGGTGAGGTACCAGAGGACTGGAAGGTTGCTCATGTTATCCCCCTGTATAAGAAGGGTAGTAGGGATATTTCGGGTAACTACAGACCAGTAGTTACGTCGGGGGTGGGAAAGTTGCTGGAGAGCGTTCAATTTATATTTCGAAAAGAATGGGATTATCAGTGATAGGCAACATCATTTTGTGCGGGGGAGATCGTACCTTCCCAACTTTATAAGTTCTTTGAGGAAGTGACCAAATTGATAGATGAAGGAAGGGCTGTTGATGTCATATACATTGACTTCAGTAAGGCATTTGATAAGGTTCCCCATGGTAGACTAATGGAGAAAGTGAAGTCACATGGTGTGCAGGATGTTCTAGCGAGGTGGATAAAGAACTGGTTGAGCAACAGGAGACAGACAGTAGTACTTGAAGGGAGTTTCTCGAAACGGAGAAAGGTGACCAGTGGTGGTCCACAGGGGTCAGTGTTGGGGCCACTGTTGTTCGTAATATACATAAATGATCTGGAAGAGGACACTGTTGGTATAATCAGCAAGTTTGCAAATGACACGAAAATTGGTGGAGAGGCAGAAAGCGTAAGGGATTGTCAGAGAATACAGGAGGATATAGATAGACCGGAGAATTGGGCGGAAAAGTGGCAGATAGATTTCAATCCAGTCAAATGTGAGGTGATGCATTTAGGCAAGACTAATTCTAGAGCGAATTATACAATGAACGGAAGAGCCTTGGGAAAAGTTGATGGGCAGAGAGATCTGGGAGTTCAGGTCCACTGTACCCTGAAGGTTGCTGCACAGGGGGATAGAGTGGTCAAGAAGGCATATCGTATGCTTGCCTTCACTGGACGGGGTATGGAGTATAAGAGCTGGCAAGTCATGTTAAAATTGTACAAGACATTGGTTCAGCTGCATTTAGAATACTGTGTACAGTTCTGGTCGCCACATTATTAAAAGGATGTGGACACTTTGGAGAGGGTGCTGAGAAGGGTTACGAGGATGTTGCCTGGTATGGAGGATGCTAGCTATGAAGAGAGGTTGAGTAGGTTAGGTTTATTTTCATTAGAAAAAAGAAGATTGAGGGGGGACCTGATTGAGGTTTACAAAATCATGAAGGGTATAGACAGGGTGGATAGACACAAGCTTTTTCCCAGGATGAAGGATTCAATAACGAGAGGTCATGCTTTCAAGGGTGAGAGGTGGAAACTTTAAGGGGGATACACGCGGCAAGTACTTCACACAGAGGGTGGTGGGCGTTTGGAACGTGTTGCCAGCAGAAGTGGTAGAGGCAGGCACAGTAGATTCATTTAAGATGCGTCTGGACAGATGCACGAGTAGGTGGGGAGCAGAGGGATACAGATGCTTCGGGATTGACTGACAGGTTTAGACAGTACATTTGGATTGGCTCAGGCTTCGAGGGCCGAAGGGCCTGTTCCTGGACTGTAAATTTTATTTGTTCTTTGTTTACAAAATGAACAATTTCACATTTCCTACTTGGGCTGGAAATGGTACTCCATTTGCCAACTTTTTGTCCACTTACTTAAGTTATCAATATCTTGACACAAAACTGTATGTGTCCCTCTTGCATCTTGCCTTTCATTTAATTTTATATTAAATCTGCAAATTTGGCTGCAGTACATTTGCTTCCTTCCTCCAAGTCATTAATACATTTGGTAAACAGTTGCAGTTCCAGCTCTGAACACAGTAGAATCCCACTAGTTACAGGTTACCAACCTGAAAAAGGTACCTTATCCCCATTTTCTGCTTCTTGCCTGTTAGCCAATCCTATATCAGGTCAAAATAGTCCCACCAAAGCCATGGGCTCTTATCTTACGACCTAACTTCCTTTGAGGTGCCTTGCTGAATGTCTGATTCCCATAATGAGCTTTCTCGAGATCTAGCCTGTTTGTTGAATTTGCTTTGATAAGAAGCAGAACATCTCTGGAGGTGAGTTGTGGCATTAATAAGGTATTTAACCATCAACAATGCCCCGTAATGAGCAACTCACCACTGCTTGGTGAGAAACTCACTGCACCACTTGTCAAAAGCATAAAGGATGGTCCTGATGGGTTTTGCCAGACTTTGCACCCAATTCTGACTCAAGATTCACCACAGTTCAATGTCACTCAAACCCCTGTAAGATTTTGCCCTACACCTCAAGTCATTCTCTCCCATTTTAAACGTCTACTCGAGAAAGGGTGTATTGGCACTTCAGGGGGTGCAGAGGAGTTTCACTAGGTTGATTCCAGAGTGGAGAGGGTTGTTTGAGGAGAAATTAAGCAGACTGGGACTATAATCATTGGAATTTGGAAGATTGGAAAGGGAGGATCTTACAAAAACATATAAAATTACAAGGGGAATAGATAGGATGGAAACACGGATGTTGTTTCCACTGGTGAGTGAAACTAGAAGGCGGGAGCTTTGCCTCAAAATGAGAAGCAGATTTAGGATTGAGTTGAGGAGGAACATCTTCACCTAAAGGGTTTGGAATCTGTAGAATTCCCTGCCCAGTGAAGCAGTTGAGGCTACTTCATTGAATGTTTTTAAAGCAACAATAGACAGACATTTGAACAGTAAAGAAGTTAAGGGTTATGGGGAACAGCCCAGTAAGTGGAGCAGAGTCCATGAAAAGATCAGCCATGATCTTACTGAATGGTGGAGCAGGTTCGAAGGGCCAGATGACCTACTCCTGCCCCTAGGTCTTCTGTCCTTATTAATTCCTCCCATGGTCATGATATTGAACATTGCTCTGACAATTTTGAATTCACAAAGGGCCATATTCATCCCTCTTTATCCTGCTTTCATTGGCTCAACAGGAAATATTTTGCTGGATGCTATTAAAGGTACTGGAAGGTTTATATTGGAAGGCCAATTGAGATAGAGTATTCCTACAATCCGATCAGGTCAGTCTCAGTACAGTTTCCTGGTATTTCCTGTGAACTGCGTGCTGTTCCGAAAATACAATTCGGTAAAAAGAAATGACATATGAAACCAAAACTAGTGACTAAGTTTACACAGGAAGCATTGCATCAATTCTTAAAAAGAAGCTCATGCAGGAATCTAGTGTCTAAAAACAGACAAACTTCCTGTTACTTCTGCCATTAAATCAAACCAGGACAGCTACTGATATGGTATTTTGAACTTTGTGTTGAGGAAGGATTTGGATTAGCAGAATTAGATATAGACAATCATGAATGAAAGGATTATACTTTCTGTTGCTAGCTTAAAAGGCACACTAAAAGTTGCTATTTTCAACTTTATACCAGAGATCAACTTGTCAAAATAGGCAGCTTGAATTTCATTAATGCATTATAACCCATACCTGAAATATACAAAATACATAATTCAATTAATCGTCAGAATGTCTCTGTGTCTTTCATATCTATATTTATATGCAAGTGTAAAGGGAGGTCTACAAAACAAATCCTCCTGAGAACTATGAGGTAACTTACCAAATTTGTTGCCCTTTTGGTAAAAATGAAAAATTCCATTAACCCCTCCGATATGAAAACAGCTACCTCCAACCACAACTGCAGAGAACACGTTACATTTTATATTATTAGGCTTCTCCCACGGGAAACAAGAATGCATCAGCACAGAATAAGGCCATTCAGTCCAACTAAGACTAACCCCAGTGCAATATATTTGCACCTACATCAAACCTTTACTCAGTTTTCCTTTAAAACATCCAACTGCTCTGCCAATACCAGCCAAACTCCTGGTCGTCAAGTAATTTCTCTTAAAAGCTTAAAGAGATTCAATACAAGCTGCTTGTCAGTCTATCTTACCCTGTGCTGAGCAGGTATGGTTTTAGAGGTACCATTTTTCCAGTCAGACATTAAACTGAGATGACATTGACCAACTGTGGTACCAAAGTGAATGCTAAATCCTCTCTGACGTCATTTGAAGGAGGAGCAAAGATTTATTTACTCCTGTTTCGGTCAATATTTCTTCCTGCATCAATTCTCAAACAGGAAGTAAGTGGCTACATTTGGCTATAATCAGTTCAAATGGGGGGCAATGGCATAGTGGAGTGTCATTGGACTAGTAATCCAGAACCTCAGGTTAATTTCCTGGGGACAACAGTTTGAATCCCAACCTGGGAACTGGTGGAATAGAATTCAATAAAAATCTGGGAATTAAATAAATGCTGATTTAGTGGCAACCATGTAGTCATTGTTACTGGTTGCGAAAAACCATCTAGTTCACTAATGTGCCTCAGGGAAGGAAGTCTGACATCCTTACCTGGTCTGGCCTACATTGACACACACAACACTGTGGGTGACTCCTAACTGGTCTTTGCCCAGTTAGGGAGCAATAGAAGGGGACTTGGCCAGTGACACTTACAGTCAATAAAATGCTTCATGGTGGAACAAAAGATAGGAAGCAAAGACAATCTCAGGGGTGCTGCAGAATGTTTTACAGTCAATTAAGTATTGTAATGCAGGAAACACGGCCGTAAATTTGGACAGAAAAAACAATGACTGCTAATGATTTATTTTTATGATGTTAGTTGAAAGGTTTCTTTGATTAGGATCCTGGGGAGAGCATGAGTGCCATTTCAAATAGTGCCGTCGGATTGTTTACATCCACTGTCATTTTGGATGGTTCCCCAGGATTAATGTTTCGTGCCACAACCATGGTGGACACAATACAAATCCAAGGTACTATAATCTGTAAACACTGGACCACTTCACAGAAGCTATGTATACCTCCCATGATAAGGTCAGAACAGGGTTGTTCACTGATGATCTGACAATGTTCAGTGCCATTCACAGCTCCTCAGATATTGAAGCAGCCTGTGTCTATATGGAGGAGGATATGAACAACATTCAGACTTATACTGATAATTGGCAATGTAGCATTCACATCACACAAGTGCCAGACAATGACCATCTCAAAACAGGAGAGAATCCAACAACATTACCATCACTGAAATTCCCACTGTCTGCATACGAAGTCTGCATTGGGTCTGCACTGACTCAAAACTGAACAGGACTAACTATTAAAATACTGTACCTACTGAGCAGGTCAGAGACTTGGAATTCTGAAACAAGTAACTTAGTTCCTGACTTCCCAAAGATGGTCTGTAAAGCGTAAATTAGGATGGAATACTCTCCACTTGCTTGAACGATGACAGCTCCAACAACACTCCAGAATAACGACACCAACACAGCAAAGCAGCCCAATGCACTTTGGAAGCAGCATCATCTACAAGGTGTGCCTCAACAACTCGCCAATGCTCCTTTGAAAATACCTTCCAAACCCACAACCTCTCCCACAGTGAAGGGCAAGGGCAAAAAAAGCAACAGAACACCATCACTTGCAACTTTCCCTCCAAATACACACTATCCCAGCTTGGTACTGCGTTACACAGTCTAAAGGCATCAGGATGGGTATGTGAATAGGAAGGGATAGAGGGAATTGGCCAAGTGTTGGCAAATGGGGACGAGATTTGGTTAAGTTATGTGGTCGAGCAAGGATGGGTTGGACCATTTTTCTCTTTCCTTGTTGTATATCTCTAATGACTCCATGCTATTCCTTCATGTTTGCAGGAGCAAATCCTGGAACTCCCTTGCTTCCAAACAATATGGTGAATGTCGCTACACCACATGGATGGCAACAGTTCAAAAAGCTGGCTCACCACAACCTTCTCAAGGGCAAAAAACGGCCAAGGCCACCAACAACATGTGGCAGGATAAAACCTTAATGGTTACTTCTGACGGTGAGTTAATTCTCATTTACTAGAATCTTGATGGCATTGCAAATGTATCTGCAATCAAATTGTTCCAACAGTTCTAAAATTGTAACGAACAATATACTGACTGTTTAGGTCTAAGACCAAAACAACTCTGTTTTTTAATGTCTAAAGAGTAGGAGCACCAAGAATTTCAAAACTCCAGGAATTTGAGAACAGAGGTGACATTTCCAGCTCACGAGTGTTCTTACCACTTGGCACTGAAGTCGACAAACTCTTTGGAGAATCTGTCAGTGGGAAGCTGGGGAGAAGGCTCTTCCACCACCTGTTTGAGCTGCTGGAAAGGGGTGCCCCATGAATCATACGGGAATCTCAAGATCGCCATCTCAATCTAAACAGAACACACATACGGGCAGCATTAATGTCCATGAGGAAAACTGGTGAGCACAAACGCCAATCTGCATGCTGCTATGGGCATTTTCAGGTAAAGTTACTCAGAAATAACAACATTTCAAGTGCTCGACAAACTAACAATATCTCAAGTACTAGACAGAGGGAAAGCGGTACTGTAATGAAAACATTCCTTACATGGTATTTCCACCACTAATTTTGCCGGGACAAAATCCTGAAGATCCCTACTTAACAACATTGTGGGGGCACCATCATTATGCTCAAGGAAGCAGCTCACCATTGCCTTGCTGAGACAAAGTAAGTGTGGGTGATAAATGACACCTTACCGAGTCACACAGAGCTGGCTGAAAATGTAGATTGCTTGCTCAACAGATCTGAACCAGTTTCTTGCTGAAATAGGTAGCGTGTTTGTGGATATTTTCATTGTATGCATGACCATGTTTTCAGTTAGTCAGTGGAGGTAGGTGTAAGGAAAGGCAAAGAGCTGGGTCTGCTGATTTCTGTCGTGCAAGGGTTTCAAACACCTTTCTGTCCACAAACATAAAACTCTTTCAGATATCGGTTTTAAATCAAATAGATTCCCAACAGAAAGTATGACTGGCTCATGTTCTTTCAAAAGGCGACTCCTCAAAGCCAATCCCCAAACATTTCCAAGCCCAGTTCAGTGACCCTTTGCAGATCGAAATCCATGGTATCTGTTGCCCATATACAACCAAGACCAGCAAGGGAGGTAGGCGTTACTAGGACACGGTGCACCCCATCAGAAGATTCTGAGCTTTAGACTGAGAGAAGACAGGAGTTACACTCTGTCTGTGCACTTTGAACAATCCCTTCAATGAACAGTACCTCAGGGGGTTTACATAAAAACAAAGCATTACAGATGCTGGACACATGAACTAAAAATAGAAAATGAGAGAGACTCAGCAGGTGTAGCAGCATCTGTGGAGAGAGAAAGGGAATTAATGTTTTGAGTCTGGGGTGACTCTTCGTCAAAACATATCTGACTCTAAACATTAACTCTGTTTCTCTCTTTACAGATTAGTCGAGTTTCTCCAGTTCTTGATTTTTTGATTTCTCAGGTTTACACAATTCTGTTAATTAACAGTTGCAGCATAAAGCACTCAAACATCAGAATTGTGAATAATCGACTATTTATCATCAGTTCCAAGCTAAATATTAGGAAATCATTACCAGGAAATTGCACCGAAAGTGCACATAATAAAATTGCTTGTTCAGTTACAGTTTCAACAGAATTCAATTGTATTATCTCGAGAGTAAACCCTTGAAGGAAACAACATAATTATGGTTTACACCGTCCAATTGTTCATGTCCTTTTCTTTACATAGAAAAAAAGTGATCCTTGATTTCTTCGAGTGGGAATGCATTGTTATTAATACGTCTAAAATGGTTTTATCATCAGTAAGAAATAACCTTATAAAGATGACCAATACACCAGAAAAGGTCTCGAAAAAAAAACATACTGAATCATTTCATGGCTTTGTTTATGTACACTTGTCACTTTCTTAATTCTACTTTTGGATCGGAGAAACCCTGCTCAAAATGCGAGTATTGTCTGTTTAAGAAAATAATTCAAAGGGCTAACTCAATCTTGCACAGTAGCAGAATCTTGTAATTCCAACTTGGGAATGTGGTCAGTTGAGTGGGTGAAAATTATTCAGACATCTTCACTGATGTGACAAATTGCAGAAAACAGGAACAAGGATTCTTTAGGAATAATTCATTTATTTTGAAATTTCACCGATTGTTTGCTGATAGAGCAGATTTGGCCAAATTGTGTTGACCTGTAACAGTACAGCAACTCCACACCCCAATGTTCTGTGTGGTCAATGGCCAGTGCCAGTTACCTCCACCAACACAGGCCGAAACAAAAAGGCTTTGAAAGCTCTGAAATGAAAAATACTTGCATTTTCTATTCTTTGATCTCGACAAAAAATGATGGAAAAGAAAGACTATGCAGCAATCCCCTATCAATGTCAAAATTATTAGAGAAAATGAACAATCTGAATAAGGCAGTTTTTTGAGTTTATGAAGAAGTGATGAAGAGGATTGATGAAGCAGTGGAGGATGGTGCTATCCGGACTTCAGTAAGGCGTTCAACATGGTTCCTCAAGGGAGACTGGTTAACAAAGTTATATCACTTGGAATACAGGAAGAACTAGCCATTTGGATACAGAACTGGCTCGAAGGTAGAAGACAGAGGGTGGTGGTGAAGGGTTGCTTTTCAGACTGGAGGCCTGTGACCAGCAGTGTGCCACAAGGATCAATGTTGGGTCCACTACCTTTTGTCATTTATATAAATGATTTGGATGTGAATATAGGAGGTGCAGTTAGTAAGTCTGCAGATGATACCAAAATTGGAGGTGTAGTGGACAACTAAGAAGGTTACCTCAGATTACCATAGGATCTTGATCAGACGGGTCAACGGACTGAGAAGTGGCAGATGGAGTTTAATTTAGATAAATGTGAGGTGCTGCATTTTGGGAAAGCAAACCTTAACAGGACTTATACACTTAATGGGACGGTCCTGGGGAGTGCTGCTGAACAAAGAGACCTTGGAGAGCTGGTTCATAGCTCCTTGAAAGTAGAGTTGCAGGTAGATAGGATAGTGAAGAAAGCATTGGCATGCTTGCCTTTATTGGTCAGGGCATTGATTTTAGGAGTTGGAAGGTCATGTTGTGGCTGCACAGGATAGTAGTTAGGTCACTTTTGGAATATTGCATGCAATTCTGGTATCCCTGCTATAAGAAGGATGTTGTGAAAATTGAAAGGGTTCAGAAAAGATTTACAAGGATGTTGCCAGGCTTGGAGGGTTTGAGATATTGAGAAAGGCTTGGGCTATTTTTCCCTGGAACATTGGAGGCTGAGGGGTGACCTTACAGAGGTTTATAAAATCATGAGGGGCCAAGGACTTTTTCCTGGGGTAGAGGAGTTCAGAACTACACAGCATAGGTTTAGGGGGAGAGGGAAAAGATTTCAAAGGGTCCTAAGGGGCAACCTTTTCACACAGAGGGTGGTGTGTGTATGGAATGAACTGCCAGAAGAAGTGGTGAAAGCTAGTTCAATTACAACATTTAGAAGGACTGCAAATTAATTTAGAAGGATATGGGCCAAATGCTGGCAAATGGAACTAGATCAGCGAGGATATCTGGTCAGCATGGACGAGTTGAACCAAAAGGACTGCTTCCATGTTGTACATCTCTATGACTCTATGGCAGCAAATAAATGTTCTTCAAACTGGCAACTCTAAATAAAATTTAAAAAACAATCCTTTTGGAGGATTCTGTAGTACTTGGCATTACTTCTCACTTCAGGTCATTGCACTGAGGTCAAACAATGCACGTTTCCATTTGTTTCTAAGGATGGCTTTATTTTAGCTGTTGGGAATTGCTCTCAATTTGGTCTCTTCTTTTGTAGGTCTGTACAGTATAGCTAAAAATAAACCAACAAGACAATAAATTCATATAGGTACTCAGACAATGACTTACTGTCACAGGATATAGTGATCAGTTGCACTCTTATTTAAATATCTAAAGAAACTACAAAACGTCAGTTCTGATGTTGAATCATTTCCAGGGTAAACACTTACCATGGTGATTCCCAGACTCCAGATGTCAGACTTGACACTGTAGCCCTTCTGATTCACCTCCGGGTTAATTCGCTCTGGCTGTAGGAGGAGGTAAGGTTTTACAGGTCAATAGTATAGTCACCTCCCAAAACTACAAGCAATATCCTGATCATAGAAGACAGAAATAACTGTCCGAGAACAAGTCTCCACACTATATCCTGTTATTAAAGAAAAAGGATGGTCGCATAGCCTAACGTCATTTCTTGGAAATCAGAAATCTCCTTATATCAAAGGGTTTCTATGAAATTCCATTATTGTTGTACAGATCAGAATTCCTGCAGGATTATATCAATACGTTCAGGTTTAAAAATAGAATTTTTAAAATAAAGAACTTTTTAAAAAATGCAATCGTCACTTCTGACAACTGGGAAACGTATTGCTCAAAGAAATTCCTTCCAAGCTTTTGGATGTCAGTTTCAGTGAGTAGAGCAGCTGGTATAGGTCAGGATCCCAACGATTTTGCCTCTGACGATGTGTCTCCTTTTGTAAGGGAAACAAAGCTCATGATAAGCTATTTAAATTTGAGTGTCCGGGCTGGAAACCCAGAGCTCTGCTCCTAATGACGAAGATCACGCACAAGTACGTATATTTGCAACTTTAAGAATGAACTGATATGAACTTTTGAAAATGTTGAGTGGCCACCACTCTAATATTCAGACAGCATCTCAGTGTGAGAGGCCTTAACACAAGCTGTAATTTGGAAACTAATGTAAATTCAGTGAGGTTTGGAAGGGACCTAAGGGGAATTTATTTTACCCGGAGGGTGGTGGTTATCAGGAACTTCCTGCCTGAAGAGGTTGGTAGATGCAAGAACCACTGTAAGATTTAAGATATATTTCAATGAATACCTCAAATGCCATAGTATACATGACCAGGAGCTGGGGAATGGGATTAAAGTAAACAGGTGCTTGAATACTGGCATAGACTCAATGGACCTGTATTGCATCACAGAATTGCTACACAGTGTGGAAGCCAGCCATTCAGCCCATTGTGTCCACACCAACCCTCTGAACAGCATCCCACAGAGACCCACCCCCCCTACCCTATTCCTGTAACCTTGCATTTCCCATGGCTAACCCACATAGCCTGGACATCTGAAGACATGGTGGGCAATTTAGCATGGCCAATCCACCTAACTTGCACATTTTTGGGCTGTGTGGGGGGGGTGACTGGAACATCAGGAAGAAACCCACGCAGACATGGGAAGAATGTTCAAAATCCACACAGACAGTCGGCTGAGGGTGAAATCGAACCTGGGTCCCTGGCGCTGTAAGATGGCAGTGCTAACCACTGAGCCACCATGTCACCCCATGGTGCTGGTAATGACTCCAAAACGGCCAGGCTTTACATTTCTGACTGAGGAAACACATTTTCCTACCGTCCCTGGACAGATCTGGTCCAGAGGGTTACTTGATTAAGTAACCAATCAGAATCACTCGGAAGGGTGTCCAACGACCTGGCTTAGAAAATTCACATGTGCAATGGCGAGCTATTGTAGCACAAGGTTTCATTTTAAAGGCTGGGATTTTAGATGGCTTCACCAATTGTGCTGGGAGGCCGGGCTGGGAGGGGGGAGATCCCTGGGCAGAGGAAAAGGTTGCTAGATTACAAAGGAATTTAAATAGCTAATTCTTACCATCAAAACAAATACATACGGTATGTCATGGACTACTCAACGGATAAATGGCCCACCTAGACTTCCCACATTTTTCAGAACAATGAGAACAAACAAGACCAATCCTTTGATCTCACAGTTTGGCACTCTGATCTGAACAAACATCCTTACGCTGATAATTATTAGAAGCACAAAGCATAGAAAGGTTATTTCAGCTTAGCCATATCATAAGCACAGGGACCATCAAATTCTTAAGGTAACTGACTACCTGAATCTTAGATGTTGCTAGGTTTATACAAATACATTGAAAACTTCAAATTCTGACATCAAACATACAAGCCAGCAGTTCACCCTCTCCCCAAAACAAACATTCCACCGGCCTATCCACACCGGACTACAGCTCTGAACCAAACTGGTCCCTGATTAGTTCTCTACATACCTCAAGTAAGGGGTTGTACTTACGGCCATGTATGGCTTGCAACCCGCATCCATGGTTTTAGCTACTGAATCTACGAGGTAGCCACTAATGCCAAAGTCACACATCTTAACCTGGCCTTGGACGTTAATCAGGACATTGGACGGCTTCACATCTGAAAGGAAATACAACCATTATGCAAATACCTTTGCCTGCTCAAACCAGACTGAGCCAGAGAGAAACACAAAGAGTTTCCAACAGAAATGGCCCCTTACTGAACCTCAAGCACAGTCTTCAGTGCAAACCTAAACGAGAGATATTTCAACAGCCTAATATTCACAGGTGAATTGCTTGCAACCTGCCAATAAGAACGGAATTTAAAACTGGATTGTTTAGGAACAAATCATAAACTGGTGTAAATCAGGTTGATTTTGCAGATGTGGGGTGTTGACTGAGAGGCCTCACCCATCAAGAGCACAAGTCAAAATTAAAAATGCTAGAGAAACTCAGGGGGTCTGGCAGCATCAGTGGCGAGAGAAACAGTGTTAACGTTTTAGATCTGAGATGATTCTTCTTTAGAAGCTCTCTCTCTCTTCACAGAGGAGAGGATATAGATTTTAAAGTAAGTAATAGAAGGATCAGACAGGAGATAAAGTAATTTCTTTCCACCCAGAGGTCTGGCATTTACAGCCAGAAAGGGTAGCAGAGGCAGAAACTCTCAACTCATTGACAAGTTGCTTGGATATGTACTTCAAGTGCTGGAAAGTGGGATTTGGTTGTGTGGCTCAGTTAACAGCCAGTGCAGACAAAGATGGGCAGAACGTCCTCCTACAGTGCTGTTTATTAGATTACTTGCAATTACTAGATTAGATTACTTAAAGTGTGGAAACAGGCCCTTCAGCCCAACAAGTCCACACCGACCCTCCGTAGATCAACCCACTCAGACTCATTCCCTTACATTTGCCACTTCATCTAACGCTACGGGCAATTTAGCATGGCCAACTCACCTAACCTGCACATTTTTGCACTGTGGGAGGAAACCGCAGCACCCGGAGGAAACCCATGCAGACACGGGGAGAATGTGCAAACTCCACACAGATTTCTCAGCCGGGAATTGAACCCGGGTCTCTGGCACTGTGAGGTAGCAGTGCTAAACACTGTGCCACCGTATCTGCCCACATTTTCAAAATATCTGAAGGTGAGGAATGGGCAGATTGTGGGGAAAGAGGGCGGGGGGGGTAGGATGTGAATTGTTTGCAACACTTGTATTAATCTTTACTGGAGAAAATTTAACACAAAATGCTTTGATGGTATAACGTGAAAGAAAAACACATTGGATTGGATGGCTGTGCGTTAAAAAGGCAATAAAGTTATATAACACCATGATTTGTAAAGAGCCAAAACTGGTACCCAGCTCTCCCAATGAAAGTGAAGCAACAGTAGCAATCACACTAAATCCTTTTAACTCCTCATCCACAAAGTTTAACTTGGACCCAATTTCCTTAAACTACTAGCACTTTGTTCTTGTGCTGTTACTTACTCAGGCAGAGTGTTCAGAGCAGTGCAATACTTAAAAGGATTATTATCTGGCACATACCCCTGTGAATCACAGACAGCTTGCTGTGAAGATGTTCCAAAGCCTTCACAATCTGCAAAACAAGCCCAGGACAAGTCAGTTACAAGAGAGATACGAGAATACCACTTATCTTTTGAACTGTGGAATACTGCTGATTGAATTCACTGTGCAGACAGAAGTAATTTATTACAAAGATGAAGGTGCCTGGAAGAATAAAATTAAGGTCAGTTTTACATTATTTACATTGGTGAAGAGAATGCTATATTGCCTCAGATTTAAATTCTAAGATGTACAGGATGCTAAAAGACATAATGTACTTACTCTATGAGAGCCGATTTATCAATGGTTCACTCTATAGTTTGCTGAAACTCAACATTTCGATCTTTACATATTAATTACTGAAATGTATCTGTGGGCACAAATGGAACGTGGCACAGAAGCTAACAATAGTAAAAACTAACTCACAGAAACTGCGATTTTTCCTAAGATATCTTCCGGGATAGTCATTCCTTTGTCGATCACTTGTTTATAGAACTTGTCCAGTGAAGTGTCCATTAGCTCCATGCAAATCCACACATCCCCCTGCAAGAGAAAGAAACAACGCTTCAAACGTTTCACACTAAGATTGTAGCAAACTAAAAGGAACTAAAATAAACAATACCGTCAATAAATTTTGGCATCTGCAAGATTGGAGTTAACCACAAATTAAACCTTAAGTGGAAGCTTGACTTTTTCAAGTCTTAACTGTTTCACATGGCTTTGCAATGGAAACTTGACTTTGTAAGGGTCTATCTTTGTATGGTAGAGGATGACGATCTGGCGATAGAATTCCTCCTCCACCCCATTTCTACAGGTTGCTTGACCATGGTATAACGCCACTCCCAGTTCAGTACAGCTTGTTTACATCATCCAACCTTAAAATGAGCCATTCAATGAAGAAAAGTCTTCATATAGCCTCAGAACAGAGTTACAAAGCAGAATTAGACCCCACTACAGTTAATCAATATGTTAGATTTGAAGGAGTGTCTCAAAGGAAGAAAGAGGGTCAGACAGTCAGTGTGATTATGGGAAGAAATTCCAGAGCTTAAGGGAAATTATTGAGCTGTAATCAAACCTGTTACGTGAGGATGACTACAATAAGTGTCTAAAAAACGCCCCAACAATAAAATGATTAATGATGGGGCATACAGTTGCAGTAAGTCTGAGAATTAACTAGGAGTCACTTGACTTAGGTTTTCAAGCACATGCCTAAAGTTTTAAAAAATCAAAAAACTTATTGGGGAATATGTAACTAATTTGGCATAAAAAATGGCAGAGGAGACTTCCCTGTTCATGTCCAAATAACGCAGAGCACAAGTCATCTTATCACTCGATTCGTCTGCTGCCAGGTTACATCAACAAACAGGACTACCAGGCTGGGCACCAACAATGGACATGTTTCAACAGTTCATCCTAAAAGACCCCAAGTCAGACACAGACAATGGATATGTGGTTAAGCAAAACTGTTCTTTCAGCAAACCAGTACAAAACTGGCCTCCACCAACACGGCAAATTTCTATGATTCTATGATACGAAGAAATATTAAAACTGCTGTCTTTGATTCTAGCTCAAGAACCAAGCAAGTATAAGTGAAATGAGAAGCTTAGGACTCAGGAGCTGTTGGAACTGAAAAGAATTAGAATATTCAGTGTTGTAAAATAAATACCTAGTGTAAGGTTCAAATAGAGGGAGGGAGATGGGTTGCTATTTAAACAGGCTCAAGCTTTGTGGCTTTCCCAATATTGCAACCGGAATTCAAGTTTCAACTGTGACTTCAACAGAGCTGATTCCGTTGCAATTATCAGGTTTCTATAACAGTCAGCACAGCGTTCAGCTGCAATTGTTATATTTCAGAGGAAATATTGTGTAAGTGCAATCCTTCAGCTTAGGTATTCATAAAACTGGAACCTCTCTCAATGACACCCAAACCCCTGGGGAGATGGTGATGCAGCAAGTCAGAGGCCCAATTTACTGCTCTAGCGACATGAGTTCAAATCCTACAGAATTATGGAAGAAATCTGGAATGATACAGTTTGTCTCAGTAATGGTGGTTATGACTACCACTATTGATTGTTGTCAATGCCCATCTGGTTTGTGGGCATGATTTAGGAAAGGAAATCTGACCTTACCTAGTCCAGCTTACACGTGATCCAGACCCACAGCAACGCAAGTCTGAATTGCCCTCTGAAATTGTTGAGTAAGCCATTCAGCTGAATCAGCTTCAGGTAACGATTACTGGTCACCAGCAATACCCGTATACCTTGACAAAACAAAATACAAATAACACAAGGCCAACAGAATTACCTCACGAAAAAGTGCTCCATAGAAGGTAACAGTGAAGGGACAGTCTACTGTACGCATCGAAATATCAAGGTCCATCAGCAACCGCTTCTGCTCTTGACTATTCACGGTGGCACGGATCCTCTGTAAAAGATATGATATTAGGGCATTACAAATTGGAGGGAAAATCTCAGGACTGTTAATTTTGGGATGGAATTGCAGTCGGTCAGAACCATCAGTCAAAGTCAATCAATCACAGAATTGTGCAGTGGCTCAGATGGTCAATTGAACGCTGCCATTGATTTTAAGACTGGATAGTTTCACACCAGCCACACAATCTATGCAAAAATAATTTAAGTCCTTCCTTCACATACATGTTTTCAGCAGTGAGCTGTATCCTCTACACCAGCTTGAAGTCTCTCTAGGGCAGCAAGTCTGATCCAACCAGACAATTACATTGAAGCCTCAAATTTCAGGGTGAGTGGAAAAAGCAGAAGAACGGGACAAATCATTACATCCTTCAGTGTCTCAGCACAGACATGACAGACTAATCAGCACTTTCTTAGACTCCATCATTCAAACATTTGGCTAAATTCACATTCACATTTAACATTTCATGCCAAAAGCCAGGGCACCATTCAATTGTCAATGGATTCAACCGCATAAACCAAGGGTGAAGTGTACTGACATAAACAGTTTTAAATAGATATGTAAAAACATACACGCACACACACAAAAGATATAATATCAACCATAAGATATAGAAACAGAATTAATCCACTTGGTTTAATGCTCCACCATTCCTTCATGGCTGATGTGTTTGTCAACCCCTTTCTCCTGCCTTCTCTCTGTATCCCTTGATCCACTTACCAATCAAGAATTTATCTATCCCTATCTTAATGACACTCTATTACATGATCTCAGAGTTCCACTGATTCACCATCCTCTGGCTGGTTCTTCCTTATCTCAGTTCTAAAAGGTCATCCCTTCACTCTGAGGCTGTGCCCTCGGGTCAGAGTCTCTCCTGTCAGTGGAAACATCTTCTCCACGTCCACATCTCAGTATTCTGTAAGTTTCAATCAGCTCCTCCTTCATCCTCCTAAACTCCACTGAGTACAGAGCCAGAGTCCTCAACCACTCCTTATACAAGAAGCCCTTCATCCCCAGCATGATTCTTATAAACCTCCTCTGGACCCCTTCCAATGCGAGTATGTCCTTGTTTAGATAAGGAGCCCAAAACTCTCTCAATATTCCAAAATCAGTCTGACTAGAGCCTTGTGCTGCAGAGGCTATATATCCCTGCTCTTGTTTTCTAGCCAATCTTGAAATGAATACTTACATTGCATTTGCCTTCCCAACTACCAACTGAACTTGCATATTCACTTTAAGAGAATCCCAAAGTAGGACTCTCAGGTCCCCTTTTGCTTTCAATTTCCAAAGTCTTTTCCCATTTAGAAAATAGCCTATGCCTAGTCTTACCACCTAAGTACATAACCTCACACTTTCCCACTTTGTATTCCATCTTCCATTTCTTTGCCCACTCTCCTAGTCTGTCCACTTCTTTCTGCAGCCTCCCCATTTCCTCAACACTACTTGTCCCTCTACCTATCTTTGTGTCATCTACAAACCTAGCAACAATGCCTTCACTTCCTCATCCAGATCATTAATGTATAACATGAATAATTGTGTTCCAACAGTGACCACTGTGGAACCCAAGTAGTCACTGGCTGCCATCCTGAAAAAGACCCCTTTATCCCCATTCTCTGCCTTCAGCCAATCCTCCATCTACACCACTACCTTGCCCATAACACCGTGCACTCTCATCTTCTTTAGCAGCCTCCTGTGCGGCATCTTTTCAAAGGCCTTCTGGAAATCCAAAGAAACCACATCGACTGGCTCTCCTTTGTCTAACTTAGTACTACTTCAAAGAATTTAACAGATTTGTCAGGCATGAGCTCTCCTTGACAACACTATGCTGACCCAGCTCTATTTTACCATGCACGTCCAAGAACTCCGCAATTTTATCCTTAATAATGGACTCTAAGATCTTACCAATGATTAATGTCAGGCT
Organism: Chiloscyllium punctatum; assembly: GCF_047496795.1. Classification (NCBI taxonomy): domain Eukaryota; kingdom Metazoa; phylum Chordata; class Chondrichthyes; order Orectolobiformes; family Hemiscylliidae; genus Chiloscyllium; species Chiloscyllium punctatum. Next base: position 52,436,798 of record NC_092777.1, read on the forward strand.
AACCAAAGTATAATTTCCTGTCTTCTACCTCCCTCCCTTCTTAAAACAGGAGTGTTAAATGAGTTATTTTCTAGTCCCGCGGGATCCTCACTGACTCTAGCGATTCCTGAAAGATCACCACCAATGACTCTACAATGTCCTCGGCTATCTCCTTTAGAATCCTGGGGTACAGCCCATCTGATCTGGGTGATTTATCCACCTCCAGACCTTTCAACTTCCCGACCACCTTCTCCTTTGACCCTTGACTCTCTTGCAGTTCTGATAAACTGTTGATGTGTTCCACTGTGAAAACAGATGCTAAGTACCTATTCAATTCCTCCGCCATTTCTTTCTTTCCCATTACTGTTTCTCCAGCCTCATTTTCCAGCAGTCCAATGTTCACTCTTGCCCCTCTCTCATCTTTCAGATATCTAAAAAAAAGTCTTTTAATCTTCTTTCATTTCTTTGGCTCACTTACTTTTGTCTTTCATCTTCGCCTCCAGCTTGTTTCTTTCACTTAATCTCTGCTGGTTTTTAAAGGCTTCCCAATCATACTCCCTCATTAGCCACGGTTACCTAATCCTCCCTTAGTATGTTTCTTCTTCCTTAGGATGAATTTCTGCTGTGGTTCTTGAATTACTTATAGAACCTTCAGCCAATGCTGCTGCTCCACCATCTTCCCTGCCAGGCTGCCCTTCCAATCAACTCCAACCAACTACTTCCTCATGTCTTTGTTCTTACTTTTACTCAATTGTAATACTGTTACATCTGATTCCAACTTCTCTCTCAAACTGCAGGGTGAATTCTATCATACAACTGTCACTGTCTCCTCGGGATTCCTTCACCTTCAAACTCCCTAATCAGGCCAGACCTCCAAATCCAGAATTTCCTGTTCCCTCATGGGCTCAACAATAAACTAATCCAAATAAAAACTACTTTGTAAACATGCCACAAATTCCTTTTCTTGAGATCCACTACCAACCAAATTTTCCCAGTTAATCTGCATAGTGAAGACCCCCGTGATTATTGTAACAGTGCCTTTCTTACGTGCTTTCTCTATCTCCTGATTTATTTTCTGCCCCACATCCTAACTACTGCAAGGAGCCCTGTACACCACTCCCATCAGGATCTTTTCTTCCTTTGAGGTTCCTCAATTCCACCCACACAGATTCTACACCTTCCGACTCTATATCACTTCTTGCCATCAGGTCAATTTCATTTCTTAATAACAAGGTAACCCAGCTGCCTGTCCTTTCAATAAGAATTGTATCCTTGTATTTTCATTCCCAACCCCGATCCCTTTGCAGCCACATCTCTGTAATACCGACAATATCACACCCATCAATTTCAATCGGTGCTCATTTACCTTGTTTTCTATACTGTGTGTATTTAAGTACAACCCTCTCAGTCCTGTGTTCACTGCCTCCCTTTTCATAGTTGTCCCGTTAGCTACTGCAGCTGAAGTTCGATCCTTGACCCGTTCAATACTCTGTCCCATTAAGTGTTCTGGAAACTTTAATAACCTCTCCTGAGCAACATCATCCCCCCCACCCCCTTTAAATGTTTCCATAATTTCCCATGCAAGTGAACCCACCCTCCTGTTATTTATTTTAAACCCCGAACTACAGCCCTAGTCATTCAATTAGCCAGAGCTATGGTCCTAGCATGATTCATCACCTGGCCCACTGGAACAGCTCCCTCCTTCCCCCAGTACTGGTGCCAATGTCCCATAAACTCGAACCCATTTACCCACACCAATCTCTCAGCTGTGCATTTATCTCTTTAATCTGGTTGACCTGTACCAATTTGCTCACCATTCGGAGATTACCACCTCTTTGGTTCTGCTTTTCAATTTAGCCATTAGCTGTTCATATTCCCTCAGTAAAACCTCTTTCCTTGTTCTGCCTACATCATTGCTACCTACACGGACCACGACAATGGGATCTTTACCTTCCCACTCCAAGTTCCTCTACAGCCCAGATGAGATATCCTGAGCCTTCAGGATTCTCAATTCCGTCCACAGAGAACAGGGTCTATTCCTCTTTTCCTCCCCCTCTTGAATGCCTCCCTGTACCATGGTGCTATGGTCAGTTTGCTCATCTTCTCTACAGCCCAAGCTCTTATCCCCACAGGGAGCACGGATTTCAAATCTGTCAGGCAAGGCCAAGGCCTGAGGTCCCTTCAGCTCTACTTCCTGAATCCATCTGCCTGCCCTTGCTCGTGGTCACACCCTCCTGCCCTTGACCACTGACTGAATTCAAAGTACTTAATCTCAGGGTACATAATCCATGTACTTAGTTTAAATATCATTTAAGACTATCAACGCATGTATGTCATATAAAAATACTTAATGCTTTTGACATTCAATCATGTCAAAATAGATTCCATTGTAAAAAGTGATATTTTTAAACAAATTTGTATTCAAGCTCAATATTCGATTAGAATCCCTACAGTGTGGAAACAGGCCCTTCAGCCCAACAAGTTCACACCGACCCTCCGAAAAGTAACCCACCCACACCCATTTCTCTCTGACTAATACACCTAACACTACGGGCAATTTAGCAATTCACCTGACCTCCACATCTTTGGACTGTGGGAGGAAACCAGAGTACCCGGAGGAAACCCACGCAGACACGGGGAGAATGTGCAAACTCCACACAGACAGTTGCCTGAGGCCGGAATCGGACCCGGATCCCTTGTGCTGTGAGGCAGCAGTGCCAACCACTGTGCCGCCCCTGTCTTTATAACTACACAGCTGATTCATTAACTCTGATGAATCCTACTTCATTCAGTAATTTATCAAGCCTCAAAATTATAAAAGTGAACGATGAATGTTTTCTTGCTGCGATTTCTCTTCATCCCCAATGCTGGAACCTAGTTACATATGTAAATAAGGCTGATGTTAGATTTGCCATTATCTGATTCATTAGTGAAGCAGATAGAAGGGCCCAAATGGTATCATGCGGTTTCTTTATTTTATCGCAAGGCCAGGTAATGGTGTGGCTCCTGGTGAGAGGGGAACATGGAGGGAGTGAGGGGTCACAGTGATAACTGCGACTTGGCTGATTGGAACAGTCACTGAAATAACTCACCAAGTCTCCCTTTATTTACATGTACATAATACATGACACTGACCCAGCGAGCCCAGAGCCAGCTCTCAGAGTGAACAGCACCCTGACACTCCTGTTTATATGTTTTTTTTTAATCCCTAAAGATATAAACATTTGTTCTCATAACCAGCTCCCAGTTAATGCCATATGGCAACTGTGTAACCACTCTGTGAATTTCCTCATCATTTAGAGGAATGAATGTGTTTTTGGCATAAGGCTATTTGAAAAATTAATGTGAACAGAAATAGTAAAAAGAATTTACCACAATCTCAGATTGTTCCAAAGTACTTTGTAATCAATGAGGAATTTTTTAAATGTATAGGCAATGTAAGAGATTTGGCAGCCACAACAATCTCCCACAAACAGCAATAATGACCAGATAATCTGTTTTTGAAATGTTAGTTGAGGGTTAAATGTTGTCAAGGACACTCCTGCTGCTTTATAATGGACAGTGAAATAACTGCCCAGAGTCCAATATCCCATCACCAAGGTTCCCCTTTATTTACACATGCACAGTACATGACACTGACCCAGCAAGCTCAAAGCCAGCTCTGAGTGAACAGAACCTCTGATACTCCTGTTTATATTGATCAGCCAGGACTACCTGATTGGGGCTGTTAACCTGGTCCAATCAGGGAACTCATTCTACAAGATCCACCTAGTTGACCTCACTCCAATCACTAGTCACCAGACTAATTGCTCTTATCTCCCTCATGTATGATCCACAGGTCCATGTGCTCAGCTAATAGCAATGGTAGCTACTTTCATTGCAATATGAAACTATACGGAACTGCAGGAAGGACATTTGAGGCATCCTCCTTACTTTCAGCTGATCGCTTCAGAATTCTTACTTCAGGAGTTATAAGGAGAGATTGTACAAATTAAGCCTGTTTTCTCTAGTATTTAGAAGACTATGGGAGTAATCTGACTGAAGTCTTCAACATGAAACATATTAACATGAAAAGACAGAGTTGATAAAGATACACTATTTTCACTGGTTGGGGATTCTAGAACGAGGGGTATAGTCTGAGAATTGAGGGTAGACTGTTCAGGAGCGATGGTTGGAAGCACCTCAATACAGAACGGGCAGTAGATGTTTGGAACTGTCTTCCACAAATGGTAGTTGATACTTGAGAGCTTTTTTTTTTGTTAAGCAAAAGAATTACGGGATATGGGCAGGTATATGGAGATAGGCCACAGATCAGCCATGGTCTTATTAAATGGCAAAACAGGCTTGAGGGGCAGAATGGCCAACTCCTGTTTCTATATTCCTACATCATTATATGGTGCTGAACTAGGAACAAATCGTCTATCAGCATGGGAACTGTACCTACTGCATTGTACATGCTGGTAACTCAGAATGATGATTTTTCTTTTATCAGCTTAATATTTGGTCTCTTTACAGTCAGATTATATGGTCCTGCTCCCCTGATATTAAACAAAATAGTATCTTATCCAGTCTTAGCATTATTCCAAAAATTAAAATCATATACCTTGTTTTATTGTAACGCTCTCTTTTGTCTTCACTCAATAATTCAATGACTGGCTATCAAACTCAAGTTTTATCCCAACTCAGTACATCTGTACCTTCCTAGAATCATCAAATCCCTACAGTGTGGAAACGGGCCATTTGAGTCCACACCGGACCTCCAAAGAGTATCCCACCCAGATCCACCTTATCCTCATAACTCTGCATTTCCCATGGCTAATCCACCGAGCCTGCACACAATTTAGCATGGTCAGTCCACCTAACCTGCACATCTTTGGACTGTGGGAGGAAATGGAAGCACCGAGAGGAAACCCACGGAGACACAGGGAGAATGTGCAAATTCCACACAGATAGACAGACAGTCATCAGAAGATGGAATCGAACCCGGACCCTGGTGCTGTGAGGCAGCAATGCTAACCACTCGGCCATCATGCCATATTTTGTTAACAACCCGCCAGCCTAAGACAGTCTCGATCAAAAAGCTGGATAGGGGAGGTGACACAACAAGCTGGGATTATTTTACCACTTGGTAAAAGACTACTGTGGAAAAATTTGATTAGTCTGACCCGGAGTCACTTTCAAGCTCACACACAAAGACATAGAAACATTCAGCCATTCCCATCTTTGCATTGAACTCCTGACCCCCAGTCAGTCATACCTGCAATGTGTCACATCACATTTTCTTCTGAGACAGCATGACTTTTTGGACTAAGAATCAGTTTTAAAGGCAATTGCAGCCCTTCATCAGCTTGCACTCCCAGAAGAATGTAGACATCAAGCATTGACATCGGGAGAAGCCAAGCTGAATGCTGTCAGGCAGTTTACTCTCTTAGTGGGTGTCACCTCGTTTAATGTCACCATTGATGAGGAAGTGGTTTTCAAAAGCAAATACAATAAAGCATTTGGCGGAGTCTGCAAATGAGTGTGGAACACCAACCAGGGTCAGTTGGCAAAGCGACAGACCTCACCAGCCTCTGCATGGCACTGAATCCTGGGTCGTGTACACTTTCTAGAGTGTCCACATCAGAGTTACCTCCACAGCAGTCTCAGGTTTCACTGATGGGACTGTATCACAAACACTGACATTGTGGACACACGCAATATCTTTTGAACAAAGCCAACCCTCCTGCAAAGCCATCTACACTGGGCAGATCACATTGTCCATGCCGATGGCCATCAACTAGCCAAGATTGTGTTGCACAGGGAATTAGTCATTGGCAAAACAGAAAGAGTACAAACATTTCCATACACTCCTGAAAGAACTGCCTCTCTCTGTGCCACATCAACCATCACCAGTGCCAGTGCCAACCATGTATCACAATGCCTGGAGATGCTGAGAGGAGAGGGCAGCAGGTACCTTTGAGACTGAGTGAAGCATAAAAGAGAAAAGGAGAGGGATGGATCCGATTGTCCCCAGCAGTGACTATGCCATCATCAGCAGCCACTGAGAAGCTGCCAATCATGAACAGGCCGAACTAGGCAGCAGCAGATCCGCACTCCACGTAAGCTTCCGGAAATCTTCATTCCAGAAGAGATGCCTAGTTGACGGATTGGCACTGGCTGCAGAAAAGCCAATCTCCACAGCAGAGGTCACTTCTCCAAGGTCAACCCACTGAACGCCTGTGACTATAATTAAACAATGTCTCTTACTAACTCTGATAAAAACATTGGTGTGTCTCTCAAACAAATCCAATTACAAACTAAGTTGGCAGAAAAATATGCTGAAATTTCTATGCGATGCGAGAATCCTTTGTTTCCACTTTTTCCAATTCAACACCTAGCATGTCATTCCCACCCACCAATACACAAACTATATTAATTCACCTCACTATGTAATATCATGAGGGACATAGATAATGTGAATAGCAAAGGTCTCTTCCCTAGGGTGGGGGAGTTCAAAACTGGGGGCCATATTTTTAAAGTGAGAGGAGAAAGATTTAAAAAGGGACCTGACGGGCAACATTTTCTTTTAAAAAAGAGGGTAGTACGTATGTGGAATAAAATGCCAGACTTAGTAGATGCAGGTACAGTTAGAATGTTTAAAAAGCATTTGGACAGGTGCATGAATAGGAAAGTTTAGAGGGATATGGGTCAAACACAGGAAAGTGGGGCTAGTTTAGTTTAAGAAATCTGGTCAGCATGGATGAGTTGGGCTGAAGGGTCTGTTTCCATGCTGTATGACTCTACCAGCAAATGTAACTGCCACTGTGAAAGGCTTTTGAAGTAACTTGTGTCGAAAACTTTAAATAATTTCTGAGCTGCACAAAGATGGCACTTTGCAAATTTAGCCTTCGTTGAAATCTCAGAGTATGTTGGTTGAACAGAGTGGTTAAACTAAAATTAAATGTTTTTAAAATATGAAAAAATATTGGATTACTACATAACATGGATTGAGATCCTCTGAGATATCAATTTAAAGGAACAAGATCAAGGATACCGATGACAGGTTGTATTAAACAGTTAAAAACCAACAACTTTAATGTGGTACAAATGGCATTATTTCGGCAAAGCATCAATAGTCCATTCTTAACGCTTGCCTCTGTCTTCATAAAAAAGTTCTCTGTTTTTGATTTGTTTTGCCTTTTATAAATCAGCTTTGAGCAGTTGGTTAGTTGTGAAATTCAGTTAATGTGGCCTCATGACTATGACAGTGACCAACTCAATTTGACAGAGGAATGCACAGTAAATATAGCTGGTGGAGAGGCCGAGGTTAGATCTCAGGCACAAGACTGAAAGCAGGAATCCTCACTGCTACACTTCACCTGCTTAGACTATTGCCACAACAGTGAAGTGGAGCAAGGTTAGAAAACATTGAGGTTTCATTAGAAACAGCCAACAAACGATCTTCTCCACATTTATTTTCACACATATCAGCACTGAAGTTGTTTGTACATCTGAATAAAATTAACCCAAGACTTCAGAGAAATTGTGCATAGTTTGCCTGCAGCATCAGCAGAGGTCTCCTCACTTCAATCAAAGCTTTTGAGTTTAAAGCTTTACAGACATTCTGTGTTGTATAGCCCTAGTTCTTTGGATGATTATCAACTATTTATCAAAATATAGAAATCATAAAGACCAAGATAAAACACATGAGTATTGTCCATATTAAAGGATGATTTCCTGAAGGACAAGAATTTGTTTCTAATTTGGAATTTAAATTCAGACTATTCAAACATTAAAATTATAATCACTGACTGTGCCCTTTAGTGCAGGTGAAGCTTCATGTACGCTTTCCCTGTGACCAACGAGAGTCCATCATCAGGGTCAAATGAGGGTCAGAAGCTCTTTACTTTAAAATATAAAGCAGCTGAATAAACCACATGTGGCTTTGGCGACAGCTAACCCCATCTGTCTGAAGCCAGTGAGAAAGTCCAGTGATGATGATAGATTGAAGAAGCTGGGGACTGTTCTCCTTGAGAAAGTGAGGACTGCAGACGATGGAGATCAGAATCAAAAAGTGTGGAGCTGGAAAAGCACAGCCGGTCAGGCAGCATCCGAGGAGCTGGAGAGTCGGTGTTTCGAGCATAAGCCCTTCATCAGGACGAGGTCCTACACCATAGTAATCCTGTGATTCGACGAATGCATCCTTCAGAGGATGGAGCAGAGTCAGCAAAGCAACATTCCTGACAAACAGCCTACGCTCAAAACATTGACTTGCCTGCTCCTCGGATGCGACCTGACAGGCCGAGCTTTTCCAGCACCACAACTTTTGAACTGTTCTCCTTGTACAGAGGAAGGCTGAGAGGAGATTTGATGGAGGTTTTCAAAATCAGGAGCCATCTGGGTGGAGTGGACAGGGAGAAACCATTCCTGCTCATTAAGGAAACAGGAAGAGGCATAGAGTTAAGGATGAGCAGGAGAAGGCGGTGTGAAGTGTGGAAGAACTTTTTCACACACAGAATGAGGGTATGAATGCATTGCCTGGATCTGTGATTATTTGGATAAAAATACCTACTCAGGGCATGGAGAAAAAAAGCAGGAGATGGGCACCAGGTACCGATGCCCATTTCAAGCACAGGTGTGATGGGCCAAATGGCCTCCTCCTACACCATAACAATTCCACGATTCTACGAATGCCTCCTTCAAAGGAATGGCCTGAGGATACCACTGAGTCAAAGCGACAGGAGAGTCAGGACGAGAATCTAGGAATCTGTCTACTGCCCCCACTGAGATATAAAAATTCAGCCACTTGGTTCGAAAAGCATGCAGATTCTGCAAAACGGACAAGTTTTGTGACAGCAGGACCAGCGGTGAGTCCTGTATAAGGAGATGACTCCATTTTCTTGAATTATGATGCAGTGTTCATTTTATAGCAATGATGTTTGATCAGATCCCATTGATACACCGCAGCTCGGCAGCACCAGATTTAGGTCCGAATTTAGGGAAGGCTTTTAAAGAAAATCAGACATTGCTGATCAAATTTTAATTTGATACATTCCTTTAATGTTTTTTTTTTCCATTCATAGGACATGGGCTTCACTGACTGGGCCAGCGTTTACTGCCGATTCACAATAGCCCTGGAGAAGGTCAGCTCCCCTCTTAAATGCCAGCAATGCTTGGTGGGTCAGGACACTTGGTGTCCTTAGGGAGGGAGTTGCTGGCTTCCACTTAATAATATTAGGACAGGGGCAGAGTAGGTAATGGAATGGGTTCCCCTTTGAGGCAAAGGCACCAACAATTCTCATAGGATTGGCCAGTCAGTGTTTGCTCAGGTGGAGCAGTAAAGTGTTGAATTGTGCTGGTGGAATAACACACCACAATAAAAGTAGGAGACATGAGGACAGCTGGTAAAAAGCTGAGCAAAGAGGCATTATTTTGAGGAACATCTTAAAAAGGAGGAAACAGACACAAAAGGATCTCTATTGGGGGCGGGCGGGTATGTGTTGGATTTTAAAAACTTGGAACCTCAGAAGATGGAAGTCACGGTCACCAAAGATGGAGACAAATTAAATGAGCGATGTGCCGAAAGCCAGGAGGAGGAGAAATGCAGCATTAGTGAAGGCTTATAGACCAGAGTTCCAGAGATACAGAGGGGCAGAGCCACAGAGGGATTCAAATTCACTGACAAACATTTTCAGTTGGCGGCATTGTTGGATCAAATACGTCAAGCTTTGACACACCCGGCAAATCAAAATTCAGGATAATCCTCATGTTTCTTTGCCCAAAAACTAACTAAGTGGTGGACTGGGCAGACAGCTAAATTAATATTCCACACGTCGGTGATCATTGTGTGAATCAAGCAAATTCACGCTGACTCCAGGTTAGACATACGGGTAAAAACCACAATCAAAACAAGCCATTCCAACCTGTATGTATGGTTAATGCTGGACCAAAGATAAAGGACATTAGAAAAACGACCATGTAACTGCATAACTTGCATAATTTCCACACAAACCAGCTGTCTTAAATTAGAAATGCAATCTCCAGCCTCCCTTCATTTGTAGTAAACTAATCACTTACCTTCGCCTTCTATAAATAATATTTTATGAGCTGCCTCTTGTAAGACAAAATTAAGGAATGGAATGTGAAAAATTGGTCTTGTGATTGCAACTACAGCAATAACATTTTACGAAAGGATACAGAGAAACAGAAAAGGGCACAAAAAAATCTCTGGAATGAAGTGTGGGGCTGATGAAAAACGAGATAGTAAATCAACTTCCCAATTAAAGAACAGAACTAGGTGTCAATTGGCATCTCGTGTAGCCACACCAATCAGTTCCACATCCTAAACAATGTTTGCATATGAGCAAATGTAACTGTAAAAATTACATTTAATGCTGCCATGTGTGCAAAGGATTGTTTACTGAATCAGATGAAAACAGCATTGTGCAAAAAGGTGTCACCTCAATTGTCTCGATCTCCACCCCCATGGAGAAGGCAGTGGATATTCCAATGTAGCTGGTTCACCTATCCACCTACATCTTCAACTGCCTGTAGTTACTATTGGACTTTTTCAGTTTAAATATGTGATAGGACAACACCATTGAATGGAAAATGATGGACCAACTGGCCCTTTCTCCCCCTTATTCCTTTCAGGAAGCACACAAAAGACTGTTTGTTCCATTAAAGTTTCAGCTGCTGGGAAACCATCAGTCTCTCCAACCTCCACTGCTCTTTCATATTCTACCTGGACCCTGACTGGGGGTACATTCTCGGTGTCACATGGGCCCCTATCCATGATGTTATTTACTCCATACCTCAAGAACCCGCTACACCAGCCAGTGACACAGACAGTACTCACCTCTATGGAGGGCACGGGAAAGTTGGCCATAACAAAAATGGCTGAACAGTTGCTGGAGCCCATGACATAGATAAGACTATCACACAGTGGTCCTAAGTTGCCTCCCTTCCTTTCAGTGAATGACTTGATACTTCCAGAGAGCTGGCTTTACCTTGACAGCCATTAGTGTACCACTGGGTGTGTGCCGCATCTTCTCGACGACCCCGTACGCACCGCGGCCCAGCTCCGATAACGGCTCCAGGTCATCGGCTTTCACTTCGAAATTCTACAGAAAATGGAGACAGGGTTTCATGGTCCGATTAAACCAAGCAGAGCAGGCAGAACAAACAGTGCACCCCATCGTCAACAAGTGACACTTTACTCAACGATATTTACCAGCGCATTATTCAGGCAGACAGAATTACCACCAATGAAGATTAGGAGATTAGAATCCCCACAGCGTAGAAACAGACCATTTGGCCCAACAAGTACACACTGACCTTCCAAAGAGTAACCAACCCAGACCCATTCCCCTACCTTCTTACTCTATATTTACCCCTGACTAATGCACCACACCTACGCATCCCTGAACACTATGGGCAATTTAGCATGGCCAATTCACCTGACCTGCACATCCTTTTAAAACTGTGGGAGGAAACCGGAAGAAATCCAGACAGACACGAGGAGAATGTGCAAACTCCACACAGACAGTCGCCAGAGGCTGGAATCAAACCCAAGTCCCTGGCACTGGGAGGCAGCAGTGCTAATCACTTGAGCCTCCGTGCCACCCCAGACGATAATGTATCACAGCAATTGTCATCGCCGGCAGAGGAGACCCCATCACTGTTTAAAGGACAGGACTAAAGGTAAAGTCACCACAGTCCAACTGGACTACAGGGCTGCTTTCCCATGAGGGAGAGGTGACTGCTGTAAATGGAGGGTTAATCCGGTGTTTCGATTGGAGCAATGTGTGAAGGTCAGAGCAGGTACCCAGTCATTACAGTTTGCTGCTCATTCCCCCAGACTGCCAGCATTTCAGGCCTGCACCAGGACATGGCTGCTCACATCCCAATTCCACAGGCCTTAGCATCTTAGACCTACCAGCCTCTACGGCACATCCACCTGGAGCACACTTCAGCAATCCAATGTTGTACTAAAGAGTGCACTGGCACCTCTCGTTACAGTGGTGCAAATCGGAGCAAGCAGCCAGTTCACAGACTAGACCAGAGTGTACCTCTAAGCTGTCTTTGTGTTCTCTCAGTTCACCCCTAACTAGATATAACACCATCACCTTGCTGTGCCTTTGTCCCCTCAACTGCTGAAGGCTGCCATTATTGCCAGGAATATGTTTTTTTTAACCCAGCACAGATAGCCTGGCAGCTCGTCATGACAGGCAACGGGCAGCAATTAGATTGGGCTCGTTTCTCTGCAGCACATTCCAGCCTCAATGTGAAACCACGTGCCAGCAGTTTACACAACAAACAGACTGCAAGTGTTACTGGGTGGCTCAGGGAAGTCCAGGGGAGCAGCCATTAGTCAGGACCTCAGCAAATAAGTCACAGGCAGCCTCCGATATCAGACCAGAGAGTAGGATATGGTCATTTGACTGCTAGGGGTGGGCTGTGGGATCAGCGTCAGGATCCCCACCTCGACGGGGGTGAGGTGCTGAATGTCAGGAAGCCCGCCACCCATCTTGGCTCTCTCTCTGTCCCATCTGGTCTGCTGTCTCCAGGAGTGAGAGAAGGGGAGGGATTGACTGAGGTGAAAGTGGTTGCCTCTGCAGTTAGTGCCAATGTAGGTGGCATGAGTGTCTTGAGGTGTGAATAGGCAGCATCGGGTTACGGAGGGTGGGTGAGTGGGGGAAGGTGAGCGAGGGCACGCCTTGCGGGGGATAATGACAGTGGTACAGCATGAGCAGTGGTGGGTGCAGTAGCAGTGACAAAGTGAGAGTGGGGCAGCAGAGATAGTGAGTGTGGGCAACAGAGAGAAGATCATGGCACTTTGTGGGCGGCACGGTGGCACAGTGGTTAGCACTGCTGTCTCACAGAGACCCGGGTTCAATTCCCGCCTCAGGCGACTGACGGTGTGGAGTTTGCACGTTCTCCCTGTGTCTGTGTGGGTTTCCTCCAGGTGCTCCGGTTTCCTCCCATAGTCCAAAGATGTGCAGGTTAGGTGAATTGGCCATGCTAAATTGCCCATAGTGTTAGGTAAAGGGTAAATGTAGGGGTAATGGTGGGTTGCACTTCGGCGGGTCGATGTGGACTTGTTGGGCCGAAGGGCCTGTTTCCACACTGTAAGGTAATGTAATGTAATCTAATCTAATCTAATTATCCTGGCAGGGTCCATACTGACCTGGGTACCAACCTTAGACCAGTCTAACAGGGTTTTGAAGAAGATTTCACAGCATTTTGATTTTATAAAGAAAGTAATGAGCTGTTTCCATTTCTTTATGGTAATTGGTCATTTTCTTTGCAATGGATTCACTCAAGATTATCCTTACCTGTCTGATAATTTCAGGAGAGCTGAGGCAAACTAAAACAAAACATTCCAGGTGACTTACTGAAGCCTCAGTTCCAACCAGCGAGAGTAATTGAGGTGTCTCTTTGCGGTAACAAAAGGGGTGTTGTTGTTTTTAATGAGAGGGTTTACCGGGACATCGAGGACGACAGTTAATTCACCTCCCCACAGGAGGCTAGATAACCAACACAAACAGATGGAACCAGTGACTGGATGTCTCTCTGCTGCGTGCCAATACACTGTGTGAAGGTGTTGTAATAAATCTTCCCAGCTGGAGTGAATGTTAGAAGCCTGGGAGGCAAGATTCCCAGAGAACCATTGGATAGAACGCCAGGCCGCCGCAAGGAGAATGTGGTTTTGGACTGTATCATCCAAGACAGTGTCAGGCAGCTCAGCTTTCCACACCTTCAGCTCATCTCCACGACATGTATTCAATGGTGACTCCATCGAGATCTCTCTCAGTGTCAGTAACCCAGCCACGCGTGGACATCCTCCTACTTTTCCAGCATGGGTTTCAGACAGTACCATGTAGCTTGTCCACTTGTTATTGTCTGAAACGGGGCCAAAGGCAAAAACATCTTCCTGAGGCTTCATTTGTTTTAAATGTCACCACAGGCCTGAATTTATTGCCCAAATACAACACAAACGTAATATTCCCATTCTTACCTTGAAGCTATTTAAGATTAAAAGAATTCCAACACTCAACTTCAGCAACTGCTTCCTAAGTACTGTATACAGAGGAACCTTGATTATCCGAGTACCAATAATCTGAATATCGGATTATCCGAAGGAGAGCTCGAGGTCCCCACAGAAACATTACATCAAAGACGTGTTTCCAACAGTGATCGCGTCTTTTGTTCACAGTGATTAAACAGGCACCGTCTCCAAATGACTAACCTCCCGCCCTCTCTCTTTCCTCACACTTTCCCTGGAGTTCTACACAGGGATGCACCCTAAATCCCTCCCTTCCGCAGATAATCTCTCCAACATTGTTCTGTACAGGGCAAAGGTGGAACCTGTCAAAAAAAGTTGCAGTAAAAAGTTGTGTGTGTGTGTGCGCACGAGCTATTTGGAGACTTACCCAAAAGGCATCAGCAGCAGTGTCATTGCTGGTGTCCAGTCGGGCTGCCCCAGAGAGGGGGGCAGAGTTGGACGGACGTTGGGGGTCGGGATTGGTGTTGGACAGGGTTAGAGGTGGGGGGGGAGCAGAGTTGGGGGGCCCGGGGGGGGTGGGGGAGGGGCAGTGTTGGTCTGGGTTGGGGGGGGCAGGGGTCCATGAGGCAGAGGTGGATAGGTTGGGGGGGCGGGGGACAGTGTTGGACGGGGTTGGTGGGTGGGTGGCGGAGTTGGGGGGGTTGGGGGACAGGGGGCGGAGTTGGATAGGTTGGGGGCAGAGTTGGATGGGGTTCGGGGGGGCAGAGGGAAGGGGCAGGGGCTTGCGCAATGTGCTGCTGCAGTGTCCTGAACCAGGAGCAGACGTTAAAAACTCCGAGCCCCTGAGGAAAGGCATTTAAATCGATTAACCATATAATCGATTATTTGAACGAAATAGTGCCCGCCAATCTCATTCGGATAATCGAGGTTCCCCTGTAATCAAAATATAATTTCAGGTTCACTGCTGAAGTGATGAGGAAACTACCTTTCAGATTCAGAGTCTGTTTACGGCTTTTATATTTATATACTGCTACTGCCCCCTAGAGGCCAGCACAACCTACTGACAGTGGAACATTACTGTAGATTATCACACACACACATAGCAGTAATAGCACAGTACCCTTTGCATGATGGTGGTCATGGCCCACATCAACTCCAGTCTCCCAGCCCTGCCTCGATCTCCTGTAATTTGCTTACCGATGGAACATCTGGACAACAAGCACACCTACATCTGACTCCTGTCACTGAGTACAGCTCCGCCTTCAAAACAATTATCCCATCCAGACTGATCTCAAAACTCCATGACCTTGGTCTCGGCTCCACCCTCGACAAGTGGATCCTCAGCTTTCTGACCCACAGACCACAATCAGCGAAGGTAGGTAATTGCACCTCCTCCACCATAACACAGCACTGGAGTCCTCCAAGGATGCGTCCATAGCCTCCTACTCTACTCCCTGCACACCCATGACTGTATTGCCAAATTCTAAGTGAATGCCATTAACAAGTTTGCTGATGACACCACCATAACAGGATGGATATCTAACAACGATGAGTCAAAATACAGAAGGGAGGTAGAGAGTTTGCAGCATGGTGCAATGAGGACAATCTCTTTCTCAACATGGGCAAAACTAAAGAACTGATCATTGAATTCAGGAAGAAAGGAGGAGGACATGCCTTCATCTACATCAACAGAGCAGTGTTTGAGAGGGTGGTGAGTGTCAACGTTCCTGGGTGTAACAATAACCAACGATCTGACCTGGATTTCCCATGTAGCTGCAATCGTGAAGAAGGCACAACAATATCTTTTCTTTCTCAGGTGGCTCAGGAAATTTGGCATGTTCATAAGAACCCTCACCAACTTCTATAGATGCACCATTGAAAGGATACTGTCCAGGTGCATAACAGTCTGGTGTAGCAACTGCTTTGTCCAGGAGCACAAGGAACTATAGAAGGTGGTGTGCACAGCCCCAGACCATCACAGAAATGAAACCTCCCATCCATGGACTCCATGTACATGGCTCGCTGCCTCAGAAAGGCTGCCAACATCATCAAAGACCCATCGCCCTGCTAATGCTCTCCTGCAATCTCTTCCATCAGGCAGAAAATACAGAAGCCAGAACATGTGCACCATCAGGTTCAGAAACAGCTTCCTCCCGGCTGTTATTGGACTAATGAATGGACTCTCCAGCCTCAAATAACACTGACCTTGCTAACAATGATCTCACCTTGCGCACGCCTGTTTACCTCTCAGTTATTTTACAACGTTCGATCTGTACATCTTTGATTACCATGACCTGCCAGTACTGCTCATTAAACAAAACTTTTCACTGTACTGCAGTACACATGAACATAAATCAATGTGTGAACAGTGCATTAATCTAGCATCAACTGTTAATTGCAAAAACAAAAATTTCCTAACCTCTACCATGTTTGAATGTCTCTGGATGTGTGATCTGAAGGCCATGGCTCATGCCTGTAACATCGCCTTCACTGTGAGGGATTATTCTGCCCATCATTACAGTGGGTTCCCTCTTTCTGTCACTGGTGTGAAACATACACAGCATATTCCTGAACTTAAAGCATCACGTGTGCTTTGTTTCCACATGCAAATTTAATTTTAAAAGTAATGGTAAATAGCATCTATTGGGCCAATAGATAAATGCTTTTGAAAAGCAGGAAGAGATGAATGGAGTGGTGCCTATTCTTTGCTGTCCGAGACAGGCATGTTTTACAATGGGAATATCATGCAGTGACGCAGCGCCCTCATGTGGGGAAAGCAAGCACAGCAATGAACGTACCCAAAGGAGGAATCAGACCAATTGCAGCATTGCTCCTTTATAGGTATTTCCAGAGGGCTGGATGTACCTTGCAGATTTTATAAAAATTAAAGAGAAAGCGTTGAGGAAACTCAAGCAAAAGATTAATGAGGCGTAGGTTCTGGTCAGGAATGGTCAAGCTCAGACCTCTACAAAACCAACTCCACCTTCAACAGGAAAACAGAAAGCACACCTTTTCCTTCGGAGGTAAACATGATAAAGGTACCTTCGCTCTAGGCCACAGAGAGTTGCTGTGCCTGGGACCAGGTTAAATCAGGAGAAAGTGAGGACTGCAGATGCTGGAGATCAGAGTCAAGAGTGTGGTGCTGGAAAAGCACAGCAGGTCAGGCAGCATCCGAGGAGCAGGAGAATCGACGTTTCGGGCAGAAGTCCTTCATCAGCAATGAGGTTTGTGGGCCGGGGGGGGGGGGTGCTGAGAGATAAATGGGAGGGGGGTGAGGTTTGGGGGAAGGTTGCTGAGAGTGCAATAGGTAAACAAAGGTGAGGGTGAAGGTGATAGGTCGGAGAGGAGGGTGGAGCGGAAAGGTGATGGACAGGTCAGGAGGGCAGTGCCGAGTTGGAGGCTTGGGATTGGATAATGTGGGGGGAGGGGAAATGAGGAAACTGGTGAAATCCACATTGATCCCGTGTGGTTGCAGGATCCCAAGGTGGAATATCAGCCACCCAGCTCCTGAAGGGAATGACTGGAACCCCAGCTTCTGCTGTAGTCTAACACTGAGTTTACAATGGCACTACACTGTGTCACCCTGCTGTTTTACACTGCTCATGTTTCAGTTTGCATGCTTCAGGTTTTTCATCGATTTTTAAAGTTTCCTCTGTGAAACTAGTGACATCAGTGCATTTGCAATCTGGAGACTTGAGACGGTCATTTCTGGTTTGCCTGGTGTAACGCTTATAGTTTCCTAACCAATCTGTTCGGAGATGTTATTACGCAACTCTGGAGCCAATGGGACTTCAACCTGGGCCTCTTGGCTCACAGGTGGGGACACTATCACCATACCACAAGAGCCTTTTCTCTGGGGATAAGTGAAGAATGTGGAGGAATTACCTCAAATGGTAGAACACTCATTTCACCTGAGGGGTAGTGGGGTTGATGCCCATATTCTCCACTTTGGTTTGGGAGTCAGTTAGCTCAGTTGACTGGGCAGCTTGTTTGTGATTCCAACAGAGTGAGTTTGATTCCTGCACTGGCTGAGGAGTGGTGACCCACAGGTTAACCCACCAACAATTGTGTATCTGTCTCTCTCTCTCTCTCTCTCTCTCTCTCTCTCTCTCTACCATGAGAGCAACACTCTGGGATTGCGGCAACTTTACCTTTAATTATTGATCATGCACAAGAAAATCTCAAGGCCACAATAATTTCAGATCCCTGGGTCTGGCTCCATTGGGTTCCAAGCAAGGTGTTCTCTTTTACCATCCTCTGTACGTAGCTATGTTCAATAAAGCCTACTGCTGTTCAGTCACAAGAGTATAGATCTTAACCATATCTGGCAATAATATCATCTTTCTTTACTTTAACCATGTGGTGAACAAGCATTGCAGCTAGAAAGAATTTTGCAAATGGACAATAACATTGCGATTAAATTGGAAGGAAGAGCAAATGTGCCTGCTCTTATTGGAAATACTGGATTTTGCAAGTTCGGGTAGAAAACCTGACAGGTGTTTGCCAGAATTTGACTTCTCAATATTTTGGATCATCTTGTTGAGACATATTAGAACACACATCTGGAGCAGGTGGGACTTGAACCTGCACCTTCTGGCCTGGAGGTGGAGACACCACCTCAAGACTTTCACAGCTTCTGGTGTTCATCCAATCATTTCTGAGATATTTTCTAGTGAACCTGTTCAGACATGATATGACACCCTTGTGGAGCAGGGGAGACTTGAACTAGGGCTGCCTGTCTCAAAAGGTAGGCACACTACCACTGTGCTGCAAGAGCCCTTTCAATCAAATGAAGACCTGAAAATACATAACAATCCCTTATTCTCAGACAATTAAGCAAGCACTTAAGAGCTTTTACTCTCAACAATTCTACCAACTCAAGGACAGAAGACTACAATATCAAAAATCAGCAGTGCCCTGTTAACTAAACAAGTCCAATCTGATAAAGTAGGGAGGAGGCTTGGATGCAGCATCAATACCTTTTAGACCGCTTAGGCTCTCTCATTGTAAAATTCCATGTTCTTTTATCTTTGTTGGAATAAACTAATCTTAAAAATTACATTTTGTCATGCGTGTCTCTTGTCTGAGTGTTTAAGCAAACATTTAACTTAGGGGCATCTGCCCTATGAGCCAGAGCATCTTGATGTCTACAAATTTACAGCTCTTTCATATGCTTCCTATAATGAATCATTACACAGCCTTGCACGAGAATGATCACAGACCAGATGACAAATGATGTCAAGTATACTGCTCATCTTAAATTTTATTTATGCTTTATTTGAAGCCAGAGTTTGAAATACAGTGAAGTGTCAGTGGAAGATTTTGGGAATGGGAGAAGACAATGAGTTTCAGATGGTGGACAGGAAACGGCAAGATGGGTTGCGTTGGTGAATGGGGGAATTGACAGGCCATCAGATTGCTCCTGCTAATTTTACTTGCATTTCATTGCTGAAACAGAAATTGCTTTTAACCAAATCACATTTAATGCTCCCCGTAAAAATAAATAACTTAGCCACTTTCATTTCACCAAGCAATGCAAACTGTTGGAATGCATCACCCCATGGCATTTTTTATTTGAAGGTAAAAGAAGCAGGGTAAGACAAGAACAGTGATGGAGTAAGACAGAGGAGGAGGATTTCAGAGAGATGGGGAGAGGGGATCAGAGAGGGGAAAGGAGTGAGAAAAGATACAGAAATGAGAGACAAAGAGCCCCCAAGAGTGTGCAGAAAAGAAAAAGAGGAGAAGAGAGATAAAACAGGCTGAGACAGCAGGATACTCCGGGGTGAAAGTCAAGTCATATCTGACCCCCATTTTCACATTAGTTCCACCAGCTCAGGGAGAGTTATCCAGCAGGGACTCAAGATCAGTTTTAGTTAAACCTAACTCCTTAGCTCAGCCCGTCACCACTCCATTCCCCAGTCATCGCTGATTGAGGCTGATCCTTTTTCTCTCTCTAGTTTTGCCTCTTAACCAAAAAACCTTTTTAATGAGCTTTGCTGCTGGGCATGTTTTAATGGTCATTTCTATTAATCACCCGTTTACACGATCAATGTATAGTTTTTGGGAACTGTTATGGGGACCCTTTCAGAAACTTGCTCACCAGACTTCCAAGGAAGAGAAAAATTGACATGTGCCTACGGCCCACCCATACCAAAGGGTTGGACAGCTCTGAATTAACTCATGACTTGACAATACTCCCACAGCGAGCTTCCAGATTGAAAAAAAACATTATTTTTCATAAAAAGGACTATTCGTTCACTTTGTACCTTTTTAAGGATTTGTTCTTTAAGCACTCCAACACAAAAAGGATGCTACAAAATTTGAGACAAAGCTTGGCTGTGAAACCACATCTCAAAATAATGGTTTCATGTCACATTCTTTCCACATGCTGTATTTCAATGCGAGGGAGTCATTAGGGGAGTAAATAGAATGACTCTTACCTTCTCACCTATAGCAATACAGGCCTTTGAATCCAGGTCTCTCGGTGGACTGCAGAGAGAAAACAGAGGGATTTCAGCTTACACAAGACTTCAGAGCAAACTCAGGAACTCATTACAACATGCGGGATACTGAGAAAACATGCTTCATATGGTTCAAGCCGCAAATGAAATGTCAAGCCAGATGGATTCCTCAGAGCCATAAAGGATCACCAGAGCCGAAACATTAACTCTGACTTCTCTTCACAGATGCTGCCAGACTTGCTGAGGTTTTCCAGCAGCTTCTGTTTTTGTTTCTGATTTCCAGCATCCGCAGTTCTTTCAATACAACATCAAGTCCACATTAAGGGTCCAGAAGAGATTCACAAAGAAGATCTTGCGAACAAGAGGCTGGATGAGAAAGCAGACTGGATAAGTTGAGATTCTTTTTGTTAGCATAAAATTGATGATCAGGGGAACGTACACTAAAGTATTCAGGATTTTAAGTTGTTAAGTTAACAAAAATCATTCCCATGGATTGGTAAGTCAATGCTGTGAGTATTTGAGTGAATTCTTGAATGCGTGATATTTTTGGAAAACACACCAAGGGGCTTCAGTGGAGCAGTGGGAGTGTTCCTATCGCTGAGGCAGGGGTTTTGGGTTTCAAATGTGTCATAACATCACTAAACAGATTGATTAGGAATACCTTAAAAACACACCATCACCCTGAGAAAGAATACAGAGGCTTGTGAAAATTTATCTTCCGTATGAGTTAAAACACAAAATGAACTTACAATAACAATGCTGAAAGCAGAGCCTGGATAGACTTAAAAAAGAAAAAAAAATTTGGAAAAGGGGCTGAGGCAGAGGCAAAGAGCGGGAGACCAAGACTAA
Source organism: Chiloscyllium punctatum (assembly GCF_047496795.1). Lineage (NCBI taxonomy): Eukaryota > Metazoa > Chordata > Chondrichthyes > Orectolobiformes > Hemiscylliidae > Chiloscyllium > Chiloscyllium punctatum. Next base: position 52,458,077 of record NC_092777.1, read on the forward strand.
GTGAATGAATACAGGAAGTTCTTCTATAACACGATGGGTGCGTTCTTGTACAATCCCGTGTTACAGAAAAATCGCGCTTTAGAAACAGCAATTAAAATGTTAGTGATGAAATTATTTTAAAAGTTCGTGCTTTAGAAACACTGTCCCCAATTCATCAATCGCATTACAGCTGATACACATTAACGAAACACGCGTTATACCAGAATGACCTGTATCTCTTTAAGATTCCTGACATCAACAGGATGGGCCAAATGGCCTACCCCTGCAATTCAAAGAAGTGATGCTATTTCTGCATTTGTTTGAAGAAGAAAAGTCTACAAATACAGTACATCGGCCATACGATAAATAGACAATAGACAATAGAAATAGATGCAGGAGTAGGCCATTCTGCCCTTCGAGCCTGCACCGCCATTCAATATGATCATGGCTGATCATTCCTAATCAGTATCCTGTTCCAGCCTTATCTCCATACCCCTTGACTCCACTATCTTTAAGAGCTCTATCCAATTCTTTCTTAAAAGAATCCAGAGACTGGGCCTCCACTGCCCTCTGGGGCAGAGCATTCCACACAGCCACCACTCTCTGGGTGAAGTAGTTTCTCCTCATCTCTGTCCTAAATGGTCTACCCCGTATTTTTAAGTTGTGTCCTCTGGTTCGGCACTCCCCCATCAACGGAAATATGTTCCCTCCTGCCAGAGTGTCCAGTCCTTTCATAAGCCTATACGTTTCAATCAGATCCCCTCTCAGTCTTCTAAACTGTGCATATTACAAATCTAAAGGCCAGGGCTAACCATTACTCGACAGGTCTGGCTGCGTAGCTACGTGTAATACTGACAATGCAACAGATTCCTGCTTTGGACTAACTGCACAACAGGACAAATCCTCAGCTAACAACTACATACCACTCCCACATCACTAGCAACTCCCCCGTCAACCTCCCACCCACTCCCCCATCCTCACCTCTCTTCCCCCTACCCCCCGCCCCCCTCGCCCCAGACAGCAGGGAAAACAAACTTCACCTTATATTCATGTACATAAACAATACGAAGCATATTTAAAACAGGAGCCTAGAATTGCTCTTTATTCCAGGAATATTTCTACACCCCATCCAAACAGATGTCAGTTTTCTGATTCACACCCCTCAGACAAAGCAAACACACAAGTCATTGTATTTCCACCTTATTTATCTCTGATTCGCCCCTTTAAAATCAGCTCCCAGCCCCCTGGCTGTGATTTGCATCCTGACCACAAAGCAAACACAAGAATAGCTCTGAAAGGAACATACATCAAAAGTTCTTGTGGTTGTCCTCTCCATGCACCTGACTGGAACTTTGATAATGTTCATGAATAATAACTTCTGTATCCTACAATACAACTTCTTACAAAATCAGAAAAATGCCTTTGGCCAGTGAAAGTTTGGAAATTTTTGTCCTAGGCCAGTGAGAACAAGGCACATTGACAGACGAGTATCACAATGCAGAAGGAGGTTCCAGAAATATCCCCACCTCAATAATGGGAGAAGATGCAGGTAATGGCCTAATGTTGTTATCACTGGATTATTAATTCATCAACCAGGGTTCAAAACTCCCCCTACGGCAGATGGTGGAATTTGAAATCAATAATAATCTGGAAAATAAGAGTTTAATGATGACAATGAAACTACTGAACAATTGTCAGGAAAAATCCATGTCCTTTAGGAAGGAAATCTGCCATCCTTATCCTGGTATGGAATACATGTGATTCCAGATCCATGGCAACGTGGTTGACTCTGAACATCCGCTTGGTAATTAGAGATAGGCAATAAATGTTGGGCCAGCTAGTGATGCACATATCCCATGAATGAATAAATAAAAGCTCAGCAGTACAAAAGACAAGGTTGAAGCATTTGCAACAATCTTCAGCCAGAAGTGCTGAGTGGACCATTCATCTCAGCCTCCTCTGAAGGTTCATAGCATCACAGATGTCAGTCTTCAGCCAATTCAATTTACCTGGAGAACAAATTCACCCAACGTGATACTAACAACTGGCTACAGGCCCTGGATGCTGCAAAGGCTATAGGCCCTGACAATGTTCAGTAATAGTAGTAGAGACTTGTGCTCTAAAACATGCCACACCTCACCCCAAGCCAAGCTGTTCCAGTACAGCTACAACAATGACATCTATCCGAAACTGTGGAACAATTTCTTGGGTGCATTCTGAGCATAAAAAAACATGATAAACACAAGCCAGCCAATTACCATCCAATAGCCTACTCCCAGTTGTTAAACTCAAGTGTTAAGCAGTGGTGCTGTGACTGGATTAATAATCTAGAATGCCAGACTGATGTTCTCAGAACATGGGTTCAATTTGCATCGTGGCAGATGGTAAAATTTATATTCAATGAAATTTGGATTTCAGAATCTAGCCTAATGGTGACCATGTAACCATTGTCATAAAACTCCAATAGGTTCACTAATTAGGGAAGGAAATCTGCTGTGCACACCTGGTCTAGCCGATGTGACTCCAGAGCTTAAAGGCCAAGCAACTGAAGATACGGATGCCATGATATTAAAAATCAAGAATTCCAGCATGAGAGGAATGAAGGAGATTACAGAGATATGGAAGGCCAAAGCCATGATAGGATTTGAAAATAAGGACGAGAATTTTGAAGTTGAGGCACTGTTTAAATGTAAGAAAACAAACACAGGCAACAGACAAATGGAACTTGGTGCAATACAAGATACCAAGGGTAATGTTGCTCGTAGCAAAGCCTGAAAGCAAGGTTAACAGAGCTACAAGAATCATATATTTACATACAACAGGATATCAGCTATTCCACTTGGCACAAAGTCACATTTAGCTCATGGAAATAAATTTTTAAACAATTGATCTCTCGATAATATCCATCTTTTAAAATGGTAAAATTTTCAAGGCATATTCCAATAAATGAAATATTATGTAATTATAATAAGAAAAAACAAAAATTAATTTCTAGTTAACTATGATGTTCATTCACACACATGTATCACACTGTACAGTATGTCCTTGCTTAAGGCTGTGGCTGTATTTCTGAACATCACAACTTGAAGTGAAACACTGTTTCCTATAGGAACCAATCTTACAATTGTAGTCCAATTCTGTTGGAATGTTCTTATAAAAGAGAAAAAATTAAAACATTGTTCACCCTTTAAGTAAATATTTTGCTTTGTTAAATTCCAAGTTATTAACTGAAATTTTTAAATCTTCTTTTAAAAGATAAGTGGCTCCTTCTCACCAGCAATCCTGCTTCCTGAGTATCCCACTTACGGATGCTCCTCGTCACTGCCAGCCCTATCCACTTCCTCACCCTCCGAGTTAGGCTGATCCCACCCTCCCCAACCTCACATTCCTCCCTTCTCCTGGACCTGCAATCCCATCAAGATCCAGAAGTTAGTAGTCTGTTGTTGTAAAAATGCAAGTCCCAATTTTTTCAAAGGTGTTGGGGTTTTGACAATCGCCCTTTTATTTAAAACAAGCTCCACCTTTGCCACTTCTCTGGACAGCAGCAGCAACTTTGAAAATCATTTCAGAAAAGGAACACCAATTGAAAAGACCTCGACCTTTCTGAACTCTGGAGACTCGCGCTTCCACGACTTCAGTTGGAATGGAATCTGGATCGTGAGTGGGAATGGGAGTCCAGGAAAGGGAAGCAACACCTGGGTGAATCACAGAGAAGGAAGAAGGTATGAGCCGAAGGTCAGGCAGGTAAGGACAGAGGCACCAGCCAAAGTCACCAGGACGCAGTGTTAGATCTCACAACAATCAACAGGAATACTTAACCAACTAACTTATCAGCATTAAAGTGAAACAATGTTCAATGGGTCAACTTTAAATGAAAACTTACTGAATTCTTTTGCAGAGTATCCACAGGAAATCAGAACACCTTTTGAGTGAATTTATTGAGTCTATTAATTGAATATCTTCAATAAGTACACTGTGGTTTCAGCAAATAAATGTTCACCTTATCTGGTACACCTCAAGTCACAGTTTCCCCTCCATTGAGAAGGTTAACACAGGATCAAGAGAACAGACTTGGGACAGAGACTGCGCATATCGTGAGTGAATGATAACTTTGATGGCTGCTTGCAGAGAGCACCTCTCAGTCATCTGAACTGCACTGAATGTAGCTTTGCTTGTTTTATCTTTTTAAAAGGAAGAACTTCATTGTTACAGGTTTCTAATTTTCAGTGAACCTCAGATAAATAGTAAACATCGTTTAGAATTATCTGGGTTTATTAATGTTTTTATGTTTCACACAGTCAAAGAGAATAAGCATTGTGCAACAGACTTCAAAGACTGAAACACACTGCCCTTTAATAGTGTATTTATCCATTCAGGACATCTCTTCAATCTCATCACTTGCAGATGAGACCAAAATTGGAGGTGAAGTGGACAGCAAAGAAGGTTACCTCACAGTATAACAGGATCTTTATCAAATGAGGCAATGGGCTGAGGAGTGGCAGATGGAGTTTAAATTAGATAAATGCAAGGTGCTGCATTTTGGGAAAACAAATCTTAGCAGGACATATACACTTAATGGTAAGGTCCGAGGGAGAGTTGCTGAACAAAGAGACCTTGGAGTGCAGGTTCATAGCTCCTTGAAAGTGGAGTTTCAGGTAGATAGGATAGTGAAGAAGGCGTTTGGTATGCTTTCCTCTATTGGTCAGGGCACTGAGTATAGGAGTTGGGAGGTCATTTGCAGCTGTACAGGATGTTGTTTCAGCTACTTTTGGAATTTTGTATACAATTCTGGTCTCCTTCCTATTGGAAGGATATTGTGAAACTTGCAAGGGTTCAGAAAAGATTTCGAAGGATGTTGCTAGAGTTGGAGAATTTGAATTATAGGGAGAGGCTGAATAGGCTGGGGCTATTTTCCCCGGAGTGTCAGAGGCTGAGGGGTGACCTCATAGAGGTTAATAAAATCATGCTGGGCATGGATAGGACAAATGGACAAAGTCTCTTCTCTGGTGTGGGGGAGTTCAGAACTAGAGGGCACAGGTTTATGGTGAGAAGGGAAAGATATAAAAAGGGACTTAAGGGGCAACATTTTCATGCAGAGGGTGGTATGTGTATGGAATGAGCTGCCAGAGGAAGTGGTGGAGGCTGGTACAATTGCAACATTTAAAAGGCATCTGGATGGGTACATGCATAGAAAGGGTTGAAAGGGATATGGGCTATGTGCTGGCAAATGGGACTAGATTAGGGTTAGGATGTCAGATCAGCATGGATGAGTTGGACCGAAGGGTCCGTTTCCGTGCTGTACACCTCAAAAGACTTCAGAAACAGCTCATGTGGCTTCCTTAAAAGGGAAACAAAGGATAATTTTCATTTATCACAGAATGTACTAAAATTGCTTTATATGCTTTGAAGTGGAATCACCTTTTCAGTTTAGTAACTTGATAATCAGCAAGAAATTAAAATAGTTCCATGGTCACTGAAGGGAAAGAGGAGATTGTGGGGAGAACAAGGAGGACCAGCTAAGGTTATAATAGGAGTAAACACAGCAGATGGAGATCCAATCAGATGAAAAGGGACGTGACAACACATTTGATCAAAGCAGTAAAGTAAGAATCTTAAAAACGGAGACAAGAGCACTGGGCTCAAAAATAAAACCAAAGTTCATTATGGGACACTGCGGCATGAAAAGAAAATGACATTTACTTTTAAAAGTCCTGCAAACTCTGTCACTGAGCAATTAAACATTCCCTTAAACAGCTGACAAGTACCAAAATACATTTGTAATCTGTAACTGAGAACAGACAGGTAATTCCATCAAACACAAATCTGCTCATAGAAGTAACAGCATCAAAGACAAGAAGAAGAAACCAAAATAGTTCAATTCTGAGAATGTTATATAATGTGAAAAATCAGACTTCCTGTCACTTCTTACGGTAGTGGTGTTTATGTGGTAATCAAAGCAAAAATACATATGCAGAACATTTGAAACTTGAAAGGGTTCAGAAAAGATTTACAAGGATGTTGCCAGGGTTGGAGGATTTGAGCTGTAGGGAGAGACTGAACAGGCTGGGGCTGTTTTCCCTGAAGCGTCGGAGGCTGAGGGGTGACATTATAGAGGTTTATAAACTCATGAGGGGCATGGAAAGGATAAATAGACAAAGTCTCTTCCCTGGGATGGGGGAGTCCAAAACTGGAGAGCATAGGTTTAGGGTGAGAGTGGAAAGATATAAAAAAGGACCTAAGGGGCAACTTTTTCCACGCAGAGGGTGATACAGGTATGGAATGAGCTGCCAGAGGAAATGGTGGAAGCTGAGACAATTACAACTTTTAAAAGGGATCTGGATGGGTATATGAATAAGAACGGTTTAGAGGGATATGGTCCAAGTGTTGGCAAATGGGACAAGATCAGATTAGGATATTTGGTCGGTATGGATGGATTGGACCGAAGGATCTGCTTCCGTGCTGTCCATCTCTATGACTGAAAGTAATACCCAACAGGATGTATGGATAATATTGTGTTGCTCTGAACAAACAGCGCATATCACACTGAACAATCCCACTATTCTAATTATTACAAAGTGGACTTTGAGGAGTTGGGTGGTCAGCATTTAGGAAGTGGCTATGGTTATTCCAAGATCATCATCAACAGGGTCTGCTGTACAGCCGTGAACTGGATCAAGGGTGAAGGTTCCATGACTGTCTCGACCCAGCAGGGGTACATGGTAACCAGGAGAGAGACAGTAAAACGCTAGTAGGATATCTCTTTCAAAAAAGGGAACTACAGAACCTCAGAAGCAGACAGTGCAGAAAAGCCCCTTCGGCCCATGAATGCTGCCCCGCCATCTGAGAAACACCTGATCTTCAACCTAATCCCAATTACTAGCACTTGGCCCATAGCCTTGAATGTTATGACGTGCCAAGTGCTCTTTATCTCATGCATTGCCAGTGACATCATCATCATTTAATCAAGTGTAACAAACAGATCTGTTTTTAAACACTCACAATCAACGTTCTGCAAAGTTAAAAGTTTGCATTCACCCTCGCCTTACCTTGTGCCACTATCATCTAGACAATAGCACCTCTCGTATCTTTTATTTAACAATAACAGATGAGACCCAAATCACAATTGCAATACAAATGCCCACTAGAGTTTGTGGAACTCAGATTCTTATGATCCTGTGAGTCATGTCTTTGTTTGTAAAATATTGTCCATGTTATTTCATACATTTTAAAGATATTTGTCATATCAAATCCTCATATGAACATCCCTTCAAATGCAGCAATGAAATTATTCTGGTATGATTCAGGTACTGAAATAGAAGCACGCAGTAATACAGGCAAAGCATTTCAACAAGAGGAGAAGGGAACGTAATTCACAACCTCAGCATCCTATTCAACTCCATGCTAAGGTTCTGTTTCAAACACTTTCCATTACAAATGCTTCCACCTGTTTAACATGACCTGTCTTTAGCCCAACAGCTTTCCATTGAAGTCTTCTGCCATTTGTCACCTTTAGCTTAATTTTCATAAACTTCAAATCCTCCAAAACCCTGCCTCTCTTGCCCTGTCTTTGCAGTACCATCCCAAGCCCCAGCACCATTTGTGTAAAATCCAAGTCCTTGTATTTAAATCCCTTCATAGCTGTGCACCTTCCTAACTCTTGCCTCCCTTGGTCCTCCCAGACTTGATCTACATTCCTGAAGGCCTTCATCTTGACTCTCAGCACTTCGTGATCTCCCCCATGTTACCCAAAACCCATCACTGAACCTGTGGCAGCTGCATATTCAGCTGCCTGGAACTCATACTCTGGAATTTCTTCCCTAAACAGCTCCAATTCTACAAATCTCTCCCCTTCTTCCAGACACTTCTTAAAAACCACCTCTTGAAGCAAGCCACCAGCCCGTTATTTCACATGTCCTTCTTTGTTTCAACATTAATACTTTTTTAAAAAATCTTCCCTCTTTGAACATATTATTCAATGTTAAAGATGTCAGATAACGTATCTGCCTTCAATCCCCAGGGACTTGAACCTTTGAATAGACTAGTCCTGTGGCTGTGCTGAGATTACTCCCTCATCAGCAAATACAAACCAAAACTCTCCTGTACGAGCAATAGCAACTCAATTCTACCTCATCTTCTCTCTCTCCACCCCTCCTCAAGGGCCTTTGTAATCAACCATCACCATCTCAACCCTAGCCCACACCCTACTGTTACCACAGGAAACGTTGATTCTGTGGAAGTTATTTCCTTCAGTTAGCAAATTGTTTTCTCAAAGAGAATGAAAAACAAGTTTTTCAGGGACAGTCAAATTTGCCAACATGTAATTGTTTTATTACATATATCATGCAACAATCCCAGCTCCAATTAATAAAGATAGCCATGGTTTCTCATTCTCATTCATACCACTAACAGTGAGCTGTCCTATTTCTGATCAAACTACCTTTTCAAAACATTATGCTAAACACTGGCCACCTGGCCAGCCCTTACACATGCTCTATGATTTTTAATGAAAAAAACTTCCACAATAATGGCTAGCATTGAATGATCCCAAGGTTCACAAAGTTGTGGCTACTTACGTGGGGCTGGCCTGCGGTTGCTCAAAAACTTCCTTCGATAACTTCAGTCCCCTGCTCTTTTTCTTACCTGTTAAAGGCATAAACCACAGAAAAAAGATGATGAACTGAGACCCAGTACCTTTCATAAGATTCAAACAGCTTCACAATATGCCATTGTGCCCTCCTGTTTTATGACTTTTACTCTGTGTTTTGCCGCAAAGAACGTGGTCATTCTGACCCACCGTGTCTGTGCCAACTCTTTGGAGGCCATATCCGATTACTCCCATTCCACTCCATCCATTCATTCATTTCCTAGAGCCTTACATTTCCTTTTTCTCTGGTTAACTATTTAGCTAGTTCTGTTTTGAAAGTTCCACCGCTCTTCATAAGACACAGTCTTGACATTAAAGACATCACAGCGATAGTCAAGGTCACAATGGTATTAGGGGAAATTAAGCATTTGGAATAAAATACATCAATGTCAACTGTAATGTAAGAATGACCTCCCAGTGATTAATCTTCAACAAATATTGAACAGAAATGACAACCGCCAATACGATGAAGGCAAAATACAGTGCATGTAGTCATGAACATAATTAACGCATTAGCAATTTTTAAGATTTGTAGCTCAGAATGATGATAAGTCTGTAGGTTAGCTCGCTGAACTGGAAGGTTTGTTTTCAGACGTTTTGTCACCATACTGGGTAACATCATCAGTGAGAGTCTCTGGTTGTAGTGCTGGTGGTATGTCCCGCCTCTCTATTTATAGGTCTTGGTTTCTTATGGTGAGTGATGCTGGAATAGGTATTAAAAGGAGCAGGTTTTATTACTACCTGTGGTTTTCTGATTAGCTGACATGTATGACACGCTGCCTTAGGAGGCAGCGATCATAATATGATAGAGTTCAGTCTGCAGTTTGAAAGAGAGAAGCCAAAATCGGATGTAATGGTGTTACAGTTAAATACAGGTAATTACAGGAGCATGAGAGACAAACTGACAAAAATCAACTGGAGTTAGAACCTCGCAGGAAAGATAATAGAGCAACAATGGGAGGAATTCTGGGTGCATTTGAAGACAGTACAGAGGTTCATCCCAAAGAAAGGAAAGATTATCTTGACTGGAGTGGGGGGGGACTTACTCAGCCATGGCTGACAAAGGAAGTCAGGAAATGTATCAAAGAAAAAGAGATAGCCTATAAAAAGTGACCAAGAACACTGGGAAATCAGAAGATTAGGAAAACTACAAAAACATACAGAGGATAAAAAGAAAGTAGTAAGGAAGAAGAGGATCAAATACGAAGGTAGACTAACCAGTAATTAGAATAACTAGTTATTCTAGTTAACTGGCTAACCAATATTAGAAATGATCGTAAATGTTTCTTTCAATACATAAGAAAGAAACGAGAGGTAAAAGCAGGCATTGGGCCGCTCCAAATTGACGCAGGAAGGGTAGTGCTGGGAGATAAGGAAAGAGCTGAAGAACTTATTAAATATTTTGTGTCAGTCTTCACAGGAGAAGACATGAGAAATAGAGTCATCGAGATGTACAGCACGGAAACAGACCCTTCAGTCTGACTCGTCCATGCTGACCAGATATCCCATACCAATCTAGTCCCACCTGCCTGCACCCGGCCCATATCCCTCCAAACCCTTCCTATTCATATACCCATCCAGATGCCTCTTAAATGTTGCAATTGTACCAGCCTCCATCACATCCTCTGGCAGCTCATTCCATTTACGTACCACCCTCTGCGTGAAAATGTTGCCCCTTAGGTCTCTTTTATATCATTCCCCTCTCACCCTAAACCTATGCCCTCTCGTTCTGGACTCCCCCACTCCAAGGAAAAGACTCGGTCTATTTATCTTATCCATGCCCCTCATCATTTTGTAAACCTCTATAAGGTCATCCTCAGTCTCCAACACTCTAGGGAAAACAGTCCTAGCCTACTCAGTCTCTCCCTATAGCTCAAATTCTCCAACCCTGGCAACATCCTTGTAAATCTTTTCTGAGTAATACCCCAACAATTAAGGAGAGTCAGGGGGCAGAGTGGAGTATGGTAGCCATTACAAAACAGAAAGTGCTAGGAAAGCTAAAAGGCCTAGAAGTTGATGAATCACCTGGCCTGATGGGTTTAATTCTAGAGTTCTGGGGAAATAGTGGAGGTGCTGACTGTGACCTTTCAAAAATCACTGGAGTCAGGGAACGTCCCGGATGATTGGATAAATCACTGTTGTAACCCCCTTGTTCAAGGAAGGATCAAGACAAAAGATGAAAAATTATAAGCCGATTAGCCTAGCTTCAGTTGTTGGTAAAATTCTAGAACCTGTCGCAAAGGATGAGATTTCAAAATTCTTGGAAGTGCAGGGTTGGATTAGAACAAGTCAGCATGGATGTAGTAAGGGGAGGTCATGCCTAACAAACCTGTTAGAATTCTTTGAAGAGGTAATAAGTAAGTTAGACCAGGAAAACGCAGTAGATGTTATCTACCTAGACTTTCAAAAGGCCATTGATAAGGTGCCTCAAGGGAGGTTGCTGAGTAAGGTGAGGGCCCATGATGTTCAAGATGAGCTACTGGCATGGATTGAGGATTGGCTGTCTGACAGAAGGCAGAGAGTTGGGATAACAAGTTCTTTTTTGGAATGGCAGCCGGTGACAAGTGGCGTCCCGCAGGGTTCAGTGTTGAGGCCGCAGCTGTTCACTTTATATAGTAATGACCTGAATGAAGGGATTGGGGGCATTCTGGTGAAGTTTGCCGATGATACGAGGTTAGGTGTACAGGTAGATAGTACTGAGGAGGTGGGGAGGCTACAGAAAGATTTAGACAGTTTATGAGAGTGGTCCAGGAAATGGCTGATGAAATTGTAACATGAGCAAGTGCGAGGTCTTTCACTTTGGAAAAAAGAACACAGGCATGACTATTTTCTAAACGGTGAGAAAATTAATATAGCCAAAGTCCAAAGGAATCTGGGAGTGCTAGTCCAGGATTCTCTAAAGGTTAACTTGCAGGTTGACTCCTTGATTAAGAGAGCGAATGTAATGTTGTCATTTATCTCAAGAGGGTTGGAATATAAAAGCAGTGATGTGCTTCTGAGACTTTAGTTGGGCCTCATTTAGAATACTATGTCCAATTTTGGGCCCCACACCTCAGGAAGGACATACTGGCACTGGAGCGTGTCCAGCAGAGATTCACACGGAGTGCAGATGAGGCCAGGACACTCAATGTCTTCAAGGCAGAGATTGATAAATTCTTGATCCCCCAAGGAATTAAGAACAATGGGGAGAGTGCAGGTAAGTGGAGTTGAAATGCCCATCAGCCATGATTAAATGGCATAATGAAGTTGATGGGCCAAAAGGCCTTCCACTCCCACGTCTTACGGTCTTAGAGTCTGGTAAAACTTAACGACATCTTTGTGTAGTCCAGGCCAGTAAAAATGTCTTTGTATTTTAGCCTGTGTTTTCCTCACCCCTAAATTACCTTCAAGTGGTAGCTCATGCGTCACTCACAGCACCTCCTTTCCATACCCTACTGGCAAGAACAATTTGATGACCCTCTGCCTATTTCTCATCTGCTTGAATGTGTGATGGTCTCCATTTCCTCATTAAGGCATCATTTGTTAAGTAATAACACACAAGAATGCATTCACTTTCCTTCTCTGCAATTGCTTTTTGATATAAATGTTTTAACTCCTCATCTTTCTACTGTAATTCAATCAGCTTAGCAGAGCTAAAGATTTTGCATGTTTACCTATTTGCTCCTTCTCTGTTCCACTGATCTGATCAAAGAGAGTTCCTGATAAAGCGATGTCAGCTTCCTTATCTGTGCCTTTTGATCTCTCCTGCTTCAACCTGTGCCTCTGTGATCTTGTGACCACACAATCAGGGAAAATTCTTGAATAAAGATTCATCATTTTTTCAGTGGCCCGCATTTCCACTAGAGTAGGCAGCACACCTACCGGTGAATCAGCTATATCATTTACAAGGACAAATTGTATTCCTGGAGCTGACAGTTTGTAAAGTACTCCCACCACAAATTCTCCACTCTTCTCTAGACTCTCTCGCCTCACTTTACATAATTGAGCACTTTTTGTCTCACCATGAATTCCTGTTACCAATACCTTTTCTGGCAATAGTCCCTCAGGAGTGCATATCTCCTCATCCTTCAGCATTACAGGCTGAGAGAATGCTGGTCCCTTAATATTGTAACCTCCTTACCTACGACTCCTGGCCTATGTGAATAAACTTTACCCTTGCATGTATTTTTTTTAAGCAGATCTGGCACTTCCTCCTTAATCAACCTCTGATCATCTTGTACATTCAGACAGTTGTCTAACTTCCCTTGTGCTTTTTGTTACTAGTCCAACAAAACTTCCAGGCTTGTCTGGTTTTCCTACATCTGGCTTTCTCCTAGCCCACCAACACTCAGATTTTGTGTGGCCCACTTTATTACAATGAAAACACTGGAGCTTTTTGACTTCTGTGTCCCCCTCAATGTTTCCTTTTTACCCTGTGATAAGTTATCCTTATGATCTTCACTGAGATCGATCTTTCCCTTTTCATGTGAGGATTTCTCTTTGCCCCAATTTCTATCCCTCATGGGCTGAAAGTGATTCTGGAAGCCAAACCGGAGTTTTATGGACCAGCTCATAATGATCAACGACTATAGATGCTAACCTTGCTGTTTTAACTCTTTGCTCTTCCACATGGTCTCAGTACTTCAGGCAGTGAATTTTTGAATTCCTCCAAAATAATTACCTCCCTAAGGGCATCATAGGTTTGCTCAATTTTTAAAGCTCTTAACCATCTATCAAAATTACTCTGATCCGTTAAAACTCAATGTAGGTTTGACCAGGATCCCTCCTTAGATTCCTGAAATGTTGCCAATAGCTTATACGCACTTAAAGTAGCTTTTTTCACCTCCTCATACTCCCCAGACACCACCTCTGATAGTGATGCAAATACCGCACTAGCCCTAACTGCAAATTTCGTTTGGATCAACCAAATCCACATTGCCACTGGCCACTGCATTTGTTTCGCCACCTTTTCAAATGAGATGAAAAAGGCTTCCACATCCTTCGCATCAAATTTAGGCAATGCTTGAACATACTTAAAACAGCTTCTCACTCGGCTTCTGACTACCAGGGGCTTGCTCGTTCTCAATCTCTTCCTCACTGAGCCTACCCTCAGCTGTTATCTCCAGCCTTTTAAGCTGACTTTCCTTTTTAAGTGTCAGTTTTTGAAGTTCAAAAGCTCTCTCTCTCTTTCTTTATCTCTGCTCTCTCTTTTTCCCTCTTCTCTGCTTTTAATCGTAACTCAAACTGTTTCATTTCTGCTGCCCTTTCCTTATCTCTCATCTCTAACTCACGCTGCTTCATTTGCAATTTAATTCTTGCCATCTCTATAGATTCTGATGGTTCCTCCAGCAAGTTTAAATGCTGACCTACTGCTGTAATTATCTCTCTTTTCCTCACAGAAGGAGGCAGTTCCAATTCTAGCTTCGCCGCTAATTCCTGCAACTTGGTCTTATACGTGTTTTGCAAAACTTCCAAAGTCACCGTATCCACTTCTAGAAAATGTTTGGTGACTGAAAGAGTCATTATCATCTCAAGTTTTGTCTACCTAACAAAACCAAACACCCAAAATAAAGACACTAGCACCTACTGTTTGCTGTTTAAAATCCCGCAAAGAGCCCCCAAACTGTTATGGACTAGGCCAGACCACTCAAAACATTCTTAAGCAGGCAGCACAGACCATAACTTTGCAATTTGTTTCGCTATGTGTACAGTGAAAATTATCTGGATTAAGCTAGCGAGGTTGTACACCACATTTAAAACTGACAAACGTTTACTCACAAAATTACACAATGAAACACAAAGAACAGAATAAAAAAACCCCTACAGAACTCAGGCTTCTTAAGTATGCTGTTCCAAATATACATAATAGTCCCAATAAGCAAACTCCTTCTAAACACCAGTATAAATGGAACACATGCTTATAGGTTGAAGTTGAAGGATAGAAAGAGAGAGCGCAAGTTTCCACAGAGTTCACTGTTGAACCCCAACCAGTTCAGGACTGAACTAAACTGCTCAGCTGTAGAGCTGACCACTCCCCTTTCATTATACAGGTCACTTCTAAAACATGACCAATTTGGCCTGAAGTCTTGTCTGTTTCCATATAAACAAAAGGCCTCTCAAAATCCTTTTCATCTCTGTACCGAATCAAATTGATCAGAGCCCGGCCTGGTGTATTACCCCTCTGAAAAAAGTCAAGGACCCAGAGTATCCTTGAGCCAAGGAGCAACTTTTGAAAAAAAAGGATGACTAGGACAGGCAAAACAAAGACATGCCTGAGAATTCTTAGAGGCATAACATTCTAACCAGAACTCCATCAGTAAACAGATCGACTTAGACTCCATCTACCTTCCTAGAAAAAAGGAACCAGAAATGACATCACCCACCTCAAGAAACCAAGATCAATAAATAGAGAGGTGGGACCAGAGCACCATCAGCTCTCACTTATGATGTTATGTAGTCATGGTGACGAAATGTCTGAAAACAAATCTTCCAGCTCAGCGAGCTAACTGACATACTTATAATTAGCATATCCAATCAATGCAGCAGCACATTAGCACCAATGCCCGCTTATGAATGGAAGTAACTGCACAGAGGTCAGTATCCCATCACCAAACCACCCTTTATTTACTTGTGCCCAGAACATTAGCTGTGGCGGGCCAGCTCGGAGTCAGTCCCATGAACTGAGGAAAATCTAAATCTGTTAGTATTGGATCAGGCAGTGCCTCCTGATTGACCCAGGTTAACAATCCCAATCAAGGATCTTGTCATCAACAAAGTCCACCTAGTTCCAATCACAAAGGTATATTTCAGGGGAAAGCAGGGATTGGGATAGGTTCTGCTAGCCATGCATTAACTAGGTAAAAACTATGACTGCAGATGCTGGAAACCAGATTCTAGATTAGAGTGGT
Source organism: Chiloscyllium punctatum (assembly GCF_047496795.1). NCBI lineage: Eukaryota > Metazoa > Chordata > Chondrichthyes > Orectolobiformes > Hemiscylliidae > Chiloscyllium > Chiloscyllium punctatum. The sequence continues at coordinate 52,473,587 of NC_092777.1, forward strand.
GCTGGAAAAGCACAGCAGTTCAGGCAGCATCCGAGGAGCAGGAATAATGACGTTTCGGACGAAGGGCTTTCCCTACTCCTCGGATGCTGCCTGAACTGCTGTGCTTTTCCAGCACCACTCTAATCTAGCCATGCATTAAGAATGGCTAAATACCTGTTAATCAAGGCATACATCTGAAACTAGAGATCTTGTTGATTTTGGAGAAAATGAAAGGAGAACACGGTCTTTCTGTGAAGATAAATGATACAACTTGCCAGGGTGACTGCAGCAACAGCAATACAGGTAGACAATCCTTGATCCAAAAACTCTCAGGACCAGCTGTCTTTCGGATTTCAGAGTTTTTTGGATTTCAGAATTTCAGATTAAGGATTGCTTACCTGTACTTTGTGATCTGCAGTTCCAGCTGTTGTGTGTTGTCTCCAAATATTGACTTCATGCTTCAGTGAAAAAAAACTTTATACTTACCAAGTGATATATTTAAGATATCCAATATTTCAGAAAGTAAATTTAATTCTCCACATCACCTCACTTTACAATTCATGCTTTTATACAATTATGGACCAAACCAACAAAACATCATTAGCTCAGTCTTCAAGCTATTTCAAATTATTATTTTGACTTGAAGAAGTTATTAATGGTGCAACAGTGTTGCCTTAAAAAACACTCAATCGCTTAACCTTACAAACCAATTCATTTCCTTTCTTATTGTTTGTATGGCTTTGACCACACATCATAGTTTAAAGCAATAAGATAATGTGATTGAAACATTCTTGCATTTTTGCATCACAGTTGAAGCTCAAGAGCACTTCAAATAGTGCCTTTTTTAAAGAAATTAACTGCTGCCAGGCTCTCAAAATTATTTGAGAAAGTAGCAACCACCAACTGCTCGACTGTGACAGTTAAATAGAGTTGTTACAGTACAGAAGGAGGCCATTCAGCCCCTTGTGGCTGCACTGGCTCTCTGAGTGAGCATTATAGCTCAGTGCCATCTTCCTGCCTTTGACTTTAATTATTGAAATAATGTCCGCTTAAAAGCCTCAGGTGAACCTGCCTCCACCACATTTTCAGACTGTAACTCATCTGCAGAGTGAAAAAGAATATTCATTTGCTTCTTTCGCATTTTATCTTACAACCGTGCGCTCTTGTCCTTAATCCTTTTATGAAAGAGAATTGTTTCTCCACATCTACTCTGTCCAGCCCTGTCATGATTTTGAAAACTTCTATCAAATCTCCACTCCAAGGAAAAAAAAAAGAGTCCCATTGTCATAGAGTCATTAGGTTAGATTACTTACAGTGTGGAAACAGGCACTTCGGCCCAACAAGTCCACACCGACCCATTCCCCTACATTTACCCCTTAACCTATGGGCAATTTAGCATGGCCAATTCACCTAACCTGCACATTTTTGGACTGTAGGAGGAAACCAGAGCACCCGGAGGAAACCCACGCAGACACAGGGAGAATGTGCAAACTCCACACAGACAGTTGCCTAAGGTGGGAATTGAACCAGAGTCTCTGGCGCTGTGAGGCAGCAGTGCTAACCACTGTGAGATGTACAGGATGGAAACAGACCCTTCCGTCCAACTCGTCCATGTTGACCAGATATCCCAACCCAATCTATTCCCACCTGCCAGCACCCGGCCCATATCCCTCCAAACCTTTCCTATTCATATAGCCATCCAGATGCCTTTTAAATGTTGCAATTGTACTAGAATAGTTTTCTGCTGCATCCTGACCTCCATGATGAAGTCTCCTTTTCCCGTGAATCGAGGTTCTTCACTTCCTGACAGTGTGTGTGTATTTGTGCTGGCGCATGCAATATTTGGTGTGAGATAAGTATCGGCTTGCAGCACCATCATTGGTCAGTCTCCACTTTCTCCATTCAGCTTGCAGTAAGCTCACCCATTGTCGAGTAGGTTCAAAAGGAAGCCTCTTTACTATCAGGAGTTAGGACTTTGTTGTTTTTGACAGAAGAGGGATATCTGTTCTAGATCCTGTTATCTCTTATTATAGCAACAATATGTAAGAGTTATAAAAGAATCAACTAAATGAATTTAACTTTCCTGGATTACAAGCTAAACCACTGTAAACATAAGTTACTTGACACTAACTGTTTTTCTCTCTGCAGTATTTAAATATGAGGTTCAACAAACTAGCTTGATTCATTGGGACCATTTTCTACATTTTCCAGCATTTAAACTCCAATTACATCAGAGATACTTGAGTTTTAAGTGGTCTGTTAAGGAAGGGATAATCAAGGTTCCAGAGCTTTGTCTTATCCTAAATGCCTGTGAATACTGTCCAGCTTCATTCACAAGGACCGATCAGATGTTTAAGATACAAGCAGACAGGTAAATTGCATTCGCGTCTTCCAGTGAGCAATTTAAGAGGAAAAATGGTAGCGTGCAAACACTTCATATATCATTCAGCTTTCCCACCTTCAACACCGAGCCTGAGGAATAAGCTAGAGCAACCTCACTAACTTCATCACTTGGTCAAGCTATTAATTTAATACTCCAAGCTATCCTCATCACTGAAGACTTTCATTCTTGGAATCATTCTTGTAAATCTCTTCTACACGCTCCAATATGTTCACATCTTTCCTAAAGCACCTAGAACAGTACGGAATACTCTAACCGAGGTCAAATTAGTATCTTACACAAGTTCAGCAATAACTACGCACCTCTTGTATTCACTCTACTCTTGAACATCGGCTGGGAATGCATGCCTCTCGATGACTCGTTAAAATATCATTATCCCAGACCATATTCAGGTTTGTGAAATCCCCCATTAAAACGACTCCATGATATCTGCGTCTCTTTGTAACTTCTTTGGAGATTTGTTTCTCTGTATCTTTTCCATTAGTTGGTGGTCTACATTGACTCAATCACGTGGATACCAAACATAAGCTCATTTCTCCAGCCTGGAAGACCACCCACCCCATATCTCAAGGAATATCTGAAGTGATAGTTTGTTTGATTTCAAAACGATACTTTAATCTTTAAAAAGAAAAGCCTCATATACATATATTGTCACTAAAACACCTCGGTTTTACATATGGAAATCAAACAAACATTGGTGTTTGAATTTACTGATGGTTTCAGTAAACCCAAGCTATTTCTTACTTACATATCTTTGAGGCACCAGGAGGGTCCGATAATTGGACAGACCCTCATTGTACTTTGGCCGGTAGACCTTGGCTGGTGGTCTTTCCCACTGTGCGCCTTTGCTGCAGCTGTCCCAAGCTTTAGTACGTCCCTCAGCACTTGGAATGTACCAGTCTGCAACACTCAGTCAAAGCAAACTGTGTGCACTGGAAGACCAGCAAGTTTCAGGCTGACCAAGATAGCAGGTCAGCATGAACAGGTTGGACCGAAGGGTCTGTTTCCATGCTGTACACCTCTATGACTCTATAAGTGCCTGCAGACAGGTACCTTTACGACAGGTAGTACAGTGTTAACACACAGCACTGTGCTTTCTACATTTCACTTGTGCTTGCTCATAACCTCTGTGATTCTGTTTAGATACTGCAGAAGGAGCACAATTGGAGACTTTCCATGATTACAGCTTCACTAATATTATGCTCAAAAGGTTTAACTGGCTTCCACAATGACTTGCACAGATCTATGTGCATGTTTGAGAGAAATTATCCTAGATGGTAACAATCTTTGAGAAAAGTCTAATCTCAATCACAATTCTTAAATAATCCATTTGAGATTTAATGCTTCAGTATCCATACAATGAGCAGAAAAGGAATGGATCTGGAGGTATGTGCAAAGAGGAGGTATGTTCACAGTACACTCCATAGGTTCTTCATTGCTCATGTCTACAATGGTTTGAGCGATAGCCAGGAAGAATCCTCTATGTTCAATGGGAGTGGATTCCACCCTCGCTGCTCTTTACAAGGGATTCAATTAAGTCTGTACTCATTGAGGCTAGCTGGAATGTAGCTCAATCAATTTTACTTGACAAACAGACAAGAAGGCTGACACTACTTTAGTGATTCCATCTCACTTTCCAAGCATAGTTTGACAATCATTGCAGCTTTCCTCATCAAACAATTTGGAGAGGTCAAGAGATTTACTCAACGCTTCACATGTTGGAGACAGCAATGGTTCAAATGATAGCACTCCACCTCCAACGCAGAAACTTACAGGTTCAAACCCCACTTCTCAAAGTAGAACACAAAATCGAGACTAAAACTCCATTGCCATACCAAGGGAGTGCTGCACTGTTGGAGGTGCTATCTGTCAGAACAGAAATCAAAATGAGACCCTGTCTGCTATCTGTTTGTTGTGAAAGTTCCCTCGGCACTGTTTCAAGCAAGAGCAGAAAAGGTATTCCCATGTGCCCTTGCTTCTCAAACATGATGAGCATAAAAGGTAAAGTCACCATTGCCCGACTGAACCAAAGAGCTGCTCTCATTAGACAGAGAGAGCCAACTGGTGGTGTTTTAACTTGGAGGGTCACCATGGCTCAGGCAAAGGGAAGACATTGAGGAAAGTCCTTCATGATAACCTCAGCCAGTGCAGTAGCTGGCAGGATCGGTGAGGTCCAGCGAGGACAGATGGTGGTCACAGTATCAGTGGAGACGGGATGGCGTTGAAGAGTGGGCAACTTTCATTCCAGCAGCAGCAGTGTGGCAAACAGACCAGTGCCTGTCCGCCAGGCCCATGGTGGAGCACTTCACAAGAAGGATTGGAAAGTTGAAGAGTTTTTCTTTGTTTGTATATTTTGGTTTATTTCTCAATCTTTGACACTGACACCGGAGTGTGGTGACACTATACAACACATTCCACTATATTTTGCATCTAAGTAGACGTGACAGTAAAAATACATCAAGTACAGACCAACATTGGTCATCTCAGACACAAGATCACACACTGTCCTTTCCTGTAGCCACACACCCTCCAGAAACTGCTGGTCTCTGGTAACATCTTTGTTATGATTTAGATTTTGTTTTTACTCAGCCACGCAGACAGAGCAGCATTATGGATAGTGTGAAAAAGGATTATGAATGACTTTTAAATATAAATGAGATATTATTGCTTCTTCATGGTTAATACATAGCACAGTAGAACCAAATAGTCCCAGAGCTGAATGAGCACTAGCCTTTGCATTTGGGAAAGATCAATGCCAAATCATCACAAGGAAAAAGCTGATTAAAAAGGTGCAATATTGTACACTAATGAAAAAGCAGGCTACTGAAGCAGTCACTGACAATAAGGACACCTCGAGGATAGTTACTTTATATCCTCTGCATATTCACTTCTGCCTGGTTAAAACTTTCACCAATTTAATCATGAAATAAAATAAAATTGAGCTAATCAAAGTGGAGCACCACTGTATCACTAACCTCTAGGGGAAACAATCATTTTGTTTTAAAAGTGAGGCTTTGGGACTGTCGCAAAGCAGACAGATGTAACCAAATGCAGGGTAACTACCTTTTAAAATCTGTAGAAGAGGAGAGAATCTGTTTCAGTGTCACACAGAGTGGGTGGACTACTGTCTCAGTTAAGGAACAATACAATTCAAAAGAGTAAGAGACAGTTAAAAATCACACAACACCAGGTTATAGTCCAACAGGTAAATTTGGAAGCACTAGCTTTCAGAGCGCTGCTCCTTCGTCAGGTAGCTAGTGGTGCAGGATCATAAGACACAGAATTTATAGCACAAGATCATAGTGTCATGCAATTGATACGATATAATGAACAAACCTTGATCACTGTCAAGTCTTTCATCTTATAGAATGGGTTGCAGGTTTCGGTTCATGAATATGTAAATCCCAGAACTTCTTTCAAGTTTTTTATAAAACATTAAGTTATCTTAGGAATGTGACTTGAATGTTTTATAAAAAACCTGAAAGAAGTTCTGGGATTTACATATTCATGAACCGAAACCTGCAACCCATTCTATAAGATGAAAGACTTGACAGTGATCAAGGTTTGTTCATTATATCGTATCAGTTGCATGACACTAATGATCTTGTGCTATATATTCTGTGTCAAATGATCCTGCCTCACGAGCTACCTGACGAAGGAGCAGCGCTCTGAAAACTAGTGCTTCCAAATAAACCTGTTGGACTATAACCTGGTATTGTGTGATTTTTAAACTTTGTTCACCCCATGCCAACACTGGCAACTCTACATCACAGTGGAGATGCCAAAGTGAGAAAATTTGAAAGTATGCGCAAACTGACTTGTTCCCACACAACGTCTCAAAAGCCTGTCTTAGAATGCATCCAGAGGCCTGCAAAGAGTATCTGGTGAAACCAAACTCCACGAAAAGCTGCAATACAACAGAGAGAGAGAGAGAGATCAGCCAAGTTGTAGCAACACACCAAAAAGGAATACAGTGCCAAAATTAATCTGATCACGTGATCAAAAAGCTCCAAACACAGGTGAGAAATAGATAAGAGGAGGGAGAAAGGGACAGAATGAGACATGATTGAGATGGGACAAACTGAAGTGAAAGGAGATTGATGCAGTGCACGAACACTGGCACAGACCTGTTTGACTGTCTCTGTGCAATAAGACTGTACATAAATCTGAAAATAAACTCCAGCTCTCTGTAAGTGACGTTTCTATAAAACATACAGGGAGAGATCTCTGGCAGAATCTTAGAGTGGTCGGTGTGCCTGGGACTGTGGCAGATTCGGATGAGAAATGAAGGCTGTGTGCCAAGTGCTGAAAAACAGGATGAGGATAGTTAGATGGTTGTTTTTGACCAGGGCAGCTATGCTGAGCCAAAGAGCCATTTTTGTTGTTTAAGATCCCCATGACTCAAAGTCCATCGAAGCCAATCTCAAACAGACCCCACTGCATCTTTTATGTTGGACAGTGAAAGAGTTCAGAGGAAGTTTAACTCAACCCAAAATGTTAACTCTGATTTCTCTCCACAGATGCTGCCAAACCTGCTGGGCTTTTCCAGCAATTTCTGTTTTTGTTTCTGATTTTAGAATATGAAAGGATACTCTTCTATCCCTCAGAGGTGAGACCCAGAATGATCTTTAGAACCCTGCTGTAGACACCAACGAAAGATCACACAAACCGCTGAATCCCCTGCACCTAAAAGTGTAAACACTTGAAGAAATTTCCATTGCACCGTCACGATAACAACCATATCTGCGCTAACTGCTGTGATTCCAAGGACAGGAAGGGAACACACAAAGTCAGCCAACACTAAGTGAACAATTTGCTTTTATGTTCAACTTCATTCATTCACAGGTCAACCTGTTATTCAGCAATACTGACTGTAGTTTAGGGAACAATACACAGGACAGTATATGCAACTTTAGAACTGAAATCTGCATTTAGTAAAAAGGAATCCATTTAACAGCCAAAGCTCATGATACAGTGAACATGATGATTTCAAGAGAATGATTGGAGATCTCCAATATCCAAATTTAGTGGTGTTTCAGAGTAAAATTTATCTCAGTGGAGCACGTGGACTGTAATGGTTAAGTGAATAATGATAAGACTAGTTATCACGAGAAATCAAGAAATCTGTGGTGTGCCATGCTCTCCTCATTTGTTGTTCAATGACAAACAAAACCATAATTATAAGAAGCAGCAGTTGTTATCAGTGCTCCTAAGATTACACCAAGTAGTATTACAAACCTTTCAGCTGCTGTTTTGACATAATCACAACCCTTCCCCAAAAAAACCATTGATGAATTCAAAGAGTTATTTGCTCAAAAAGATTGTTAAATTCAAAATGTGTTCTGCGATGAAGAATCTGGTTCACGTAGTTCATAAAACTCGAGTGTAATAGTGATGTGAATGGATTTCCCTATTTGAAAACCGAAGTTCCGAATCAGCAACAAAAGCTTTCATGTTAAAAGCTTGGGACAGCCCATCCCAACCCACATCAATACGGCCCAAGCTGCTGTGCTGAGACAGCAGGTCCTAGACAGGTCAATACACGTGACAAAAGCTGCCTGCTCCTCTCAGAAGGATTACAGAAGTTGGGTCCCCATTCCTACCACCGAGAGAAGAGAATATTAGGAGAAAGGGTGGACCATTCAGCCTTTAAAGCCTGCTCCACTATTCTAAAGGCTTTAAGTGTTAACTATTACCTTATTTTTCTACTTATTCTATGAAGTAATGTTTAGCTTTTTAATTCCGTTTCTCTCACTACTTTGTACCTAAGTACCTTAGTACCTAAGATGGCACTTTTTGTGGCAACATTATACACTTTTCACTCTACTCCTGTACTCGAGTACACATGACAATAAAATCTAAATCTTTAATCTTTATAGGATTCTGCTAATTGTCCAAACTGTCCCCAGACCCTTTGATCCCTTTGCTCTGAAAAACGGTATCTATAACTTTCCTAAAAGCCTTCAATGTTTTTGCCTCAACAGTTTCCTGGGGAAGACAATTCCAGTGGCTCAACTCCCTGGATGGAGAAATTCCTCATCTCTATCCTAAAAAGCCTACCCCTAATCTTTAGGCTGTGACCCCCTAGTTCAGGACATCTAGCCTGCATCTGTGCTGTCTAATCCTGTTAGATTTTTAAAGGTTTTTATGCGATTCCCTCACATTGTTCTGAACACTCGCGAACATTGTCCCAACTGATCCAGCCTCTTCCTCTATGTCAAACCCACCATCCCAGGGTAAACCTGCACTCCCTCACTAGCTAGAAAACCCTCTCTCAGATAAGGAGGCCAAAACTGCACACAATACTCCAGCTGTGGTCTTTCCAATGCCTTGTACAATTGCAGCAAAGCATCCCTGCTCATGTACTTGAATCCCTGAAGGCCAATATTCCATTGGTCTTCTTCACCACCTTTACTTTCAGCGACGGGTGTCAATGTAAACCGAAGATTTTGTTGCACTACCCTCTTTCCCAATCTACTGCCATTCAGATAATAATCCGTCTGCGTGTTTTTGCTACCAATGTAGGTAACCTCATATTTATTCACATTAAAAAGGTAAAAACACTATAGTCCTGTCAGACCATGGACTGTTGTTTCATTACAGAGAGATAGTTAGTGATGCTTTAACCTGAGGGTCACCACACCTCAAGTGAGAGGAGAGGTTGGGAAGAAGAGTCCTTCATAGCATCCTCAGCCACTGTGAGAATTGAACCTACACTGTTGGCATCACTGTGCTTCACAAACCAGTGAACTAACTATACTACATCTGAGAGGTACTTGCCATTTTCTTAACTACCCCAAATTTCACTGAATGCTTCTCTGCATGTTCAGTGCAGCATACCCTCTCACCCATCTTTGTGCTATCTGCAAACTTGGAGAATGTGATGCTTCCAAAAACAGAAATAGGCTCGATCGTCATTTACGATCCAAGGATCAAGCTCAGCTCCAATGCTCTGTTGTAAATGGGTGTGGAAGGGTTAACATCGAAGACTGCCAGAAGCACCACCCACTATGATGATGCCAGATGGATTGAGCATCTCAAAGGCAGGAGACTTATCATGTGTGCCTCCTTAAAGTTATGGTAATAATATCCCTCCTTTCAATCTTTCTGCAGCAAGTTAGAAACATTCAGCAAACTATATTTGGCTGAATACAAGAGGCTCTTCTTTTTCATTCAGTCAACATAGCTTCGTGCGTGGGAAATCGTGTTTCACTAACTTAATCGGGTTTTTTCAGGGAGTAACAAAGAGGATCAATGAGGGTAGAGCAGTGGACATGATCGATATGGACTTTGGTAAGGTGTTCAACAAGGTTCCCCATGGGAAACTGGTTAGCAAGGTTAGACAGAGTCATAGTCACAGAGATGTACAACATGGAAACAGATCCTTCGGTCCAACCCGACAATGCAAACAAGATATCCTAACCCAATCTAGTCCCACCTGCCAGCACCTGGCCCATATCCCTCCAAACCCTTCCTATTCATATACCCATCCAATTGCCTTTTAAATGTTGCAATTGTACCAGCCTCCACCACTTCCTGTGGCAGTTCATTCCATACACGTACCACCCTCTGCATGAGAAGGTTGCCCCTTAGGTCTCTTTTATATCTTTCCCCTCTCACCCTAAACCTATCCCCTCTTGTTCTGGATTCCCCCACCCCAGAAAAAAAATATATTTTGTCTATTTATCCTATCCATGCCCCTCATAATTTTGTAAACCTCGAGAAGGTCACCCCTCAGCCTCTGACGCTCCAGGGAAAACAGCCCCAGCCTGTTCAGCCCCTCCCTTTAGCTCAAATCCTCCAACCCTGGCAACATCCTTTTACATCCTTTCTGAACCCTTTCAAGTTTCATAACATCTTTCTGATAGGAAGGAGACCAGAATTGCACACATGTTCCAACAGTGGCCTAACCAATGTCCCTTTTACAGCCGCAACATGATCTCCCAACTCCTGTACTCAATACTCTGGCCAATAAAAGAAAGCATACCAAATGCCTTCTTCACTATCCTATCTATCTGCGACTCCACTTTCAAGGAGCTGTGAACCTGCATTCCAAGGTCTCTTTGTCCAGCAACATTCCCTAGAACCTTACCATTAAATATATAAGTCCTGCTAAAACTTGCTTTCCCAAAATTAAACTCCATCTGCCACTTCTCAGCCCATTGGTCCATCTGGTCAAGATCCCATTGTAATCTGAGGTAACCTTCTTCACTGTCCACTACACCTCCAATTTTGGTGTCATCTGCAAACAGTAACCTCTTATGCTTGCATCTAAACCAATTATATAAATGACAAAAAGTAGAGCACCCAGCACTGATCCTTGTGGCACTCCACTGGTCACAGGCCTCCAGTCTGAAAAACAACCCTCCACCACCACCCTCTGTCTTCTACCTTTGAGCCAGTTCTGTATCCAAATGGCTAGTTCTCCCTGTATTCTGTGAGATCTAACCTTGCTAACCAGTCTCCCATGGGGAATCTTGTCGAACGCCTCACTAAAGTCCATAGAGATTTTATCTACTGCTCTGCCCTAATCAATCCTCTTTGTTACTTCTTCAAAAAACTCAATCAAGTTTGTGAGACATGACTTCCCACACACAAAGCCATATTGACTATCCTCAATCAGTCCTTGGCTTTCCAAATACATGTACATCCTGTCCTCAAGATTCCCACCAACAACTTGCCCACCACCAACGTCAGCTGAAAATGTGTTACTGGAAAAGCGCAGCAGGTCAGGCAGCATCCAAGGAGCGGGAGAATCGACGTTTCGGGAATGAGCCCTTCTTCGGACTCATGCCGGAAACGTCGATTCTCCTGCTCCTTGTATGCTGCCTGACCTGCTGCGCTTTTCCCACAACACATTTTCAGCTCTGATCTCCAGCACCTTCAGTCCTCACTTTCTCCACCAACGCCAGGCTCACTGGTCTATAGCTCCCTGGCTTGTCCTTACCATCCTTCTTAAACAGTGGTACCACGTCTAACAGAACAAACCATTTGGATACAGAACTGGCTCAAAGACAAAGGGTGGTGGAGGAGGGTTACTTTTCAGACTGGCGGGCTGTGACCAGTTGCATGCCACAAGGATCGATACTGGGTTCACTGCTTTATGTAATTTATATAAATGATTTGCATGTGAACATAAGAGGTATGATTAGTGGTTTGCAGATGACACCAAATTTAGAGGTAGAGTGGACAGTGAAGAAGGTTATCTCAGAGTACTATGGGACTTCAGTCAGATGGACCAATGGGTGGCAGATGGAGTTTAATTTAGATACGTGACATGCTGCATTTCAGAAAGGCAAACCAGGGCAGGACTTATACACTTAATGGTAAGGTTCTGGGGAGTGCTGCTGAAAAAAGAAACCTTGGAGTGCAGGTTCACAGCTCCTTGAAAATGGAGTCGCAGGTAGACAGGATAGTGAAGAAGGCATTTGGTATGCTTGCCATTATTGGTCAGTGCAGAGTATAGGAGTTGGGAGGTCATGTTATTGCTGTACAGGACATTGGTGAGGCCACTTTTGGAATATGGTGTGCAATTCTGGTCTCCCTGCTCTAGGGAAAACGTTGTGAAATTTGAAAGGGTTTAGGAAAGATTTCCAAGGATGTTGCCAGGGTTGGAGAATTTGAGCGATAGGGAGAGGCTGAAAAGGCTGGAGATGTTTTCCCTGGAACATCAGAGGCTGAAGGGTGACATTATAGAGGTTTACAAAATCATAAAGGATACGGATAGGGTGAATAGCCAAGATTTTTTTTCTGGGGTGAAGGAGGCCAGAATTAAAGAGCATAGGTTTAACGTGAGAGGGAAAAGATTTAAAATGGACCTTTCACACAGAGGGTGGTGCACGTGCCAGAGGAAGTGGTGGAGGCTGGTGCAATTACAGCATTTAAAAGGCATCTGGATGGGTTTGTGAATAGGAAGGGCTTAGAGGGATAAGGGCCATATGCTGGCAAATGGAGCTAGATTAATTTAGCATACCTGGTCAGCATGGATGAGTTGCACTGAAGGATCTGTTTCCATGCTGTACATCTCTATAACTCTAAACTGGAAGTGTGCTTTCTCTACCACAAAAGATCAAGTAAGTCCCATTGTTTCCTTCTCTTCAAAGGAGATGGTGGAAGCAGCCTTCATTCTGAGCAACAGCTCATAGAGCATAGTGAGTTGGCACACACATGCAACACTCTCCATGTTAACTATCTCTGAACTACCCAAACTCTGTGCCTAGGAATATTAACCAGACACATGTCAGCATGTTCAAGGGACAAGGGCTGGAAATAGGGAAACCATTGATTGGGCAAAATTTGAAAGTGAAAAAAACCTCATACTTACAGCAAAATAATATTACCCTCGCTTGGCTGTCTGCCGCCAGCTTTAGTATTGCTAAATTAGCTAACGATGCAAACTGTGGTTTAACACCTGTATATAGGCTTTGGAATATCTTGGAATATCATTCACTGGACACAATAGTCAGAAAATAGGGCCAGTTGTGTTGGAATTTAAAAATTCAGTTATTGCTTTTCTATGTCCTCTGGTGAGAGATTTCCACCACTGTTCATTCACTCTGGCAAAATCATGCATGATTTTGAAGACCTGACTTCCTCTTAATAGTCTCTACTTAACATTGTTGAAGACAACAAAGCTTTTGGAAGTTGTGTCTTTGACTATTTTTAAAAGCCTTGGGAGATAGGTTATTGCAAATAAAGGGGATGAAAGATATTTGTAAGCAGGGATGTGGATTTAGAGGTTACAATCAGATCTTAGTGAATGGTGGAGCACGTTCAAGGAGTCAAGTGGTCTAATCACATTTATTAAAAAACTCCACTTCATTTGGCCTCCAATTTACCTACTGTATCTTCATATTAACTTTTCAAGATTCATATCACTGGACACCCAGATGCCACTGTACCTCAGAGTTCTGTAATCTCTCTGCAATCTCTGAAAAGACTCTTGTAATACCATGGTGGCTCAGTGGTTAGCACTGCTGCCTCACAGTGCCAGGGACCCAGGTTCAATTCCTGTCTGTGTGGAGTTTGCACATTCTCCACTTGTCTGTGGGGGTTTCCTCCCACAATTCAAAGATGTGCAGGTCAGGTGAATTGGCCATGCTAAATTGCCCAGAGTGTTAAGTGCATTCTGGATTAGAGTGGTGCTGGAAGAGCACAGCAGTTCAGGCAGCATCCGAGGAGCAGTAAAATCGACATTTCGGGCAAAAGCCCTTCATCAGGAATACAGGCAGAGAGCCTGAAGGGTGGAGAGATAAATGAGAGGAAGGTGGGGGGGGGGGGAGAAAGTAGCATAGAGTACACTAAGTGAGTGGGGGAGGGGATGAAGGTGATAGGTCGGGGGCAGGAGCAGGGTGGAGTAGATAGGTGGAAAAGAAGATCGGCAAGTAGGACAAGTCATGGGGACAGTGCTGATCTGGAAGTTTGGAACTAGGGTGAGGTGGGGGAAGGGGAAATGAGGAAACTGTTGAAGTCCACATTGATGCCCTGGGGTTGAAGTGTTCTGAGGCGGAAGATGAGGCGTTCTTCCTCCAGGCATCTGGTGGTGAGGGAGCGGCGGTGGAGGCGGCCCAGGACTTCCATGTCCTCGGCAGAGTGGGAGGGGGAGTTGAAATGTTGGGCCACAGGGCGGTGTGGTTGATTGGTGCGGGTGTCCCGGAGATGTTCCCTAAAGCGCTCTGCTAGGACGCGCCCTGTCTCCCCAATGTAGAGGAGACCGCATCGGGAGCAACGGATACAATAAATGATATTAGTGGATGTGCAGGGAAAACTTTGATGGATGTGGAAGGCTCCGTGCATTGGTCAAGGGTAAATATAGGATACGGGGTGGATTACTCTTAGGGGGTCGGTCTGGACTTTTGGGCTGAAGGGCCTGTTTCCACAGTGTAGGGAATCTATCCATCTGACACCTGACAAAACATGCAGAACCTTGAAGTTCTATTTTATCAAGATGATCTACCAAGTTCATATCCACTTAACCACCAAGACAGCCAAATTCCACCTTGCAATATTTCCTATTTCCACTCTTGCCTTGGATCATTGGTTGTTAAAATCCACATCTGTGCCTTTTTTCTGTCTCTAGGATTGACTACAAAGCTTCTTTTTATTTGTAGTTCACAGACGATTTACTTATTTTGCCTTCTTTTTCATGCCAACATGCACATTAATATTAAAATCCCAGTGCAGTCTGTCAGGGAATCTTTCAGATTCCTGCATATCTGTGTGGCTGAGAGAGAATTTGGACTCCATTCTTGAAATCAGTCTTTAGTCTCCCATCTTGCACCCTTTGTATTCTTGAAGCTATCCAAAACTTTGATGCCTGCTGCCTGACTTGCACCAAAACTCAGTTACCAATCATCCTTATGCTCCTTAACTTATAGTGGCTCCCAGTGCAGCAGGATCTAAGTTTTGCAAACCTTATCTGGATTTTCAAATCCTTTTTCTCAACCCTATGTCGAAACTCCTCCAGCTATGCAACTACTTCTGCTCATTGAATTCAATTTTCATTCTCTGTTTTAAATGGCTTCATCATTGGAGATCGAGACTACAGTTAACTGTACCCAAGCTTTTGAATTTTTCACTGCACCACATTCTATGCCTCCCACCACAAGATGCTCCTCAAAACCTACGTCTTTCAATGCCCTAGTATCTCTATGTGGTTTTATGATGCTTTTGTAAAACACTATACGTTGAAAGGTGTGATATAAATTACTGACCCCAGGATAATTATTCAAACAGGTTTTTCTTTATCATCAAAACTTACCTTGTAATCTACAACAAAATGTTAGTTTTGTGTTTATCATCATGTTGTGTTTCACTATTGCTAATTTCTAGTTCAAGTTTCATGTATTTTTGAATATAAATTTCATTCTTGGAATATAACATCTGAGTTGTAGGAACAACAAAACATCAAATGAGCTTAAATTTACTAAACAGCGAGGAGCCATGATAGCTGGCCTACTTGGGGGAGCCGCATTCGACACAGATTTTGTTATTTTAGGACCTCGAACTAAATTATTTTAAAACCTTGGAATAAAACTCATTAACTCCACCAGATCAAAGAAGAAATTGTAAATGAGGAATAATTAACATAAAGATTGAGTCGAGAACAGCCCAGAGCTGGTTTGTCAACAAGAAGATGGTTGGAGATGAGGTAGGTTTCCTGGTTTCACTAAAGGTGGGCGCTGGAAAAAGTTTTAATTGCACTTTGGGGCTTGAATGGCTTGTGACACTTTGAGAGATGTTAGGCAACATGAATGACAGTTAGGCAGACCTGCACAGTAAAACATATACCCATTATTGATGATACATCAGGATTAAACTTAGCTTGATTCTTGTGAGGAGCAGAACCTGGAAGGTTGCCTTGCTTGAAACAAGTGAGACAATCCCCAATGGACCTCACCGCAAAGAAAAAAAACGAACTGAGTTGCATGGAAGCATTGGAAAAGTAACCAGCACAGGGGACTGATATCACCACAGTCAAGGGAGCATAAATGAAAGTTTTACCCCAGAGAATAGCTGGAACTCAGGAGACATTGTTAGGTAGCACGTCATTTCGCAGAGTTCTTGGGAGAAAGAAGAAGTAAAGCTGAGCACCTAACACACACAGTCTTAAACCATTTGTTAGATCCATACAGCTTGTTCTGTTAATTATTCCCTGTCCAAAAAGGTTTGTACTTTTCAAGTAACGAATCTTGTGGTGGTTGGTTGAAAGGAGATATTTGCATGTATTTTTAAACATTCATGGTCCTTCACTCAAATGTAACAATTTGTTTATTTATACATTAAGTGTTGCCTTGTGCATGAGCCATGAGTTAGATGGGAGTCACTACAGCTTTCTTCAATAAGTAAAAATATGAGTAACAGAAGTCTTTAAGCAGATGATCTAAACCAAACACTCATGCAGTATTTACGTCAGGAATTTGATGTTTAAGCTCATATTCTTAAAAATGAATTGCATATTTAGTGGTTTGATCATTGTGATTGCCTTATCTTCTTGTCTATGTTTAAACAAATATACAGATGTCCAGTACATTTATCTGTCAGTGCTCGTAAAGAGTTTTCAACTAAAACTGTGCTTGTGACTACCCCAGCATTCCCCTAGCCACACAGAGACTGGTCAGGAACTTCTGCTGGACAACATACATCAACAGCAATTACTTCAAATCAGCTAAAGCACAAAAATGTCACTCATGAATTTTTACAAACACATAGGATGTATGTAGTAAATCTGTAATGATGTAAACGTAAAGTCACCAGAGTCCCATTCCTTCATTATAGAAGACTTGTGGTGAGTTTGTGGGTCAGCAGGCCTCAGGTGAGGATTGGAACCTTCATGGTAGCCTCAGCTGCCGAGGGAATTGAACCCGTCTGTAGGCATCAGTCTGCACTGCAAACCAACCGTTCAACCAACTGAGCAAACCAACTTCAGTAAGCGAACATTTAATTATATATATAATTAATCACTTATAGGGATGGTGAGACAGAACATCTTCTGGAGCTGTACAGACACAATCCACAGTTCCAAGGAATCTGATGTGTCAGTTTGACATAACTTGATATGTAGTTAACCCTTTGGTCCACATCTACCAAGTTCTCTACAGCACCCTTTTTAACCATCAATATTTGGCGATAAATATTTAACTTTAGAGTCATAGTTACTCCCACTCCCCCAACTATCGGAAGTCTCTTGAGGTTCTAAACATTAATCTTGTTATGGACTAGGTCAGACATCCTCAAAACATTTTTAAGCAGGTAGCCCAGACCGTAACTTTGCTATTTGTTTTAGCTAAGTGCACAGTGGATGTTCTCTGAGTGAATTAGCTGGTTCGACAGCCAAGTTTTAAAACAAACAGAATTTCTTTACAAAATTATGCAATGAAACACAAAGAACAGAAAAGAGAATACCAGATAATTTATCTTAACTCGACTTTAATGATGCTGTTCCAACAATACTTGCAACAGTTCCAATACACACATCCCTTAGCACTAACAGTAATCATGACACAGCCAGCTTCCAGTTTGCAATGTCAGAGGGGCAAAAGGAGAGAGGAAGACCCCACTGCCTTTTCCAGACACTGCTGCCACTGAACTCACTTCAGTTCAGAACTTCATTAAAAAAAACTCTAATCAAAACGAAGGCTAGCTATACAGCTAGCTGGCCACTCCCCTTTAATTATACCAGTTTCTTTTAAGACATAGAAGTCTTAGGCTGAAGGTTATATCTGTTAAGGTAAACAAAAGGGCCAAGGTGAAACTTTCAAAACCAGCCTTTAACTTCTCTGAAAAAAACCTCAAGGGCATCATAACCTTGCAAAAAGAACCAGTATTGTGACAAACTGCAACAGCATTCCAAACATTATGGGAGGATACATAGGATATGTGTGTTTGCTTATTGTTGTCTGCAAAGAGGATGGAGTGGATAACAGTTTCTATTAAAGGGCAAACGTTTCCAAAACTTGATCAGAAATTACAAGTGCGTCATTGGTGACAAGGAAAGAGACCTCTGGACCTGGAACTGTAAGAAATTCCCACATTGTACTATGGTCTACAGGTTAGGCAGCAAATGGCTTACTGCTCGTTTTATTTATAAGTTTTTTTCAAGATTTCCATCATGAACAAGAGCTTGCTTCAACACAACTGTTCTATAAATTTAGACTAAAATTTCTGTTCCCTCTATCGAGTTTCTTTTCAAAGAGCATCACTTTTTAAGATGGTAGCAGAAAGTTTTCTTCAGCTAGTAGTTCAGAATATATTGGAGCTCCAACTGTTCTCATAAGAGGGAGACTGTCAATGTATCTTTTTGTTGTGTCAATGATGTAAGAACACTGATGTCCCTGCACAGGATTTCTTTTCTTAAAAGAGATCTTCAGCAATCTTCTCCTTTCACAGTTCGCAAGGTTGATTATACTTGTGACTGTCTTTAACTGGACTTATATGTCAGCAGTTTCACTGAAGGAATTAGAGTTTGAAATCTTGAACATTGATCTGTCTGAGCCTCTTTTGATCCTGAATTTTAAGCTTTGCAACAGCAGCCTGCATTTCTAGAAGCTCAATGGTTTGGCCCCCTAATTCTATGTCATCTTCTCTGGCTAGGTTTTTTTTTTAAATTCACTGCTTACCATTGTTGGAACTCACATTTTGTCCCCAAGAAGAACGTTGCTTTGCCTCAGTAGCATTTACTTGCCGAGAGGTGTTGACTGGAGTGGACTGTTTTAAAAATTTCCTTGTAGATTGAAAGTTCCTCTTGCTTCTTCAGCAAGCTATCTGCAAACCTGTGGTGCTAACCACTGAGACACTGTACCACCCTGTTTAGTTATGTTTAAAAAAGCCTGTTAGTCTTCACTTACAAGAGTGTACACACCAGTGATGGAAAATCTTGTGTTTTACCAAAGTCTTTAGACCATGGAGAAGATTTCAACCAGGCTACGTATTAGACTAACTGGTGCCAATGGTTTAACGGATAGCATGTTGCTTCAGGCCTTGACTGAAAAGCCAGATATGGATCAAGTTAGTGAATTGCTGTACACACAATCAATGCCATTCTAACCAGGTTATACACAACAGAAGAAACTGGAACATAAAGCAATGCAATGAAAGTCTTTGATTTACAATTCAGTTTAAAACAAAACCCAACTATAGACCAGACGAAGTTTAACATTCACAACTAGGAACCAGGAGATGATTTATACTATCCAGCAAATAATTGCCAGAATGGAACATGAAAGAAGAGATTATACAGGACTACTGTAGCGGGGTTACAGGGTGAAGCCCTATCAGAATGTTTGCAGTCTAAAGAAGAGCTTACATTACCACAAGCAGTGCAGCTCACCAGCCAGACTGAACTTTACTTGCAAAATACAGATCTTTCATTGGAGAGGAGAGATCATTTCCCCAGAGTCACGAATGGACTCTAATAGAAGGAGCCCAACACGTGTGGAAGACAGCAACCATAAGGGAATGAGGGTGCCACTCTTGTAGCTGGAAAGCTCCACATCAGAGCCAGCTTTGCTCAGCCATAGAGTACCACCACAGGTTTGCTGACACAGCAAGAGGAGCTTTCAAACCACAAGAAAAGTTTCAAAACAGTCCACTCCAGTCAGCAACTCTCCAAGAAGAAGATACTACTAAGATCAAAAGATCTCTTCTTGGGACAAAGTGGGAGTTCCAACAATAGCAAGCAGCAAATAAAAAGCTGGGCAGTGGGTCCTGACTTTCAGGGATCTCCTTTCTCTCGCAGTCTGTGAGAATGATATTCAATAATGGGCAGGATAATGCTCCCTTAAAGAAACAACACAAAACCAAAATCCACTACATGGGAAGAGCTAAAACCAGTCAAATTATGAGTCATTTCAAGGCAGCTGTTAGGCTCATTTTGCTTTGATGTTTCAGAAATCCTCTTAAAGTAATAACTAGGCATGATATGTCATGGCTAAATGAGAAAGTTTACGCTGAACTGAATGGAGAAGTGTGATGTACTCACAGCAAGAAAATAATGAATGTTCTGGAGTTGTAGTTCTGATTAACAATTTAAAATACGAGTGGCCTTCAAAAAAATAAGTCTCCCCAGACTGGACAAAGGAAAGAAAGTAGAGGCAGTCACCCATTTGTTATATACAAAAATGTCAAATTAATAATTCCAACAAAGAAAATATAAAGTATTTCTTTGAGTCTGTCTGTTCAAATTGCATTATCACGATTCCTTGCTTAAATGCAGAAATATTCTGACTTTATCCTATTATCACAAACAACATTACAAGTTTAAAAAGTAAACAGTAGTTCTTTTGGCTCCTAAAGAACATAATAGAAGTAGTAATACTATATTCAACGTACTAACACAATATATATTCTCGTCACGAATAGCTCTAAAACAATACAGATGACAACCTATCATAGTAACATACCAATTCAAAACTAGATCTAAATCCTACTCTTAGTACAACAAATCACAAGAAGTCATGTATTAAAAGTCATGGAACAACAAACTTGCTGAACTCTTAGGGTGTGAGTAATAACCATTGCGCTGCTAATCAGTTTCTGTTTATTTAGTGAAGGCTAATGCCCATTAAATGCCACACTTGGGAAGAGCTTTAACACAGTAAGTGTGTGAACATGCCACAATTTAAAAACCATTCTTCAAAATGAGCTAAACCATGTGATTTTGTTTTATTACATTTGTTTAATCTAAAATAGCAATTTTGTCAACTAACCACTACATCATATTTAAAATGAAACATGAAAAAGAGTGAGTTCATCATCTCAATTTCAACAATGCATACATGTTAAGAAATTTGAAGCCTTTTCCTCTCAAAGTAGATCCAGCAGGAAATGATGGGGCTTGTTACACAAAGATAATGACAATCCTGTCTGTCACAGACAGACTCAAAGAAATGCTGTTACTGAATGAACCAGCACAGCACTGGCCATATTTTGACAACAGATAAACATTATCAACAGAAAGTCATGCATTGATTGATAGCTATCCTAGCTTATAACTAGTTATTATGGTTTCTTTTGCTCCTTACATTTCAATTAATGTCCAATTACAGACTCCCTGCTATTCGTGGCTGATGGTGGCTACAGAGCGGATGCCTGTGAGAAATGCAGTTGGCAGATGAAAAAGGAACCACACTGCGGCCAGGATATATTTACAGTACATTGGGAAGAGAGCCTTCGATCTTACCTCTCACACATTTGCTATGACTTGATATCAGGAGGTGTGAATCACCAGTTATACATCTTACATAGTTGGCCTCCTGACAACCAACTGTTCACTCTCTGATTAGGAACCAGAGAACAATTCATTCAGCAGGATGTTTGCATTTTAGAACAGAAAACAGAACTTGAAAAAGTCCATCGCTGTCTAAAAACCCATCCCAGATACTGTTTATTCCTTACAAATTCAGAAGAAAATCAAAAGCAGAGATCAAAACAGATGCTGTTGCTGAAAAAGAAATCTGAAGACAGGAGAAAACAGAAGAGACAGAAAATCATTAACATGCCATCAGGCTCAATCTCAAGTCATCTGAACTTGTATTTGACAATTGACTCTGGGAGGCTTCATGTTTTGTGAGCACTTCACTGTATTAAGTTCCAGGATCAGAAAGGGCAAATGGGAAAGACCTGTGGTGTAGACAGGAATAAACAATAAAGGTGATATCAGGTTTTGCAGTCGTACAAGTACTCTTGGAAAAAGCTTAAATTATGAAAGCCCATACAATCACAGAGGATACGGAGCAATCATAAAAAATATTACCAGTGCTATTGTGATGTTTTCATTCTTTCAAAACTATTCAGCAAGAGACTACAAATGTAGCCTATGTATGCATATTCAATAAACACTAAGAAAGGCAACAAATGGGCAGTTCGTATCTCAGTTCACAGATGTACAAGAAACCTGGGGACAGGATGCCTTCTGGTGGCATTGTGGCCTTGAAAAGAAAATTGAGAACAAAAACAAAATCTGAAACATTTTGGGTTCAGTAATTGCTGGGTAATCTGAAACAAAGCTGCAATAAAATTTGCTAGCTTGCAGTAAACCAGTACGAACCATGTGGTCTAGACAACTGGAGACAGATCAGAATGGAATTGAATATCACTGTAATTTGACAAAATAAGCCACAGACATGGCTCCATCTGCCTACTACTATCCTGGTAGGTTTATGATTCATTCAATCTCTCTTTCCCACTTGCTCACGATGTTCTCAATTTCATTTTGCAACAATTGCAAACTCGGAAGTCTCAAAGCAAAGGCAGCAATTTTACTGAAATTCAATTCCTTATAAATGCCAAAACACAAATCTTTCTTGAAATCCACTTAAATTTTTAGCTACACATGACAGAATCTAGGGCTCCTTCAGTGAAATGTCATTTAAAAACAGAGAAAATGCAATCAGACTGTGAGAGCTCTTGTCTTGCAAAGCTTGTCATATCAGATCCCACTTCCAACATGAAATGGTCTCAGTGCTGCCCTCTAGCTGATGTAATGAAGGCTTGGCCCTTTGTGAGGATGATGTCTTGAAGTTCATTAACAACACTAATTATTTACATTAATCTAATTTCAGAGACTTATGCATGGTCTTTGTTCTATGCTTACTGATGTTACCTTACGTTACATATGCATAATGTCTGACTGAACACACTGACTCCATTGTACTGAGAACCCTACTCATGGTGAGGTGGGTACCTGAACACAGGAACATCATGTGTTGTGATGTCAAGTAACTGTCTTAAAAGGTACACTGCCCGTCTAATCTGGAATCTATGCACTACTCCCTCTGTGACTCCCTCGTCAGTCCACACCCCCCACCAACCCAACCTCCACTCCCGGCACCTTCCCCTGCAACTGCAAGAAATGCAAAACTTGCGCCCACACCTCCCCCCTTACCTCCCTCCAAGGCCCCAAGGGACACTTCCATATCCGCCACAAATTCACCTGCACCTCCACACACATCATCTATTGCATCCGCTGCACCCGATGTGGCCTCCTCTATATTGGGGAGACAGGCCGCCAACTTGCGGAACGTTTCAGAGAACACCTCTGGGACAGCCGGACCAACCAACCCAACCACCCCGTGGCTCAACACTTCAACTCCCCCTCCCACTCCACCACGGACATGCAGGTCCTTGGACTCCTCCATCGCCGCCTCATCTTCCGCCTGGGAACCCTCCAACCACAAGGGATGAACTCAGATTTCTCCAGTTTCCTCATTTCCCTTCCCCCCACCTTGTCTCAGTCAAATCCCTCAAACTCAGCACCGCCTTCCTAACCTGCAATCTTCTTCCTGACCTCTCCGCCTCCGCCCCCCCCCCTACTCTGGCCTATCACCCTCACCTTGACCTCCCTCCACCTATCGCATTCCCAACGCCCCTCCCCCAAGTCCCTCCTTCCTACCTTTTATCTTAGCCTGCTGGACACACTTTCCTCATTCCTGAAGAAGGGCTGATGCCCGAAACGTCGATTCTCCTGTTCCTTGGATGCTGCCTGACCTGCTGCGCTTTTCCAGCAACACATTTTCAGCTCTGATCTCCAGCATCTGCAGTCCTCACTTTCTCCTCAATCTATGCAATGTGACAACATATTCTCTTTTACCTTTAAAGGCAGAGGGATACTTTCCCTTTATCACATGCAAGGATGCACGTAGACACAAAGGCCTAGATCTTCCAATAGCCAAATGCCTGTTTCTGCAGAATGGATGGGAGTTGAGTGTGTAGATTCTGTGGAATCCCCAACAGAACAGACTCTGAGGGAATAACCCAGGAAATTGAAGATTCTACAGGGCAATTTCCCTAGCCCGGAAAATATCTTTTAAACAATTCACAGGGATCAGCTACAGTTAAGTAAACTCAGGAAACATTACAGACAAAAACAGAAATGGTTGGAAAAGCTCCACTGATCTGGAAATATCTGTGGAGAGAATTGAGTTAACGTTTCAGGTCAACTGACCCTTCCTCAGAATAATGTTTAACGTGATCCCCCAACCTACCATTAACACTCCCAGAGAGCCCAATACGCCAGACTCTGACCCAGCTGGGGCAGAAAATAAATCAGGAGATAGAAAAGGTGCATAAGAAAGGCACGATTACAATAATCATGGGGGAACCTCAATAATAGGCAGGTGGATTGGGAAACATCAGATTGGTAGCAGAGCCCAAGGGAAGGAATTCATGGAATGTCTACAAGACTTTTTTTTTGGAGCAGCTTGTGGTACAGCCCACTAGGGGCAATTCTGGACTTGGTGTGGAGCCAGACTTGACCTTCAAATGAAGGAAATCTTAGGGAGCAGTGTCCATAATATGACAGAATTCACCCTGCAGTTTGAGGAGAAGAAGCTGGAATCAGATTCAACGGCATTACTATTGAGTAATGATAACAACAAAGGCATGAGGAAGGAGCTAGCTGTAGTTGATTGGAAGGGCAGCCTGGCAGGGAAGATGGTGGAGCAGCATTGGCTGAAGGTTCGGGGGGTAATTCAAGAACCACAGCAGAAACGCATCCCAAGGAAGAAGAAACATACTAAGGGGAGGAGTAAGCAACCATGGCTAATGAGGAAATTCAGGGACAGCATTCAAGCAAAAGAAAAAGCATACAGTGTGGTTCAGATTAGTTGGAAGCCAAAGGATTGGAATCCTTTAAAAGCCAGCAGAGGATGAGCAAAAAAGTAATAAAGGGGGAAAAGATGAAATACGAGGGAGCTAGCTAGTAATCTAAAAGAAGATTGCAAGTGTTTTTTCTCGATATATATGAGGTAGGAGACAGGGAAGAGTGGGCCACTGGAAAATGAGGCGGGAGATGTCGGACAGGTTGCTCTGCCATACGAATGTTTCGTTAATGCAAATTTGCTGTAACACCATTAACAAACTGGGGACACTGTTTCTAAAGCGTGAACTTTGAAAATGCGTTGGCTGCAATGTGATTACAGTGCCAACACTTTAAACATGATCTCTAAGGCGTGACTTTTCTATAATGCAGGGTTGCACAAGAATGCGACCATCACATTACAGAAGAACTACCTGAAATGGGAAACAAAGAAATGGTGGAAGAATTAAATAGATACTTGGCATCAATCTTCACAATGGAAGACCCAGTAGCATACAGGACTTTATTTATTCACAGGTTGAGGCCATTACTGGCTAGGCCAACATTTGTTGCCCATCCCAGAGGGCAACATTTTTGGGATCACTATTGTGAACCTCCTCTGGATCTCCTCCAAGGGCAGCACATCCTTCCTTAAATACATGGCCCACAACTGCTCATAATATTCCAAATGCAATCTGATCAGAGCCTTATACAGTCTCAGCATTCCATCCCTGTTTTCGCACTCCAGCCCTCTTAAAATGAATGCTAACATTGTATTTGCCTTCCTAAATGCCAACTGAACCTGCATAAAAGAATCCTGAACTAGGACTCTTAAGTTGCTTTGAAAAATAGGAGGCTTTTGCCAGTGGATGTTATTCATGTAAAAAAAAAGAGCACTGGCAAGATTTTGTTTCCTTGGCAAGAATATAATGGAGAAATCTAAAAATGACCCAGAGAAAGCTCAGTAAAGTTCCTTGCCATTATCATTCAAGAAATTAGGTTTCAGTGAACCAGCAATTGGCATGACCAAGATAATGGACATAATCTGAACCATTCTATCATCCCAAACCTGGAAAGGACAGATTGCGTGGCAAACAATATGCGAATGCAGCACAACAGAAAGTAGTTAGCAATTCAAAAAACAAATCGCATGATCAAGATAAAACAAGGATTTCTGCAAAGGTCATTCTAATTTCCTCAAAGTCAGTGAAGTGTATGTGATGACAGCAATTCTATTCTTGATTAAAGCAATGACCAATTGTAATTAAACTCCTAATGAAGCAAGTTGCTAGATACTGACAGTGGTCTCAATGTAATCAGAGGTAGCCTTTGTTGATTGAATTAACAATCTAAAACTGAGGTCCGAGTAAGTTAGTTTATTTGATTTATTGTTGTCACATGTACTGAGATACAGTGAAAATTGTTGTTTTGCATGATATACAGACAGATCAGACCATATGAAGTGCATCAGGGTAGCAGAACAGAATGCATAATAGCGTGTGACAGTCACAGAGAAGATGAAAAATAGAGAGACAGAGAGATCAGCATTAACATTTGAGAGGTCCATTCAAAAGTCTGATAACAGCAGGGAAGAAGCTGTTCTTGAATCTATTCATACATGTATTCACACTTTTATATCATCTTGTACCCAATGGAAGATAGTAGAAGTGTGTATAACTAGGGTGGGAGGAGTCTTTGATTATATTGATTGCTTTCCTGAGGCACTGAGAAGTATAGATGGAGTCCATGGATGGAAGGCTGCTTTGTAGGATGAACCGGGCTGTGTTCGCAACTCTCTGTAGTTTCTTACAGTGTTGGGAAGAGCAGTTGCCATACCGCAGCATGATGCATCCAGACAGGATGCTTTCTATAAAAATTGATAGGAATCTTTGTGGAATTGCCAAATTTCCTTAGCCTACTGAGGAAGTAGAGGTATTGTTGTGCTTTCTTGACCATCGCATCAACGTGAGTGGACCGGGACAGATTGCTGGTGATCGCCACTCCCAGGAACCTGACCCTTTTTCAACCATCTCCACCTCAGCACCAATGATGGAGACAGGAGAATGCCCTCTACTCCGCTTCCTGAAGTCAATGACCAATTCCCTCGTTTTGCTGATGTTGAGGGACATTATTATCCTTACATCATGCCTCTAAGCACTCTTACCTGTATTTTGGCTCAGCATTGTTTGAGATCCAATTTACAACAGTGATATCATCAGCAAACTTGTAAGTGGAGATGGAGCTGAATTTAGCCACACAATTGAGAGTGTATAGAGTGCATAGTAGGGGGCTGAGTACACAGCTTTGTGAGGCACCGGTGTTGAGATGATCATGGAAGAGGTGTTGTCACCTGCTTTCACAGATTGTGGTGTACAGATCCTCAACTTTCTGACCCAGTTACAGAGGGGGTATGCCAAGACCTAGGTCTCGGAGTTTAGAGATGGGTTTGTTTGGAATCACGATGTGAGAGAAAGTGAGGACTGCAGATGCTGGAGATCAGACTCAAAACGTGTTGCGCTGGAAAAGCACAGCAGATCAGGCAACATCCGAGGAGCAGGAGAGTCAATGCTTCAGACACAAGCCCCACATTATGCCCTGAAACGTCGACTCTCCTGCTCCTTGGATGTTGCCTGACCTTCTGTGCTTTTCCAGCGCCACACTTTGAGCGGAATTATGGTGTTGAAGGTGAAGCAGTAGTCAAGACATAGGATTCTGACATAGGTATCCTTGTTATCCACATGTTCCAGGGATGAGTGCAGGGCCAGAAAGATGGTATTTGCTGTGGACCTGTTGCACTAGTAGACGAATTGCAAGGTGTCAAGTCAATCTGGGAGACTGGAGTTGATGAGAGCCATGGCTAACTTCTTAAAGAACTTCACAATTATGGAGATCAGAGTCAACAGTGTCATTGTTGGGCAGTAGTCATTCAGGCACGCTCATGTTCTTTCTTTGGCACTGGGATGATGGTGGTCTTTTTGAAGCCGGGACTTCAGATCATAGTAGGGAGAGGTTAAAATTGTAGACTGTTTGTACAGATGAAAGGAGTCATGAAAGGAGGAAGAATCGCTGTGAATATTCAGACAGACTTAATAGCTAAAATAGCCAAGAACAGCTTCCTCTGGAGAGTAATTGCACCGAGTATCATTGTCATTTTATGGCACACATTTTATGGGATCTTTTCAGTCTATTTATATTTTATTACAAAGATGTACTTTTTGACTAATGCATGACCCAATTTCTCTTTAAACTGAGTCTTGTAGTCAGAAGTCTGGCAGAGACAATTCCCTGGCTATGCCGAGTTAGCCTATGGGAGGGGGACTAATCGTTAGGGTGAAAATGGTAAAGCATGCAGCTCTACCTGTGGGCTTAGTGTCCCTGGGTTTGGAAAAGCCAAATTCCTGCTCCTATCTGTCCAGTCCCAGAGCTGAAAGCATGTCAGCAAGAACAGAATAGAACTCACTTTCCAGATTCACAGTGAAGGATGCTGTAACAGGTCACATGATCCAGCAGGAAACAAAGCTTTTAAAAACATTGATATAAGAAAAATATGAAGTACGGTTTGAGACAAAAAGCCAAGTATGATGGCAGTCACGTGACTTTAAATGAAAGATTATTATAATTCCATCTACCCCACCCCAACCTCCCCACATCAGTTGATGGCAATAATGGACATCAGATTCCAGTACGATTGTGGATCGCTAGATCATATGTTGAATCTTTGCTGCTGGTTACAGTGGCAGTTAATTCCTGAAATATATTCACACAAGGCTGAAAATGTTCTTTAACAACAGAACATAACATTACGACAAGTAAAAAGCTCTTATCATAAACATGAAAACAAAGTTTCAACCCATTTCCCAACAGCTCTGTAACAGAGATTTGATGCCAAAGAAATATCATTCTTAGATCAGATTTTTAATATCCTTACTTAATTGATGCTTTCCAATTTTCTTCCCCTTGCACTGTTGATTTTTTTTTATTTACAATTCTTTCTGCATCTGTTAGCATGAATATTTCACAGTTCTGAAGATCTAATATTTTCAATTCTAACTATTCGAAGATTTCTCGATAAACTCTCCAGGCTTGGAAGCTCCACAGACTAGAACACTCTTGGTGAGCTAGCCGGTTCCTCAGAACAGAACTAAGGGATAAAAAAGGTTAGGTGAAAGTGAGGCCTGCAGATGCTGGAGATCAGAGTCAGAGTCAAGGTTAGAGTGGTACTGGAAAAGCACAGCAGGTCAGGCAGCATCCGAGGAGCAGGAAAATCGATGAAGGGCTTTTGCCCGAAACATCAATTTTCCTGCTCCTCGGATGCTACCTGACCTGCTATGCTTTTCCAGCACCACTCTAATCTGGATAGAAAAGGTTGCTCACCCATTAAGAGAAAAACTGTTCTGTGAACTGAACTCCCAGTTTCTGAAATCAACACTTTAAACCTTCTAAAATCAAACTAAACTAACTGCCTTAATGTGCTCAGTCGATCTGCAAGAAACCCAATAGGAAAAACATTTTATCAATAGTTGGTTAAATAACACTATATTAACACTACAGGGTTCTCTCAGGCATTCTAATGCAACCACCTGTTTTCTGAACTATTCAGGTCACTGTTCCAAATCAACCTTCCATTATTTTAAAAAAAAAGGACTTCTCATAATCAACCTGAATCAGCCTCTATTTCAAAATCCAATGCAAAAATATGACATATAATTTACACTTTCTATCACAGGTTACATTGGACAAGTTCAAATGAGGACATTCAAGTTTCAGCTTTTTAACATTTTAGGCCTGCATGACTGGGAACAGTTACAATACCCAAAAAAAACCTGAAAATAGTAGTGTTACCTCAACATGAACCTAGAACCACCAACACACTTGGCTGATTTGGTAAGCATACAAATCGAGAAATAAATGAATGCACATATTATTAAACTCAATGTTATGAGCTTCCAAATATTTCACTGTTTAATATTCCAAATACTAGACACAGTGTTTAAATCAATTCAATAATGAGCATCAAGTGGGTGGTGGAGTGGTCATATCACTGGATTCATACTCCTGACCCACAGGCTAATGTCCAGGGGAACATAGCTTTGAATGTGAATTCAAGAAAAAAGATAAAATGAAAAGCTAGCCTAATGGAAACCACATAATGAGTCAAATGTTGTAGAAATCCATCTAGTTCATTAATGCCCTTCGAGAAGGAAATCTGCTATCCTGACACACATATAACTTCAAACCCACCACAATACCATTGTTTATCTCCAGATAAGAGTCAATGAACAATTCCGTTCAATTTTTGAAAATGTTACTCAAAATGTAAAGTTCATTTAACTTTACAAAGGATGAGTTCCAGATTTAATTCTGACACATTCAAATCTGTACTTTAAAAGTCAATCGCAAAAACTGATTTATATAGAAATTGTAATTGAACTGCTGTGATTAAGATGTTGTAGCATCAATTTATTGGACGTATTTCAGATTATTCAGGTTTCAAAGACACAGGTTCACATAATTTCACAAAAATTCAAGTTATTGTTTCAAATTGAGGGAGGGTGAAGAAAACAAAGTCAGGCAATGCTATTTTAGGATGAGGATGATAATCACACAGGTCACCTGAACCAGTGAGGCAGACAGACAAATACAACATGACTCAAAAAGGAACTACACAAATTTCTGTCAGCAAACAAAGTTCAGGATGGCTAGATTTTATACGAAACTGAATGAAAAGGCTGGCTGGGCTAATGGACTTTCTTTTTAATAATGGACGAAAAGT
This sequence comes from Chiloscyllium punctatum, assembly GCF_047496795.1. NCBI lineage: Eukaryota > Metazoa > Chordata > Chondrichthyes > Orectolobiformes > Hemiscylliidae > Chiloscyllium > Chiloscyllium punctatum. The sequence goes on from NC_092777.1 coordinate 52,503,815, forward strand.
GTTACTGATTTGACGGTCAGAAAATGTTAGTATGAGATAATCTGGTCTCTAGTTTAAAACATGCTAAATGTTACAGTATTGTCACTGTGATTCTAATCAACACCATTACGTTTGTGATATTGTGCACATTGCCATCATTTCATTTCCACTTGTACAGGGAAACATTAGCCCACTTGTAATCATTTTATTTTAAATCTTAACAGTGTGCATTATACTTGTATTCAGTTTTAAATTGGACTGAACCAGTTGAAAAGTTTTGCTGTGTTGTCTTATAGTGTCAATTTTTAAACAAGTAGTAAGGCCCAAATTTTCTATTCAAAAATACAACCTGGACAGTACAGCACTTAGTAGGAATATTCTTTAAAATAAGACCACACAATCATTGCAGGACATTAGGAAAGAGAACAGCAACATTGTGGTGGGTCAGAGTGCTGCAATTATATAGTCTATGTATTCATTTTGCATTCTAAATATTCAATTTGACCACTTCTCCTTGCCTATGTTGAAGATATCTGCTTTTAAGTCATATGCAGGTGGTCTCCAGATTGCTAACGGGTTCCATCCATAAATACATTCCTAAGCCAACTTGTACGCAAGTGTAACACCATAAAATAAAATGATACATGTTTGCAGGTCAGATCATGAAAATTAAACTGAACACACCCCTGCATGGGAAGCTATGCTTTAAGGACAAGCGTTCATAACTCAGCTGCTTGTAAATCGGGGACCACCTGTACAGTGTTGATATTCTGGATGTAGGTTTGCTCGCTGAGCTGGAAGATTCATTTTCTGACGTTTCATCACCCTATAAGTAATATCTTCAGTGAGCCTCTGAATGAAGCACTGGTGGTGTATCCCACTTTCTATTTATATGTTTGAGTTTCCGAGAGTTGGTGATGTCATTTCCTATGGTGGCAGTTTCCTATTGTAATGTCATTTCCTGTTCTTTTCTCAGGGGTGGTAAATGGGATCCAAGTCAATGTGTTTGTTGATAGAGTTCCAGTTGGAATGCCATGCTTCTAGGAATTTTCGTGCGTCTCTCTGTTTGGCTTGTCCTAGAATGGATGTGTTGTCCCAGTCGAAGTGGTGTCCTTGCTCATCTGTATGTAAGGATACTAGTGAGAGTGTCCTGGTGGCTAGCTTTCTACTTGTTTGTCCAATGTAGTGTTTGTTATAGTTCTTGCAAGGTATTTTGTAAATGACATTAGTTTTGCTTGTAGTCTGTATAGGGTCTTTCAAATTTATTAGCTGCTGTTTTAGTGTGTTGGTAGGATTGTGGGCAACTACGCCAATGAACACAGTCCGCCCATTTCTGAGCAACAAACCCAACAATCAGACAAAACACGTCCAGAAACCTGGGCCACTCACTCCTACATCAAAGACATCCCGGAAATGACTGCCAGACTACTCAGACCCCATTGGATACAGAATTGGCTCAAAGGTAGAAGACAGAGGGTGGTGGTGGTGGAGGGTTGTTTTTCAGATTGGAGGCCTGTAACCAGTGGAGTGCCACAAGGATTGGTGCTGGGTCCTCTACTTTTCATAATTTATATTAATGATTTGGATGTGAGCATAACAGCTACAGTTAGCAAGTTTGCAGATGACACCAAAATTGGAGGTGCAGTGGACAGCGAAGAAGGTTACCTCAGATTACAACAGGATCTTGATCAGATAGGCCAATGGGCTGAGGAGTGGCAGATGGTATTTAATTTAGATAAATGTGAGGTGCTGCATATTAGGAAAGAAATCTTAGCAGGACTTATACACTTAATGGTAATGGTAAGGTCCCAGGGAGTGTTGCTGAACAAAGAGATCTTGGAGTGGAAATTCATAGCTCCTTGAAAGTAGAGTCGTAGGTAGATAGGATTTCGAAGAAGGCGTTTGGCATGCTTTCCTCTCTTGGTCAGAGCACTGAGTAAAATAGTTGGGAGGTCATGTTGCGGATGTACAAGACATTGGTTTGGCCACTTTTGGAATATTGTGTGCAATTCTGGTCTCCTTCCTATTGGAAAGATGTTGAGAAACTTGAAAGGGTTCAGAAAAGATTTACAAGGATATTGCCAGGGTTGGAGGATTTGAGAAGTTGAATAGGCTAGGGCTGTTTTCCCTGGAGCGTCGGAGGATGAGGGGTAACCTTATAGAGATTTATAAAATCATGAGGGACATAGATAGGGTAAATAGACGAAGTCTTTCTTCCCTGGGGTTGGGGAATCCAGAACTAAAGGGCATAAGTTTAGGTGAGAGGGGAAAGATATAAAAGAGACCTAAGGGGCAACTTTTTCACACAGAGGGTGGTACGTGTATGGAATGAGCTGCCAGAAGAAGTGGTTGCGGCTAGTACAATTGCAACATTTAAAAGGCATCTGGATGGGTATATGAATAGGAAGGGTTTGTAGGGATATGGGCCGGGTGCTGGCAGGTGGAACTAGATTGGATTGGGATATCTGGTCAGCATGGACGGGTTGGACCGAAGGGTCTGTTTCCATGCTGTACATCTCTATGAAAATGGTATCCTTGTTCACTGTCAATTGTATTCAGGCGTCATGCATCAGCCAAATAAACAGCAGCAGGAAATTAAACCAAAATAAACCAAAGAACTGTGTATGCTGAGAATCAAGAACAAAAATCAGAAATTGCTGGCGAAACTGAGCAGGTCAGGCAGCATCTGTGGAGAGAAAGTGGAGTTAACGTTTCAGGTCTACTGACTTTTCTCCAGCTCCAACCGGAAACGTTAACTCCACTTTCTCTCCACAGATGCTGCTTGACCTCCTCAGTTTCTCCAGCAATTTCTGATTTTGTGGCAGGAAATTAAAGCTTGGAGCTTCTGGAAGTATGAACCTAAACAAAGTATTTCTAAATGTTCTGAACGTAGAGGAACTAGAAAACATATCGACCACTAAATGGGATTGTTTCATGTATAATCCAAGAGTCTAAATATCAAAAGGTAAAAATGAACACCTCTAGTTTACTGAGAATTTGAAACTGAAACTTAAAAGAGATGTCCAAAAATAGTGGGATTTTCATTGGATTAATTTTGATTATATTAACTAGTTTGTGTTACCCAACATAGCAGACAGGACCGCCTGATTTTGAGCAAGCTCAGTTACTAACAAGTCTTAAAACTTTCTGGCTATTAGTCCAATGCTAAGCAATCTCAACTTTCCAAAGTCTTCATTATCATGACCACATGCACAGGCTTGATGCGACTTGATCGTTAAAAACTTACTTAATTTGTTTAAAAAGCCATGTTAAGACCTTCAAACATAAACCGGTGTTTAAATAAGAGGACTGAAAGGAGTACAGTACTAGCATCTGAAGGAGCTATAACATGATAACAGCTACAACCACCCACTGCCTGCACCATTAAGTTGCATGTTCCCTCACCATGGATACACACAACACGGCCTCTTATTGACAGCTCATTTCAATAAGATTTGCCTGAAGGATTTTAGTTCTCATCTCAACCTTTATAGAAATAAAGTCCAACTTATGAAATTTTCCAATATTTCAATCATTGTATTCAGTACAATTATAAATTATGAAACAAAAAATTTTACTGGGAGAATACTCCTTCAAGTGCTACTACAGAGGGCAGAAAAGAGCCAATGACCTAGAAGTACATGACAAATAGATTTCAGCTTTAGCTCTTTTTGGTGTAAAAATTGCCTCATATGCACAGAAAAGAAATTAAATAATCGTTTCCAGGAACTCATTATTAGGACCCCTTCAAATATAGTGTGACAAAAATTATAATTAACACAAGCTGTTTGTAGTTATTTTACATTAGATCTGAAGTACAAATATCCTCAGTGGTTTTACTAATTGAGAAAACCAAATTAGTGTCAATCATCACTTTCCTTAACTAAATATAATTTAATAAGCCATTCATTTTCCTAATGCTGCAGTCTTTGGCTAAAATATAAGGTTAATGTGGCATAGAAATAAAAATGTTATTCATGTTAATTGGAATTTTTAGTAAAACCTAGAATTATTCAACCATGTTTAAATGTATTCTGTTTCCTCACTATATTATGTTACAAACTCATTTCCATCAGCTACTTCACTGAAGTGCACAACACCTGGATCCATTTCCCACTGGGGGTACGCATCAGGCTCAAAGATGTCACTTAAATAAAGGAAAAATACAGTTGACGCTGAAAACCTGAAGAGTCAGACCAGACTTGAAACATGAACTCTGTGTCTGTGCGTGTCTCTTTCTCCCTCATAGATGCCACCAGACCTGCTGAGTTTCTCCAGCCTTTTCTATGTTTAGAGTCATAGAATTGTACAGCATGGAAACAGACCCTTCAGTCCAACTTATTCATGCCAACCAGATATCCGAATTTAGTCCCATTTATCAGCATTTGGCCCATATCCCGCTGAACCCTTCCTATTCACATACCCATCCAGATGCCTTTTAAATGTTGTAATTGTACCAGCCTCCACCACTACCTATGGCAGCTCATTCCATACACACACCATCCTCTGCATGAAAACGTTGCCCCTTAGGACTCTTTTAAATCTTTCCCTTCTCACCTTAAACCTATGTCCTCTAGGTTTGGACTCTCCCACCCCAGGGAAAAAAATCTTGACTATTCCCCTATCCATGCCCCTCATGATTGTATAAACCGCTATATGGTCACCCCTCAACCCCCGACAATCCTGGGAAAATATCCCCAGCCTATTCAGCCTCTCCCTACAGCTCACACCTTCCAATTCCTTTTGTGTCAATGATGTCACTACAAATTACATGATTGGAAAATGCAACCACCTAAATTGCCCAATTCAAACAAAACTATTAAAACTAAAAACTTACTCGTCAAATTTAATTCCTCAACCATGATCATCAAAACCAATTATCTGATCATTTATCCCGCTGTTGTCACAGGAACTTGCTGTGCAAAACTGGCTGAACTGTTTGCCTACCTGAACAACACTGACTACACTCCGGCATTGTCTAGTTGGCTGTGTCATGGATTAGGGTATCCTGTGGATGTGAAAAACACAGGTGCAAATAGATAGGACAGAGGTCGTGTTATAAATTTCACGATCGTTTTAATAAACAATTTAATATCTTAGATAGTTCTGAAAATGTTGTCATTCCTGATGATCATAAACATTTCCCAGTATTGATAATTCCGTCTTTAAGTCTAGGACATGGTGTTGAGTCTACTCCAATTGGGATAGGACTGCCTACTTCGAATGATCCAAAGTCATAGACTGTCAACACAATAGGCTCAGTCACGTAGTAATAAATGGAATCCAAAAGGGAATTGAAGTAAAAATAAAAAGAGGCGGGGGACATAATCCATACTAAAGTACGTAAAACAGTAACAAGGAAATATGTCGTCGTCATCATCCTTTCCATGGGTTCACATAATTCAATGGACTTGAAGCAAAAGTCCCATAAATGCCGAAGCTGATAAAATCTGGCACTGAACTTCAATTGAAAGATAATGCACAAGTTGCCAACGAAGACGATCAGACTATGACCGTCTGGACATGGGCTAAATACGACATTGCTTGTGTAAAAGGTGCTGTACCCCACCTCTCACTTGGACTTTTATGCGAACATTTCAAGTAAAAACAATAGAACCTTGTTCACTCCCCTCACTAACATCCTAAGCACAAATGAATAAAGAGGTGGTGGGATTTGTTTATGGATGCGGGTAATTATTCAAAGCGAGCGCTCCTTCCAAAGCTGACTTGTGGCTAAAAGGTTTCTTTTTTCCAAAATAAAAGAGTCACTGAAAGGTGTCCAGGGGCTGCGATTCTGAATGGGCCACCAACAGAGTTCCAGCGCTAGCCATGGAGGGGGGTTGTGTCATTGAATTGCTGGCGGCGACAGATGCCTCCAGCCTTTGTGAGTTGCAGGCGATAAATGGTCAATTCACACAGACATATGACAATTTTTCCATGTTTGAGAGAGCCGAACTCTAATATTAGAATCTTGTTTTTTTTTAATGTGATTGTTTCTCTACAACATCCATGCTAGAGTGTTGCAAGTGACGAATAATCACTAATATTAATGCAATCGATAAAGAGATACTTCTCGCCTAGTTTAGAATTCGATATGCAAATATATTATTGATAGCGTTATATATTTCAACTGAAACGTAAGTGTTGGTCGATATTTTTGCAAATTAGGAAATTACTTTAATTGCAATTTTGTGTTTGACTCATGCATTTCGACTTTTTGTTTCGACGGGCTGCATGTTTGTAAGAAGTTAATACATTTAAATCGTGTTTAAAAGAAACGCTTTCAATGCAAATTACAGTGGCGTGCAGTTTCTCATGGATTCAACGCATTTAAACGCTGACCCCCCTTTACGTAATATATTAGCACCTCGATCTGTTTGCAAAAAAGCACCCTGAGCTAAGTAATCGGAATGCAAATACGTCAGTGACCAGCTGAACAGCAAAACCCAGCCTTAGGATCCTCTGTCTGCAAAATGCAAATTCAGTGTGTTCAGCTAAAACAGGAAATGCAATCAGCTCTGCAAGCCTTGAAACTTAGCACTGACATTGCAAAGCTCAAGGTGCACCAATGCATTTTGCATTAAGCACAGGTCTTTTTGCATTCTACCCAAATATCTCTCCATATATCTGTGCAAACCTTACCTCCTTTTGACAGCGACATTTTTTTCTTTTTTTTCCCCCTGCTGGGAGGGGAGGGGGAGGGGATCACAAAAGACTTTGCCTTTTCAGCTTTGCAACAAAGATGCAAAAGCTTGCTGCTTCCCAATTTTCATCCACCTGGGAATCCTGAGCGATTTTTTTGCAGCTGCGAGCTATGCAGAGGGAATGGCCGTTTGCATAACTCGGAAGCAAGCTGCAAGCAGCGGAAGATTTGCAAATGCAAAAAGCTGTTCGGTAATTACGGAGCTGCAGCTACATGATCGGCCGGAGCTGAGTTCACCAGCTCCAAACTTCTCAGCGTGTCATCACGTTCTTCCTGCTGGAGAAGAAAGCATTGTGGGAATTGTAGTCTACGTTTTGAAGGAACTTTATTTCAAACCGGGGAAGAATCTTTCATGCAATATACTTGGAGCTGTTGCACGTTACTTTGCAAAATGTTCTTTAATTTAAAAAAATGCACCGGTTAACATTTCAATATAGTATTGTTGCCTGGGAATGCAGGAGATGCCAAACACAATCCAGTCCAGAGTTCAGACCTCAGCCCAGAGGCATAAGGAGTTCATAAATGTCAACTGTACTCATTTCAATTGCTATGTTATTTCAATCCCGTGCGTTTTGTTACTTTGCACAGACACTTGTGCAGGGTTTGGTTTCGTACCGTGCAGTTCGGGACAGGGTGCCCAGGCCGGTACATGTTGCTGTTTACTCGTTTATTATTTCAGTGGCAGTGTATCAGTACGTTGAATACTGTGTTTCTTTGTTGCACTGCTTAATATTGCATTTTACATGGAAAAGTGCATTTAAGAAAAATAAACAACCATTGCAAATTCTCCGATGTGGTGTCAGGGACTCTTGTTAAACAGAGCTTGACACAAGAAAACGCTTGATAGATCAATTTATTTTGCAAGATCTGAAGGGTGAGGCAGAAATGAGCCATTTTTCTGTGAATTTAATGTGCTATGTTATCTGGTCTGCTGGCGATGTAATTCCAATCCATTGCAAAAATGAATTTTTGGAATCATCCGTGCAGCAAGGGTTAAAATATGCGATTATTCTCATTTTGCTGTTGCGTGTTTGTTTTTCCAACATAGCTGAAAACCTGAAAACTGGTTGTAGCTAATATTCAGCCTGGCCAGCATGTTAGCTATTTGTCCCCATTTACAGATTGCATTTAAAAAGCAAAATTCCAAAGGACCAGTAAAGAAGAAAACAGCACAACCTAAGTTGTTGCCATGACAATGGTCTAGTTAAATCAAAGCCAATATTAGAGCTTTTACACACACTGCAGCTTTTCAACCACCAGAAGAGTGAAACTAAAATGATCTTCAATAAATCTCCAATATGGTGCTTGTGTAGTGACATAATAGCTGAATAATAACCACAATTAAACACATTCACTGACTTGCCTACTTTATAAGCAAAATTAAGATTGGAAAAGAACTCTTGTCATAGCATACCATTTTATTCCATTAAGATTTTTATTAAACTAGTCCACTTAGTGGTACAAATGTATTTTAATTATGTCATTAAGATAAAATTTTATTTGAGGGATTATTTGAGAGTTTTCCACTGATTGGTCTGATACACGAAGTTCTCAACAAATCTGTTCACGATTCTGAAATTAGAGGGTCTGTTCTGAATTTCACACGGCGTCCAGGAACCACGCTGGGAAACTGAGGTGTGAGAAAGAAGGGGAACCCTTTTGAACCAATATATTATTCTCACTAAATGTTTAATTACTGTAATTATTAAATGTGTTAGTAGTGTCAAATAATGGACAACGCTAGATCAATCTTCACTTGCATAATTTAGCAATTTATTTAATATGGGTAGGTACAGTAGCTCTGAAATATCCCCAGTTATTCATAGTCACAGTATTAGCAGACCTTGTACCTGACTCGAGGTGAGATTTATGCAGCATCTCAGAAAATCTTATTTTCCCAATTAAATTTAATACCGAAAACTGTACTAATGCTTACCTACACTGATTTATTATCATATTTCCATGCGCACAGGAAAATAAAGTTACAAGTGAATTGCTCCACTTCAATGCAACTACTTACTATCTAAAGAGGCTGTGAGCTATCACCACACAGTGGTGTCACACTGCTATAGCTGAGAAATAAAACAATTTTTCAACAAACCTCAGCAAAAAATTCTCTTGCAAGAGTATTCATTTTGGGAACGTTTACATAAGTACAGCCATTGCAAAGTAAAACACAATCACGCTACTAAACCTGGACTGCGGAAAATGAAAGGCTATTGAATTCTGTTCCCAGTTGAAATGTTATCTAAAAAAAATTAAAGTGCTGTCATTTAGTTGGATTTAATTCGATAGCTTTTTTTCCTGTATTCGAAATGTAATTCAACATGGGCAACTCGTGACAGTAACCACAAAAAATGTCGAAGGCTGTGTTTGCAGAAATATCCTCAGGAAATCACAATCTGAAAATGCCACATAGTCATTCAGAAATAAAAGGTCCACTCCCAGATTTACAAAGTGTGGTAACTTTTCATTTGTTTCTCCATTTGGCTATTTTTGAATGTTTTTCAGGACAGACCACTGGCAGTGTACTGTGTGACAGCATTGGGTGATGAGACTGCGGTCACATTTTTCACCCAGAAGGTAGTAGGGACCTGAGCCTGAGGCACATCAGCTCACCTCTGAGAGGGTTGGTAGAGGCAGAAACTCTCAAGAAATGTTTTGTAAAATACTCAGCAAATATGTGTGATATGCCTTTAAGGAACATGCTCACGATAAAACCAGTGTATCATGGGTCATGACCTAACAGTATAACGCACTGGGCCAGATTGAGAGATCTGCTGGGAGGCTGGGCTGCTGAAGACCTCTTGTCATGCATTGGTAGTGTTCCTACCTCTGAGGCAGAAGGTTTGAGTTCATCTCACCTGCTCCAGAGGTGTGTCGTAACATTTCTGAACAGGCTGATTTGAAAATATTGATGAGAAGATTTATACGGCCTTTGTCAGGATTTGGAACTGTTCTGTGGGCTCTTATGGTGCAGTGATAGTGTCCCTGGCTCTGGACAAAGAGGCCTAGCTTCAAGTCCCATTTGATCTAGAAATCTGAATTGATACTTTTGAACCGATTAATTAAAAATAACTATAATTCTCACAGTCTTGATCTTACTGAGCTCTGGACCCTTGCAGCATGACATGTTGAGGGAAGCATGCCACAGTACCTCCCAAGTTGCTTAGGTTGAGTTCAAACACACAAATATGTGTGATTGTGCTATACATATGCAAGTGCCAGCATCTGAAGTAAAAATGCATTGCGTTCCTCAGCACTGTATGACCAACATCTCATATTTATGACCTTGGAGCTAACATAAGTGTGATAGGCATAGATTAGCTGTCACTCCATAGACTCACATCATGGACATCTACTTGAAGAGCCATGACCTGCAAGGCTGAGTGTCTCATACAGGAAGATGGGAATCAGCTAGGTAGCTCTTGCCTGACCAGCACAAACATGATGGTCTAAATGGCCCTCTCCTGTGCCATGCGATTTTGGGAGTCCTTGTTGACTATGTGCCCCACACTTCTTCATCACTATAAACAGAGGCAAGTTCGGGAAAGGTGGAAAATGAAGGGCTTTTGCCCGAAACGTCAATTTCCTTCTCCTCGGATGCTGCCTGACCTGCTGTGCTTTTCCAGCACCACTCTAATCTTGACTCTGATCTCCAGCATCTGCAGTCCTCATTTTCGCCTTGGAAATTTAAGCAGGTGAGTCATGACCTTATTGAATAGTGCAGCCTGCTGATTAAGGCTACATAACTTACTCTGTATTGTCCTCCATTAACTCATATTGTAGACATAGAAGGCGGTCATTAGCTCAAAACACTGTTCTATCTGCAAGAAAGAAACGCAGCAAGTGCAGACATGAATTTTAGTTTAACACAATGCAGATAAAGCTGGATTTTGTTCTATTCAGTTTATTCTTTCAATGAGTAACTTAATATTTCTGATCTTGGATACTGTGGTTGACTGGTATGTGACTGTTCAGTAGGTTTGGGCCTGCATCAGAAAAGGTGGGGGAATGTGTAAGGATCAGGTCACAAAGTGGTAAAACCAAGAACAGCGTTTGGAGAACTGGCAGTGATTGTTTTTGTCAGCCCCTCACCTGCTGGGAATACTTCTCAAAAAACAGAAGGTCATGGGGACCAAAAGGGAACAGTAGCAACAGCATTGTTGCCAAGCAGCAGTATTGGCAACTTAAAATTTTTGCTGAAGAAATTTGTTTACAGTGAAGTAATAAAGAAGAACAACATTTTGCCTACTCAAAACAAACTGCATAGAAGAGAAACCAATACTGTCAAGCCACTCCATGTAAAACAGATGTGTTTAGGAAGGAAAACATATACCAGAGAAATATTAGCAAGTATAAATGAATAATTTTTTACTGTGAAGTAATTTAAGCAATAATGGGAAATAAAAGAACACAAAAATGGGAAATGGAATGAATAAATTGGTAAAGGCTGGTATAGAAGTACAGATAGAGTCATAGACATGTACAGCATGGAAGCATACCCTTCGGTCCAATCCGTCCATGCCGACCAGATATCCCAACCTAATGTAATCCCACCTGCCAGCACCTGGCCCATATCCCTCCAAACCCTTCCTATTCATATACCCATCCAAATGCCTCTTAAATGTTGCAATTGTACCAGCCTCCACTACTTCCTCTGGCAGCTCATTTCTTACACATACCACCCTCTGCGTGAAAAAGTTGCCCCTTAGGTCTCTTTTATATCTTTCCCCTCTCACCCTAAACCTATGCCCTTTAGTTCTGGACTCCCCCACCCCAGGGAAAAGACTTTGTCTATTTATCCTATCCATGCCCCTCATAATTTTGTAAACCTCTATAAGGTCACCCTTCAGCCTCCGACCCTCCAGGGAAAACAGCCTCAGCCTATTCAACCTCTCCCTATAGCTCAAATCCTCCAACCCTGGCAACATCCTTGTCAATTTTTTCTGAACCCTTTCAAGTTTCACAACATCTTTCCAATAGGAAGGAGACCAGAATTGCATGCAATATTCCAACAGTGGCCTAACCACTGTCCTGTACAGCCACAACATGACCTTCCAACTCCTGTACTCAATACTCTGACCAGTAAAGGAAAGCATACCAAACGCCTTCTTCACTATCCTATCTACCTGCGACTCCACTTTCAAGGAGCTATGAACCTGCACTCCAAGGTCTCTTTGTTCAGCAACATTCCCTAGGACCTTACCATTAAGTGTATAAGTCCTGCTAAGATTTGCTTTCCCGAAATGCAGTTCTTCAATTCAGTTCTGTTATATACATAAATATAGTACAATCACAAACACTTGTCTATCTGGACTCAAGCTACGTAACACAGATGTACTTCCCTCAACATGTCACGCTGCAAAAGAACAAAGCTCAGTAAGAGAGAGAGACCAAAATTATCTGACGAAGCTATAAACCAGATTTAATTCAAAGCAATGCCATTAAATAATCCTCTTTCATTGTCAAAACAACACATGATACGTTTGAGTAACCCAGAAAATGGTTTAAATAGAGACAGCACGATGGCTCAGTGATTAGTACTGCTGCCTCACAGGACCAGGAACCCAGGTTTGATTGCAGCCTTGAGTGACTATCTGTGTGGAGTTTGCACATTCTCCCTGTGTCTGCGTGGGTTTCCTCCAGCTGCTCTGGTTTCCTCCCGCAATCCAAAGACGTGCAGGTTAGGTGAATTGGCTGTGCTAAATTGCCCATAATGTTCAGGGATGTGTAGGCTAGGTGCATTAGTCAGGGGTAAATATCGGGTAGGGGGATGGATCTGGGTGGGTTACTCTTCAGAGGGTTGGTGTGGACTTGTTGGGCTGAAGGGCCTGATTCCACACTGTAGGGATTCTAATTCTAATTCTAATCCCACCATGGCAAATGATGAAATTTGAGTTGAATTAATCAATCTGGAATTGTAAGCTACTAAAATAGTGACCATACAATTGTGAAAATCCTAATGCCCTGTAGAAAAGAAACATCTGCCATTCTCATTGGTCTGGTCTGCTTGTGACTCCAGTCCCGCAGCAATGTGGTTGACTCTTAAGTGGTCTAGTCAGTCAATCAGTTGTATCTGATAGCTACCAAGTCTGACAAAAGGAATGAGACCAGACAGATCATCTGGCATTGACCAAGGCACCAGAATTGACAATGCCACACACCATATTGTCGACCCTTCAAAATCTTCTTCACCAAAATCTCGGGACTTGTGCCAAGATTGGGAGTGGTGTTTCACAAACTTGTCAAAAAAACAGTCTGACAGAGCCATTCTCATGGAATCATAGCTCACAGTATTCCAGTCATCACCATCACTGCAGCACAGGTGACAGCACAGAATTATATGGTCAGAAAGAGTTGCCCTGGGAGTCTTTGACATAGACTTTGGATAAAATGAAGTTGCATGGCATCAGGTCAAACATAGGCAAGGAAACTATTGATTGATTATCATGTACTATCCTCCCTCACTGATGACTCAATGTTCCTCCATGTTGAACACTGATGAGAAGAAACACTGAGGGTGGAAAAAGTACAGATGTACTCTGGATGAAGGACTTCAATGGCCACTAGTGCTGTTCTTGTTATGCCCTCCTGCACTGTTCAATGAACTAGGATTAATCCCCTGAAATGATGGTAAAGGCAAAGTGCAATATTCTGACCACTGCTGCTGACGAAGCAGGCTGAGTCCTCAAAGACATAGCTGCCACACTGAACCTGAAGGTGGTAAGGGGATAGACAAGAGAGAAAAATATACATGACCTCATCTTCTCCAGTCTAACTGTTGTTGATGCATTCATCCATGGCATAAGTTGCAGTGAGCACTGAACAGTCATTGTGAAGACAAAGTCCTACGATCATATTGAGGTTACACTTTATTGTATGGCCCTACCATTGTGCTGAATGGGAGAAATTTCAAACAGAGTTAACAACTCAAGACTGGCCATCCACGAGCCATAATGGACCATGAACAGCAGCACAATAATATTCAACCACCATCTGTAACCTCATGGCATATCCCCCACTTAACCATTACCATTAATTCAGAAGGTCAATCCTTATTAAATGAAGAATTGAGGGCATACAAGGAGCAGCACCAGGCATACCTAAAAATGAGACATCAACCCGGTAAAGCTACAATGCAGGACTACTTGCATACCAAGCAAAGCAAGCAGCAAGTCTAAGTGAACCCACAACAAAAAGATTTGATTTCATCTCTGCAGTCCTGCCACATCCAAATATGGTAGATAACTAATTCAATGTAGAAAGAGGCTCCATAATTATCCCCATCATCAGTAATGGGGGAAGACAAGCACATCAGTCCAAAAGATAAGCATGAAGCATCTACAAGCATCTTCTGCCAGCAATGACAAGTAGATAATCCATCTCCTGAAGATCCCAGCATTGTAGATGCAAGCCTTTGGCCAATTTGATTCATTCTACATATATTAACAAACAGCTGAAAGCATGAGATATTGCAAAGGCAACGGAACCAGATAACATTCTAATAACAGTTCTAAAGATTTGTGCTCCATTCCTAGCTATGTCCCGAGACAAATGTTCCAGTACAGTTAGAATATTTCCACCTACTCAGCAATGTGGAACATTGAATGTGATATACCTGGGCACAAAAAAAAGTAAATATCATTCAGCCAATTGTTGTAACATTGGTCTACTCTCAATCATCCACAACACAATGAAAGATTTGGTTAATGGCATTATCAAAGAACACTTCCTCAACAATAACCTGCTTACAAATTCTCAATTTGGGTTTCATGAGGCCCACTCAGCTTCTGACCTCATTACTTGGCCCAAACATGGAGAAAAGAGCAAAGCAGGAGGGGAAATGAGGATGCTTGCTTTTGATTTCAAGGTAGCATTTAACTAAGTGCACCATGAGGTGGACTTAACAAAATCAGAGTTGAGGGAATTGGGGGAGAAACCTCTCCATTGATTGGAGTTATTTCTAGCACAAGCAAAGATTGTTGGAGATCAGTCGTCTCAGCTCCTGGACACAACTAGAGGAGGAGTTCTTCAAGATAGAATCCTAGGCCCAGCCATCTTCAGCTGCTTTGTCAATGCCCATTCCCTCATCATAAGATCAGAGTTGGGGATGTTTTCTGATTGCATAATGTTCAGTTTCTCAAGATACTAAAACAGTCCATTCCCAAATAGACCAAGTCCTGAACAATATTCTGTACGAGATTGATAAATAGCAATAAACATTCACATCAATCAAGTTCCACGACTTGACCATCTCCAACAGGACAGAACCTAGCCATCACTGCTAGGCATTCAATGGTATTATCACCAATGAATTCCCCAACTATCAACATTTTGGAGTTTACCATTGACTAGCAACATAACTACTGTGGCTACAAGACAAATCAGAGGCTGGGAATTCTGTGACAAGTAAATCACCTCCATTAGGCAAGAACTTTCAAAAGCTGATTGAGGGCAGATGTTCGCAGGTAAAGGGACGGCTGGAAAATGGGAAACCTTCAGAAATGAGATGACGAGAATCGAGAGAAAGTATATTCTTGTTATGGTGAACGGAAAGGCTGGTAGGTATAGGGAATGCTGGATGACTAAAGAAATTGAGGGTTTGCTTAAGAAAAAGAAGGAAGCATATGTAAGGTATAGACAGGATAAATCGAGTGAATCCTTAGAAGAGTATAAAGGCAGTAGGAGTATACTTAAGAGGGAAATCAGGAGGGCAAAAAGGAGACATTAAATATCTTTGGCAAATAGAGTTAAGGAGAATCCAAAGGGTTTTTACAAATACGTTAAGGACAAAAGGATAACTAGGGACAGAATAGGGCCCCTCAAAGATCATCAAGGCGGCCTTTGTGTGGAGCCGCAGAAAATGGGGGAGATACTAAACGAGTATTTTGCATCAGTATTTACCATAGAAAAGGATATGGAAGATATAGACTGTAGAGAAATAGATGGTGTCATCTTGCAAAATGTCCATATTACAGAGGAGGGGGTGCTGGATGTCTTGAAATGCATAAAAGTGAATAAATTCCCAGGACCTGATCAGGTGTACCCGAGAATTCTGTGGGAAGCTAAAGAATTGATTGCTGGGCCTCTTGCTAAGATATTTGTATCATCGATAGTCACAGGTGAGGTGCCGGAAGACTGGAGGTTGGCTAATGTGGTGCCACTGTTTAAGAAGGGCGGTAAAGACAAGCCAGGGAACTATAGACCAGTGAGCCTGACGTCAGTTGTGGGCAAATTGTTGGAGGGAATCCTGAGGTTAAGGATGTATATGTATTTGGAAAGGCAGGGATTGATTAGGGACAGTCAACATGGCTTTGTGCATGGGAAATCATGTCTCACAAACTTGATTGAAGTTTTTGAAGAAGAGGATTGATGAGGGCCAAGCGGTAGATATGGACTTCAGTAAGGCATTCAACAAGGTTCCCCATGGGAGACTGATTAGCAAGGTTAGATTTCACAGAATACAGGGAGAACTAACCATTTTGATACAGAATTGGCTCAAAGGTAGAAGACAGAGGGTGGTGGTGGAGGGTTGTTTTTCAGACTGGAGGCCTGTGACCAGTGGAGTGCCACAAGGATCGGCACTGGGCCCTCTACTTTTTGTCATTCACATAAATGATTTGGATGCGAGCATAAGAGGTCCAGTTAGTAAGTTTGCAGATGACACCAAAATTGGAGGTGTAGTGGATAACGAAGAGGGTTACCTCAGATTACAACAGGATCTTGATCAGATGGGCCAATAGGCCGAGAATTGGCAGATGTAGTTTAATTCAGATAAATGCGAGGTGCTGCATTTTGGGAAAGCAAATCTTAGCAGGACTTATACACTTCATGATAAGGTCCTAGGGAATGTTGCTGAATGTTGGAATGCAGGTTCATAGCTCCTTGAAAGTGGAGTCGCAAGTAGATAGGAAAGTCAAGAAGGCATTTGGTATTCTTTCTTTTATTGGTCAGAGTATTGAGTACAGGAGTTGGGAGGTCATGTTGCAGCTGTGCAGGACACTGGTTAGGCCAATGTTGGAGTATTGCGTACAATTCTGGTCTCCTTCCTATCGGAAAGATGTTGTGAAACTTTAAAGGATTCAGAAAAGGTTTACAAGGATGTTGCCAGGATTGGAGGATTTGAGCTATAGGGAGAGGCTGAATAGGCTGGGGCTATTTTCCCTGGAGCGTCGGAGGCTAAGGGGTGACCTTATAGAGGATTACAAAATTATGAGGTGCATAGATAGGGTAAATAGACAAAGTCTTTTCCTTGGGGTGGAGGAGTCCAGAACGAGAGGGCATGGATTTAGGGTGAGAGGGGAAAGATATAAAAGGGACCTAAAGGGCAACATTTTCACGGAAGGTGGTATGTGTATGGAATGAGCTGCCAGAGGAAGTGGTGGAGGCTGGTACAATTGCAACATTTAAGAGGCATTTGGATGGTATATGAATAGGAAGTGTTTGGAGGGAACTGGGCCGGGTGCTGGCAGGTGGGACTAGATTGGGTTACGATATCTCGTCGGCATGGATGGGTTGGACCAAAGGGTTTGTTTCCATGCTGTACATCTCTCTGACTCTATGACTTCCAAAAGCTTATTCAACAACCAAAGTGCATCAGCCAGGACTGTGATGAAATACTATTCATTTGTCTGCATGAATACAGCTCTAACAGCACTCAAGAAGCTTGACACAATCCAGGAAATAACAGCCCATTTAATTGGCCCCTATCTACCACCTTCAACATTTATTCCCTCATCACTGACACAAAGTGGCAGTATATACCATCTCCAAGATACATTGCAGTAACTCACCCAACTCCTCGACAGTATCTTCCATCACAACCTGTGTGAGACTAATGGCACCTAGAAGGGTAAGGGTATCAGGTGCATGAGAGCCCCATCACCATTACAAGTTCCCCTCCAACCACATAACAGTTTGATTTGGAAATATATTGTTGTTCCTTCATTGTCACTAGCTCCTGGAATTTCCTTCCTGACAGGACTTTACACAGCACCCATTTTCTGCTCTTCACTACCTTCTCAAGGGCAATTAGGAATGGATAATAAATGCTGGTCCAGCCAGCAATGCCCACAATCCACGAATGAATTTAAAACATATTAAGGCAGTAATCTTGGGGGGGGGGGAAGATAAGAAAGGGGGAATCATGCACTATATTCAGAGAAGCACAAGAGGGAGACATTTTTCATTTTTGTACAGCAAGATTAACTTTATAAAGGCAAATGCTAGGTATTAGTTTGCATTGAGATGGCACCTGATGCAAATGTTAAAGAAGAGGCTTAAACTTCCTGCACGTGACAAATATAAATTTGAATTTTTTTTATAAATGGAAAACATTCTCGATTGATCAACTGAGAGATTTTTGGACATAGCAGCACCAGACTCAGAACATTAACTGTTTTTCGGTTTACAGATGCTGCCAGCCCTGATGAGTTTCTCCAGCACATTTTGCTTCAGATTTCAAGGATCTATGGCTCTTTGATTTTTTTGGAACTTGATTTGTTTTTCCTTCTCTTCATGTCACAACCAAGTGAGGAGGGGAAACGATCTCCCTTTTTAAAACCTTTCTTGAGTCACAATACATTTATTTTCGTACATGGCTTTGGTACCTCTATCGAACTGCAGTTAACGGAATTAAACCAAAGTGCCAATTCTAAGCATTGTTTTTGAGGGAGAGGATTTGTTACTGTAAATAAAAAAATTGAAGTGCAACATTCAACACACACCAACATGACAATAATGAATGCAAAATACTGCAAGTTTGGCAGGTCTGAAATAAAAACAGAAAGCTGAAGATTCTCAGATCTGGCAGTATCGGTGGAGAGCAGAGTTAATGTTTTGAGTCCCGTGACTCTTCTTCAGAACTGAACAGGGCTTCACAGCATTTGAGCAAGAGATTGACTACTTAGTGTATTGTCCGTACTATCATTGAGAAGGAGAAATGGAAAATGGAACCACAGAAATGGTGGAAGAGAAAGATTTTACTTAGATTTGCCGGCACAGTGAATGAAGAGGTAGGGGTAAGGAATAGTTAATAGATATACTCAGGGTTGCCAATGATAGAATCAGAGTGGAGAGTGCGGTGCTGGAAAAAGCATAGGAGGAAGGTCAGGTAGCATTCAAGGAGAAAGGAGAATCAACATTTCAGGCAAGAGCCTTTCATCAATAATGATAGTATCAGGATGAGAGGCGTATTGCTAGAAGCACATATGATAGGCAGGAAATCAGTGAATTAGTATGTCACAGGAAAGAGACAACATTATACCTAAGTGTACCTCATATTCTAAAGACAGTAAAGGAGATTAGTGATAGAAGGCATCAGAAAGTATGGGCGTTGATATGGGCTGCGATATTTTGAATGAATATTGATTCAGGGAAATATGCAAAGAATATATTCAAGAAATAAAGCCCCCAGAAGATGGTGAGGTTTTGTCATAAAGGGATAGGGACAAATAAGCCATCAACTTACAACAAACTTTAGTCAGTACCTTCGAAACCATGACCTCGACTACCTGGAAGATTCACCACCACCTGAAATTCCCCTCTAAGCAAGACCCGATCCTGACTTGATTGTAATTTTATTGCTTTCCTTCCTTATCAGAGTCAAAATCCTGGAAATCCCTCCCTCCCTCACAGAACCACAGAGGTATGTACACCACCATTCTCCCCCATAGGCTGCGGTGGTTCAAGGCAGCAACTCACTACCATCTTAAGGGCAACTAGGGACAGGCAATAAAAATTGGCTAATCCTGTGACTCCCATACCCTGTGGAAAATAAAGTGAAAATGTGATCTTAATAAGAGGTGCGCAATAAGAAAATGAAGTTTAAGTCGAATAGTCGTCCAAAATTCTTTGAGTGCCTTGCAATGCCAACTAGAAAGTGAAAGTCAGCAACAAGTAGATTTTATGTGGGATTCCAAAAGAATAAGTTGAGGTGTGCCTGGAGGGCATTTTCACTCATTTAGATCGGAACATCAGTTTAGCAGTTGAAGATTATAGCATTAACCTCTGGATTGATGAAAGAGGCAAGGAGATGAAGCTAGATATCATTAATATGTCAAAATACAAGCAACGCAACACTAATTTGGAACAGTTGACAAAGAATAGCTGTCGTACTTGTTGAAAGGACAGAAGTTCCAACTAATATGTAAAAAAGATGAAAGATTGCACAGTTTTTATTACAACAAATGATCAAAATTTACATAAAGGCTTTTATATTAATACTAAAGAAAGGAAGATTCCTTTTTGTACATATCACAAAATGCATTCTCTGTAGAATTACAGTCTTTCATAGATATGTCATAGTAACTTCCAATGAGTTCTTGCTTTCTTGTTTCACTGAGTTCTAACTTTGAGTGACTGTCTCCAGGCACTTCACTCAGTTTTTGGAGTTTCCCCAAATGCACTCAGTGGAAAAGCCCAGCCTGATTCTTCCACGCACACCAAGATACACGTTCCAGTCATCTTGACTAAAAGATGCCTTCCTCCCGGATCTAGCTTGGGCAGCTTGCAAAGAACCTGCAGGCTCTCTGTTGGAGCACACCATCTGCTTTTCCTTTCCTCTCTTTCTCACCTGGAGCCAGCAAATTTATTTACTGTTCGCACGACTGCATTTGCCTTTCGTTGCCAGTTGTGATAACGTCACGCCTTGGTCAGCAACAACCTTGACTTGGCCAAGCATGTTGTCAGGCTGGATTTGGAAGAGTCATTTGACTCCCTTAACTTTAACCTAAATTTAAAGAGATTAACCTCACAATTGCAACAGCAATTGAAGCTGATGAAGAGCTTATTAATAGATTTCTTGCAGAGCAATGCAATAACTGAGACCGTGGAGAAGCAGAATCAGTAATGGAAAGTTAAACAAGTTTATACACAACTTTGGCTGAATTTCCCTTTTTCAAATCTGTGGGTGAGGAATCACCTGATGTTGCCAAACCTTTGTAATTGGAACAACTAAGTCAATTTTTATTTCCTTTAGACTTGAGTTAGCATACTTTGTGAACAATCAACACATCTTCCTCAATTCAGAGCAATTGTATAATGTTTCATATCAATAATAAAATTTGAGAAAAATCACAAAATGTTAGCCTAATCCCAAGGATATTCATGTGATCACGAACAAATTTAGTAGTAATTCCTAGCCGAATGTGTCTTGAAATATAGATGATCTATTCTACAGATAGGGTTAACAGATCAAAGGTATTAGTGGATCATTCAAACTCAAAAACATGATGGTTCTCTCGATACAAGGTTCCAGCTGCTGATTACAAACCTCTCCTCTATTTCTTTAAAGGTGACAAAGAAAAGTCACAGTGTCATTAAAACAAATGTTTTAAACGAGTTGAATTCACACCTAGACAGCTGCTGTCACTACTCCCAGACTGTTAAGTGTTAACTGTCACACTCAGCAAACAGAAATTCAAACTGAGCTATTTTTAAAAATGTTAAGTTCAAAAATTAAAAACAATACTCCAAATGAACATAGACTCCTAAAAGTTAGTATTGTCAAAAATCTTTCAATGCTATTCCCAGCAGATGACATTAATCACAAGATCATGTTTTATTTGCTGATAATAACTGTATTACCCTTCCATCACTTGTGTTGGCATATTGCCTGACATCAATGTATTGATAAATTTGAATTTTCTCCAGTTGATCAATGGGAAAACTGTAGTCCCCTTTAAAGACCATGCTTATATTGGGCAGTTTGAGCAAATTTATTTTTGTTCCATAGAGAGCAGAGTGTTCCTGTCCAGATTTTCCATACTGTATTTCGAAGATGTTCTGTTCTTAATGAAAGATGTGTAATCAGGATCTCCATAAGAACACTAATGAATAAAGTTTACAAAATTGCTGTGCGTGCAGATTAAGTACCTTTCTGAATTTAATACGTTAGAGAATTTCAGACTAGCCCCAGGCTCCTGAGATGAGGCATGCATTGTGACCACACTCCCCCAAAGCTAGGTATAGACAAATTTCGGTATTTTCCAAGCAACCTGTTCACGGATGTTATCACTGACCTCTGGAGTAGTAGGACATGAACCTGGGCTTCCTGGCTCAAATGTTAAGATACTGTCACTGTACCAAGAGAGCCCTTAGAGACAAACATATACTATTCATGCTTCAAGTATCGCCCACGCTACTCCTTACCCATATCTGTTATTGTGCAAAAAGATAATAGATTGTCATTTAATAAGAAAGCCATATTTGATAATTATTGAGATCAAAACATAAATTTTTAATGGTACATTTTAATGACCATAATAAATAACAAAGGCTTTAGCTTCTGAGTGACAGCTTGATAGCACTATTTGAATTACTTCTGGCCAATAACACAGCTGTTCCCATACAGGGAAAAATTACAGACTGGTATTTGTTTAGGTTCAAACTAAAATCTCCACTGACTCAAGAAAATCAATTCTACATTTGAATTTAATGCCACTCAAGGTTCACATTTATCCAACAGACTCAGTTACCAGAAAAGGTCAAAAAGGTTACTTATGATCCAGAAACAAAATTTACCAAGGGCTGAAATGTGTTTTATTGGCTTTGTCTAAGTTGATTTTTTTTTTGAGAGGGATTTCCACCACAAAGAAAAGCAAGTTTTCTCACTAAGTTTTTACCTTGCCCTATTGCTACGGGTCTGCCCATATTGTATTCCTTGTGGTATATTGGACCAGAATTGTACAAGCTGTTCTCAGAACAACTCACCAGTATATCCAGAATTCACCAGCATGTTGTATACATGCTATCTTTAAAAGGCTGCTGTGCAACCAGATCTGCAGCATCAGTCTAGAACTACTCAGCTTGCTCAACCACTCTCATTAAGCAGCACCTTAAGCAAGATATTGCAGGCATTAATCATTCACTCAGGACACCTCTCCACCTGGACCCAGCTGTCACCCACTTTCATCCCCCGCTTCCAGTAAGGCAGAAAGAACCAAGGTTGGTGGTGGCTGCTCGACATTCAGATCCTCACCCTATGTGAAGAGAATCGTGACTGACTGCTGTGAGTGGCTAACTGACTATTTCCAAGCCCCTGAATTGGAATCAAAGGCTGCCCTTGACTTCGTGCACCAGAGTCTTCTGAATGAAGGTTATTCCCATTCGTTTGACTGAGGCTTGCTGACAGCTGTGTGCCGGCAAGACAGAAATGTTGTGTACAAAAGTAGGCCGAGTGACTAAACACTATGACAGTGAGCAAATATCCCAGAGGTGCAGCCTGGTCCAGTCTATGAGCTGGCAAATATGGACATGCTGCAATGAAGTGCGGAAGCATTCTGTGTAGATCAGAGATGTGCCAGGAGGGTCAGAGGCTGGCAGATATCAGATGCCAAAGTCATTAAATGGGGATGTGTGGCTACTGTCCATGGATCATGCCAGAGGATGGTGGTGTCTAATGTGGAGCCCCTTGAGAGAAAGCAACAAGCTGAATTTGCCAGGTACTTGCTCTGGTTTCCATGTCAAATGTTTTCAATGTCTAGTTTATCTGATAAGATAGAAAGCTGTACACTAATGAGGCAGATTGTGGTGTTAAAGAAGTGGTTAACAGACTTCAATCACCAATTGGCAAATGATCACTGCTTCCCATGAACCTTGCCACTCCATTTGTGAAAAGCAAAAAAGATGGGGCCACATGTTCCAGACAAGAAATATTCTTTGCTGGACTTCATCCGACTCCGCCACAAATCTCACCATACAGCACATCACACAGACCCACACAAGATTAGGCCAAGTTTCAGATATTTGAATAATGGCTGAAAATACACACACATGTTTGGTACCAAATGAGGAACACACATCAATAAGTACATTATCCCTGATTATATCTTGAGTTACATTTAATAATAGCTAAAAATCAAAGTTAGGAAAACTCCTCAATGTTACATATCTTAAAACTAAACATCGGTAGAATACACTAAAAGCTTCTATCTCAAAATACAGCAGATATCAATGTCAAACCTTAATGCCATAATCAGAAAAGGCTTTAGTACCACTGAAAGTAAATTATCTTTCAAACAAGATTTCAATTACAATTTTACAGCAAGTTCTTAAAAGGAAACATCTGGAACATTGGTCTGTCCATCAAAAAGGGACACTAACCTCAAGTGCTAAAATATTTGCAAATATGAAATACCAGTGAAACATAGGGATTAGGGAAAATTACTAACTGCTGCACTTGTACGTGCAACTTCACTTGGGAGACAGAGTGTTTTACCTCTTGCTCCGCTAACAATGTTGCTTTGAACATACTATTGTCAATAAAAATCATATAGAGCAATATTCTATCCATTTATAAAAGTGATAACAAAATAAACAATGCTTTGAACTAGCTGAAGGAACTAGTCAGCAAATATTAGTGTTGACTGCAATTTTCTATCATTTGTAAAGAAGGCAGTGTGTTTGAGTTTGGAATTAAGTTTTAAACTGGAACATTAAAAACGTCTCAAGATTTTGCAAAAAAGGAGAAAATCTTTCGCTGAGCTTCATTTTATTTGCAGCTATGCCTTATTAATGGAAGATGTAAACATTCAGAAATATCGTTCGCATTCAATCAAAATAGGACCACATACTCCGTAGTACTAATGACATAGATATTTGTTTTTTGACACTGACAAAAGTTGCACGTTGAAAGAGAGAATGGCTGCATGTATGAACAGCTGAAGAATTCATTCATTAAATGCTACTCCTATACTCCAGAGACATGCTCATATTACCAACCTGGTTAACCAATTCAATGTCATTATGAATTCATCCATATTTCATGTCAATAAAGATCCAAGTTAACATTCTGTGAGGCATATGATACTGATGTATTTTCTCCAAAAAAAATCCCAATAATGGCAACTGATGATAAGTTAAAGCAACTGTCCATGGTTAGAAATACATTAGTATTTCTGAAATACAAATAATATTTACATTAGATGGTAGATGAAATTTTTATATTTATTAATTTGTATCATCACATTTAGCGCATTACTTCTAGTTTTAATAACAGGCATCATCACTTTGTCATACTTGAAAGCCACCCTAGTTTAAAGAGGGATGATGAATACGTCGATGAGACATCATCATCTGGAAAAGCTGCCAATTGTCGGAATAAGGAGCCGGGCCCCTGACTTGCATCTTCTATGACAGACGAGGGAAGAATCTGTATCATAAAAGACAGAGGTTTCAGCAGTATAATCTTTACTGTTCAACATGCACATTATAGCAACATAGCAGAGCTGTTAGGTTATTTGCAGCTAAGCAACAATGTAGTTATAATAATTATACATTTATAAATCCATGAAGAACATCATGGTCTCCTTATCAAATCAAGTAGCTCAATTAGCAACTGCATGAATATTCAACCTTCCACCCTCACTCCTCAGTCGCCAAGAACCAAAGAAAATATTCAGCATTTTCAATGTACTCCCTTTCTACCCTTGCAGAAAGGATGCAGACTCATCTCAGAGCATGTTATCTGTAAACTACAAATGATTTGTTTCAAGTTCAAATGGCTTGTATGTTTCAAAACTCATTATCCTACGCACACTTCCCTTTGTGAATCAGAAGATTAAGTCATGTAATGTCACTAATTTGCAAATCAGAAGTTGATTTGTCACGATTCAGTACCATCATTTTTGGAGTAATATAAATCATGGAAATAAACAGATGACATCAATAAGACAGTTCCTTCTATTAATTGCAACAAAATGATATCATTTCCAGAACACGAGAGTGAAAGACTTCAAGTACTAATAACTTCAGATTAATTCTGGTCAGCTACACAGCTGTTCAACCGGCAGAGCAAGCTAGATCTCTGGGACCAGTTTTGGCTCCAACTAAAATTTCCATTGGCTCAGGGTACTGAACAGAGAATAGCTCATCTTTAGAGCCAAACTCTTTCCTATGTTGGGATTTATTGTCACTCAACAAGTTCAAATTAATTTCCCCAACATCCTCTCCTTCCTAGCAAGTCCGCAAAAAGTGAGACACACAGAATTTGTAACAGTAATAGCCACATAATGTGCTCCCTTTTTCAACAGTGCAAGAGTAACTTATCGGGGTATGCCACACTGGAAACAAATTTGAAGTAATCTGTTGTGACAAAAATCATTCAATTAATCAAAATTGCGACTGTGTTAGTTAACAGTTCACATCATAAACACATTCTACTTGTCTTGTGTGCATCATGAGTTCAGTAGTAAGAATAACAACAAGTTAATAGGGCACTCAATAGAGTGTAATAGTTACCTACGCTGCATTAACTAACTAGCATTATATTAATTACACAGCATTTTCATGAGGCTATTCCCTGCCTGGTTGATGCATTGGAATTAGACGAAGAAAATCTTTTAAACAAACGAGTTCCATCTCATCAAGGATGAGTCAGGCCAATCCACAGAAAACATGATCTAGAACCTTTGTTCGCATTTTAACAACTGTAACAAATTCCATTATAGCAGTTGAGACAAGCCATAACATTATAAAGCAAGCAACATTTTCATTTTAAAAAATTAACAGATCCTTTAATAAATTCCAGGATATGAATCAGAGTGAATACCAAATTTTGTTTAAATCTGTCCCTCTTTTTGAGATATGCTATCTACAGGCATACTAGGTGAAAAGAGTACCTCCACCCAACTTCAGTAGCAGATATAATTAGGAATGCACAATATTGAGAGAGCTCATTCTCATCTCAGAGAACTGATAGCATTAAGAAGATCTGAACTTAGTATAGCCCTTACCAAGGTTCACTGGATTGATTGCAGGGATAAAGCCATATGAAGAGAGAGCGAGCGCACATGCCTAAACTGTTCATTCAAGTTCAGAAGAATAAGGGGAGATCGAATTGAGACATAAAAATTCCAAAGGGAATGATTAAGGAGATGTAGAAAGAGGGATAATCTAGAGAAAGAGGCTATAGCTTCAGGCTAAAGGACCGTAGATTTAAAATAAAGATGAGAAGAAATTACTTCTCTCAAAAGCGTTGTGAATCTCTGAAATTCTCGACTCCAGAACGTGGAAGATTCCAGTTCATTGAGTAAATTTAAGAAGGATGTAGTCAACTTTTTAATTAATATTGGATTGAAGGGTTATGAAGCGCAGGTAGGTAAGTGCAGTTGAGGCAGAGGTAAGATTAGCCATGATCATATTAAATGGCAGAGCAACCCACAGGGAGTGAATCGCCTACTCAGCTCCTAGTTTTTATGTTCTCGTCTAATATCTTCCCATTGCACAGCCAACAGCTGAATGGATTTCCCCACGAACAACATGCTTTGATAGAATGGTTTTGCGTGATATCAATACGGATTCTTGTTTCTTTTCAGTTTGAAATCACTTTCATACCTCTCGCATGCACTGAAACAAACTTGGCAAAATAGCAGCCAACAGAAACTTTTAAAAGAACAAATACACTCCAGTACATATTTTCCACAGGTGTAAATTAAACGAATTAATTTAGATCAGAAACATCTAGGCTGTACAGTGAAGATCATACTAGGGAAATATTTTACACCAGAATGTTCAACTGAATGTCAACTTTATGATAAAAGCAGTAGTTTTGTGGTTCGTGAAATATGATTTTTGGCACTCAATACCAGATGTTTCTTTGTTTTTATATTCAATGCTGCATAAGAGACGTGCAATTTGTAAACTAGTTGCAAATTCACTCCTCAAAAGGATTTAGCACACTCAATCACAGACAAATATTAAAGTCTCAATGCCTTCAAGAGAAAGAAAAAAAAATGGCTCCTTGCACCGAGCCTAATTCTATGAAACATATGAGTAATCAATTGATGACAACAAGTTAACCTTGCAGTATCAGTTAATTATTCACAAATTCAGCTAAAGAGCTCAATTGATACACACTAAAATTGTACTAAACAAGTAGCAGAGAAACATCACCAAGGTTACATTATTATAGTCAGGCAACTACAACACCAGTGCATTTAAATTTAGCAGAACATAGCCTTCAGTTTGTCCAAAAATGAAAAAGCCTCTTAAAGCTCAATTTATGATACCTTTATTGTGCTCATAGCTAACTGTCAGATTGAATGGTATTTTCTTGGATTTATTACGCATGGCAGAATAATTAGATTGCATTTAAATCCATGGTACTTGTGTTTCTCAACTCTAAATTGTGTTCGTGGAATCGAATAATAAGCTAAGACAAAATATTTATATGTTTTTGTCCAATTTGGTGTAGCCTCGGATTTAATTTTGGAGGTTTTTGTCAATCACAATATCTGCACAGTTAATCGAGGATTAAAAGAGATCCATAAAGTCAGGCTCTGTGACAGTTTTCTACATTAGGAAATATTGGGATCAGCTTTCTCCAACTTACCCAAACATATTGTGGAAACCAAGATAAATAAAAATGATATAGAGATAAGAGTTTTCAGGTTAGGAAATGACTAGAATTTTTTTAGAAATGATAGAAGAAGAAAAAATATAAAAAGTGAAAATTAGGTGAAAGAACAAATAGCAGGCAGAACCTGTTTCAAAACAACATTTAACAGTTTAAATAAGCAATTCAGGATTATTGCTATAGCAAGGGAATTAGTCCTGTTACTTGAAATATTACGTTCACTTCTTGTTAAGGTTTTAGCTGAAAACTCAATGTTCGTCTATTAAAGAAACAGGAATCTCTGGATTTAAAATTATTGAAACTTATACTTTGGTTGACTGGAAGAAATTAGATTTCTTAGTTAATTTCCAAGAAAGATTAATTCAAAGTATGATATAGTTTTGATTTAGCAAATTTACTCTGAACAGGCTTTTATTTTTATAGCTTCATACTAATGCTATGCAATCACTCACCACAAATACACTGCCATTGATTGTTACCTGATCATAATACTGACTACTGTATAGTTACTGAAGCTGCAATGCAAAGCCAAGTACACTGCACACAGGATAATTAAATACCCAATGAAGCTTCAAGAAGGTTGCAGCTGTGACAGCTCAACATGTCAACTGAAACTGAATTTACAAAAAGGGCGTTAAATTAAAGAACATTCACTTTACAAAGTGTAATTTTTACTTAACTGTCTTATTTGTAAGGCTATGTAGTGTAGGATGAACAACAAAAATAAATACATAACAATTTAGTAATCAAAATTGTCCACTTCTTAAGCTGAACAAGAAGTTTGCATCCATTAATATGACACACTTTACCAATAAACCAGTGTCTGGTATGTACAGAAAATGGTTTGTCACTTTTTCTGAATATTAATTTAAACTATGGCTTTAAGACGTTATTTTGTCCTTTTTTTTAAATTCAAGAGAGGTTTTAAGACAGAGGTCATGAGCACTGGAGTAAACAGCTTGTGAGACATTGGGGTTTTTAAAAAGTTGGAACAATACCAGTCTGAATGGGTGCAGTCACACACTCTCAGTTTTAGTTTTTAGCAGTTGCTGGTTGGGTTTTGAAAGAAGCAGAAGCTATTTTTGCCCTCTCTCAGTTACAGCCAAAAGCTGGGATTTCCACGAGAGACAATCTGTTTTCTGAATTTGCCTTTTGTAAAGGATGTGTCTATATTGAATTAAATAATTAGTAATAGCTACTACTTCCATTATTCTGTTAAATTTTCCCCTAGCATTAAGTTATTCCAATTCTTTCTTTCTTCTGTTGTGTTTTAACTATAGTGGATGAAGTGTGTTCTGCTTTAAATCTAGTAGTTTGACCAATCCAATTGCTTCTGGAACACAATATTTTACATTTACCATTAGATAAGAAAACATAAGGATCAAGGCTATCTTCTAAATATATTTTGAAGGGGTTTGTTATCGCCCATAACAATATGGTCAGGCAGCATCATAAACCGTGACATTTCCTCATACCAATGGGCAAATCAAAATCTCTTTGCCTTACTTACTACCAAATCAACACTGACATTACGACAGTTGTTGACAGTACAGTTTCACATATCTAGTATCTCCAATCAGCAATCTGTCATTTGATGCTGAAGACAATACACGCTTTGCCAAAGCTTCAGGTCAGAAAGCTCAGATAGAGAAGAGGACCCTGGGAAATGGAGGTGAGCAAATCCTGCACCTTCTTGGCCAAACTGTCTGTATCTGCAAACAATCTGGCAGAGTCTGCCTTGGCAAAATGCAGCTCCTGAGCTCCACACCAGGCCATGGTTAAAGAAGTTAAACATCAGGGAGCAAACCATCATCCTCCAAGATGGAAGAATGCTAAGAATTTATCAGAATAACAGCTAGTTACCCTTTTGGTGAAAAGCAGGTCAAGCTACTAAACACAAACAAACCTCAAAGAGGCATTCAAACATATATTTTAGAAAAGTGAGGACGTAGAATAATACTTTGAACCACAAGTCTATATGTACATTTATAAATAACATATAATATCAAAAGAAACAAAATTAAAAACTGACCTGATTCTTAGCTTCATTTCCCTGAACAGCTGATTTAGGCTTCCGTGAACTTGCCATACTAAGTGGTAACAAGCCAAATCTGAAAACAAAGATTTACAGTATTGAAATCTGTGTTACAGATTAGTTAACCTCTACAGATGATTATTATCAGAGCAAGTGAGAAAATTAATATGCATTAACTTAACCAAATTGCTGGCATGCCCAATGAGTTTGCTGTCAAAGCAGGAAGAGGTTTTTTTTTTGTTTCAGCTATATATTTCACTTTTACCAAAGTCAGTTGGAAGCAGGCACATAGGGAATAGAATTTCTCAACAAAACCACAATGTAAACTAGAAACCCGGTAGTCTATGTGTACAAGCAGCATTCTTCATCAAACGTTCATGTTGTTATCCTACTGGATCACTTAAAAAAAAAAGGAGCACTTTTCTCATGTGTCAGGACAATTTAATTTGAGAACTTCAGTTTACACCATAAATGATCAATATGATGCCTGTGTAGTGCTGAAAAATAATTTTAAAAATCAAGCAAAATTGAGTTAGACAAAGATCTTGCATTTATGTGGCACGTTTAACAATGCAAAATATCCCAAAGCATTTGACAGATGTGTTATCAAACAAAGTCTAATCAGCAATCCTTCAGGGCAGAGGTCTTCTAACTTCCAAATTGTTCAACTATTACTGTCAAAGTAAATTGATACTCTTATATAGAGCAATATAGTTTCACCTTTTAGCCATGTGGATAGAAAGCAGACCAATCATATAAAATATTAAGCTTAAACTTTATTCCAATTCTCAGCAGAGAACATCCACAAGAAACCACGCTGCACAAATGCAGTGACAATTCATTTACCTGATCTGACTAGAAGCCAGTGGTAAGATGTTATGAGGCTCATGGGAATTAAATGGTGCACTTCTATTGGTGTATTGTTTCTCTGTGCCGGTTAATAACCCAAACAACACCTAAAGAACAGAAAAATGTCTATTTACACAGTACATTTCCACATCAATATAATAGCTTCATGTCAGGCATGCAACGTCACTGAGAAATTTTGATGCATCAGAACACTGCTTTGGGAAGTTTTATATTTCAAAGCCTGACATGGTTGCAGAACTCGGGTATTCAATTCTGGGAAAACACTTCTAGCCAATAAAAGATTTTCTGCAATTAGGGATCTAAGAGGACCCTTAATATACTGAAGAACAAGTAGCCAACTTCAATCAGTGAGATGGGGGTGATGCAGAAGAAAGATGTGATATACAGTAGTATAATCAACAACTATGTTTGAGAGTCATACGACATGGAAACAGACCCTTTGGTCCAATTTGTCCACACCAACTAGGTTTCCTAAACTGAACTCGTCCCACTTACCTACATTTGCCCATATCCCTCTAAAATCTTTCCTATTTGACCCTCCTCTCTGACCTATCACCTCCATCCCCATCCCCATCCCCACCCCCATTCACCTATTGTACTCTCTGCTACTTTCTCCCCACCCCCACCCCCAACCCCCTCTCATTTATCTCTCCACTCTGCAGGCACCTATTCCTGATGATGGGCTTTTGTCCGAAATGTTGATTTTCCTGCTCCTCGGATGTTGCCTGACCTGCTATGCTTTTCCAGCATCACTCTAATCTAGACTTTGGTTTCCAGCATCTGCAGTCCTTGTTTTTACCTATTTATATAGCTGTCCAAGTGTCTTTTAAATGTTGTATTTGCACGTGTCTCTACCACTTCCGCTGGCAACTCATTCCATAAACACACAACCTTCTATGAAAACAGCCCCTCAGGTCCCTTTCAAACATTTCCCCTCTCACCATGAACCTATG
The DNA here is from genome assembly GCF_047496795.1 of Chiloscyllium punctatum. Classification (NCBI taxonomy): domain Eukaryota; kingdom Metazoa; phylum Chordata; class Chondrichthyes; order Orectolobiformes; family Hemiscylliidae; genus Chiloscyllium; species Chiloscyllium punctatum. The sequence continues at coordinate 52,535,713 of NC_092777.1, forward strand.
CTCTCTAGTTTTGACCTCCCCTAACCTCGGCTATTTACCTTTTCTATGCTTCCCATGATTGTACAAATCTCCACAAGGTGACCCCTCAGGTTTCTACACTGCAGGGAAAAAAGTCCCAGCCTTGTCCAGAGTCTCTCTCAGAAAAGGAACAGTGGTAGAGTATAAATAATAACATTGCAAAATTTCAATCAGGCAGTGTTAAATATAGTGCAAAACTTGAAGAAGCTAAATGAGCAATTACAATAGCCTTTCCACTTATAATAGCAGCCAAGTATATTTCCTGGTAAAATATGTATTTTAATTCTACTTTCTATACTGTAACTCAGAAGGGAAACAAAAGCATGTAACTCCATTTCTTTATTATACAGACGACTTTGTGGTTTTGGGACCAATCAAATATAAACTACGGCACTGGCATAACAATGAATTCATCCTTCCTCACATACATTCACCCAATCAATTTAATTAAGAAGTTGATCCAATAGTCCAGCCAAGGTTCAAATTTGAAAAAGACAAGACAAATTTATTCTGAACTGGCTACTCTCTACTTACTGAGGTTCTTTGCGAAAGTTTGTTCAGATTGTTGTTAAGGTGTGGAGTGAAAACGTCCAAATCAAATGGATCAATATAGCTTTCCAACGTGTCTGTCACTTTCTGAACCCTGATTCAGAAAATAAAGAATAATATCAACTTTAATACTTGAATTCCCCAATATCACAAGTACATAAAGATAAGAATATTAAATAGAATAACTTTGCTGCTTAAAAAGAGATTCAGTACCTTGGGTCCTGCTGGGTCCTACTGCTTTTTACCTCTTCATTTCTGGAAGTTAAAATTGAACCAAGATACCGAAGATCAAAAAGCAGCTGCAGAGCTCTATTCTGGGTTAAAGGGAATGCAGAATCACTCTGAAACAGAACACAAATTGAAGAGGAGCAAAACATGAGTGCTATATTTAGCAAATACATTCCAAGAAAGTTAGTTCAATAATGCTTCATTTATGATGTTTATGATTAGAAAGAAAAGAGAGTATTTCTCCTTCCTATCGGAAAGATGTTGTGAAACTTGAAAGGGTTCAGAAAAGATTTACAAGGATGTTGCCAGGGTTGGAGGATTTGAGCTATAGGGAGAGGCTGAACAGAATAGGGCTGTTTTCCCTATCGGAGCATCGGAGGTTGAGGGGTGACCTTATAGAGATTTACAATATCACGAGGGACGTGGATAGGATAAACAGACAGACAGTCTTTTCCTTGGGGTCGGGGAGTCCAGAACTAGAGGACATAGGTTTAGGGTGAGAGGGGAAAGATATAAAAGAAACCTACGGGGCAACTTTTTCATACAGAGGGGGTACGCGTGTGGAATGAGCTGCCAGAGGAAGTGGTAGAGGCTGGTACAATTGCAACATTTAAAAGGCAACTGGATGGGTATATGAATAGGAAAGGTTTGGAGGGAAATGGGCCAGGGTGCTGGCAGGTGGGACTAGATTGGGTTGGGATATCTGGTCAGCATGGATGGGTTGCACTGAAGGGTCTGTTTCCATGCTGTACATCTCTATGACTCTAAGTTCTGATCTTTAACTACAGTGCATTTACTACAAACTCTATAAATCTTCAGTGAAAATGGCAGAGTTCCAATGATTCCCTAAAATTTATAACACACATCAGAGCTGTTCAAAGTTACTACCTTGGATCTATGGTGATAGGGCAGCTTTTTTAAAAAAAAAACAAACAGTTTAACACACTAATCAGAAAGGCAGCCACCAATTCTGGCCAGTGAAAAAAAAAGGCAAAGCAACAAACCTGATCCACAGGAGCAAGAAGCTCCTATAGCAAGCCCCGTACTCTCACGATACAGCGGTAAGGCTGAGGAGTCTGGACAACTGACACGTGATAAGAGAAAATGCTCACAACCAGCATTTGTTTTGCATCCCTAACATCACGTGACAAGATAAAGCACCCCTTTCTACGGCAAAAAGCTGACAAGCATATTAGATTAATCAAGGAAAGAAGATTCTTAGTGGCTTGATCATGAGCACAGGATGGAAAATGTTCACATTCCAAGTTTATGCTATTGGAGAATTAGTCTGTACCAAATGACTAATATGACACCCAAAGCTCCAATTCAAGGATGCTATCAAAAAAGACACAAAAGCCTTCAGTATTAAATAGAGTAAAGCAAATGTAAATCTCAAACTGACAACCAATACAAATGGTGAACCAGCTGTGGGTAGAACTTTGCCACTACCACAAAATGTGGTTACAGATGGTCCAAAGCAGTCACCAGCCTTGTACCAGAGCAGATCATCCGATGCTACACGCAAAGGACAATTCCACATGCTGTGCTGGCAGCAGACTTTCTATTTTCAGGACTGGTTGGCTCACTCATTTAAAGAAATGTAGTAGAGAATCTCATTTAAAAGTTTTAAGGTTGTATACCTGTCACCTCTCATAGGTAGAAGGATGCCCATTTTTCTCCAAATGAAAGATATCAAACAACAATTTATTTATTATTTGAGTATTGCAATTTTGTCAGAGGTCATTAGCCTACCCACTTGAACAAAAAATAATGTGAAACAACCAAGACCTGAAAGAGAAGTTTAAGGCAATAATAAAAAAGCCTCAAATTTCTCTCTTGATCCATATCCTGCCAATGTTGTCAATGACCCATGTACAACACATTATTGACTTTAGGATCATCTAAATACCCAGAGATCCAATAGTATTTGGAGTAAGTAAGTGAGTCAGTGCTGCCAAAGTAAACAGGATCTGCAGGTGTAAGCAGGAACTAGCAATTTTGAAATAGCATTCACCTTACTGTAAATCAAACAAAAAAACAATTATTTGGGGTTGTAAAAAGGTTCACAAAAGTATGTTGCATTTTATAAGTCATTTTCTTGACTAAAGAAACAGATGGAAAGGCAAAGTAACTAACTGAGACAAGTGCTGTGGGGAAAGGCACAAACTTATTGCCTAAATACATAACGATTGCAGTAGCCTCCTAAAATACTGAAGGAGGAGCCAATCAAACGATTCAATCTACTTTTGCATTTCAGTGCAAACTTACTTTGACATTTCTCTTTCTTAATGAAGAACATTAATTGACTCTCTGGTCTGAGGAAATGTAGAGTCTGTATTGTGTATAAAAATTAGTCAGTTACTACTTTTAGGAATAAACGCCAAGTTTTGTACTTTCATAGCAATAGGTCTTGAGAATCAAAACCTCACTGCAATATCTAGTAACCACCCCCACATCCCTTCAATACACTTTTGAGCATGATTCATACATTTTGAGTGGACTGGACACAGGTTTAGAGAAAAAGAAGCACAACATCAGTAGAGAGCTTAAGATATTCTGATTGTGTCAGGATTATATACCTTATCATAAAAATTGGAGATTAGTAGGGCGGGTGTTGTGATTGTAACAAGGTCAGCCAGATGGTCCTCACAGAAGAATCCTCTGACTGGGGCTGTTAATCTGGAGTGTTAGAGGTTCTGTTCACTCTGACAGCTGGCTCTGAAGGAGGCGGATCAGTGTGAAGGACTCTCCCTGTCTAAGTAAACGGTGACTTGGTGACAGTATACTGGCCGCTGTGGAGTTATTTCAGATGACATTTAAAGTATCATAAGTATAATCTTTTGTTGCAGTAAATTACTGAATATTTCTCTTCAGAGTTGCTCCCACGCCACTGATCTGACTTTACCAAAAATAATACCAGTAGAAAAATGGTCAACATTACAAATGCTTACTTTTGAATTTAAATGACACAATAAAGACAATGATTAGTTGTGTGGATGCATGATCAGCAAAGTAAAATTAGCCTGTTTTTAAATATATTTTCATGAGATGTGGATGTTGCTAACAAGGAGACTGGCCCTCCCTAACTGTCCATGAACTGGGTAGCTTGTTAATTAATTTCAGAGGGCAGCTACTAGTTAACTGTGTGCTAGCCACAGTGGTCAGACTGGGTTAGGATAGCAGATTTCCATCTCTAAAGGACATGCATGCATCAGATTTTTTTTAGAAAGGATAACTTAACTGATGATTTTTAAAGATTATTTCCACTCTAAATCTTATTAATTGAATTTAAAATTCCACCAATTTGAAAAGGTGGAATTTCAACCCATATCTCCGAGCATTAATCTGAGCCTCTGTGATAAATAGTTTTGTTTATCTAAAGGATTACAGAGACATTGGTAACTAATCAAATATAAAACAAACTGCAAGTTAAGGTGAGAATGGATATCACCATTGTGAACATAATCGGTGTTGAGCAAGAATGGCTACACAATTCAACCCCTGGGCAATAACGACAGAAAGAAAATATACTCCACTATCATACTGAAATTAAAGCTACTGTGTAGTTTTTTCAATTAAAGAATGAGGATTTGACTGTTTCCTATACCAAAGGGAAGGCACCCCAATTCTTCATGTTTACTCACAGAATCACTCGTGTCAAAACAGGCCATTCCACCCATTAAGTCCACAGTGACCCCACTGAAGAGCATCCCACCCAGCCCTCTATCCTATCCGTGTAAACCTGCATTTCCCATGCTGATCTGTCTAACCTACACATCCCTGGACACTATGGGGCAATTTAGGCAAATGCACCTAACCTGCATATCTTTGGACTGTGGGAGGAAATCCATGCAGACACAGGGAGAATGTGCAAACTCCACAGTTGGCCAGGGGTGACTCAAACTGATCTGAATAAAAAGCAAAGGATGGACAAAAAAGGAATTACAGACAACAGCACATATTGGAGTTCAAAAAGTTAGCAATTACAAATCTCAATGAAGTGCATTTTACCTCTTAGGATTTTGCCCAAATACTCTGTAGGTCGCACTGCAGTTAAAATATGAAATACAGCAATACCAACAATGGCCTGTGAAGTTTTTTTTTGAAAAAGTACGCACCTTATCTAATTTTGCAGAACATAACGTTTCATAACCAGTAAGGACCTCATGCAAACAAGTCTTCAGCAACTCCTGAAGCGTGATCTTAGGAAGAGCATGACCTCCAACTCTGTTTACTTCTTGGCATAACTCAAAAAGCAGCGACTGTACATACCAAGATGGCTGTCAAACAAAAACCAAAGGCACAAAGCTAATTAAGTGTCAGAATAATAATTGGCTGTTCTTGAAAAATTCAATTATTGAACATAATCAACATCCCATGTGGTATAATAATTATTGGCAAAGTGAACCTGCTAACCAAAAATGTTCACTTCTCACCTCTCAGCACATTTATTTAAAATAGAATGCAAGGAAATAACATTTAGATATAGTTCGCAATTTTACACAAAAAACAAACTGCAAAGAACTGTCGTTTTGACAGATCATTTAGAATAAACTTTCCAAATAAGCTTTCAGAAAACAATTACTTGGAACAGTTTTATCATTGAGGAAAGTGGCTCAGAGAAGTTACTTAGGTTGTTTGGAGGAAGTGAAGTTAATTTGAACAACAGTAGTCTGATCTGAGGTGTCTTAACAATACTGTCATATCAGTTATAACTAATTCAGTTTCTTTAGATAACACTTGCAACAGCTGAAATTTTCATTAAAAGCTCAGCAGCACTTATGAAGTACTTGGAAACATAGACACAAATGTCAGAATAAATCACAATTCTTTGATATAATCTGATTTTTAAAAATGGTGTTCCAATAGAGAGATTGAGTGGTACTGTAGCTTAAAGACACTGATCTTTACTTCCAGCAGCTGGAGGCAAATCCACCAAGACTGAATTGCTGTTTATGCCAACCTGAATACAAATCAGTTGGAGCAGTGCAACTGGAGGCAAGAGCTCAGTAAATAAAAAATGAAATATACATATAGGCAAAACAAAGGTAAATCACTTAATGTAGACAATTATGGAATCTTGCACGTAGAAAGGAAAAATACAATGTGCATATCTCACAAATAAATATGGATGAAATTCATCTCGCAAATAGGTATAGATGAAGTGGAAATGAACTAGGAATCTGAACAGACTTGACGTTAACTATGTCCTATTAACACTGAACAGTCAACAAAGCCAAAAGAATGGTGAGGTATAGAGCCAGAATACAGATTGAATTTTGAACATGCATCCAGATTAGGAGTCAAGTAATCATAAAACATGGATAAGATTGTTAAGGATATGGCTAAAAATCAAGCCAGATTACTACTTTAGTTTAATCCATGGCTGCCAAATCAAAGTAAACTAACCACATCAAGATCCATCAATTTCAAGGGAGTTCATTTTCTCAATGGCAGCTTAGATCACCAAAGGTACCTTCAAGCAGTTAACAACTGGGAAGTCAGCATGGAATAAGCAGTCACATTTAAACACCAATATTCTTTCAGAAAGAAAAAGGGGGGGGGGGGGCAGTTAAAATACATTGACAATCCATCACTTTTAATTTACATTTTCAAATATAGTGAAGTAAATGATTGGATTAAGGTCAGATTTTTAAAAACTGAAAATTTTCAATAATGTAGCGTTAAAAGTTATTACGAAGGAATGTAACAAGTATAAAATCAGCTTTTCTCCAAAACAATGAGTTTATAACCATAATTATGAACTGGTTAATACATTAAAAACCCAGTTAGATTCGATTTAATGAAGTTTATATTTTTTCCATAGGTTTTTATGTCAACATCATTAAAGTGGAGTCAATTCATTGTCTTGGGATTGCAAACCAGAGCAACCTCAACTGCACACTGTAAAGAATAACAACCTTTAAACTGTATTCATCTGTGGATATATCCTGTGTTATAAAGGCCTCCTCACATGTGGGGACATGATTAACCTTTCTATACAGACCTGAACATTCAAAAGTTGGTGAATGAATTAGAAGACCAAGCATTCACATGCCCTTATTTTCTTTTCCAACTCTGATGACTTGAAAAAAAAATCACAATGGAACTGATCAAGTCTCACAGAAGGAAGATAGAAAATAAAACAGGCTGAATGGAACTGTTGTCCATCAGCAAGGAATGTTTTCAAGCAAGGTTTAAAAAAAATCATGTCATGTATCCTAAAATAACTCCTATTTATCATCCATCTTCTTCATATCAAGGCCCTATTTGCACCCAGCATTGGAATCAGCAAAAGATGCCTAGTTAAATGTAATGCCCAATTCATAATCAGATTGAAATGTCAATCTTACTGTAATAATTATCTATACAATTTTACATTTCAGTCCTGCATGGTATATAGTTAGGATTTATGTTCATCTATGGTACTGATAGATTAGATTACAGACATCTGTGGTTTCACATTACTTTGAGCACGACTTTTATTGCCTCAGAAATAGCCCAGCAAATTCCAGCACCAGTCAAGCAACAGTTGTACTTTACTATAAATAACAGAAGGGATCATTATGTGAACTAATGAATATTCCATGCTTCATGCAGTTTTCTGCAATTATTCCAAACTCAGCCCTAATCACCATCCAAAATAAAGAAAGAGTGTGTGTCATTGGTTAAAATTCTCTCGACTTTACAAAGATGAATGTTTTATTCCAATATTATTGAGTTGAGTCAAAGGACAATGGATGACGAAGATCGGAAACAACAGTATTGGAAAGTGGAGAACCTCTGAGCCCACTGTGGCAACAAACTCAAGTAATTTTGAAATTGGGAGGGAAGGGACGAAAAGGAAGGAAGGAAGGAAGGAAGGGGAGGGAAGGAGGGAGGAAGGAAGGAAGATGGGAGAGAAAGAAAGGAAGATGGGATAGAAAAAGAGAGCAAACAAATTAATTTCGAGCCACAAGAGAAGTCAACATTTACAAACTAACATCTCAATCTTACTGCTAAAGCTATCAGAAAAATTAAATGGAGGCTTCATCAAAATAAAAGCAAGAATCAGAACATGCAACTTTTAAGGAAGACCGTAAGTAGCTACAAGTCTGCTGTGTTTTAAATGTAGAAAAAAAAATATGATCTAAAAAGACTTCCAATACAGAAAAATAAAAAAATTATACAAACCTGTACAGGAAGACGAATTTTGGATGTAACACTATTTCCAGCTTCTGTTTCCTCCTGAATTTCTATTTCATCCCAGTTGGTGGCTGTAGATAAAATGGGTCCAGCTGTATGAGAGAGCAACGTTCGAGTGAAACGGTAAACAAGAGCCTTAAAGAAAGAAATCAAATTTAAGTGGTTATAAAAAGAACAAGAAAACCAGGAAAGACAGTGTCTCATTGTTACATCAACCTTAAAGTAAACTGGTGTTTGTGCATTTTGATTGTTACATTTGATACAATGATTGTAAAACGCAACATAAATTACATGCCCATAATTCTAGAATTTCACCATTTAAAAACGAGTTAATTCTACAATCTTCACACTTCTCAATGTATTCCTCATCCAATAACAGAATACCACTTTCATAAAACCAAACACCTGTATTTAAAACCCTCCCATTTAGTGTATGTGGCCTTCAGTTATTATAAACATTTACAGCCAAGCCACTAACACCTCTCAAGTCAGTTTATTTCATAAACGTTGCTCAGGCTGAACTATAATTAATCAACACTCCTATATGTCAGAACTTTTCGGTACAATAATTCTCCTGCATGATTATTAAGCCCTGCTGATCATTTTATATTAAGTAAAGACTGTAGAAAACGGATGACACCGGATGTAGCACATTACAGGTAGTTCTTCAATAACGCAATGGTTGCATTCTTGAAAAAAAATCACACTTTAGAAACAGTGCTTAAAGCCTTGGCGATGTAATCGCATTATAGCCAACATGTTTTAAAAGTTCATGCTTTAGAAACAGTGTCCTCAATTCATCATTTGCGTTAACAAAACGAGGGTCATAGCAGCATGACCTGCAATTGCAAGACCACACTGATTCTAAACCAATCACTCAGCAGAACTTCTCCTTTTCTTACTCCACATTCACAAATGAAAGCAAAGTTTCACTTGAGTGATACTATCATTGCTCTCAGAAGTGCTTAGTTTTCAAACCTCAATAAATTATTCAATTATTTGACAGTCTTGAAAGTTGCGAGTTAACATTATGATTCTCAAAAGGCACCTAATTATACTACCTTTTTCATTATGATACAAGACGTCAATTTCAGTAACCTAAAAGAAAATAGGATTAAACTTTATCATTTGAATAGGATTCCTTCATGTAAAGCTTAATTTTATTATCAGTGTAAATGTTGATGGGTATATTATTTGAACAAATCACATTATGAAGGTGTTTGGAAGTTTTGAATTCTCATATTCCTGTTAAAATTATCTTTTATATTGCAACATGATTTTCATAAATAAGATGGAAGATACAACAAAAGGAATGCATGCAGCTGCCAGCCCGTAAGGCGGAAACCTTCCTCCTTTTGCTTTTCCTCTCGAGCAGCATTCAATTACAGAGATTCCTCAGCAATGGGAAGTGACTGGATCAGTGTTTGAGGGCTTTTTTAAAATAAAAATCCTCCCAAAGGCAATCACTGGTTCATCTATATAGTGAAGCCACGAACTTCACAATTGATTTATAATGTTATAAAAGCCAAATGAAGTCAGCAGCAACAAAGCCACCATATTTCTAATATAGATCCATCACAGCAAGACAGTCACAGATCTGTTACCATGGGCAATAAAATACACTTTCTGCTGTGAGGAGTAATTGCCCAGACAGACTCCAGAAAGAATTAACAGTATCTCTTCCTCCAAGGAGGTAACAAGTACAAAAGATTAGGTACTCGTGGAATTGAACAAAAACCACCAATATATATGTTTATTTAAAATCAGACTAAAGAAATTGCCCATTTTTGTCTGAGATTTGCACAACCATAAATTTAACAGAATGGTTTATAGATTTTTTTAAAAATGCACGATATGCGATCCATTCCTCCAGTTAACATCTAATTGCCAACTTTTAGAACACAGAACAGTACAGGCCCTTTGGCCCTCAATGTTGGGCTGGCCTTTTAATCCTATTCTAAGATCAGACTAACTTACACACCCTTCACATGTCTATCTTACATGTGCCTCTCCAATCGTTGCTTAAAGTCCCAAATGTATCTGACTCTACTCCCACTGCTGGCAGTGCATTCCACACACCCACCACTCTGTGTAAAGCACCTACCTCTGACATCTCCCCTAAACCTGCCTCCAATCATCCTAAAATGATGCACCCTTGTGATAGACATTTCTTCCATGGGAGAAAGTCTCTGGCTATCCATTCTATCTATGCCTCTCAACATCTTCTACACCTCTATCAAGTCACCTCTCATTCTTCTTCACTCCAATGAAAAAAGCCCTAACTCCCTCAACCTTTCTTCATTATACATGCCCTCCAGTCCAGGTAGCATCCTGGTAAATCTCCTCTGCACCCTCTCTAAAGCTTCCACAACTTTCCTACAATGAGGCAATCAGAACTGAACACAATATTCCAAGTGTGGTCTAACCTGGGCTCTGTAGAACTTTTGACTCAATCTCCAATCTGAGGCTTCCATTGCATCTACTTTTCTGGGTCCACTTGATTCAAAATCACCAACTGAAGCCTGGGCTGAAGGAAGGAGGAAACAGTATCAAAGGGACACATTCTATCAAAAGGACAGGTAGATGGGCAGAGGTGCTGGGGTTGCCTTGTTGGTAAGAAATGAAATTAAATCAACAGAAAGAAGTGTTATAGAGTCAGGAGGTGCAGAATCTGTGGGTAGAGTTCAGGAACCCAAAGGGAGAGAAGAACCTCATGGGAGTTGTTTACAAGCCTCCCAGCAAGAGGATGGGTGAAGAAAATAAAATCCAGAGATAGTAAAAGGCAACAAAGGCATGATTAAAATAATCACAGGGATGTCAATATGCAGGTGGACTGGGAAAATCAGGTTGATAGCAGGTCGCAAGGAAAGGAATTTGTGGAATGCCTACAAGATGTATTTTTGGAGTACCTTGTGGTATAGCCCACGAGGGAACAAGTCATTTAAGATTTGGCAATATGCAACGAGTCTGACCTGATTAGGGAGCTTACAGTGAAAGAACCCCATGGGGTCAGTGACCGTCATATGATTGATTTAAACCTACAGTTTGACAGGGAGAAACTGGAATCAAATGTAATGGTATTACATTTGAATAAAAGGTAACAAAGACGTGAGGAAGGAGCTGGCCGGAGTTCATTGGAAGGGGTGCCTAGCAAGGAAGACGGTGGAGCAGCAATGGCTGGAGGTTCTGGGGATGCACAGCAGAAGTTCATCCCAAGGAAGATGAAATATACTAAAGGGAGGATAAGGTATTCATGGCTGACAAGGAAAGTCAGGGACAGCATAAAAACAAAAGAAAAAGCATACAACATAGTGAAGATTAGTGGCAAGTCAGAAGATTAGGAAGCCATTAAAAACCAGCACAGGATAACTAAAAAAAAACACCAATAATGAGGGAGAAAATAAAGTATGATAACAAGCTAGCTTGTAATATAGAGAAAGGTTATGAGGGTTTATTTTTTAGACATCTGAAAGGTAAGAGAGGCCTGGGTGGACACTGGACAACTGTAAACAAGGCTACAGAAATAATAAGAGGGAACAAAGAAATGGCAAAGGACACAAATAGGCACTTTGCATCAGTTTTCACAGCAGCATACCAGAACTTCAAGAGAGTTGGGGGCAGAGCCAAGTGTAGTGGCCATCATTAAGGAGAATGGGCTGGGGAAGGTGAGAGGGTTGAATGTGGACAAATCACTCAGATCAGACATAATATCAGACATAATACTCCCAGACTTCTGAAGGAGATAGCAGAGGATTGTAGAGGGTACTCGTGGTGGATTTTCAGGATTCACTAGTGACATGGAGAATTGGAGAGGACTGAAAGATGGCTAACTTAACAGCCCTGTTTAAGGAGGGAGGAAGGCAAAAGACAGGGTATTATAGACTGGGTTGCCTAACCTCGATCATTGGTAAGATTTGACAGTCCATCATGAAGGACGGTATTATGGAGTAGACACCTGACAAATCTGTTAGAATTCTTTACGAAGGTAACAAGCATGTTAGAAAAAGGAGAGCCAGTGGACATGATCTATTTGGATTTGCAGAAGGCCTCTGCCAAGGTGCTGAACAAGAGGTTGCTAAAAAAAGAGCCCATGGTATGAGTGGCAAAGTACTGGCATAGATAGAGGATAAAAACAATAACTGCAGATGCTGGAAACCAAATACTGGATTCATGGTGCTGGAAGAGCTTTATTCCTGATGAATGGCTTTTGCCTGAAAACGTCGATTTCGCTGCTCGTTGGATGCTGCCTGAACTGCTGTGCTCTTCCAGCACCACTAATCCAATAGATAGAGGATTGGCTAGTACTGGAAAAAGGCAGAGTTGGGATAAAGGGATCTTTTTCAGGATGGCACACAGTGACGAGTGGAGTTCCACAGGAGTTTGTGTTGGAAGCACAACTATTCATGCTGGACATTAATGATCTGGATGAAGGATTTGAGGGCATTGTTGCTAAGCTTGCAGATGACACAAAGATAGGTAGATGGAAAGGGAGTGTTGAGAAAGTGGGGAGGCTGCAGAAGGACTTGGACAGAGTGGACAAACTAGTGACAGATGGAATACAATGTGACAAAAGGTAAGACTATGCACTTTGACAGTGGAAGTATATGCTATTTTCTAAATGGCAAAAGTTTTCAGATTTCTGAACCACAAAGGGACTTAGGGGTCCTCACTCAGGATTCTCTCAAGGTAAACACACAGTTCAATTGGATGTTCGGAAGGCAAATGCAATATTAGCATTCATTTCAAGAGGGCTAGAGTACAACAGCAGAAACGAAATGCTGAAGCTACATATGGCTCTGGTCAGACCACATTAGGAATACTGCAAGCAGTTTTGGGCCCCGTACCTTAAGAAGGATGTGCTGGCCTTGGCCAGTGTCCAGGGAAGGTTTATAAGAATGATCCTGGGGATGAAGAGCTTGTCGTATGAGGAGCAGTTGAGGATGTTGGATCTGTACTCAATGACATTTAAAAGGATGAGGGAGGGGATCTGATTGGAACTTTCAGAATGAGAGGCCTGAATAGAGTGGACTTGGAGAAATATTTCCAGTAGTATGAGAAACTAGAACCCGGAGGGCACAACTGCACAGTGAAGGGACAATCCTTTAGAACTGAGACAAGGAAGAATTTCTTCAGCTAGACAGTAGTTAACCTATGGTGCTCACTGCTGCAGAGGATTGTGGAGGCCAAGTCATCGAGTGTATTTAAGACAAAGATCAATAGGTTCTTAATTAGTCAGGAGATCAAGGGTTACACGGAGAAGGCAGGAGAACGAGGTTGAGAAAGCTATCAAACACGATTGAAGGATGGAGTAGATTTGATGGGCTGAATAGCCTAATTCTGCTCCTACATCTTATTGTCTTAACTAAACAATGCAGCCCCAGAGAAGTGGTGCAACAAATGATAGAAACCTCCTAGAGTGCAGAGCTGCAACCACTTCTTTATCCCAACTTTAACTGAGTCCTGCAACCAACTCAAAAGTGGAGCTAGCCCAGAAAGACACAAAGGACAAGGCGATTGAATATCAGTAGCACAGGACTAAACTGGAGTGAGAGGGGAGAATCAGAGCACTGCACAAGTAAAGCAACTGTTGACCAGAGTACACACACTGCCTTTCTGCGCCAGTCTTTCTAAACTTTAGTTACCTTTTTGAGCAAAAATTTGAAAATCTCAATTCAAAGAACTATTTTATTAAAAGGATTCCTATGGTATAAAAGCAAAAACACTATCAAAAAAAAGGTTAAAGTAGTCACTTACCTTTGATAGGGTAACATTCCAAATCCTGTAAGCACTCGTGCTCTGTTGCAAAAGCTGATCCTTTACTTCCTGCCACTTGGCCTGTGCTGGTTTCACTTCTTGTACCTTACCCTTGCCCAGCTTCTTGACAGGACGGGGTTCACGTACAAGCAGATCATTACTACTTGACCTGCCCCTAATACACTGCTTTAAGTGAGGGCAGAGCTCCCCTATAGATTGACATAACCGTGCCATGAAAAGAACAGCATTGAGATTGCAATCATTCGGAGAGTATATGCAATTTTGTAATCTTTCTTCTGCAGTTTTAAGCTCCGCTTTCACACAGTCCAGGATATATTGTACGCAAGAAAGGCAATGTGCCCGTAGCATTTCTTCGACCTTAGCTGTATCAGCATACCTATCAAATGCTGAAATGTGTGGCTGTGAGGGTGAGTGGTCATTCAAATTGTCCTTAACGGTAGAAGAATCTGGTGGAAGGTACATGATTAAATCATCCAATTTAACTTTTAATTTGGAGTCAAGTGCAGAACAGAAACTTTGAACGCAAAGTGTGAGAGCTTGGGCCTTCATGGAGAGTCCACTCTTTACAAACTGGCTACGATTTGTGATGCTGACCCAGGCAGTGTCTGATAAAAGGTCATTACTGCTCTCTGACCAAAGAAATGCAGCAACATTATACTCAAACTCAATAGGTTTACTAGGAAGAGCACTGGAGTTCTTAACGTGAAGATCCTGCAGAGCTGAAACTAAGAGCTGCTTGGAACTGTTTGAGATGGATTCCAGACCTTCTTTTGTCAACGCCTATAAAAAAAGAAAAGGTTTCATTATATGTCTAGTAGAACCAAGATTGTCAATACCACCCACAACTGGTTTGTTAATACGCTTTATTTAAAAATAAAATTTAACAAACTAAGTTACAGTATTCCTCGATTTTGATCTCACTTGACACTCAGCATTTTTATAATAATTTTAAACAAACTTACACATTTAAGCCTTACATGAATACCAAACCAAAGAAGGATGATAATGCAGCAGCTACCTAAAGCTTGATAAAGATGTAGGTTTCACAAGTGATCTTCACAGAAGACAGAAAGTTAAAGAGACAAAGAATTTAAACAGATTTCCAGGTTATGGGACTTAGATGTGGCAGACACAGGTACTGCTGACAAGACAATGGCAGGGGGTTCATAAAACAGCAGTTCCTGAAGAAGAGCAGCTGAGAAAGACAGAGGTTGGAGGAGAGTTTCAACATTAAAGGAGGGGGGAAAAAAAAAAGTGATTGGGTGGTGTCAGCCCATGCATGAAAGTTTAGCACAAAGAAAAGAATTTTAAATTTGAGCCTTGAAAGGACTGGAAGCCAATTTAGATTAGTGCAGACAGAGGTGAGGGAAGAGCAAGCCCTGGTACAAAAGATGCAATCAGCAGAGTTACAGATGAAGTAAATTTTATACAAGGGAAGGTATAATGAGTGGGTGGGAAAACTTTGCGATAGGAGGTTGGGGATTGGAAGGAAGAGGCTTGGCTGCATTCAGCAGTGGATGAATTGAAGCAGAAATGGTCAATGTTAGAGTGGTGGATGCACTTGTTCGTCATCACGAAGAAGATTCAAGACTGGAAGCACAGCCTAATCTCAAGTATGACACCAACGCTACAAACAATCTGGATCAGCCTAAGAAAGTGACATTGCAGAAATAAAGATAACGAGTGCTGCTCCCATTTTAAATACTAAGTAGGTTTGTTCACTAACTTCAGAACATTTGAAGAGTAGTCCCTTGATGATTTAGATACCTAACATCTCTTTGTTATGCTAAATAAGGCAGCACAGTGGCACTGTTGCCTCACAGCACCAGGGAGGATCGATGCAGACCTGAATGGCTGATCTGTACAGTCTTAAATCCACAGATCAAAACATACATTTATCCCATGCCAACAAAGCACGTGAGTGAGCTGGACAGTTAAAATACAGTATTATTACAAAATAGTAGCAGCCAGACATTCAGCCCACTGAGTCTGCATTGACATTCAATAGGATCATGACTGGCCCTCCACCTCAACGGCATACTCCCACTCTCCCCATACTCCGATACCTTTACTGGCTAGAAATCTTTTTTTTAAAATTCAATGACTTGGCCTTCAAAATCTTGTGGTAAAGAATTTCTCAGGCTCCTCTCTATGTAACACTGAATGGCATATCCAGTAACATGAGACAGCAATCCCTTGTTCTAGACCTGCTCAGACAGAGACTATCCAGCACTGACAAGATTTTATAAATTTTGATAAGATGCTCTCCCATTCTTCTGAATTTCAGTGAATACAGGCAGTCAATATAATTTCTGCTCAGACTCGATTTGAGAAAGAACCTAAACCCCTAAAAAGCACAATGATAGTTTGCATTTGATAGGAGACATCTTGAATATTACCTACCTGTAACCTGTCAAGGAACAGCTGCTGAAGGAAGTCATCCCAGAAGGAGAAAGGCTTCTCCAATAGCCGGTAGCACACAGTTTCCCAGTTCTGACTTATTGATTCACTAGTTAGAAGTTCCCACACTGCATCGCGAATTCCAGCAAGACCCTTCAGACTTTTCACATAGATCAGAAGGTTCCCAATTCCCATCTTTATATCATCCTTACACCTTTATACATTAATAAAAAAGTGAAAGTTTAGATCAGGCTTAGAAAGTTAATTGCACATAAATATTGTTAAACATAGCATATAGAACAAACATTTTGTTTCTAAAATCTACCTTCTGTATGCATGATCTTAATTTATGTAATTCCGTTAACAACTGGCATTTGAAACTGCAATACTGATATCCTCCACTCTGGTTTGCTGTTAAGTCTTTGTAATTTATAAATTTGCTTACCCACACAAAACATTTTGTACACCATTTCACCACAGTCAATGTTTATTTAAACGCTGTTTTTGTAGGAAAAAACCTTACAGAAAACAACAAAACATTGAAATGAATGTAACAAAACTAAGAAATTGAAGATATGCATGGCATATTTCTTGGACTATAAAATACATAATGCATGTGCATTGTCTGTAATGTTGGTTATTTGAGTGTGTTTGTATGTGGGTAGTCATTGTCATGGGGTTGGTTGGCTCAGTTTGAAGGACTACTGGTTTGCAACGTAGAGTAACTCTAGCATGCTGGTTTAATTGCCACACCCACTGAGGTTACTCTGAAAGTCTCACTTTTTCAAGCTCTCCTGAGGTGTGGCAACCCTCAGGTTAAATCATCACCACTCATCTGTCACTAAGTAGCCCTTTGGTTTAGAGCTATGGCAACTTTACTTACTTTCTCATCATTATGGCAATTTCATTTGTAATTTAATAAGGGCAAATGTAACAAATTTGATTTTTTTCAAGTTAATTCCAACATGTTTTTTTTAAGAAAGTACTGTTTTATTGTCCTTTATCTTCTTTAGAAGAACTTAACACCAGTGAATGGCAACATTTTTCTGCATTGACTACCATAATGCAAAAGCTTGATCAAAGATGGCTCTGTGCAGCAAAATTCTAAACTCCTTACCATTCCATTATCAACTTGTTTATATTTACATATAACACCAATGTCATAGAAATTTGTAATAATCAAAGTAAGGCTCTTATCCAAGGTGTGCTAAAGCAGATACCAAGAACCAGCTAAGCAGGTAATTAATTACCAGTGTCAGATTGTAATAAAGTGTATCTGTAAATAAAATTATCCAACCAACTATCATGCTGTGTACATTTCTCTCTTACAACAGCTTTAGTTTACATGAGTTTGATTCAATGGCAATACACTTCATAATATGTGTCAGGTGTCATCGGGTCAAGTTAGATAAAAGGACAATATTGTTAATTAGATTAGATTCCCTACAGTGTAGAAACAGGCCTTTCGGCCCAACATGTCCACACCGACTCTCCGAAGAATAACCCACCCCCCTCTGACTAATGCACTTAACACTATGGGTAATTCAGCATGGCCAATTCACCTGATCTGCACATCTTTTGATTGTGGGAGGAAACTGGAGCAACCCCATACAGACATGTGGAGAACTTACAAACTCCAGACAGACAGTTGCCCAAGGCTGGAATTGAACCTGGGTCCCTGGTGCTGTGAAGCAGTAGTACTAACCACTGAGCCACCGTGCCACCCAAATTATTGCTGGAAGGAAAAGACAATTGCTTGAAGTTACACAGATAGGTAACCAATCACCTTGTTTCAGCATAATGCTGCAAATTTAATATCTTGCTATTTTTTTTGTTTTGCGATTGACAAATATTATTGATTCTTCAGCAAATTTGACAATGTTATGCTTCTGGATTGAAGACTTTTATATTGTGTAATGGACGTTGAGGGGAGGAAAGTCTCAGTTTTCAATTTGAATGTACTCCATACATGTGTCATATCAATCCAGTGAAATGAACTAAACACCAATTTCCTTTCATAAATAAATGCAGTTCAATCTTGGATCATATTCAGAATCAAACAGTTTAACTCCACTTGGAGAAACTCGCACGTAAAAGGGGAAATGGGAATGAAGTAAATAGGAAAAAGTAAAAACATCCTAATAGCCTTACTTTCAGATTGAAAAAAAATCTACGTGCTCTCTAGATTTACTATTAATTTACTTTAAATGTTACATTTGTATATTAATTGTTTTTTCTAATCCTATTGGTTTTCTGCTCTTTAGTGTTCGATAACATGCAAATAATATTCACTAGCTTACATATTGATCCATTGCTGAAGTGTGTCTCTCAAGTAGTCATGATTTATTGGATGAGCAAGAGTCCGCAGGGATGGCTGAAAATCCACTATAGACGGTGGTAAGTATTTGAACCACATCTCGGATTTCATCTCTTCTTTCAACACAGTGATTCCTTTATCTATAAAAGTGAAAGACAAAGTTATGTCTTATTGCCTGTGAATACAACCAAAGATTCTCACCAATATTTCCAAATGCCCAGTGAAGCTTAGAGCAATGACTTTGATCTCAGAAAACTGCATTTAAGACGACTGCTCTCACACAGCAGTGACTTTTGATATGACAGAATCCAATGCTATTGCTGTGGTGCTTTTCTTAATAAATATTTTTATTGAAAACTTTAAAATCTTTTACAAAACATTTATGTAGCAAAAACACCATTAAACAGAAAAAAGATAGTACAACAAAGCCATAACACAGTACTATTGTTAATGAACTACCTACTATTCTACCAGAACAACCATATCAACTTGACTTAAACTAAACATATTAAATAAATACTAACTTAAACTAAGTTCAAATAACTTAAGATTAAATAATATCTCACTACTTTATTCTATCTCACTCATCACAACTTTGAGACTCCCGTCGCCAGGCACACCATCTATAGTACCCGTATTCTTTTACCACCCAGTCTCTTCCTCCGGAACCCATGGGCACCCATACTGATTCCCACAGCTATACCACTGCACTAATTAATATTGCTGATAAGACAGCTTCAATATAATTTACAAAGGGCTGCCATGTCTTGTAAAACGGTTCCGTTTGGTGGTGCACCGTATTGTTAGGTAGTCTTGGGGGAGATGCTCCATCACCAGCCTAAGCCACCCTGTAAGACCCGGTCCTTTTTCTGCCTTCCAATTCACTAGGATATTCTTCCTTGCACAATGGGTAAGAACATTACACAATCTCTTCCCGTGTTCCCCCAGAGGGGGCAAATCTGGAAACTCCATAAGAAGAATTAGCAGATCCACGTTAATTTCAATCCCCAGGATGTCCTTTAGCTCCCTTACTATAGCACTCCAGTATCTCTGGATCTTACAACGTAACCAGGAGTAGTGTGAGAGAGTGCCTATACGAGTTTGGGACACCACAGTGACACTCCTCTCTTGCGCCATGTGAGCCCTGTGTAAGACTTTCAATTGCATGGCCTGCGCTCTGTTACATACTGAGATTTTCCTTACATTCCCCCTGATGTCTTCCCATACCTCCAATGAAATATCCTCTCCTAACTCTCCACTCCATATCCTACACAGTCCTTCCATGACCCCCAGGGCGTAACCTTTCTGTAAATGATATGAAGTACTGAGTGAAACAGCACCCGTACACTGGAGCACTCTTTTTTTCCTTCACGTTTGATTTGTAACGCTGAACCAGGAGTGTGGTCTTCCTCTGAATATGATCCCCTATCTGAAAATATCGAAAAAGGTCCCTATTAGACAATCCATATTTCTGACTTAAGTAAATGACATCAGGACCTCCCCCTTGAATAAGTCTCCCAGACAGAGGATTATTGTCCCATGCCTTAAAGCCGGAGTCCTTTGCCCCAGGTTTAAACCCTTGGGCTCCCATTAAGTCTTCGACTAATTGCCCTCGTCTTGCCTCATTATCCTCCAGGCTTTCACCGTATTCAAAATAATTGGACTTTTACACTGCTGGGTCACGGATTTCATCTCGTCCATGACTAATAAGTTAAGTAAAAGACCTCTCAACTGCAGGCTTCATCATCAAGCCAAATCGACTCCAAAATACCCCGTACTCAGTCACCAACATATGTTAACAGGGCACTTATTTGGTATTTCTTCAAATCCGGAAGATCCACCCCTCCCTCACCCTACGAAAGCTGCAATTTAGTGAATTTAATTAGAGGACGCCTGTGGCACGAAATAAAGGATGCTAGCCAACCATGGAGCCTCGGTAACACGTGTCTCGGTAACAACAACAGGAGCATTTTCATGGGGTGTGGCAGTCAAAGGAAGAACATTCATTTTAATCAGGGTATTCGGCCCTGATTAACCGCTCCCACCGCTGCAAATCCTGTTTTATCCTCTCCAGTAGTTTTACACTGTTAGCTGAATACAGCTGGTGGAAGAAGGGGATAATAAAAATTCCCAGATGCAAAAAAACCTTTTGACGACCATCTAAACGGGAATTGCATTCCATCCTTCAGATTAGGCACCTCCACTAATCCCCCTACCGGCATGACTTCCGATTTTGTAAAATTGATCCTGTAACCCAAGAAACCACCATATGAATTAATTGTTTGAATCAGTCGAGGAACAGACTTCTCCTGATTGGTGTCCTTTTATTTTTGGCCATCGGCATATAGCTACTAATCCTACCTGTGATACTACTATTTCAGGATTCCCTCCTGATAGCTTTGGCTAACGATTCAATCGCCAAGATAAATAACAGCGGTGATAAAGGACACCCCAGTCGAGTATCTCTGCCAATATTAAAAGTTATTTTTGGCTTAATACCATTTGTAATGACTGCTGCCTTAGGATCATTATATAGTACTACTACTCATCTGGTAAAGGATCCCCCGCCCCCAAACCAAAGCTCTCGAGGATCTCAAATAGATACGGCCATTCTTTCCAATCAAACACCTTTTCTGTGTCTAGGGAGACCAAACCCGGAAACAATCTTGGCTGTCATACCTGTAACTGTGTTCAGTATTCTCCTGATATTGTTGAAGGAGCTGCGGCTCTCAACAAAACCCATCTGATCTCTTTTTATAATATGGGGCAGGACGATGTCCAACCTCATAGCTAGCATCTTGGATAGAATTTTAAAATCTACATTCAACAGCGAAATTGGTCTGTATGAAGCACATTGTTCGGGGTCATTCCCCTTCTTTAAAATGACGGAGGTATTAGCCTCCGTAAGAGAAGGCAGCAGACAATGCTGTGTATAACAATAGTAGAATAAGAAGTGGCTCCACTGACATGTGTACGAATTCAATTGGGAATCCACCTGACCCTGGTGCTTTGTCACCCCAGAGATGCCTTATTGCTTCCTGCATTTCCTGTACCATTAGAGGCGCATTCAAAAGCCTGTTCCGTATTTCTATTGGGGAGGTCCAGGTTTTCAAAAAAGGACTGCATTCCCATTGTACTGTGTTCAACCCCCTCCAACCGATATAACTCTGTAAAGTATTCCCTAATCCTAACTTTGATCTTCTTAAATTCACAGGTAATCGCACCAGCCTTCTCCCTAACAGATATAATAGATTGGGAAGCTTTTTTCCCTCCTAGTCAAATAAGCCAAATATCTACCAGGCTTATCTACAAATTCAAACAATCTTTGTTTGGCAAAGGAGACCTTTCTTTTCAGCCACTTGTGTGTGCAATGAGTCGAAAGCAGTTCAGAGAGCTGTGACCCTGCAGCTTAACCAATGACGGCCCATTATAATGTTTTCTCAGCTACCTTCAGCCGGGCCTCCAACATCCGTTGCTGCTCCTCCCTCTGCCTCTTTCTAATCGCCAAATATGAAACAATCTGGCTTCATAAATAAGCCTTCGTAGCCTCCCAAAATATTGCCGGAATACTAGGTGCACCTGAGTTGATATCCCACAAGATCCTGAACTCTCTTGTAATATACTCAACAAATTTGTTACCCCCCTAACAAAAATGGATCCACGTGCCAGTGATGTGCACCCATTCCACTACCCTCAATTTTAACATCTAAATACACTGGCATGATCCGAAACAGGTATATTCCCAATTTTGCATGCCAATGTTCTGTCCAAACCGTCAGTTGGCATAAAAAACATGTCAATTCATGTACGGAACTTGTGTGGGTTAGAATAGAACACGAAGTCTCTTCCATTAAGGTGGAGGTACCTCCACACATCCACTAGTCCCGACTCATCACGCATGTTCGCCAACTGTTTAGACTGCGTGGGTGTACCTGCCAGGCGCAGGTACCCTGTCAATCTCTGGATCTATTAGGCGATTAAAATCTTCTCCTATAATCGTACAGCGTACCCCAAAATTCATTAATTTAGCCACTGCAATTAGAAATTTAAGAGGGTGTGCCGAGAAAAAATATAAATTCAAAATTCCATACTCTTCTCCTTGTATTAGGGCTTTAAGAATGATAAACTGTCCATGTTCATCCTTAATCTGCTCCGTTACCTGGAAAGGGAGGTTCCTTCTTATCAGTACTCTACTCCTCTACTCTTAGAGCTGAAGGATGAGAAAAATACCGTCATAACGCTGGTGCTGCAGTTCCTTATCAGTTAGAGGGACATTGCCCTGCTGCATCTTTCCTTCCTAAGGTTTGATAAGATATTCTTTGGTTTAATAGGAGAATGGCTCCCCTTTATATTCCAGGTGCACCACCTGAACAAATCACTAGCCGTGGTGATCCAGGGCAGGCTGTTGTTTCCAGGAGGAAGGAGCTTATCTGAGGTGTGGCAAGCTACGAAGATATTAACTTTGAGATCAACTACAACTAAAAAAAAGCACTACAATTAACTGAACCAAACACCCAAATAACCCCAAGTTCGCTCGAGATCATTCCCCTCACTATCATCTTAACTCCCTCTAGCTGAGGCCGTGCCCTAGCCCCAGGCAATTCACAAATGAAGAACACCTGTTGTGGTTCTGTTCGCCGAGCTGGGAATTTGTCTTGCAAACGTTTCATCGCTTGTCTAGGTGACATCCTCAGTGCTTGGGTGCCTCCTGTGAAGCGCTTCTGTGCTGTTTTCTCCGGCATTTATAGTGGCCTGTCTCTGCCGCTTCCGGTTGTCAGTTCGAGCTGTCCGCTGTAGTGGTCGGTATATTGGGTCCAGGTCGATGTGTTTGTTGATAGATCCACCCCCAATACAAAATCAAAAAGACAGCAGTAATAAAAAAAGAGCCCTAGATAATACCCAACCAACCAATTTCTAAAATAATTCAAATTTTACATTTTTTACAACAAAACTGTACATAGAAAACCAATAACCACAAAAAAGGGAAGAGAGAAGTTGAACAAAAAAGGAGACAATAAAAAAAACCAATACCATTGTCTGCAACAATGTCCCCTCCTCTCCCACCCCGAATCAAGTCCTTCAATTCAAAGACTTCACAAAGCCTTTTCTGCAGAGTCAAAGTTATATATTGTCTCCCGATGGGCGAAACGCAACACGGCCGGGTAAGTCAAACAGCGTTGAATGTCAGGTCCCTTAAATTTTTCTTGACATCAAATGTCCTTCTCTTCTTAATTAGAACTGCTGAAAAGTCCTGAAAAAAGCATTATCTTTGAGCCTTTGTACATGAAAGCTTGTGAATTCCTTCCCAGTGTTCTTGCTGTTTCAATTATTAATTGCTTTTCTTTATAATACAGGAACGACACTAGACCATGCAGGGGCGTGGGTCCGGCCCGGACTTGTGCATTGCGATCCGATGGGCCCGCTCCACGCTTAACCAGGCCTGACTCCAACTCTAACTCCAGGAACTTCGGGAGCCACCCCTGCAAAAAGCTGATGAGGTCCTTGCCTTCCGGGAAACCCACGATCTGTAAGTTTTTCCTTTTATGTTTATTTTCCAGGTCATCAACTTGATCCTGAAGGACCCAAATCTAGTCTTTAACGTTCTGATTCTTCCTCGCAAGACCTCTGCTACGGTCTCAAATGCCGCAGTCCTCTCCTCCAGTGCCTCCATTCTTCAATCCAGCAGCTGGATTTCCTGTTCATGTTTTTTTAACATGGCAGATAGTGGCTCAACTGCTGCTTGAATCCACTCTAGAGTTTGGCAAACGCCTAGAGTAATTGCTATCCTGTTGGATCTAACGGGGCTGCTCTGGGAGTTTCAGCACTGGCTACAGACACCCCTGTACTCCTTTAGGCCCCTTTCCTTTATTCGACTTCATCCTGGCCTTATCCCACACGATTTCAGCAACTCCAAATAGTCAGCAAGTTTAAATTAAGACATTTTCCCCCCTTGGGGTAGTTGCTAAGGGGGGTGTGTGCGCGTGTGTGTATAAGCGTACACCTTGCCCGGGGGTATGGTACAGAGCTCAGCACAGCAGACCACTCAGACTGCTGCCATCTTGGATCTCAGTGTTTTTTTAAATGTAGCAAGATCACAATTTCAAATTATACTGCAGACACTTCTAAATTCTGATGTACTCATGAGCACAAAATCTGAAGTTTCCTCCCTTTGCTTCTAACCCTTGAATTCTAGTATCTCATGCAATCACTTTTTCATGTAAATTGACTCAGAAACAAGACAAGTGGATTACAAGAGGCACAATACCAGAGTGCAACCCATGTAAAGATGATTTTATTTTATTGGCATGCAGACTAAAAAATAAAGTAAAAGGTATTGTATTAAATCAAAAGAAACTTGGAAGTTGGTGCAGTCTTTAAAATGAGTTCACTGGAACTCATTGAGAGTTACACCAACAATGTTGCCTGATTCAAGCAGTTTCGGGTGTTGGGCAGTGGTGGTGGTGGTGGAAGAGAAGGAGGAGGAGGAGAGATGAGAAGAACACTAGATGCATCAGTTGTGTGCGTTCTTTCATATCGGGTAGTTTTTCCCCAGAGACAGTCCTTTGATGTTTTAATTGACTTATCATTGCACACTGAGCAACATGATTCATTCCTGGATAGTGGCTACAACCTGTACATGGACATTAGAGCAGAATCATCTAGCCTGCAAAGAGAAAATACCACAATCTTTCTCTCCCTTTCCTGTGTGGAGAAGTGACAGATAATCTCTCAGTAGCTGTTCTCACGCACCATTCCCCTGTAAGTGTTCTCTCTACAAATTGTCAATTGAAAGAAAGAAAAGGGGACAAGCTTTCTGAAAGAGGCAAATTCTCAAACAGTGCAAGACAGCATCAGTGTGCAAACAATCTCATCTCATTAAGAAATAACTGAGAACAGAAAGAAGCAAAAAACAATTCACGTGGTCCAAATTGGAGCTAGCAAACTTGTTCTCCTTGATTGTTTCCCACCCTTAATATTTGTCTTGTCTCTGAGAGTCTGCATGTCAGTGTTATTTTTAAAAAGTGGGAGAGTTTAACTTCTTAAGTTATGTGTTAGCATGTTGCTTTTCTGCCATTAGTTAAAAGCAGAGAATGAGAGATATGCCAAATGAGGCAACTCTGTGGTTTAATCAAATTTTCACATTTGGGACATTCCAGAATTGGTGAGCCTTGATTTCCAACACACTACTCCATTGAGTTGTGACACCTGTCTTAAGCAATGATCCACAGGCACACTTTTTCAAAAAGAGTGTTAGATTGTAATGAGGAGCTAAAATCAAATTCATATTTCTCTTTCCAAGGGCAAATAACACAACTCACTTTCATCCTCACATCTCCTACTCTGCCAAGATCAACTAATTCAGCTTAGAACATGATCCAGCTAGTATAATTCATTCGACTCAATGTTACATATACGTCTACTTCACTGGGAAAACATTCATACACATTATTTGGCCAGACAGCTAAACACATTGAGGGAAATTTCCATTAAAAGAAGCACTCTTCAATATTATTTAAACACGTAAAGAGTTGTCGTGTAGTATAAAGCCGAACAGCAAATGCTGCTCACCACTCTCAAACCAGAATTTATTTCATGTGTCATTAACTTATAATTTCAATTGACAAACAGTTGTCTTTTCATTAAGACAACAAAAATAAAAGTTCTGGAATAATTTTTGTGAACATTTTACAAGCTTTTAATAGCAGCCAACATCAATAAACCCATACATACCTGCTGGAGACTCACTTGTGATGGATGCCAAAGTTGTGAAGAGAAGGCCACAAGTCAGTTTGGTGTCTGGCACCTTTCCTTCAGTTGACGTATAAAACACTGCTTGAGCCTGATACAACGTGGTGGCTAACAGTTCAACCAGTGAGCATACCTGTGCCTTAATACCAGCACCTAAAGACATTGGAAAAAATTCACTTGGGCACATTTCAAAACATGAATTAGCTTTTGAATCCTTAAGAGTACCAGTGAGATACAACAGACTCCTCAATGCAATAGAATCAAATAGCTGGTTACTGGATAATTAATTTTCATTACAGGTTTCCATTTTAACTTTTATAAAGACTAGATTCAAGCACTTCCTCCTTTTTCTCCAGAATTAGATCTCAGCTTGGTGCTCACCATGGTGTGGTTGGTTAAGTAACTGCTGAATTGCTGATTTCCTAGCTAAAAGAAAATCAGCGAGAGCTTGACGCGGTGAACTATCTTCCAGCAGCATTATGGCACACAGAGCTTCTGCAATAGCTTGATCTGATATCGCTCGGCCCTTCAGGAGTGTTTTACTCTCTTGTAAAATAGATGCTCTGACAGGGGGGAAAAGAATCAAACATATTTAGAAACTTCACAACTTTTTTGTTAACTTCACAGATAATTAATGCCAGGCCTCAAGCAGATATTTCAACCTTCATAACTTGTTGAAAAAAAAAAATCAAGAGCTAATTCTCCCGATAAAGATAAAGAGCTGAATAATTAAGAGCAGTGAAAGGTAAATACCTGTGGTAAGCCTGGATTCAAATCCTACCTGCTCCAGAGGTGTGTCATAGCACATCTGAACAGGTTGCCACAAGAGCCCAAATACTCTAACCAGAGGTGGTGTCCCTACCTGAGCCAGGAGACCTGGGTTCAAACCCCACCAGCTCCAGAGGTGTATAATAACATGTCTGAACAGAATGATTAGAAAATATCTAACAATGAGAATGTAGGCTCTTGTGATACAGTAGGGAAGTGTCCCAAAGTCTGGGCCAAGAGGCCCCAGATTCAAGCCCCGTCTGCTCCAGATGTACTGTAACCTCTAAGAAAGTATCTAAGAATGAGAACATGCATGCTTCTGTTTATCCAAAAAACCTGATAAATTGTACATAAATAACTTAAATTCTGAGTAATTTATTGCATGATTTGGCATCAAAACAAATAGTTGTAGCTGTTAGCCCCAGTATAATTGTTGCATATAGACTGAGTATTTACAGTATAACTATATTCATGGCTTATTATATTTCTATTCAGGTGGTGGCGATGGTGTAATGATATTTCCAATGGACTAGTAACCCATAGCCCCATCTTAATAATATGGGGACATGGAATCAACATGGCAAATGATGAAATTTGATTTCAATTAATAATTCTCATATCACAAAAACTAGAATAATGGTAATCAGAAACTATTGTCTTTAAACTAATGTAATTCATTTATGTTCTTTCGGGAAGGAAAATCTGCTATCCTCACCTGATCTGGCCTACAGGTGACTTCAGAGCCACAATCACATGTTTGATTCTCTAGTGCCCTCTGAATCATTGAGCAAGTCACACTGTTTAAAGGCAATCATCAAATGGCAGTTTTGCCAGTAGCACGCACATTCCATGAAAGAAAAAAAGCCTGTGAAATCTTAAACAAAAATGTCAGAAGGCTAGGAAATGAGTGCAGCCACACCGATTATCAGCTACTGCTATGGAAACTTGGAGCAAACCTCAAGCATAGGCTAGTTCTTTAGAAAAATGTCTGGCACTTTCAATCAAGTGTTTTGAGGCTAGCTGGACCCAAAGAATTGAAAGAAAAAAAAACTTTGTGGACAATTATTCAGTGTATAGCTGAAAGGTTTTTTCTTCCACCCAACTATAAAATCCAGCAATAAATCAGATCATTTCCACCAAGATAAACAATTCTTTACTGAGGAACTGAGAACCACAGAGGAATAAACCAAAAAGTTGTACACTCTGCTGTAAAACATTATGCTAGTTCATTTTCTAATCAGAAGTAAAATCTTAGATCCAAGGTTGGCTAGGTTTCCCAACCTCCTGAAAGCACTCAAAGTATCTGGCATATCTGACTGACATCCATGCAGTCATCTGTTGATATCTTTACAAGTTTACCAAGCATGACGTTTGGCTGTAATACAAAAAGGAACAGTCCCAAACTGCTACCTCTGGCTGGTACCCCATCGATCACTCAGTAGAACCAATATAAAGTCAAATTTGAGCTCAGAATAGCTAGATCCTATCGCATGGAGAAAAGCACTACATCTTCTCAAACAGGTTACAGCTGGGCTCTGTCTTACAGTCTTGGTTTCTTGTAGAATTAGCAAATAAGCACAATGCTTCAGTAAATGTGGATGACCAAGGAGATGGAAAACCTTTGCTGACTTGTTAATGTAAAATTATGACAGTCAGCTGGAAAAGTGTCACATGACGGAGTAGTTGGTAATAACACCAAGAGGAACAAAATGGGTATAGGGCCTTTAGTATCCAAAGGTGATTGAAAATAATACAATACTACGTTCCGGAACAGTTGGAAGAGAAATATTACAAGTATATTTAGAAATTAGAAGCAGTGGAAAAATTAATGTTAAATAATAGTTGAGAACGATGATAACATTGCACACCTGTCCACAAAAGTACCTGCTCTTTTCAGTTGCAAATAATAAATGCTTGATAATGTTTGATAAGGAGTCTTAAATAAAATCATCTAAAATCACTCCAGCTGAAAAATGATGCTGTGACTTAAGTTACCCAAAGAAAAAGCTCAATATTTGAGACACTGAGTCACAGAGTTTTTACAGTAGGAAGAAAACCCTTTGGCTCATCATGTCCACACCAGACATTAGGCATCTATCTATTCTAATTTCATGTCTTAACAATTGGCCCAAAGCCTACTGTGTGATGCCATTTCAAGTATTTATTTAAATAGATTTAAACTTCTTAATGGTACATACCACTACCACTCTGTTAGGCAGAAAGTTCCACATACCCAATAACTTCTTGATTAAAAACAAATCCCCTCTAAACCTCCTGCTCCTTACCTTTAAAATATGGCCCCTGTTATTTACCCCTCGAAAGGGAAATATTTCACCCCATTTGCACCCCTCAGAACTTTGTATACCTCAACCAGGTACCCTCCTCAGCCTTCTCTGATCGAAGGAAAACAACCCGTCTATACTTTTCTCATAGGTGAATCACTTTTAAGGCCAAGGATCTCCTTTGCATGCTCTCACGTGCAATCATATCCTTCCTTTAGTGTAGCAACCAGAACTTTATTCCAGTTGTGGCCAAACTGTTTATATGTAGCTCCAACCAAACGTCTTTGCTCTTGTATTCAATACCTTTACTAATAAAAGTTAGGATACCAATGTTTTCTTAACTACCTGTCCTCTTGTGTTCCAAGGATCGATGGGCATGCACACCAAGATCCCTCTCATCCTTTGTACTTCAAAGGGTCTTATCATAAAACGTACATTGTCAAAAATGCATCATCTCACACCTTCCACAATTAAATCTCATTTGCCACTTTCATCTGACTAGCCCATCTATATCATCCAGTAATCGAAGGCTTTCCTCCTCGCCTTTCACCACAACATTAATTTTTACACACCATAAATGCAAGAGACCCTGCACTGGGCACAGACAGAAAAACACCCTTCAACTACCACCTTCTGCTTCCTTTCACTAAATCAATTTTAAATTCAATTACCAAAATCACCATGGACTCTTAGTTCCCAAACCAGCCTGCTTATGAAACCTTACTAACATCTACATTAATGGCTTAATGATTGCCACTGCAGCCTCACAGTGCCAGACACCCAGGTTCGATTTCAGCTCGGATGACTGTGAAATTTGCATATTCTCACCCTCTACGCGTAGATTTCTTCTGGGTTCTCTGATTTCCCCCCAGAGTCTAAAAGGTGTGCAGGTTAGGTCGACTGGCCATGCTAAATTTCCCTCTACTATACAGGATGTGAAGGTTAGGTGGATTAGCCACTGTAAATGTAGAGTTACAGGGAGAGAGTGGGAGGGACTGGGTCGGAGTGGTCAGTGTGGAATCCAAGAGCCAAAAAGCCTCTTTCTACAGAATAGAGATTCTATGGAACCATGTCAACGACAGTACTGTCAACTACACACCCAATCACTTTCTTGAAAAATTAAAATCACCCAAAACGACAAAACCATGATTTCCAACTGGAGATTAATTCGGTCTCTCAGAACTATTTTCCCCCCCAATAGCTCCCCTATCACTGATGTTAGACCCAGTGGTCTGGCCTTATTGTTTACTGGTTTATTTCTTCTTGAATAATGGTACTACTCCTGTGACCCGGGAGGATTCGAAAATTAATGGCCAAGCCCCTGAAATCTCCTTCCTTACCTCTCACAGCAGCCAAGCATACATCTCCACCAAACCCTTGGTAGCCCCCCCCCCTCCCCCCCGCCAAACTAGCTTGTTCAAGTCCTCAATTCCTGTACCTAAATCATCCTTCTCAACAATGTATACAGTACTCATTTAAAAAGTCAACTATGCCCCTGGCTCACCCAGCAGGTTGCCAATTTGATCCCTGATGGGCCCCACACTTTATCTTGTTATTCTCTTGCCCCTAACATACTTATAAAACACCTCTGGGTTTTCATTAATGTTACTCAACAGTATTTCATTCATGGGCCTTCTCCCTACTAATTTAGTTTTTAAGAAACCGCCCTGCACATTCTATATGCCTCAAGGGCATCCATTGTTCTGAGCCTGCAATATCTGTCAAAGGAAAAGTTTATGGCAAAGGGTCAGTTAGACTCGAAACGTCAGCTCTTTTCTCTCCTTACAGATGCTGCCAGACCTGCTGAGATTTTCCAGCATTTTCTCCTTTCGTTTCAGATTCCAGCATTCGCAGTAATTTGCTGTTATAAACCTTTTCTTCCTTATCTAATCCTGTACATCCCCTGACATCCAAGGTCCTCTGAAGTTATTGATCCCACCCTTCACCTTTATGGGAACACATTGATCCTGCAGTCTTACTATTACTTTACTGAATGACTTCCACTAACCTGATGTGGAATTTCCTTCAAATAGCTGCTCCCAATCCACTCTGACCGGGTGCTGTCTTAGCTGGCCTTCCCCAGTTCAGAACACTTCTGGTCCAGCTTTACCATTATCTCTAATTAGCTTAAATCTTATTAATTTCTGTGAAAATAACTGTAATGCACCCCCACTGACATATCTACCACTTGCCCAGCTTCATTACCAAAAAGTAGTTCAGCACACCCCCCCAAAAAAGTGTCATTACTCAAGAGATGTTTAACAATTGAAAATCAAACACTCTGAGATCATAACAAGAGCTCAATTACATCAGAGTTGCTTGTAGTTCTTCAATTTGTATTCACAAATACGTTCCAGACACAAAACTACATTTCCATTTCTCTACAAATTAAATGCTAGCAAATAATCACATCTCCTGTTTTATGAAAGCTTTGTTTATGCCAGGACTGAAACTCTGCCTCTTGATCAATGAAGTTCAAGCCCAGAGTTTCTCACTATTTCTCAATAAGATCATTGGAACTAAGTGTTCACCTGTGGGAAATGTTGGAATTGGAAAGCTTGCTGTCATACCTCTAAATATTTCCTTATCTTCTGTTATGTTATGCCATAATGACCTTTGAGGAGAAAGTGAGGTCTGCAGATGCTGGAGATCAGAGCTGAAAATGTGTTGCTGGAAAGGCGCAGCAGGTCAGGCAGCATCCAAGGAACAGGAGAATCGACGTTTCGGGCATGAGCCCTTCTTCAGGAATCAGCTTTTGTCATTTATCAAACCTGATTTTAAAATCATGATAATCTATAAAGGGAAACAATTTCACTCGTGTCGAGCCAAAATTGGAAACCATGTGTAAAGCTCAGCCACAAGCACTCTTACTCAAGTCACCAAAATTGATATTAAACAAATTGATACAGAAAAGTTTTTACTTGTGACTAACCTGAAATGACCTGCTGCTGCTACTTGTCGAACAAGGATGGGAAAGCGGGCCAGGACAGGACTGTAGTAGGAACCAGAGGAGTCCAACTGAAGGATACTATGAATGTGGCAACACAGCAGATACATTTGAGCAGCATGGAGATATTGTGATGATTCTAATGCACTCCAAATTTTTTCAGGCATATTTAGAAGGAGCTTGATCTGTGCTGCCATACTGTAGAATTTCTCCTGAGATTGTTGCTGTGCCTGAAGTAGAAATATAAAATCACTCTGTATTTTACATCACCAGTGCTCACACCTTAGTAACATTGTTTAAAGATCAAGTCAGACAGGATCATAAGACCTTTATCATTATAAATGTTGACTGATCTTTTTCTTATTCTTGCTTTTAACCAGATTTCATCCACCATCAGAACATCCCCTGCAATCACATTTCATCAAAGTTTGATACCCCTCATGTCTCAGGGTGCTATTGCTGCTCTCCATCCTTTCCCAGTCCTAGAGATATGCTGTCCACAACAGAACTAATTATGATGATGAAATCAGTTTTAATTTGCCAGAGTTTTCTCCAATTAAATACAATCAAATGGATGCTGGTCTTTGTACCTCCAGACATGACACATGCCTCTTTGGTCTGAAAGACATCCTTTCCACAAGATTTACTAAAGAACTCAAAAGTAAGCAATATTGATGACCTAATTCGTAAGCAAACTTCAAAATCATACAGAATACAATGCAAGATGGCTCCCTAACTAGATGTTTACTCCCAGGTCTCTCTCTTTTGCAATTTGGTTCTGTCAACACCCCCATTGTTGAAGTCGAGCATCTGACCCCATTATAATCGATCCCATAAAAAGTACATAATATGTTTCTGCACTTCTGCTGCAAGCTCATGCCACCTGGTTTTAAAACCATCATCCCTACCTCCACTGTTTCGAGACTCAAATGTTTCAAAACTTTCTTCGTTAGTTTTCCATTCAACCCATAAATTAACTTCAACCCAGCTACTGCATAGCCTTTCCAGGTTTAAATGCTTCCATGGCCTCACTACTTCCAATCTCTAATACTTTCTAGCTCTTCAGGCAACACCTCTTCCTTCGACGACAGGTCCACACACACGTTGATCTTCTGTCCAACCTTCTACTGGTGCCTACAACTTCAGTCCCTACCTAAGCAATACAATGGAAATCCCCTCATAAATCTTTCTATTTCTTTAGCAAAGCGTTTTCTTAACACTTTTAGTACAGAATCCATTTATTTAAAAATTACATTGCTTGAAATTTTCTACGTTAAAGAGGTGTCATATAAATACAAACTTGTGTACTGTCAACATTTTCCATTTCAAACATCATTTTTCTCTGCCAATAGCAGCTGCTCAAATCCACATCAATATTTGTGGGATCACTCAAATCAACTTCGTGAAACCTTTCAGGATGATTCAACACAAATTCAAATTCAGCTAAAGACTGCTATCTACATTCTAATTCACACTAACTCTCAAGCATTTATGTCAGCATTCTTTATATAAATAATCTAAATATTCCTGAACTCCACTCTCATTGATATGTCTTACTGACTTTCCAAAATATCACAGTTGGAGGGATTTGGGCCAGGTGTGGGCAGGTGGGACTAGTTTGGGGTGGGATGTGTGGTCGGCATGGACAGCTTGGAGGGAAGGGTCAGTTTCCATGCTGTACATCTCTATGACTCTATAAGAGTAAGACTGACAAACCTACAACAAAATTATTTTATTTTTGATCTCATGATCATTCTCCCACTCTATCTCCTATCCCTCAACTCCCCAAGCATCTAAAATTATACTATCAGCGCTCTGGGGTAGAGATTTCCAAAAATTCACAACCCCTTCGACTGAAGATATGACCTGTTGGCAGTCCAAAGCGATCGAGCCCTACTCCTGAAACTGTGTCCCCAAAGTATTGACTTCGAAAGCCTGAAACGAACTCTGCCTATCTCCTCTCAGTGATGCAGCTGGACCAGCAAAGCAGTTTGTCTTCACTTCAGATTTCACGCCTCCGCAGCGTTTTGCCTTTAGCTCTTAATTTCTGCAGCCAAGGGGTGAGGCAAGAGGGGAAAAGAGCCCGAGGGCCAAAACTCCAACGAGGGGGAACCAGCTGCTGGAAGGTGTTGGCACTGCTGCAGGGATAGCTTTTCCCCCTGTTGTGGAGGTGGTTCCTCTGGGTACTGTGCAGAGGCGAGGCACACACACACCTGACTGCGCTTGGCTGGGAGAGGAGGAGGTGCCCTGCCGGGCCCGGATGGTTTGATGCGGGTGCAGTACTCGTACATGTCCCGCACCGAGCTGACCACCTTCTCGGAGCACAGCCTCATGTCGGTGATGGTGTCGGCCGCCTCGATCAGGTCGCGGTACCTCTCGCCCACCATCTGGCGCAGCTCCTCCTTCTTGTGCTCGATCTCAGCGCGGACCCTCCGCTCCACCTGCCGGATCTCCTCGGTGCCGTAGCGCTCGAACAGGGAGCCGGGGTCCTGGATGTCGCTCACCCGCAGGTTCCTGGCGGACACCGCCATGGTACCTCCCTCACCCCTCCCAGGGGACAGTCAAGGTGGCACACTCCCTCCTACGCCAAGAGCCGTCGCCAGGCCCAAACCTAGGCCTGAAGCTGTCGAGCCTTCCGCTTGGAAAGCCTCGAGCCGCAGCTCTCCACCTCCAGAGCAGCGCTACCCGTAAACAGACGTGGCCCTCCCGGAGGGCAATACTGCGCAAGCGCCGGAGGGCGGCGAAAACCAGCGGCCACCCAGCGCATGCGCGTCAGTCCGGGAGCGCGGACGCATGCGTATTCGGATCAAGTGACGCAAACATGTATGGTCGAGGGGAGGGGTTGGCCTTGGCTCACTTTGGGGGAGAAGGAAAAACGGCATGGCCAGTTGGCTGGCGCATGCGTATTCGGCTGCGATCTGGTGGCGCCTGCGCTCTTCGCTGGCTGGGGAGGGGGGCGGGGTTGCTGTCTCCCGGCGGAAGTTCACAGGTGAGTGATCGCCTGGTGTGTCAGTTACCGTACCGGAATGCGGGAGCGAAGGGGTTGAAGCGACGAAGCCAGGTCGGTGAGTATCACTCAGCTTTGTCACCGCTTTCTCGATTCCCTCCCTTCTTCCTATAATCGGCGGGAAACAACAGGGTAAAGATTGGGGATCACGGCACCGACTCCCCTTTGCCCAGGCCGGCGTTGCCAAGGGCAATGGGAGTGAGGAGCACACGTCCCCCCAGGGCACCCAGGGCATGCCCTGCCAGTGGCACAGGGCTGCTGCATTAATCAGGAAGTTCAGCTGCAAATTAAAACTGTCCCTGCTTGCTGGGCTAAGTATGCGAAATCACAGGAATACGAGGTGATCTATCAAAGCTGGGGCAATGTGATAGTCGATTGTTTTTATATCCCTCAGTTCCTGCAAATTCGTGCCATGGAGCTGTACCCAATCTTATACTGCTTGACATAAACTTCCCACACATCCCCTATAACCTGCAGTCTTTATGCAATCCGTGTTCTTTGGCATTTATTGAGAGTAGGATTTCGTTTAGTTATTAAACCTGTGGGTTTTTTTTCAATTGAAAATTGCCATAGGTATGTCATCCAACTAGAATAGGATCCCTTTCTGTCAGGACTGTGGTGCAAGACTTGGGCATGTGTTTGCAAATTTAAAATCTTTCACATTGTGGTTCTGTCGTCATAGCTCCACAAGTTTACATATATTTAAATGTACATAAATTTACACCAAACAAAGATAAAATTAAAACTGATGATGACAATGATGCGTGGCTACTTAATTGATAAACTTCACTGGTTTATGGTTTTGGATTGTGAGTGCCACTGACAAAGTTTTTTTTTGCCAACCTCTTGTGGCCTGTGGGAGTGTTGGTGGCCGGTTTAGCCTGGTAATTATTGATTTACTTCACTGACAGCAGCCTTGGGCTGTCTGGAATGAGACTTGATAACTCTATTCCTTTTTGTATTCATCGTTCCCTACCCCTCCCACCCCAATCAGGCAGGTGCACACCAAATGTAGAATTAAAATTCAGTACTAATAAACTTTGACAGATCAAAATTGGCCCTAGGAGGGGGCACAAAACAAGCAGTCTTCAATTTCATTGCATGCTATGGAATGAATCGTTAGCACTGTATAATAGGTTGTCCATGGCTTTTATGATAGTGTCCCAACCTTTGGGTCAGATGTCAGAAGGCCTGAGTTCAAGATTCACCTGCTCTAGAGGTGTGTCATAACATGTCTGAACAGGTTGATTTAAAAATATCCATAACAGGCAGTCAGTCAAATATTCTTTGGTCTGCAATGCCAACCAAGATGAATTTGAACTCCAGCAGAAATATTGCTATGTTTGAACCAAAAAAAAGTGCTGGAAAAACTCAGGTCTGGCAGCATCTGTGGAGAGAAAGCAAACTTAATGTTTCAGGTCTAGTGACCCTCCTTTGATTGAGTTCTGATATTTGTTTCTAATTTCCAGCATCCACAGTTCCTTTTTTTAAATTGTTTAGTGTTTAACCAAACATATCTCTTTCTTGAAGGAGTTCTGCTCCTCTCTTCAACAGGGCTTCCGTTGTAATCTGTTTTGTTCACCATCATTCATATATTTAAATTTACTAAGCCAGCCTATCCCTTGACATTTTAATTAAGCTTGATAAGCAGCTCCGCCTGCTGTATGCAATGCAAAACATGAGTTTTAGATAGCTAAGAGAGGTTACACATTGCTCACTGA
The DNA here is from genome assembly GCF_047496795.1 of Chiloscyllium punctatum. Classification (NCBI taxonomy): domain Eukaryota; kingdom Metazoa; phylum Chordata; class Chondrichthyes; order Orectolobiformes; family Hemiscylliidae; genus Chiloscyllium; species Chiloscyllium punctatum. The sequence goes on from NC_092777.1 coordinate 52,572,659, forward strand.
TGTTTAAGTTGGTTCAGGACATGAATCGAAATCTGCAGCAGAGCAAAATGAAAAACTGATTGAGAGGATTGCATGAGTAGGCCATGATCATTATTTATGTCACTATTGTAAAATATTGTAACTTTGCGTCTATAAGGATCCTGAAATGTTAACATTTTTCAATAAAGCATATGGATACATTTAATTCCTACCTAATATAAAATGATTATGTTGATGAACAACTAATCCTGCCTTCCTCCATCCAGCTTTGGGGTAGATATAAATGCACATTAACAGTGATTGCCAATTTTCTTGCTAAGGTTTCATCAGTTTTTCTATTGCAGTTTAAATGTCTATTGATATCTGTTAGGAAAAAGGTGATTGTAATTCATTTTATAGGAGGGAATTAAAACAAGATTTTGATATGAATGTAATTTAATAGTGCTTAACCAATTGATTTATAGATATTTTCCAATCAACCTGCTTTGAGATGTTATTACGTACCTGTGGAGCAAGTGGAACTTGAACCCAGGCTTCCTGGCACAAAGGTAGGGACACTACCACTGTACCACTAAAGCCCCTCCACACGCTACGTTTAACAGTGCAGCACTCCCTCAATACTGCACTGGAATGTCTGCTTTGGTTTTTGTGTCTGGAGTAGGACTTCAATGTATCATTGAGTGATTCTGAGGCCAGAGTGCTACCAATAGAGACATAGCTGAGTTGAGGTCCTTAAAGCCTGACTTTGGGGGTAGGGGATGTGTATTATTGCCAAAGGGATTGCCAATTTTTCCATTCATTCACCTGCTTACCATTCCTTTCAAATTCTTTGTGTCCTCCACACAACTTGCATCTTTGTACTTTGGTAGGTTGGTCTCTTTAGATTGTCAATGCAAATTCTAAATAACCCAGTTTCCAGTACTGATTGCTTTTGCACCCGCTATTTGCAATTGGCCAGCTTGAAAATTGTCCAATTAGCCTGACTTCCTGTTTCCTGTTAGTTAACTGATTCTTAGCCCATACTAATATATCACCCCAACAGCATGAGCTCTTATGTTGAATAGTAACTTTCTGTGACACCACATTGAATACTTTTTGGAAGTCCAAGTGCCCACCTACTGCTTCCACTTTATTCATCCTACTTGTTGCATCCTGAAAGAACCTTGGTCAATTTTTCAAACACCGTCTCCTTTTCATAAAATGCATAGACTCAACTTGATTAGATTATAGTTTTTTTATATGTCCTACTATTTAATAAAAGATTCAAAAAATGGAACGATAGTCTATTGGACTATCGTATTTTTGCTTTCTGTCTCCATCCTTTCTTAAATAACAACATTATTTTCTATTTACCAAGCTACTGGGACCTTTCTAGGATCTAGGGACTTTTGGAAGATTGCAACCTAGGATTCCACTGTCTCTGCAGCTACTCCTTTTGAGATCCTAGCAACCCGATACTTTGGAACCTCGATGATCTGGCATTCGATTATCCAAATGTCGGATTACCTGACAAGATCGCAAGATCCCGATGCTTGGCTAAACTATGTTATTCGATTATCCTGAATTCAATTAACTGAACAAAATACTCTCTGTCCGTGTCCTTTGGATAATAGAGGTTCTGCTGTATTAGTTTGTCGAGTACGTTTTCTCCACTGAAAATTGTTTTAAGTTTCTCCCTTTTGTGCAGATATTCTGCTATTATTAGCACTCCCAACACACATTTGCAAAATGTTTGTTTAAATTCTCTGCTATTCCCTGTATTCCAATTTTAATTCCGTACACTCATCTGCTAAGCAATCAATGTTTACTTTAGCTACTCTCTTCCTTTTATGTACTTCTTATTGCTTGATTTATTTGATTCTTGATAATTTAATGCTAATCAATCTTTTCCTAGTTTACAATGTTTTTAGTTATAGTTTTGTGGAATGGCAACTGTGGAATGTAAAGAACTGGAGAAGTCCTCTGACAAGTATTTTTACAAACTTGTTCCTCCACAGTTAGCTATGAGAATTTATTGGTTGGATCCAACCAGAACAAATCTGATTTTTTGAGACCACTGATATAACCCATGACTTTATGCATATGTGCAAAGTCAGGCCCCAATTCAAAACTACTGACTTCCTTTGTTTTTTGTGAAGACTGGGAAATGGCTGCAGATATATGAACCTTTTACTCAAAGTGGACACCTTTGGCAGGTGACATACAAACAAATGGATAGAAACATCCGTTTTTGTATTTTTTTGCAATGCCACCTAAGTAATTGGGCAAATAGGAGATAGTGACTGCTGCAGAAAATTAGACGTGCAAAACAAACTGGGAGAATCCAGACTGAATAAGCAGGATGTTGGAAATTATTTTTCTTTCACAGAACGTGAGTTTCGCTGGTAAAGCCAGCATTTATTGTCCTTGAGAAGGTGGTATAGAGCTGCTACCATGAATTGCTCTGGTCCAAATATTAGGGAAGGAGTTCTAAAACTGTAACCCAGTGACAGTGCAGGAATTATAATGTATTTTAATATGATAATGTTACATGACTTGGAGGAGGATTTGCAGGTGATGGTGTGCCAGCAGACCTTATTTTTATCAGTTTTGGAGGTTTGGAAATTGCTGTCAAAAAAGCCTTGGCAAGATGTTGCACTATATCTTATAGATGTCATACATTGCTGCTAGATTTCATTGGTGATGGGTAGGATGCTAATCAAGCTGGAAGATTAGTCAGGTAAAAACAAGGACTGCAGATGCTGGAAACCATATTCTAGATTAGAGTGGTGCTGGAAAAGCACAGCAGTTCAGGCAACATCCGAAGAGCAGGAAAATTGATGTTTTGGGCAAAAGCCCTTCATCCGGAATGTCTATTCCTGATGAAGGGCTTTTGCCCGAAACATCGATTTTCCTGCTCCTCGGATGCTGCCTGAACTGCTGTGCTTTTCCAGCACCACTCTAATCTGGAAGATTAGTAAGTACTGCAAAACCTGCACATGATCCTAATCAGTCAGACAGTATAGGAGTGAACATTTACAAGAAAAATCTATTTGCAGGACAAAGTTAAAAGCACAACATCAGGTTATAGTCCAATTAGTTTATTTGGAGGCATTGTTTGCAGGAAATGGGGTTTGTCAACTTAGTTCCATCTAAGGAGGATGGTTGCTGCTGATGTTTAATGGGTCCTTACTGTAAAACTTTATTTTATGATTTACTAACAGTCACTTTAAAACAATCCATTGGTGAAACCCTTAGGTATATTTGAAAGGCTTGATGGAATGCTGCATTATGAAGTCTGTTCTTCACCACGTAATCATCCCATGAGACCTCTGTCATTGTTTTAATTTATCTGTAGCTAAGGACGACCAATAGGTTTCTTTTTTCCACAGTTAATCCCATGGTTAGAAGCCTGCAACATTTCATTGAGAAATTAATTAATTGCTTTGAAAATTGTATTCCGTAATTTAAGAATCTACAGTGAACTAAGTTACTTTGTGAATGCTTAGCCTTTTTATATCAATTTAGTGGAGACATCAGTCCATTGGAAATAAAGTGTTAATGCTTCTCATGATAGTGTGTCTTCTGTTGGAATATTATACAGTTACACTAGTCTTAGTGACTTTCAGGCTATGGTTTCAGTAATGCTTTTTCTCCAGAGTGCTCACTGTCAACCAGTAATATCAAGCAACCATATTGCAAGCTTTTGGTTCAAATAAGGACCCTCAATTGATGACTTTTTAAAAAAAGTCTGAATTGGTGTGCAGAAACTGTTGATGCTGGAAATCTGAAATAAGCACAGAAAATAATATGTAGAGGGAGAAAGAGAGTTAATATTTCAGTGAAACATCATGGAAACGAAGCATTAACTCTGTTCCTGTCTCCTATGCAGATGCTGCGTAATCTTGAGTTTTTTCTAGCATTTTCTGTTTCTATTTGATAAGGCTTACTTTGCTTTTATTTTACTAGATAATACTAGCAGAATGGTGACAGTGCAGCACCTAAAGATGAAATTAGCTGTAATTTTCTTTCCTACATGTTGTATAATCGAACCAATAGTGTAACCAGTAAATGAATCATTCATTAGCTGGTTTTCTCTGAATAAATATATTTTAGTAAATATGTACAACTGTAAATTCTAAAATTCAGTTGACATAAAGATGTATCTGTACAATATAGCATATAAAATGCCTTGTGAACAGAAACAGTTAGTGAAAATTTGCTTATATGCACTTTGCAAAGTAAGTTTCTGATCAAAGTTAAGGTAGAGGGAGAAGCATAGACCTTACAACTAAAGCATTTATTTGAGAAAAGGAATAACATAAATGTAAAGCAAGCTTCAGCTGCTGAAACTGAAATCCTGCAGGAGTACTGAATAATGGGCTCTTTTATTACTTGTTTTTGGGTAAATGTGGTGTTTGAGAAATCTGTGTCTTACTTGTAGGCAGATGCAGTCTGCTGAAGTGCGTTTTTCAATAAGTTGATACCCCTCTGGCAAACAGCCACATATGGGTTCAATCTGTAGTTAGCTTGTTTAGATCTCAAGGCACTGCTTGTCTAAGCTGTATGTGCCTCCGATTCTCAAGTCCCTTTAGGTTTTAGAAACTGGTGTCTTGAGTTTATCAGGAACACATCATCTTAAATACCGTTTTTCCTATATTAATCCTCTGATGCCAAGACTAATCAATCTAAGTTGAGTCATGATACTTATCTATTGTGGCCCTGAACAGCCATACATAATAATTATTGTAATATTTCCTTTAATTGCGAATTTATGTAAAACTATCATAAAACTAATTTATCCTAAATAAAATGGTGGAGCTTTGGTGAGGTTCTCTTGGGTCTCTAATCCTTAAAGTTGTTTCATGTTTCTAATTACACCATAAATAGTTAGAAAACAGAACAAGACTCTGATAAGCTTGGCTTGTAAAAGAATGGAAACTTGACACCAGCTCAAAAAGGCAAAGGCTTTTCTGTATGCCAGATTTAAACCCTTTGTGATTGCGAGATAAAATTAAATATTGCTAAGCAATATTTTGATTAAATTATACAATCATTGAATACCATATTTTTACATTAAAGTAGTTGAACATATTTTAGTGTTGTCTTCATTGTAAATGCTGGTTAGGGTTATAAATTACTCCATGTTCTACAGAACTTTTCCTAAATTTACATGTATTATGGAAACATTTTGAAGTATACTAGGATCTCAGTGTGCTAACACAGGATCACAAAGAATACATTGTGAAAAAGTAACAGCATAGCAAGTTTTACATGAATTGAAGTTGCAGTGATTAAATATTGTTAGTAATCATCAGTTTTCAGAGTGAGGACCAAAGTTAGTTGTCATGGTAATTTTGTTAGACAATTCTGATTTTTGAACAGCAGCACCATACCAGTGCCCTTTGACCTCAACATTTTCCATTCCCTGTTCTTCAGCCCCCAAGCAGAAGTAGAAAGTATATGTCCAGGAATTCTAAAACATCTTTGAAAATTTTGATATCCTTGTTGTTCAAAACAATGGAGCACATTAATATTTCCTAATGTAGCCTACAATGAGATCCGTAACTTTAATCACACTTGGAAAAGGTTAAATGGCAAATTAAAGTTATTGCAGGGACCCCACCCAGTGGAATATGAACTGTATTTACATAGGCATGTTGAAGAAGCAGCTGGACAAGTTTGATTGGTTCTACTCATTGTGCAATTGATGACCTATGTCCTGTTCACGGAAACTTGCGTCAACTGTCGCAATCTTTTTTTTTAAGGCTGATTTGAGTATTGTAATTAGATTAAAGTAATGCCTTTGATAAGTAGTGACAGTCAATACTGCTCCTTTGGGTCAAAGTGGCAATAGGTACAATCAATAATGAAGGGGACAAAGAGTTGGGTGGATGCACAATGGTCCAGATTCTAAAGAATGTTGAATGGGTGTGAGATGTTTGTAGAGCTCCAGGAAGTGATTGAGAGAGGTGGGGCTTGGTCAAATTTAAACACAAGAATGAGAATATTAAGTTTAAGGTACTGCAGGCGAGGAAGTCACTGCGCTGGATTGATAGGAAAAAATCTCTAGTTTAATTTACTGACATGAATGTGGATCCAGAAGAGATCTTGCAGAATATTACAAATCACCCAACACCAGTCCAACTCCGGCATCTCCAAATCATTGCACAATATTGAATGAATTTAAGGAATATTTCAAAGAAACAAGTAGACTTTGTAAGTGACAAAGAATGTCTTGAATACAAACCTCCATCAGGTTTCATTGCAAAACTCAGTTTTGGATCTGAAACCTAATAACTTTTTGTCTGAGTGACTGAGCTTCAATTGGTTATTTCCACAAGTTATGTAAGCTTAAAGTTTCCAATAGTCCAGTGCATGAAAACTTCAAAGATAAATAAGACCATTTACCTAATTATGGAAATGAAAATAGGGCATCGTTATGATCATTTGAGAATAAATTACTACTTCAAAGAATTCTGTTTATACTTGCAAGGAACAGAAATATATCCTTAGTTCTCCACGAATCCACATTTATATGTAAACAGTCGAAGAAGTAGAAATAGGACAAAATAACTGAAAGCCATTGCACAACATTTATAAATATGATGGCAACATCTCCATATATAGATGAGCCCATAGGATGGAATCTGTTACACCATTTGGGGAAATTGAATGCTCAGAAGGAAACAAAAGCAACCAACCATATCTCAACAGCAACCAGGAGGTAAATGAAGTTGGTCTGATTAGAATGAAATAAGCAACAGAAAGAATTACAATCATTAGCTTGAGATCTCCATTTTGAATATTACTGAAACAGGCTAGTTAATTGTTATGAAAAAGTCTCATTTAATATGGAAACGTTAAGAAATCTAAGTGGGTCGGCACCAGTGAATGCTGATCAATGCAATGACTACCCATCTTTAACCCATTTCTAAATGACACCGATCATGGTTCAAAACAAAAGTGGATATAATAGCACCCTGTGACATGGGCCTCAGAGCAATCGATTTTGACATAACCTGGGACACAATTATGTCAGAAACCGGGATCCAAGTTTGGATTTTACAACTATAAATTAGTTTGGGTGAGTAGGTAATTGAGGTAATTGGATTTGAGTGGCCAAATTGTCAACATTTAAGTATAAAGCAATGCGTCACTATTTAATGAAATAATACTTCACGTTTAGCGCAAGTATACATCAATTAAGCTGAGATGAAATAAGTATGATCCCAAATGGGTGACAAGCAAATCAAAAATGAAATAGTGGAAAAAGTCACCTCTACAAACCCTTGAGTGAAAAATGCGAAGAGACACACTGGAATGAATATAAAAAATGTAGAAATGTATTAAAAACTTTATCATAAGAATTAAGACACTGAAAAAACACACAACTGTAAATGTAGAATGAAACAGTAAAAGCTGACAGTTCCACAGTAGCAAGAATGGAAGTAAAAGTTCTAAAAGATGCAATTTGACTTGAATCTGGTAAGTAACTGATAATGAGTATTCTGAATGGACTGCTTTCTCAAGTATTCATTGGAGATGCTATGAATAACAGTTTGCTGAAAAGAGTGTGTCTCAACATACACATTGTATATCTTTACATGGAATTTAAATGAAAATATTGAGACAAGCATGAAAATTTAGAATATACTGATAATCATTATGATGAACTCAGTTACCACTAGGAAAGTGCTAGTAGATTATAATCAGGCTATCACAATGGCCATATTCAAAAAAAGTGACAAAACAAATGCACGTAACCTAATAATTTTCCATGCAAAATAACTGAAACATTTTGCAGGAATGATTTTGGAGATTATTGAATGCAATATTCAGGATTATCCAAACAACAACTTAGTAAACAGCTGTCCCAACTGACTAGATTTCATTTAATGACAACTCAGGGACTGAGGAAGTATTGCTGAAGAAAGGGATGAAGGTGTGTAGTTACTTGGAAGTGAGTTACAGGTAGATGAGGTGGTGAAGAAAGCTTGCCTTCGTTCGTCAGAACATTGAGTATAACAAGATTAGAGTGGTGCTGGAAAGGCACAGCAATTGAGGCATCATATTGCAGCTGTTCAGGACATTGGGCCACTTTTAGATTACTGCGTACAATTCTGGTCACCCTTCTATAGGAAGGATGTTGATAAATTTGAGAGGGTGCAGAAAAGATTGATAAGAATGTTGCTGGGACTGGAGGGTTTGAGTTATAGGAAGATGCTGAATATGCTGACGCTTTTTACCTGGAGCAACTGAGATTGAGGGGTGTCCTTATCGAGGTTTATAACATCACAAGGATGTGGATAGGGTGTAAAGACAAGGCCTTTTTCCTCAGGTGGGAGAGTCCAAAACTAGATGGTATAGGTTTACAGTGAGAGGGGAAGGATTTTAAAAAGGATCTGAGGGGAAACATTGTCGTGCAGAGGGTGGTGTGTGTATGGAATGAACTATCAGAGGAAGTTGTGGAGGTGGGTACAATTCCAACATTTAAAAGATAGCTGGATGGGTGCATAAACAGGAAGGGTTTAGAAGGATATGGGCCAAATACTGGCAAATGGGACCAGATCATATGTCTAGTCGACGCAGACAATTTGGACCAATGGATCGTTTCCATGCTGTATGATCCAAGACACTATGAATTCCAGTTCACTGCAGTAAACTATACATGTATAATAAAAGTACCTAAAATAACTTAATATTTTTTTCTCTACATCTTTAAATTTAAAACTCTAGGTACTCAGGGCAAAATTGGTTATGAGTAGAAGATGAGAGGAAAGAACTGATCAGTGGGCTAATGTCATAAAGGGTTCAGAGCGAAGTAATGTCCTCTGCCTGCCCCAGAGTTCAGTTTCATGACCACTATCATTTATATGTGAAATGTACACAAAGGGGTGATGACAGTGATGCTATTGTCATTGAAAAGTAATCCATTGTCCTGAAGACTCCTATTCAAATTTTTTAAAAATCTAGTCTTAAATGATGTGCATGAAATAATTGATTATCGTAAAAACCCATCTGGTTCATTTATGTCCTTTTAGGGAAGGAAAATTTTAGTTGTATCAATCGCTAATAAGTCTCAACAAAGGAATGAAATCAGACAGATTGCCTGGCACCAACTAAGGCACCAGAAATGACTATGCAAACTAAGCCCTGTAATGTCCTCCTTGGCAACATCAGGGGCTGGTACCAAAATTGGCAACTCGCCACAGATTAGTCTAGCAACAACCTTATATAGTCAAACTCAGGGAATCATAGCTTTATACTCAATGCCCCAGATAACCCCATCACCATCCCCAGATATGTCCTGCCCCACTGGCCAGACAAAAGGTGACACTGTGTGATCATTTGGAAAGGAGCAATCATAGAGTCATAGAGATGTACAGCACGGAAACAGACCCTTCGGTCCAACTCATCCACGCCAACCAGATATCCCAAACGAATCTAGTCCCACCTGCCAGCACCCAGCCCGTATCCCTCCAAACCCTTCCTCTATTCATATACCTATCCAGATGCCTCTTAAATGTTGCAATTGTACCAGCCTCCACCACTTCCTCTGGCAGCTCATTTCATACACTCTGGAAAAATTGCCCAGTAGGTCTCTTTTATCTTTCCCCTCTCACCCTAAACCTATGCCCTCTAGTTCTGGACTCCCCCCATCCCAGGGAAAAGACTTTGTCTATTTATCCTATCCATGCCCCTCATAATTTTGTAAACCTCTATAAGGTCACCCCTCAGCCTCTGATGCTCCAGGGAAAACAGCCCTAACCTATTCAACCTCTCATGACATCTCAAATCCTCTGACCCTGGCAACATTCTTGCAAATTCTTTCTGAACCCTTTCAAGTTTCATAACATCTTTCTGATAGGAGGAGACCAGAATTGCACACAGTATTCCAACAGTGGCCTAACCAATGTCCTGCACAGCTGCAACATGACCTCCCAACTCCTTTACTCAATACTCTGACCAATAAAGGAAAGCATACCAAGTGCCTTCTTCACTATCCTATCTACCTGCGACTCCACTTTGAAGGAGCTATGAACCTGCACTCCAAGGTCTCTTTGTTCAGCAACACTCCCTAGGACCTTACCTTAGCAGGACTTATACACTTAATGGATTGCTTTCCCAAAATGCAGCACCTCACATTTATCTGAATTAAAGTCCATCTGCCACTTCTCAACCCATTGGCCCATCTGATCAAGATCCTGTTGTGATCTGAGGTAACCTTCGCTGTCCATTACACCTCCAACCTGGGAGTTCTCAACATTAACTCTAGACCCCATCACATTTCATGGCACTAGGTCAAGCAAAGGAAAGGAAACATCCTGCTGATTATCATTGACTATCTCCCCTCTGGTTGGTCAGGGTGCAGATTGTTCTCTTAAGTCAGTGACTTCAATGTCCATCACCAAGAACGATATGGCAGTACTACTATTGATACAGCTCATCGATACCTTGAGCTGACTGCGAGACCTGGTCTGTGGCAGCTGGCAAAAGACCCAACAAGGGGAAAGGACAGTTAACTTCAACCTTCCATGTCAGTATCAGTAAGAGTGACCACCACACAATAACTGTGGAGGTAAAGTCCCATCTTCACACAGAGGATATGAGGCATCATGTTAATGTAGCCTCAAAACTGTGCATCTGAGATGTTCCTCAGGGCAGTATCCTTGGCCCAAATATCTTCAAATGGCCCATCAATGGCCTTCTCTCTTCCATAAGGTCAGAAGTAGGGATGTTTGTGGATGATTGCACAATGTTCACTATTCATGACTGAAATACAGCAAGACCTTGATAATATCCAGTCTTGGACAGTCAATGGCAAACAACTCTCACGCCACTCAATTGCCAGGCAATGACCAAGTCCAACAAGAGAAAATCTCACTTTCACCCCTTGACATTCAATGACATCACTATTGATGAGTCCCTCATAATCAACATTCTGGAGTTAACATTGACCAGAGCACTGGTTAGCACTACTGCGTCACAGCACCAGGGACCCGGGTTTGATTCCAGCCTTGGGTGAATGTGTTTGAGTTTGCACGTTGTCAGCATAGATTTCTGCCAGGTGTTCCAGTTTCCTCCCACAGTACAAATTGTGCAAGTTAGGGAGATTGGCCATGCTAAATTGCCCCATGGTGTCCAGGGATGTGCAGATTAACGATGGTGAAATACAGAGTTATGGGGAGGTGAGTCTGGGTGGGATGCTCTTTGGGGGATCAATACAGACTCTATGAGCTTGTTTTTGCACTGTAAGGATTCTATGAGAAACTGAACCGGACTGACCATATAAATGCTATGGCTACAAGAGCAGGTCAGAGACTGGAAATCCTGTGGTAACTCCTCTCCTGATGCCTATCCACCATCTACAAGGCACATGTCAGGAGTATGAAGGCACTAGTCAGGAATGTGATGGATAATCCCCACTTGGCTGAATGAGTGCAGCTCCAACAACATTCAAGAAGCTTGACATCATCAAGGACAAAACAGACAATTTGGTTGGCACCACATCCACTCCCTCCACCACTAATGTTTAGTAGTAGTAGTGTTATCATTTACAGATACACTACAGAATTTCAACACCTTAGATAGCACCTTCCAAACCCATGACCACTGCCCTTTAGAAGGTTACGGTCAACAGATTAATCAGAATACCATTACCTCTGTACTCCCCTCCAAGCTACACTCCATCACTGTTCCTTCAGTGTCACTTAAACTAAGTGCTGGGATTCTCTCCTTAAATATCAAAAATGACTTCAGCATTTCAAGAAGACAGCTCATCAGCACCTTCTCAAGGGCAGCAAGAGGTAGGCAATAAATGCTGACCAGGCAGCAATGCCCACATTGCATAAAATCAACATAAATTGTGCAAACCACTGAAGTGATGCATTCAATTTTATTTTTGTTGTGCTAAATCAATTACCGTGGGAGAAGGAATAAGCGGAACAAAACAGAAGAGTGTTAAGCTAACCTTATCAATCAAACGTTTGAGAAAATTTGGGAAAGATGAGAGCTAAAACTCAAGACAACTTTTCCATTTAAGTAGTTATTTTGGGCTTTGCTTCTGTTTCAAAAAAACTTTGAAGCTTTTTAGGTTATTTGTAAGTCACTGAAGAGTTGCTTCTCTTTGGGTAAACATTATGTTTTGTTGTTGACTTGCTTTAAGTGGTAAAGATCTGCACTTTGTGGTGTTGAGTCATGCTAATTATTGTACAAGTAGTATATTAACATTGCAGTCACAATAATTATCAAATCAAAGTCAGCTGTTTTTGCTTGATACCATACATGTGAAGAAATGATATAGAATTATCACCTTTTATAGCCATTATGCAAAAATTCTTTGTTTTTTAATTGTCCTTCAAATTATGTGATTAAGAAGCTTTTCTGAATTTTGCTAAACCGTATTTTTCCTTCATATAGGTTTCTGCTTCTGCTCTAGCTTCATGTCGGTATACCTATATGGTTTATCCAATGGAAATGATTCTATGAACTCCCTTCACATATCCATTGGTGGTCTTCCAGTTATAGCGTCCATGACAAATTCAAGAGATTCACGTTTTCACCTGAAATGGAAGACTATACTCGCAGCAATCATAGTTCTTTTCATATTCTACATGCTGTATTTTCACAAAGGTTCCCCAAATAGCCCTTATCCACGAAATACCCACAACTGGCCGATTGATAATTTTCCAAAGGACAGATACAATGACACGTACCCACTTTCACCCCCACAGAAGACCCTGGAAGGCATCCGATACCGTATTGGGCTGATTGCTGACCTGGACACTAACTCAAAGAACGAATTGAACAGTGACACTTGGTTTAGTTACTTAAAGAAAGGATACTTGATATTATCAAACAGTGGTGACAAAGTAACTCTCGAATGGGACAAAAATGAATCCATTCTCAAAACACATTTGTCAGAAAAAGGACGTGGCATGGAATTGTCGGAACTCATAGCATTTAATGGAAAGCTTTACACTGTGGATGATAGGACAGGTGTCGTATATGATATTGATGGTGATAAGGCAGTCCCTTGGGTAATTCTATCAGATGGAGATGGAACTGTTGAGAAAGGTACCAAAGTAATTTATTCTATCATTAATTTGCACAAATAATTTCTGCTAGTCTTATGGATTGTTATACTTTGTCAATTGCTATGAATCTCACTTAACATGGAGTCTTAACAAACATATTGAGATATGATGGTGGAGAAATGAAGAACTTATTGCTGTACTATTTAACATAGATTTTTATTTCCTGTGTGTTAAACTAAAATTATTTACAGTTTTGTTCCTTCTGAGAGGATGGGAAGATGATCTGGTCCCAGTTTATTGACATTGCTGATACAACTAGCCCTGGACTTTGAAATGTTACCATGAGTGTATGGAGGTGCTTTTTTTTTACTCTCATACTCTGGTTGTCTCCTAGAATTACTTCCACAACATATTAAAGTTGTGTACATACCATTGGGACCAGAATTATTTCTTATACGAACATGAAAATAATATGGAGGAAAGAGGAGTTATTCCTCCTTGGGTATTTTAATATACCACTGTTAGAGGCAGATTGGTTAAAAATATTGAAAGAAAATCGGCAGTTGTGTGACAATAATACTGTGGGAACAGTGGTGGGAGCTTCAAGGATTGCAGAACTCCACAGCTGCTTCAAGCAGATAACATGAGTGTATCTTCAAACTCAGGATACCACCCCTGGATAATTGAAGTTATATTTTTAATTAAATTCTGTTTTACTGAATTATATCAGTACAGCCATGTGTATATCTTGAACAAAAACAGAATATTCACAAGTCGGCCTTACTTCCACTCCTATGTCTTATGGTCTTAAGTCAATCAGAATCTATAAAGCAAAGGAGTTAGCTGATGCTTCAGATGTATACTCTTAATCCAGAACATTACTTGTGGAGTACCTTTGCTATGATTCTACATTTGTTCTGCTATTCCTTAAGGTTTCAAAGCTGAATGGTTGGCAGTAAAAGACGAGCACCTTTATGTGGGTGGACTCGGTAAGGAATGGACTACCACCACAGGAGAGGTAGTCAATGAAAATCCAGAATGGGTGAAAGTTATTGGTTACAAAGGTGATGTAAATCATGAAAATTGGGTGTCTCACTACAATGCACTCCGCACAGCTGCTGGAATTAAAGCCCCAGGTAAGAAACATCTGAAGTAAGAAAAATGAATAACTGCTTTTACATGAGGAAAATTTCTATTATCGATTAAATATCCATTTCTTCTTTCTCTATGTGTAAATATTTGGTCCCTAATCAGCCCTACTCTACCCCTTTTACCACCATTTTACTATTTGTGTCTGTTGAAGACTTTGGGATTCCCCGTTCCATTAGCTGCCATTCTTTTTCTGTATTTACTCTGTGTTTCTTATTTGCTTTTTCAATTGCCTTCTCAGAACTTTGTATTCAGTCTGGGTCAGTTGTATTTTTTTACCCGACAGCTGTCATTAGCACATTTTTTTCCTCAGCTTAATTTTTATCTCCTCTTCATCCAGGGAGCACTGGATTAGGTTGCTTTGCCTTACCATTTGAGGAAATGTAGTTGGAATAGAATCACAGAGATGTACAGCATGGAAACATCCTGCGGTCCAACTCGTCCATGCCAACCAGATATCCCAACCCAATCTAGTCCCTGAACTATCTCTGAAGATACCTCATCGTTCACTGACAATTTTCCTAGCAACCTTTGATTCCAGTCTCTGCAGTCCAGCTCCATTTTGGCTCCATTGAAATCATCTCCTCCCCCTGTAAATACTTCCATATGCTGGATTGTTTAACTTTATGATATAATGATTAGTATTCACTAAATGTTCCTTTTTTTAAAGCTTCCTTTAAAACCTAGTATTATTCCAAGGCTCACAAAGTCTGGAGGAAAAGTAAGTGTAAAAATGTGATGATTTATTGTTCACATCTTTATTTTCCAAAATATCTGAGTTGCGTTCATTTTTTTTGTAATATTGTCAAACTTTTATTTCACCACATTGATAGAAATTTTCACTGGAGCCCTCGAGATTATAACTTTCATCTTTAGATCTCTGGCATCCTAGGTTGCCAGGGCTAGTGGTTTCCATCACATCAATTTGTTTTGTTTGATGAACTATTAGTCAATCCTATCACTAACAACACATTACCTCTCTTTGATTGTACTTCAGAATCAGATTATGATTTTCGCAAATTATAACATTCAGTGCAGTTTGTTTTGATGAGTAAAGCCATTGGCATTACTTGCCTTGGAATTATTGTCACATATACTTTGAAAACTAAATGCTTTGGCTTTACTGTTTCATACTGAAATGTGCAATTTAGAGTTGTAAGATACAATGCTCCTGGAACTGGTTAATACAGTTAACAGAACAGGGTAACCAACTCGTAACTGTATCAATTAGTTGATTGACCTCTTTGAAATTACACCAGTGAACTGAATAAGCGAAAATAATTTGTTTTGCTGATTACTACGTTACTTTAAATAGCTTCAACTATTGCATTTAAGAGCCAACAACTAATACTGGTGGTGGTTATCACCTTTCATTTGGTTATCACCTATCATGTTGTCAAATGCAGCTTGTCAATGCTATTCATTTGTGATCATGTTGTATATTCATCAGGGAAGGGTATGCGACAGGAGCAGATTAACACCACAGTTTTAATTTAATCTATCAAAATTGTAGCTTCAGACCACCTCCCAACTATACTTGATGCTGCCTTTGTCACCAGCATTACATATCTACAGCATTCCAAATGGACACTATTGATTAGAATTACAATGTAATTTATGCTTTTTTTCCTTTGGCTAACCAAGATTTGAAAATGGAATTCTTGGTAGTTTTGTTATTTTTGGGCTATTATCACATATCTGAAGTCACGAGGGTGCTTTTAAAAAACTGGTTGCTTTATAACATGATACCTTTGCTTTTTAAGAGTTCCATGTGCCATCCTATTAATAAGAGAAACATTTTTATTTACCATGTCAAGTACAGTTCAGCAAGTTCTTTATGGGAGTCATGGAGACGTATAGCATGGAAACAGACTCTTTGGTCCAACTCATCCATGCCACCCACACGTTCCAATTTGACCTAGTCCCATTTGCCAGCAATTGGCCATATCCCTCTCAACCATTCCTATTCATGTTCCCATCCAGATTACTTTTAAATGTTGTAATTGTACTAACCTCTACCACTTTTTCTGGCAGCTCATTCCATACACTCGCCATATTCTGTGTGAATATGCTGCCCTTTAAGTCCCTTTTAAATCTTTCCCCTCTCACATTAAATCCATGTTCTCTCTAGTTTTGGACTGCCTTACCCTGGGGAAAATCCTTACCTTGTCACCCTTTCCATTCCTCTCTTGATTTTATAAACTTCCATAAGGCCATCCTTCAGCTTTTGATGCACCAGGGAAAAGAATCCCAGGCTATTCAGCCTCTCTTCTAGCTCAAACACTCCAATGTCGGGAACATCCTTATAAATCTTTTCTGATTTCTTTCAAGTTTCACAACATGCTTCCTGTGGCAGGGAGATTGCTTGAATATAATTAAGTATTTGTGATTATGGAGATGCCGGTGTTGGACTGGGGTATACAAAGGTAAAAATCACACAACACCAGGTTATAGTCCAACAGGTTTAATTGGAAGCACTAGCTTTCGGAGCGCTGTTCCTTCATCAGCATCGCTCCGAAAGCTAGTGCTTCCAATTAAACCTGTTGGACTATAACCTGGTGTTGTGTGATTTTTAACTAAGTATTTTTGATATGAATTACCATGTCTCAAAATTAAACCTTTGTGTTATTACTTAGGATACCTCATTCATGAATCTGCGGCCTGGAGTGATCGACTGCAGCGCTGGTTCTTCCTGCCACGGCGAGCAAGCAGTGAGCGATACAATGAGAAAGACGATGAGCACAAAGGAACAAATCTCATTATTAAATGTACTCAAGATTTTAAAGAGATCTTGGTGAGCAAGATTGGAGTGGTTAATCCGACTCATGGATTCTCTTCCTTTAAGTTTATTCCAGATACAGACGATCAAATCATTGTGTCGCTGAAATCTGAGGAAGATAATGGGAAAATAGCAACTTATATAATGGCTTTTACTTTAGACGGACGCTTTCTTTTAGAGGAAACAAAAGTCGGGGATATAAAATACGAAGGGATAGAATTTATATAAGTCATGTCACGGTCAATGCACAGACCTGAATTAAAGTACTACTGTTTTCAAGAATTTTTAGAAGGGCAGATTCCCAAATTGGTATATCACTTAGAATGGTTCTTGGTTGCCATTAATCTGAAGTAGTGTTTTTTTTTGTAATACCCTCTTCTATGTTTACATGTCAAAAACTGAATACAAGGTATTGCAAGAATCGCACTTTCCTCTGCTTTTTTCTTCAGACAACTAATTTTGCTGGAATTGCTGAACATTTACTTGGGATGCTGATTCATGCTTATGTGGTGTAAAGTCTGCAATCAATCAAGAAAATGTGCATGTCCTTTTGTTTTAAAATTAAATCAATACTGGTTCAGTTTGTGAACTTGTTGGCTTTGTAATTACTGAATTTGCATAGCTTAGAACTTGACAGTGTTGGAATCTGGCCATCTCACAGTGATAGGATATTCAAGTCATTACCAGAAAAGAATTTTTCGACATCACTGATTTTTTAAAAAAGATATCCCAAACTCGACTGGCACAAGTGGTCTTTAAGCAGCAATTAATTGTGCTGTGTGCGTGAGTAGTCCTTCCTCAGAGGTGCAATTGTAGAGCTTTGTTTTGAGGGAACAGACAATTGCCAAGGACTGTAGTGTGTAATTCCTGCTGGGTTGCTCTGGTTTTTCTGGCTCAATTCACTAAAAATTGGATAAACTTGTGCAAAGGATTGCTGAACTCCAAGCAAAAGTTGCATTCAGCATGAATTGAATTTCCATGACTTTTCCCTGACTAAAGTAAATCACATTGGAAGCCATCCCTGACCACAAAGCTGGTATAAGTCCAGGATCAAATTAATCACAGTGACAAGTTTCTGTGAACTGTGTCCATTTTCAGCCCTATGAGGAAGCCGTATAAAACATTTATTTTCTCGGCACGGGGTAGTAATGTACATGATTATAAAAAGATTTTAAAGATTAAATTGTTAATTTTCTAGAGTGTGCCAATGAAGCTGGTATATGGATCTGATTAGGTTTTTTAAGCCATTTTCATCTACTACAAAAATGTTATTTACAGATGGTGAAGTAAAAATGTATTTAAAATGCTTTTTTGTGATGAGGACATTTTCAATCATGTTCATCAAACTGCACTAGGTTACTACTCAAATATATAAAGGATTTGTTTAAAATGCAAGGTTATATTTTTGATTTTGCAACAAAGGAGTGGGCACTTGAACCTAACTTCACTTTGGAAAATAATGTAATTTTGAGTGAAATTTGCATCTGGATTATTGATTATACACACAGTGTAAACCATATCCATATGGAATCTTCTTTTGCATATCTTTTGGGGAAAGATTAATCACCATGGGGCAGAAAAAGGCATATAGAAACTAGATTTTTAAAACAATTCTGATGTCTCGTATCATCTGCAGGTTGTTCCAGTGCTTAATTAGAAGTAGAGGAAGAAGAATGTACTAAGGACAATAAAATAAGCATTTAGTCATGGCACCTGATTTGAGAAAATGCAGCATTTTGATCAGTCTGACTATCAATTGTAGTGAACCTCAGTAAAAAATATTAGAGAATCCCCAAGTTATCTTGCACCAATGCAATGACATCACTCAAATGTATAGACAATACCTCTGAAAATTATGGATATCTAAAACCTTCAACAGAACTGCAAGGGCTTCAAGATTTTGTACATTGTACATTGTACAACCAGGAAGCTTGCAAAGGAATTTGCCTTTGTAACTCCTTGTCCCATAATCCAAAATTTACATGGAGATGTTGGAGATTAGTTTTGGTCTAGTTAAGTAATTACACCAGAGATCTGATCTGTAGTGTACCAGTTCCGTTCACGAGAAACAAGATCGAATCTTACTTCTATATCTTAACTTCCATATCTTTTTAAATTTACTTTCCTGCTCCATTTTCATTTTCATCTTTGTGATCTGGATAATGTTTTTTGTCACATGAAATTAAATCTTATGTCATTTTAATTTTGTAAATAATTTATTTTAAAATACTTATTAATTATAGAGTTGTAGAAATATACAGCATGGAAACAGACCCTTCGATCCAACTCATCCATGCCGACCAGATATCCCAACCTAATCTAGTCCCATTTGCCAGCACCTGGCCCATATCCCTTTAGACCCTTCCTATTCATATACCCATCCAGATTCCTTTTAAATGTTGTAATTGTACCAGCCTCCACCACTTCCTCTGGCAGCTCATTCCAGACACGCATCACCCTCTGGGTGAAAAAGTTGCCCCTTAGGTCCCTTTAATATCTTTTCCCTTTCACCCTAAACCTATGCTCTCTAGTTCTGGACTCCCCCACCCCAGGGAAAAGACTTTGTCTATTTATCCTACCAATGCCCCTCATGATTTTATAAGCCTTGATGAGGTCACCCCTCAGCCTTCGATGCTCCAGGGAAAACAGCCCCAGCCTGTTCAGCCTCCCCCTATAGCTCCAATCCTCCAACCCTGGCAACATCCTTGTAAACCTTTTTTGAACCCTTTCAAGTTTCACAACATCCTTCCGATAGGAAGGAGACCAGAATTGCATGCAATGTTCCAACAGTGGCCGAACCAATATCCTGTACAGGATATGACTTCCCAACTCTGCTACTCAATGCTCTGACCAATAAAGGAAAGCATACCAAACGCTGCCTTCACTATCCTATCTACCTGCAACTCTGTGCTGCTGTGGCTTAGTTGGTTAAAACACCTCCCTGGTAAGCAGGAGATCCTTAGTTCTGTTCCCTGTGACACCTGTCTCTGTCAGGCTCGTTATTTGAACTTCTCAAGGAGCGATGAACCTGCGCTCCAAGGTCTCTTTGTTCAGCAACACTCCCTAGGACCTTACCATTAAGTGGATAAGTCCTGCTAAGATTTGCTTTCCCAAAATGCAGCACCTCGCATTTATCTAAATTAAACTCCATCTGCCACTCCTCAGCCCATTGGCCCATCTGATCAAGATCCTGTTGTAATCTGAGGTAATCTTCTTTGCTGTCCGCTACACCTCCAAATTTGGTGTATTCTGCATACTTATTAACTACACCTCCTATGTTCACATCCAAATCATTTATGTAAATGATGAAAAGTAGTGACCCAGCACTGATCCTTGTGGCATTCCACTGGTCACAGGCCTCCAATCAGAAAAACTACTCTCCACCACCACCCTCTGTCTTCTACCTTTGAGCCAGTTCTGTATCCAAATGGCTAGTTCTTCCTGTATTCCATGAGATCTAACCTTGCCAACCAGTATTCCATGGGGAACCTTGTCAAATGCCTTAATGAAGTCCATATATTGTTGCTTTTCTTGATTTAGTTTGAATACACTGTAATTACGGGCAGACTAAGCAACTTCTGTTGTCTGGGTTATTCCTTTTTACAGTCTTTCATGTACTTGTAGAGAACCGATAAGATATACTGGTTGGTGTGTTTGTCTTTTGCAAGTATCATATGGTGTTAGAAGCTTGAACATTCATCTACTGTACTGAGCATAGTTATGCCAGAATCTTACAGAACACAAAGGTCATTCAGTCATTATTCCTCTGCCAGCCTATCAACAGAACTATTATTCTCTTTAACCATAGCCCGATATAGTTATTTGCTTCTGATTGATGCAGCAGCTTCTGATCTGAAATGCACAAAAAAAACCTCATCTTTCTTTTGTATATTGTAACCACACACTACTGACTAATCTAAAATGTTTCTCCTTCCTTACTGGAAACAATGATAATTTTGAACACCTCTCTTAAAACTCCCTTTGAAAGAGAAAATACTAAAAATACAGATGCTAGAAATCCCAAATTAAAATTCAAAAGTAGTGCTCTTCTTAATCTCCTTTATTCTAAGGATAACTATTCCAGATTTGGAATGATTCTGTTTATTATAGAATCACCTTCTAAAATGAGCATGGTACTATTAGTGACTATGGTGCTAGACTAGTTGTCCAGCTGCATGACCTACACAGAATCCTGCTCACAATTTCTGAGTCCTATAAGGGCTGGTGGTTAGACTGCTTGCTACAACTGGGTAGAGATTTAACTATCTATGATTCCCCGTTATAACGGGGTAGCAAGCAGCCTAACCAACAGCCCTTACAGGACTGCTCAGAAAATGTTCTCCTGGATGAACAAAAACAAAATTAAAAAGTTGTCAGCCTTTCGAAGGAACTCGTCTACCCTGCCAGGCTCTGACATGGCAGCCAGCCTGTTTTAGTGCGAGCTAATTTCCCATGCTCCCTGAGGGGTGCTATCAGCTGGTCACTGCAGAGTGCACACTGTGCCTTTCCTTTTAAATGGCTTGTGCTTCCTCCTGACAAGAACAATAGCCATGCTGCACTTATAGTTAAGATTATTCTTCATGATTCAACTAAACATCCCTTTGGGCATCAAAAAGTACCTGTCCTGATTCAGTTTGTAAAATGTACAGTTTTGTAGTGTTGTCAGAGCAAACCCCTAATAATAACAGCTCATCTATACCTTTTTAAAGGAATGAAATGTCCCATGACATTTCACAAAAACGTTACAAAGTACAATATCCAGCCATTAGCAGAAAATTTTAAATCAGATGACCAAAGTGCTCAGTCAAAGAGAGAGGCTTTATAGTGTGACTTAAGAAAACTGAGGCAGCAACGCAGAGAGGTGGAGGGAGTGAAATCCAGAGTTTGGGGCCCATGCATTGTTGCCCTTAATAGCAGAAGAGCATCTAGCATGTGCTCATCCATCTGACAATATATCCACAGCCAAGAATTAACTTTTTGTTTGAGATTTATATGTGTCAAAATTTGCTCTCTTAAGACTGCTACATAATCCAGCATGAGAGTACCAATTACTGACCAAATCAAAATTTGTTAACAGCAGGATTACAGCCTAGGACTGACCTAACAATGATGCTGCTCCTGCCAAAGCTTCCAAGGATTGTCATATTACCTAAATTATAAGGATATATACATGCTATCATAACACTGTGAAAGTTTGTCCGAGTGGGTAGTATTCTAAATTAGAAACCCCCACTGCTCCAGCATTAAAACCCAGGTTACCTCAATTCTGGGGCCTCATTTAAATTCCACTGGCTCATCCAGGTGGATAGTCAGCACAGAGCAGACAAGATCTGTCTGGAAGGAACTTGGTGACTCATGACAATTTGGATGATTTTGAGACCCATTATTATCCGATTGCCAGCTATGGTCATAACGAATATGGTTAAAGTCAGCCCTGTTTTTGCAGTGGTTTCGTCAGGGATTTGGATTCTGATTTTTCAGAATCCATATATATTACAATAATTTAATCGTAATGCTTGTCATTAAACAGGTTATACCTGTTAATGATATCAATGTAATATTAGAAAAGTTCATCTGTACTGTTCCTTGTGAGTTCTAACTCAGTACGTCATTGGTAGATCTATTGCATTGTGTTGTCTTGGTGACCAGCAGAAAACCCATACTCAAAACCTCTCCGAAGTGTCTGATTGTGTCATTGCATATTGCTGTACTTTTCTCTACTGAGGTGTGTTTACAGTAACTCATTAAGGATGCAGTAAATTTGACAATAGCATTAAATGGGCAATGAAGAATTTTGACCCATTTTACACCCAGCTATATTTTCTTCTCTGTTTCTTTTGATAGCTTTCAATAGCTTTCTCTGTTGACTTTTGGATAAATAAAACTTATGAAGACAGCACTTGCTATTTATGACAGTCATATGCATTCTTGATTACTTTTCTGTACAGACAGGCAGAACAAGTTCAATTTGATCTTGTTGAATCAAGTTAAGACTTAAGCAATCAAAAGTCAATTTAATAACAGATTGTTTCTAAACAATCACTTGAATACGTGTTTTCGAACAGCAAACAACCTTTGCCTGTGGGAACTTATGGAGAAAGACCAGTAACCTATACACAGGCTCTCTACAGTGTGGAAACAGGCCCTTCATCCCAACGAGCCCACACTAGCCTTCCAAAGTGCATCCCACCCAGACCCATCCTCCTTCCCTGTAACTCGGCATTTCCCATGGCTAACACACCTAACCTACAAAATCCTTGAACATTACGGGCAATCTAACATGGCCAATATACCTAAGTTGCACATCTTTGGGCTGTGGGAAGAAACTGGAGCACGCACACAACTGGAAACCCACACAGACACAGGGAGAAGGTGCAAACTCAACACAGTCATCTGAGGGTGGAATCAAACCCAGGTCCCTAACACTGTGAGGCAGCAGTGCTAGCCATTGAGTCACCATGCCACATTATACTAGGAACTGAGGCCTGAAGACTTCTTGCACAGTGTCACGGGTAAGATTCGTTCAGAGGTTCTGGGTTCCAGTGTTTAAGGACAAAATTCCAGACTGACATTTCAGTGCATTGCAGAATAAGTGCTGTCCTTTTGCAGATACTGTCTTTTGGGTGATCCTTTAAAGCAAAGTTGAAAGCAGCTATCTGTTCTGGAGGATATAAATGAATCCGTGGCACAATGTGAAAGGAAGTTGTAGCTGATTTCTTAGCCAAATTTATCCTTCAATTAAAGTCACAAAAAATAGATCACAATATTACACTCTTTTCTGTGGGAATGTGTGTAAACTGGCTGTTACATTTCCTACATGATTGAGACATCCAGCCAGTAATCGTAAGTGACATGAATAAGTCTATGTTTCCTTGTATAATTTTTGTCTTAAGTATCTTGACTCAACTGAATTTTCTTTGCTGTTTTGCACCTATCTCTTTATGCATCACACTGTCATTTTGGCTGAATATTAAGATCCCAACCAATCAGTTATGTAATTAATTCCACTTGTTAGATTTTTGGAAATTAAGTTTTTTGGTTAGAGTATCTCTGCTTAATTTTTAATGGAATTATATTAACAGCTGTCGGTAACTTTGGTATCACCATTCAAGACCCAATTAGGCAGTAGGATTGAACAAATTGGGTGCACGAACATGGGTACCTTAACATTCAGTATGTTAGGTAAAGCTTATGCAGTGTTCATAAGTGCATTTTGGTGTATTTTATGTTGGACATGATTGCAGAATTTTCTCAAACTTGTGTTAATTGCAGAAACTGTTTCTATTAAATGGCATTTTTCATGTGTTAAAACAGCTCAAATTCATAAATGGATTATTTTTACTTATGAAATCAGCTCTTTTGATGTTTATAATTGCCCTGAAGTACAAGATCGGAACCAAGATGTTTGGAATTGTCACAGTCAGTATAGTACTATGTTCTCAAGCTGTGTTAAACTTTGATTCGCTGCTTCCACGTGGGATGTATCTGTAAGTCAGGTGCCAGCTCCATTGGTCAGGTTCCGTATCAAAAGGCTAACTTCAAATACCAGTAAAATCTTACACTGTCTTCATATTTTTGATACTGGCTCTAAATCTGTCCATTCCCTTTAATGACAGTCAATAAAATGTGAACAATATAATATTAATAAATAATTTGTGTATTAAGTGTGCATTTGTTTTGAGTTTATACTATTTCATTAAAGATGATTAACAAAATCCTAAATTGGCTTCATGAAATTGGACTTTTTCCCTCCATCGAAGTGGCAGGGAAGGTGACAGGTAAGGCAAATAATTGAGCAGCTGACACTAGGAAGATTCCTGACACGTGAGGAATTAAGTTCTGAGTGGGTAGGCCCATGACCTACTTCCTAACCTTCTATCAATTCAGGATCTTTCACATGTCGATTAGTGACCACATCAGAGCCTTGGCAAAAGCACCAGCCCAATTAACTTTGTTGCCAACAGGTGAGAAAAGTGGTAACCTTCCCTAGTTTTAAATGAGAGAGGGCAGGTTGGTTTGATTTTCCTAAATCGGAGGGGAGCCCATTGCAAGCCACATTCCTGTTTAGGCCTGTCTCTTTGGCCTTCAGTGCAGTTCTGCCGTCTCTAATCGGCGAGTAGTTTCAAGCAACGCAGCAGTTAGGCAAGACATTGCTGTACCAAGGACTGATTGGCTACGAAGCCTTTCAGGTAAGCATTCTGGTGCCTGATTAGCAATTGATTTGCCAGGCTTTCACACTAGTAGGGTGGAGGTGACCTTTTCCTAAAGATGTCCACCCCTACACCAGATTCAGAACGGCACAACAGACTCAATGGGCTGAATGGCTTACTTTTACTCCCATGTCTTATGAACATTCTGGCCATTATGTTCAAATATTGCCACTTTCACTTCCGTGCAAGAGAACACTGGCCAAATTGTCTTGCCATTCGAGATTCTTGCAAATTTGAAAGAACAGCAAATCAATAGAATATATAAATTGGCCCAATATATAACAGGCTGCACATCAGTTTAAAAAAAGCACAAGCTGCTAGATTCTTGTGGCAAATTGGTAGTGCCCTGAGTTCTGAGCCAGGAAACCCATGTTCAAGATCCATCTGCCTCGAATGTGTGTCATAAAACATGTTGATTAAAATACTGTAACAGGCTGGTGCTTCTCTAAGAACCTGGTATATGCTGCTGATGTGGGCTTGTTTCATCCCCAGACAGTCTCTGATGAACTGACCAAACCTTGAGCCCTGTTTCTATGGTTTTTATGTCGCAATTCATACACAAAGTACTCAAGCAATGTACCAGCCCTTTCTGAATGCAAATTATAGACTTGAACCTGACTGACAATTCCCTCAAATCAATTTTGATACACATTGTCAAAATAACAGAATTGATTATCAGGGGTGCACTTGAGGATGTCTAGAACAATAACAATCTATTGGAAAATCCTGCCTGTCTCATCTCAATGACTTTGGGTTGATAAACACTAACATTGACAAAGAAACCCAACTGTTTGAGTGTGTGTCAACACAATCTACAGCCATAATCAACAATACAAACAGAATATTAGCTTACAAAGCATGTACAGAATATAAATCAAAAGAAATGCAGATTGAATTGCGGTCATCTGAACTAAGTAGCTCACACCTTGAGAATCGTGCCCAATTCTAGTTAGTAAGGATAAAAGACAAATGCTCAAGTGCTGAGGTTGTGTGGAAAAGAGACATACCCAAATATGAAACAAAAGTCAGAGTTATGAGGAAGCAAAGTTGGATTTTAGTCCAAATTCAACAGATCTTTCAGTGAATTCAGGCTTTGGAAATGGTATATCCAGTAGATTTTCAAATTTCAGGGGATATAGGTTCTCAACTTCAGATATTAGATCTTGTAAGATCTATTTCACTCTCATGAATGATTACATGTAAACAAAGGCGTTTGACAAGGTTCCCCATGGGAAGCTGATCAGCAAGGTTAGATCTCATGGAATACAGGGAGAACTAGCCATTTGGATACAGAACTGGCTCAAAGGTAGAAGACAGCGGATGGTGGTGGAGGGTTGTTTTTCAGACTGGAGGCCTGTGACCAGTGGAGTACCACAAGGATCAGTGCTGGGCCCTCTACTTTTTGTCATTTACATAAATGATTTGGATGTGAATATAGGAGGTACAGTTAATAAGTTTGCAGATGACACCAAAATTGGAAGTGTAGTGGACAGCGAAGAAGCTTACCTCAGATTACAACAGGATCTTGATCAGATGGACCAATGGGCTAAGAAGTAGCAGATGGAGTTTAACTTGGATAAATGTGAGGTTCTGCATTTTGGGAAAGCAAATCTTAGCAGGACTTATATACTTAATGGTAAGGTCCTAGGGAGTGTTTCTGAACAAAGAGACCTTGGAGTGCAGGTTCATAGCTCCTTGAAAGTGGAGTCGCAGGTAAATAGGATAGGGAAGAAGTTGTTTGTGTATGCTTTCCTTTATTGGTCAGAGTAATGAGTACAGGAGTTGGGAGGTCATGTTGCGGCCTTACAGGACATTGGTTAGGCCACTGTTGGAATATTGCATGCAATTCTGGTCTCCTTCCTATCGGAAAGATGTTGTGAAACTTGAAAGGGTTCAGAAAAGATTTACAAGGATGTTGCCAGGGTTGGAGGATCTGAGCTACAGGGAGAATCTGAACAGGCTGGGGCTGTTTTCCCTGGAGTGTCGGAGGCTGAGGGGTGACCTTATGAGGGGCATGGATAGGATAGATTTTTTTTAGATTAGATTACATTACAGAGTGGAAACAGGCCCTTCGGCCCAACAAGTCCACACCGCCCCGCCGAAGCGAAACCCACCCATACCCCTACATCTACCCCTTACCTAACACTATGGGTGATTTAGCATGGCCAATTCACCTGATCTGCACGTCTTTGGACTGTGGGAGGAAACCGGAGCACCCGGAGGAAACCCACGCAGACACGGGGAGAACGTGCAAACTCCACACAGTCAGTCGCCTGAGGCGGGAATTGAACCCGGGTCTCTGGCGCTGTGAGGCAGCAGTGCTAACCACTGTGCCACCGTGCCGCTCACAGATAAATAGGCAAAGTCTTTTCCCCGGGATCGGGGAGTCCAGAACTAGAGGGCATTGGTTTAGTGTGAGAGGGGAAAGATATAAAAGAGACCTAAGGGGCAACTTTTTCACGCAGAGGATGATACGTGTATGGAATGAGCTGCCAGAGGATGTGGTGGAGACTGGTACAATTGCAACATTTAAGAGGCATTTGGATGGGTATATGAATAGGAAGGGTTTGGAGGGATATGGGCCGGGTGCTGGCAGGTGGGACTAGATTGGGTTGGGATATCTGGTCAGCATGGACGGGTTGGACCGAAAGGTCTGTTTCCATGCTGTACATCTCTATGACTCTTTGATTAGCCTACATCTTAGAATGTCACACAATTTTGTAGATTGCAAGATGCCTCAGGCTTTTAATCTCCCACTTAAAAATTGACTGGAATATTGGAGTGTATCAAACCAAATCATACATTAGTGACACAACCATCCTGCCGTTCATTGGCTCTCATGAAACTATCACTTGAGAAATATATACATACTTTTGGACAATGTAATTGACACATAAGAATACCAGATTTTCTCGTTTCAACCTATTTTCTGACACACCAGATGCATTATGAGAATTTTGACTACATGTTCAAAAATCTTAAGTTTTAAATTGAGATGTTTACCATTACACAAAATTGCTATTTACTTTGAACTGTAATTTTACAATACTTCTTACAGTTCCTGTGATGCTGCATCTCGATTTGCTCTCTTCCTCAGTATCATTATGTTTCCTCTGTGGTTCATGTTTTAGAGCAATCAGATGACCTGGCACTTGCTTTCACAAAGTTCTTCATGTTGATCTTGAATATTTTGTTTTAAACGTTACTACATTAGAGGTGAGTCTGTTGTTATGAGTCCATTTTTAATCATTTGAAACTCTATGGAACTAATGTTTTCGGAGCTGCATTTCTTTATATATTAGTAAGTGCTCTAATTATGTGATCTCCTGCCTGAAATTTGTTGTTATAAATGTGTTTCATTTTATCACTAAAGTCTATACACAGTTAAGTGCAGATATACACGTGGTAAGAACTCTTAATTTTCATCCATACTCTAATTGTGTTGTTCTTAGGGAATCAAGGAATTGAATTGAGTTGAGTTGAATGAAAGTTAAAAGCTTTGTCTTGTGAGCATTACAGGCAGATCACAGAGTTAAGTAGCATAGATAAGTAAACACAGTGCTGACCATGGAATCCGAACGTCCTATTGTTCGAACAAATTGGAGTCCAAACAATTATTTTGAGGAAATTTTGCCCTAAAATCCGAACACATTTTCAGAATCCGAACACCACGTACTGTTCAGGTCGCACATTGTTTGTTCAGTTTGTCCCGGGAAGTAGTCATGAAAGCATCTCTCATGTGTCCATCACTAGTTTCCCTCGTGTTTTCACCTTGATTTGTGCTGTGTTTTTTAATTATCACCCTTGTGCATTCACTACGGCACCCAAGAAGAGCAGTGAAGCAAATAAGAGTAACAGAAAGTCTGTGAGAACGACAATTGAGTTGAAGAAAGAACTTATTGCTAAGCATTTACTCATCTTATTTTACCTTAACCATGTGTATTTGCAGTTAAAAGTGTCTTGAAAATGTTTTTTTTTGCCTCCAGAAATGGATTAATTCACTTTCCATTATTTCTTATGGGGAAAATAGTTTCGGAATCCGAACTTTTTGCAATCGGAACAGCCTCCTGGAATGAATTAAAGTCGGATTCCGAGGCACCACTGTAATAGGTAAACAGTGGCAAAAACAAAAACACAGGTACAGGCGAATGTTTAAGAGTTTGTGAGTCCATTCACTATTCCAACAATAGCAGGGTAGAAACTGTTATTAAACCGGCTGGTGCATGTGTTCAGACTTCTGTATCTTCTCCTTGATAGTAGAGTTTGTAGAAAACAGTGCCAGGGTGGGATGGATCTTTGAGAATGCTGGCGGCCTTTCCTTGACAGCAGGCCTGGTAGATGGATTCTATAGATGGGAGGTTGGCCTTTGTGATTGTCCAGGCTGAGTTCCCCATTCTCTGTAACTGTCTCCGATCTTGAATGGTACAGTTGCCATACCAGATAGTGATGCATCCAGACAGAATGCTCTCGATGGCGCACCAATAAAAGTTGGCAAGGGTATTTGCTGTCATGCCAAATTTACTCAGCTGCCTGTGGAAGAAGAGACGTTGTTAGGCCTTCATAACCAGCGCATCCACATGAAGAGTCCAAGAAAGCTTGTTGTGGATGACCACTCCCAGGAGCGTGATACTCTCCACTCGTTCCACTCTGTGCATAGGAGGGAATGAGTAACATCCCGCCGAAAGTCAATAATGAGTTCCTTGGTTTTGCCGGCATTGACGGCTAAGTTGTTCTCATTACACCACTTTTCCAGGTCTTCCACTTCTCATCTGTAATCTGTTTCATCATCTTCTGGTGGTGTCATCAGCGAGCTTGTAAATGGCATTAGTCTGGAATTTGGGGAGGCAGTTATGGAACCTTTTTCAGAGTTGTTTTCTCCAAGCTCGTCTATTCCCATGCTCTTGGGCTAATATCATTTTTTTGGTCTTCTGTAAATTTCAGTTTATCAAAATTTTGTACCTATATCCAATGCTACTTCAATTTCCATTAAATCATCTCACTGTTATTTCTGTCAAACACTAGCTCTCAATCTCAATATTTCAAATTTAAATTTATCATCCTTCTTTAAATGCTGCTAACTAACCTTTTATATATTTCCCCTTCTGCTCGCTCCACTAGGCTTTTAGCTGTCCAGGCCTCAATCTCTGGAATTTCTTGCCTAAAACCTTTGGGAAAATTGATCTCTTTAATCAAATTTTAGTCACCCTTTTGAATGTGTTATTCTTTTTCCTGTCATGCAATTTTCTCTGATCATGTATATATAAAACACTTGCATTACATTACTACGTTAAAAGCAACTGACATGTTTTTGCAGGAGTCGTTCTCGGAGTAGGAGTGTCAATCTTGTACTTTCTTACGTGGAGCAAAATGATTGGTTTTCAATGAACACAATCATCTTGCTCTGGTTATGACTCCAGGGAGTGCAGAGTTTACCCAGGTTTTACAAGGGTTTCAAGATGCCCCATATGTTCAACTACTTAATATAAAAGCCATCACGCTCATCTTACCTTTGTCATTCAGCTGTTTTGTCCATGTTTGCTGATGATTGACAGTAGGTCAATGGGATGTTAGTTGACCAGATTGGATTTTATTCTGCTTTCTGTTGGCAAGATGTGTGTGAGCAGTTTTCCATCTTGTCACCTGATGTCACTTTATACAATAACAGAACAGCCTACATGCTGCCAATTTCAGATTACATCGTCACATTTCAGTCAGGATGTTATCTGAGTCCTGTAAGTTTTGCTTACCAAGTGCACAAGATAGTTTCTTGATATCACGTAGTGTGAGTTGTACTGGTGGCACAGTGGCACAGTGATTAGCACGGCTGCCTCACAGTGCCAGAGACCTGGGTTCAATTCCTGCCTCAGGCGACTCTCTGTGTGGAGTTTGCACATTCTCCCTCCGGGTGCTCCGGTTTCCTCCCACAATCCAAAAATGTGCAGGTTAGGTGAATTGGCCATGCTGAATTGCCCATAGTGTTAGGTGAAGGGGTAAATGTAGGGGAATAGGTCTGGGTGGGTTGCGGGTCGGTGTGGACTTGTTGGGCTGAAGGGCCTGTTTCCACACTGTAAGTAATCTAATCTAAAGACTGACATCTGTGATGCTTAGGACCTCTAAAGGAATCCAGAAATAGATTGTCCAACTGGCACCTCTGGGTGAATATGGTTTCAAACACTCCAGTGTTACTTTTTATTGTTGTTAGGGATGTGTATGCTGATGGAGCCTCCTCCTCCTCTCCCAATACCATGTATAACTAGACACAGCCATTAAAATGGTCAACATAATCCATCTGTGCATGCATAATGGTCGCACCCTGGCTTACAACACTGGTGTGAGTTGTCCTTTGTTTTCAATATAGGTAGGTGAGAATCAAAAGAAAATCGAAAAGATTCTATATCATTTGCCACCTTCGCTTCTGCCTCTTATTATTGGGAAGATTAATGCTAAGAATTTGCACAGTTTGTGTGCCTGTACCAGTTTACATGAGTACAAGTGAATACTACATATTGCTGGAGATCTGAAATAAAAACAGAAAGTGCCGGGGATACTCCACGAATTTGGCAACATCTGCAGGTGAGAGACAAAGTTAATGTTTAACTCCAATGTGATTGTTCTCCTTTGGTTTACATCTGGGTTCTACATTCTGATGTAGCCTGACAGAAAATAGTATGAATATGCCATCTGCCTTTTCACTGAAAACAATTTATGAATACAGCAAAGCTTGAAATATCTAAATGTACAGATTCTGCTACAAACGCGTATTTCCATTTAACAGGTGGATATTTTCGTCTTCCTATGGTGCTCCCATCTAGCAGTGCCATTGACTGGGAAGCACCCTTTACAAAACTTGCCACTGGCCATGCTCTTCCACACTCCTCACTGAACCATTATTGGTTGCCTGGCTGGATAGTAATGGTAGAATGAGGGCTCTGCCAGGTCATGAGGTTACAACTGAGGTGGAATACATCAACCAACAGGTTCCATGGACACCCAATTTGAAGTGCTAAAATTCTGTTTCTGAACCTCTCTCAGTTAGTACAGTGGTATGGCCACAGAACACAATGGAGCACGCCTCAGTGTGAACACAGAATTAAACTTAAAACAATTCTGGGATAAAAAGCGAGCCTAGAGGTGACCATGTGTCCATTATCAATTATCTTATAAAGCCATCTGGTTCACTAATGTCCAGTAAGGAAGGAAATCTGCCATTGTTATCAGGTCTGATGCATGTGACCAGATCCACACTGTGGTTAGCTCTAACTGCCTTCTGGGTAATTAAGGAGGCATATTAATCGCTGGCCCAACCAGTAACACCCCTATTTTGTGAATGAAAAAGGAAATGTTCTTAATGAGGTTTATGTTCTGGTCTCTCCTATTAAAATATAATCGGATGCATCAGCAACGGAATGATGAATTTGTTCCCTGACTACGTGCCATAAATCCTAATCTTCCAGAACTCTGTTAGCTTAATCATCTTATTGATGGATACTGAAATATCCCCCATTCAGAGCGTATTCTGTGACAACGCTACCCTCAATGCTTCTTCCAAAGGAGTACAGATTAATGACACAAGTGTAAACTTCAAAACTTTAATAACTGTTCAGGGATTGAAAAATCAGCAAGAACTCTTTCCAGAATAAATTGTTTCCTGAGGTGAAAGGGAAGAGGAAAAACAGATATAAAAGGAATTAAAAACAATATGTTTATTAACTATCCCTGGAAAGAAAACGCCAAAGCAGTATAAACAAGCTGCTTCCTGGGAGAGGGGTAATAACTCTGCTTGATAACCTGTTGCTTTGTGACAACGAGCAATTAAGATTGCCTGCAGAAGGAATGTGCAGAGGTAAAGGGGTTAATTGCAGGAAAGGTTGTGTTTTTAGACAGCAGTCAATGCTGAATGTAACAAGGAACAGGAAGGCTACTCCTGATAAGAAGGCAAGCTCCAGACTTGATGACTCCAGAAATATAATCCATATTGTGGATGAACTGATCTAAAAGATCATCAATCATGTCACATCAAATACTTCACAAGATGGAAAATCTTATAAGAATTCCACTTCAGGATTCTGTCTGTCCAGAACTCCAGAGAAGAACAGGGTGCAAGGATCAAACCCTGGATTTCCAAAGACAGACACTGTTGGCTGGAAGTGTCACTAAATTCCACCATTAATCAAGTAATAACTAAGTTGAGTTGTGAGATTTGACTTGTTCACTTGAGGGGTTTAATTTGGGTTGCTACAGACAATCACGTTTAAGTACTTAATTCAGTATTTAATTGTCTGTGAGATTTCTTAATAAGTTGCTGAATTAAAGATAACTTGTGCTAATTTACACACCACAAGTATGTGCACTCTGTATTCAGCTGTGAAAAATTCAATAAGGGTAAATGTCTTGGTGAAATCTGAAAGTGCTGGAGAAAGTCTCTGTGAAGAGAGAAACAGGGTTAAGGACTCAATTATACCTTCCCTGGAAATGGCAAGGAAGATGGCCCCAGAGAGAGATACTGGCTCCCTTGCTGCCACCTCAGAATGAAGTGTCAGTCAAGAGGATCCATGAGTGAACATCTTCACTCAGCAGTGCTTAAAGCCTTCATGTGGTCACTTAATGGTCACTGAAATGCCTCAACTTGCCATCAGTCCAATTACACACTCTCCCAGGCAAGTAAAGTATGGCTGCTGGGTTGTGGAGTCTCCATCTGTGCCAGTCAAGGGCAAAGGTGTGGGCAAAAGGGTGCTCACTAAGGCCACTCTTTGTCCTTGCCTCTAACCACTGGACCACCTGTCCCATCCCCAGCCAATCATCCCCATAGCCCACAAGACCCTAAAGAAAACCTCTTACTGTATTGCAAGTTAAGCCCTAAAGCCTGTGCCTCCAACAACAACCTCATAGTCCTTGAAGCTGCCAGCCTCTGCCAGGCATTTCCCCACCTTCAGAATCAAGGCTCATGGTTTGAGAAGCTCATCGGTCAGCTCTTAAGCAGCTGATTGGACCTAGATGCAACTTTCTCCATTGGTCAGGGTAGGGAGTCAGTCCCCTGATAAACCTGACCACATACTTAATGCAATGAGCATAAATCTCAGCCAACATTTTGAGTCCAATCCGACTGAGACGTCATATTGGATTGGAAATGTTAACTCAGTTTTTCTCTCCCCAGATATTGCCAGGCCCTACTGAGTTCCTCCAGCACTTGCTACATTTTTCATTCAGACATGCACCATTCACAGGAATTTGCTTCTGATTTAGATTTCTAGATCATTTCTTTTTGTTTGGAAGCCATTAAATATTGTTGCATAAGGTAATGGACATGACAGAGTTAATCTGAGCGGAATTCAAGCTCCACCCACGCTGACATACAACACATGATGATGGATCTTTAGACAGCTCAAGTTGACAGAATTGCAGTATGGTCAATGTTCTCATTGAGACCCATGTATCTTACCTACTTCTTGTTAAAAATAGTTAAAATGCCTACGGAATGTATTAAATTGCAGTGTGTTACCTTGTATGAGCGTACCTTCTGATGAGACGTACAAGTATGGTTCATACTTTATGCCAAATTGCTACAAACCTCCGGGCTGTCACAGGACAAAGAACTGTGGCAGCTGTCAACCCCAATCACAAATGATTGGTGCCCAGGATTTCTAATATTGTAACAAATGATCATAAGTCTTTTGCATGCATAGGATACTTAAATTCCTCAATCCAGAAGAAAAAAGTAGTTTCAATACAAGGATTACAGTTGTAGGAAATGTGATTTTCTTAAATTACCAAAGCAAATTCTCAACCACCTTCACTTCATTGTTTTGGCACCAGATGGCTCTACATTCCGTGTACTGTAAAATGAACCTAGTATAGTGTCTGATTTCTCAGAAACAGTTTGCATGCACAGGGAGTGTATTTATTTCAGGAAGTAGTTTTTGTTACAGCAACTAAAGATGATACATTAGCACCTGCTATTTTGCCGTCCTAAAGTGCACATGTTAAGTTTTTATTCCCACATGAGATTGATAATCACAGAACCTATTTTACAGCACAGAAATCAGGCACACTTCTGGGCAACTTGAAAAGTGCTCCATTTGCAAAATGAGATAGTGTGGAGTTTCAGCAAATATACATGTGCTCCATTTTTATTCAGAAGGTTGGATTCCAATATTTCTTTCTAAGAAACCTTTCAAAGATTGAATTTTGCGCATTTGCAAACTTACATTGAAGTGTTAAACAAAGAAAAATATTACAATTGGTTTTGCAAAATATCAGGTAAAACTGGGCTCCAAGTCAAAGAGGGCAGTCCCTAAGACTTGGCAGTAAGTTTTGAGAAGAGTTTAACAAAGGAAGACAGAATTGGAGAGATGGAGGTAAATATGTGCAGGGATGAGCAGTCAGTTCTTCTATAGCATGCCAATTGTGTTCTTGTGCAACCCTGTGTTGTAGGAAAATTACAGTTTAGAAACAGCACTTCAAGTGTTGGCACTGTAATCACATTTCAGCTAACACACATTTTAAAAGTTTATGTTTTAGAAACAGCATCCCGAGATCGTTAGTCACGTTATAGCGAATTTGCATTGATGAAATGCGCATTATAGCAGAACAACCTGTATAATGAATAAATTAATATCACTCACTTTGCACTTCAAGCTGAAATTAATCCCCACTATCATATTTATGGATATTTCTCTAATATTACTCATCCCTGAAATAACTCCATGTATCCTGTTACCAAGTCACCCTTCATTTACATGTGCATAGTACATGACACTGACGCAGCTAGCTCAGAGCCAGCTTTTTTTTTACGCAGGACCCCAGGGCAGGGTCTAGGCTGCAGTACACAGTTGCAAGGCAGACCCTAAGAAACTGCAACTCCACAGAAGTACGTATCCCTTCACCAAGTCATCCTTTGTTTATATGTGCAAAGTATAAGACACTGACCCAGCTAGCTCAGAGCTGGCTCCTAGAGTTAGCAGAATCCCTGCCATCTGTCAGGCAGGACTCCCTAATTGGACCAGGTTAACAGCCCCAATCAGGGAACTCAAATTTTATGAGGTCCACATGGCTGACCTTGTTCCAAATACTACAGTCACCATTCAGGGCATATGCCATCTCACTGCTTCACAACCAACATCAGAGACAACACAACAATAATATGAACAATAATAAGATGAAAATACATCAAGTAGTATAATGCCCATCTTGTGAAAATTCTAACAAAGCAGTACAACTTGCTGAAGGGCCAAAACAATTCCCAGTTTGAACTGCAGATGGCATCAGTTTCAAATGTGTGCTTGTCAAAAAAGCACACAAATGCATTTAGCATATTATAAATTACACATTGCATGGATTTTTAAACATTTATAAGTAATGTTGATCACTGAAAATTAAAAATGTTTAAATTCATCGAAATGGCAAAACGGTTTATTTTCAATTAATCCCATTCTTTATTTATGGGAGTGGTAGCATGATGGCAACATTGTAAGACAAATAATCCAGAATCTCAGGCTCATGTTCTGGGAACATGGGTTCAAATCACACTACAGTAGCTGGTGGAA
Source organism: Chiloscyllium punctatum (assembly GCF_047496795.1). Classification (NCBI taxonomy): domain Eukaryota; kingdom Metazoa; phylum Chordata; class Chondrichthyes; order Orectolobiformes; family Hemiscylliidae; genus Chiloscyllium; species Chiloscyllium punctatum. The sequence continues at coordinate 52,609,338 of NC_092777.1, forward strand.
TTTAAAGTTAGTTCATAAATTGGGAATATTAAAGGCAATCGCAGTGATAATGACCATGAAACTATCATTGATTTTCAAGAAAACCCATCTTGGTCACTAATGTCCTTTAGGGATGTGAATCTGCCATCCATATCTTGTGCTGCATATGTGACACCAGATCCACAGTAATGTGATTGACTCTTAAATGCCTTCTGAATTAGCCAAGCACACCACTCATTTCAAGGGCAATGTGCAATCAGAAACAAATGCTGGCTGTGCCAATGATAACCATAGCCTACAAAAGAGTACGGTACAAAAAAAAATTAATTTTAAATTTCTATTCCAATCACCAACCTTGAAGAAGCTAAGGGAGGTGACTTATTTTGTAAAAGTGAAATTATGAAACAAATTGAGTGGTTCTTTATTGCAAGATCCACATCACGTTAGAAGAATGGAAATAATTCTATTGAATGACTAAAGTCAAATTTTCAGAATATAAATCTGGAGATTATAATTCTCAGGTTATTTCATAATTATTTCATCCCACATTTGTTCCGTCTTGCATTTTTGCTGCTTCATTCGGATTTTCACGAGAGGCTTTATACTACTTTTGAGTTGATGTATTTTACCTCAATGCTGTTCATATTATTGTCCTGTTGAATCTGAATGTTCAATGAATCAAACCCAAGTACTTTGAATTAAAATCTATTGTTCCATTGTTTGAATCCTAGTTTTGGTTAACATTTAAATTTGGATAACTCCTTGACAAATTTCAATGATATTCAGCTGAAGCTCTTGATAAAGTGTACTTTGCACTCTGACGCTTAATCTCTAGAGGATGAAAGAAATTGACGAAAGATTCTACCCCATCCACAAAGCCCACTCCTGCCACAGACAACAGAGTTGCATTAAGAACAAACCTCAGTAATATTGTAAATAAAACTTGTTTCATCCTGCTGGTGAGCTGAAGATACAATGTAAGGGTGATAAACCCTTTAAAAATGTTAAAAGTGGAAATTATAAATATGAACAAATGTATGTGGAATAGATTCAAATTCATCTGAATGAGCATGCACACATTGAATTAGTAATATATCGCAACAACGTGGAAGGAAAATATCTTCAGAAAGTTACATCAGAAAAAGGAAGGAACAAAGAACCAAAAGTGTACTGGTCCGAGAAGCCAGAGGTTGATGGTTCAAAACCATCCTCTGCTGTTCTTGGGTGAGGGGTTGCAATTAGTGACTTGACTAACCTAGTGGTATTTTTATTGGAATTTTAATCCAGAGACCCAAGTAAAGTTCTGGGGACCCCAATTCGAATCTCACCGTCGCAGATAGTGGAATATGAGCACAAGATTAAAAAATCTGGAATTGCGAATTTAATGATGACCATGAAACCATTGCCAACTGTTGGTTCACTAAAGTCCTTTATGGAAGGAAATTGCTGTCCTTTCCTGACCTGACCGACATGTAACTTCAGGCCTACAACAATACGTGGTTGCCTCTTAGCTTCCCTCTGAAATGGTTGTACCATCTGCTAGAAGGGAAAGAAGAAATGTAACTAGACAGAGTATCTGGCATCGACCTGTCACATACAGGCCTGTTTACCCTGCAATGTCTTGCTTACAAATATCTTGGAGCTAGTCCCAAAACTGACAGAGTCATACTCATGGAATCATATCTTATTTACGCAGACACGACCACCACTATCCCTAGATGTGTCCTACTGGCAGCACAACTGACTGAAGGACGAGGCTCCACTAATACCACCATCCTCAATGATAGAAGAGCCCAGCACCGCAACAGTCTTCAGAAAGAAGTGATGAGTAAATGATCCGTCTTGGCCTCCTCCAGAGATCCTCAGTCATCAGCCAATTCAATTCACTCCACATGATACCAAGATTGAAGGCACTGGATATTGACTCTGGGCTCTGACAACATTCCAAAAACAATACTGAAGACTTGTTCTCCAAAACGTGCTGCTCCCATAGCCAAGCTGTTCCAGTACATTTATAATATTGGCATCTACCTGACAATGTGGAAAATTATCCAATTATGACCTCGACACAAAAAGCAGAACAAATCCAACCCAGCCAATTACCACCCTATCAGTCTACTCTCAATCATCAATAAAATGCTGGAAGGTGACATCAACAGTGCTATCAAGTAGCACCTGGTCAGCAATAACCTGCTCAGTTACACTCAGTTTGTGTTCTGCCAGGGCCACTAAGCTCCTGATCTCATTAAGCCTTGGTTCAAAGATGGACAGAAGAGCTGAATTTCATAGATGAGTTGACAGTGACAGACCATGGCATTGAGGTCATATTTGACCAAGTGTGGCATCAAGGAATCCTGCCAAAACTGGAGACAATGGGGTAAGTTTTCCACTGGTTGGTGTCATGCCTGGCACACGGGAAGATGGTTGTGGTTGTTGGAGGTCAGTCATCTCAGCTCCAGGATATCTCTATGGGAGTTCGTCAGGGGAGTATCCTTGGCCCAAGCATCTTCAGTTGTTTTACAATTGACATTCCCTCCATTATATGGTCAGAAGTGGAGATGGTTGATGACTATTGTACGATGTTCAGCACCATTTGTGATTCCTCATATTCTGAAGCAGTCCATGTCCAAATTCAGCAGGGCTTGGATAGTACTGGATTAGTGGTGCTGGAAGAGCACAGCAGTTCATGCTGCCTGAACTGCTGTGCTCTTCCAGCACCACTAATCCAGTATTTGGTTTTCAGCATCTGCAGTCATTGTTTTTACCTAGGGCTTGGATAGTATGCAGGCCTGGGCTGAAATGTGGCAAATATGGTAAGAAATAGTCGTGCCATACAAATGTCAGGCAATGACTATTTCCAACAAGAGAGAATATAACCATCATTCCTTGACATTCAATGGCAAACCCACATTATCATCCTCTGAGGATTACCATTGACCAGAAACTGAACTGGATTTGTCCCATAAATACAGTAGCTACAGAACTAGGGCAGAGTCTAGGAATTTTGCAGTAAATACTTCACTTCCTGACTCCCCAAAGTCTCTCCATCATCACACGCAATAGCAGCAGTATGTAACATCTGCAAGATGCACAGCAGAGTTGCATCAAGACACCTTAGACAACATCTTGAAAACCCATGACTACTTCCATCTCGAGGGATAAGTGCAGCAAATACAGGGGAACACCATCACCTGCAAGATCCCCTCCAAACCGCTCACCATCCTGACTCGGAAATATGTCATTATCCCTTCACTGTCACTGGGTCAAACTCAAACTCCGTCTTCAACAGCATTGTGGGTCTACCCACAGCACATGGTCTGCAGCAGTTCAAGCAAACAGCTCATCACCACTTTCTGAAAGACAACGAGGAATGGACAAGGAATGCTGGCCCAGTAAGCAGTACTCATGTGCCATGAATGCATTTTTAAAAATGTATTTAATTTCTGAAAAGACATCAGCTCTTTATGAAACTATATTATGAGGCTGTTGATTCACTATTTAGAAATATGAATGTTATGTTTTTACCTATTTGGTTTAATAAATTACAAGTCCTGTTTATACTGTGCATTCTCCTCAGGATAATACTTCTTTCCTATCATGAAGTTTTCAGCAAAGTTTTTTTCATTGGCTGTTGTTTTACTTTAAACTAATTAATTGAGGAAATGTAAAAACCCAAATGGTGAGAACACTAGCTGGAAAATTGCCAAACAGAAGTTGCTAAAGTCTGCTCAAAACAACCAGTCCTGAATGACCAACTGGACAAACACTGCAATCAAAGTCAAAGGCAAAACTATCAAATCTGTCAAATTCCATCCATGTATTAAAGAGGATAGACGCATTGCCTTCCTGGCATTGGAAGCAATCCAGAGAGGGTTCACTTGGCTGATACCAGGTATAGACAGACTGTCTCATGAGGAGATGTTGAGTAGATTGAGTTTGTAATACGTTGGATTGTAGAGGAATGTGAAGTAACGTTGTTGAAAAATACAAAATTCTTTGGGGACTTGACAGGGTATATGCTTGATGGTTGTTTCCCCTTGTGGGAGCATCGAGGACCAGAGGGCATAATCTCAAAATATGGGATTGCACATTTCGGACAGAGATGAGGAGGATTTTTTTTTCTCACATGGTAGACAATCTGTCAAGCTCTTTCCCACAGAGGGCTGTTGAGGCTTGGTCATTAAATATAATCAAAACTAAGATGGAAGATTTTTAATCATAGGGGAATCAGGAGTTATAGTGATAAGGCAAGTAAGTCGATTACAGGGTTTTAAAATTAGTGTGAATTGATTGAACGGCAGAGCAGATTTAACAACCTGAATTGCTTACTTCTGCTCTTCCAGATATCATCCAAGTCCTCGGTATAGGATCAATTAGATCATATTGTGGGTGTCTTACAGTACCAGTAGTATTTCCATTCCACTTGGACACTGTATTTTGACATTCCCTTATGGCAAAGGTAAAGTTGTCAAAATCCTAGTGAGCATAGGCCGAGAGTCTCATTAGAGAGGGACGACTGGTGGTGGTTTACCCTTGGGCAAGGGGAGACATTGAGATGGTAGGACCTTCATAGTTACATCAGCTGGTACAGAAATTGAACCCACACTGCTAGCATCACTCTGGATCACAAATCAGATATCCAGCCAATTCAGGAAACCAACTCTCTATGTGGCCCTAAGGTTGCCTTATAGCACCTATAAATGTAAGTATGCTTCCTCCATGCAGAAGTATCAGACAGTTGCCACACAATGGGTGGAAATAACAAATTTTTCAGGAAACCCAGATGGTTCATCCTGTCATAAAAATAAAAGAAAAATAGTATAGGTGCTGGAAACCTGAAATAGAAACTAAAACTTCTTTTTATTTCAGCTCATCAAAAACACCAGTTGTTTTTTATTCTGAAATCAGACAGAAATTTCAACAAAATTCTTGCCTCCTTTGCTCCCAATCTGTTGAAAAGACAACCTTGTAATTTCAAGGGTAAGCACTTTAACACAATTAAATATTTCCTTCGAACATGATCAAATTTACCTCAAAAGTTGTTATCATTGTAGTTCTATTTGTGTTTTTATTTGATGAAATCAAAGACTCTCTCAAGTCTGGCATTGAATTTGAAATTTTGACCACATTCTCTCATGGAGATAACACAATCTAAGAAAACACAATATTGTTCATTGTACAGTAACAGCATTCTGTCAAAGAAATAGAGACCTGAGTCATTTTTATTCACTCATAGGACATATATATTGCATTTATAGTCCATCATAGTTGCCCTTGAGAAGGTAATGGTGAGCTGCTTTCTTGAACCGATACAGTCTAACTGCTGTTGGTTGACCCACAATGCTCTTAAGGAGGAAACTCCAGGATTTTGACCCAGTGACACTGAAGGAACAGAGATATATTTCTAAGTCAGGACAGTGAGTGGCTTGGAGGGGAACTTGCAGATGATGGTCTCCCCATGGATCTGCTGCCCATGCTCTTTTTAATGGATGTGGCGGTACTGCTGTTGGACAAGGTCAAATGTCACTTGATACCAGGTTATAGTCCACTTGATGAAGGAGCAGCACTCTGAAAGCTAGTGCTTTCAAATAAGCCCATTGGACTATATATAGCCTGGTGTTGTATGATTTTTGACCTTCTAAATGGGAGTAGTCATGGAGTTAGAGGTTGCTATCTTAGGATCTGTGGCGAATTTCTGCCTTGCATTTTGCAGACAGTACACACCGCTGTTACTGAACGTCTGTGGTGGAGGGTGTGGATGCTTGTGAATGTGATACCAATCAAGCAGGCTGCTTTGTCCTGGCTGGTGTCAAGCTTCTTGAATGTTGTTGGTGGTGCACCCATCACACTCCTGACTTGCGTCTTGCAAATGGTGGACAGGCTTTGGGGAGTTACCCGCCACAATATTCCGAGCCTCTCACCTGCTCTTGCAGCTACTGTATTTATGTGGTAAATCCAGTTGAGCAAGTCAATGGTAAGCCCCAAGAATGTTGACAGTGGGGATTCAGTGATGGTAATGCCATTCGTAACTGGAAGTAACTCACATACTGGAAAAAGAGTTTATGGTTTAAGTCAAGCAAAGGTTTTTTTTTAAGTCATGGAGTTATAGAGCACAGAATGAGGCCATTCATCCATTGATCCTGTGCTTCTTGGAAAAAAGCATTTAATTATTCCCATTTTTCTGCTCTTTCCCCAAAGCCCCATAACTGTTTCTCGTTACAAATATTTGTCTAATTCCCCTTCTGAAAGTTACTATTAAGTCTGCTTTCAAATCACAACCTACCCTAAAGTCTCGGAAATATAACACTAGTTTGTGTAATCCTCCTTGTAATTTAACCCATGGAATCCATTGGGTTATGGTGCCAGATGTGAGTGGTCAACATTCATGGAACTGAAAGAGAAAGGAGGAAAGACTAAGACACGTGAACTTGGAGCAGGATTAAGTCTATAAGCTAGAAAACTAACAAAGATAAAAAAAAACAAATGGGCGTAACTGTTACAGCTCCGAAACTCAGCTGACCAAGAGAAAATCTGTATGAGAATGCATATTTCAACAGAATAAAGCAGCTGGCCTAAATTGCTGAGCCAGCCAGTCAACATGTGATGGACTAACTAGAACCATGTGTCATCTGAACTTTACAACAATGCTCTCATTAACTATTGAGCATGCTATATTGCTTATATTTCTCTTGGTTGGGCTACATGAGCTGCACTCTATGAATTTGTTAAAACCGCATATGTTTTGCTTTTCATTAAATGGCATTCTGTTTTTCATCATCATCTCTCAACAGACCCCATTATACCCAGAAACTATTCAGACATCATGAGTTTCCTGAGTTATTCAGAACACTGAACAGATTAGGCACAGCTCTCAACAGCTTGTGTCATTGAGCAATTTTAATATCACCAGCAACAACTTGTATCTATACGGCACTTAATATGTAATGAAACTCTCCAAAGTATATCAGAGGAGTGTTACAAAACACATATTGACACAAAGCTTCAGGAGCTATTGGAGCAGATGACTAAAAGCTTCGTCAAAGAGGAAGGTTGTAAGGGTATTTAAGGAGAATTTTGGGGTGGAGAAATCTAGACAGGGAATCCCACAGGTAGCTGAAGGCTATGTCAACAATTCTGGAGTGAATAAAGTTAGGGATGCACAAAAGGCTAAAATTTAAGGAACACAGATATCTCAGAGTTCTGGGACAATAGCAGGTTACAGATAAAGGGAGGGATGAGGCCATGGACGGACCTGAAAAGTAAGGATGACAATTTCAAAAAGTCGAAGTGTTGCTTAGCTGGGACACAATGGAAGTCAGTAAGTACAGGTGATGGGGTAAAAGAACTTGCAGCAGTTTAGGATATAGACAACAAAGATTCAGATGCTCTGAGGCTTATGAAAGGTAGACTGTAAAAGGCCAGTCATGAGTGCATTGAAATAATCAAGTTCAAATATAACAAAGGCAGCAGATAAGCTGATGTAGAAAGGAAGTAGTTTGACGTTACAGAGGCGCGTGTAGGTGATCTTAGAAATGGTGTGGATGTGTGGTCAGAAATTCATTTTAATATCAAATACGACACCAAGGTTGTGAACAGTGTGGTTCAGCCTCAGATATTTGGCACTGAGAGTACTGAAGTTGGCAACGAGGGAATAGAATAGTGGGAAACTGAAGATAATTATTTTAAACTCACCAATAAAGTCACAGAGTCACAGAGCTGTACAGCTTGGAAACAGACCCTTCAATCCAGATCATCCATGCTGACCAGCTATCCGAAATGAATCTACTCCCATTTGCCAGAATTTGTTCCATATCCCTCTAAACCTTTCCTTGTCATATACCCATCCAGATGCCTTTTAACTGTTGTCGTTGTACCAGTTCCACCACTTCCTCTGGCAGCTCATTCTATTCATGCATCACCTTCTGTGTGAAAATGTTGCTCCTTAGATCCCTTTTAAATCTTTCCCTTCTCATCTTAAACTTATGCCCTCCAGTTTTGGACTCCACTCCCCTGGGAAAAAAAGACCTTGATTATTCACCTTACCCATGTCCTGTATGATTTTATAAACCTCTATAAAATCACCCCTTAGCCTCCAATGCTCCAGGGAAAATAGCCACAGCCTATTCAGCATCCCCCCAAAGCTCAAACCTTCCAATCCTGGCAACATCCTTATAAATCTTTTCTGAATCCTTTCAAGTTTCACTACATCCTTCCTATAGCAGGGAAACCATAATTGAACACCATATTCCAAAAGTGGCCTAACCAATGTCCTGTACAGCTGCAACATGACCTCCTAACTCCTATACACAATGCACTGACCAACAAAGGCAAGCGTACCAAATGCCTTCTTCGCTATCCTGTCGACCTACGATCTACTTTCAGGGAGCTATGAATCTGCACGCCATGATCTCTTTGTTCAGCAATACTCCCGAGGACTTTACCAGTAATATTTAGTTAAAGGAAGTTTCTATTCATCCAGTAGGGTTGTCAGATATGCAACTTGACAAGTTAGTGACACTGGAGGAGTTGAAGGAGGTGATAGTAAGATAAAGCCGGAGGTCATGAAAGTGTATATGGAAGCTATCATGCTGTAATTGAATGATATCACAGAGCAGAAGAACATAGATAAGAACCAGGAGGGGGCTAAAGATGGGGATTTGGCAACATCAGATGAAACAGTGTGGGAGTGAGATGAAAAGCTGGTTTTCTTTTTGTTTTGCATGATTCCATGCACAGATGCAATTTAAAAGTCATTTCAAATTTCATTTGCAAACAGCGCACTTGCAACTTGAAGTACAATTAAATTTTAAATATCACTGCTAAGGTAAAGAAAGAAGCAAACAAAAGATCTCCAGAGCTGTTTGAAAACTAAAGTCATTGTGAGGTCAATTTATTTCCAACTCACTCATACTTGGTCAAACAGCATATGTCAGTATCTCATGAAAATAGCCAGAACTTATGTCCTGGACCAACTGATAAGATAGTTCACCCACACAATGAACAGTACATCCCACTGTCCACTGCAAAAGATTGAATGATACATTGTGAGATGCCATAAACAAGAATGTGACAATGAGCAGATAATCTGACATGTTTAACGTGTTGGTTGAAGAGTATAATTTCCAATGAAATCAAGAAGGAGATTGGCTTTTTCTTCATCAGAAAGTGGCATGGACCTTTTGCATCCACTTGGGCAGATGTGGTAGTGGTTTAACCTGGAGGAACGAGCTGAGACTTTGCACTTTTCCAAAAGGATTAAGGGAACCAGAGGGATTACCCTTCTAACCACTTCCCATCTCTGCTTTACTGAGCAGAATGGCAATCTAGCAGTATTCATATTTCATCCTCGGACAGATACTGACACAGTTAACATGGCTGGACTGTTGCTGGAGTAAAAATAGTAATTACGTCAATTGTCAGTGGTGGATCCAATTAGGTGAGGCAAGCTGTGACTTTTGAAGATTAGTGTGTCATAATCTATTCAAATTATAATTTATGTTTAGGGCAGACCTTAATCCCAAATCCCCACATTGCAAAGGAGAATGTCAGCAGCATTTAATATATTAATTTAAGATATTATTTATGAAAGGAAGAAATCTTGATCACTCAAAAATAATTGTTAAATTGAAAGAAATTTGAGAGGGATTCTCAACAAAGAAATTCAACAAGCACAGCATTTTATAATTTAACTAACTTAGTTTAAGGAAGAATACAAGCAAGTAGCCAATGGGCTGAGAAGTGGCAGATGGAGTTGATAGAACAAAGAACATAGAAGAATACAGCGCAGTACAGGCCCTTTGGCCCTCGATGTTGCGCCGACCCAAGCCCACCTAACCTACACTCGCCCACTATCCTCCATATGCCTATCCAATGCCCGTTTAAATACCCATAAAGAGGGAGAGTCCACCACTGCTACTGGCAGGGCATTCCATGAACTCACGACTCGCTGAGTAAAGAATCTACCCCTAACATCTGTCCTATACCTACCACCCCTTAATTTAAAGCTATGCCCCCTCGTAATAGCTGACTCCATACGTGGAAAAAGGTTCTCATGGTCAACCCTATCTAAACCCCTAATCATCTTGTACACCTCTATCAAGTCACCCCTAAACCTTCTTTTCTCCAATTAAAACAGCCCCAAGTGCCTCAGCCTTTCCTCATACGATCTTCCTACCATACCAGGCAACATCCTGGTAAACCTCCTCTGCACCCGTTCCAGTGCCTCCACATCCTTCCTATAGTATGGTGACCAAAACTGCACACAATACTCCAGATGCGGCCGCACCAGAGTCTTATACAACTGCAACATGACCTCAGGACTCCGGAACTCAATTCCTCTACCAATAAAAGCCAGTACACCATATGCCTTCTTCACCGCACTATTTACCTGGGTGGCAACTTTCAGAGATCTGTGTACATGGACACCAAGATCCCTCTGCTCTTCCACACTACCAAGTAGTCTACCATTAGCCCAGTAATCCATCTTTTTATTACTCTTACCAAAGTGAATCACTTCACACTTAGCTACATTGAACTCCATTTGCCACCTTTCTGCCCAGCTCTGCAGCTTATCTATATCCCGCTGTAACCTGACACATCCTTTCTCACTGTCAACAACTCCACCGACTTTCATATCATCCACAAACTTGCTCACCCAACTTTCTAGCCCCTCCTCCAGGTCATTTATAAAAATGACAAACAGCAATGGTCCCAAAACAGATCCTTGCGGAACACCGCTAGTAACTGCACTCCAAGATGAACCTTTACCATCAACTACTACCCTCTGTCTTCTTCCAGCCAGCCAATTCCTAATCCAAACCTCCAACTCACCCTCAATGCCATACCTCCGTATTTTTTGCAGTAGCCTACCATGGGGAACCTTATCAAACGCCTTACTAAAATCCATATACACCACATCTACCGCTTTCCCCTCATCCACCTCCTTAGTCACTTTCTCGAAGAATTCAATAAGGTTTGTGAGGCATGACCTGCCCTTCACAAAACCATGCTGACTATCCTTGATCACATTATTCCTATCCAGATGTTCATAAATCCTATCCCTTACAATTCTCTCTAAGACTTTGCCCACAACAGAAGTGAGACTCACCGGCCTATAGTTACTAGGGTTATCCCTACTCCCCTTCTTGAACAAGGGAACCACATTTGCTATCCTCCAGTCTTCTGGCACTATTCCTGGAGACAACAAGGACATAAAAATCAAGGCCAATGGCTCTGCAATCTCCTCCCTTGCTTCCCAGAGAATCCGAGGATAAATGCCATCAGGCCCAGGGGACTTATCTATTTTCACCCTTTCCAGAATTTCCAACACCTCTTCCCTACATACCTCAAAGCCGTCCATTCTAATTACTTGTGACTCAGTATTCACATGGGCATCAATGTCCTGTTCCTGAGTGAATACTGATGAAAAGTATTCTTTTATTCCTGACATACCTATAGAAAGCCTTAGGGTTTTCCCTAATCCTACCAACTAAGGACTTTTCATGTCCCCTCCTTGCTGCTCTTAGTTCTCTCTTCAGATCCTTTCTGGCTACCTTATAACTCTCAATTGCCCCAATTGAACCTTCACGCCTCATCTTTACATAGGCCGCCCTCTTCCCTTTAACAAGGGATTCCAATTCCTTATTAAACCATGGCTCCCTCACACGACCATTTCCTCCCTGCCTGACAGGTACATACTTATCAAGGACACTCAATAGTTGCTCCTTGAACAAGCTCCACATATCAATTACGCCCTTGCCTTGAAGCCTGCTTTTCCAAGCCACGCATCCTAAGTCGTGCCTCACCGCATCATAATTTCCCTGCCCCCAGCTATAACTCTTGCCCTGTAATGCACACTTATCCCTCTCCATCACTAGAGTAAAAGTCATCGAATTGTGGTCACTGTCCCCAAAGTGCTCACCTACCTCTAATTCTAACACCTGGCCTGGTTCGTTACCCAGAACCAAATCCAGTATGGCCTCACCTCTTGTTGGCCTGTCTACATATAGTGTCAGGAAACCCTCCTGCACACATTGGACAAACACTGACCCATCTAATGAACTCAAGCTATAGCTTTCCCAATCAACATCAGGAAAGTTAAAGACCCCATAACAACCACCCTATTACTTTCACCCTTCTCCTGAATCATCCTCGCAATCCTTTCTTCCACATTTCTAGGACTATTAGGAGGCCTGTAAAAAACTCCTAACAGGGTGACCTCACCTTTCCTATTTCTAACCTCAGCCCAAACTACCTCAGATGGCGAGTCTTTATCCATCGTCCTTTCCACTGTTGTAATACTATCTTTGACAAGCAATGCCACACCTCCCCCTCTTTTACCCCCACCTCTGACCCTACTAAAACATTTAAACCCTGGAACCTGCAACAGCCAATCCTGTCCCTGTTCTACCCATGTCTCTGTAATAGCCACAACATCGAAATCCCAGGTACCAACCCACGCTGCAAGTTCACCTACCTTATTTTGTATACTTCTTGCATTGAAGTATACACACTTCAAGCCACTTTACTGTTTACAGGCACCCTCCTTTGAATTGATGCCATGTTCCTAACCTCCCTACACTCCAGGTCCTGCACCCTAAAGCTACAGTCTAGGTTCCCATGCCCCTGCAGAGTTAGTTTAAATCCCCCCCCAAGAGCACTAGCAAACCTCCCGCCAAGGATACTGGTGCCCCTCAGGTTCAGGTGTAGACCATCCTGTTTATAGAGGTCCCACCTTCCCCAGAAAGAACCCCAGTTATCCAGATACCGGAATCCCTCCCTTCTGCACCATCCCTGTAGCCACGCATTTAACTGTTCTCTCTCCCTTTTCCTCGACTCTCTATCACGTGGCACGGGTAACAAACCAGAGACAACAACTCTGTTTGTTCTAACTCTGAGCTTCCAACCTAGCTCCCTGAAAGCCTGCCTAACATCCTCAGCCCTCCTCCTACCTATGTCGTTGGTGCCAATGTGGACCACAACTTCGGGCTGCTCCCCCTCCCCCTTAAGGACCCAGAAAACATGATCAGAGACATCACGTACCCTTGCACCTGGGAGGCAACATACCAAACGTAAGTCTCTCTCGCCCCCACAAAACCACCTATCTGTGCCCCGACCTATTGAGTCCCCAATTACTATTGCTCTGCTCTTCTCCACCCTTCCGTTCTGAGCAACGGGGACAGGCTCCGTGCCAGAGGCCTGAGCCCCATTGCTTACCCCTGGTAAGTCATCCCCCCCGCAAGTATCCAAAATGGTATACTTGTTCTTGAGGGGAACGGCCGCAGGGGGTCCCTGCACTGGCTGCCTCCTCCCAGTCCCCCTCACTGTCACCCATCTGTCTGCAATCTTTGGAGTTACTACTTCCCTAAAGCTCCAATCTATGACCCCCTCTGCCTCCCGAATGACCCTAAGTTCATCCAACTTCAGCTCCAGTTCCCTAACACGGTCTTGGAGGAGCTGGAGATGGGTGCACTTCCCGCAAGTGTAATTAGCAGGGACGTCCATGGCATCCCTCACCTCAAACATGTTGCAAGAGGAACATTGCACTGCCTTCACTGCCATCCCTCTAAAAGTAACCTTTAAAAAAAACTGGGTCTAAACAATCGAACAAGCAAAATGCAGCACTTACCTACTTACCACAAGGGGTCTTATTATTTAATTCAGATAAATGCGAGGTGTTGCATTTTGGGAAAGCAAATCTTAGCAGGACTTATACACTTAAAGGTAAGGTATGAGGGAGTGTTGCTGAACACAGAGACCTTGGAGTGAAGGTTCACAGCTCCTTGAAAGTGGAGTCGCAGGTAGACAGGATAATGAAGAAGGTGTTTGGCATGCTTTCCTTTATTGGTCAGAGTATTGAGTACAGGAGTTGGGAGGTCATGTTGCGGCTGTACAGGACATTGGTTTAGCCACTGTTGAAATATTGCATGCAGTTCTGGTCTCCTTCCTATCAGAAAGATGTTGTGAAACTTGAAAGGTTTCAGAAAAGATTTTTTTTAATTACATTACATTACAGTGTGGAAACAGGCCCTTCGGCCCAACAAGTCCACACCGACCCGCCGAAGCGTAACCCACCCATACCCCTACATTTACCCCTTACCTAACACTACGGCAATTTAGCATGCCAATTCACCTGACCTGCATATCTTTGGACTTTGGGAGGAAACCGGAGCACCCGGAGGAAACCCACGCAGACACGGGGAGAATGTGCAAACTCCACACAGTCAATCGCCTGAGGCGGGAATTGAACCCGGGTCTCTGCCGCTGTGAGGCAGCAGTGCTAACCACTGTGCCACCTTGCCGCCCAAAAGATTAGATTTTATTATAGTGTGGAAACAGACAAGTCCACACCGACCCACAACCCACCCATACATTTACCCCTTACCTAACACTACAGGCAATTTAGCATGGCCAATTCACCTGACCTGCACATCTTTGGACTGTGATAGGAAACCCACACAGACACGGGGAGAACGTGCAAACTCCACACAGTTGCCTGAGGCGGGTCTCCAGCGCTGTGAGGCAGCAGTGCTAACCACTGTGCCACCATGCCACCCACCATGCTACCAGGGTTGGAAGATTTGAGCTATAGGGAGAGGCTGAACAGGCTGGGGCTGTTTTTCCTGGAGCGTTGGAGGCTGAGAGGTGACCTTATAGAGGTTTACAAAATTATGAGGGTCATGGATAGGGTAAGTAGTCAAAGTATTTTCCCTGGGGTCGGGGAGTCCAGAACTAGAGGGCATAGGTTTAGGGTGAGAGGGGAAAGATATAAAAGAGACCTAAGGGGCAACTTTTTCACACAGAGGGTGGTACATGTATGGAATGAGCTACCAGAGGAAATAGTGGAGGCTGGTACAATTACAACATTTAAAAGGCATTTGGATGGGTTTATGAATAGGAAGAGTTTGGAGGGATCTGGGCTGGGTGCTGGCAGGTGGGACTAGATTTGGTTGGGATATCTGGTCGGCATGGACAGGTTGGACCGAAGGCTCTGTTTTCATGCTGTACATCTCTCTGAGTCTATGACTCTAAGTCTCATGTCTGGTGCAAGATAGCAGGGTCCAGAAATGCAAGAATGAAATTCTACATATTCAGAGAACAAATATACTGAATACCACAGGGACAAAGTGAAATGTTCTATTCTATGGAAGATTCAAAAGATGCATAGGAGACAGAAAACAGAAAGGTTCCATCATTCAGGGCATAAGGGATCAGCTCAGTAAATAAAAAATGTTTTAAATGGGCAAGATGTGGAGATGCCAGTGTTGGATTGGGGTGGACAAAATTAGAAGTCGCATGACAGCCGATTATACTTCAACAGGTTTATTTGAAATTACAAGCTTTTGAAGTGACTTCAACTGACAAAGGGGCAGCGCTCCGAAAGCTTGTAATTTCAAATAAACATGTTGGATTATGTCATGTGACTTTGACCATGGACAAAGATAGGTATTAGCAAATTAGTTGAGGATAGTAAGATGAGGGGTATATAGGTTAGTCTGGTGTAAGAGTAGGATAAAAGACCGGCACAACATTGAGGGCCGAAGGGTCTGTACTGTGCTGCACTGTTCTATGTTCACTATGTTCTAATATGAAAGAAATACAATTGTTAATGATTAAAATATGATATAATCTCACATTACCTTGGCCTATTTTTTTTTCTATTTCTGTGTTAAAACATTTCAGATCTCCTTAGATATTCCACTGAGGCTGTTGGCTACTCCTCTAAGCAAACCCCTCATCCTTTGCTCAGGAAGTTGACTGGATTTCCAACATCCAATCATGTCAGGCTATAATTTGAGATGACTATAACCATAGCATCTCCTTGTGATTTGAACTAGAAATTGCATCTTTTCTACATAACCCTCCAACCTTTTGACCGATAACATTATATGAGACGAGCACAGATATGAATCACTAAATACTTTTATTTTACCAGCTGCAAGTGAATGCACTCAGTAATACAATTAAATCTCACTCACTTCACTTCACTTCAAGCCTTGCTATGTAATTAAGAAAAATCATAAAAGATGCATCCTTTCCTTGAGTTAAGAGGCTGGCTAATGTTTACTTTGACTTGTCTCATACCAAAACTGACAATGCGACAGATGAACTTAGTCAGCACTTACAATAAGCTGGATGACCCTTCTTGCCTTTTGCTCAGCAGATTCCTTCCAGCTCGTTTAAAAATCCATCCAGTTAGAACAACCGTCTGCTTCTTCCTCATTGACTTGCCTTCCAAATCATTCCTGTACAAATACATTTCTGATTCTCTTTTGAAATAGACAACTGAATCTGCTTAGATCAGGCAGACTGGTTTTATGTAAGTGGGCAATCTGATTTTCCCTTCTGAAGAAGGGTTACTGGATGCAAAATGTCAATTCTGCTTTGTCTCCACTGCCAGACCTGCTGAGTTTCTCCAGCAATTTCTGTTGTCATCTCTGGGTTTCCTCAGTGTTTGTCCCAGATACTGCTTTAACATTCAAGTGGCAAAATGCAGAAGTATCCAAGATTATTGCACTTTTCAGGAGACATGGAATAATTGTGACTTGCTGGGCCATTTCAGAGGTCTGTTAAGAGTCAATGGCATTGCTGTGGAACTGGAGACAGGCAGAGTCCAGACTGGGTAAGAAAAGCAGATTTCCTTCCTTAAGGACATTACCAATCCACATAGGCTTTTACAACAATTGGTAACAGCTCTCACTTTGCCATGATTGAGATGAGTTTTACAACCCAGATTTTTATGAATTGGTTTTAAATTCCACCAGCTTCCAGAGTCGAATTCAGCCACATGATCATTAGCTTGGGATTCTGGGTCACTAGCCCAGTGACATTACGACTATCTACATCATCCCGCTTACTGTACACTGAGAATCTCTCCAATCCAAACCTAAAAGTAGATGTTATCGTGTAATGCCTTACAGAATACATTACAAATCTTGCCATAGCAATACATGCCCTCAATCCCTCAAGTCTGATCCATCATTAAGTAAGATCATGGTTGCTGTATACCTGTAGTGATTGGAACCAGGGCCAAGTGTATCTGATTGGCTATAAGATCTCTGATTGGACTCGTTAACCTGGGCCAGTCAGGGAGCCCTGGCTGACAGATATAAACAGAAGATTGAATGTTTTATTTCCCCCCGACTCTATTTTGATTTAGTCCCTGCCCTCCCCTTTCACTTTTTGATCACGCAGCATTGCCCTTTGAGAAGGGCATCGCTTGTCACTGGCCACTCGGGTGTTTTCTTTCTTCCTGGTGGTGGAAAATGAATAAAGTTTTATGCACTCATTGTTCATTGACTGTGTCCTACACCTACCAGGGAAAAATAAGCATTGCCACTGTTGGGCGGTAGTGCGTGGTGGGGGGGGGGGGTTAAAAAGAAACAAAGAGGAGAAGAAAACAAATAAGAGATGGAGTGCCATACATTCTGTTCACTCTGAGAACTGGAGAAAAAAAAACATAAATGGAAGATTCAGAGAGTCTCCTCAGTCTACAGACTGGCTCTGAGCTGACTGGTCAGAGCTTACGGACTGGGCACATATAAATAAAGGGTGACAGGATACCGGTCTCTATGCAGTTATTTCAGTGGCAAAGAAAGAAACCACTATGTGGCTGAAGAAAATTTGCTTCCAACATTCATCCTTGAGTTGGGGGAAACATTTATGGCACTGTGCCATTATTTGGGAAGCTTGACTCATCCAATCCTGCTGTCAGACTCCCAGTACGTGGAAAGAAAATGTTACTTTTTCTGGGAAAATGACAGTGGAGCAGATGAAAACCAACAAGCAATCCTTCATACTGCTTGTGGATCCACAGCATTTTTGGTTATCAGGAGCTTAATATTCTCTGAGGCACCAGCTAAAACATCAATAATTGATGCATTTAGTTAAGGAATTTTCCAACCCCAAACCTCCTCTAATTCTGAGACAATATCAGTTTTATTCAGCTGTTAACCGGAAGGTTAGTGGTTCAGAACCACACAAAGGCAGCTCCAGCAGAGTTACTGATGGGGAGAAGACTCCGCACCAGGTTAAACCTGATATTCCTGGACCTGGAGGGGAGGGTGAAACAGCAGCAGGAATGCCAATGCTGGCCAAAGGCCTACTGTAAGCAAGAGAGACAATTTTGAAGACATCAATACCGTAACTGTAGACCTGCTCTGATTTCAAAACCTTTAATGCCTTTGCCTAATAAAAAAAATCTATTATCATCAAACTTCAAATTTTTCAGTTGGCCTTTTTAAGATATTTTTGGAGGATGAAAGTTCCAGCTTCTCACTACCCTGTGTTAAGAGTTGCTTCCTGATATCACCCTGATTGAATTAACCTTAATTTTAAGCTTATACCCCTTTGACCTGGACCAGTTTAGGAGATGTGAAGTCAGGCTATGTCGGCAATGATTCTATAACAAATCAGTAGAAAACTTCACCAGTTTGGATTTTCCATAGACATGAATCTTTTAGCCAACATGTTTAGTTAAAAATAGAAGGATCACCGAGAACTGGAAATGATTCTGCAAAAGAGTGTTTGAACAGTTGTTCATGAACTTCAGTGCAAAGAAGACCAATTGCCAATTAACTACAACCTTATTTTATGATTCAGGCATAGACTAATGATCAGCCCCTCTATCTGTACCTACCTAAGCAATTCCTGTTAATCAATTGAAATGTTTCAAGTTGATCAGTCATAGAGTCAGAGAGATGTACAGCATAGAAACAGACCCTTCGGTCAACTTGTCCATGCCGACCAGATATCCCAACTCAAGTTAGTCCCATCTGCCAGCACTTGGCCCATATCCCTCCAAACCCTTCCTATTCATATACCCATCCAGATGCCTTTTAAATGTTGCACCATTTCCTCTGGCAGCTCATTCCATACACGTATCACCCTCTGCGTGAAAAAGTTGCCCCTTAGGTCTCTTTTATATCTTTCCCCTCTCACCATAAACCTATGCCCTCTAATTCTGGACTCCCCAACCCAGGGAAAAGACTTTGTTTATTTATCCTATCCATGCCTCTCATGATTTTGTAAACCTCAGCCTCCGACGCTCCAGGGAAAACAGCCCCAGCTTGTTCAACCTCTTACTATAGCTCAAATTCCCCAACTCT
Source organism: Chiloscyllium punctatum (assembly GCF_047496795.1). Classification (NCBI taxonomy): domain Eukaryota; kingdom Metazoa; phylum Chordata; class Chondrichthyes; order Orectolobiformes; family Hemiscylliidae; genus Chiloscyllium; species Chiloscyllium punctatum. The sequence goes on from NC_092777.1 coordinate 52,628,423, forward strand.
GGCATCATCCTTGTAAATCTTTTCTGAACCCTTTCAAGTTTCACAACATCATCCCGATAGGAAGGAGACCAGAATTGCATGCAATATTCCAACGGTGGCCTAATCAATGTCCTCTACAGACGCAACATGATATCCCAACTCCTGAACTCAACACTCTAACCAATAAAGGAAAGCACACTAAACGTTTTCTTCACTATCCTATCTACCTGTGACTCCACTTTCAAGGAGCTATGAACCTGCACTCCAAGGCCTCTTTGTTCAGAAACACTCCCTAGGACCTTACCATTAAGTATATAAGTCCTGCTAAGATTTGCTTTCCCAAAATGCAGAACCTCGCATTTATCCAAGTTAAACTCCATCTGCTACTTCTTAGCCCATTGGTCCATCTGATCAAGATCCTGTTGTAATCTGAGGTAAGCTTCTTCGCTGTCCACTACACTTCCAATTTTGGTGTCATCTGCAAACTTACTAACTGTATCTCTTATATTCACATCCAAATCATTTATGTAAATGTTGAAAAGTAGTGGACCCAGCACCGATCCTTGTGGCATTCCACTGGTCACTGGCCTCCAGTCTGAAAAACAACCCTCCATCACCACCCGCTGTCTTTTACATTTGAGCCAGTTCTGTATCCAAATGGCTAGTTGTCCCTGTATTCCATAAGATCTAACCTTGCCAACCTGTCTCCCAAGAGGAATCTTGTCAGACACCTTACCGAAGTCCTGTTCTATAAGCCTAGTCTGTACAATCAAAGTCAATTAGCACACTAAAGACCTGGTATCATTTCAAAGATTTTGTACTGGAACTCCATCTTATCTCAGGTGCAGTCCACTGAACAGGGATCTAACCACTCTCTTCCACTCCAACATCCTTAAGATAAAATGACACATCGCTCATAGTTCAACAATAACCATCCAAATTAGCAAAAGCTATACACTAGGGCAGCACAGTTCTTAAGTGAGACAGTTATATGGTTAATTTTTAATTTTACAATCTACTGAAAATGTTACAGGATGTTGTTACTTACATATGTGAGTTCTGTAAGAACTTACTTGATGTTTCATTGCCAGTTTACAAACATATAAGCAACCAAATCAAAATAAACCATTTCAAGTGAGTCAGCTGAAAGAACAGTGGACATTGAGAATAACCCCTTCTTAAAGTTTGGAAAACGTTTGTGCAAATGAGCTATGATAACTTCAGTTTGGCAGAATACTTTGTAAAGATCACATAGTTGGACTGGGTGCCACAGGGACTTTTTTTTTCCCCTATTGCAGTAACTGTTCTTTTGCCCAGCTTATTGGCTAGTAGCTCTGAGCTTTTAATGCTCACTGTTTTTCTGCAGACCTAATTGTTTCTGTTACAATAAAGTAGTTCCAGCATTGATGAACATAATGCAGTCTGACACAAAGCAATTACTCTAACCCTGCACAATCCACCCTCCCCCCCCCTCCTCCAATCCCTGTAATAAGTTGCAGCTGTAGATAATACTGTTCACTGTGTTGACAATTTTAGTTCCTTTTACGGTTGAAATCAGGCTTTTGCTGCTGGCTTGTCGAAGCCAAAACAAGCAGAATTTTTTTTAATGGACATTAATAGGACAAAATCCTAAGTGTAGAATGGAAATAAATGACTAGGTAAAAAATAAGAAACTTGCTAATGCCAAGAAAATGCAAGTCATCTTGCAGAGTGTGTATACAGTATATTACAAGACATTTTTAATAAAGCTATGAATCAGTTTATTCTGATATAATTGTGCAATCTGTAAATCAATGCAAAATCAGGCATTTCTAAAAATGCATTCTTTTTTTATTGCAAGTGAAGTTAACCCATTATTTCTTCTTCTTAACCATGTAACTGGCTCACACTGAGTGTTTATTCACATCAAGAAATTATTACCTCGGAAAACAGTAGTGTTCAGTTAAATTGCACTATGGAGCTATGACAGAAAATGTATTAGAAATTAGATGAAACTTTTGCATTGATATTCACTTGTCACAGGAAACTACATGTTTATAACGATGTGATCTTGACCCAGTTATGGTGCACCTTTCAAGACGTCTAGCTGATTCGTTTTGGGTCGTTCCACCTTTCCAACATTCGCCCCACTCTTTCCTCCCTTTTACTCGTCCACTCTCCTCCTCTTCTTCCTCCTCCTTTCCCCATCCTCCCTGTCACTGGATTTACTTCACTCACCTCACTGTGCATTTGATTCAACAACTCAGAACAGGCATAGAGTGGAGATGCCGTTGACGTTGGCTTCAGTGAAGAAGAAATATGTGATATTAAATGCCCAGAACAAAACTTGTAATGAGGCATTGGTTAGAAAAATATTCAAAAGATTGATGATCGTGAAGGTATAATGTTTTTAGATTGCAAGTACTATGTTCCAATGACAAAGAGTATAAAATAACTGTAGATTCTGTACAATAACTTTGTCATCCTGGTAATTCTTCCACTGCTCCTCAACGGGTTTTTGACACTGTTGACCAACAGATTGCCACATAACTGGATATATTGTTGGCAGAGTGATGTACTGTGACTGAGGGTAGCAATACCTCCCAGCCTCCTGCTTGAATATCTCAAATGCAACTTAAAATCTTCTTTGTGCACCTAGTACAGATAGATAACCATAAATATGTTCAAAGCTCAAGCATCAAAAGACTGGAACAGTTTGCATTAATTAATTTCTGGCCCTCAGATTTTGTTCGACAAATCTTTGTGACAAATGAAAATCAATTTAGTTCAATATGCTGCAGTCTTAAGCCATCTGCAGTTCAACCTGATTTGTTTCCTCAAAGTTGAATCTCCTTTGTAAGGTTGGGAACAAAACTTGTTTGGAAACCTGAACTTATCAGTACCCAGTCAGTTCAGCATGCTTGGGTAAATTTGAATTTGTTTACAGTCATAAGATGGAAACTTGGAGCTGAATCAAGTTTTCACTTAGTCAGTGAGCTGGATTAGAGAGTAAGAGTGTTAGCAGCTCAAATTTCATTTGGATTCTATGGTACTTGGCTGGATTTGGATCAAACTGAACTAAGCCACAGAGCCAAGGCCATTCCTTCATTTCTTTCTCCCATTTTTCATGGTTGATTAAATTAATTGTCCAATTTCAGTCATCTACTTTAAGTCCTTTTGTGATATTATTCTTTCTCATATAAATGGAGTAAATATAGAGTGAATAAATATTAAAATCTTTTAAAAATGTCATCATTCATTAAACATGAATGAAATGAGAAAACTTGAAACATCATGAAATCTTCAAGTCTTGCTGTTTTGAAGATTGAGGGAATCATTTTCTGGCTTCTGCTGTGTTGAACTTTAGGAACTTCAACCAAATACAGAAAACCGGAAGGTTCCATTCAGTGAGAAAATAAGACGAGAAAAACTGGCTGCACTTTTCATGAGAACAAAGAAAGATGAGAAAGAATCTGATGAGGTATTCCAAATTATGAGGAGTTTTGTCAAACACATCAGGAAAACTTATTTTCTTTTGGTCGCTGAGTCAGTAAGATGAAAGCATAAATTTAGGACCACTGCCAACAGAGCAAAGGGTATGGTTAAGAGAATTTTTTATTTATTCAGAAAGTGGTTAGGTCATGGAAAGCCAGGAGAGAAATAGCAGAATCAAAATAGATGTCAAACGATAATTGGATTAATATTTGGAAAAGATGCAGTAATTTAAAGGGTATAGGAAAAGGGAAGGGAATTGTGATTAAGTCAATGGCTCTCTCTGAGAGCTGTACAGGTGCAATGGGTCAAACATTTCCTTCAGTGTTATTGAAGTCTGAGGGCAGAATCTTTCCATTTTCAGATTAAGTGTTTTGTCTAGTGAGGTTCATGGTACCCTGTCCACCCTGTCGACAAACAACTTTTCTCACACAGCCTTCTGCTCTTCAGCTCATTTAGTATGAAACTGTGGTCTCTCGTGCAGCAGCTAAGACAGACACCTCGACCCCTGCCAGGGCTTCCTGTCATTCCTGAGACTGACACCATATATAACGCTCAGCTGCACCCCACTTCAGACACTGCACGACAAAAACAGCCCCTTATTCTGTGGTGCTCTGTGGCACTTGCAGTGAAAACTCACTTCCACTTTGCAGACAGTGGCAGTGCGGTGGCACAGTGTTTAGCATTGCTGCCTCACAGCGCCAAGGACCCGGGTTCGATTCCGGTCTTGGGTGACTGTCTGTGTGGAGTTTGCACATTGTCCCTGTGGCTGATTGGATTTCTTCTGGGCATGGTGGTTTCCTTCCACAGTCCAAAGATGTGTAGGTTAGGTGGATTGGCCATGCTAAATTGCCCATAGTGTTTAGGGATGTGCACGTTAGGTGGATCCTTCATGGGAAATGCAATTAGAGGGTAGGAGCTGGCTCTGGGTAGGATGGTCTTCAGAGAGATGGAGTGGTCTTGATGGGCTGAATGGCCTGCTTTCACACTGTAGGGATTCAATGAAATGGCTCTGGAAGTCTTTGTGGATGAGGTGGGAGAGAGAATAGTGCTCCCTTTTCCATCTGACTCTGCAGGAGGCCACAGTCCAAGCAGGGACCCAAACAGTAACCAGAATGAAGTGGGATGCCCAGCAGTGGCAGTGATCAATGATCTTCTGCACTCAGCCCATGGTAGGAGCCATCATTTTCTCTCTGCTCCTTCACCCTCATAGGGTCCCTCACGCCCTCTAACTTTGCCACTGCACACTCATCTCACCAAAGATCATGAGCACATTCTCTCTTACACCTGCATGATGATCTGTATGTCCTTGCTTATAATGATCTGCCTGTACTGCTTGCAAACAAAACTTTTCACTGGACTTAGGAACATGTAAAAATAAATCAAATCAATCAATCATTGAAGTCCATTCAATAGGTCTTACACATCTCAACCACCCAAACTACAAACCTTTTTTTGCCCTCTGCACTTCCTACCCACTAATAGTTCTTCCATCCACTTGCATCACATGCACTCCCTCTCTTTGCTTCATTGCAGGAAGAATAGGGAGGACGGTGGCATAACAACAATATCACTGAACTTGTAATCCAGCGGCCTGGACTATAATGTTCTGGGAATGCAAATTCATATCCCACTGTGGCTGCTAGTGGAATTTAAGTTCAATCTATAAAACCTGGAATTGAAAAGCTAGTCGAAGTAATGGTGACCATGATGACGATCATTGATTGTTGTAAAAAGCCCAAGTAGGAAATATGCTGTTTTTAACTGGTCGAGCCTATCCGTAACTCCAGATCAACAGCAATGTAAATGACCTCTTAACTGTGCTCTGAAATGGCCCCAGTAAGCCATCTATTTCACAAGCAGTTAGGAATGAGCAATGATTGCTGACCAAGACTGTGGTGGCCATTTCCCATGAAAGACAAAGCAAAGCCAGGTTGAGAGAAGCACAACAGTGGTCAGGGTAAAGCAGCCATTACTCTTCACCTTTTACAGGGACAAATTGCTAGAATTAGTCAGAAAACAGAGAGGCTCCTGTCAAAATGGGAGGCCTCAATGGCCAATAATCCCAATAAGCTTAATTTTACTGTACTGCGCTGCCCTCACATTAACACCAGTGCAAACTCATTCTTAACCCAGACAATCTTTTATCCCTCTGAGACAACTCATTTCTTCTCTTCTCATTAGGCAAGCACCTGTAGCACTCAGTGAACCTCCACGAAGAAGAAGTCAGTGCCATTAGCTCCATCTCCATCTCCACCCACACTTCTGAGGAAGGAGACACTAAACCCTCTAAGGGTGCACCAGCAAAACTTTTCACGCGCACCTTCCACCAGCTCAGAGGCTTCCAGCTGAGTGGGGTCTGGATCTAGATCATACTTGGGAGCACTGTCGTCCAGTACACGCACATGATCGGGTGGTTGTGGAAGAAATGCCCCAGTATCTGGCATCTGACGATGCAGTGGAGAGCCATGTTCAACACATTCAGAGACTGCTTGATAGGTGCATGGTCCTACAATCAGTTGCTGTAGCCATAGTTGCTCATCATCAAAGGCAAGGTGAGAAGTGTACGAGGGATCCCAACCTCATTTGAGGTGTTCCTGGGACAAGGGAGAATCCCTCCTCCCAGAGCTCCCAGCCCCTCCTCTCTGAGGTCCCACTCTTTTACCTAGAATTGCTGCCTTTTACTTATGTTATTCCTTCAGCGACCCAGTAAATGAATCCCATGCCGTACTTTCAGTTGATAATTGCCAAAGGATTCCATGGGTTGCCCCTGAATAGCCCCCTGGGAATCTTTAGCGAACTCCCAGGACCAACCATGCCCGAATCTCTGAACTGCAAGGACTCAGGCCCCCACCCCCCTGATTGGACCAAGCACCTAAATGAGCATGTTCAATTCTCTGGAGTGCAACTGGACAAGAGGAGAACTGGAAGTGGCAGGAAAAGAAGATGAGTTGGAATATTAATGCAAATACAAAGTTTTTTTGGAATTTTCTCATTGTTTTAGGGACAGGACTTCAGTGTTGAGTGATGGTACTGTTTTCTGAGTGAGTAGGTTGTGACTTCAAGCTCCATTCCAGAGGTTTGAGCATATACCAGGTTGACCCTCTAATTGTATCACAGACCCTCTAATTGATCTCAATCATAGAATCCCTATAGTATGGAAGCAGGCCATTCAACCCATCGAGTTCACACCAATCCTTCAAAGAGCAGCTCATGCCAGACCCAGCCCACTACCCTATCCCTACATTTCATTGACCAATCCACCTAACCTGCACACCTTTGGACTGTGGTAGGAAACTGGAGCACCCAAAGGAAGCCCATGCAGATGTGGGGGGAATATGCAAATTCCACAGCAACAGTCATGTGGGAGTGGAATTGAGCCGGAGTCTCTGGTGCTGTAAGGCAGCACTGCTAACCACTGAGCCATCATGCCGCCCCAGTAGAACAAATCTTTTCAGTAAAGAATCTTCTTTACATGACATCACCTTTCTGAACTTTGATCCATTGTCTTATCCTTTTGGTTGATATCCCATGGTCTATCCACATCTCAAACATAGACGTTGTCTTCTTGATACTAATAACAAATCCTGAGTTATTGAATCCGTCACATGCCTCATGAATCATATCTCACAGTAAACTCACAGTATTTTGCTACAGTTCTTTTAAATTAACATCAGTTGTTGGCAATGCTGCATTGACATCTGACTGCTGTGTTTACACCAGTAAACTGAATTGTTTGAGTCAATCTGATCTTAATCCTATCTCACACCACCATCCAGTCATGATGATGTAAATTTTGGCTAGCCAGTTAAAACGCAAAAAAAAAGTACACATTTAACTTTCACATGAGTTAGCACAGCTGGGAGTTTGTCATGATACAATTCCAAAGAAGCCTACACTCCAGTCTCAAAGTAAGAGTCCTGTTTTCCACTGTCAAAAATTGCATTGTTCTATAAAAAGCAACATTGCCATAAGCCGATTTGAATGTCAAAAAAGCCTCCCATGTAAATCAAATACATTAATTAATAACTGCAAAACTCTTAATCTACTTCCTCCATATGTATTGATCCTGATTAAAGGTTTCAATTCACCAGAATTAATAAATTTTTGGTAGTTCATAGTCATCATTCTAGGAGAGAAGAAATCATCAATCCCATGTCTTGGGTCAAATCTATTAATTTTAATCATATTTTAATGATGTATTCAAGCAAAATAAACTATTTACGTTAAAAATTTTGATTACTGTGTTATGTTAAATGCTCTGACTCACGTTATATACATTCCCTCCATCATCATTCACATTGACAGCAATATGTACCAGGAGAAAGTGAACTCTGCAGATGCTGGATATTAGAGTCGAGAGTGTGGTGCTGGAAAAGCACAGCTGGTCAGGCAGCAGCCGAGAAACAGGAGCGTCGACATTTCGGGCAAAAGCCCTTCATCAGGCTTATAAAGTGCTTATGTCCAAAACGTCGACTCTCCTGCTCCTCAGATGCTGCCTGACCAGCTATGCTTTTCCAGCACCACACTCTTGAGCAGTGTGTACCATTCACAAGACACACTGCAACAATTCAACAAGGTTTTTTTTCAGATTTGCCTTTGAAATCAATGGTTTTACTACCAAGGGGGACAAGGGATATAGGCCCTTGACTACGCTATGCCCTTCAAGTCACATCACACCCTGACTTGAAATAAATATATTGCCATTCCTTCATTGCCTCTGGGCCAAATTCTCTAATCCCCCTACATGCCAACATTTTCAGAATAAATTCACAACCAGGGCTACCCTAATCAAAAAGTTCCTCCCACACCTTGGAAGATTGAGCAATAAATTCATAGTTTACCAATAATGCTCATATCCTAAGACCTTAATGAAGAATTGAAACAAAATTAGCGTGGAAGTGAAGTAACTCACTGAGGCCGGTATCTCGTCACCAAGTTACCCTTTATTTAAATTTGCGCAGTACACGAGCTCTGACCAGTTAGCTCAGGGCCAGTCCCTAGAGTGAGGAGAATCTCTGAGACTCCCATTCCCATCTAGTCCTTGTATCCCCTAATTCTTGAGAATTCTGTCAGTCTCAACCTAAAGATTCAATACCCTTTGCATGAAGAAGCTTTTCCTCTTAGTCCATAATGACAGATATCCTGAGGAAAGGTTGGGCATGCTAGGCTTGTATCTAGTGGAGTTTAGAAGACTAAGAGGTTGTTTGATTGAAACACTTAAGATCCAGAAAGGTGATCCCAGGCTGGATATGGAGTGGAACACTCCTCTTATGGTGTAACCTTGAATTAGAGGTCACTCGTCAAAAAAAAGCCCAGTGTGTCCAATCTTTCCTCAAAAGGACACCTGTCACTTCAGATATTAGACCAGTAAATCGCCTCTTCACCATTTCCAATGCATTTGTCTAAAAATAAGGGAGTGCTCATTTAAGACAGAGTTAGGGAGTAATATTTTCTCCCACAGGGTCATACATCTTTAGAACTCTCAGTCTCAATAGATGGTGAAGGTTGAATCATTGAATATTTTTAAGGCAGAAGTGGATAGCAAGGCGTTTGGGTTAATGGGGGTGTTATGAAGGCGTTGGTGAACTATATCATTTAAGAGAGTTAAAAGCTAGCAGTCACAGCATTAAGCATTCTCAATAAGACACAATGTAACATGTGCTCCAGCTACTGGAGTAGCTGGTTGCCTGGAAACAACAAATTTGAATTAGGCCAATCTGTTTAAATAATACCCTGGAAAATACCAAATTCCAATCAAGTTTGAATTGTGTATATTGACATTCTTAAAGGCCAATGACACAATCCAATGCTCTGGGGTATAAGACAGGGAATGCATTTAATCGTTGAGAGGAGAACTGCCAAGCTACCAGCATGTAAAAGACTGCCTGGAAAATAGGTCTCTTAGAAATACATTGATCAGTAACCTGTGAAGCAGAAATCCCTAGGAAGAAGAAAAGAAAACACAGGAAGATCCAAATTGAGGAACTGAAAGCTGGCTGGTTTTGAGATAAGAAGCTTTGTTTTGTAAATCTTAATTGGCAGTTTCATAGATTAGATTCCCTACAATGTGGAAACAGGCCCTTCAGCCCAACCTGACCCTCCAAAGAGTGACCCACCCAGACCCATTTTCCCTCTGACTAGCGCACCTAAGACTATGGGCAATTTAGCATGGCTAACTCACCTGGCCTGCACAAAGAAGCCCACACAACCACAGGGAGAATGTGCAAACTCCACACAGATAGTCACCCAAGGCTAGAATCAAACCTTGGACCCTGGTGCTATGAGGCAGCAGTGCTAACCACTGAGCCACCATGCCACCCTTATCAGACTAGTATTATAGAAGGTAAGGTAAAAGATAGGTTAGTGTAAGGACTTGTGAATAGTTGCTAGTTAATTATTCTCTGTTCTATTTTAAGAAATAAAGTTGTTAATTTTTACTTTAGATTGTGCTTGGCCACTCGAATTTTTGCACGGGACAAATCTTTTTGATGTTGCTGGTTATAAATTAAGCAGGAGGGTTTACCCCATGTCATAACAGAGGTAGTTGGGAGCATGTCATGACCACATCAGCCGTGATGTAATTATATAGTGGAGTTAATTTGAGGAGCCAAGTGGCCTACTCCGATTCCTAATTCACATGTCTGCATGAATGACGTAAGAGAGACTGAGAAGGCGATGGTGTGTGCTTTGGACAGAAGGTGCAGTGTTTAAATTGTGAGTGAAAGTAAAATATATTCGCTTCAAGAAGAGCGATAAATTAACAAATGTTTGCTGAGTTGTGCTACATATTTGACATTGTGATGTCACTGAGAGTGTATAGTTAAGCCAGTATAAGAAAGAAGAAACTCCGGAGTTAACTAGAGTATTGAATTTCTAATTGAGTTCTATACAAACAAAACAAAGCATATGCTTCAACATGTTGATGGAAGACACAGATATCAACATGAGAGGTAATATTGAAATAGAGTCATAGAGTCGTAGAGATGTACAGCATGGAAATAGACCCTTCGGTCCAACCCGTCCATGCCAACCAGAGATCCCAACCCAATCTAGTCCCACCTGCCAGCACCCGGCCATATCTCTCCAAACCCTTCCTATTCATATACCCATCCAAATGCCTTTTAAATGTTGCAATTGTACCAGCCTCCACTACTTCCTCTGGCAGCTCATTTCATACACATACCACTCTCTGTGTGAAAAAGTTGCCCCGTTGGTCTCTTTTATATCTTTCCCCTCTCACCCTAAACCTATGCCCTCTAGTTCTGGACTCCCTGACCCCAGGGAAAGACTTTGCCTGTTTACCCCATCCATGCCCCTCATAATTTTGTAAACCTCGATCTTCACATTGACCGTTTGTTCTTGAACCTTTTCTCAGAACTTGCCTGACCAGTTCTTGGCTTGTAAGTTCTATTAGGCAGAACTGGCTTTGCCAACAAAGATCTTGATCTATGCTTCTTTGCAGGCTTGCATTAGGGTCCTGCAGAGCATTTGTCAACTCACTACCCAAAGGCTTGTCAAATAAATGGCTGATCTAACCAACAAGTCATTCACAATGGCATTCTCCTTACTCACTGAACAGCAACAGTTAGGTGGCACTGCTGCTAAATTGTCGCACCACTGGATTTTTCAAGATGAGGGACGGTAATGAAGCCCATGTAGTCCCAAATGCCTTGCGTTGGTTAGATTTGCAATGTGACCATTTTGGTGTGTCAATTGCTTGATATGACAGATGCAGAGCTGTTGTACGTCCTCACACATTAACCATTCCAAGTCTTGGAAGATTGTATGTTGGATGAACTGTGTCGAGGTAATACATTCTGACGACATATTTTGGTGAGCATATTTATACCATGCCTGCTTGGTAAATGCATACCTTTTCAAACTTATGATCACTACCTTTCTACTCAGATTCAGGAGATCTCCTTTGCTGAGGATGCAGTCAGGACCATCCTGTTTTGCATCACTGCTCCCCATCAACACCTCAAGTGGCCATCTACAAATATGTCAGTGTGCTTTCAGGATCCCTCCATTGGTGAGAATTCACATACATCTTTGTGTTTTTTTAAGGGACAGGAAATAGACATTCATTGCAGAAGATTTGTTGATTCTAACTTCCAAATGATGCACAATTTATGACTATGAAAGACTATTTGCATTATTGAGCACACAGGCCCTAATAATTGGAATGATAATTGTAGAAATAACTGATCTTTTTTTCTGAAGCCGTTCATCAGGTTAATAATACTGAATACACATTACACATCTCTGATTATCATTATTTCTCCAATTGATGCATTCCAATTGTTACTTTAAATAAACGGCTATTTCGTGTTCAGTGTAGATTTTGTGCAAGTTGTTTATGTTCCACGGGAATCATTCATTGCAGTTTAAATCAATCTAGCAACTAGTGCAGACTTGATAGATAGCAATTCTTGCCAACTATACTCATGAACATCAAAATCTGTTGGAAAATCTTACATAATCTTTAAAGGAACTGAGTCATTCCTCAACTGGAGTCTCAGGGCAATAATAACCACAAAGCCGTTGGGATGACATTGCTGTTTGTTAATAGTATAAACATAAACCCAGCTCCTACATGTCATTTTGATAGCACTCACCAGCTCAAGATGAATTCCCTCAATGTATCTTTTAATAATATGGCAGATGCAACTGTCAATGAAACTGTTGCCAAATAACCAGGGTTAAAGATGAACAGACTAATTGGTCCTGTAGTTGAATGAGCAAGGGTTGTAAATCTAGGGGTTTAGCTACACATATTAAAAAATAGACGTCAAGCTCGTAAATATCTGTATATATGGCATCCTAGTTTCACAATTAAGGACACTGGGCACAAGAGGAGAGATAATGCTAAACACAAAGTTGTGACCAGGTGACAGAACATTGTCCTTACCTCTGAAAGTTCCACTTTGCGAATGAGATCAAGACAGTGAAGATGAGCTCAGAACAGAATCGTGAAAAGTTCCCTTGGACAAAAAGTTTCAGTTGTGTGGTCTCATTGGAGAAAACAAGGTTTTCTTAACTGGAACATAGAGAAGGACAAAAGGAGTTCTGGGAGAAGTGTTCGCAATTTTGCAGATTTTGATACATAAATAAATAAACAAAATGGGAAAACTGTTTCCATTGGTTAGTTAGTCAGTCATTAAATCTACAATTATCACAAAAGGAACAAGGAGGAAGCAGAGAAGAATTTTATGTGTCAAACATATAAAATAGCTGGATCACACAGTCAGCTCTCTTGCCACTTCTACTACTGATAAATAATCAAAATCAGACTTCTTGTCCAATACTCAAAGAACAGAAATTTACTCCAATTAAACAGTGGGAAGATCAAGCCACTTCTAGTCCCCATTTCAAATTCCATTCCATGGCTACTGATGTCATCCCTCTCCCTGGCAACAGTATGTGATTAACCCAGTCTGTTTGCAACCTTAGTGTTACATTTGACCCTGAGATGACTTTCAACCCTGTGTTCACAGCAGCACTAAAACCAGCCATTTCCACTGTTAATAGCATCACCCAACTTTGCTACGACATCAGCTGAACTGCTGTCAAAATTCCATTCAAGCCTTCATGAACTGTAGACTTGGCTAAACCAAGACATTTCATTAGTTTTCTCTATTCTATTTTCTGTAAATATCAAGTTTATCCAAAATTTTGTTGTCCACATTTTAACTCAAGTCCCACTCCTCTATCAGCCCTGTGTTCCTTGACTAAATTGTTTTCCAATGAAGCAACAAGTTGATTTTAAAATTCTCACCATTGTCTCCAAATCCCTTTATAGCCTCCACCCTCATTATTCCTGTAAACTCCTCCTGTAAACCCTCTGAGGTATTTGCACTCTATTAAGTGCCTTTATTTTTAATGGCTCCTCCATTAATGGCCAGACCTTCAGTTGTCCAGGCCTTTGGCTCTGGAATTCCTTCTCTGCACCTCTTCACCTCAGTTTCCAAAGCATTCATTGAAATCTGCCTCTTTGACTGCAATTTTGGTCACCTGACCTGTTGTCGTATTTTGTTTTATAATGCTATAGTGAAGAGCATTTGGAAGTTTTAATGCATTAAAGATGCTATAAAAATGTAAGTTGCTATTGCTGAAAGACAGTCAGAAAGTTGAGTAGCCCGATCAGTTACAGTTTTACACGTTATTTTGGTGTGCTGCTATCAAAGAGGTTAAACCGTTAAACTGAACCTTTTTTAGGACATAGAATTACCTAAATGTCACAACAATGATAGAAATTAATCTCATAATAGTTTTTAAACTAAAGTGGATAAGTACATGAAAAAAAAAGGTGAGGTAAAGGCAAGGGAATAAGATCAAAAGATCTTTAACAGGTCTGTCCTCTCCTCTGGTGTAAACTCTTATGATTCTGTAAATAGAATAATATTTCTACATTAATTTCTCCTCACAAACCATGCACAAACCAGAGCACAACTAACCTATTTCTTAACTAGCAGATTGTTCTAACTTATTGACAGGCTGTAATGTCAAGTTATACAGCCTGAGAAATCTCTTATTCATCCAAAAAAATCAAGTTTATTACAAGTTCATGTTGCAACTTAACTTCTATTACCGGCATGAGTAATGATCTGACAGATGATCTGAAATGCTTCCAATTTAAAATTCTCATGCATGTTTACATCCCTTCTCTCATCTCTGTCCCTAAACATCCTCCAGTTTTACAGTTTTCTGAGAACTCTGCATTTCTTCATGTAGAAAATTGAAGATATACTTTACAGAAGTAAATGTCTGGCAACTGGATTGCTACAGAGTCGCTAAACAGTGTAATTTGCTTTTCCATTGTCAGCCTGTAAAATGATTGCTGTTAGCCCGAAGTACCTTTATTACTCATTCCAAAAAAATGTTGTTGTCATGATTTGGTGATTATGATGATGTCATAAACTCAATATATGTTTTCAACCATTAAAGTTACTGCCCTTAATGCAATGACTGAATCCCTGAGGGCAATACTGAAGAAGTATCTTCATGAACAATAACCACACAGATTAAACTCTTTCATCATTTTCAACATGTTTCTCATTTAGCTAACATTCTCCTACTTCCAACTCAAATGATTCACTTTGCTTTTTCATAATATCCAATGCTATTTTACCCCCTACAGTATTCATTACAATCCTACACAAAAATACATGTGGTAAGGTTTTGACTTTTTTAATGCTTGAGTTCCAGGATATCATTTTTAATCAACATTCTAATTACTTGCACGTGTTCTTCCATTCCTTACTGACATAATAGCCCTGATGTTTACTAGGAGTGAAGATGGAGTCAAGGGAGTAGTTACGGTCAGGAATCCTGGAGGTTCAGCTTCTCTGACTGTCATTGTGTTTGATCTTCAGGGTGTGGAAGGCATTTTTGGAAATAAGAGTTCACCACCTGGAAACTGTGCTGACTGATTGGCAAGTGTCTAGCTTCAAAGAAGGCATCAGCCTAGGAATGAGTAGTCATTGTTGTCCTAAGTGTCAGAATTAGGAATTCAGGTCCCTTTAAGGCTCAAACAGGACAGCCCCTGAGTTGATTCAGAGCAGTTTCTGCTCATTGAACTTTGGAGCCGGAGGCCTTGTTCAAGTCCCAGCTCCAGGAGTGTGGAATAACATCTCTGAACAAAAAAGGTCAGAAGCCAGATTTGGAACATTTAGGGAGAGGTGGTCAGGGTGGGAGCTGGGGTGCATTTCTTCCTGTATTAATTCCATTTTGATTTGGCTGCTTCTGCTATTCCTAGCTTTTCTTGATTTTTGTCGTTGATGCACTGTCCTGATGGCCCTTGCTTGTAATTTGTTACTTGTTTTGTTAGTTAATTGGACAATGTGATAGTAGGTCTTGAGTATTGAAACAAGAAGAGCTGAGCTTTTAAAGATAGTTGGGCACCACAAGAGCTTGTGCTGCTTCAGTTTTTCACCAACTCTAATTTGATGGAGTCCTCTTTTCTTGATTTGTGTTGTTCAAATGCCCTTGGTGGCCATTGCTTGTCACTTGTTAATTGGGTGATTGGGTAATTGAGTGATCTAGTGACCAAAAAGACATTGTGGAGGAGGGGTCATAATTCCCAACTGCTTGCTTTTCTTCCATGACTATGTCCATATCTGGGTGTCCTTGGAGAAGGAACAGACAGTGTTCAGCAACACCCTCAAGCCTTTTCAAGAAAGGTGGGTGAGGATGCATTATTTACCTTCACTTCCATTTTGATTTAGTCCCCTTTGTTGATTCCACCCCGCCCCCGCCCTTCTAATTTCTCTTATTGTGGAAACACCCATGGTGGATACAGCTTGTAATTTGATTAATTTGGGGATTGGTTAATTTGGTGGTGGTTTTGTAAAATAATAAGAATGAGTAGTAAGATAATTGATAATTTGATGGTGGATTTACCTTATACTAAAAAAGATTGTGGTTCTTGAGGGCCCTTGTGATACTGTCCCAACCTCTTTGCTAGAGGCCTGGGTTAAGTCACCACAAGTGTGCTATGACATGGTAAAAACAAAGAGCTAAGGCTATGGTGCATGGTAGTGTCTGTACATCTGGGACAGAATGTTTGTGTTCACACCCCACCTACCCCAGAGGTGTGTCCCACCATGCCCAAAAATGGTGTTTTTTTTTAAAAAAGGTCTAGCTCAAAGGTTGATAGGTTTGAACTTATGGGACACTGGAAAGAATGAACTCACTTCAACAATGCAGGGACCCAGGTCACGGCAAACTGAATTGCTTGGGTTGTAGGGAGGACAGAGTGCACCAGGAAATAAAAGTAAAGTCACCATTGTCCTGGTGAACCATGGCACTGCTCGCTCATTAGAGAGAAATGACTGGTTGGTTGTGGCTTCACCTGCTCGGCGAAGGGAAAGGTTGAGGAGAGTCCTTCAAAGTAACTTCTGCCAATTTGGGCAGCCCACCAGGGGGTGGTAGAGAGTAGAAGGGAAAGTCTTGCTGGTCAGCTGGAGAGCAAGCCAGAGCCCCCACTCACTACTTTTAGATAAAGTCCATTGAATAACACTTGATACAATCACTAAACTGAGCAGCTGCTGGCTCTCAACCTGGATCAAGGACCTGGAGGTGTAGGGGGTTGATTTGTTGAAGCCTGTTGCATCAGGAATGACACCCACCCAAGGCCTGGTACCCTTACTGGATCCCAACTTATAATGGGATAGCAGGATGTAGATGGGGGGTGGTTTCATGAAGGAATAGGCAAGGTGGTTTGGCAGCAAGGGAAGACTTTTAGCAAGTCCCCTGGGAGTACTGTGCACAATTCTGTTCTCCTTATCGAAATAAGGAACAATTTGCATTGGAGACTACTTTAATCTTTCATCTTAATGCCTGGCATAACATTAATGAGAGGTGAATAGACTGGGCACAGAATCTCTGAAGTTCAGAAGAATGTAATCAAGCAATCAGGCAGGAAATTGGAATTGTGGTCAATTGAGGTTAAACGTGATCTTGTTGTATGGTGGATAATCTTACAGGGTCACAAGGTCTACACCTGCTTTAGATTTTATGTCCTTAAGAGTGTTTCACACACAATTCTGTTGTTTACTTTTGCTACCCAACACACAGCAAAACTCTAGCCTGACGTTAACCAGTGTCACATGTATCTTTTCCAAGAACAAATCATCTTCCTACATAAAGAAATAAGACCATAAGACCATAAGACATAGGAGTGGAAGTAAGGCCATTCGGCCCATCGAGTCCACTCCGCCATTCAATCATGGCTGATGCGCATTTCAGCTCCACTTGCCAGCGTTCTCCCCGTAGCCCTTAATTCCTCTAGACAACAAGAACCTATCAATCTCGGCCTTGAAGACATTTAGCGTCCCGGCTTCCACTGCACTCTGTGGCAATGAATTCCACAGGCCCACCACTCTCTGGCTGAAGAAATGTCTCCGCATTTCCGTTCTGAAATGACCCCCTCTAATTCTAAGGCTGTGTCCACGGGTCCTAGTCTCCTCGCCTAACAGAAACAATTTTCTAGCATCCACCTTTTCAAAGCCATGTATTATTTTGTACGTCTCTATTAGATCTCCCCTTAATCTTCTAAACTCCAACGAATACAATCCCATACATACAAATGTTTCAGGGTCACAAATATGATTAAACCTGAGCAGTGACAAATAATCTACAGATGAGTCCGTGTTACTCTGAAGGATATTATATAGAAATAAATTGTTGGTAATTATGAAACTATTGTTACATTATATTTCCTGCTAGACCACTGCAAAGTTGACAAAGAATTGTGTAATGTTGTCCATACTCTTGTTGTTGCTTTGTTCAAAATGCTGTGTCTATTATTCTCTTGATATGTTAAGTTCTATTGGACTAAACCTTTTTGCATTTTTGGGGAGTTTTATGGAGGGTTTCCTGCCACAGGCCACAGTGAACTTTTCTCATACAATTCTCATGTAGGGTTGCACGGTGGTTAGCACTGCTATATCCCAGTGCCAGGGACCCTGGTTCAATTCCACCCTCGGGTGACTGTCCGTGTGGGGTTTACACGTTCTCCCCGTGTCTGCATGAGTTTTCTCTGGGTGCTCCGGTTCCTCCCACAGTCCAGAGATGTGCAGGTTAGGTGGATTAGCCATGGGAGATGTAAGGTTGCAGGAATAGGGTGAGATGCTCTTCAGTGGGTCGGTGTGGATTTGTTGGGCTGAAGGGCCTGTTTCCACACTGTAGGGATTCAATGATTTTCTACTCCTCAGTCATTAGTTATGCATCTGGCTTTGAAGATATCCTCCTCATTGGATTTTACAGTTAGTGGTGGGAATGCTTGCTGCTGTCAGGGCCTTCAGGTGAGGCAGGATCTTGAGAAATATCAAGGATATAAGCACATAGTCTTCTAACATGTGGTGGTGATAGTCACTGGTGAGTTGGACACTGATCCAGTGGGACTTGTCCCTGTCGTTTCAGCTGTGTTCCAATATAATTCTCTCGACCCGACATATACAGTCTCAGGCAGGATGCCAGTGAAATTAGAAAATTCCACTGTCCAGACTATAACATTGACCTCCTCCTTGGACAAAGAGATGAAGTAGTGTGATTGGGCATAGATTGCCTTTGTTACATCCTTGACACATTTTTGAGTTGGGGATTGGGAAATTCCACAAAGGTCCCCAGTGGATCCACTACGCATAAATGCAGTGGTGCCGTCACATTGACGTTATTCAGAATGGAATAGTCACCTAGTCCTTTTGAAACAGTGTTGCTCCAACAGACAACCTGGTTCCATTCTGGTGTCCTGGGAAGTGCTCAGTCTGTGCCTGTATTTCAGTCATCTGGAAGAAATGACAGTGAAGATGATAAATTCTGAGCCTCTTAAATCCCCACTGCATCCTGAGGGGATCCTCTACTGCTATTCGTCTCCATCTTGATGCCATGTGGCAACTGCTAGAGATATCTATATTGTTCCTGGGTTTGCTAATGGCTTATGTATCTCATCGGTCCTTCTTTATTGTCTCAGTATGGGAACTGTGAAGATAACACCTGCCATTGTTGGATCCATTTGAAACAGATGCAATGAACCTCTATGGGGCTAATCATAGTGAGAGCTCCTCACTGACATGAGTCTCGAGCAGTCACATCAAACAGAAATGAGGCCGTATCATGTGCCACAATATGGTAGGACATGGAGGCTTCCTCAAAAGAGGGCCATGAAATAGCTTAACATGGACATCTCTCAAATTCCACCTCCTGCAGATGGACACATCATGAACTATAGCTCATTCTGCTGTAGCGTGTTTTGTTAACACTTGTTTGCTGTGACATGATTGACGAATTGGGGACACTGTTTCTGAAGCGCGTTTAAAACGTGTATTGGTTTTAACGCGATTCCAGCCCCACTAGTTTAAATGGTGCTGCTATTACATGATTTTCTGATAAAACAGGATTGCACGAGAACAGAACTACCATGTTTAGAGCAGAACTGACTGCATATTGTGGGATGTTATATCTATCATAGGTGCACTCTCACCTTGTCTTCAGGCAACTGAATCATCTAAGGAATGCCTGTTTGAATAGGAGTCTGTGTTCTGACATATTCATCTGTGGATGCCTGATGAATGCAGGGTCTCAGGTCACCAGAAAATGCATCGGCATCTTCGGATAGAACAAATTAAACTTGCAGTGACCATCATGAATGGGGCTGGTCCCACTCTCCCATCCCTATTATACAGCTGAGATTTGGTGCAAAATGAGATGTCGTGCTCGTAACAGTGACTTACAGACTCCACCTGAAAGTCAATAGTTCTACTAACACCCCTTCACCTCCTGGTACCTTTTATTTCTGTAACTGTTAATCTCCCTACCCATCCCCCCCCAATTCCCATCACAGCTCATACCCATCCCTTCCACTGCTCCCTATAACCAATCGGATTCATTCCTCCCATTGACCAACCAGGTCATACCCTCTACCTGTCTTCACCTATCCCCACTTCATCACCCTGCCTCGCCACCCCCTTTATCTGCATGTCCTGGTGCTGCCTACCTTGCTGTGTTCTCTCAGCCTCTTGCCTGTCTACCTTGTGAACCCCAGCAGCTTTCAGACTCTTCATGTTCTGATGCAACCTTTTATATTTGGCAATCCAATATCTCCCTGTTTTCCTGCTCAACCTCTGACCTGCTGCATTGCCAAGCCCTCTCTTGCTGTTCACTGTCCCTCCATTGAAGCCAGGGTCATAGTACTTTTTGATAAAACCTCCCCTTGTTGTGCCCCACACCCTCCTTGCTGTATGAGAGCTCACCCTTACACTTGGAGTTGCTTGCCTTCACTCCTATTTTCTCCTCCACATCACAGCATAATGCATCCCATCCTGTGAATTGAGTTTTCTGCTTTCCCAGAGAAAGCATGGACTGGCCATGATAACTTTCCCTTGACATTTACTGCCCAAATTGCCAGGGGTGACCCAGCCCCCCAGACTGACTTGTGAAGATGATCCTTGAACCCTGGATTACTGTCTCCACATCCTGTAGGCTAACTGACTTGTAATCCCTGGACTGCTCAGACTTAACCCGCAGCACTAACCGTGGCCCTGACCCCAAAATCAACTGACATGGATCCCTAACCCTTGATCGTAGTCCAACTGACTGTGGCCACATCCCAGACTGAGATCAAACCCTGACCCGGACAGAGTGTTGATGCATCCTCTGACCAAGGTCCCTTTCACATGACGACTAAGGGCTCGTTCACTTCAAATTTCAGAAATGGCTATTTAGTTGAAGAACTTGCAGTAAGCAGTACATTGACAAAACATTGTGTCTTCCGTCACCAATCCACCATCTTAACTGTTCAGTCCTCGCAACCGTCAAACTGCCAGGGATTCTGCCTGCACAGAAAGGAAAGACAAAGCAGAGATGCCGTGAGCGTCCTTGCAAATGGAAAGTGAATGCACGCTAAGAAAGCAAGCAAGGTCACCTGAGCTGTGCAACTGCCCAAGATAAGTGTGTGTATCGCTGTCTGTCAAATAAGCTGAAAATGTGTTGCTGGAAAAGCGCAGCAGGTCAGGCAGCATCCAAGGAGCAGGAGAATCGACGTTTCGGGTATGAGACCTTCTTCAGAAATGAGGAAAGTGTGTCCAGCAGGCTAAGATAAAAGGTAGGGAGGAGGGACTTGGGGGAGGGGTGTTGGAAATGCGATAGGTAGAAGGAGGTCAAGGTGAGGGTGATAGGCCGGAGTGGGGGTGGGGGCGGAGAGGTCAGGAAGAAGTTTGCAGGTTAGGAAGACGGTGCTGAGTTTGAGGGATTTGACTGAGACAAGGTGGGGGGAGGAGAAATGAGGAAACTGGAGAAATCTGAGTTCATCCCTTGTGGTTGGAGGGTTCCTAGGCGGAAGATGAGGCGTTCTTCCTCCAACTGTCGTGTTGCTATGGTCTGGCGATGGAGGAGTCCAAGGACCTGCATGTCCTTGGTGGAGTGGGAGGGGGAGTTGAAGTGTTGAGCCACGGGGTGGTTGGGTTGGTTGGTCCGGGTGTCCCAGAGGTGTTCTCTGAAACGTTCCGCAAATAGGCGGCCTGTCTCCCCAATATAGAGGAGGCCACATCGGGTGCAGCTGATGCAATAGATGATGTGTGTGGAGGTGCAGGTGAATTTGTGGTGGATGTGGAAGGATCCCTTGGGGCCTTGGAGGGAAGTAAGGGGGAGGTGTGGGCGCAAGTTTTGTATTTCTTGCGGTTGCAGGGGAAGGTGCTGAGAGTGGAGGTTGGGTTGGTTGGGGGGTGTGGACCTGACGAGGGAGTAGTCTTTTCAGAACGCTGATAGGGGAGGGAAGGGAAATATATCCCTGGTGGTGGGGTCCGTTTGGAGGTGACGGAAATGACGGCGGATGATACGCTGTTCATGGAGGTTGGTGGGGTGGTAGGTGAAGACCAGTGGGGTTCTGTCCTGGTGGCGGTTGGAGGGGCGGGGCTCCAGGGCGGAGGAGCGGGAAGTGGAGGAGATGCGGTGGAGGGCAAGGTTGATCACATCTAGGGGGAAATTGCGGTCTTTGAAAAAGGAGGCCATCTGGGTTGCTCGGTATTGGAACTGGTCCTCCTGGGAGCAGATGCGGCGGAGACGAAGGAATTGGGAATATGGGATGGCGTTTTTACAGGGGGCAGGGTGGGAGGAGGTGGTAGTCTAGGTAGCTGTGGGAGTCGGTCGGTTTATAGTAAATGTCTATGTTGATTCGGTCGCCCGAGATAGAAATGGAGAGGTCTAGGAAGGGGAGGGAGAAGTCTGAGATGGTTCAGGTAAATTTGAGGTCGGGGTGGAAGGTGTTGGTAAAATGGATGAACTGTTCAACCTCCCCGTGGGAGCACAAGGCAGCGCCGATACAGTCACCAATGTAGCAGAGGAAAAGGTGGTGCTAGTGTAGCTGCGGAAGATGGACTGTTCCACATATCCTACGAAGAAACGGGCATAGCTGGGGCCCATGTGGGTGTCCATGGCTACTCCTTTGGTTTGGAGGAAGTGGGAGGATTGGAAAGAGAAGTTGTTCAGGGTGAGGACCAGTTCAGTCAGTCGAAGGAGGGTGTCAGTGGAAGGGTACTAGTTGGTACTGCGGGAAAGGAAGAAGCGGAGGGCTTTGAGCCCTCCGTGATGGAGGATGGAGGTGTACAGGGACTGGATGTCCATGGTGAACATAAGGCATTGGGGACTGGGGAAGCGAAAATCATGTGGAGGAGGTGGAGGGCATGGGTGGTGTCCCGAATGTAGGTGGGGAGTTCTTGGACTAAGGGGGACAGGACCGTTTCGAGATATGCAGAGATGAGTTCGGTGGGGCAGGAGCAGGCTGAGACAATGGGTTGGCCGGGGTAGTCAGGTTTGTGGATTTTGGGCAGAAGGTAGAAACGGGCAGTGCGGGGTTGTGGGACTATGAGGTTGGAGGCGGTGGATGGGAGATCCCCTGAGGTGATGAGGTTATGGATGGTCTGGGTGATGATGGTTTGGTGGTGAGAGGTGCGGTCATGGACAAGGGGGCAGTAGGAGGAGGTGTCCGCGAGCTGGCGTTTAGCCTCAGCAGTGTAAAGGTCGGTGCGCCAAACTACCACCGCGCCTCCCTTGTCTGCCGGTTTGATGGTGAGGTTGGGGTTGGAACGGAGGGAGTGGAGGGCTGCACGTTCAGAGGGTGAGAGGTTGGAGTGGGTGAGAGGGGTGGAGAAGTTGAGGCGGTTAATGTCACGGCGGCAGTTGGCTATGAAGAGATCGAGGGCAGGTAAGAGGCCAGCATGGGGTGTTTAGGTGGATGGGGTGTGTTGGAGGTGGGAGAAGGGGTTGTCAGAGGGTGGGCAGGAATCCTGGTTGAAGAAGTAGGCGCGGAGGCGAAGGCGGCGGAAGAATTGTTCGATGGCACGCCACGTGTTGAACTCATTAATCCGGGAGCGTAGGGGAATGAAGGTGAGGCCTCTGCTGAGGACTGAGGTCAAATAAGCTGCCAGGAGCATTACGAAGTCAAGTGTTGGCGCTTCAAAGGCCAGTAATGAAGTGTTGAAGTGTCTTCTGTTTCGTGCAGAGATCAGACATACTGATGTCATGAAATTGGCATTTTGCCAAACTGATTTTGCTGGACCAAAAGTTATGGGCAGTTGCTGCCCATGAACTTTGCCATGGAGGTCAACATGGAGGCCAAGGAAATCTATGGGCAAGCAACACCCACCAGGTAACCACTCAGACTTTCAACTCAGGAGCTGGTGCTATCTAATTTCGCAAGAACAAATGGGAGAATGGCAAAATGTGTATAAATGAGGTGAAATGAGCTATTAATAAGTGCAGGTGCAGGGAAATAGGGCTGCTGACAAGTGAGATTCCCATTTAGTCATCAAAACTTTAAGGGGAAAATTCTTTTTTTTTGAATGTCAAAAATATCATTCGTCCATTCTTGTCCAAATTTCTCACCGTTGTTCATTCTGCTCACTGGAAAAAATTCTGCCAGTAACGTAATAGAATGTGAATCAACACTAGCCCTTCTCAATTTGCTACCTTACCTACCTGAAATATTAATCCTACCTTCTGATCTCAACAGATGTTGCCTGAACTGCTGACTGTTTCCAGCGTCTTCTGTTTTAAGTTCAGATTTCCATCTTCTATGGTGTTTTGCTTTTGGGCTTCAGCAAAGCTGTTGGAGAAGAAAAGGCAAAATGCACATATTTGGAAATCTGTGGTGCCTTTGTGCATCTCGTTATCCATATAAGGAGTGGCATTGACAGATGCCTGAAAACTCTTGAGGATTGATGCCAAAGAACCTGAAAGAAAGTGGAAATGATTCAGAAAATATAACGAATAATGAAGTGAAATTACAACCATTAGTCTATGAGATTGTGTTTGTACATGGGATAGAAAAACAAATAATTTTTAAAAATGAATAAAGCCACTAGATACTTGGACGGCACTATTAATTGTCGATAATTTTGCTAAAATGTTTGCTTTGAGATTAAAAGGAGAGATCTGCTCATTTGCAAAAGCATTGTTAAGCTGTAACTTTGGATAATAATCTAACTGACTCATGATCCTAATAGCAATTCTTTTAATATTAAAGACCATCGGTATTACACAAATGTTTGGGTTGCATTATGTGCCAAGAATAACGTGATTTAAATTGTTAATTCTTGAGCAATATAATTATTTCCCTTCCAAAATATACACACTCATCCTCAAGTAACCATGTATTTGATTTACTTCCTCTTTCTTGAATCATTTGTGTATGTTGACTTTCAACACAGACACTGACTATAAATCAAGCTCAGTGGCAATGAGATCCTCAGCAATTTCAAAAGTACTGTTCACATTTATGTATTCATTAAAATCAACCTATTCAGATATATTGTGACCATATTCTAGGGCAGAGAGGACTGAACACCACCACTGCACTGCAAGAGCACTTTGATATTTTCTAAATAACCTGCTCAGAGATGTTATTTATTGACATTCCTGATTGGTGAACCTTCAACTTACAAATGTGTAGTCATACAGGGGTGTAATTTTAAAGAACCAATATAGAGTCATAGAGTTGCACAGCAAGGAAACAGACCCTTCGGTCCAACTCGTTCATGCCAACCTGATATCCCAACCCAATCTAGTCCCATCTGCCAGCACCTGGCCCATACCCCTCCAAACCCTTCCTATTTTTTTTGTGATTAGATTAGATTCCCTACAGTGTGGAAACAGGCCCTTCGGCCCAACTAGTCCACACCGACCCTCTGAAGAGTAACACACCCAGACTCATTTTCCTCTGACTGATGACCTAACACTATGGGCAATTTAGCATGGCCAACTCACCTGATCTGCACATCATTTTGCACTGTGGGAGGAAAGCGGAGCACCCGGAGGAAACCCACGCAGACGCAGGAAGAATGTGCAAACTCCACACAGACAGCCGCCCAAGGCCGGAATCGAACATGGGACCCTGGTACTGTGAGGCAGCAGTGCTAACCAATGAGCCACTGTGCTGCCGTCACTCGTATACCCATCCAGATGCCTTTTAAATGTTGCAATTGTACCCAGCCTCCACCACTTCCTCTGACAGATCATTCCATACATGTACCATCTTCTTTAGGTCTCTTCTGCATCTGTCCCCTCTCACCCTAAACCTATGCCCTCTAGTTCTGGACTCCCCCACCCCAGGGAAAAGACTTTGTATATTTATCCTATCCATGCCCCTCATGAGTATATAAACCTCTGTAAGACCACCCCTCAGCCTTGACGCTCCAGGGAAAACAGCCCTAGCCTATTCAACCTCTCCCTATAGCTCAAATCTGCTAACCCTGGCAATATCCTTGTAAATCTTCTCTGAACTCTTTCAAGTTTCACAACATAAAATATATGAACATTTCCTGTACTGCTCCTTTATGTTGACCTGCAATGTGTTCCAACTTGTGCACAAATCAGCTTGTAAATGGACTCCAAACCTCAAACCCATTGACAGCCTGTACATGCCTCTGAACCAAATGTTATTTGAACCTGAACCTCCTGGCTCATAGATATGGACACTACCACTGCAATGCTAAGGCAGTACCTTTTTTTTAGTCAATCTGTTCAGGCACTTTATAATACATTTTTGTGGTCAATGAGAGTTGAAGATGTTAGCCCGTTGCACTTCAAGATCTTTAATACATCTCTCGCTCCAAAAGATCTCCATGTTCAACAGCTGGCACCAATGTCCCATGCCATGCTCCATCAGCACCGGCCACAAATATTCTTGTGTCCACAGACATTGGCATTGCACATGGCATAGGAGGCTTTTGCACTTCAATGTTGCACCTTCAGCTGCACTGATAGCTATCCATGTAATACTGCAGCAGGGATACTGTGCACTGAGGGGCATGCACCCAGCTCATGGACTAGACCGAACTACATCTCTGGGCTCTTCACTCACTGTCAGGGCTCACTGACTGTGAGTCAACCTGAATTCTTACAGTTTCCCTTATCTTGCATTGTCTTGCTTTTTTGTTCTTTGTCCCCTAGGTCAGCGAGATACCTGGTTCATATTGCTGCTATATCGCCAAGCTACTTAGCTCAGACACAGGGCAGAAAGCTTGCCAATGTTGTCAACTCTGTGTGCCTTTGGGATCCCAACACAGTCAGTCAAGCTCTATCAAACTCTGAAAGTGAATCACTGATGGTAAAATTAACAACCCTGCCTCCAAGAAATTGTTCTTTTTTCTTACACAGACAGTAGTTCAATATTGAAATGGACTGTTGCCTACTAAATAAGTTAGGAAGTTAGGAAAGGCGACAATAAGAGTGAATTCCATATCATTATTCAAGGTGAAAATCATCTCATTACATTATGACCATTTTGAAAATGATGTTGGCAATTTGCTAAAGTTGAGTATTATTGGTTTCCTTTCCTCAGAAAATGATTAATGTGTAGTCATGACAGTGTCAATCTGTAATGGCCTGTACATTGTCTTGGCAACCAGTCAATAAACCAAAGAGAAAGCATAAACTGTGTTCTTTAATGTGAGAGATTTTCTTACAGTGCTTTGTTGAATCAATTTATTTTAATAATTGTACTAACTCAAAGTTTGTTCCAACCTGATTTCCATCTCAGTAAATTCAGCACACTCATTTTTAATAACGAGGAAGAACAGCAACTTCTACAATTTTCAAATGAGGCATAAGGGAGACTCTTCCAGATACTTAAATGGTTACTCACAAAATATTTCAGATGAGAAAAGATAGCAAAATAAATTGCACTCATGCGTAAACATTGTGGCTACTGGAAAACAGTGAAAATCACAAATACACCATGAGGTGGTCGCTGTGAAGACTGCTTTGGAAGATAAGGTGTCTATGTCAAGGACTTATCTTCCTACATCTTGATGCTGACTATAGTGGGCCTGGTCAATGAAATTGAAACCTATCTTAAGTATATAAAAGGAGGAGATGAATGGCGTAAACAGCAACAACTATGTAAGCTAGTAAGAGGCTTGGTGCTGGTTAGAAGAAATATATTAGCTGAATTTAGTGGCTGACAGCAAAGTGTAGGGCCAAAAATAGCAGACACATCCACTTTGGTGGCAAGATCTGGCTGACATGTTGTCATCAGCAGCTGGTGGTGCTGTTATTTAATTTAAAAATGACAGACTTCCTCAAGAACCACTGGCCTAGCAGCTCCAACAACATCACTTCTAATGGTGACCATACCTGTGGCTGTAGCAGGAGGAAGAAACCACCTCCAATAGCCAGGCGCCCTTGAAGACAGGTCATTGTAGTTGGTAGATGTCAGGCCATGGGAGCCACAGGGGTATGTAGGTGTCATTGAGCAACACAATATCATTCCCGAAAGGTTGGCCATCGCCGTGGTGGTGGGGAGAGGAAGGGGAACTCCCACCCCCACCCTGGAACCCACCTGGTAGTGAGCTGTCCTGATGCAAGTGAAATCCTGTGGAGACAGGCAGTGGTCTCAGTTGGCCACTTGGGTAACTCGATTGGCCACCCAGTGGGCAACCCAGCTGCTATGTCTACACCACCCCCTCTCCCACCCCAAATTTCATCAGCAATATACTGTTGGACATGGGAAGACACAGCTCCCCTCCAAATGCCTTCCCTCGCTATTTTGCCAGGCCTCTCCATTCCTAGCTGACCACCAATGGGCTTGGAAAGTTCATCCCAAAACAGAGGTTTGTTTGGTGCAATGCAGAAAACCAGTAAAATGTCTCTGCAGCAGAAGGAGGTGTAGCAGTGAAGATTTTGTGGGATTGATTTATAAACATGCCCTTGAAACAATGAATTTGTAATGTTACAATAAACATGGAGGAAATCTCCTTTCCCTGGTCATGTTGGTTATGCTGAGGACGAAGCAGATGGCGTGGAATTCCGCTAGTCCTTGACTTGAATTGGCTGATTATCATTGTAAGAGCTCATTTTAAAGATAAGCAGTAAAATGGTAATACCCTAGTTGAGCTTTGTATTAGTTTTTGAAACAACTCTGCAAGTTAAAGAACAGCCTATTGCAGTTTTTCTCAGGACTGCCATAAAAATCATAATCATCAGGATTTTAGATTGAAGAAAGGCTGCATATCCCTCGTGTTAAGTTCCATGTATTTAAATATTACAAAATTATGGACTGCTTCATTGTTCAAACCAGAAGAAAAGAGACAATTCTGTGTGTTTTTCTTCACTGAGGATAAGAAACGATTTAATCCTGATTCACTCACAAGCACAAAAATTCTACTTCAACTTTTGGAACAGATTTAATTAGTTTTGCAGTTGATGAAACAGCCATCAAAAGTGAATAACTTTCAGGCATTTCCAAGCTTAGGTGAAGAATGAATCATTGGAAGGGAAGTGGTTGCCACAAGTAAGTCTATTTCATTTAGGAAGCATCTGGATGAGCACTTAAAATGCCAGGGTGCAGTAGGCTGTGGATCAAATGGAAGTAAATGGAGTTATTGTAGTTTGTTACTTCTTGGCCAGCATAGGAATTATGGGCTGAAGGGCCTGTTTCTCTTCCATATGATTCTATGACACTATGACTCTATCCCACCAAGAAATTGCAAAACTCTCTCAGTGCAAATGAGTTTGGAATTAGAATTTGAGGAACTAGAATTGGAAGCCAGTGAGTTGATCCATACTTTAGATTCTGGTATAATTCACAGGAAAGAATGAGGCAGCAATTACCCTTCATTACACCTCTTCCCCAGTATGCATTTGATGCCAATACTTTCAAATAAAGGGCACCTAAAAGTTCA
Organism: Chiloscyllium punctatum; assembly: GCF_047496795.1. Classification (NCBI taxonomy): domain Eukaryota; kingdom Metazoa; phylum Chordata; class Chondrichthyes; order Orectolobiformes; family Hemiscylliidae; genus Chiloscyllium; species Chiloscyllium punctatum. The sequence continues at coordinate 52,657,555 of NC_092777.1, forward strand.
CATACCCCACATTGTGTTGGAAGATTTTTCAGGCATTCCTGATTTGACTGCCAGGATTGGGCATAAGAGGTCAATGTCTATTTTAGGTTTTGTCTGCAAAACTGGAGGTCACCATCGCCCAAATGGAGATGCCATTGCTTTCAGGCCAAAACCAAATGGCCCTTAATAATTTTTATTCCTTTGAGTGAGCTGCTGCTTCTAGCTACTCCTGCCAGGATATACTGTCATGGTATGCCACACTGTGCCATCTTCACACATTGATTAGAGCTCATCTGCAACCTTTCTGTGAGATACAATATTTATCTATGCCTAGGTCAACCCTCTTTGGAGTATTATTTGTGCATACGTTTTAGAAATTTTCATGTCGCTCACTTCCATTAAATGTTATTACGTTGCTCATTTATAATATATGAAACAAACATGGTCAAGTCTTCTTTTACTAGGAACATGAAATTGGACAAATTGCTTTTAATTTCTCATGACATTTAGTGGCTGACAACAGTTTATTTTGAAAAAGGAACTGAAAAAAACGTGATCAGTAAAACCGAACAAAGTCAAAGTGGTCCTTGTTTAGTTTTTAGCTCCTAAGAGTAACACTTGAATGTAATCCGAAGTAAATAAATTAAGCATATTAGAAGGAAGCTGATTGATAATACAAAGAGTTAAAATGTGTTTAGTTTTAATAGTATCCATCTGATAGGCTGGATGGCTTCTTAATTTTTCAGTGTCATTAACGTGGGTGTGAGGCTATGAGACATTTCCCTCAGGGAAGCAAAAGTTCTTTTTACCAAGTATTACGCAATTACCAAAAGTACTTAGTAACAGACAAGAAAGCTGATGGTAATTATCCAAACCACATCAATGCTCATGTCCTAAATATAGTTCCCAGTTTTAAGGGACTCAATAGACAGTTTTGAATGCTGGAGACTAAATATTTACCTTGCAGTTAAATCTTTTCAAATTTAGTGAAGGAAATCATTGACACAAGGGAAAAGCCAATCTCATCCTATTTTAATTGCAATGACAGTTTGATTTCAGAAATCGGTGCATTATAGGTAATTACTGATTGTACATTCCATGGCTGCTGGAGCATTGGTACATTTCCTTAACAGGAAAAAATACTAAAGCCCTTCTTATTTTTTCTCACTGAAGTCAATTTAATCAAATAAAATGGTCTGTGTATTGTATATCTGATGATCCTCACAGTACATTAAGTGTCAGCTTAGCTTTGACACCTGAACCTCCAGGCTTGTTCATTCAAAGCACTCATTGACTCATTTTTGTGTTCAGGTCTTTTCTTGGCCTTATTGTTTCTGTAAGTTTTTTTCAAGAGTTACTGTGTGCAACCTTCTGAAAATTTTTGGTTCATTCAATTCTGGTCTCCTGTGAATCCTCAAAGTATTTTGTTTTAAGCACTGGTGGCCATGTCTTCAGCCATCTGGACCTTAAGCTTTGGAATTTCTCCCAAATCTCCTTGCATTTTCACTGCTCTCTCTCCTCCGTAAGGTCTTCTCAAGATCTGAGCTCTATATCCTAGCTTTTGCTCACTTATCCTGTCTCCTTCTTTGACTCAGTGTTTACTTTTTTCTCTAATTACTTTCCTGTAAATAATCTTGGGACATTTTACCATATCAAATGTTTACTATATTTTACTGTATCATTTTATGATAACAACGTAGCTTGTTGTTAAACACACAATTCAGATTGGTGTTTCTGTATATTATAGAGCAAGGTCTCAACTATCTTTTGGGCGAAGGTCTTAGGTCTTAGATTCCTCCTCAGACAGGGTCAAGCATCCAACGGCACCTTCTTTTCAAGAAATGGAGATAAGTTCCTCTTTAATACTGTCAATATTTATCTTTCACTGTCTCCCTTTATAGACTCAACAACTGTGGGATTTTGCCACGCACAAATCATTGTCTTAGATCAGAATAATGACTGAAAAATAATTCCTAAGCTCCTCTGGTCTCACAAAGGAAGTCAAAGAATAGTGAGGTGACTTAGTTTTTGGTTTCTTCTGGTGACAATATTCTCTTCTTTCCAGTTGAACCTGATGGGAAATTCATGAGCCTTCATTGACTCACAAGTAAATAGTAATTGTACCCCAATTATGTAATTGGAAGCTGGCCTTCACATTTGAAGGCAAACCACTTTTTTTTTATTGGTGGTGTCCCTCTCGCTTTTAGGATAAGACAGTAGTCAATCAAAAGCAATTCATGTTCCTGGTGCAAGAAGATTTGACTTTGCTTATTTCATGGTTTTGATTCATACATTAGAATTGAGTAACATAATAACATTTAAGTGGAATTGAGCTGTGTTAGAATATCTAAAAAATGTAAACTACATGATAAACATACTCCACTGAGGATGGAGTAGATAAATGCTGCATCATTCTGGGTAATCCAAGATGGAGGAAGGGAAACATTTCTGGCTGTAACAGCCTGCTCCTTTTTTTTTGGAAGTATTTTAGGTGCTGGAGGTGATTTCCTTGAATTCAAGGAGCAGCAATTACTGTTTTATATGCTGTTGCATTGTGTTGGAACTTTGAAAAAAAAAGTCAAAACAACACTTTTTTAAAAGGGAGAAAGACAGACAAAAGCAGCAAGCACATGGTTTGTAAGGAAGAGAGAGAAAGAAACTTATATTGCTAACTAACACAGCAGTGAATGTGCACAGTTACTGCCTTTGCTGTTTAAACTCATGTATCGCTGGACATTGGGGTAAACCTAACAAACAGTGAAATTCACAACTGATCTCAGAGGAACCTATTTGGGAGGGGTCACAGCACAGAGACAGATAAGTGAATAGTTTAAGTATGGCCTTGCTGTAAATCTACAATAGGGAGTAGAGTGGGATCTTTCTTGATTATATGTTTTTATTGGAATCTGTCTCTTGATTACATCTTAAAAATATAAGCCGTACGTTTTACGTTAGCTTGGAGAAGTGTTTTGGAGAGCAATAAGATGGTATTATTTTCTGAGTCTGTAGATTGGAAGGAGCAAAATGGCCTTTAGTAGAGTGATATGCTCTTCTCATCAGATATGAAAGTTTTGGTAGAGTTTACAGGTTACTGAGGATTATATCTGCAATAAATGTGATAGAATGGATCAGTTCAAGCAACAGACAGAGGCAATGAGGAATGTACAAGAGCTAGGGGGTGTGATGGATGGTAGTTATAGGAAGGGAGAAAAGCCACAGAAACAGTCCGGTAGATGGGTTAACTCTAAGAAATGTAGGAGAGGTAGGCAGGTAGTACAGTAGTCTTCTGTGGCTTTCACTATTTCAAACAAGTATGCTGCTTTGGAAAATGTAGAGGGTGATTGACTATAAGGGGAATGTAGCATGAACAGCCAAGTTTCTGGTATCAAGACTGGCTCTGATGAAATGAGGGGCACACTGGGTCCAAGCGATCAATTGCATTCAGGGACTCTCTCTAGTTAGAGGCACAGACAGACACTGCTGTGGCCAGCAGCGAAAAGTCAGAATTGTGTGTTGTCTCCCTGGTGCCAGGATCAAGGATGTTTCAGAGAGTGCAGTATGTTCTCAAAGGGGAGACAACCACTTGATGAAGGATTTCATTCCGAAAGCTAGTGCTTCCAATTAAACCTGTTGGACTATAACCTGATGTTGGGTGATTTTTAACTTTGTACACCCTAGTCCAACACTGGCATCTCCAAATCATTGCACACATTAGTACCAATCACACAGGAAGAGAAAAGGATAAGATTCTGAAGGAAGAATATAGAAAATTAGGCAGGAATTTAAAAAAGAGGTCCTTGAGGGTAGTTATAACTGGATTACTCCCAGTGCTACAAGCTAGTGAGGGTAGGAATAGAAGTATAGAGCAGATGAATGCGTGGCTGAGGAGCTGGTGTATGGGAAAAGGATTCACATTTTTGGATCATTGGAATCTTCCCTGGGGTGACGATACCTTGTACAAGAAGGATGGATTGCACCTGAATTAAGGGGACTAATATACTGGCAGGGAGATTTGCTAGAGCTGCTCAGGAGGATTTAAACTAGGAAGGTGGGTGGGTGGGACTCAGGGAGATAGTTAGGAAAGACATCAAATCTGAGACTGGCACAGTTGAGAAAAGAAGCAATTAAAACAGTAAGGACAGGCAGGGACAAAGCACAAGGTAGGACTGATAAATTAAACTGCATTTATTTCAATGCAAGAGGCTGAACAGGGAAGGCAGATGAACTCAGGGCATGATTAGGAACATGGGACTGGGATACCATAGCAATTACAGAAACATGGCTCCGGGATGGACAGGACTGGCAGCTTAATGTTCCAGGATACAAATGCTACAGGAAGGACGGAAAGGGAGGCAAGAGAGGAGGGGGAGTGGCGTTTTTGATAGCATTACTGTTGTACTGAGGGAGGATATTCCCAGAAATACATCCAGGCAAGTTATTTGGGTTGAACTGAGTAATAAGAAAGGGATGATCACCTTATTGGGATTGTATTCTCGACCCCCGAATAGTCAGAGTGAAATTGAGAAACAAATTTTCAGGAGATTTAAGTTATCTGTGGGCAGCACGGTGGCACAGTGGTTAGCACTGCTGCCTCACAGTGCCAGAGACCCGGGTTCAACTGACTGTGTGGAGTTTGCACATTCTCTTCGTGTCTGCGTGGGTTTCCTCCGGGTGCTCCGGTTTCCTCCCACAATCTAAAAATGTGCAGGTTATGTGAGCTGGCCATGCTAAATTGCCCATAGTGTTAGGTGAAGGGGTAAATATCGGGGAATGGGTCTGGGTGGGTTGCACTTCGGCGGGTCGGTGTGGACTTGTTGGACCGAAGGGCCTATTTCCACACTGTAAGTAATCTAATCTGTCAGAATAATAGGGTGGTTATGGTAGGGGATTTTAACTTTCCAAACATAGACTGGGACTGCCATAGTGTTAAGGGTTTAGATGGAGAGGAATTTGTTAAGAGTGTACAAGAACATTTTCTGATTCAGTAAGTGGATGTATTTACTAGAGAAGGTGCAAAACTTGACCTACTCTTGGGAAATAAAGCACGATAAGTGACTGAGATGTCATTGGGGGAGCACTTTGGGGCCAGTGATCATAATTCTATTAGTTTTAAAATAGTGATGGAAAAGGATAGACCAGATCTAAAAGTTGAAGTTCTAAATGGGAGAAAGGCTAATTTTGATGGTATTAGGCAAGAACTTTCAAAAGCTGCCTGGGGGCAGATGTTTGCAGGTAAAGGGACGGCTGGAAAATGGGAAGCCTTCAGAAATGTGATAACAAGAATCCAGAGACAGTATATTCCTGTCAGGGTGAAAGGGAAGGCTGGTAGGTATAGGGAATGCTGGATGTCAACAGAAATTGAGGGTTTGGTTAAGAAAAAGAAGGAAACATATGTCAGGTATAGACAAGAGAGATCGAGTGAATCCTTAGAGTATAAAGGAAGTAGGAGTATACTTAATAGGGAAATCAGGAGGACAAAAAGGGGACATAAGATAGCTTTGGCAAATAGAGTTAAGGAGAATCCAAAAGATTTTTACAAATGCATTAAGGACAAAAGGATAACTAGGGACCAATAGGGCCCCTCAAAGATCAGCAAAGTAGCATTTATGTGGAGCCGTAGGAGATGGGGGATATTCTAAACGAGTATTTTGCATCAGTGTTTGCTGTGGAAAAGGACATGAAAGATATAGAATGTGGGGAAAAACATGGTGACATCTTGAATAATTGGCCATCTTCCAGAGTAAGAAGTGCTGGATGTCTTGAAACGCGTGAATGTAGATAAATCCGCAGGACCTGATCAGATGTACACTGGAACTCTGTGGGAAGCCAGGGAAGTGATTGCTGGGCCTCTTGCTGAGATATTTATATCATCAATATTCACAGGTGAGGTGCAAGAAGACTGGAGGTTGGCAAACGTGGTACCGTTATTTTAGAAGGGTGGTAAGAACAAGCCAAGGAACTATAGACCGTTGAGCCAGACATCAGCAGTGTGCAAGTTGTTGGAGGGAATCCTGAGGGACAGAATTTATACGTATTCGGAAAGGCAAGGACTGATTAGGGATAGCCAGCATGGCATTGTGCGTGGGAAATCATGACTCATGAACTTGATTGAGATTTTTGAAAAAGTAACAAAGATGATTGGTGACGGCAGAGCAGTGGACGCGATCTATATGGACTTCAGTGAGGTGTTTGACAAGGTTCCCCATGGGACGCAGGTTAGCAAGGTTAGATCTCATGGAATACAGGGAGAACTAGCCATTTGGATATGGAACTGGCTCGAAGGTGGAAGACAGGGTGGTGGAGGGTTGTTTTTCAGACCGGAGGTCTGTGACCAGTGGAGTGCCACAAGGATCAATGTTGGGTCCACCACTTTCCATCATTTATGTAAATGATTTGGATATGAACATAAGAGGTATAGTTAGTAAATTTGCAGGTGACACCAAATTTGAAGGTGTATTGGACAGCGAAGAAGGTTACCTCAGATTACAACAGGAGCCTGATCAGATGGGTCAATGGGCTGAAGAGTGGCAGATAGAGTTTAATTTAGATAAATGTGAGATGCTCCATTTTGGGAAAGCAAATCTTGATGGTAAGGTCCTAAGGAGTGTTGTTGAACAAAGAGACCTTGGAATGCAAGTTCATAGCTCCTTGAAAGTGGAGTTGCAGGTAGATAGGATAGTGAAGAAGGCATTTGGTATGCTTTCCTTTATTGGTCAGAGCACTGAGTACAGGAGTTGGGAGATCATGTTGTGGCTGTACAGGACATTGGTTAGGCCACCTTTGGAATTTTGTGTGCAGTTCTGGTCTCCTTCCTATCAGTAAGATGTTGTGAAACTTGAAAAGGTTCAGAAAATGTTTACAAGGACTTTGTCAGGGTTGGAGGATTTGAGCTATAGGGAGAGGTTAAACAAGCTGGGGCTGTTTTCCCTAGAGCATCGCAGACTGAGGGGTGACCGCATAGAAGTTTATAAAATCATGAAGGGCATGGATAGGGTAAATAGACAAAGTAGATGTCCCCCTCGGGTGGGGGAGCCCAGAACTAGAGGGCACAGGTTTAGGGTGAGAGGGGAGAGACATAAAAGGGATGCAAGGGACAACATTTTCATGCTGAGAGTGGTGCGTGTATGGAATGAGCTGTCAGAGGAATGGTGTAGGCTGGTTCAATTGCAACATTTAAAAAGCATTTGGATGGCTATATGATTTGGAAGGGTTGAGAGGGATATGGGACAAGTACTGGCAAATAGCACAAGATTAGGTGGGATATCTGGTCGGCATGGACAAGTTGGACCAAAGGGTCTGTTTCTGTGCTGTACATCTCTTTGACTCTGAGAGATTGCAGATGAGCTATGGTAAATGTGTGAGGATGGCACAGTGTGATATCCCATGACAGCATCTCGTGGTAGGAGTAGCTAGAAGCAGCAGTTCCGTCAAAGGAATAATAATTGTTCAGGGCCATTTTTTGCCAATTGATTGCCCATGAGATTTTTGCCAAGCAACCAGGCAGTATTTTCAGAATACAAGGTCGGGTACAGCCACAAATTCATAATATTTTAATGAATGCATTTTAACACTGTTTTTTGCCAAGTAGAGTGTTTCATAGATAACTTAGGCAAGACTGTAGACAAAATGAATGTTTTACAAACTCCATATGGTTCCTTATTGCAAGAATTTTTTTATTATGTTGAACAGATAGAGTTGAGAGTTAGTGTTATAGTATGTTCACAGAAATTACAAATGACACAGTTCCAAAAACAAAGCCAACTATCCAATTGCTGGTTGGTTCCATCAGAGGTGGTTTGTGACCAGATAGTTCAGCAATGATCAGACCAGGTCATTTAAGATGGATATATTTGTTTGTAAATATAGGTTGTTCTGCAATAATGCGCATTTCATTAATGCAAATTCACTGTAACGCAATTGTCAAATTGGGGACACTGTTTCTTAAGCGCAAATTTTAAAATGAGTGCTAGCTGTAACGCGATTACATCACCAATATTTTAAGTGTTGTTTGCCAAGGGCAATTTTTCTACAATGCACAAGAACACAACCATCGTGTTATAGAAAACCTCTTTGCACAGTGAGCTTTTCTTCCCACTGAAAACAGAGAGGACTGATAAAATTCATCGTCATCATCTCTGATGTGTTTCCTATGACTTTGGCCAACTGAGAAGAACTGTTTTTCAGGTCCAGGATCTCAAACACAAAGGTACAGCTGTGGTTTACCAGACAACCACGTCTCCGACAAACCTGTACGTTTTGGGGACTTGGGCAATCTTAAACAGGAATTTCAAAACACTGGAGACATCCTGCCAGCATTGCCTTTACAATGTCCTCTAAGTTAATTGGCAACATAGAAGGCCCAACAGTAGGAACTTCTCCCAAGCCACTTGTCATTATCAAGACACAAGTCACTCAAAGCCAGCTCCTCTGGGGAGATATGTTGCTGGTTTGTCTGACACCAACTCCTTAAAATTCGCACTAGGAGATTTTCACAAGTTCATTGGCATTGCTTTCGGGATGTTCCCAAAGTATCCCTGAAGGTGTCAAGCATCCTCTCTAATGCAGGGGAGACCCTGATTTCTGATTGACCAAAATGGAGAGGCCGCATTTGAAAAGGCACTGAATGTATTGGGAGAATTCACTGGGAATGTACAGAGGTAAAATTGCGGCATTGGAAGGAGTGACCCCTATAAACTATTCATTTGCTGACTCTTAAAGAGCCTGCATCTCCAGATATAAAACATCAAACTTATCAGACGCCTCAGAACCAAATGATTATGCTAACTGTTATCTTATTGAAGCAGAGTAGAAGCAAGTTACACTTAATCCTGAGCTGCTGCTGAAGAATGAGATTACAGTTGGTGATAACAGTGCTGGAAAATGAAACATTTTCCTGTTTGAAGCCAGTATTAATCCCTATTCTACTGCAAAATTCTCACTTCCCAGATTATCATTTCTGGCTGTCTGGATGAAACAGCCATTTTAGTGCCAATTAATATCTAACACAAGTCACTGCTGTGCTGCTGATCTGTGCCAAGCATTTCATTGACTTTTCTGCTCATGCAGGGAGCAGATTTTTATTCTAATGTTTGGTTTTGAATTGAACCCAAGTCACCAAGATGAAAGACCATTTTTCTATCTCATTACATTTCCCAGTCCCTGTTAAACCTGTCCATTTTAACGTGATGGGTATTGAGAATTCAGTTTGGTCCCTATAGAAAGATAATGAGGATTGCAGATGCTGGAGAGTCAAGAGTCGATAAAGTGTGATGCTGGAAAGAGCACAGCAGGTTAGGCAGCATCTGAGGAGCAAGAGAGTTGAGGTTTTGAGCATAACCCTTCTTCAGGACTAGGGCGGGGGAAGAGAGATGAGAAATAAATAGAGGGTGTGGCTAGGGGAAAGGTAGGTGACATGGTGATGGGTGGGCGAAGGCAGGTGGTGATGGTGGTAGGTCGGTGGGAAGTATGGAGGGCACTGGTGGGAAGGATGATGGACAGGTAGGTCAGGCCAAGAGGGCAGAGCTGAGTCAGAAGGTGAGATCTGAGATGGGGGTGGGGAAGGGGAGATTTGGAAACTGGTGAATTTCCGGTTGAGGCCGTGTGGTTGCAAACTCCCGAGGTGGATGATGAGGTGTTCTTCCTCCAGTTTGTGGCTGGCTTGTGGAGAAGGTCCAGAATGGGTACTCATCAGGGGAGTGAGAGGGGGAATTGAAATGGATGGCTATAGGAAGGTGGGGTTGGTTGGAGCATACTCTTTGGCGGAAGGGTATAATGTTAGTGTGATAAGTCTACATAGACAAATGTGGACACACAAATTTGTAACAGAAAAAAATTGACAGGCAATATGTCCAAACTTCAATTTAATTCATTCAGCCAAAGATAGAATGAATCAATGGAAAGTTCTGACTCTATGAAACTCAATGGCAATTTTGTTTTCATTACAAAGAGAAGTTGCTATTTGCCAGAGCTCAATAACTCCTTTTGACATATTTCATCTTTTTCTCCCATTGATTATCATAAAGCTATTCTGTCTTTCACTCAGAATCCCTGCAGCACAGAAAATGGCCCTTTGGCCCATCACATTTGCACCAACTCTCCAAAGAGCATCCCACCCAGACCTAGCCTCCCCACATTTATTATGGCCAATCCACCTAACCTACAAATCTTTTGACTGAGGGAAGAAATTACAGCACCCAGCAGAAACACATGGAGAAATGGGGAGAATGTGCAAACTCCACACAGATAAGTCACCCAAGGCTGGAATCAAACCTGAGTCCCTGGCACTGAGAGGGAGCAGTGATAACCACTGAGCCACCATGTCACACTCTTCTTGCATACATTTTCCTGATTCTTATGATCTGACTTTTCTCTGACCTCCCTCATGACAAATAAATCTTTCACTTGCCTTTTTGTGCTTTCTCTTTCCCATTCTCTACTGTAGCTAAAATAACATATAGAAAAGGAGATTGTTGAACAAGTCAAAAGGGAAGAAATGGACCATGGACTGTAACTGCCTTGCAAAGGGGAAATCGAAAAGTAGCCTGTGAAAACAAAGAACAATTAGAAGTTTATGGAGAAAAGCAAAGGAAAGAGTGACTAATTAAATACAAATAAAGTATAATAGTGGAATTGTTACAAACTGAATCAAACAGAAATTCAGGATAATGTGTGGAATTAGTTCCTGACCAAAAAATAAACACTGAATAGTCAGCAGCCTAACCCATAACCCAGATGTTTGAATATGTTATTAAATGTGACTCAATGAGAATTCACTTTTCTCCCAGTGCTCCACAATGTGTCATGCAGGGTAGACACAATATTGTGCCTTTTTATCAAGCTGTTTGTGATGGTGGAATCAAAATTGCTGATTCTTCATGGAATGACCTGGGGAAGAAAGTTTATTGTGATCGTAAATCTTAAGAGGGTTTATGAGAGTCAGACGAGACATGGCAACAATACAAATAGAACAGCAATGAAAAGGCTGACAAGATTTGAAATGAGAAAACAATAGTTGTGTTATCCCAACTCAACAATGCAGCCAATTTGTTTTTAACGATATGAATGGCTTGGTTTTACATGGAGCGAACACTATGTAGAAATTTGCTGGTGTTACAAGAGTGGAGGTTGTTGCAGCATGTTAGAGGGAGTGGTTGAAACAGAGACACCTTCTTGATGAAATATGTTATGTGGTGTAGCTGGCTCTCTTATCACGTGTCCTTAAATAATGTCCCCTACACTGTTTCACTTTTGCCACATAAGATGACTAACTATTGCTTCATTCAGTAGTTCTGAAGTCAGGGTAAAAGACAGCACAGTGGAAGATAGTATAACCCTGTTGAATCAGGGCTGGGAAAAGAAAGAAGTTGCATTTATATAGCATCTTATCATACCTTAAGCCAGTAGATTGCTTCAGAAAAACAGCTGTTCTGTGATACAGACTATTTCAGCATCCAACAGCAAATTTCCATAAACAGTAAATGAATTTATAATCAAACAGCTTGGTTTTGTTTGGGTGCTTCAGAGAAGAATGTTGGCAAGAAGATGATCTGTTCTTCCCTCGTGATGTATTATTGATGCAGAGGCAGGTATTTTAACCCTCAAAGGTTCTCTTTTGTGCAACTGTCAGGCGTTTCTCTCTTTAAGCAGTACTGAGGTGCCAATTAAGCTGGATTACTGTTTCTTAGCCACCTTATTAACTGCATATCTCATGTCATTAACCCTCAGCTTCAAACATGCTGAACAAGGAATCGAACCTGGGTGCCTGCCACTGTGAAGCATCTTTACTAACCACTGAGCCACCGTCCCGCCAAAGGGAGCCTTGTCAGTATTTTCTTTTGCTAACTGTAAATAAAAGCTCATGATTGGAGTTGTTCATTTGCATGTTTGTAAGTGATGTTCCCCTCCTGGACAATAACAAGCCATGGTCTCCAGTAAGTACTGGGAACAGCGTAGCTGTGATTTAGAGAGGGGGTTTCGACCAGATATAGCTAAGGACAGGTAAACCATGTGTCCTGCTGGTTACTCAGTGACTATGGTGAGAGGATGGGTTTATGTGAATGAGAGACTCTTGGCCATGACTTGTGTCATTGGATGCATTGTGCCATGACCTTACCGATGAGGGGCAACACCAGATTGTCAAGATGCATGGCAGCCTTTTAAAGATGGCATGTGCACCAGGGCTGTCAGCTTTCAGCAAATATCTACAGGAATGGCACATGGTGAGGTGAGGTTAGAATTTGGTGAAAGAGACATAGTAGGTAGTTAATGAGATGGATTTGGTAAGGTAGGACAAGAAATGTTGCTGGGCTTCATAGTGAGAAACCCTCCATACAAAATGATGTAACTGACCTTTAGCCAAAAAAAAACATGCAATTCAGTCCCAAGTAAGCAACCTGTTATCTCTGAACTGAGAATACCAAACTCGATCAAGTTAACACTAACCACTGCTCGGTCCAAGAACTTGAGATGGAGAGTCAACTTTTAAATTTCTGTTTCTTGAGTGAATATAAAAATGCATTTCCATTTAATCCTTACATATGTCTAAGAATATGAAAATAGCAGGGCTGCCTCAATTATGGTCACAGGGAATGTGATCGATGATCTCTAAGAATTCGACCTTTGGGTATAGAAGTTGGGTGACCAATTAGAGTAAGGTTGAAGATGATGACTTTGAACACGTTGCTGATAAATATTCCTAAGTCTAAATTGCAGCCCTTACTGATGAAGTAGATTTCCTTAGCCAGCACAATTCAGATAGTTCGGACCAGGCCTGAGTGTTAGTAAAAGAACCATCGCAACACCCATCTGAGAATATCTCCTCAATGGTAGACTTTGTAGAGTCATCTGGCAAGACTTAAGATAGTACAAAAGAGCCAATCATTCCAGGATCTTCCATTTGGCAGCGAGGAAACAGCCTGCTGGAACCTAGCACAGTTTTTTTTTCACATATCGCGTTGTATTAACATTCTCACAACAGGAAGTTTTAGCACCTTTGTGTAACTTTAATGTTAAAAAATTAGGTCTCAGTTCTAACTCAGCTGACTACACAGAGTAGGATGTTTGTAAATAGTTCCACAAAAACGTATACTTTGGCAGACCCAATCGAGGTTCCAGTAACCACACACAAGACATCCAAGGAGGACGTGTTTTAGCTTACTCAAACATTTATTCAATGTTTATTCAGTGAACTATGACCTCTCTTGGATTAGACAGAGCCCTGCCTTATGACCGTTCATAATATTTCTTAATTTTCCTGCAAAGATACACTGATGCACTCTGTACCTTTTCAGGAATGCTCTTTCACCATTTGATCGGGCTGTTTTTGAGTTACTGGTTCAAAAGTAAACTTAATGTATGTGCCTCTAATTCATGACTCGGTGGCCCCTGGCTTTTTTGTTTCGCCAGGCATGAACTCCCCGGTATCTTATTGGGATTTTCACAAAACTGAGTCAGAAACATAAGAGCAGGACAAGAAAACCAGTCTCTGATGTTTTAAAACTATCTCTTAAAGAATGATGCTGTTACCCCCAGAGCTATGAACGAAAGATGCATTTCCCAAATGTAATACTCCTTGTGTGCATCTGCTATGCTTTCCACCCCTCCTGGAATGTTCTGGAATCTCCAAGAGTTAAAGATTAATGTCCTGAGGACTGCTGTGAGAAACATCAGGAAAAAATAATGCTGAGATGCATTAATGTTAGATTGCCTACAGTGTGGAAACAGGACCTTTGGCCAAACAAGTCCACACTGACCCTCTGAAAGGCAACTCACCCAGACCCTTTCCCTATATTTAGCCCTAACACTATGGGCAATTTAGAATGGCCAATTCATCTGACCTACACATCTTTTGGATTGTCAGAGGAAACAGGAGCACCCGGAGGAAACCCACACAGATATGGGAGAATGTGCAAACTCCACAGAGGCAGTCACCCAAGGCTGGAATCAAAACTGGATCCCTGACACTGTGAGACAGCAGTGCTAACCACTGAGCCACCATGTTGCCCCTAATAAAGCTATTTTCTTTTTCTCATTTTCTTTGAACTCATCAATAAATCACACATCTGTAAAAATTAAATTTGAGTTATACGATCCATGCATTTTATATATAGAATGACCCTATGACTCTATACAAGGCTATGGTCCAAGTGCTGGAAAATGGGACTAGAATAGTTCAGTGGTTGTTTTTGAATAATGGTGATGTGATTGGGCGAAGAGTCTTTTTCAGTGCTGCAGAACTCGATGGCTCTATGATTCTAGAAGAGGCTGCACTTTGGATGAGACTGGACTATTTACAAATTATTAACCCAGAGACCATTGAAGATTGACCAAATGGAAAACAAGGAGACTTTTGTGCAGCTCAGGGTTAGTATCCTTCTTCCTTCCCCTACTCACTCTGTTAATGGATGCGATGATTGGGAGCAGGCAGTGACGTTGTGCCATTTGATGAATTAAAAAATCCATGGGCCCAAGTTCAAATCCCACCATGGCCATTGCTGGAATTTCAAGTCTATCAATAAATCTGGAAGTAATCTCAGTAACAGTGACCGTAGTAACTGTCATTTATTGTCATAAAAACTCATTTTGTTCACTAATATATTCTTAAAGTAAGGAAATATGCCATCCTCACCTGCTCCGGCCTACTTGTGACTCTAGACGCTGGGATATGATTGACTCTTAGCTGCCCTCTGAAATGACTGAGCAAGCCGCCCAGTTTAAAAGAAACTAGCGATGGGCAACAAAAGCTGGTCTTGCTAGCAATGTACACAACCCGTGAATCTTGGTTTAAAAAGAGATGCATTCTGCATTGGTCATGGGCCATTTGAAGTCCAGTAATTTTGGCAATGTCCAAAGTAGCATAACAAATAAATTCATGCTTGCAAAAATCAAAGCTTCGGCTGATGGTGTATAATTTACTCTTCCAATATTCTCTGTTCTAATCAGTAAAACAAAAGAAGACTCCCTGGCACCACAGAACTGAAACACTGAATTTTTCCCAAGGAGTTTTCAATTGCTGCTGTTGGTTATCTCAAAGAAAACACACTGTTTCAATAGGCTAGCCTTGACATTACTTACAAGCCTGTAAAAAGCAGCCTTGACTTGGCGATAAACTCGTAGACAGCTCCAAATGTAGACAGTTCTCAGGCTGTCATTTGTGCTGAATAAGACACTTACATTATCATACATGGCTAGAGCAAACAGTTCAATTCACCCAGAATGGTTAAACTTACAGCAGATATAATTCTAGAGAAAAACTTAATTGATGATATAATTTTGAAAAACCTTAAAAATTCATCTGGAAGAGAGCTAACTGTGATTCAAGAAAGGATCTGGCTCAAATGACTTGGAATAGTTGTAATTACAAACCTTCAAAGAAGAAATAATTTAGGTGTTGAATTGAAAGTCTATCCGAAGCTCCTCAGTGGGGAAAAAGATAGGATTTAAAATGGATTAGGAAAAGGAGGCTTGTTATCAGGTAACAGTAGCATGAATTGAAACATGGTGATATGTTAGGTTACTTAATACAGTCGGCATGGAAATAGTGGGACATTGAAATACAATCTTCCAATAAGCTTGTAATTATCGTACTAAAATAGACAGAAGAATAGGCCAATTGGCACAATGAACTACTTTGACATTCAATTAATGATTGGCCAATCTGAGTATGGCGTTAACTTCACTTTCCTGCCTGCCCTTCATAATCCTTAACTCCTTTGTGGATAAAAAGATGTGTAATGTGGATAAAAAGATGTTGAATATGACCCAACCTATATTGTGGAACAGTATTCCAAAGCTTAACAATATTTACAATCCTCCTTAAAAGTGGGCATTTGTTCCAGAAGACTGGAGGATCACAGATGTTACAACCATAATCAAAATAGGGGAGAGAGGTAAATCCAGCAATTACTGAACGTTTCCAACAAGAGAATCTAACTGTCACCCCTTGACATTCAGTGGCATTACCATCACTGAATCCCTCACTGTCAACATCCTGGGGGTGACCATTGAACATAAATTGAAGGGGACATAAATTTAAGGTGAAGGGTGGAAGGTATAGGGGAGATGTCAGGGGTGGGTTCTTTACCCAGAGAGTAGTGGGGGCATGGAATGCGCTGCCCGTGGGAGTGGTAGAGTCAGAATCATTGGCGACCTTTAAGCGGCATTTGGATAGGTACATGGATGGGTGCTTAATCTAGGTTAGAAGTTCGGCACAACATCGTGGGCCGAAGGGCCTGTTCTGTGCTGTATTGTTCTATGTTCTATGAACAGGACCAGCCAAACAAATGTTGTGGTTCCAAAAGCAGATCAGATGTGAATTCTTCTCCTGTTCTCCAACCACCAGTAGCTCACTTCCTAACTCCTCAAAGCCTGTTCACTATCTACAAGACACAAGTCAGGAGTGTGATACAATATTTCCCACTTATCTGGATGGGTTCAGCTCCCACGATACTTAAGAAATTACACATTAGTAAAAACAAAGCAGCCCACTTGAAAACCACCCCATTTAACAACTTCAACATTCACTTCCCCGATCATCGATTCATAGTTGTATTAGTGTGAACCATCTATAAGATGCAGTGCAACAAGTCACTGAGGCTCCTTTGATAGTACCTTCCAAACCCACAAATTCTACCACCTAAAAGCACAAGGGCAGCAGAAGCATTGGAACATCAACACCTTCAAGCTTTCCCCTGACAGACTCGCCATTCTGACTTGGAATTATGTTGTCAATCCTTAATTTTGGCTTGATCAAAATCTTGAAACTTCCTCCTTAATGTCACTCTTGCTTTATCTACAACACATACACTAGCTCACCAGCACCTTCTCAAGGACGCTTAAGGATGATCAGTGACACTCACATCCCAGGAAGGCATTTCAAACATCAACCTTATGTTGACAATAAGGAAATTTTATGAGAAACTAAAATGGAGAAAGTGAATTGGCAGTTGGTAAATTAGGAATTATAAATGAATGCTAGAGGATTAAAATCTTGGACTGACTTGGTGAATTCCTTGCTGAAACAATGACACAGTTGGTGAAATCAGTCCAGCTCAGGTTGTGTATTTAAGCCTTCAAAGGTCATCTCATTATGTCCCACATAGTAAGTAAAAGTAAAGTTGCTTTAGTCCCAGTAAACCATAGGGTTGCTTGCTCATTAGTGAGAAATGACTGGGGGTGGTTTAATGTGAGGGTCTCCAGGCCTCAGGTGAGGGCAAACTTTGAGAAAACAGGATCTTCATGGTAACCTCAGTCAGTGCAGGGACGATACCATATAATATAACTTTGCAAATTTGAAGCCTATCCAAGAAAAGGGGTAATGCTAATGGATTTAAAATTGAATAGAAAGCAGAGAATAGGAGTGAATACTCTTTTACAGCCTTTTACAAGGTTATTGGAATAATACTTGGAATGAGTAGATTGCCTTTTAAGGAAACACTAGACAGGCTAGGCCTGTGTCCATTGAAGTTTAGAAAAATCAGAGGTGACTTAATTAAAACATAGAAGACCATAAGGAGGCTCTACTGGGTGGATATGGAAAGCGTATTTTCCTCTTGTGGGAGAATCTAGAAAGGGTTTTTTTTTCAGATTATCTACAGTGTGAAAACAGGCTCTTCTTCTGAACTGACCCTCCAAAGGATGACCCACCAGACTCATTTCCTTATTTTACCCTTGATTAATGCACTTAACACTATGGGCAGTTTAGCGTGGCCAATTCACCTGACTTGCACATCTTTTGGAATGGGGGAGGAAACACAGACACAGGGAGAATGTGCAAACTTCACACAGACAGTTGCCCGAGGCCAGAATTGAACCCAGGTCCCTGGCACTGTGAGGCAGCAGTGCTAACCACTGAGCCACTGTTCCCATGGTTTATAAATAAAGGGGTGCATGATTAAAACAGCGATGAGGGATTTTTTTTGTGAGTCTTTGGAATCCCTTTCTCAAAGGGATTGGATGCAGAGTCTTTAAATACTTTCACAGGCAGAGGTAGATAGATTACCATGGGGATATAAGATTATCGGGGATATGCAGGAATGTAAAGTTGAGATTAAAATCAGATTAGCCACAATCTTAATGAATGATGGAGCAGGATAGAAGGGCCTACTCTTGTTCCTTGTTCATATGTCAATCTAGAGTGAAACATACAGGGTGATTTCTCTCAGGTTAGTATGAAATCCACTGCCCGTTTTGATGGGTCTTAATGACCAATATTACTAGATGACAGGAAATTCAAAAATGTACTCGATAGTGAGGAAGCTACCAACACATTCCAGAGGGACATAGACTGGTGAATTGGACAGAAACATGGCAAGTGTGTACCAATTCATTTGGTAGAAAGAATGAGGAGAGCAAAATATGAACTGTCTAATGCTATTGTAAAGGGACTTCATGAATAGCTTCCTAACAGCAGTCTGGGTGTTGTATCTCTGAAGAGTGAGTACATCTGCACAGTACGAGTATGGAGCCTCAGACAGAATCTACAAGGACAGCAGATATTAGGGACCATCCTGTGGAAATTGGTTGCCCCAGTGGATCTAAGTATTACATTGCAAATGTGCTAGATGTCATGACCTGATTTTCTGATCTCTACCTTGCGACAAACTATGGGGACACTGCCCTCTTTCCATTCCAAGGAAAATGAGCAACTGTGACTTTCCTACGTCTTCATTGCATTATAGCTGGAAACTGGAAATCAGTATCCATTGGATACTGATTCTGGCCCTGAGCTTGCAGACACATGTGATCTTCATCCATTCATGTAGCAGGCCTTTAATGCTGTGACCACAGACTTGACCCCAGCTTGATGCACTCGGGACAGTGTCAATGAACTGAAGTGGGCAATATCAGAAGGAAAGCAGCTCATAGTAAGTCATTGTTCAGCACATAAATAACGTTTGAGCAACATCCTCCAAACATTGGGATATTAAGATCCCTGACAAGAAGGCCAGTGCGGTGCCTCTTTATTGGCATTGCACATTGTTACCCTGACTCGGGTGTCTGTTGCTCAAGTCTTTTAGCATACTTTGTTCAGGGACCAGCAAAATTCAGCACATTCACCTTTCAAAGATACAAGAGGATAGGGTTCAATGTGAGCTTCTACTTTCCCATGTTTGGGTTCATAGCTGGAGGTCCTAGTGTTTGAGCTAGCTTTGAGAACTATCATTGAACACACCTGCAATGCAGGTGAAGAAAGGGAAAATATTCTCTCACTCTGAGTGCTGCCAGTCAACTATTGTTGAAAGAAACCAGGACAAAAAAGTTTCAATCAACTGCAAAGGCAAGAATTTCGAAACTGAGTACTCAGCTGCCAACATCAATACTACTGTTCACAACCACAACATTCTACCGTCTACTTCTCCCGAACTACCCATAAAATGGATCCATATATCTTTTAACGTTTATCCTCTTTTAGACACACTTCTAATCTGCTTGTACGTGTGATGTGTTAATTTTCTTCTCGCATTTAGTAACAAATAAATTCACCTGTTTGTTAACCCAAGAAATCCTGTTTAAATTGACACCTTTTAAAATTTAAATTAACTTGGTCTGCAAGACATGCTTTCACATGGGAGGGATCCTTTTATATATTAAACTGTTGTGACCAACTGAGGGGTAGATGAATAATGGAAGGGAGCTAGTTCTTCTCTTGCCAACATGACTGTTTGAAGTGACCCAACTAAGATGGTAATAACATGGAAAATCTTTTCCAGCATCTTTTACGCGACAGTACCCATAGGGAACATTGTGACGAACTCTAGGCACCATATTTTAGGATTTTTGTCAAAGTCTTAGAAGGGGTGCAGTGAAGGTTTACCAGAATGGTACTGGAATTAGATAATTTATTTCTATGGGGAGATTATAAGATTGGATCTTTTATTCCTTGGGAGATTTGATGGAGTCATTCAAAATCTGGAAGAACATTATTAGAATAAATGAAGAGAAATTGTTTCCATGGCAGAAGTTAATTTGTAAAAATATCAGAGTCAACATGAGGAAAAAGGTGCATAAGGTGTTGTATGATCTGAAATCTGAAAGGGTGGTAAAAACAGAGTCAATCAAACAACTTGCAAAAGGTAACTGAATTAATATTTGAAAAGGAAAAATAGATCCAGGGCTGTGAGCAAACAGCAGGTGAGTTGGACTATTTGGATAACTTTTCAAATAGCTAGTACACACACAGTGGGCTGAATGGCCTCCTCCTGTGGCATGTCATTCTATGGTTACAGAGTAATTAAGGAGAAAGAGAATTAACTTAAAGGAAGAATGGAAAAGTTTAAAATATTGCACTACTGAGTGAAAAAGATGAGTTTGAGACCTATGGGAGCTGTAATTGCAAATTAAAATCTCTGCCTCTATTCTCAACTTCAAAAAATTGAAACATGATAAATGAGTGATGAGTTTGCCAAGATAAACTGTACTCAGATCAGGATTTTTATAAGCTAAAGCAAAAAATAACAAATCAACACATTTTTGTCCTTGAGCTCATTAATCAAGAAAAGCATATGGTATAGCTCATGTATGCTTAACAGAAAGCTATTTCTTAAACAATCAAATTGATTTTGAATATTTTCATAACTGTACGGAGCTTTAAGCATCAGTCACACATATTTGTTGGAGATTTGTGAATTAGAAATGAAAATAAAAGCTGGTAGGCTCTTAAGCTTTAGTTGGTTACCTAAGGCATTAATAACCATCATGACTGAGCCTTATAAGCAGACAACAGGGAGGTGAGTAATGATTGGATCAAGGCATCCTGTTTTCTTGTTTTTTGCATGAATTTTATGTGACTACATGAGTAGTGATTTAACCAGTTGCAATTCCCTCTCTGGACAAGACATGCGGACTGGCTGGCGTAAAGCATTCTTTGGGTCCACACAGAAATCATTTAATTGAAGTAGGATAATCTTCTATTGGTTTATTCTCTTGAATGATTTTTAAAAGCATTATTTATTTTTTTGGCAAGTATTTTCTCAAGTGCTTTGTGGACGTGAAATCTCTTTGTCTAAGATAACAGAAGAAACCCCTACTGGAGAGGTTCATGTCCAAATCTAAAATATGAGATGTTGTATCTTATCATGACAAGCTGCAGAGAGTCTTTGGTGATATTATGAAATAAGGAAAAGGATGGCAGATGGAGTTCAGTGTTGGTAAATTTGATGATAGGAAAAGTAAGAAGTTTGCCTTGAATAGGGTATCAGCTAGGTGAAATAGAAGAGTAAGGAGATTTGAGGGTGCAATCTGACAGCCCATTAAAAAACAGCATTTCCAGTTGATAGGGCCTTACAGAAAGCTAACTAGTATTGGATTGTTTGACCAAAGATATAGAATATAAATATTAAGATTCAGTTGAGAATCTCTCAGGAAGCCCACAGTGGAAATATTGTGAATGGGTTTGGATTTCAAGCCATAGAAAGGACTCTGACACAGTAGAGAAGTATGCTGAAGGTTTACTCAGATCATCTCCGGTGTGATAAAATACAAATAGGAAGAAAGGAATGTAATAAAAATCTTAGGCTGTTTTCATTAGAATTAAGGAGATTTCAGGGTAATTCACAGCAATTTGGTTGACTCTAAACTGCTCTCTGCAGTGGGCAATAAATGCTGGACTAGCCAGCAATGCCGTCATCCCGTGAATGAATTTTAAAAAAACCCAACAGTGTTTAAAGTTGTGAAGCAATGACAACAGCAGATGGCTTATTTCTGAAGTCCACAAGATTCAGAATGTAAATACAGAATTATATGAGCTTTATGACAGAACAAGAAGATCTATTTCACGTGGAAAGTTGTGAGATTATAGAATGTACAGGAATTATTCAGCTGGAGACTATCCTAACATTTGTGACTATGGAAATGGCAGCATAATGGTCTTGACAATGGAATTGCAATCGAGCAGCACAGCCTCACCCCAGGGAGGTGATGGCCTACTGGCATTATTGCTCCATTGTTAATCTCGAGACCCAGATGCTGTTTTGAGGATCTCCGTTCAAACCCTACCACTACAGGTGGTGGGGTTTGAGTTCAATAAAACTCTGGAATTAAGAGTCTAATGATGACCGCAAATACATTATGAATTGTTCGAAAAGCCTATCGGGTTCACTAATCCCCTTTAGGGAAGGTAACTGCCATCCTGACCTGGTGTGGCCTACATTGACCCATTACAATGTGGTTGACACTTAACTGATTAGGGATGAGCAATAAATGTTGTCCTGGCCAGCACTGCGTTCATCCCTTCAATGAATTTTTTGAAAATTCCCTGGGAAAATGAGTTTAGATCTCACCATGACAGTTAATAGCAAGTAAATTTGCAAAATTTAGTAACAGTGCCGACAAAATCCATCCAGTCCATCATATCACTGACTTTCTGAATGAACATCACAACTTAGCACTATTCTCCTGACCTTTCCCATAATAATGCAGATTATTGCTTTTAAAAAAAACTAATGCCTTGATTGAACCTGGCTCCACCCTGTTTCCAGGCAGTGCCTTCCAGATCTGAACCATTCGCTGCTTCAAAATGTTTTCTTCTCACAATTCAGTTAATAAATCTCAAATATAAAGCTAATCTCAAAAACGGGGACCATGAAACTATTAATTGTTGTAAACATCCACCTGGCCGTTGACATTTTGTTTAGGGAAGGACTACTGGACTTGAAATGTTTCTGGTTTTCCCAGGTGCTGGACTGACCTGCTGAGTTTCTCCCCTTTCTGTTTTTGTTTCACCATCTGCTAAACAGCTTTAATAAAGTTAATTGTAGAAACATTGTTTTATTCATTCATGGGATGAGCGCATTGCCAGCTGTGGTTATCATATTACTATGGGTTTGGAGTCACATGGAGGCCAGACCAGGTAAGGATGGCCGTTTCCAGCTCTGAACGGCAATAGTGAAGCAGATGGGTTTCTATGACAATAGGCAATGGATTCCTGGTCATCATTAGACTCTTGTTTTCACATTTTTATCGAATTCAAATTTCACCATCAACCACTACCTTGGTCTCTGGATTCAATCCAGCAATAATATCACAAGGCCATCTTCTCCCCTAACATAAAACATTGTCCAGAAAACCAGAGAAAACACCCCAGCTCAGCTTTGAAATATGTGATCATTTCTGTCCACTGTAATGTCAATTGACATCTATCAGTCTATGCTGTGTCTTTGTTATGGGACAAATGCTAAATTAGGAACAATAATTGCCAGTTTACTTTAAACGGACGCTTTCTTTTAAGATGAATCATATACCACTTATGCCTATACTTCTGATTTCGCACTGAAGTAAATCAAGCAGCCTCTGTGAAAACTGTACTGCTGACTAAATACAAAACATTCTCTGTGGCTGGAAGAGATCAGTTCAGTTAGGAAAACACTTTTAACCTGCATTATTAAGCCGGGAGACTGACATCAATGTATTTTGAAGTAAATAAGTTCTAGTTCCTGAAATCGAACTTTGATCCCAATTTTAGTGTTTTCTTTTTACACACAGCCAGGTCATTCTGTGCAAAAGCTTTCTCCCAGAAGCAGCCCATAATCTCAGGAAATGTGTGTAACAATGACTTCCTGCTCATGGTGACTGCTTGCCACACAATATTAACACTGATGTTTGTCACAACGAGACTGCTTCAAAACACTAAATATTTTCTTCAACCGTTTAAAATATAAATCAGCCACGGCAGGAATTTGATGCAAATGACTAAGTTTGGGAATTGAAATGTCAGCAAATTAGAAGCAGCTTACTGAGGTCCACATCAATGTACAGCTGTGGCTGTAGCTTTCTCTTCAGTGTTTTTATTATGAACAAGGGAATTAGTTGAACAGGGTTGGAAACAACTGTTCACACACAGCGGACTTCATGTGCAGTATATCTTATTTGTATCAGTTTTTCTGATAACGTTGCATGACCTCGGATTTTTTCTCGAATTTCTTCTCTGTATTTACTGTGTATTGTCGCTGGGTCAAAACCCATAAATTGCTTCCCTATCGACATTGTGGATCTACCTATAGCACATGGAATGCAGTGGTTTGAGAAGGCAGCTCACCACCGACTGGAGGGCAACGAGCAATGGGCAATAAATGCTGGGGTGAGGGCAGAATGCAGCCAGTCAGAGGGCTGCCAGCACCATCGGTCAAAGCACTGAGCCTTTTCCAGTAAAGGGGATTGCCTACAGCCAGTCAAACACTTTGGTTCTACCAGCGTCTCGGGGTTCCATGCCCTTGTATCCACAATTGGGGCTGTAGACTGTGTGAGCAGTCTGTGGATTCCAGGCCAGTCAGTCGGAGTGCGAGTGAGACATCATTCTTGGAGGTTGGGCCACTTTTTCCTGCAGTGAGACAAAGAGAGGCTTTGCGTTTGATGCAAGTGGATGGAAGAGCTGTTATGTGGTCATGCAGGAGGAGGAGAGATGAGGAAACCTGGAAACAAACTGTTCACACCCTGCAGACCTCCTGTGCAGTCCACGTGATGTCCCCAGTGAGTGAGTCAGAATCAAGGACAGGAAGGATTAGCAGCTTAGGAGGATGAGATGGGTAAGAGGCATTGATTGGACGTGATGCATGCGATAGTGAGAGTTATGATTGATAAGTCTTTGAGGGGTGTGCGCAGTAACAGAGTTAGAGTAAGAACTGGCTCCGTGAGTATGAGGTAACAGAGAGAAAATGGTGGTGCTGAGCCTTGCAGACCACAAAGGATCATTGAACTTCTTCTTTACTGCTCGCTTCACACGTGACGTTGTGCTGGATTTGGATTGCAGTTTGTCTCCAGCTGTGTGGCCTCCTCTGGCAGTCTGCTGATCCCTATCTTTGAAGCAGTGAGTGAGCCTTCCTCTCATTACCAAGAGTGAGGCACAGTTCCTGGCTTTCAGCATCTGACATGGAGTGCAGCTAGGCTTTTAGGGGATGCCAATGGTGCGGATGCCAGAAGATGCTGGCAGTAGCAAGCGCTGCATTCTCTCCAGCCACATGAATCCCCGAGAAAGATGGCAAAGAGTCCAATTCCATAATTAATGGTGTGAAGAGAAGACTGAGTGAGGAAGGTCACTCTGTGCCCTGGCAGACCAGGCTCCATGAATCTCCCTTGACAAAATAATTGCAGTGAAAACAGCAAGATTCCACCCAGTAGCCGAGGACTTATACAGTGTGACACTTCAACTGGTCGAGAAGCATGCACTACAAACACACAATGCACTGGATAAGTTGAATTTGTTTTTGCAATTGCACAATTCATGAACCTGAGTTGGTTTTAAAGATATTGGTTACCAAAATCATAACAAAGGCACTTTACTGCTTTCCTGATTTTAGCTTTAAGTTCTGCGGTTCTTCTCCAGCTCTCAACTGTGCTGCTGTGATTCAGTTCAGATTGCAACAAATCTGAATATCACTAATGAGCTTCCTACTCTCAAGAATACCCTTAATCAATGCTGCGGGATCAGATGTTACACAGTATTTTCTTTGAATAACCAGCATTGTTAGATTTAAAAGTTTTATTATTCCAAGCACAGTTGAATTTAAATTATGGTGATGTATTATTCTGATGTGGATCACGCTGGGCATTTTGCATGCGTGTATGTATCCGGGCTGCTGTTTTGAATTGCCTTTTCAAATGTAATTTGTATCAAAATCACATCTGACTTGATTATATGCTGGCAAAATATTCTGTGGTTAAGAAATGTTAATCTTCATATATACAGTCTTCAGCTTATTTTTAATGATTAGTTTAGTTTTGACAGAGTAAAAGTAAATATCATGTATTTTTAAGTCCTCTATTCAATAAAGTCCCAGATTTCATTTCTATGGACTGAATATTTATCAAGAAAATAACTGTCACAAGTCTGAAAAAAACCATAAATGGTTATAAAAAGAAACAATAAAAGCATTTGAAAAATTATATTTGGTAAGTATAGCAATTGCATCAATTTTATTCAAAGTAACAGTGTTTACAAAAGAAATATCCCTCAATTATCCCTTAAATAATTTTGACAAATTGTCAAGTTCAACTCAATAGCTTTCGGTTGGAGAGCCTGTCTCATACATGCAGAAAATCTATACACTTTCACAAATTAAATTAATGGAGATCCTCCCACAAAATTAATAAACAGCCAAAGACATGCACAGTGTTACATGAGATTAATTGTTAATCTGGACTATTGCATATTGATCATAGCATTTATGCTGTACATTATGGAAAAGCCTAGTGACAATATCTGTCCATCCAGTTGTTATTTTCCACAGCCATTGTTCCAGGTATTTTCTCAGACCACTTTCACTTCATTTCCTAACAATTTGTGGAATTTCCTAAAAACATGAATCTCCTTTTTGCTGGAAAAAAATGCAGGACCAAAAAAGGTTCCAACTGATTCATATGTTAATATGTGGTGGATAACTGAAGTACCTTCCAAGTGGGAAAAATCTCTGACCTGCTCCATTCCCTCAAAGATGGGCTCAACTATAGCTGTTGGCAGACTAATCATGAAATGTTTTCTCAGATAAAGCAGAAAATGCTGGAGAAGCTCAGCGGGTCTTGCAACATCAGTTCCCCTCTCTGCGTTTCTCCGCCATTTTGTGTTTTTATTTCTAATTTCCGGCATCAGTGGTATTTTGCTTTTGTTTGAATTGTGTTCTCCTGTTGCCTTTCATTTTTTGCCCATCACCTTAAATCTGTGCACTCTGCTAACTGACCCCTTTACTGCTGGATGTTTCCTTAATTATTTCCTTAATCCAAAAAAGCTCATAACATTAAACACTTCTGTCAAATCTCCACTTAATCTTCTCTGTTCTGAGGAGATTAATCCCCACAAGCTTTCCACATCCTTGAAATCTCTTATCACTGGTACTTTTTTGAGAAGATGCAAGTGCAGTGTCTCTTCCAAACCAATGTTCTCAGAATGAAGAAGTCACCACCTTCTCACGGGCAACTAGGATTTCCTTTCTTGCCAAAAATTGGGATCTGAATGTATAAACATCACAATTTATATGTGAATCTGGTCCTGAATTATGACAGGAAAACAGGAGCAATGTGGTGGCTGATGGTGAGCACTGTTACCAGGCTCATGAGTTCAGTTCCAGCCTCAGGTGACTGTCTGTGTGGAGTTTGCACATTCATCTTGTGTCTGTGTGGGCTCCCTCCAGGTGCTCCAGTTTCCTCCCACAGTCCAAAGATGTGCAGGTTATTTGGATTAGTCATGCTAAATTGACCATAGTGTGTAAGGGTGTGCAGGCTGGGTGGGTTAGCCATGGGAAATGCAGGGTTACATGAAAAGGGTGTAACCTGGGTGGAATGCTATTCATAAAGTCCATGTGGACTTGATGGGCCAAATGGCCTGCTTGGGATTCTACAAACAGGGAGGGATATTGCTCCATGAAGTTCAGGAAAAATACTAGTTTTGACCACTTTATTGCATAAAGAAGTTTGATTAAAATTGGCAAATCAAAAGCAAAAAGTGATCAAAACCTACTTTATTGATTTCCCCGGATAGAATAGTAGAAAATTACAGTATTGCCAAGATACAGATAGGTGAGTTTGAGTGGATAGTCAGGGGAGGGCTGTTGGCATGTACTGAACAATAACTCCTCTAATATCTGGAGAATCCAACTAGAATTGATTTTATTTCTGCCTTATGCATTTTCACTAGATAATTCTTCCTTTGAACTTTCAACATTGCCTTGTTTTCATTGAGGGTGGCCTCCAGTCATTCACTCTGGTACCAATTAGTGACTCACTTGAAAGATATTTTTAAACTTAAGAACCAGTCTCAACTATGGTGCAAACGGCAAGTCTCTCTTTCCTCTCCTGATGGACACGTAGATAAAATGGCTGGCATAAAATCAAAGTATGATTGGACTAACATTTCAGTGTTAATATTGTAATAGGTATCAGTACTTGGAAAAAACACCTCCAGTGGGTAGAATATCATATCAACCAGCCCACAGAAACCTGTAGCTGAATGTTAAAAGAAAATTCCGGGCCCTGAGATCAAAGATGGAGCTCAGAATTTACTATAAAGCAAAATGTTAAGATGGACTGGGGAAGTTAAGCCACAGCTGTTAATGCCATCACCTACATCATCAGCCAAGCAACAGCAACTCCTGACATGTGGGGACCAGTGCCAAGTTGCACACACATTGTTATAAGAATGTGGTTTATGAAGCCAATATGTCTGCAGCTGAACCTTGAGAGACTCACTTTCCTGGCTCTTGACAGTAAAAGGAATAAAACCGAAATGACAAGCAATTGCCATAAGGTTTGGACAACAAAAACAGATTTGTTAAGTATGATATGAAAGTTTAAGAAACTTTGAGAAAGATTACACCCTTTTGAACAATATTGATGGATTTCCACAAGTGCCTGTAGTTTTGGGCAAGTCTGAGCACTCATAGCAGTTGCTTTGCCAACAAGATGAAAGGAGACAAAATAGTTTTCAGTTTTCAAATATTTTAAGAAAGACGTAGGACAAAATAAAAACAAAATACTTATGGAATTATTTAGGTTTGCTACCTTGTGCCTCTCTTTTATTTTGAGTGGAAAATGGAGCTTCAGGACTAATGGAAGAAGACTCCCTCTGAATATAGAATCCCTACAGTGTAGAAAGAGGCCACTTGGCCCATCAAATCTGACTGTCCAAAGAGCATCCCACCCAGACCCACCCCCTCACCCTAACCATGACTAATTCACCTACCCAGCATACTATGGGCAATCTAGCATAGTCAATCCACCAAAACAGAACACCTTTGGACTGTGGGAGGAAACCAGAGCACCCGGAGGAAACACACGCAGATACAAGGAGAATGTGCAAACTCCACACAGTCACCCAATGCTGGAATTGGACTCAGGTCTCCGATGCTGTGAAGCAGCAGTTCTAGTCACTGAGCCACAATTCCCTGATAGGGTTTACTGAGGTACTCAGGTTTTAGAAAGGAGCAGAGGAGATTAATTGTTAATTAAAGCATTTTATTTATTATGTATGAGGCTAAATGAATTAGAACACTACACTTCAGTAAAGTTTAGATTGTGGGATGACCTGATTGAGGTTTGGAAGGTGATAATAGGAATGGATTATGGTCAGTTGACAAGGGGGACACGGTTCACAATTTTCAAGTAGAGAATAATGGATCAAGCAGCCACCTCCTGAAATGAACATTGACTGACTGAACTGCGTCAGTGGAGCAAGAGTTGATTCCACTGCTAGCTGGGAGTTATATCATCTCATGCAGTGTAGAATTCAAACCACACGGACATTGTGGACTAGTTTCGATCATATACATCAGCAACTCATTTTGCAGATTTTTTAAAAATGAAAACTGCCCTGCATTTTTGTCAGATTACCCACCTCTGTCAGGATTTCCAAAATTTTGGATCGTTGAGAAGGGGCTTTAGGAGCGGTGGGAGAGAATGTGCATAATATGTTACATAAAATATTCCAATACTATGGCACTGTCTGGATGGATCAGAGGATCTTTCTTTATTTCTTCTTACCTCCCATTCTCGAGCTTTTGAGGGAAGTCATCGCGGACTCCCGGCCTCTAGGTGAATCCATAACGGATTCCTGGCCTGAGAGCCTCAAGCTGAAGCCCAGCACAGAGTATGAGGAAAAGGTGAGTGCAGACTGGAGGCTGGGATTAGTACAGACTGGAGGCTGGGACTGGTGCGGACTGGAGGCAGGGACTGGTGCGGTCTGGGGGCAGGGACTGGTGCGGACTGGAGGCAGAGATTGGTGCGGTCTGAGGGAGGCAGGACTGGAGTGGACTGGAGGCTGGGACTGATGCAGACTGGAGGCTGGGACTGGCATGGACTGATTTGGAAGGACAGTTATTCTGAACTTTTTCTTGCTTGATTTTTCTGATTTTTTTTTTCCTGTGATTTTGTATTTTTCTACCTAAGATGACAAGAACGTCTGTAATGCTGGACTTTTTAAATCTTCATTTTCCGAAGAATTCTTCTTGAGAATCCGTGCCTTGGTACATTTGTTCCTAAGATGGCACTGTTAAGTGGTGACTTGTAACCTTTCACTGCACTCATGTGAGTACATGTGACAATAAAGCTAATTCTAATTCTAGTTCTCATACTAATTCATAATTTGTTTGATTAGTAATCACAGTAATTCTGCCTTGCCTTTGAGCAGAGACAGAAATCCTGGCAGCTTGTTATGCTTACTAACAATGAACAGTCAAGGGGGTGGGCATGTTGGCACACGACAATGTGCTGTGCCAATCTCACACCGACAGCATGTAACAGCAGCTTACCCAGCAAGTACTCTGCATGTGCTTCAATCAAATGGCCATGTTTGAAAGTCAAAGGGGAGCTGAGTTTAGACAAGAGGACTGTGGTCAATCAAGGGATAGGTCTATTGTCTGGCAGGAAGGGTGTTGAATGAGTGAATAGGAAATGCGGAGAGCACAAAGGATTTGTAGCTTGGTGGGATGGGTAGGTGAAAGCAATTGAGGTAAGAAGCCACACACAAATAGTACACCGTGAGTCTTGGTGGTATGTTGTTACACCATCAGAGTTAGCATGAGTGTGAAGTTGCAGTGAGAAGATGGTGGCACTCACTTTTGATAATTGCAGAATGGCATTAATGTTCTTGCGACACTGATGTGTGGTCCTCTGCACCATGGACACCACACTGAGCCTGTTGGTTACTTCAGACCAGGTTCACAGCATTTATAGTGGTGTATGGCTGGGTTCTAAACATGGCACCTTTGGCAAGTGTGTCATAAGGTCCTGGCACTGGGAGCATATGCGCCGCTGCTAATTATACTCAGTAAAAAAATGTCTGAGCAAAGTCATTAAGGCTCACAGATGAAAAACTCCATGAAACTCTTTGATATTGTCACTCAGCCAAATTTTGGGAAAGTTAAGCTCAGTATTTTTAAGGGGCCTGTGTATTCTTCAGACACGACTATGAGGCTGGTATTCTTGCAGTTAACATCAGTTTTCATTGCTGATTGGTAATGAAGCAACGATACCAGTGAGTTGACAGTTTTGCTCTCTTTAAACAGTAAATTGTCAACTCCAGATTGTTTTGAGTGATATAATCAGGCATTATGTATCAGCAGTACTGTTACAATTATGAAGTCTAGGACACTGTTATCCTTTGGGATTCTGTCTTAAATTCAAGGCGAGTTTAAATTCAAGTGGGAGTTGAGGCAGTTGTCATGTTCTGGAACCTTCTGGTAGCAAACCTGGAGATCTGATTGTCAAAGAATAAATATACCCCAGATTATTTTACTGGAAAATGATGTAAGGTTGGAAGACAATTGCAGAAGGCCTTGTGTTGATGGTACCTCTCATTGTGAATCACTAAATTACCAGAAAAGCTTTTGAGAATGTTGAGCTGGAAACAGTTGTGCTTTAAGCTGTCTATTTAGTTTGAAGATGAAAGAGCTACACTCTCAAGGATAACTAAGCAGCACCTCTGCCTGGATACAAAACCCTTTTATTCAGGTTTCTATGGAAATGAACTTTGAGAAACGATGAATTTATTAGAAATTCTGGAAACTCCATTTGTTTGCCAGTGTCCAGAAAAGAGGCAGCTTGATCCCAAAATTCTCTGTGGTTCACCATGTTAGAATGCATGTGGAAGCTTACCTTTGGATTAAAACTCATAGAAACACAGAAAGATGGAAAGTAGGAGCAGGAGTAGGCCTTTCGGCCATTCAAGCCTGCTCCACCATCAATGTGATCATGGCTAATCAACCAATTCTGTACACAGTTCCCACTTTGTACCCATACCTCTTAATACCTTCAGCCTTAAGAACCATATGCACCTCCTTGTTGAAAGCATTCAAAGATTTGGCCTCAGCTGCTTTCTCTGGAATTCCACAGGCTCATCACTCTCCACTCAGCTCTGTCCTGAAAGGTTTTCTCCCATGTCCTTAGATTGTGACCTCATGAGGTGAAAAAGCAAAACTGGAAGATTTGTCCAGCTTGTGTGACAGGGAGGATCTCTGGCGATACTTCCACTCATAAAGGACAGCTTGGAGTTTGGAAGTTACCAGGTTGTGAAAGGATAGGAACAAAACTAACCTTTTAATTTTGCACTGATTCTGGAAGCATTGAATGGCTACATACTGGGATGGTGTAACAAATAGCTGGTATGTCATCTGTTTTGCTATTAACTGGAAGCTTGAGTTCTTTTTAACAGCTATTATTACCAACAGTGATCGTGTTACTATCTACTCACTATCCTGATGGCCAATATCATGAAGCAAATGCAGCATTGCTCCAGTAGCTGAGGTCCCTGGTCTCAATCTCCTATGAAGACAGTAAACAATGTTGGACTGAGTCCATGCTGGACATGGATGATTGCTTCATAATTAAAGAATGAAGTATGATGGTGACCATAAGCCTCATACAATAGAACCCATAATACTAACCTTCTCACTAAGATCTGCACTCGGAGTCAGGTCATTTTTTTTCAACTGACATCTAGGGAGAGTTGAATTCAACATTCCACAGCAAGCTTTCCTCATCATTTGCAGTGGTATAATCATAATATCTCATATACCCTTCACTGTGTAATTTTATCATCACAGTCAAAAGTAAACATCTGAAGCTACCAGTAATCCTGAGGTTTACTCCAAACAAAAAAAAAGTCTGACAGCACTTTATAGTCTCTGGGCATCTCAAAGCACTTGACATCCAATCTACTTACAGAGATACTTTTCAAAGTTTAGTCACTGTCCTAGTGGAGCAAAGATGGCAAGCAACTGACTGACAGCAAGTTCTCTCAAACTGCAATGTGACAATGACCAGATAATTTGATGAGTAATAAACATTGGCCAATCTATTAATAATTCAAATAACTAATAGGAAAATACTGTGCATGCTGGAAATCTGGAATAAAAGCAAAACAAAAGATTAGAAATGTTCAGCAGTCTGCTGAGAAAGAAACCTAATGAATATTTTGAGTTATTTTCAACTCCAAGTATTATTGCTGTTTTTCTCTCTACAGAAGCTGCTAACCCAAGGAGAATTCACCTGCTTGTGTCTGCCACGGGACGTTTACATTTAGCTGACAAGGCCGATGGTGGTTTTTTTTCAGGACCTCACTAACTTCAGTAACAATAAACATAGTGGTGCATTCTCTTGATCTGTTGCAGTACCCAGGACCAAGATGGGATCACCTCATTTCCACACCTTCTGCAGTTTCTGAAACAAGGCATGTGCTTGCTCAAGGAGGAGAGAGGAAGTGCAGACACGGTGGCCAAGTGAGGCTACAGTAAAATGTTCATCATAACGAGTGCAGGCTCCCCAGGAAATCAGGTTTTGAATAAATAGGATTGATAACATACTCCTTGTGAAAATTTGCGGAACCTTGCAGACTAAGACACTAGCTGGGATGCTGGGTTAGGAGCACTTGCAATGCCTCAGCAAGCTGAATGCTGGCATTCTCAATGTCAGTACGCAGAGTAGAAGCAGGTAGTATGCAAACTCTTGTTCTCCAGAACTTGCCACTCCCCTAGCCAAGCTCTTCCTGTACACATACCACGAGTATTTTTCGGACAATGTGGAAAATTGCCCAGGGCTGTCCTATACTGAAAAAGCAGCTCAAATCCAACCCAATTAATTCCTGCCCCATCAGTCGACTCTCAACCATCAGTAAAGTGATGGAACACACCTCCTCAGCAATAATCTGCTCAATGATGCCCATTTTGGGTTTCGCCAGCGTGACTCAGCTCCTGACCTCATTACAGCTGTGGTTCAAACATGCACAAAAGAGCTGAATTCCAGAGTGAAATGAGAATAATAGCCCTTGACTTGAAGGCTGCATTTGACTGAATATGGCATCAATGAGCCCTAGCAAAACTGGAAAGAATAGGTATTGGGGGCAAACTCTCCACTGGTTGGACTCAAATCCGGCATGTAGGAAGATGGTTGTGATTTTGAAGGTCCAGGATATCTCTACAGGACATCCTCAGGGTAATATCCTTAGCCCAACCATCTTCAGCTGCTTCATCAATGACCTTCCTTTCATCAAATGGTCAGAAGTGGGAATGTTCGCCAATGATTGCACAATGTTCAGCACCATTCAGATACCGAAGCAGTCCATTTTGAAATGCAACAAGATCTGGACAATATCCAGGCTTGGGCTGACAAGTAATGTTTGCTTCACACAGAAGCCAGGCAAAGAATATCTGTAATAAAAAGCAATCTAACTATGGCCCCTTGACATTCAGTGGTCTTACCATCACTAAATCCGCCATTATCAACATCCTAAGTTTACCATTGTTCAAAAACTCAACTGGACTTGTCACATAAACACATTGGCTGTAAGAGCAAGTCACAGGCTATAAATGCTGTAGTGAGCAACTCACCTCCTGCCTCTTCAAAGACTGTCCACCTTCTGCAAAGCACAATTACAATCCCTACAGTGTGGAAACAGGTCATTCGGCCCAACAAGTCCACACTGATCCTCTGAAGAGTATTCCACCCACCCCAAGTCAGGAGTGTGATGAAATGCTTCCCACTTGTCTGGATGAGTGCAGCTCCCAAGATGCTTGACACCATCCAAGACAAAGCAGCCCACTTAACAGGCACCACCTCCACAAGCATTCACTCCCTCCACCACCAATGCTCAGTAGCAGCAGTGGGTAACATCAACGAGATACACTGCAAAAAATTCACCAAAGATCCTCAGACAAACGCAAGACAATTTCCATTTTGGGCAGCAGGTACATGGAAAGACTGCCATCTGTGAATTCCCCTCCAAACCATTCACCATCCAGACTTGGAAGTATGTCACCGTTCCTTCAGTGTATCTGGGTCAAAATCCTGAAGTTTCCTCCTTAAGGGTATTGTGGGTCAACCTACAGCAGCTAGACTGCCATGGTCAACAAAGCAACTCACCACCACTTTCTCAAAGGTGTCTAGGGATGGGAAATAAATCGCTGGCCAACCAGCGATGCTCATGTCCCAAGAATGTGTTCAAAAAATGTCATTCCCAGGATGTTGGGAAGGACATTCTGACCATTCCAGGCCAAAAGGGAATCTTCCATGCGTGCTCTTCTGTTTCTGGCACCTCTTGCCACCAGGCCTTTGCCATTCCATCTATCCTCTCAGATGAATGCCTCAATTGAACCTGCCTCCACTGCACCCTCAGGCAACACATTCCAGACTCACTGCATGATAACATTTTTCCTCAAGTCTAACTGATTCTTTTGCCAACACAAATCTGTGTCCTCTGGTTATCAACCCCTTCCAGCAATGGGAATGGTTTCTTCCGCCATCCACCCTGTCCATGGTTCCTCATGATTTTGAATCTCAAATCAATTCTCCTCTCAAACCTTTCTCCTTCAAGGCCAGACCATCTCTATCCATGTAACCTCTTCCCTGAAACCATTCTCGTGAATAGTTTTTGCGCCCTCTCTAATGGCTTGCCATCCTCACTGAAGCCTGCTGCCCAGAACTGGGCAATTCTACTATTGAGACTAAACCAGTGTTTTACACAAGTTTAATATTAACTTCCTTGCTTTTGTACTTGATACCCCTATGTATAAAGTTCAGGATTCAATACCTATATACCCAGGTCCTTCTGCTCCTACCCGTTGGATAAGAAATCTTATTCTGGTTGTTGCTAACAGAGAATTCCAGATTCTGTTTTGTCCAGGATTATTTCTTACGAGCATTTTTGGCACTGGGAGTTCTTTTGTCATTTCCAACCATGGGGATTATTTTTTTCTCCCCAGTGTGTTCGTGTGGGAAGTTACTATTATGCCAATATGTCCATATAATTTGTAAACGCGCGTTTCCCTTTCCCTACTTGATTCTAAAGGTAAAACAAGGATTTGGTCTGGCTGGGTTTTTTTTTACACGGATCGCCCTAGACATCTCAATATTGTCAGTCAGTGTATCTCCAGGAAACAGCATCACATGGTGCTTTTTAATCAACTGAGCACTTGAAGTGAATCGCTGCACTGCACACAGACAGTGAAAATCGTTCATGTATTTGTCTGGCCAATTCAGTATTGTGAAAGCGGGCGTCTTTGTTTGTGTATTTTCACATGTGCAAATGATTTGATCGCCAAACAGTCCCTACTCCCACAGACAATAACCCATAAGGAAGCAAGTGTAAAACGATTTGATGCACAATTGGGAACTTCAAAATAAAAGCATGTATTTTCACAGATTAAAGAAAAAGTGGCTAAATCAATTTCGTCAAAGGAAGCTTCTAGAAGCCACTGTTTACAGGATTCCTTTCAGCCTAAATGTGTGTCTGATTAATAGCAGTTTACACGGAGGATTGGCGATGTCGAATCAGGTCAGATCGCTCGCATTTTACTGCTGTTTATTACCACTCGGCGAAATACTTTCTTTGCTCGCTCTCTCTAATGAACTGAGTCACAACAGCGCACTCCAGAGAGATTCGTAGCTCATTAAACTAGCGGAAAAAAAAATGTGTAGCATTGCCCAAAGCAATGAGAAAAAAACAACAGGCGTTTCTGAGATTGGGCCATCGACACTGGCTCTCGCTGTGAGTGGCCCGCTGCTTTAGAGAGGCGGGGTTAAATGGGGTTCAGCTCAGAGAGGACAGAATAAAACACACCCAACAGAAGCAACACTTCACTAGATGTCATTTTGCGAATTTATTTTCCTCTTCCAAGATCACGCTCAACTAAACTTGCCGCGTGTTTGCCCGAGCCAGGACTAGCTTCTGTCAGACCCTGAGAGCCGGCGATCCTTTGCTGGGAGCGGAGCTTTATTTCGGTGAGGTTTAAAATGAGTGCTACATTCAGCAGTCTGCTGGCAACATTGTTTCTGCTCCTGGTTCTGAGGGTGGAACAGATCGCTGAGGCGTGCAGTTGTGCCCCGAACCATCCCCAGCAAGCTTTCTGTAATGCAGATGTAGGTAAGTAAAGACATCTTTTTTTGCAGTCGGGAGTGTTTCAAAACCAAAAAACAGTTTAAAAATGCGAGTGCGTTGAGCACACTCTACGGCATGATGACTTCCTATTTAAAGCTACCCGAAGTAAATGCGGCCAAAAGTCAGAAAGGAAACTTTAAGGTACAGTATGACCGAAATCGGCCTCTCCTGTCATGTTACACATTCGAAATCAGCCCAGTCCTGATCTCTCCAGATGTTGTTATTTGATTTCCTTTTGAAGCAGCTTTGGACATTGCTGGTTCATTTCGAAATGTGACTTCGAAACTGACAGGCTTGTTTAAAAAGAATTTGGAATCGCATGGCTTTAACCTTCTCAGTATTTGTTGTCTATTATGTTGCTGACCGGTCAGTCTCAACTTCCAAGTGAAGCACGAATGTGTGATTAAATCCTCAAGACATATCTGACCTTCCTGGCCAACTACCTTGTTTATTGGGCGGAAGACTGATAATAATAATTGCCTCATGATTTAACTGTTGTTACAGGACTAAGTACTATGTCATGTTAGAACTACGTTGTGATCAGAACTTTGCATATTTGTGTTTTATTTATTTGAGTCTGTACTTTAATCAGGCCATTTTTGTTGATTTAAGAACCCTGTTTCACAAAATAGTCCTTCAAATATTTTATAGCGAACACATTATCAAATAATTAGATAGTCCCTAAGCTAGTCATCAGAATGACTGACTGAGTTCATGCTTCACATCTTAGATTAACCACATCCCAGCAAACAATTCTAAACTCGAGGAACATCTTTCCCTTTGCTAATATTTAGGGCATAACTTAAAAAAAAACTATTTGGTGATACGTAAAAGATTAAATCACACCAAATAGCCTTGTAGTAATTTTCACAGGATCTCAAATCATGAGATTTGTGCAGATTTTACTGTTGTCTGTAAGTATGCTTGAGCTTATTCAGCACATATGCTTCAGAGTCTGTTTGTTTCTGAATGAGTTTTTAAATATTACTTGGCTGAATTAATAGCTTTCAATCAAAACCGGGTTTGCCTATTTGTGTGTGACTGTATATCCATTGTTGAAACTCTTGCTGTTGGCTTATTGCATGATACCCAGTGCATATTTGAACAATTAGTAGGACATATCATTGTGGGACTAATTGCATGCATATTTTTCATGCTCACATGTGTCCATTCTCTATTTGGGAAGAGACATTTTGTGGTATTGTGCAACATATAGGGACAACTATGAAAATTACGTGACAACATACTTTTCATAGTCAAATCTGTATTCCTGCAGTCTGTTGGCACTTACCTTTTATGAATGTATCTGAAAATTGTATTAATTCTTTAATGGGACTTAAAATCAATTACTTCTCTTGGTTCAGTAAGGGATGTGCTTGTCTAAGAAACAGAAGCATTCATAGTGGAAAGGCTCAAGTTGGAAAGTGGCCATTATATACAGCTTCATATCGAACTGTGTATTATTGAGTTTTCAAACTTTTTTTTTTCTATGTTTGGAGACTGGGAAATGACACCTTGCAAGTATTGGTACATTGCAAGGTTCTTGCATCCTACCTGCTGATAAACACTATCTACTGCTGACTGCAAAATTGCTATCATCATTGGAAATTAGTGTCGTACAGTCATACAAATGTTTATTGGCACGCAACAACACAAGCACTGTGCTATTAAATCAACAAGTACAGCAATCTAGTAACAG
This sequence comes from Chiloscyllium punctatum, assembly GCF_047496795.1. NCBI lineage: Eukaryota > Metazoa > Chordata > Chondrichthyes > Orectolobiformes > Hemiscylliidae > Chiloscyllium > Chiloscyllium punctatum. The sequence continues at coordinate 52,696,080 of NC_092777.1, forward strand.
GCAAAGTCCTTGAAGACTTGCTCAGGTCTGGCACCCAAATATATTATTTTTCTCTCCTAGACATTCCTCTTAATGCATACATTATCCCAGAGCCAAGCATTCGGGCAGAAATGCTGCCCTCAAGCCTCTGCCAATGCTGTGATTCTGTCCGATCACTTCCAGGTTCACAGCAGCAGCCTTGGTTGTTTTTCACTGTGTGGAAAATCACCTGGCCTGCATTCCATTTAATGTCTTCACCTGGTAGGAGACTTCAAGATTGGGGACACATTGTGTGAAGATTGCAATTCCATCACGGCTGTTCCAGTGCATGCCTTTCTAAGACAGTTGATTGCCAGGAAGCTGAGTGTTTAATATATCAGCAGCTCACTAACCGAACAAGATCGAAGTTGCTGTTTTCTCCCCATTTTCTTTATCAATGTCAGATGCAGAGAATTTAGTCGCAATACCATAAGCATTTGATGAACTGTACAGTCAGTTTTGGGTCCAATGATGATCAGAAGCTGATCCTTTAGACAATTATAATCTAAAGCTTGCTTCCTTTGGCTGAACTGCAATTGGTGGTTGAAAACAGATCATTAAGAAATTCATTTGAGAGTCCAGACCAAGTTAAATGTTTTATGACTGGAGGCAGCAGTATCTATGGTGGATGCTTTCCAGTGCAGCTTGTGCATTACATAGCACAAAATCAGCCTCCAGATTTCCTCCATAAATGGACAGCAATTTCATAACAGAGCTGTTATTTTGGATTAACTTGTAAAAGGATTGGGTGTACTGGAAGGTTTCAACAGTAAAGTGTAGTTATGAGTTTCACTGCATAACCAAATAGCTCCCAAATGCCAGACTGCTTATGGTTTTAATTAGTGCAAGTATGGGCATTACTGTAATGTGCATGTCTGATTACAAACAACTTTGTTCATTCCTGAACTATTGCATGTAAATCTACAGTATCTTTGAAGCAAGAGGCACTAATGCTTTCCCCAAGATTTGTGTACACAAGAATCTGCAATTGTGTAATTGAAAATTTATTATCACCCTGGCAGTAACCCCTGCATGTGCAGGTTGCTTTGTAAATCTAATTTTCTCATGCCTTCTTTTTCATTCCCAAGTGACAAACATACAAAATTTGAGCAGCCCAAAAGGGGAGACTGCCAGTTGAATATCAAATAATATTTTCCTCGTACTGAACAAGCTCCATCAATAAATGTTAATCACACCATCAAAGCTTATGTCAAATAAAATACAACAAAATCCCACTGATCATTTCTGCATTTACTGATGGGTATAGAAGAAACAACCAACATCCTGTTTATCTAACTGAAAAACTGAATAGAGGTGGTTTTAGGGAAATTAAAATGACGTCTGTTTAACATATAAGTTGGGCAGTATTACATGTTTGTTTTTTTTTGTGGTGGACTATGCAATCACATTTTTATATATAACTTACTGCAAGTCTCTCCAGTGTATGCCAAATAATGACTACAAATGATGCATTGTCAGCTGATAATTTCAAATCTCTTATGCAAGCCATTTATATCAAATGATTTTTCTCCCAGGGAAGAAGTCTCATTCAGGTATGCTTTCGGTGCAGAGTAACAGGACCTTTATGACCAGGTTTATAGAAACTGGATAAATGATATTTAGTGTTGATAAATTTCTAATAAATGGCAGAAAACAAACTATAGGCTGTTTCACCATAACATGATTGTATTCTGAGACTGGAATTAAACATACCTCTATCCTAGGGCATTTCATGTACTGAAATCCAAAAAGGTTAAAACTTATTTTTCTTTTTAGTGAGGAAAGTGGTTACCAAATATAAAGTGAAGCAATAAAATCATGTATTCTTATTGTAATAGCACTTGTAAATTTTATATTGGGAATTTAGGAATGGGACTGACTTTGAGTAACTCAATGTTCAGTTTTCTTTAAGTGGTTTGTGGATGACATTGAACTTTTGTTGAAAGTATGAGAACTGTAATTTAGAATTCAGCGCCTTTTGCCTCCTGTGCAATATTGGAATGGCTTTGATAGTCCTTTTCATCAATTTATCATATTAACTCCAGTGCAAACAATCAGGCCAGCCTTATGGCCTTTTGATGTAGACATTGATGGTTATTTTGAATTAAGGACCATTTTTTTTTTGTATTTTGCGTTAAAACCACTTGAATAGCCTTCACTTTTGATCTATGCCTTTCCTTTTAGTAGAAATGAATAAATAGTTGGATCCCACTAATTGGAGCTGGAATTATTCCAGACCCATGAGGTCAAATCACAATATTTTAATCCTTGTGGTTGTCCAGTGTCTCCATGTTAATAATAACCCACACTCCCTCAAATATTGCAGCATTTGTATTAAAGGTGGGAGTGCATTGTACATCTGGTTTGTCAAAATGATATTTGGCTATTGTATTTGGTTATCAAGCCACCAACTATTTCAACGGAATTTAGTTTGGCTTTTCGTTTTAATTGTTTAATAAATAATTCTAGTATTTCCTCGGTAGGAACAGGTACATGACCACAGCAGTAAGGAGCAGGAATAGGCCATTCAGCCCCTTGAGACTGCTTCACCATTCAGTATGACTGATTTTATTATAACCTCAAATCTGTATTTCTGACTGCCTTAATAATCTTTCACATCCTTGCTTAAAAAGAACCAATCTACCTCTGCCTTTAAAAATATTCAAACATTCACTTGCTGGAAAAAGATGAAGCAGAGTCTCAAGACTCAAACCTCTGAGAGAAAGATTTCTAGTCCATCCCAGTTTTATGGGTGACCCTGATTTTTAAACAGTGTCCACGACTTTTCGATTCCCTCATAAGTAGAAACGTCCTCTCCACATCTACCCTGTCAAGATCCCTCTGGATCTTGTATGTTTCAATCAAGTTGTCTCTGTTTTTAAATTCCAGCAGATACAAGCCTAGCCTTACCAATATTTCCTCATAAGACAAGCCTCTAATTCTTGACATTAATCTGATGAATCTCCTATGAACTGCCTCCACTGCATTTAGATCTTTCATTAAACAAAGTGACCAATATGGTACTTTAGATACATTCTCACTGGTGACCTCTAACTGAGGCATAATCTCTCTGCATTCATGTTCCCTCCCCCTTGTGATTATTGATAACAATCTATTATCTTCCTGAATTACTTGCTGTACCTGCATAATAACCTTTTATGATTCAGGAGGAAGAACACCCAGATCCTTTTGTATCTCAGTAGTTCTGCAACCCCTCATTATTTAGTTAATAGGCTATTTTATTCTTACCGACATGGATATTTTCACATCTTCTGACACTATATATTATTTTGCCACGTCTTTGGCAACTCACTGAACTTATCTGTATCTCTCTGAAGTCTCTTTATGTCCTATTTACCTTTTTTGAGTCATCAGCAAATTTTTACAACTTTCAATCAAATGGGATTGTTGCTGAATAAGGGGAGCTTTGGAAAATTAAAACCAATACATTTTTGGACCTCCTTGTTGAGGATGCATTTGCTGCATCTGATTTTTTGTCAGTCAATATGTAAATTAAAATCATCTATGATTATTGCTTTGCCTTTTTGACAAGTGCACATTATTTCTTCCTTTATGTTCCACGCTATCATGTGATTCCTGTTAGCAGGTCTGTACACTACTTCCACAAATAACCTTTGCCCTTTTTATTATCTCTACTGTCTACCCAAACTATTTTCCCATCTTGCTTGCTTGAAATGATGTGCTTGCCCCTTCATTGTGCTCATACCATTAACTCTCAGAACCTCCCTCCCTATCTTTTTTCCCTATTTCCGTAATTCCATTTAATTCAATTATACATTTAGTTCTCTAGGTAGGCCATAAATGCAGAGACCCCAGTAAAGATCTCATGACTTCGGTTCAAATCCTGCCATAGCAGCTAGTGGAATTTGGGTTCAGTTTAAAAATCTGGAATTAAAAGTCTAACGATAACCATGGAACCAGTTACAAAAAACCATCTGATTCACAAAAGTCCTTCAGAGAAGGAAATCTGCCATCCTTAACTGGTCTGGCCTCCAAGTGATTACAGATTCACAATAATGTGGTTCACTCTGACTCTGAACTACCTTTCTGGGCAATCAGGGATAGCAATAAATTCCGGACTGGTCAGTGGTACCTTACATCTTGTGAATGAATTCTTAAAAAAATCCTTCCCTTAAGTTGATATGCTGTGTTGAATTTTAGGAAAAGCTATAAACCTTATTCAGTTGCTAGTGTTATGGACTAGGCCAGACCACTACAGCCAAAACATTCTTAAGCAGGCAGCCCAGTTCATAACTTTGCAGTTTGCTTTGGTAAGTGTACAGTGAAAGTACCCTTGTGAAAGTAAGATAGCTAGGTTGACTACTAAATTTTAAAACAGACAAAAATTTATTCACAAAATTACACAACGAAACAACAAGAACAGAATAAAGAACCCCTACAGAACTGTCTATCCAATTAGACTTAATTATGCTGTTCCAAATACACACCATAGTTCCAACAAGCAAACTCCCTTTAAAACCCAGTCTAAATGGAACACATGCTTACAGGTTGAGGTTGAAGGGCAGAAAGAGTTTCTACACAGCTCCCTGTTGAGCTCCTCACCAGTTCAAGACTGAAATAAACTCAGCTAGGGAGCTGACCACTCGCTTTTCATTTAGACAGGTCACTTCTACATTCTGGATTAGTGGTGCTGGAAGAGCACAGCCGTTCAGGCAGCATCCAAGGAGCAGCAAAATCGACGTTTCGGGCAAAAGCCCTTCATCAGGAATAAAGGAGAGAGCCTGAAGCATAGAGAGATAAGCTAGAGGAGGGTGGGGGTGGGGAGAAAGTAGCATAGAGTACAATAGGTGAGTGGGGGAGGGGATGAAGGTGATAGGTCAGGGAGGAAGCAAATGTGGCTGTGGTAGCGAGTTTGTTTCATGACATGGTTGAAGAACTTCAGGGCAGAGGAGATGACCTGGGAGTTGCAGTGGGTGAGGGACTCCCTGAGATTCTTGTAGAGAGGAGGAAAACTTCTTCAAGGCAGGCATCCTTTCATTCCTCTGCCCTGAAGTTCTTCAACCATATCATGAAACAAACTCGCTACCACAGCCACATTTGCTTCCTCCCTGACCTATCACCTTCATTCCCTCCCCCACTCACCTATTGTACTCTATGCTACTTTCTCCCCACCCCCACCCTCCTCTCTACACACTTCAGGCTCTCTACCTTTTTTTCCTGGTGAAGGGCTTTTGCCCGAAACATCGATTTCGCTGCTCCTTGGATGCTGCCTGAACTGCTGTGCTCTTCCAGCACCACTAATCCAGAATCTGGTTTCCAGCATCTGCAGTCATTGTTTTTATCTAGGTCACTTCTACAACATGACCTGACGTCTTGTCTGTCTACATGTAAACAGAAGGCCTCTCCAAATCCTTTCCATCTCTGTACTGAACCAGACTGATCAGAGCCCAGCCCGGTTTATTGTCTCTCTGAAAAAAGTCAAGGACAGAGTATCTTTGAGCCAAGAGACAGCTTTTAGAAAAAAAAGGGACGAGCTTTGTGGCATTTGTTACTCTTCAAATAGCTACCTTCTTTTCCTGTAGCCAATAATCTATTCATGAGACAGAACATCTCTTTCCCTTCCTCTCCTTTACTTCCTTAACTACCTAACTCCAGTACTGTATCATAAGTCACATTCAAGTGCTAAGTCACCCTCAGTTGTCTAATTTGATTTACTTTGAAAACGAGGACTAGCTGATCCATTTAGTAAAGATTCAGTGTCAGCTCCTTGTTTTTTTTAAGCCTCATTGCCCTTTCATTGGAGATCTTGTTCAAATTAAGACTGGGAACTACAGAATTTGGTTAAGCGTGAACTACAAGTAAAAATCAGATTTGCAGAAAATGAAATGTAGACTTTCTTACCCAAAAACTACAAGTGCTCATTTCCAGCCAACGAGGTCAAAAGGAAACACACAATATAGATGTTACCCTTTTGATAACATGAATGAATTTACAAGGAAAATTGAATGTGACAAACCACAAAATTATCAAAGCTGGGAGCTAGCACGTTACAACAGCAAAACAGAGGGGTATCCCTATCCAAAGAAATTTCCACACTCCTCTTGTTCTGTCAGTAACTGCTAAAGAGGCATTTGGAAGATTAAATCAAAGATTCTGTGCAAGTGTGTGCCAAACATGGGGATGGGGCAGTGCTGAAGAAAATCAAAATTTCTCTTGCACTTTTTGTTTTTGCACTGATTTGTGCTAATCCTGCACTTTCTGATGTTGTTACACTTGAGACAGCAGGAGGTTCCTCCTGGTATATGCCCTGGCCTCAGATGGTCTGGATATTCTAATGACCAGATAGTATTTACTGTAGAAAAGACAGGAGTTGTGCATCAGGACCATACAGAGTCTCCGATATCCCAGTCACTCTGGGAATTAGCAAGAAAACCAAAGGTAATTGAAGCTTCAAAAATCTTCTGAACTTTCGAAGGTTCCACTTCCCTTAAGTTCAATAGTTCTCAGGAGAAAAAAATCTAAAAATCTAGCTTCTGGGTAAATGTTAAGCTGACTGCCCAGTCACCTCTACTCCATCTTATCCAACACACCCCAACTATACCTATCCTTCTTCTTGCAGCCTTGTATCCCTAACAATCAGGTCCTACCACCTGGACTAGAAACCAGCACCCCCCCCCCCCCCCTCCAAAATCCAACATGATTCCATCCCACCCTCTATCCTAGGACCCAATGACTTGTTTACTCTCCTGACCCCTGACACTCCCAACTCCAATGGCCCCAACAACCTAGACTTTCCACTGGCTGGATATCCTCCCACCCCATCCACCACCTCCGAAACACCTCCAATCACCACCCCCTCCATTTTCAACTTGCTCGAAGCAATCCATCACTTTCCTGCCACCCTACCCATCTGGTGCAATACTTAACTGGCCCTTTGGCATACTACCCTTTAGGGTCGATGGTGTGGTGCTGGAAATGCACAGCAGGTCAGGCAGCATCCAAGGAGCAGAATTCTCCTGCTCCTTGAAAGCCTGCGCTGCTTTTCAGCACCACACTCTCGACTTTAATCTACAGCCCTCACCTTCTCCATACCACCCGTCTGGCATTTGTCTTAATCAATTACGACCTTAACCCTCCATTTACCTTACAGCTGCTTGAAAGATTGTCTGGATATTTCAATCTCAGTCAGCCACACTGACTGCTGCAGAATGACATGTGGTTTGACTTTCCTTAACAGTCCTGCACTGTGTGGAGACTGTGTTGATTTCATCGATTTATTCCTATTTCTGAAAGACCAGAATTAGAATTCTCAGCTAGAAATGTGTAGCTCAGTACGAATGTGAAACAAAAATGAGCTGAGTGGCAAGCTGATTAGCAATTGCTCTTCCTCTGAATCTGGGCCATAATTTCAGAGCATGTTGGAGGCATAAAAGTGGTTGGTGATAGTGAGTGCTGCAGAGTCAGTAGAGCTGGAAAAAACACAGCAGGTCAGGCAACATCCGAGGAGAGCAAGAATTGATGTTTCAGGACAGAATCTTTCATCAGGACTCTGGCATAATTCTGCTGTCAATATTTGTTACCTCGTGCAGAACTAAACCGAATTCCACATATTAGTGCACTGCAATTTCAGTCTCTTCACACAACAAAGAGAAGTTATAGCTCATGGAATTCAAGGGTCAGTAGCAATGTGAATACAGACTTGGCTGAAGGATAGGAAACCGAAATGGTTAATGGGCATTTTTCAGGCTGGAGAAAAGTTTGTGGTGGGATTTCCCAGGGGTCAGCATTGGGACCCTTGCATTTCCTCATTTTATATAAATACTGTCGTTGAGAAGGATAATGTGGAGCTCCAAAAGAACTTTAAGTTGGAGTGGGCAGACAGATGGCCAGAGAACAGTGAGGTGAAACACTTTGGGACAAGTAAAAGGTAAATTATTCTACTCTAAAGGGTGTGCATAAGCAGAAAGATCAAGGTGCATTTGTCATTGAAAGATAGAGACAGCTGTACTTTGGGCTTCATTTATTGGATCATAGATTACAAGACCAGTCTGATTTTGCTGAACCTTGAAAAAACATTAATTAGACTTCAGCTAGAGTATTGTGGACAGTTCTGGGCATCACACTTTTGGAAATATGTGGATGCATTGAAGAGAGACTAGAAGAAGTTTACAAGAATGGTTCCAAGGATGAGGAACTTGTGAGGATAGTCTAGAGAAGGAGGAACTTTTACTTTTTGGAGAGGAGAAGGCTAAGAGCAGACTTGATCGGGTCTGTCATGATTTTGACACTGAGTAGACTAGGAGAAACTACTGCTGTTTGTAAAAGGATTAAGAACCAGGGCTCACAAATTGAGAATATTTTGCAGAAGAAGCAAGTGTGAGATGATGGAATGCAGTGCCTGGAAGTATGGTGGAGGCAGGTTCAAGTGAGGTATTCAAAAGAGCAGTAGATGTTTGCTGGTATTTAAGTAATATGTATAGGGAAAGGGCTGGATGTTGGCAGAAGTCAAAATGCTCAGAACTGCTGCGGACTCCATGGTATTATGATCAATTAAAATAATTAAAACAGCTACTGATTTGACAAAAGAAAACTGCATTCCAATGTTGACTCTTCACCATCTCTCCATGGCAAACCAAGCTACCTCATGCGCCCACATGCTAACCGTGAGCCGTCCATGCCAACTTCTTATCTGTCCTGTGGCCTCTTGTATCTTCCATGCCAAGCTGTGTCCCTACATTTGCCCTTATGCTTTTTTTTAATACTATTGTTTTTTTCCCTCTGGCAACCTTCCATTGGCACAGGTGCTACAAAAAGGACAATCAGTCAACCCAGCAACCCTTTTTCTTCAGACTCTGCATTCCAACGTGCTCCATATCCACCATGATCAGACCTCAACACTAATCCTGAGACTAAATAATGTTCTTCAGTATCTAATGATGCATTCTCTGTGGTTTTCATTGATAAAAGTACATTTAACGCTTTACAATCTCCTTGTACGCAAAAGAACAAATATTGGAATCCATAGCTCCACTGTAGTATTTATAACTTAAGCTTCGAGCTGTTAATAGACTGTGAACCTAGAGGCACCCGACCGTGATAATGGAAGATTGTAAAATTAGTCATGGAGCTCTAATTGTGTAATGATTACCCTCAGGCTTATGTCATGGATAAATAGTCTGGAGTCTTAAAAATAAGTGCTTGCTATGTTCTCTTTTTCCCAAATACTTAAATGGCAGGAATAGTTTAAAATGCTTTGGTTCCCTTTTGTCAGATAGTTCGACAATTCCAATGAGCTTATGCAATTTTTAGATGCATTCATGTTTACATTAAACAATCCCAAAGGGCACCTGGCTTCCCCCAAAGGTGTGCTCCGTCCATGTTCAAAAGTGTATCTTACCTCTGAAGGTTCCCACCTTCTCAAGTATCCCAGTAGCTTCAAACATCCTCCTACCAAATCTATAGTGTACACCATTGTTTTGGACAACCCACAAATGAAATGTAGATTGGCCTGAGGCAGCTTCACTTCAAAATGTATGGTTGTATCTTCAAATTAGCTTCTGTTTTCATTTCTCCTGTCAACCTGTATAAAAATAGTGCTGCACCTGGAGGTGAAAGTTATGGATTTGGGCCTCTAATATTTTTTTCTAATGGAGACATCCTTTATCGATTTGAAAGGCCTGACTTTTCCAATGTGAAGCATACTCGTCAAAGAAAGTATCTTATTCATGCCTTTTGTTTTCATCTGTCCTTTAATTTTTGGAACAGATAGTGCCCAACAATGGATTAACAATACCTTTTCATCTGTAGTCTCATGGTGAGTCTAGCAGAATGAACTCCATGTAAAATTTATTGCAGGACGGGCTTCCATTCTGAAGTAACTGCGCAGAGGCTGGTATCTTGTCACCAAGTCACCCTTTGATTACATGTGCATTGTACAGGGGCTGTGACCTGCCAGCTCAAAGGCAGTCCCTAAACTGAGGAGACCTTTTGAATTTCCTGCTTGTCAGCCAGGGCCCTCTGGCTCTTGTAAACAACCCCAATCAAGGATTGCATAGTCAGAGATCCAAATCAAAAAAGTGTGGTGTCAGAAAAGCACAGCCAGTAAGGCAGCATCTGAGGAGCAGGAGAATCGACATTCTGGACATAAGCCCTTCATCAGGAATGTGAGGGACTGAAGGATAAATGTGGGGCTGGGGGGAGGATAGCTGGGAAGGTGCTGGGTAGATGCAGGTGGGGGTGATGGTAATAGGTCCAAGGGGGTGGAGCAGGTAGGTGGGGAAGGGAGGTGGGCAGGTAGGACAGTTCGAGGGTGGGTGCCAGGTTGGATCTGGGATGAGGTGGGGGAGGGGAGATGAGGAAACTGGTGAAATCAATGTTGATGCCGTGTGGCTGGAAGATGAGATGTTCTTCCTCCAGACATTGGGTGGCTTGGATTTGGAGGTTCAGGACTTGCATGCCCTTGGCAGAGTGGGAGGGGGAGTTGATGTGGTCAGCCACAGGGCGGTTGGGTTGCCCTCAGTCCTCACTTTCTCCAAGTCATTGAGATCCACCTGGTCCTCATTTTAATCACTGTCCCTTCCCTGCTAATTCTGGGGATGTAGGCCTAGTCTTTCTCTTGTAGCTTCTCCTGGGACCTTTCCACCTCTGACATTGTACTGGACCGTAGTCTGTCTCTTATGCCTAGAGCATCTCGGTAGTGATATTGAGCCTGCATCTATCTTGGACTGAGATTTCATCGATGCTAGACCCATGGTGTCTAACAGGCCGTTCTGAGGGGCCAGGCATATTTTGTTCCTGCTCCGTTTGTGAGGTAATTGCTTTCAGGTGATCCACGTTTGTTGGGGACCACCTCGCCTCTCTGAACGTTTGTCACAAGGCCTGACCTCTCATTGACCTCACCTCGTACCCACACAGGGCCATTCCACGGTTCTGGCACCAAACCTCATCCCTAGAAGTAAACTGTGTCTCTCGCTTAGAGGGAACATTTGGCCAGCATTGGCGTTCCTGCTGCTATTTTACCACCCCACCCCTCCCCTCACCAAGATAAGGATATAACAGACTTAATATGGTGCGAAGTCTTCTACCCATCAGCAACTCTGCTGGAGTTATCTCTGTAGTTGCATGACTGGTGGTCCTATAGTTGAACAGGAACCTGGACAGGTTGGTATCCAGTGAAGCTGAGGCTGTTTCTTTAAGCCTGCCTGCAATGTTGCACTGCTCTTTCTGCCAGACCAGTGGAAGATGGATGGTATGAAGCTGTCCAAACATGCCACATGCTATTTGGTTTTAGGAAATAAAGTCCCTGCTGGTAAATGTCCCACTATTTGTGACCAATATCTCTGGGAGTCGATGGGTCACAAACACAGTACTTGTAGCTTCGCAATCATCATACCTCCGTTTGCTGTAAGAACTTTATGCACTTCCAACCACTTTGAATGAGTATCCACAATGACCAGGAAAGTACCAGGATAGTTGACATGCAATCGAATCCAGGGTTCACTTGGCCATTCCCAGAAATGTGGGGGTATTGCTGGCAGTAACGTTTGTTCCAATGGCACTCTGGTTATGCCCCACCAACACAGCTATGTCGGCATCCAATCATGGCCATAATCTATTGTCAGAGTCTTCATTTTGGAAACGCCAGGTGGAGTACAGCAAGTATCTGGAAATGATCTTTACTCTGTTGCTCCCCATATTTAATATGTTGACCTCTACAGTGGTCTGGTCTCAGCTGGTCGGGGCAAGTGTCAATCCTGGTTGTGATGGCCTTTCTGGTTCAACCCCCCACCCCCCCCCAACCCCATCCCCACCAGCTGTTTGTGTTTTGCTATGATGGGATCTTTTTGTGCCCACAGTTGGGTGTTACCAGTGGTGACCAGAAGAGTGTCCAGATAGTTTTAAAACCAGAACTGACAGTTCCAAGGAAGGCACCACCGGAGGTATCTCAGTGGGAGGCGGATCAAGTCATCTGCATTTGTCTCTTGTCCTCTTGGATGGTGTTACAACATAAATCAAGGATCTCATTGTCAATTAACCTGGTTCCATTCACTTGTTCTTTGAGTTTAATTCATCACCTTGCCCAGACAAATCCCTGAAGTAAACATGAAATAGATTTGGTGTTAATGAATATCCTGAGTCAAGGTAGCAAAATATTGATAGGGAAATGCGTACAAGATAGTATTGGGCACAGTTATTTGTGTAAAATATCTCTCATAGCATGACTTGAGACTAGATGACAACAACATAAATATCCCCCAGTATAGAAGTTAATACTGGAATGTCTGATATAAATTACCATCTTCCCAAATAGTAATTCTGAATTACTATGATTTAGAATAAAAAAGGTGAGATTTTACCTGACATAGATGGTCTTGGGGGGAGGATATGCCTCAGAACTGGTATTGTTGTAATGTTTCGAACAGTTGTAGTCGAGTGTTAACCTGTAATACTTCCCTTTTTTTTGAAAGGTGAGTTTTGAACATCAGAATTTTAATTTTGTTGGTATAGCCAACTTCTGATGGACAGAAGCTTGTCACAGGGAAATGGTTTGGGAATTTTGCTAAGAGTTGGCATAAAGTTCATTGTGTAATAGCAGTAAAGGTGAGACCACCTCATAGGTGTCTGTTATCAAATTAATGAAAGAATTTATTGTGTATTTTTCTTGTAGAATGAAGCAGAGTACTTATGCATTACGTATCTTTTATGCCAGTTATACTTTGGATGTTAATCTTTACAGCTATCTTGTTGTTGTTCCAAGAATTGGAATTATTCACTTTATTCAAACAGCAAGATCTAGGTTTAGACATCTAAATTAGAACAACTTGACAATGTTCACCCTGCAAAAAACATTAGACCCTAACTTGCTGTGGCAGAACATCTAATGCTATTTGCTGTTTGGTAGGCTGGCCTTCGCACCTTTTGGTTTGTATATTTTGTGTGATAAGTTGAGAACACAAGCTGATAATGTTACTGAAGAAATCAGGCAACTGGGTGACAATGAACTGGAGCTGTGCATCACCTTAACCCATCAGACTGAAATTAAGGATATAAAGACTGAGAAGCTTGGATTAGAGTTGGTAAATTCAGTGTCAAATCAGGTATAGAATAAATCACAATAGGGCAAGAAAATCTGGATTAAAAGAGAATGAAAAAAGACAAGTGAAAAGGTTTTGTAAATTTTGAATAACAAATAAAATTGAAGAAATGAGGTTCCACGTTTTGTATAAGCAATTATTTTCAGTAACAAAAGGTTGCCACAAATTACACTTTTTTAACATTCCATTAATGTACTTAAAACCAGGTTTCAATTTCAGTTTATGGCCTTGGCTCTGGGCCAGTCAGTTTCACACCAGGACTTATTAGCCATGGGAGGTGCATTTGTGACATGAGTTGACTATTGATCCATGAATCATTCCAATACAATTGATAGCTGGAAAACGTGAGGGGTTACTGGTCAGGTATTCTGCAAGTCGTGATGGCAAACCCCTACAGTACTTTGCCCATAAGTGTAGACTAATAGAAGTCTATAGCCTCAACCCATCGAAACAAGGAGAGCAGGAAAGAAAAACTGAAATGGACAATATTTGACATTCTGTGGTGATTCGTGCCATTCAATGTGTTTGATTAGTGTGGTGGGCAGTGAAATAGCATATTTAGCACAAATGGTGCTTCTACAGCAGAACTGTGTAGCAACGTTTGAATTTTTGCATTTGGCCATTATGAAATTGCAGTTATAATTGCACTTCATAGATGCATAGAATCAAAGGTTCTAGCACAGAACGAGATTATTCAGCTTATCTCCATGCCAGTAAAAGATCAGACTAGACTCATCAAATTTTCCAACTGTTGATGTTGTAGCTGTGGAGGCTATGGCAGTGCAAGTTAATATCTAAATCCTGCTTAAATATTGAGTTGAAAGATCAGTAGCATTAACTGCGATATTTTCTGCAAATTATCACCAATATATTATTATTTTTGCAAAAAATTATTGCCATATTCTGTGTTCTTTCTAAGTAAAAATTTGCCTTCCCTGACCTCAAGATATCTGAAAGTGTTTCAGAACCAATGAATTATAGGAATTCTAGAATTTTAGAAATATGGAGGATAATCTATGCACAGCAAAATCTCACATAGCAGTGGGAAGTTTTTATTGGAGGTTGCTGGTGATATATATATTGACCAGGATATCAAGAGACATCCATTAGTTCCTCAAATAATGCTGGAGACTCTTTTGAGTTATCTCTGAGGAAATACATGGATGTGACCTAGATTTAACATCTTGTCTTTAAAAATGGTATTTTCACATGTGCTATACATTCTCACATGATACTGAAGTGCTATCTGCGTTTAATGGATTGAGTTTTCATGAAGTTGAGATGACACTGCAGATCTTTTTAAAAGGCAGGAAGAACTCACATATAAAAATCATCTGGTCCTCTTTGATGGCAGGGAGAAGGGAACTGGGCATAATTTTCACATGAGGGAAACTTAAATTCAACCGGAAGTCATTTTGAATTTTTTGCAAGTTCAACTTATTCCACTTTGGCCGTTGCAAGAGCTCAAGAATGGATTGGGATTTGTGATTGATGGAATAGTTAATAGTGCTTTTGAAAGATCTTAATTTGAAGGTTGTTTCAGTGTTTTTTTTAAATCCCCACCTCTTTCAACATGACTAAAACAGACTTAAGCTATCTGAAAGTTTGTAAAAGAACATATTTTTAGGCTGTTTGTGACATGTCAGTTGGTGTAAGTTTTTTGGGGGGAACAAACCCTATCTCATCATGCAGTTTCAATATTAGGTCTTTTTGTTCATGTAATGACTCTCCACGATTGTTATCACATACTGATGTGTGACTTGAATCCAGATTTTCTGATTTAGAGACAGGCACATTATGACTCTGGCACAATATCTTCTCGCTAGGGTCTTGTTGGCACTTCTCCCCAGGCTTTTTACTGTTGTCATTATGAATCCATGGCTGAGTTTCAGAAGCTCACGAAGCCAGCTCAGCACTTGGCCTATCCCCATGACCACCACTCAGGGTTAGTCAGCTCAACTTAGTCCCTCCTTCCCCTCCAAGACAAACACTGGGTTTGACAGGACCTCATCGGAATGTGGGCCTGGAGAGTTGGACACTTTGGTGTAAGTTCAGTTTGCTTCTGGAGTGGGGCTTCAACCCACCATTACCTAATTCAGTGCAATATTTGATTTAAGTTTTCTGACCTTACAAATTATTGGCAACTGTTCTTTTCTGAGAAACATGAAAACATGCTACTTAACCCAATTAATGTTTTCAACTGAGTCATCTTTGCCTTCTCTTAAGCATATCATTTTCAGTTTCAATTTTCTCTCATACTAATTTAGCTTCCAGTGAAAATATCAAAGTTATTTAGCTCAGCTACTTCCCTGTGATAGGAAGTTCTATCAATTCTTCTATGTATCCCTATTGGATTTAGCAATGCATTATTACTGTTCTGCCTTTTAAATTATTGACTGTTTACAGCATTGTAGCCATTCAAAAAATGTATTATTTAGCTATTGTTAACAGGACACACACATTCAAGGCTAGAATCAATATGCAGTTATAATTGCACTTAATAGATGCATAGAATCAAAGGTTCCAGCACAGAACGAGATTATTCAGCTTATCTCCATGGTGAAACGTTCTGATTTCTGTTTAAACTTATCGTAATATTGGGCTGACTCTTGCCTTGTGTTAGCTCAGTCAGAATTGTGCTGAGATCTTTTTATGGAGAGATTTCCAGCACAAGGCTGAGTGAGGTCTCTTGCTTACCTTAGCCAACTCTCCTCATTAACGACCCATTCAGACCCCGTCTCACAACACACTGGCCCCATTCAGTCAATATCCTGGAATTCTCTGACACACCTTGAGACTATGCCATCTTTCAAAGCTCGTGCACCCTGACAAGTCGTCAGCCTGGAACTGCCCCACATGGTTCCTGACATTTACCCTGGATATGATCGGGGTGAAATCTTCACAGGCAGGGACGTGGACTTTGTGCTGAAAGTGGAGTCCATTATACCAGACCATTTTCAGACTGCTTCAAGATGGCTAACATAAGAGGAAGGTGAACAACCTTCTCCACTGCATTAGCTTAAGATTATCCATCTTTTCATGATAGCGTGCACGCACGCTCTGCTACTATATCCACCTCCTACCGAGGCTCTCACTGTCCCTCTCTCAGTACTACTTGCAATATCTTTCCTCCCTCTCACCCATTTCAACCACTGAGACCACTAACCCTGTGTGCCTGACTGACTCACTCTCCTACTCGGTGCACCTTCCTGCCTGCACCAAAAGTAATAACTGTGCCACACACAATTTCCATAATACCTGTATCTCTCTCATTGAAGGAGCATAAATAGCCCACAACAGGGCAGAAAAATTGAAGACAAGTAGTGGGCTGCCTAACATTTGGTTCCTCATCCTTTTTGTTTTGTGGAGAAAATCCTGACTCTCTCTCTCCACCCAAAGTGGCTGGCTGTCTGTGTCCAAGCCTTTTACTGGTGCCGACAGCTGATTTTGACTTACTGTGCAGGGGTCCTGAAGTAAAGCCTATTCGTCTTTGGCTGAGGACTGCTGACAGCTAGGACCAGCTTTCTGTCTGTTAATTGGCAAGGCTGAAGTCTGAGCCTGGTAGCTCTGGCTGCGGGAGCAAAGTGCAAAAAGTCAGTGCGAAGCAAGGCAGACTTAGTGAAAACATCCAGGTAGGCTGAGTGAATTACACTAAAACAAGTGAAACACCCAGACATGCAGTCTCGCCCAGTCCATGACCAGTGTACAGCTCTGAATGCATCATGTCCTGCCTGCAGCAATGCAGTGACCGTTGTCAGTGCAGCTTAAGGCACAGCAGTGAAGGGTAGAGTTATCCTGGGGTCAGTGATAGTAATCGAACGCTGGCACACATTGGATGGCAATGTTCAGGAA
The DNA here is from genome assembly GCF_047496795.1 of Chiloscyllium punctatum. NCBI lineage: Eukaryota > Metazoa > Chordata > Chondrichthyes > Orectolobiformes > Hemiscylliidae > Chiloscyllium > Chiloscyllium punctatum. The sequence goes on from NC_092777.1 coordinate 52,713,026, forward strand.
TGTGAGGTTCACGTAGCAAGTGCCCATGAGAGTACCCTGAGATGTCAATGCCCACTGTCCAACATGGAGGTTCTTAGAAGCAAGCAACAAGCTGAATTCAGCATGTTCCCACTCCAGTTTCAATGCGGGGTTTTTGCAATGTCGACCTTGTTTTGCACATTTGTTAAGATCACTGAATATTAATGAATCACAGTTCCCCTTAATTAGCAACTTGCTGCTGCCTAGCTAGAAATACTCCTCGCCCACTTAAGCAAAACCTAAAAGGTGGAGCGAGATGCTCCAAAGGTTGAGATCAGCCTTGCTGGATAGCCTATTCAATTCTTTTGTAAATCTAGTCATCATCCATGTTGCTCAGGCCCCTATATGATTCCATCCATTGTTTTTCTCAAACATGATGTCACACTCAGACCTCTTCTTCCTTTTGTATTTGAGTGAAATTTTGTTCCAAGTTGATGGAAATATCATTTTGTAATGGTCAACCATTTTAGCTTTGGGTTTTTTTTCCATGCCAACCCACCTTTTTCAATTCTAGCTTCACACCCTTTTAAATTTGTCTAGTTGGATTTCACTGTGTTTAGCCTCTCTAACAATTGGGAGGAAGACTGTGTATTGGATCATTTGATGCTTTTACAGTATGAATGCTTTTGAGAATTTTAATTTTTATTGGCGTGAGTGTTCTGGTCCTGAAAGTAGAAATAAACCATTTACCCTTTATTACCAATCTTATCTTTCTATCTGGATATTGGAATGGAGTTAGAATTTAAAATCCTAAAACAGATCCAGTTGATTTTCTTCCTATGGTAATATGCTTTTGACAATGATGTTTGAGAAAATCTTTTCTACAGAGTCTTTATGTTTGAAATAAACAACAACTATCCATGGTTGTTGTCTCTCCCATACTGAGTGTTTTACATTGGAAATCTTGGCAGCATCTTCCCGTGAATGTGTTAACAAAATCAAACTGAAGTCGTACATGTTTAGTATAATATTAACTAAATTTATTTAATCACAGAAGGCGTCTGTGGCAAAGCTTTAAATTATATGCAATCTTCTGTTATGTCACATCAGGATGGTATTCAAAGCTAAATGTATTAATTAAGATTCTTAACTGTGAATGAATACATAGCAATTCAATTGAATTACATAAATTTTAGGTCACTTTTAGTTAGGCCTCATAATTGCTTTAATCGTGTTACCACTCTCCTATCTGTAATTCCTTGTTTTTATACACCATCCAATTGTTGAGGTACATCTTATAAAGCAAGTTTACTCTCCCTTATGTGCAGCACAACCAGTAAATGTTCTATCACTGGTTATACATTTCCTAGCCAATCTTACCCCCCCCCCCCCCCCCCACCTACCTACTGATGATGGAAGCTTTGAGCCCACTGGGGGAGCCAGAGCAAACTCTATCCTGAGTAGTGTTAAGCTTCTTGGTTATTGTAATATAATGGAAAATCAATATAATATAAATGATTTTTTAAAACATAAAATCAGAACAGAGAAAAAAATCTTCAAGATTGCAAGAGGAGCAGGAGAGATGCAGTGTATCAGAGCTGTAATCAGTATCAAGAGTTTTGCACTATTACTGCCCATGTGAAAGCCTTATCCTTGGTTAAGGATGAAATGAAGGTGCGAGGCACTCTGAGCAGTGGCCTAGTGAGACCAGGCATCCTCTGAGTATTTATACTCAAATGTCCTTGGAGAACCAAGAGAATATAAATCCTTAAAGGGACAACTGCACAGGCAAAAGTCTGTGGGAGAAACATAATCCCAAGACTTGGCTTCAGCAGTCCATAGTATGGTTATCTCGATCTTCAAACAATTGTGATTCTTTTTGTCATTTATCCATGTGAGGTGGGAGTACTCCTTTTTTTTAATGTTCCTAACTAACCCTTAGACAAATTTTTTTAAGAGGCATTGAATTTTGGGTCACCCCTCCCCCATTACCAGAAGCCTTTGCTGCTGAAGAATATGAAATCAAGCACATGTATTTCCTGAAGCAGGAATCGGAGTTATTAGGCATGGCCAATTTGGAGGAATGGGTTATGAACATACAAATAAGAGCACACCCTGCTGTTCAATAGGATTGTGGCTGATCTGATTTTAACCTCCACTCTAAATTCCTGCCTGTCCCTGATAAATTCTGCATTACCAAAAAGGATGAAACAAAGTTTCTGCATCCACTGCCTTTTGAAGGGTATTCCAAAGACACTCAACCCCCGAGAGGAAAATGTGTCTTCCCTTAAATGGGCACACACTTGTTTTTTAAAATATGACCCCTAGTTCTAGATTCTCTCTCAAAAGGAAGCATCCTTTACCTGGTCAAGTTCCTTCAGGATCTGATTCTTAACTCCAGAGAATACAGGTCAGGGCTGTACAGAACTTCCTCAGAAGGCAATCTGATAATTCCAAGGATTTGTCTAGTAAATGTTCTCAACTGCTTCCAATGAATTAACATCCTTCAAGTATAGTCACCAGCAGTGTACACATACTCACTCCAGATGCAGTCTTGCTAATACACTTTATAACTGAAGTGTATTCCTACTCTTGCATTCAAGTCCCCTTGCAATAAACCATTCCATTAGTTTTCCTGATTTACTTGCTGTGCTTGCATACTAACCTTCTGTGATTCATGCACTAGGATACCCAGATCTCTCTGCACTTCAGAGCCTCTCATTATTCAGATACTTTTTTATAGTCTTCTCTGCCCAGAGAGTAGTGAGTGTGTGGAATGAGCTGCCAGAGGAAGTGATGGAGGCTGGCACAATTACAACAAAAAAAAAGGCATTTGGATGGTTACATGAATAGGAAGGGTTTAGAGGGAATATGAGATCAGAGGATCACCACATTGTCAGCTGTCCCAATGTTGACATCAGCCCCCAGATGTTGGTCAGGAATTTGGAGAGTTGGGTTTGCCCTTGCTGTTTCCATTGCCTAGGTTGACGTGGTGGTCCCTCTGGTTCCAGTCTTTATTTAGGCCCTTTTATTACAAATGAATGGCTTGCTTGTGCCATTTCAGAGGTAAGCTCATTGCTATTGGTCTAGAGTCTGATGTCAGCCACACCAGGTGAAGCCTGCTGATATCCTGCCATAAAGTAAGGTCCAGCTGAGAGGACTTGCTTCAACCAGACGGATTTTGTATTTTGTTTTTGTTGAGTATCAACACTGGTTACATTGTCATTTGACCTTTTTAAGCAAAAAATCCATATTTTTAATTGTACTGTCACCATCTGCCATGTACAAATCAAACCAAAACAACCAGGGTGAGCTCAGGGCTTAGAATTACTCTGATATTACCATAAGGCCAATTGTCTTTCCCTTTCCGGGGATAGTGGGAGGCGAACCTGTAATTAGCTGGCAATAATAATACCAAGGACCATATGCACAATGAAGACTTCAGATAAGTTGAGAAAATACAAAGATCAAGGTGACTTTTTTACAGGCTGAGAATAGAGCCCTGCCCTGAGACTGCAATGAAAACATGCTGAGATTACTCTCGGTAGAAATAACCGAGATTATAACATGAAGGTAAGTATTGGATCGTGAATAGATATGACTGATTAACTGCTTGTTTAAATGATCCATTAATATCCTACTTGTAAACTGCAATCACTAAAAATAATGTATAATTTGTTGTAAATAATTCTGTTATCCTCTTGGTCTGTCACACATCAGAAAGGCCCTGTTGATTTTACAGAGCTTCTCTGTAGCCTCTCTCAGATTCTGCTCATTGCACATAATATTAGGTCAGAGTTTAAAATACCAGGTACACCAGCTTCCAAAACCATAAAGATTAGAAGCACCTGCCAAAGAAATTTAAACCTAGATTGCACTCATTGATCTCTTTTTAAGAATATCACATAGTAAACTTTCCATTGTTTACTTTCAAAGCTAATGATTTACATTGATTAGCATGACTGAAGAATGACTATTTATGAAGGAAAATCCAATAGAACGTGGATGGAAGAACATTTATCAGTCATTGCAATAGCTTCTGATTCTGGCATCTCTATCAATCATTTTGTTTCCTCTTTGATCATTTTGTTGGTATACTAATCGGGACTGATACATTTATGAAAAGAAATTCAAACTTCCGGTGGACCGAATTATCCCACACCAAGACTTCAGGTTTTGGGAATTCTTTTTACTGTAACTAATAAAGGTCAACATTGACTGACGAAACACTGTATTTGAGTGGGTCACTTGGACCATAACGAGCAGGAAAGATGCTCAGTTTTAGTTTGTCCAACCATCAAAAGTCCACTTGTGTCATTCTACTTTACTCTGACCCTTTGTGTGGAAACTTTTTTTTCTCTATCAGCCAGTCTGTAGCTATTCTCAGCTTTTTAACTTTTCAACCAGTTAGTCTGGGAAGGAGAGGCTAACTTTCCCAACAAGGAAAGAGTTGGACATTTGGTCAAAACTAGGTAGATCTTCTGTTATGCCTTCTCAGATCTTTTTTTTGTCTCTTTTTTTTTCATTTTCTCACATTTGCTCTGACTCACTCATTATTATTTTTTTCTTGTTCACCCAGATTTTTGCAAACTGGCTCTGTGTGTACAATAGCTTTCTCTGCACTCTTCCAATAAACACAATATCAAGTATGTCACAGATGGTGTTTCTGCCTCTCAAATCTGCATGGCTCTACTCTTGTCCCTGCAGAGATGTGTGGTAGCATTTCCATATCAAGAGATTAATTGTGTAATGTAGGTTTTCAATTGGCTTTCAAGTAAATGGTGAACCACTGATAGCATCATTGTTAGTCATTGAAAATCATGCATTCAAGTGTAGAACAATTTGTAATGTGTACTTCCTTTGAATTGAAACTTCTATTGCCTTGTGTTATTGGGTTGGGGGGATATTAAACAGTGATCTATTTGCCAACGTGGAGAAATTTGATGCATTGTGACTTGAAATAATGCATATTTTGGAATGCATTGTTCCTGCTACCTGACACTATGATCTGTGCAGTTCGAAATAAATGAGAAACTATGGTTTCTTTGAGGTATAGGCTTCTCTATGTGCCATCACCACCTCACTTAATAAAAACATTGTTGCTTTGGTTCATAGTGGACTATGGTTGCCTTCTGGTACTGCTCATTCTTAATACATTTTATCAGAATAAGTCTTGCTGCATGCATGCTCAACTCAGTTCATCTTTAGAACCATTTCTTTCTATTTGGTTTTGAGGTCTGCTTCTGATATTATGGAATGATTTACAGAAAATATTGAGTACAAAGTGTGAACGATTTTTATTTTTAATTTGTTCATGCACCAGATAAACTGGCTTATAACATAACAGATAATCTGTTATCACTTCTGGAATGACTGTTGAACCTTTTTATGCAGAATAGAAAGACAAGAATTAAAACATTGCAGAAATTGGCTGTCTTTTTAACTTCAATTGCCAAATTTCCACTTCTGATTTTTAGTCCTTTTGTGAAATGTAGGTCATAGTGCTAACTCCTGGCATCCCATAGAGTGGCTATGCCTCTGGAGGAAAAGAATTTGACAGATGAAATTAGCACCCAGAGAGAAAGCGGCAAGTTTAACAAGAACGCAGGGTGTGACTTTAATCTGGGCACAGCACTGAGAGCAGAGTGTGGGGAAAAAGAGTGAGTCAAACTAGCTTAGAACTGAAGAATCTAAAATCCTGTCATACCAGATGGTGGAATTGGAATTGAATAAAAATCTGGAGTTAGAGTCTAATGATGACCATGAAGTCATTGTCAACTGTCAGAGAAAAAACCCATCTGGTTCACCAATGCCCTTTTAGGGAATCAAACTGCATTCCTTACCCAGTCTGACCTACATGTGACTCCAGACCCACAGAAATGTGGTTGACTCTTAACTGCCCTCTGGATAATTAAGGATGGGCAATGTCCAGTGATGTCCTCGTCTCCTGTGGAATAATAAAAAAGAACATATAAACAAGAGCATCTACTTTGTTTTTTCAGCAAGAAACATTTTGAAAAGGATCTAAAATTAAACCAAGTTAGAATAAAGTAAAATAATTAAATCTTCCTTTTGGTTTCATTTTCGGTTACTAGTAAACTTTTACAGAAAGGTTTTTAAAATATTTATTCTAAGGGTAACATAGATGGCAAGTCAGTGGGGACAAGTGACATGTACATCCTGCAGCACGTGTGAAGTCATGGACCTCCCATGTGTCCCAGACATTGTCTGTAATTAGCTGGCAGTAATAATACCAAGGACCATATGCACAATGAAGATTTCAGATAAGTTGAGAAAATACAAAGATCAAGGTGACTTTTTTACAGGCTGAGAATAGAGCCCTGCCCTGAGACTGCAATGAAAACATGCTGAGATTACTCTCGGTAGAAATAACCGAGATTATAACATGAAGGTAAATAGGCTTGACTTCTGTGGTTTTGAAACTCGGACAATGGCTGGAGTTTCTGCTGGACATCCATGAGGTAGAGGACTATGTGGATAGTACATTTGGGAAGTGGTGACACTGCAGAATAAAAGTATACAGGTGGCCAGGGCAAAGGTGATATCGTCCAGTGTAAGAAAGTCAGGCAGGTAGTGCAGGGGTCCTTTGAGTCTATTTCACTTGCCAAAATGGCAGTCCATTTGCTGTGCAGTTAGAGCCAAGCACCACTGGCATCTTAAGTGTATAAGGGATGGAGAAAGAAGAAAGGAAAGGCACTAGTGCTAGGGTATTATACAGTCAGGGGATCAGACAGGCATTTCAATGGCAACAGATGTGACCCCACGATGGGGTCACGCCTCCCTGGTGCTAGGGTCAAGGATGTCATGCAGGATGTCCTTCTGGTCAATAGGTTGTGGTCCACATTGGTACCAATTACATAATAGGAAGAGCAATGAGGTCCTGACAACCGTTCCGGTTTCCTCCCACAGTCCAAAAATGTGCAGGTTAGGTGAATTGGCCATGCTAAATTGCCCATAGTGTTAGGTGAAGGGGTAAATGTAGGGGAATGGGTCTGGGTGGGTTGCTTTTCAGAGGGTCGGTGTGGACTTGTTGGGCTGAAGGGCCTGTTTCCACACTGTAATTAATCTAATCTAAAAATTCCGGGAGCTAGGAAAGAAATTACTTCTGGTGCCACAAGCTAGCGATCACCAGAAGAGAATAGAATGATTTGAACATGTGGATGTAGAGCTGCTGAAGGAGGGAGACATCAGATTTGAGGTATTGGGACCAGCTCTGGGACAGCTGAAAACTCGACAAGCTGGACACGTTACCGAACTGGGATGGATAACCTTGCAACGTGTTTTAGGACTGCAGTTGGGGTTCATTTAAACCAGCAGGATGGGAACCTGTAAACTAATCTAACTTGGAAAGGAGTTAAGGTGGGAACACAAAGGAGCAAGCCTGGGAGAGACTGGACAACAGGACAAACAAAGCTGAGCATCGAGTGTGCCTGTAATGCAGAACGCTGTCAAAAAGACTAAGCTAAGGGGACTGTGCCTGAATGCATGCAGCATTTGCAACAAGATAGATAATCTAAAGGCATCAATAGTCATTAAATGGTTGAGATGTTTGCCGTTGCAGATCATGGCTGCATGGTGACTAGGGCTGGGAACTGAACATTCAAGACTCTTCAGTTTTAAGAAGGAAGAGGAGGTTGATTTGTGCTGATAATGAGATGTGATCTGTCCATGAGTGAGAAAAGATTTCCGATTGGAAAAGCGGTGTGGAATCGATTTTAATGGAACTCCGAAACCTGAAGCGATAGCAAATATTGGTTGGAGTTATTTATAGGCCACCGAATATTGGCAGTAGTATGTGGCATGATATAAATCAGGATGACAAAAGCTAGAAGCATGTGCAACACAGTCCTCATTGGAGACTTTGATCTGCATACAGGCTCAGCAAACCGATTGAGCGCTAAAGCTGTGGAAGACTAGTTTCTGGAGTGTCTTAGTGATTTTCTAGAGCAGCATGTTGAAGAGCTGGTTAAAGGACAAGCTACTTTGAATCAAGTACTTGTAGTGAGAAAGGGCTAATTAATAATCTTTGTAAAGGTCTTTTGTGATGAATGATCACAATCTGATAGAATATTACATTTATGATTGAAAGAGAGGTCGTTCCCCCTGAAGCAATGCTGGCAAATGGGACTAGAATTGGAATGTCTGGTCAGTGTGAACAAGTTGGACTGAAGCATTTGTTTCTGTGCTGTATGACTCTATGAATAAGGCAAATTATAAAGGTAGGATGTACAAGTTGACTGAAGTGCATTGGGAAAATATTTTTAAAACGCCTGACTGTACATAGTGTACATAAATCATTAGTATGGAGATCCGAGAAGCAGGAAAATCCTTTTTTCAGGCAAAAGCCCTTCATCACACGTTGGATTTTCTTGCTCCCCGAATGCTGCCTGACCTGTGCTTTTCCAGCACCACTCTAATCTCCAGCATCTGCAGTACCCACCTCTGCCCTGTACATAGGAAGTGAACTATCTATATGACTCTGTGATCCTCCAAGTTGCAAAAACAAGTCCATCAACTGTGGATGAATAGGTTGTTAAGGATTGTATTAGCTTTTAAAAGACAGGATTTATAGTGGCAAGAAATAGTAATCAATCTGAATGCTAGGTAATTTTGAGGACCAAGAAATTGTTGTGGAAAAAGAATACAATGCAAATTAGCAAAAACATTAAAATCAACTGTAAAAGCTTCTACATGTACAGAAAAATAAAGTATTTGGCTGAAATGAATGTGGGCCCACTGGAAAATCTACTATGGGGTTTACAGAGATAGAGAAGAAAATATTATTATTTATTTTTCACTGGGGAAGATGCAGGAAATCTCCCAGAATTAGAGATCTGAATAACTAAGGAGAATGAAAGGGTTAAGGAACTTTATGATATTAGTTATGGAGGTTATACTGGGGCTGAAAACTGAGTCTTCTAGGAGAAAGTGAGGACTGCAGATGCTGGAGATCAGAGCTGAAAATGTGTTGCTGGAAAAGCACAGCAGATCAGGCAGCATCCAAGGAGCAGGAGAATCGACGTTTCGGGCATCAGCCCTTCTTCAGGGGCTCCTTCTTCTGATTTCCTGAAGAAGGGCTGATGCCCGAAACGTCGATTCTCCTGTTCCTTGGATGCTGCCTGACCTGCTTTTTTCTAGCAACACATCTTCAGCTCTGAAAGCTGAGTCCCCATGTCATGATGGCCTAGATCTGAGATGTTTTGAAGGAGGTGACAACAAAGATAGTCAGTGCATAAGTAAATGTCTTCCCAAATTCCGCAGATTCTGGAATGATTTCTGCAGATTGGAAGCTTGCATACGTCACTCTACTGTTATTTTAAAAAAGGATTAAAGAAACAGAATTACAAATCTGCCAGCCTTAAATCAGTAGTATGGAAATTGCTGGAATCTATTGTAAACGATGTGTTAAATGGACACTTGGATAAAAATAGTCAACATGATTTGTGAACAGAAGATAATATTGTTTTGAGGATGTTACTAACAAAATTGATCAATGGGAGTTGATGGATGTCTGGTATTTGGATTTTCAAGGTTTTTGATAACGTTCTCAGGTTAGTGAGCAAAATTTTTAAAGGAGTTGGTATAGGAGGTGAAGTACTGGCATTGATTGGAAAATGGACAGAATATCAAGAGTTTAAATAAATGGGTTATTCTTGTATTGGCAATTGTGCCTAGTGGGGTACGTTAAGGGTCAGTGTTTGGGCTCTTGCAGTTGACAATATATTTCAATGATTTAGACACGGGGACCAAATGCAATATTTACAATCTTGCAGATTTAAAGCCAAGCAATAATGTGTTGTGAAGATGAAGTAACACATTTTCAGGATGATTTGGATAGTATTGGTGATTGGACAAGAACATGACATGTAAAGTATAATGTGGAAAAATATGTAAGGTTATGTATTTTGGTGGGAAGAATAAATGAGCAGCGTATTTCTTATGTGGAGAGAAGTCGGAAAGTGTAGATGTGCAAAGGGACTTGGGTGACCTTGTCAATAGGTCACTGAAGGCTAACATCAAGGTACAGCAAGCTATTAAGAAGGCTAATGAAATGTTAGTCTTTACCACAAGTGGATTTGAGTACAGGAGTAGTGAGGGCTTGCTTCAGCTGTAAAGGAGCTTGTTTACTCCGTGCATGTACTTTGTGTAATTTTCATCTCCTTTTGGGAAAGATTGTTATCTCAAAAGAGGGAGTACGATAACAGTCTATCAGACTTGTTCCTGGGATGGTGGGACTGAATTTGGAGAGACATTGGGAAGACTGGGCCAGTATTCTCTCGAGTCTCAAAGAATGAGAGGTGATCGCATTGAAACCCACAAGATGCTGAAAGGAATAGGTTGGGTAGATGCAGGTGAGATGTTCCCTCTGGTTGGTGAGGCTACAGTCGGGGAGCACAATTTAAAAATCAAGGGAGGTGCCATTTCAGGCTAAAACTAGGAATTTTCATTTTACTCAGGGTAGTGAATCTTTAAAATTCTCTATCCCAGGTGGCTGTGGAAACTCTTTTTGAGTATATTTGTATTGGATTTTCAATGTGTACACCGTTATGGAGATAATAAGTAAAAGGTGTTGAGGTATCGATTCTCCATTAATGAATTTAAATGAAGAGCAGTCTCAATGAGCTGAATAACCAACTCCTGTTCCTATATTCCGATGAGTTGCAATCACTTTCCTCCTCATTTCTATGTGGACCCTTAGTCCTGGTCCCCACCCTGCTCTGCCTCCTTTTTTATGCTGGAAAAACTGAATGTTTGTTTCTTGAGGTACTTTGGATGAGAAACCCCGCTGTGATAACTTATGTGCACTTCTAACATAGATTTCAGGTCCATCACTGCAGTCGAGAGTGAAACTTTTGAATTAAACAAAATAAAGCAATCACAGGAAGTGTTATTCATGGGTTCATACAACTTTCAGGTGACAGGACGCAATCCAAATCTATGAAAAGGCACCTCAACCAACATTAGCCCTGGTGGGACCTGTTCATGTGTCTAATTTAATCATTTGGATAACTCCTTTCTTTTTGACTTGTTGACTGACCAGTTTGTCTGTTGGTAAACATCCAAGCTTTATTTTCACTGAGGGTCTCAAGACTTCCATTTCACTAAGTTAGTTGAGGAAAATAATTCACTTGAGTCTTTTAGGTGCCCGGCTTTTCTCCTGATACTGCAGCCAGAGTGGATTTTGCTTGTCACGGTATCCTAACCATAATGTAGTTGAAAGATGAAACAATGGAAATATTCCCCTTTTGCCTTCAGAGATTTTTTGAATATTAACATGTGTTAAACCACTTCAAGCTTGAAGAATTTTGGGACTCCAGACAAAAATGAATTCATGATCTGTGGAATGTAAATGCCAAAAACATTGCACGTTGATATTTGCTTAATGTGTGTTTGCTCTGGCCCTCATAAGAACTGGTGAGGTTAAACCGTGTTGGATCCTAAATCCACTTAAAGCAGTTAGCAGATCTAATTAGTGCTATTATGCCACCTAATTAGTCATTTAGGAACAGGCTGAAGAAATTCAGGTAGCAGACCAGTTACCAGAGAACTAAAAGTATTCTCACGTCTTTGTTGCAATTAATTTTATTAATGCACTACGTGGTGATGTGTGTAGCAAGATGCTGTGTGGAGATGAATAAACTCTGAAATGCTTGCAAGAGCGGAAAATGAGGGAATAACTTTCCTTGGAAAAATTTCTCTTTTTAAACCTGCGCCCTGAATGTTCATCACTAGTACAGACTGGGAACACCAATTGCTAATTGAAAATTGGCATGTGCGCCATTACTCAGTTTATTTTTCTTCCATTCCTGTGTCAGGAAACTAAAACACTGCCAGGGTGAGATGGCAGAATTTTAAATGAATAAGTACGATTGGGTCAGGGTATGAAATTCTCTTGATATTCACTTTTCACCTGGTCAGTGCACACAACCTTGTGAATGGTTCATGGATTCCCTAAAAATGCTTTTTGTTTTGACGGAATGCAGGGCTTTGCTGGCTGTTCCTAATTGCCCTTCCACAGGGTATAATCATTTTCAAGCAAGAGTCAGGAGTTAAAGTATACATACCATTATTCCTATTTCCTGTGGACAATGTTGACTATCTTGATCTGATTTTTTAATGTTTAGTTGGATTGTCTAGTATGAAACAATTTTTAGTGAAGTTTCTTGTGCTCATACAGATTTGGGGCCTCTGGACTAGATGTGGTTGAGTTAATTCATAGCACATAATATTTCTCATTTTGTGCAAAGCGCACTTTATCACAGCATGAAAGCATCCAGTCTCAGCAGGACTCCCAGCAGCAGCTGAGCTGCTGCAGGTTTTTACCTGTGGTTTTCAGAAGGTTTCTGATTGCTTTTGGAGCTTTCAGTCTATTCGGTGCTTTTATCACACCCACGTTGCAGAAGGAATATCAGCAGGTTTAAAGGCTTTAGGTCAAATAGTTCATTAAACATGAAGCAGAAAGTGCCAATTTTTTTTTTGTACCAGCTTAGAATCTTCCAGAATATCAATATGTAGACAAATATGTCTACTTTTTAAAAAAAAATTGAATTTTTGCCTACACATAATTTTCCACATTTAATTGTTGTTGCTGTCCCAACACTAACACAACCACCCTGAGGCATATGGCTTCTTGAAGTATGTGCTCAGCCAGTAATTTTGATCTTTTTGAAACAAAGTGTTTGGATATGTTCAGTTATGAGTGCCTCCAAATAAAACGTGTTGCTATGGGTACCCACACAGTTTCTATTTATGCCAACCTTCTTGTTGGATACATGGAACATTCCTTGTTCCAACCCTACTCTGGGCCCTGACATTCATCACTGTTGTTTTACCTGATACATTGACAGTGTATCCGGCACATTGCATCTGTGCCACTTCCTGCTCTCATTCTGAGCTGGAAAATTTCATTTGACTTTCCTTCCAAATATCACCCTCCTTTTAATTCACGTGGTTCATCTCTAACTCTTTCCATCCCTTATTTGACATGTTTTGCCAAAAGGTTAACAGGTATTTTCTTATGGGATTAGTGGTGCTGGAAGAGCACAGCAGTTCAGGCAGCATCCAACGAGCAGTGATCTTGACTGCACTTCCTCACACCAGTTTCTGGAAGGACACTACTGCGTTTATCATACCTCTGCTTCAACTTGTTTTTTCTCTCCAAGTTTATTTCTGTTGTGGCTTTTATCTTCATCCTTTGTATTCAGAGGGTTGCCATTCACACCTCTCTAGACTCATGAGTCTAGAAATGAATCCTAGACTCATTTCTAGGACAAGACAAGAAATTGTCTTGTCCTATTTCAATTTCCTACCACTGTTTTTAATCATATCAGGTCTGTTGCCCTTCTCCCCATCAGAGATTTTCCTTTTTTGTTCTTACCAGCTTGCACTTTCTTTCTTGTTTAGAAACTCATTATATTTTTAACTTGCATCAATTCTGATGGAAGGATCCAGATCTGTAATGTTAACTTTCTTCAATTTAATTTAATTTTATTTATTGTCACATGTACGTACGTATGTATGTACAGTGAAAAGTTGTGTTTTGCTTGCAATGCAGGCAGGTCACACCATACAAAGTGCATTAAGGGAATAGAACAGAGCAAGAATACGATGTTATGGCTACACAGAAGGTGCACGGAGAGCGAGAGAGATCAGCATTAAACTTATTTTAAGAGGTCCATTCAGCAGTCTAATGACAGTCGGGAAGAAGCTGCTCTTGAATCCATTCGTTCGTTATATCTTCTGCCTGACTGAAGAGGGTGGAAGCGAGTATAACCAGTTTGGAAGGGGTCTTTGATTTTGGTTGCTTTCATGAGACAGAGGGAAGTATAGATGGAGTCAATGGAGGGATGGCTGGTTTGCATGATGGACTGGGCTGTGTTCACAACTCTCTGCAGTTTCTTGCTGTCTGAGAAAGAGCAATTGCTGAACCACGCTGTGATATGTCCAGATAGAATGCATCCAGTGGTGCATCTCTCCTCAGATGCTCCCAGACCTGATGAATGTTTCCATCACTTTCTGTGATAACTTTATTTTTAATTTTGTTTATTCAGTGATATGAGTTTTGTAGGTGGTGGATGTTTGCTGAATCTTAATGTTTAATCCAAAAATAACAAAATATTTCACAGGCATCTGTATGACAACAGAACTGAGCGCCTATTCAATGGGTGGTATTTCATGTCATTTCTTCATGAACCCCAATTTTATTTTTCTTTTGATTTTTAATTGAAAGATTAGCAAACTGTGCTGTTGCTGTTCCAGCTTCAAAGAAAATTGATTCGATTGAAAATAAAATAGTTGCAAGATTTCAGTTTTCAGTAGGGCTGCCAAACTAATATTGCTATGGAGCACATCTTGAAGTTTGGAAAGACTGACATAATTTGGCTGATGTTATTTTAAATTGTACCTCTTGTAGTATGGTGATGGATTAGCAGTGACCCTGTCATGGAGAAACCTGCGGTGTGATCTGTTTTGCTGTCTCAGCTGTGGGAGGGAGTAGCTGGGAGACAGGCTGATTGAAAAGGGATACCAATTCTATTGTCGGTTCACACATTTACCCATGTTTGCATTTTGGAAGGGACAGAATTGGAACATTTCAGGGAACTAGGATTTGAGTGTGTCCAATATACTCCAAACTAGAGGAAGCTGAACCGACATAATCACTTTTTTTTTGAAAAAAAAATGTCTCCACTATGGGTGTAGTGCAGATGTATTTTATGAAAAGTATTTTCGGACTACTGTTCTGCCAATTCTGCATTCCTCCTTCAAGGTCTAAACATTTGTTAATTTACACAAGAATGCTTTCCAATCTAGTCAACCGGGAACATCATTAGCTTTACTCTGGCACGATTTAGCAAATGATTTCATAGGATTGTTTTAACTTACATTTTTGTGGTAGTATTTGGATATAAGCCTAAAGGCTAAGCATTCTGTGTGACTGATCAGCAACCAGATGGCAATTGCCAAAAGAATACATTCTTCACTCTGATATCAGAATCTTATTCATTCAAAGCTCTGTTTCTTAGAGGTTCAGAAGGAGTAATTTAATCATGCTGTACATTGCTCAGCTTTCTAAAGAGATTTAAAGAAACAATCAATCATAAGTGTATAAATGCCCAGCTATCAATTGAAATTAAAATGTTAATTATCATAAAATTCCAAACATCTGATGTCAGCATTAGGGTGGAAGGAAAAAGAATATTTTCATGCATAGGTGTATCTAAAGTGACATAGTAACATATGTTATTTGTTATGACTTCATTCTTGGAAAGTTATTGCCAAAGGAAGTAGTAAAGAATGGATTATAACTTGGACTCTGACTCCAGGGGGTGTAACATCCAAATTGATCCCTGGGTAATTAAACCTTAGCTTGGCACTATAATTTTTATATTTTTCTTACTAAAGGCTAAATAAGAAACCACAGCGATAAGCAAAATAAACCCGTAACACTTGGTTCTTGTCATTTATAGTGCATTGAAGTTTGTCATTTTTTTTTCTGCCATAAATGCCATATTGTGTAAAGTTGGCTCTCAAATTTTTAGTTGATGTTAATTTGTATACTTGATAGCTATTACTAGAATGTTAGTTGCTTTGCAAAAAAAATTAATTTTTGGCTTGTGTTTAACATTTGCAATTACAGTACAGTCATCCTTGATCCTGAGGGACAGCTCAAGGAGAAGATATACAATTTGTCCACATCTCTTCCCAAAAAACAATGATTCTTTGTTCATTGTTTTGGAAATTGCTGAAAGCCTTTTATGGTTCCAGTCCTGAATTTTTTAACCAAGACAAACTATTAGTTTCTTTTACTGCCTATTGGGTACTCGATGTACCTTACTTCAATTAAGTTGTTTTTCAGATTCCAGAACTAGATATTGAAAATTTGAACATATTACTTTCAGCCATTTTACTTCATAAAAATGCATAGAACAAGCATAATTCTTTCCATGTAATTCTGATATTTTTGAAGTGAAACTTCAAAGTGTTACTCAACATAGGTATAGCATGTTAGTTAAATACTCAGCTTGTTGTGCTAAACCTTGTCATTTAAGAGTAATGAGATTCTTTTGTAAATATGTACAATTTGACCTTGAACACCACCACTGAACAAGCATTAATTGAAATATGTGGCTAATAGTGTTACTGCCTAATAAGGCAAAGGGCCACCTCCAAACAGTTTGATTAAGAAATCGAAGGCAGAATGGTACTTGTGGAGGTGAGAACCTGGGGCTTAGAGAGGCCAGGCTAATCTGCACTTTAGCCCATGATTATTCTTCTTTAGTGCAGTGAACTGGAGAGTTGATCCACTGAAGAATTGCCCCTACATAGAAAACCCTTTATTGTAATAAATAAACCCTGTTCTCTAAAATTTATAAATTTATATCTTTTATCAGTGTGTTTGGTTAGTCTGTGGTTATCAAGAAGAATGGTTTTGATAGAGAGCAAAAGAGAATGGAAAAACTGGTGAAAATTGATATACTGTAGATCAGCTGCAATGATTCAACTGGTGTTTGCTGCCTGGACAATTTATTGGCAAATCCAGCATAATCCTGCAAGACAGCCATGACAATCCTGTGCCCATAAATATAGCTGATAATTTGTTTCTACAGGCTCTTTAATCATCTTTAAATCGAGGTAGATGATAGCAGAATGTATGTCACAGATATGGCACAAATTATAGTCTGTGCATGAACCTTTTTTCTACAGGCTGCAGACTCAAACTCACATTATAGATTTTCCAATTTTTATACCATTTTTAGGATTTTCAAACTGGCATAGAATGAGATTATTTTGTAAAATTTATTTCATCAGATGGAACGTTTTGCTTTTCCTAGACAAATTCCTGTGGTGATGACTTGTTATATTATCTGTAAACATGGAATTAATTTGGGAAAGGGGCCACAGGAGGAAGGAGTCAGCGATGGAAATAAACATGTCAATAAATAATGTTAAATGTCAGCTTAGTCTCTGGGTGGCAAGGTGGTACTAGATGCGAATCACTTGTAATTTTAACCAATTTTTTTTTTAAACCACATTTTAACCCTGGCATTGAACAACTTAAGGTCACATTAGATATGCAACATGTTGAGCAATTCAGTCAGTCATTCACAAAGTAGAGTCATAGATGTGCAGCATGGAAACAGACCCTTCGGTCCAACTTATCCATGCCGACCAGATATCCTAAATTAATCTAGTCCCATTTTCCAGCACCTGGCCCATATCCCTTCAAACCTTCCAATTCAAAAACCCATCCAGAAGTTTTTTTTAAATGTTGCAATTGTACCAACCTTCACCACTTCCTCTGGCAGCTCATTCCATACATACACCATCCACTGTGAAAAAGTTTCCACTCCGGTCTCTTTTATATCTTTCCCCTCTCACCCTAAACCTATGGCCGCTCATTTTGGACTCTCCCACCCTTGTCTATTCACTCTATCCATGTCCCATATGATTTTATAAACCTCTGAGGTTACCTCTCAACCTCTGACCCTCCATGGAAAAGAGCACCAGCCTATTCAGCCTCTGTTGAAAGATTTTAAGATATTTATTCTTAAATTTTCAGCTATTTCTGGCATTCATCTCTTCCACTGGAGGTTTGGGAACCGTTAAAAATGCTTGGAGTATTGACTTTTAATATACGATTCGTTTGCATCTGTTTCTTGGATCTAAAAATGAAAGACAATGTTGCCATGATCCTACCAAATCTCAGGGCTGCTCTCTTAGAGACAATGGTAGTGGTTTAACCTGAGGGTCACCACCAAATGAGGGGAGGGGTTGAGGGGAAAGGGCACCTCCTAGTCACCTCTGCCTGCATGGGAGTTGAACACAATTGGATCCTTGAAATGGCTGATTATCCTAAATCTCATTAAAACTCATATAAATGACTGTTTGTTGATCAGCAGGATTGATCGTTTGTTTGTAAAAGATCTGGTTGTGCTTCTTGTGTGGTCACAGTTGGAAACCAATTTTTGCATGTATCCCTATTTGCAAATGCCAGTTAAGAAAGCACTCCGCACTCCTCAGCTGCTATATTGCAACCTAAACTGAATCTGCTGTGTTCTATCTTTTTTGGATTTAGGGTCAAGAGTGACTACTTTGAATTATTTAAATGGTTTTCAAGCAAAAATAATTGCACACAGTTGCAAAATTAATGTAGTTGTCTTTATATGGATTTCAGCTGAGCAAGGAACCCTAAGGCTAATGAAGGACAAAACTACTGAAATTGTAATCTGAATGGAATTGTAGTCATTCGGTATATATGTGCTACACATTTTAACCACCAGATGGATATAATTAATTATCTTGACTTGAAAGTTTGTCTGATTTAGGCTCATTAAAAGTGTGAAATACTTATCAGGGATTCTGGATGCACGTTTACTTTAGATATGTTAGTAATAAAAGGTTTGTTATTCATCTACAGGGTAAAAAGATACTCACTCACCAACAAATTATCTGGAACCTCAAATATTCACTTTCTCTAAACTGAAAAAAATGTATATCTAATTGCCTCTACATTATCAGTGCTTCAAATACTAATTCATCAGTAGGGATTTGGATCTTACCTGCAGAGCACGAGGATAGAGGCATATTTATAGTAAACCAACAGGAACTCAGATAACTAATTACCACAAGGCTTCTTGTGACTCAGACACTTAATCAGCATGACATCAGCAGGGATTCAGAGATCTCATTATCCAGACATGAAATGGTGACCAATTAGCATGGTTGAGACTTTGTTACATGCTCATTCATGGTCCAACAGGAATTGGGAGTGCACCCATCCACCCTTTCAATTAGTCTATAAGGGAAAGAACTGAAACACGCTTCAGAAAAGAATTTGCAGTGAATAGAATTATTATTCCATCCATGCCACTGCCTTGTAAGATACAGATTATCAAGCTCTTGCCAAAACTGGAAACGTTATACCAAGGTAGAATTTCTGTAAAATAAATCAAACTATTTTAATTTGGGTTGGCACTATCTTTTGAAATGACCCTCGATGAAAATTCCAGACGCCAGCATCCCATTATCAAGTCTGCTTATGTTACCCGAGCTTACTACTTGGGCTGGCTTCCTCTGAGAGAAAGTGAGGACTGCAGTTGCTGGAGATCAGAGCTGAAAATGTGTTGCTGGAAAAGCGCAGCAGGTCAGGCAGCATCCAAGGAGCAGGAGAATCAACGTTTCGGGCATGAGCCCTTCCAGCAACACATTTTCAGCTCTGGCTTCCTCTGAGCCAGCTCTCTAATGAACAGGACTCTGTCACTCCTGTTTATTATCTGTCAGCCAGGGCTCCCAGATTGGGGCTGTTAATCTGGTCCAATCGGGTAACTCCTATTCTATGAAGTCCACCTAGTTGACATCATTAAAATCATGACAAAGCAGCTGCCTTCTGGAAACCGAAGTGCATTAGTCATCCATTTTCCCTTTATCCACAACGTGCTACTTCCTCAAGCTCTTTGAATAGATTAGTCAAACATGATTTCCTTTTCTCAAGACATTGATAATACCTTGAAATTTTCGAAGTGCTCTGCCACAACATCTTTTCTAAAAGGTTCTAACGTGTCTCCAACTGAGAGTTGTTATTGTAACTGAGCAGTTTTCTGCTTTCTGTCTCCCCACCTTTTTTGAATCGGAGTTAGATTTGCAATCTTCCAATCTAATGGGAATTTCCCACAATCTCATAGGAGACCGGAACTAAAATTGTATCCTTAATCTGTAAATGTTCCCCAGTATAGGTTCTTAGTTTAGCAGCGGCCTTACACAAACGTAAGGGTTGGATATCAGGGTAAATTTTGTGAAAGATTGGTTTTGCAAATCCTGACACAGCTGCACAGGTACCAACCTCCATTAGAACTGAGTGACCATTTAACCATATTTTATTTTGATATGGTTCTGATTTGGATTTTGCTAAACAATTTAACTGTGTCAAACCAGATGTAGGTGGACCTTTTTTTTTTCAGGGTGTGCACTCTCCTGATACCATCCTGGAAGTTCTCTTACTCCATTTAAGTCTAGTGGGACTGTCTCCTTTTATGTTTGGGTGTCTCAAGTGCACAGCAACTATAATGGCTTGCCAGCCCGGATTCTGAAGGCACTGTTAACCATTTGACCGAGGCTTGGCTTTGTTTTGGGGTATTGCTGTGGGCTGACGTAGAGTTCGGGACTTGTCCTGAGCCTATGTAATTGCCTGAACTCAAGTGATATTCCCCAAGCTTAGTCAGCCTGGCAGGGGTGTCCACTTCCATCAGCACACCCCATAACCCATAAGCTCCACTTGCCACATTTTCCAATGGTTTAAAGCCAGTTGTTGTGCTTGTTTTGAAGTCCCATTGGACTTCAACAGGTATGCCCTTTCAAAGTTTGTGAGAAGATTTGTAGCTCGGGTGCTCATTGTTGTGGTTCTGTTCGCCGAGCTGGGAATTTGTGTTGCAGACGTTTCGTCCCCTGTCTAGGTTACATCCTCAGTGCTTGGGAGCCTCCTGTGAAGCGCTTTTGTGATCTTTCCTCCGGCATTTATGGTGGTTTGTCTCTGCCGCTTCCGGTTGTCAGTTCCAGCTGTCCATTGCAATGGTCGGAATATTGGGTCCAGGTCGATGTGCTTATTGATTGAATCTATGGATGAGTGCCATGCCTCTCGGAATTCCCTGGCTGTTCTGTTTGGCTTGTCCTATGATAGTAGTGTTGTCCCAGTCGAATTCATGTTGCTTGTCATCTGCGTGTGTGGCTACTAAGGATAGTTGGTCGTGTCGTTTTGTGGCTAGTTGGTGTTCATGGATACGGATCATTAGCTGTCTTCCTGTTTGTCCTATGTAGTGTTTTGTGCAGTCCTTGCATGGGATTTTGTACACTACATTGGTTTTGCTCATGCTGGGTATTGGGTCCGTTGTCGTGGTGAGATGTTGTCTGAGAGTGGCTGTTGGTTTGTGTGCTGTTAGGAGTCCTAGTGGTTGCAGTAGTCTGGCTGTCAGTTTGGAAATGCTCCTGATGTATGGTAGTGTGGCTAGTCCTTTGGGGTTGCGGTACGTTCTCATTCCGTTGTCTTTCCCTTAGGCATCTGTTGATGAAATTGTGGGGGTATCCGTTTTTGGCAAATACATTGTATAGGTGTTCTTCTTCCTCTTTTTGCAGTTCTGGTGTACTGCAGTGTGTTGTGGCCCTTTTGAATAGTGTCTTGATGCAACTTCTTGTGTGTGTTGGGGTGGTTGCTTTCGTAGTTCAGGACTTGGTCTGTGTGTGTGGCTTTCCTGTATAACTTTGTGGTGAATTCTCCGTTCGGTGTTCTCTGTACCATCACGTCTAGGAATGGGAGTTGGTTGTCTTTTTCTTCCTCTCTAGTGAATTTGGATTCCTGGTGAGTGTGGCGTTGATGATCCGGTGTGTGTTCTCTCTTTCTGTGTTTTTAATGATTACAAAAGATGTCATCCACATATCTGACCCATAGTTTGGGTTGAATTTGCGGTAAGACTGTGTTTGTTTGTTCTAATCTTTGCATTACCCCTTCTGCTATGAGTCCAGAGATGGGTGAGCCCATGTGTGTGCCGTTGATTTGTTCATATATTTGGTTGTTGAATGTGAAGTGTGTTGTGAGGCACAGATCCAGTAGTTTGACTTTGTTGATAGGTTCAACGTCCTGTTGTCTGTTCTGTATGTCCAGCAGGTTAGCTATTGTTTCTCTAGCTAGGGTTTTGTCGATAGAGGTGAACAGTGCCATTACATCGAATGAGACCATGGTTTCTTCCTTGTCTAGGTGTATATTTCTGATGTCCAAGAATTCCTGTGTTGATTATATAAATGGAGGTTGTAATATTCCTTGACTAAATCCTTCAACTCTTGAAAGGGGTTTAGTATGTGGTAGCTCAGAAAATGCTAGGCTCCTAATAACTGAAAAAGCTGTGGGTCTCCATTCTTCTGTCTGGAGAATTCCTCATTGCTTGTCATCTGCCCCAATGTCATTTGCCCAGAAAAAATAATGCACTCTTTCCACTGAGCCCTGTCTTCAACAGTGGGATCGAACGAGTCCAGCTTCCCAAATAAGAGCATGATGCCCATAATGCTTGCCCCAGCTTTAAGATTGAAAGCAAATTTCTTCAACTTTTTTTTTTCTCTCATGAGCACTGAACTAACTAGGGGCTGGTATCCTGTCAGCAAGTCCCCCTTTATTTACATGTGCATAGTACTTGGCACTAGTTCAGCTTCGTCAGAGTCAGTTCTCAGAATGAGCAGAACCTCTCTTTCCTGTTTATATTTGTCAGCCAGGGCTCCCTAATTGGGGGCTGTTTATCTGGTTCAGAAAGGAAATTAATTTTGAAGTCCACCTGACTGACCACCTTACAATAACTGCACAAGGTAATATTTGAATAGGTGTTTTGCTGCTTCATCCTGTTTCATGAAGATAATAGTCAGGTCTGTTG
Organism: Chiloscyllium punctatum; assembly: GCF_047496795.1. Classification (NCBI taxonomy): domain Eukaryota; kingdom Metazoa; phylum Chordata; class Chondrichthyes; order Orectolobiformes; family Hemiscylliidae; genus Chiloscyllium; species Chiloscyllium punctatum. The sequence goes on from NC_092777.1 coordinate 52,735,414, forward strand.
CTGTTAGACATAATATTTGTCATTTATAATGCATCATGAACTCTGATACTTCTATGAGCATCAAGTCTTGCTATAGATTTTCTCCACTCATTTGATTTATTAATAGATTTAACTTATGTAGACAAGCTGTATGTTGAATTAAATTCAGGATAAATATAAAATTGAAATACTTTTAAAACCTTTTGACAGAATTGAAACTTAAAGCCTTCAAGAGGAGTATTAACTTAAAGGACTGCTATTTAATTTTCTCATGTGATACAACATGTTCTAATCTTAGGCTGTCAGCAGTTAATTGGATTTTCTTCTGTAGCATAGTATATATTAAGGTGCGATTTACTTCTAATATCTTTATGATTTATAGACTTTATATTGATTTTTAATTATTAAAAAAAATTCAAGTGTGTATTTAGGTACTCATTAAGGAAAGTAATAACATTAACCTAAGGTTTCATCTCAATCAGAATCTTGCTGTTAAATTACACTTCATTTGGTGGACAGGGATAGATTCTATTTGTGTTCACTGCAACAACACTAAGATCAGACCACACAAATGCTGGGACTATGTCTGAACATTGTACACAGTGATAGGCTGTCTCTCCATGGCAACTTTATCCAGTAACAACTTCTGTAAATAAGATTTGTCACACAAAGCAACAGAAACAACTGAATTGTTTCTGTTTTATCTGAAGTAAATTTATGCAGTGATTGAAAAGCATTTTTACTTTTTTCCTTTTTATAAATCTTAGATGCACTATATGAAGATTTAAATTGTCATGTATTAATAAATCCTCTAAATGGAAATGGGCTCATTAGCAACTCTGACACATGGGACAACCAGTGGAGTGATATGTTGGGCATGAGTAATCTGCTACATCATGGTCAGAGGAATGAATAATTGAAGCCAGGCTTAGGACAGGGGAAATATAAATAAAAAGAAAAACCCAAGATAGGAATAAATATCACTTTCAAAACTGGAGGAGGGAGAGGGGGAAGTCATGTCACATCTCTGATAATCAGAATTTATCAGCCAATCCCTTTTTTTTAGTATAGGATTCCTTCAAAAAAGAAATGATGGGGTTTTGATGACTCAATACATTTTGGATGCTTAAACTGACTTCCATTCAAGATGTCCTGGAAGTTCTTTTGAACTGTGGGGCTCTTGTTGTAAATAATAGAAGTTGAAAGATCCAAAAATTCCTTGTCTTTCAAATTTTACATTGCCACGACAGTAATTAACACAATTCCATTTTTGTTAAACTGGATTGCTTCAAAGAATATTAGTCGTGGGGCCATTTGCAGGTTAGAACCTTGATGGTGACCAGAGCCCAACAACCTGGAGGTGGCTGATTTTAACAAAAGATCTCTAGGAACCTTTTTCCAACTGGGGGTGGTGGGTAAGCTCCACCGAGAGGAAGGCACTTGGAGTTCCTGAGGCTGTGGCTGGCCAGCAGCCCACCAGGAAAGGTGAGAACTGCTGATGTTTGAGTCAAGGCATCAGTGGCCTCTGTAGACTTGGAAAATATGTGTGACAAAGCTATAGCTTGAAGATCATGATTGTGGAGGGGTGTTTGGGCCATTCCATGAGATGGTCTGTGACCTCTTGCCACCAATAGTTCCAGTACTGAGAGGCTGGCAAGAGGACCAATAACTCATTTGGTTGGACAGAATAATGTCAATCGTGTGGGATCAATTCCTGCACTGACTGAGGTTACCATGACAGACTCCTTCTCAACTTCTCAACTGATGGGCTATTACTGGAAAGCTTGCTGTCCCTCGTTTTGCAATTGAGAGGTAGTCACCAGAAACCTGCCAGGATTTGGCAATACATGTGGACACAGTAATTTATTGTGCAGTCCAGAGGAGCACACTGTCTTTTTGGCAATTTTGCCACTAAGCATGGCATTTTAAGAACCAGACCAGACATAACCTGAATATTAGGAAAGCCCTGATTTCCGAATGCCTAAAGAACCTACTGTTTGAATCAGGCAGCTATTAGTTACTCGACATGAATGTCTCTTCAAGCTAGCAGCAACAGAAGATGTTGGCCTACAGAACATACTTGGTGTCTTTTAGGCTGCAACTGTACTCATTACTTCAGATGTTTTAAGTTAAAATCCAACCCGTTGTTTAGTGTGGCTTCCATTATTTTTACAGCATGTACAAGGTTTACGCTTTAACATGTCAAATCATTAAATGTCTGCTGCATAGAGTTATCTTGCATTGCTTTTTGAAAATGAAGAGTTTCATTTTTAATTCAAATACACTTAAATGTTTCGGGGGATACCTTTTTCAAAGAGAAATCTCTGCAATAGATCCATTCGGTCACTTCATGAGCTCACTGAATCATTTCTTCTGCAATATGTACTGGATTCATTTGATGCATCCATGATCACAACCAGAATGTTAAAAATGTGTTCAGCCTTCAACCTCTAACCCATACATGCTGTGATGTCTTCACATTTTGCCTTATTGTGGACATTCAAACGAAGATAGCAACATCGGTTGAGTAAAATAAATATTTGTGAAGAGGTATTGAAAATCAGACTGACTTGCATTTAGCTCCTCCTGTATTACAGGATATCATACAGGTTAACTTCATAATAGGCGGAATTTAAGAACTAAGTTTTTTTTTTCCCAGCTTTTCGATGTTTTGGACAAAATAAGCAGTTTCTGGATCTTGTCCAGAAGCTGTAATGGAAAATTCAGGTCCTGCCCAACAGCAAGGTTAAGGGAGACCCCATGGGTATGTGGACAGTATATCAGCAGCAAGATCTTGTTCCCTCCATCCTGCTACATGGAGTGCTGCCCAGAAACATGTAATTAACAAATCTGTTATTCCGAAAAAAATGAATCCTAATATTTGTTCCTTTTGGGAGTAGGGAAAGGAGGAATAGAGAGAGAAGAAAATGGAGGGGGGGGGGGGGGGAAAGCCTTCTCAACTGTCACTTTCTGCCAAAATAGTATTGAAAAATGTACATTATATTCAATAAAAATGAATACACGTGTCACGCTGTTCATTTAATGTCCCAAAATGCAATACGTCATCAATGATGAATTCCAGACTGGAATAATAGGCAGCGACACTTAATGTCTGAAATATCTCAATCTGCTGATGGCAGAGTCCATTTGAAAGAAGTGGATTCTTGCTTTGTCTAAAGTAACAGACAAGAACTTCAGGCAAATACCTTCACTGCACTTTCTATTTAATCCAATTGCTTAACTTCAAAGCTATTGTTACAATTATGATCAATTTGTTTTTCATTTCAAGCCTCCTCTGACCCTGCTTCATCGCCGTCTTTAATTTTAAATCATCTGTGAGGTATCAGGATAGAGTGCAAGTTCAAGAAATTAACAGTTCCACAGGCGATAGTTGGCATTCCGATTTATGACTTAGTTTTCCTCTGGACAATGGCTGTATGATTAATTTGTTTTTATAAGACATCCTTTATTGTTGAATAATGCCCCTGTGTTACTGTTGTAAAGATCCATATGCAAAGCTGAGCTTTAGAAAGGGCATCTATCATTAAGAAGGTTGCTAATTTCCCATTGAGATCAATGACACCTAACTGGAAATCAACTCCTTTCGACATATTGGTACGATATGTTTTCAGCAGGTCAGAGTTGAATTTCATTGTCACCACCTAGACTTGGGTAACCATTTCCTGAGTATTGTACAAAAGGAAAATCTGGAGTGGGGTTTGCAGTGCAGTAACCCAATCCACTAAAGTGGCCCTTCATCTAAGTCTTTTATTTTTATTCACTCCTCATGGGACAGGGGTATCACCAGCTGGTCCAGTGTTTGTTGCCTGTCCCTAGTTGCTCTCAAAGTTCTTGAATCACCGCAGTCCACTTATCGTAGGTAGATTCACAATTCGTGGAGTGGAGTGGAGTGGAGTGGAGTGGAGTGGAGTGGAGTGGAGTGGAGTGGAGTGGAGTGGAGTGGAGTGGAGTGGAGTGGAGTGGAGTGGAGTGGAGTGGAGTGGAGTGGAGTGGAGTGGAGTGGAGTGGAGTGGAGTGGAGTGGAGTGGAGTGGAGTCCCAGTGACAACATTCCGACAGGGAACTGTGTGTCTTGGGTAGTCTTGCAGATGAGGTTCCCATGCATCCGCTGCCTTTGACCTCGTACTTATAAGTGGCCATATGCCTCGAAGGGTGCTGTCTAAGGAGCCTGAGCAAAGTGTTACAAAAAGGTAAAGTCGACACGAGTCCTAGCAGACCTTAGGGTTGTACATCCATTGGAGAGACACCATTAGGAAGGATCAACATGTGTCAGGCGAGGAGTTGAAAAGGAGAATCCTTCATAGTAACTTCAGCCACTACAGGAATTGAACCCGTACTGTCAGCTCTGCCTAACTGAGCTAACTGACTCTCTCATTGCTATAGTACACCTTGCAGATGGTACATTGAGCATCTGTTAGAGGGAGAGTATGTTTGTCAATGTGGTGCCAGTCAAGTGGATTTCTTTGTCCTGGGTGGTGTTATACTTCTTGAATGTTGTAAATGAAAGGAACCATAAGAGAACTATCCTTCTAGATTTTCCTGTGTGCTCTAACCTAGATGCTACAAAAATGAACACCTATCCAGGTCCTTTGTTGCCTGGTTTGTCTCACAAAATAGTGCAATGTATTATCAGGCAGGAAAAATGCTGTCAAAAAGTGCGGTGCTGGAAAAGCACAGCCGGTCAGGCAGCATCTGAGGAGCAGCAGAGTCAACATTTCGAGCAGGAGGTCCTCATCAGGAATGTGGGGTGGGGGTGGGGCCAAGGGGACTGAGAGAAATGAATGGGGCTGGGGATAAAGTGCTGGGAATGTGATAGGTAGATGAAGGTGGGGGGTGACAATGATAGGTTAAAGAAGAGGATGGAGTGGATAGGTGGGAAGGAAGATGGATAGGTAGGACAGTTCAACAGGGCAATGCCAAGTTGGAGGGTTGGATCTAGGATAAGGTCAGTGGAGGGGAGGTGAGGAAACTGGTGAAATCGACATTGATTCTGTGTGGTTGGAGGGTCCCAAGGCGGAAGATGAGGCATTCTTCCTCCAGGTGTTGTGTGGCTAGGATTTGGCAGTAGAGGAAGTCCACGCACGTCATCTACAGTTTCCGTTGCTCTCAATTTGGTCTCCTGTACGTTAATGTGGGGGGTTGGGGGAAAGGATGCCAACTTGCGGAACGTTTTCAGAGAACATCTCTGGGACACCAAAGCACTAAACAATTTCACTGCCCTGTAGAGTCATAGCGTCATAGAGATGTACAGCATGGAAACAGACCCTTTGGTCCAACTCATCTATGCCGAACAGATATCCCAACCCAATCCAGTCCTACTTGCCAGCACCAGCCCCATATCCCTCCAAACCCTGCCTATTCATATACCCATCCAGATGCCTTTTTAAATGTTGCAAATGTATTAGCCTCCACCACATCCTCTGGCAGCTCATTCCATATATGTACCACCCTCTGTGTGAGAAAGTTGCCCCTTTGGTCCCTTTTTATACCTTTTTCCCCTCTCATCCTCAACCTATGGCCTCTAGTTCTGGACTCCCCCACCCCAGGAAAGAGACTTTGTCTATTTATCCTACCCATGCCCCTCATGATTTTATAAGCCTCTACAAAGTCACCCCTCAGCCGATGCTCCAGGGAAAACAGCCCCAGCCTTTTCAACCTCTTCCTATAGCTCAAATCCTCCAACCTTGGCAACATGCTTAAATCTTTTTTGAACCCTTTCAAGTTTCACAACATCCTTCCAATAGGTAGCTGAACACTTCAACTCCACCAAAGACATGCAAATCCTAGGCTGTCTCCTCCACCAAATCTAGCTACTTGGTGCCTGGAGGAAGAATGCCTCATCTTCTTCTGCCTTGGGACCCCCCAACTACACAGGATCAATGTCAATTTTCACCAGTTTCCTCATGTCCCCTCCTCCGACATTTATCCCAGATCCAACCCTCCAACTTGGCACTGTCCTACTAGTCCATCTTCCTTTCCATCTATCCACTCGACTCTCCTCTCTGACCTATCACCATCACCACCCCCCCCCCCCCCCCCACATCTTCATCTACCTAGCTCATTCCCAGCTACCTTCCCCAACCCACCCCCCCCCCCCCCCTCCCATTTCTCTCTCCGCACCCCCAACCCCCATCATTCCTGATGAACAGCTTATGCTCAAAATGTTAATTCTCCTGCTTCTCGGATGCTTTCCCAGTGCCACACTTTTTGACTCTGATCTCCTAGGAAAAAATACTGGACTAACTCTACCTTTTCAGAAAGATATATCCAGCACTCAATATTTAATTCACAGTATTGCTTTCTTTAAACTTTGAGTTTTCAAACAACACACTGACAAGGTTATTGAATACTATGTTATGGAACAAAACATGGATCAAGATATTTTTGATACAAGATTATGTATTGTTGCAGAATTAAGCAGCAATCTAGTTGTGGAAAAAAATCCTCTCGGGGTAGTTATAACAATTTTCTAATTCAGGCTGTTTCATTATTGCGAATTTACTATAACGTGATTGATGAATGAGAGTCAGTGTTTCTAAAGGACAAACTTTTAAAACATGTATTGGTTATTACAGGATTCTGGTCCAGTTAGTTCAAATGGTGAGCTATTATGCAAAATTCTTAACATGAAAACAGAACTACCGCGTTATAACAGATCTGACTGTGTCACAATTGTTTCATGTTTTTTGATACAACAGATTCCAGCTGAAGAATTTTGAACTTGTGCAAAGTCAGTTACATCAGCAAAGCAGGGGCTGGCTAAGTTTGGGGGTGGGGGGAGCAAAATAACTAAAACACATGATTGGTTTATGCACAGTAGGAAACATTTTAGGAACTGATTGAAAATATTCAACAAAAGTTCCATTAAAGTGAAAACTTAATGGCTTACTGGAGAAGATAAGGAAAGTATTCGTTTAAAGAAGAAATATTACCATGTTGGAAGAATAGTAGTAAGCCTGAGGATTGGGGAGAACTTTAGAAACTGTCAGGTGACCAAGCAGGTAATCCGAGGAAAAAATGAAATGAGCACAGTTCTTAGAGTTTCTACAGTACATTGAAAAAAGTTAAAGAGTAGCTAAAATTAACATAGGTCTCTGAGAGACCAGGTAAATTATCATTGTAAATGGGGGAAAAATGGCAGTGGAGTTGAACAAATATATATTTTGCCTGTCTTCACAATAGAAGACACATGATCTAAAAGGATAAGCAAGGGCCTAATAAGAGTGAGACAGTGGACCTTGTATCCGCTCACTCATATCCTAGGCCTGTAAAAGAGGGAGCTGATCAAATAATTAATGAATGAAGTTCTGAATTTCCAAAGCTTCCTTCATTGTTTCAAGTGAATTGGAAGTTCACAAACAAAACACAACTGTTCAGCAAAGGAGAGAAAGAAAAAACTTGAATCTGATTGATGAATAGAAAGCTCACATCCAAGTTCAGCAAGTTAGTAAGGCATATTATAAAGCGACTATAATGTAGCACAAGAACGTGTGTTGGGAGTAGGACTTTGTTGTGATCAGACTAAGTACCGTGCTCCACCATGGAATTCAGTGTTAAGAATTTCACATAATAGCAGCACCACTTAAACTAATGGGACCAGAATCATGTTTTAACCAATACATGATTTGGTCTCTGGTGATCAATCAAGTATATCCTTTTTGAAATCCAAAGACGGGCGAAACCAAAAAGAGGAATTGGTGTATAACAACCAAGCGTGCAAAAGACAATGTGTTGTTCACATCAGTAGAGCAAATGATAGACAGACAGTCATTACAAGGAAGATCCATGATTAATACAGAAGGGAGTAAAGGAGAAAATGGATGGTAGCAATAATGAAATAGATAAAGTTATTCTAATTTGTTATGAATGTGGACGTCACTACTGGCCAGCATTTACGTGCTTTATAATCAATGAAGAAGTGTTCAGGCATGTTCTGAAACTTCTCTACGACAGGCGGGAATTTGAATCCGGGACTTCTAGTTGAGATGTCAGATCACTGCCACTGCAACACAAGATCCTTTGGTCACCATTTATGGTGACATATATGGAATGTTTAAGAACAGTACAGAATAGAGAATTGAAGATGATGACACCGACAAATCTGATTGTGTGACTCTGAGGCAAAGAATCAAAGGTTTACTAAACAGGTTCCTAAGATATTCTGACAGGGTTGTACTCTGAAACTGAATAAATTGAATCTATACTCTCTGAAATTGGTAAAAATGAAAAATAATCTCATTAAAATTTACAAAAGTTGGTCGGGGCTTAAGGATAGACATGGAGACATTTCACTGGAGACACCATTTTAGGGTAAGAAACTGATTTAAGACTGAGACAGACAGAATAATTTGTATTTTGCTCAAATGGCTATGAATCTGTGGAATTATCCAATATCATGCATTGGATACTTCATCATTCATTACATTTTTGGACTGAGAGATTGGATCTGATTAAAATCTGATGAGCAAAGTCTTAAGCAAAAGTTAAATGACTCATCTGGAGGGCATGAAGAAAGGCTACGTTTAACAAAATAAATCCAAAGCAATTAGAAACTGAAGTTAAATGGATTAATCTGTTTTGGCTGGGACTAGTTAGGAACGCTTTTGAATTGTGATTATTTTATAAACTTTTTTATCGCTTATGTTTAATGGCAGGTGTACATAGAGTTAATGGTGGTTGTTTTTTCCCTAGTTGAAGGATTTCAAGACTAGGGGGCACATTTTTAAGGTGAGAGAGATGAGGCACTTTTTTTTACAGAGGGTGGTTTGCATGTGGAATGAACTTCCTGAGGAAGTGGTGGACGTGGGTACAATCTCAATGTTTAAAAGACTTTTGGATAAGTATGTGAATAGGAAAGACTTTGGAGGGATATGGGCCAGGAGCAGGCAGGTGGGTCTAGTTTAGTTTGGGATTATGTTTGGCATGGACTGGTTGGAATGAAGGGTCTGTTTCTGTGTGGTATGAGTCTATCATGTATTGAAAACTGAAAATAAGCTCTTTTTTACTGTTAAGAATGTCAACAACTACAAACAGCTGTCCATGTTTCAGATTGCTTTAGCCGTTGATCAGTTCAGCATGTTCTAGTTAAAACTTAAGTTGTATTCAAGTAGATTTTATGACATCAAGATGTCAAGGTTCATCAGAACAGTGACCTGTGGAATAACTAAGCTAAATTGCGAAGATCCTTTTTGGGGTTATGTAAAACATTTCACAGATTAGAACTACATTTAAGTTCCCATTTCAGGGTTCTTTTGGCATGGGGGTAGTGTCCCTACCTCTGGGCCAGGAGACTGGGGTTCAAGTCCTACCTGCTCCAGACATGCATCATAAAACATTTGAGCAGGGTTGATGAGAAAAAGAGGGCTTTTGTGATGTAGTCCATGTATTGTGCACGTATAAATATAGGTTGACCTGGTGACAGGATATTGATTTCCGTGGAATTAACTCAAAATTTAATGAAGAAAAAAAGGCTCTTGGACTGTAGTGGTAGTGTCCCTACATCTTGTGGAGGAAGATAGGTTGCATCCCACCTGCTCCAGAGATACATCATATATATTTTTTTATCAATCTGTCAAGAGGTATTATCATCTTTTTCCTGTTTCCCTTTCAGCCTTGGTGCTGTTGCTAGAAGCAAGTTCATAGATATTTCTACTTGCTCGTTTAGCCACTTACAAAAGGACTTTCTAGCACCTTTGATCTGCATTGGACATTTGGCTGCATAAATAAAAGTGGAACTCATTGAAAATAGGTGAATAGTTAAGAACTACTTGCATTGCATTGTTGTTTCATGTTTTCAGTGCTGTATTGTGCCCATGCTCAAGGCAGCATGGTTGCAGCATGACTGCAGTATAAAATCCATTTTCAAAATCACACTAACTACACAATAAACTCTAAGCAGTAGTTCCACCTAAAGTGCCTGAACTCACCAGTGCCACAACACTCCGAATATGCACTACATACATGAATTCATCATGTTACATGTGTGGGCATGTCTTAAAATCCTGAAGGTCATTCCCAAGTAGGACCCTTCAAGTGGAAATTTCAGGCTGAATAAAATTGAACCTTTACTTTCTGTTTATCTTGGAAACAGTTTTCCTCTGCACAGGGATTTATTTATTAAAAACATTTTGAAAATCCTTAAACAGCATACTGGGAATGAGAAATTTACAAGAGTAGCTCTCTCATAGTTCTTTGATTTTTGTTTTCTTGTTTTTATTCTGCATTGAGCCAAAACATTTGCTGTTAAGTAGTTCAAGGACATGTTTGTATGTGGGCAGAAATCCTGCCTGTTGACTGATATTCATAACCAATCCAATTCATGCATTTATTGAAAAAGAACATTTAACTTTTTTCCCGGGTAGTCTAGAGTTTTGATTTTTAAAAATCAGCATTTTGTAAGTTTTGGAAGAATGTAAAATGTTATATTGGCTGTACCTGTACAAAATGCCAGTCAACAGACTGGGTTCCAGTCTCATTGCGGAAGTGCTCAAGTTCTTGAATCTAACAATACACATGGTGGCATTGAATCATGGGCAAGATTTTGTGGAACCCCACTAAAGCAGGCATGGGAGCTATTGGGCAGGAGTATCTGCATCAGATTCCAGAAGTCAAGAAAACCCTACTCAATGAGATTACAGGTGGGAAGGGCCTGATGCAGGAATATGTGACCTGTTATGATTGAAAGGGAAATAATATTATTAATTATCCACTTAAAGCAAATTATCCCTGAACTCGCTGAACTTTACATGGTAGCTCTTGTATTCTCGTGAAAGTGTCCACCATTTTCATGCCTCCTGAAGATAATCTGTTTTCTTCTGGGGCTGTTTGGTGGAAGGGTTTACCTTGTTTGCAGGCTCTTTGGATCACTGAAGTTGAATGCAAAATTGGGAAGAGAGATCTCACGAATACTCATCCACTGACTCCACCCACCCTGTGACGCTGTCAGTGACCCCCATTCTATCCATATTCATCTGTGTTCTGTGGTCCAGCTTTGTGGTGCTACCTGCACCAGAGAACTACTGGCATCTGATTTGGAGCTCTCTCAGGCAGTTGTCAATCAAGCTATGACGTGACTGGCACCTCACTGTGACAATGCATGGGTATAATGTTGGTCATACAGCACAAATCCTATAATGGTATCTCTCTGCTTATGTCAACAGACAAAAATAGAAAATACTGATTTTTGTTTTAATATTGTAGGCCTTTTTTCTTAAATTTAATAAAAAAAAACAGGAGATCAACTTGCCTTTAAAGCTGACTTGAGAGATCTCTTGACAGTACCAATTAGCTTATGGACTTTGAATGTGTGTGCGCATCGATGTTTAACAGTCCCTAAGAGTACTTGATCTCTCTGAGAACATCTTGCCTCTCAAAATATGCCAGGACCTATCCCAAAATGGGCCCTTTCCCTCTCTGAAAGGGGACCAGATAACTCTCGAGACTTCACAGCATCTACCACTTGGTCTAAAAATGCACAAATTGTATTCTCCAAAATTCCCAAGTGAGAAACTAGATCAGCAGCAACATTTTAACATGTGCACATTTCTCTGAATAAGAGGTGTTTGATATTAGAACCCATCCTTGACTCCCCCCACCCCTTTTGTGACTAAGGTGGATGCCATGTCCAGAGGCAGGACATCTGCATTCTGGTCTCTATTGCCATTTTCATATCAGTAGAGCATTGGCCACATGATGATTCAGGGCCAGATTTTTTTTTAAATGTTGTAGATCACTGGTATAATTCTTCTGTCCTGAACAGATCTCTGCTGAGCATTGCTACAGGAGATCTATTTATATTTTATAAAGCTGCTGTTCCTTAGTTTGGAGGGAAGTTTATTTTGTTAAGCCTTTTCAAGAATTCTGTTTGATTATATGAAATGGAAAACTACTGCTTCTGCCACCATGGTTGTTGAATTATATTTCTACTTTTTATTTTACTGGAAATTGATTGATTGATTCACTTCATTTTTCTCTCCTTTTTTTCCTGTCAGTGATAAGGGCGAAAGTGGTTGCAAGTAAAGCAGTGATTTCTGGGAATGACATCTATGGAAATCCCATCCAGAAACTCCAGTATGAGGTCAAACAGATAAAGGTACAGTTGCAACAAACACCCAGCAATTAACTAAAAGAACTATGTGTGTGTGTGTGTGTGTGTGTGTGTGTGTTACATTAGCTTAGAACAATACAGTGTAGAACGGGCCCTTTGGCCCTCCATGTTGCGCCGACCTGAACTATTCTCAGTTTGTCCCCCTACACTATCCCATCATTATCCATGTGCTTATCCAAGGATTGTTTAAATCTCCCTAATGTGGCTGAGTTGACTACATTGGCAGTAGTGCATTCCATGCCCTTACCACTCTCTGCGTAAAGAACCTGCCTCTGATATCTATCACTCCTCAGTTTGTCGTTATGCCCCCTCGTACAAGCTGACATCATCCTAGGAAAAAGACTTTCACTGTCTACCCTATCTACTCCTCTGATCATCTTGTGTGTCTCTATCAAATCCCCTCTTAGCCTTCTTTCCAATGAGAACAGACCCAAGTCTCTCAGCCTTTCCCCATAAGACCTTGCCTCCAGACCAGGCAACATCCTGGTAAATCTCCTCTGCACCTTTTCCAATGCTTCCACATCCTTCCTGAAATATGGTGACCAGAACTATACACTGTTGTGGAAATTAAATTGACTCAACTCATCTATTAGCAAGAGCAACAAAAAGAACTTTATTAATTTTAACCTCTGCATTGCAGAGGGGCAACCTGCACTTGACAACAATGCCTTGTGCAAGGGCCCTGAGCATAATTCATATATTTGTTTTATACTGTTTCTTATCACACTCAAGGACAAAGCTTTGAGTTGTTGTTCTTTTCAATCCCTTGTTGTGGACATACTGTTCTTATATTTTTATCTTTTTGAATGTTTACAAAGTTTCACAGAGACAAGCTGTCCCTCGACTGGAGACTTCAGCAAAGTGTCAGAAAGTTTAGTAGAGCATTGTCTTTCAGATTTCAGAGTAAATGGATTTCAGAGTAAATGTTAATTTTGTTAATTTTCCATTACAATTTCCTCCTTTTTTGTCATTTTATGACAACCAGGACAAAAAAATTGAGCCAGATTTAAAAAAAAATCTATAGAGCCAGATAGCTTAAAAATCAGCAATCTTAACAGCTGTCTCTATGTTGTAAGGAGCATTTTAAATGGTCGCAGCCAACTCTTCGCTTTCCAGTTTTTCCTTCTGAAGTCTTTCACCACTATACAGTCTCCAGGTTTTAGATCATGCAGCTTCCCTTCTGCTGGTTGGGGTTGTGCTGCTTTCACTTGATTCTATATTTCAGACAAACGTTATAGAGAGTTTCATATAGTAACACAACATCTCATCCTCACAGTGGCCTGTTATCTGTCTTACCTTAGTATTGGGCCAATTCCTGTGTTGGGTGGTCTACCAAACAAAACCTCGAACAGGCTAGATTAGCTCTTCCTCCTCCTCCTCCTCCTCCTCCTCCTCCTCCTCCTCCTCAGCACAATTGGACATGCCTTTGTCCATGCCACCCCTAGTTCCTCACAATACGTTGTCAATGTAAAAAACCCTGTTAGGGTAGCAATTCCCTCTTCCCACTGTTTGCTGGGTGGTAGGCACAGCGTTGTCTCATGTCTATTCCCAAATAATCACCGATCTTGCTGTAAGGCATTATTGACAAACGGTGTCCCATTGTCACTACTAAGCCTTTCAGGGATGCCCCTGTATCTACCAAAAAAAGTAATTGGGGTACCTTCCACATATAACATAGAGGTAGGCATTGACTTATACACATCATCTTTGTACTGAACATATGATTCATGCTCTAATCTCTGTGCTCAATATGGGGGTGGGACTTAGTTCAGTGCCTGTAAGGTTAATAGAAGAGATTAGCATAAGCGAATTTTCGTTGCCAAGCATAAAGGAAAGAGGCTTACCTGTACCTTATGGGCTGCCCACCTCCACCCCAGCTTTCCCTTGTCAGGCACCCTGCTGTCCAGCCTCCAGGGCTGATTGAGGCTGTCCGTGTGGGCACTGTCTCACCCAATGGTCCATTGCTCTGTGAACAAAGCAACTACCAGATCTACCTCTGCCAGCGCCCCTTCTGCTCTCTTTTTCTGCAGCACCTTCCTCCAACGGCTGGGCGACCATCTGAATCATAGTAAGCTGAGCTTTATGTGCTTGCCGTTCCATCTTTAGTTTCCGCTTATCCTTCTCTTGGGTAAGCAGTTTTTCAGCATGTATCGCATGTTGTTCTATCAAATTCAGCTTTCTCATGTCCCAGGTAATGCATGTGTCCTTTACCACCTTCACTATTTTGTCTTTCATTCCATTGATGAAGCTGTTCCTCAGGTGTCCTTCACACGCCATGATCTCTGCTGCAGTTATGTCGTCGGGTGGTCTCAGTCCACAATGGGCATTATGGACTTCAGTGAGGCATGTAAGGTACTGGGACACTGTCTCACCTTCTCGTTGTTTACACATTGCAATTTTGGTCATGTCCATTCGCACTGGGAATGCCTCCCAGGCGGTCGACAGCACTGCAACAAAAGCATTAAAGTCTCTGTTCCGCTTCATTTGCGGGTGGCTGCTCTGGCATGGATGTTTGCGGCTGGCCAGTTATATTTCTCTTGGGCTTTTTGCTTCAATCTGTTGCCGGTACGAGATGGTACCAGTGATTCAGCAGACCCTGAGGTGGTGACTGCTGACTTGCAAACTTCGCCAGGCGGATCTCGTAGGGGGGCTGTAGGTCTTGGAGGGCAGTCAAAGGTCAGATTCTGAAACAGACTTAAGGCACTGTACAGCTTCGTTCGGTAGCTTTCCGCACACATCTGTATGTGCGCTGGTGTTCGTACATGTATTTGATCTATCCTTTACTTGAGGTTTCCTTTCCCTGATATCAGCCTCAGCCTTCCACATGTGAATTGGAGTGCTTATAACATGTTCTATTTTTCCCTTCCTTTTCTCCTTCTCTCTTTCTCCTCCAACCTTGACCTCAATACTTCCAACTACCTTTTACTAAAACGTCCAAGTGTGGCCGCGCTAGCATTTTGTATAGTTACAGCGTGATTAGATTAGATTAGATTACTTAGTGTGGAAACAGGCCCTTCGGCCCAACAAGTCCACACCGCCCCGCCGAAGCGTAACCCACCCATACCCCTACATGTACATCTACATCTAACACTACGGGCAGTTTAGCATGGCCAATTCACCTGACCTGCACATCTTTGGACTGTGGGAGGAAACCGGAGCACCCGGAGGAAACCCACGCAGACACAGGGAGAATGTGCAAACTACACACAGTCAGTCGCCTGAGGTGACTGATATTGCAGCTCTGGAACTCATTTCCTCTACGAATGAAACCTAACACAACACACCGTATGTCTTCTTAACAGCACTATCAACCCGGGTGGCAACTTTCAGGGATCTGTGTGCATGGACTCCAAGATCCCTCTGCACATCCACACTGCCAAGAATCTTTCCATTGACATAGTACTCTGCCTTCCTGTTATTCTTCCCAAAGTGCATCACCTCACATTTAGCTGCATTGAACTCCATTTGCCACCTCTCAGCCCAATTCTGCAGTTTATCCAAGTCCCCTTGCAACCTGTAACATTCTTCCAAACTGTCCACTACTCCACCGACTTTAGTCTCGTCTGCAAATTTATTAATCCTTCCATCTCTGCCTGTGTCTAAGTCATTTATAAAAATGACAAACAGCAGTGGTCCCAAAACAGATCCTTGTGGCACACCACTCACAACACATCAGACTCCAGGCTGAATATTTTCCATCTAACCACTACTCGCTGCCTTCTTTCAGAGAGCCAGTTTCTAATCCAAACTGCTAAATCACCCTCAATTCCTTGCTTCTGCATTTTCTCCAATAGCCTACCATGTGGAACCTTATCAAAGGCTTTACTGAAGTGCATGAATACTACGTCAACTGCCCTACCCTCTTCTACATGCTTGCTCACCTTCTCAAAAAACTCAGGTTTGTGAGACACGACCTGCCCTCTACGAAACCATGTTGACTATCTGAAATCAAATTGTTGCTTGCTAGATGATTATAAATCTTATCTCTTATAATCCTTTCCAAAACCTTTCCTACAACAGAAGTAAGGCTCACTGGTCTACAATTACCTGGGTGATCTCTACTGCCCTTCTTGAATAAGGGCACAATATTTGCAATCCTCCAGTTCTCTGGTATTAAACCTGTAGACAATGACTACTCAAATATCAAAGCCAAAGGCTCTGCTATCTCTTCCCTAGCTTCCCAGAGAATCCTCTGATAAATCCCATCCGGGCCAGGGGACTTGTCTACTTTCACTCCTTGTAGCATTGATAACACCTCTTCGTAACTAACCTTGATCCTTTCTAGTCTAATATTTCATACCTCATTCTTCTCCTCTACAATATTCTTCTCCTTTTTCTGAGTAAAAACCGATGAGAAATGTTCATTTAGCACTTCTCCGATCTCCACAGTCCACACTCAACTTCCCACTACTGTCTTTGACTGGCCCTATTCCTACCCTAATCATCCTTTTATTCCTCACATACCTATAGAAAGCTTTAGGGTTCTCCTTTATTCTATTTGCTAAAGACTGCTCTTGTCCTCTCTTTGCTCTTCTTAACTCTCTCTCGCTCTCCTCGCTCTCTCTCTAAATCCTTCCTAGCTGATCTATAATTCTCTATTGCCTCATCTGAACCATCTTGCCTCATCACGACATAAGCCTTCTTCTTCTGTTTAACAAGAGATGCAATTTCTGTAGTAAACCACGGTTCCCTTACCTTATCACTTCCTCCCTGCTTGACAGGGACATACATATCAAGGACACGCAATATCTGTTCCTTAAACCAGCTCCACATTTTGATTGTCTGCATCCCCTGCATTTTGCAACCCCATTCTATGCATCTTAATTCTTGCCTAATTGCATTGTAATTGCCCTTGCCCCATCGATAACTCTTGACCTGTGGCATGTACCTATCCCTTTCCATCGCTAAACTAAACGTAACTGAATTATGGTCACTCTCTCCAAAGTGCTCACCTACAACTAAATCAAACACCTGGCCTGGTTCATTATCAAGCACCAGATCTCTTGTTGGCCCTTCGACATACTGTGTCAGGAAACCCTCCTGTACACATTGGACATAAACTGATCCATCCAGCGTACTAGAGTAATAGCATTTCCAGTCAATATTGGGGAAGTTAACGTCCCCCATAATGACCACCCTGTTCCTTTCACTCCTACCCAGAATAGTTTTGTCAATCCTCTCTTCCACCTCCCTGGGCCTCTGCAGAGGCCTATAAAAAAACTCCAATGCAGTGTGACCTCTCCTCTCCTGTTTCTAACCTCAGCCCACACTACCTCAGTAGATGAGTACTCGTCAAATGTTCTTTCAGCCACTGTTGTACTATCCTTGACTCTTTTTTTGCTGCCTTGCCTGTTCTTAGTGAAAGGTCTAAACCCTGGAACCTGCAACATCCATTCCTCACCCTGCACTATCCATGTCTCCAAAATGGCCACAACATCGAAGTGCCAGGTACCTATCCATGCTGCAAGCTCACCGACCTTATTTTGGATACTTCTGGCGTTGAACTAGACACACTTCAAACCTGTTTGCTGTCAGCCAGCACATTCCTGTGACCCTGAAATCCTGTCCCTGTCCTCCCTACTCTTATCCTCCTGTGCACTGCAACTGCACCTCAGGTTTCCATCCCCCTGCTGAGCTAGTTTAAACCCACCTGAATAGCACCAGCAAATTTCCCACCCACCCTCTGGTTCAAGTAAAGACCGTCCTGTTTGTACAGGTCCCACCTTCCCCAGCTTATGGTAAATATCGCCCATCATTTTGTTTCCCCCGGGAAGTTTTGAAGGCGCAATTTCTTTTCCTGCGACCAACTTAGAAGGTGTTTAAGAATTCATTTTAATTCTCATTTCGTATTCCACTTGCTCCTTCGTAAGGTTCTAAAGGAGTCCTTGCTTTATTTTTTCTTAGCATGGCTGTGTAATTTTCCCTGTCAATTTTCTTATAGTCTTGGACACCTATGAATGCCTGATCTTCTTGCTCAGGTTGCTGGCAGGTATTGAATTGGCCTTCCTACAGCCTCCTGAGCTACCCCCGCCAACCGTTTTCTGCCACAAGGCTCTGAGGGCCATTTCAGATTTTTCCCACTAATTGGAAGCTCGAGCTGATTTTCCCTTGCAAAACCAAACTAAGATAATACCCTGCTTGGTGTTCCACGTGTTGATTTATGAAACCAGTGTTTGTGATGCTGAAACGCAGGCCTAACAAAACTAGCATCCTGTTGCTTCTTTAGATCTGATCTTTGTGTGTTCCCAAACAGAACAACCTGCTTTTATCAGCAAACAGAGATACATTAAAAAAAACAACCTTTTTTATGAAGGCTGCATCCTTTGTGACTATCTCTATCACCTTGTGCCATGCTTTGCGATGACGATGATGGAAATGCAAACAAATTATTTCACCTTGAACTTTACTGTTTGATTCTGCAACTTGTATGACTAATTTCCACTTCTGATTAGATTTTATAACCTTCATTCCCAGAATTACAAGCTATTTTTAAGCTTAGTTGAAGGTAATAGGTTCTGGTTCTGCCAATACTTCCAATAAATGGCTTTAAAATTAATTTCCTGCTTGTTTGTGCAACATTCACATCAGGATTATTAGCAGTTTCTCAGTCAGGATTTCCCATTTATTTTGCATTTAATACTTCAATCTTCAATTCTAGAAGTTAAATTCTTTTAGGGTAAGAATTGGGAACTAGAATTATGAACAACGGTACTTGTATCAAATGATAAACAATCTGATTATAATTGGAATTGAAACAATACTTATGAATAGAATTTAGATTTGCACATTTCTTTGAAGACTAGTTGTTGGTGAGTGATAGTACACATCTGGCAGCGCAACAACAATCATTACAGCTATTGTCAATCCAAATGATTCAAAAAGTTCTTCCAGCTAAACAAACCGGAAGGGCATAGGATGAGTCATACAGCTGTGCTGAAGGCTCCATTGAGAGCCCACGCAAAGGATGCATACAATCAGGCTCACACAAGAACTTGACTTGGAGAGGATAACCTACTGTCCAAGAGTGTGTTTCGGCACCTGAGATATCAATGGAGAGTAGCAATACACACACATGGGGATCATCATTCTGTACTGTGTTCTGCACCATTTCGTACTGGATGAAGACCATCTGCTTGGATAATAAGGAGCTAGTGCTACTTGAGAAGAGGAGGAACTGGCTCTGAAAATCCACAACGGTGAACAATGGGGGAAGTTGTTTCTGACCAAGTTTTTGATTCAGATTGTACAGCACATGTATAATGACGTGTATCCCCATTGTTGAAACTTGTTGAGCTGGTAGATGAGGAATAAGAAAGTGACTTCCAAGAGTAAATATGATTTTAGATTAGATTTCGTACAGTGTGGAAACAGGCCCTTTGGCCCAACCAGTCCATACTGATGCTCTGAAGAGTAACCCACCCAGACCCATTTCCCTTCTGACTAATGCACCTAACACCAAGGGCAATTTAGCATGCCCAATTCACCTGGCCTGCGCATCTTTAGACTATGGGAGGAAACTGGAGCAAACCCACGCAGACACTGGGAGAATGTGCAAGCTCCACACAGACAGTCACCGAAGCTGGAATTGAACCTGGGACCCTGGTGCTGTCAGGCTGCAGTGGTAACTGCTGAGCAACCATGCCGCCCAAATATATTTGACAGGTTTGGGAGACGAGATGCAAGAATACACAAAATAGGAGCTCAGGTCAGCCAAGTGACCCCTCAAACCCCCTTCCACCATTCAGCAAGATCTTGGCTGATATGATTATAGCCTTAACTCCACAGCCTACTATTTGCTTTCCTCTAGACTAATACCTCCGGCTATATTACTGAGGAAGAACAGTGGTACACCTCCACTGTGGCATCCTCTGTCACTGGAGGTCCCTGCTGGCTGCTGAAAATTGATAGGTGAACCAGACTGAGGTTGTTCTCTCTCCTGGAAGGTGGAAATGGATTGGAAGGGGACTGAAGGTTGTATAATGTTGCTCTGTGTTTTGAGGACACACTATGCCCGTATGTAATCACTTGCCTCCAGACAATAAGTATCCCCTGCAGCAATCATGTTGAGTCCAAGGTCTTCTGTTGTGGGGAGGTCAGGACGCTTAAATTGGGGATACCTCCACTGGTGCTGAACCTTTTTTCTGGGGATTCGATGCAACCAGATCAGGAAGTGAGGTTTCCGTTGGTGAGTGTCTGGCAAGAATATTGTGGGAGGTGAGAATACAGGAGAGTGGTTGTGAGTATATCGAAATTGGAGAAGGTAGTTGAAGTAAGTTGCATTACCTGAGATACGTGTAATAGGGAGTTGTTTATGTCCTTATATAGTGAGAACTGAAAGGAATTGATGGTGAATTTTGTTTAAAGAAGACTTTGAATATCTGTCCCTTTCTTCCTCTGTCCACTGAAGACTATGATATTTTGGACCTCCCCTTGTCTGTGATGGTCAAGCTGTTGAACATCCTCTGGCCACATTGTATAGTCCTTTTTTTAATGTGTGAAATCTGGTGCTGTGTGTGCTTATGCAGCCAACCTCTCTGTGACTATTGGAAAGTGTTCTGCTTGCCAAACTTGGTATCTGATACTTCTGTCTGCAACATCTTAAAGTTCGTAACTCTCTGGATGAGAAAAACTTTGGCAACCAACTACCTTTGTTATTATCCTTTTTTTATGTACATATTTGACTCATAACTGGTCACGATTCTACCAGAAGTCATTTTTAGTGAAAATGAGAGATGCTGTAAGGATCAGGTGCAAATCATTCCAGAAAAGAATATCTCCGGCCTGTCCCGTTGTCTTAAAATGCTTGAACTATGTGCTGAAATCTCCCGAGGCTGGCATTGCTCACAGCACTCTGTTTATCTAAAGAATGCAACTCTCCTCTGACTAATCCAACCTGCCCAGGAAGTGAGGCCATGGACTATGAGGGAACCTGGCTGGAGAGTGGCAATACAGCAGGCTAGCGCAGCGGGTCAGTCAGCAGCTTATCTGGTGGGATGGTGGCCAACCTGCCTCTTCACCATGCCCCACAACCACAAACTGCTATCTTATCTTTTTTTTGTGCCAATGTGAAACAGTGGTTAGACATGAATGAAGGGAACAATGCATCATCAGATCTAGTGCCCATGCCTGCATGAAGAGCATGGTGATGTGTGAAAGATATGGTCATCTGGGTGATGGTGGATTCCTCCAAATTGTGACTTAGACTCCTCACAGTCCATCCAGAGGCTGCAATTATTCTCCTGTGACAGTTTGGCTGTGATCATCAAGTGGTCATTCCTGATGAAGGGCTTTTGCCCGAAACGTCAATTTTCCTGCTTCTCTGATGCTGCCTGGACCTGCTGCACTATTCCAGCGCAATACTCTTGACTCTAATCTCCAGCATCTGCAGTACTCACTTTCGTCTCAGTGGTCACTCAGTCAGGGATGGGTTCTGTCTTTCAGTCCACGGGATCGGGCCTCTAGCAGTCCTGGAATTTGAGTAAACATACTGTGGAGAATCTAATCTAATCTAAAACCATGTCTGGGCCTTTCTTATTGGCTACTGATGGAGATTTTGTAATAATCTAGGAGATTGGGCTATGGTCTACTGGGGATAGACTTAATAGAAACTGGAGAAGTTTATAGTGTCTGTCCATGATGTAAACAAGGCAGAGGTCAGCATAACTTAGAGTATATTGGATGGGGTATTGTCAAACTAGAAGACAATCCAGCAATAACCGACTTCAAACACTGGTGTGATGTTGTGGCAGCCAAAGAGCATTTCAGACTTACCTGGTTTGTAGGGTGGTATGGACCTGGATAGCTATGAGGTGATGCCAGACTTGGAGCAGACATGGGGAAAGGAGATCAGGGTAAAATGTTCCATTCAAAGGACTGTGCGCTTATGGTTCTCAAATCTCCTGAAAGTCAAGGCTAATGGTGTCAATCAACCCTGCCGCCTTTGTGCTCATATGGCTTGAAGGACCCACCATCTCCTGGACCATGATTGGGGTTGATTACTTGCTCCCCACATTTATACAATTCATTCACACCTTTTTTTTAATGTATATATTTAATTGAAGAAAACTTTCCCTTTTATACAAAAACACAAACCATAAAAAACAAAATTATAAAAGTACAGAAAAGTAGAAATGATATTGTACTATTGTTATTATAGTAACGTTAACAATAAACTGCCTATTCTCCAAGATACAGGCAACTCCTATTTACTTAATTTAAACCAAATTAGCACAGACTGAAATTAAATGCGATAACCCTAAATTAAATTACAATCCACAAAAATTAAATGACACTATGTTGTACTATATTTATATTACATTGCTCCACTTGTCACACCTCAAAGGCTCCTGTCCACAAGAGCAACAGTAATTCTACCCGTATTTACTACGCACCTTTCCCCCATTCCCCCACCCCCGGCCTGGTCCCCAGACCACCATATACAGCCCTTGTGGCTATATAAAGGCCTTAATCAATACCGCTGACAGTTCCGTGTCTGTATAATTTAGAAGTGGCCACCATGTCTTATAGAATCGCTCCGTTCAGTGGTGCACTGTGTACTTGTCAGGTAATCCTGAGGGACGTGTGCCATCACAGGTCTATGCCACCCTGCAAGGCCTGGAGGCTTTTCTGACATCCAGTTGATTAGGATGTTCTTCCTTGCACATTCACACCTCACTAACCCTTGATTAATATATCCATCATTGTTTGCCTCATTGCATTAGGTCTCCAGCATCTCTTTAGACCCATAGCAGACAATAACTGATTCCCTTTTTTCTTTTTAAATAAATCAAATACAATATAAAATAATATAAATAAATCACACAAAATGACAATATCCTGTAGTCCTTTTAACGTGCAATAAAGTTCCAAGTGTCCTTATTTTAATATGCCCGGTGGTTTCTTAGAACCTGCTCCTTTGTACTTCGGATTGTGTTTTATAAGAAAGAAGTAAGTTTTCAGTCAGATAGCTGACTGCTGATATTATCCACCCATGTCAATTTCAATTATGTACCATTTCTCCATTCTCCACGATCTGGTTTAAAATGACAATATCGATCCTCAGGCTTTTCTCATGCACAAATTCTGTTGCGTGTACATTATCACAGTGATATTTTATCAAGGTAGCGTTCGATGGATGTTGCTATCGAATCCCTGGGAAAACGCTCAAAAAAACCTATCATTCACAAATGGCAGATTCTAGAGTATTTTGGTTCTGCTGAGAAAGACATATCATCTGTTAGCTGTTAATCTTTTTAATGCCAGATATCCAGATCTAGAACAGAAATATCAAGATAGACAAAATAAATTAAGGTGCTACATTAAAATTAATTTTCTAATTTTAGTGAGTATGAAGGAAATTGCATTTGAAACCCCAATTGCAAATAATATTATCAATTAAACTGGATAATTATGCTAGTTAGCTACAACAGCAGCCTTAATGGTTAGGTATATAATTTTTGCTATTCTTCTAAATTGTCATACATGTCTGGATACCCACAAGCTTAGCTGATGATTCCACAAATTCTTAATGTTTTTGAATTGATTGCATTTCATTAGCGATTCATCCAGCAATCATGAAAATCACGCACAATCATTCATCAAAATAGGACGACTGTTACTCTCTCTGGAATTTTAAGTAAACTTTTTGAAGTGTACAAAAAAACTAGAATTACCACAAGCCAAGATTTTGTATATTTTACAGAGAAAAATAATAAATCTTGAACTAAAAATAGTGTACTCTGGAAATACTTAACAGATCAGTCAACATTTGAGGACGAAAGCAGAGTTAATGTTTTAAGACAATAAACCTTAGCTGTTTCTCTCTCCACAAGGCTGCCTGACCTCCTAGGTTTTTGCAACATATTCTGTTTTTATTTCAGCTTCCCAGCATCTGTAATATTCTACTTCTGCATTAGAAACCAGGGGCAATAAAGTATCAAAATTGATAACTTTTTAATGGAAAACAGCTGATCACTATATCCAAGTAATGAGCTACATTCTAACAATTTTTAAACCTCTTTAATATTTTCAGTTACGATAATTTTAACAGGCAACTTCCATTGTTTCCAGATGTTCAAAGGACCAGAGCACAACATTGAATATATTTTCACTGCCACTTCATCAGCGGTGTGTGGAGTCACGCTTGAAACAAATGGGAAAAAAGAATACTTAATTACAGGTAGCGTACATCTATTCATTTTGAAACTTCTGCAAGAATATTTGAGTTTAAAGCGATCTGGAAAGCCAGTTGAGTTGAACTTTTCAGTTTGGCCAATTGTCATCCTTGAAAGTGAAATCGCAAGTAGATAGGATAGTGAAGAAGGCATTTGGTATGCTTTCCTTTGTTGATCAGAGTATTGAGTACAGGAGTTGGGAGATCATGTTGCGGCTGTATAGGACATTTGTTCGGCCACTTTTGGAATATTGTGTGCAATTCTGTTCTCCTTCCTATCGGAACGATGTTGTGAAACTTGAAAGGGTTCAGAAAATATATAGATTAGATTACTTAGTGTGGAAACAGGCCCTTCAGCCCAACAAGTCCACACCGACCCTCCAAAGAGCAACCCACCCAGACCCATTCCCCTCTTCACCTAACACTACTGGCAATTTAGCATGGCCAATTCACCTAACCTGCACATTTTTGGACTGTGGGAGGAAACCAATGCAGACACAGAATGTACAAACTCCACACCCTCAGTTGCCTGAGGCAGGAATTGAACCCGGGTCTCTGGCGTTGTGAGGTAGCAGTGCTAACCACTGTGCCACCCCAATTTTTACAGTAAAAGCATGGATGTTGCCAGGGTTGGAAGATTTGAGCTATAGGGAGAGGTTGAAGAGACTGGGGCTGTTTTTCCTTTTGAGCATTTGAGGCTGAGGGGTGACCTTATAGAAGTTTACAAAATCATGAGGAACATGGATAGAATAAATAAAGTCAAAGCTTTTTCCCTGGGGTGGGGCAACTAGAGGGCATAGATTTAGGGTGAGAGGGGAAAGATATAAAAGGGACTTAAGGGGCAACTTTCTCATGCAGAGGGTGGTGCGTGTATGGAATGAGCTGCAAGAGGAAGTAGTGGAGATGAGTATAATTGTAACATTTACAAGGCATCTTGATGGGTACATAAATAGGAATGGTTTGGAGGGATATAGGCCGGGTGCGGGCAGGTGGGAATAGATGTGTTGTATATCTCTAATACGCTGAGTTTGGGAAAGTGGAATACAGATGTTATGAGATTCTTAGAAACTAGTACGAATAGCTTTTAAGGTTGAATTCCTAGTAATCAACTGAAAGGATCACATAAGATTTCAAGTTTTAAGAACCTCCCTGTACAAACTAAAAGCATCAAGGACTAAATACTATTTCAGAAGGCAATTTATGCTTTAAACTACAGAAAAGTTCCTCCATTTAACACTTCAAAATAGCCAAAAATCACCTGCCATAATTATATTTTACTCTTGTTCTTCAAATATCTATTAAAACCTCCTAGAATCCGTCCAAAGTTGTCCTTAAGCTCCTGAAGTGGATACTTCCATTATTTTCCTTTCCCTGTCTGGTAATATTTAATCCTAGAAATATCTTTCATAGTGAGGGTTCTTCTGGAGTTTATCCCTTTTAGCTCAAGCTGGATGAATCTTCCAGCCCTGTTTGAAACCTTGATAATTTTATTATTTTCAATTTGAGTGCAAACTCTTGCACTGTGAACCACATGGACCTGCTGTGTCGATTTGCAGTCTAACTCTTGCTGTTTTGAGACCTACTAGATTCCCAGGCCTGACATATAATCGATAGCTTCTGATGCAATGCCTTCTATCAACTGCTACTTCACAGGAATATGAATCACATGTGCTGGTATGATCAGCCAACCTTTCTACTGTGAACCTAATTCTTCTTGAAATTAAATGAACAGTTAAAGAAAAATCATTTACAGAACCTAACATTCTTAAACCTTCCTGGGACTTTGGAGATTAAGTATCTGTCCCCTGCCATTTTTACAATGTGAGCACCTTGCACCACCTCCCCAATAAAACCGCTTGGTCCCCATATCATCATCGATGTAAAGGCCAGACAGTTTGCTCTCAGTAACATTTTGAACAGATTGCATGACCCTCTTCTTCTTTCCTACATTTTACCATAAATTTACAGACCGTCCCAAAGCATAATCATTCAAAACCTCATTTATAAAACAGACACCAAGTAAGGAGAGAGAGGGAGAGAAAATAAATTGACTAATTGTCCAGCTTTTGCTAATAAGCAGAGGATCACTTCAACAGGAACTTAGTGAGCTGTTGCCTACTTACACATTCAGTGGAGTAAAGTTGGGAATTGACATTGCCTTAAGACATTCTCTATCTTAAAAGATAGTATGATCATGTTGCTTTTTAAAAACACATTACATTATACTGTTTTGGAATACAATATTAGATTGCACATGTTCGAATCACTAGTTAGATGATTTAACTATGCATATATTCTGTAAAACTATTTTTGGAGCAAACAACAAAATAGAGAAACAAAACTCTCTGGAGAGAGATATTTTTATACAGCGCATCATACTTCCAATGAAATGAACAAGTCAGATATGTGATCTTTCACAAATGTGGGATGTAGACAAAGTCAAAGAGAAACAACAATTATAGAGTGGCTAATTTGTTCCAGAAAAATGAATCTACTGTTACTTTTTAACAGAGTAACAAATGTAAGTTTTACTCAGTCAAATTAAAGCAATGTGAAAGACTCTGTATTTTTGTAATTATAAAGTAATTAGCCTGGAAGTAAGTTCAATTCTGGGTGGGCTGTAGGGCGTTGTGATGAGATTAGAGGTTTGGAAAAATGGATTTCCCAAATGTCCTGCAGAACTTAACTGGGAGAATTCCTTTCTAAGAATTATTTTCGGCCACAGGTAGCTTGGCTGACAGAGGCCTTCTGGACAAGGTGTCTGCTTCATGGGTCAAAGTCTCCTCAAGCTGAGAGGCATGCTGGGATAATGAAGGAAAGTAGGTAGACATCCAAATCCCAAGAGAATGGGAGGTCTAATGGTGGTTCCATTTTAAAAAACACGGACAAATCACTGAGGAGAGGGATTATGTTGAGCCTGAGGAAAACATTACTGCTGTTCCTGGCCCACAAACAGCGATGTCAGGTACTTCGCAGAATCACAGCATAATACCATTTTGCTTCATTAAAGAGACAATTTGGCCCGTCTTGTCTGTAGCAGCTCTCTGAATGAGGAAATCCTTTAGTCCCATTGTCTCACCTTCTCCACCATCTTCAAGAGCATTCCTCCTTTTCAGAAAATAATCCAATTCCCTTTTTGAATCCTTCAATTGCTCCTGATTCTATCAGTCTAGTAGGTTGAGGGAGAAGAGTTGAAATAGTTTAACAAAGTTAGTACATTCTGGAAATTCCTCAGGGCACTGTCATGGGGCTGAGATGTTTGATCTCCAGGAACTACCATCCTTTGTTCCATGTTTTTCCCATATCCCTGTATATTTCAGTGGAGGGGTGTTGGGGTGGGAGGATTTTGCATTCCTTGGTGCCAAACTCAATGAAAAGCTTTTGTCAATGTTTTCTCCTTGCAGTCACACACCCCTTGCCCCTGGAATCCAGTTGTTGTGACTGTGTCTGAACATGGGCTGTAAGTAAGGTCCTGAACTATTATACAGTGCTTCTGGCATCTTTATGACCAAATAAGGGGCCCATCAGCTTCCCTTGTTTCAACCTGCAAGGCCAGTCACAACAAAGATTTGAATTTCCTTTTTAACATTTGAAATAACACAGAACTAATTAAGTGCAATTGCAAGACTTCCTTGTGTGGAAAGAGGAATTTTATTACTTATTAACCCCAAGGTACTGCTCATGTTGGATGTCAATCAAGTTTGAAAGAAGTGGGATGGACCAGTATAATAAGAAAATAAAGAATATGTAGCTTAGAGTGTTGGAGTTCTTCTAATTGAACTTGAGCGCACTGCTGTTAGTTGATGTCTTCTATCATCAAAGTAGCAAAGTTTGTAGAATTCTTAGTTCTTGCTGAATGGATGTTTCTCTGATTTTTGTTTTATCACCTCTCCAGAGATTCCCTTAACAAAAGAAAAATTGATTTTGGTCAATAAATTTTCGTTTTGAATGCCAATATGATAGGGGTTCCCAGAAGTATAAAAACAGAATTAGAGTTTTCCTAAATATTTTGAAAATAAACGATTTTTGCATCAGTCTTCACTGCAGAGGTTCAAAGCAACATTCCACAAGAAGCTACAAATGAGGAAATGAAAGGGAGGGAGGAAATGAGGAAAATTACACTCATCAGGGAAGCGGCATTGAGTAAATTGTTGGCAACGTGAGTTGGCAAGTGCCTGGGACCTGGTGGTTTTCATCCTCGGATGTTAACAGAAGTGTCAAGTGAGATTGCTGCATAGGTTTTAATTTTCCAAAACGTCCCCCTGCTCTGGAAATGTCCCATTAGATTGGAAGATAGCAAACATAATTCCTTGATTCAAAAATGTAGGGAGTCAGAACACAGAAAACTCCTCACGTTCCTTGACAGCTGTCAGTTGAAAAAATGTTCGATAATAAGAGTAAAGACGTTACAGCAGGTCACTTTGAAGTGTTCAAGGTATTCACTCCTTTTTGAGAAAAGGAAATCATATTTGACCAAGTTATCCAATGACTTTATGGAAGTAACATGTGGATAAAGGGAAATGGATGACTGAACTGCACTTAAGTTTCCAGAGCGCATTTGAAAAGGACATTTTTCAAAGATTGTGGGAAAACAAAGCACATTGGAGTAGCATGATGGAGTAGATAGAAGGTTGTCCAGGAAGCAAAGAGTAGGCATATATGGGTCTTTTTTTCAGGTTGAAAAGATTAAGTCATGGTATCCAAAAGTTTTTAAGTCCGTAAGTGACTTTGATGGTTTCCAAATTTGTTGACACAAAGAAAAGTAAAGAAAGTAAGTTATGAAGAACGCATATGGAGGGTACAAAAGAGATTGGGCAAAGATCTGGCAAATATAGTACAGTATGGAAAATGTGAAATTATTCATTTTGACTAGAATAATAAAATATAAGTACATTGTATAAGTAGGAAGAGATTGCAAAGAGAGATCATGGTATCCTACAATGTTCTATGTAAGCTTCACAAATATGACTATGCAGCAACTTTTTTAAAAAAAAAAGTCCTGCTCACTCTCTATCACCTTATGAACTCTGACTAAATGGCCTACTCCAATCCTTGTTCCTCCGTTTGGAATATTGGGATGGCAGATATGGTGATGCACAAAGACAAATGTTGCTGAACACAGACAGTTGCCACAGATGCAGTCTTTCAGGAAATGTTGTCAAGTTTTTTTTTCAGTCTTCTCTTCTGGAAACAACTGGCTAAGGTCCCAACACAATAAGGCCTGTTTTCCAGGAACAGGAAAGCTGAGCTGCGAATTTGTCTTTTTATTAGCAGTTTTCTTATCAACTATTTCAAAATAATATCTGAAACTGAAGCCTGATGTTATAAATCCAGACAGATGATTTCCAAAAACATGCAGTTATCACAAGACATTTTGACTGCTCTAAAGAAATTCCTTGTTTAAGATAACTATCCTCATGTCCTTTCATTATCTTTTTGAGAAAATCCAATTCAGGTATCCAAAATCGTTCAAATTCAAATTCCCAGATTAGTAACTGTGAATCATTCACGACTTGGCTTAAAATGTTTTCTTTTACAATTTGTACAAATCATAAAACAATAAGGACAATGGCTTTTATTTTTATATGTCCATAGGTAAACTGGGTGAAGATGGAAAGATGTTAATCACACTCTGTGATTTTATTAAGCAATGGGACATGTTAACTCCCACACAGAAGAAAAGCCTGAACCAGAGATACCAAATGGGATGTGATTGTAAGGTAAGAGAATACAAATGATACAATCATCAAGAAAGTGATCAGTAATGAAAATATTATTTGGATCATGATTTCCTCATGAGCTTTAAAGGTTGGTGCATCTTGATTTAGATTGGTTCCTCCATTTATCTTTCTGTAAATTGGAGGATATGCAAATGGCTGTAATTATTTTATACATTCAGATAGTCAGTCAGAATATTACATTTGGGACAGTGATTTCTCCATGTGGAGGTTTCATCAAAACCTAAAATCAAAATTATTGTAAAACGCAAGATGCTATGTTTACAAGTAGAATTAGAATTCCTCTGTGTAGAAACAGGCCCTTCGGCCCAACAAGTCAACACCGACCCTCAGAGTATCCCACCCAGACCTATTGTCCTACATTTACCCCTGATTCATGCACCTAACCTTTCCATCCCTGAACACTATGGGCAATTTAGCGTGGCCAATTCACCTAACCTGCACATCTTTGGATTGTGGGAGGAAACCAGAGCTCCTGGAGGAAACCCACACAGACACAGCAAGAAAGTATCCCAAGGCTGGAAACGAACCTGGGTCCCTGGTGCTGTGAGAAGGAAATTGTGAGCAGACTTCTATGGCTACCTGGTTACCCCATTGGATAACCTAAACATTGTGCTGTGGATGACAATCTTGTCATTAGCTTCAGTGCTGACATCAGTTCATTGAACATAGACTTGAGTGAAAGGTAAGATCTTTCTGATCTAAATGGTTCTGTTGAAATTAAGTTTGGCAACCACAAAATTCATTTGTATCTTAACTTTTTTTTTCCTTTTTTTGGGTTAGTGAAACTTTTTTTCTTTCAAAACAGTTAAGAAATTCAGGTGGTCAAATGTTGGCTGCAGTTTCTGCATGCCTTCTTGACTTGACTTGTCCATCTTCCTTCCCACCTATCTGCTCCACACTCCTCTCTGACCTATCATTTTTCCCTCCCACCTTCATCTACCTATCATATTCTTAGCTACCCGCCCCCAGCCCCCACCAAGCCCCACTCCCTTCCCATTTATCGATCAGCCTCCCTGGCCCACAAGCCTCATCCTTGAGGGGCTTATGCCCGAAATGCCACATTTTCTTTCCCCCTGCTCTTTGGATGCTGCCTGACCTGCTGTGCTTTGCTAACATCACATTCTCTTGACTCTGATCTCCAGCATCTGTGGTCCTCACTTTTTTTCCAAGGTGTCTGAGGGAGTGGGTGTGCATGCAGTGATGACCATATCAGGGAAGGTTGTGGCGGATATGAAAGCGAATAAAGAAAGATGTTGTAGGCAATAGTGAGAGTGGTACATCACTTAGACTGAGGTGAGTGCAGCAGCAGAGATAGTGTGTGCATGCACAGAGAAGGTTGTGGCACTTACCCTGCAGGGTCAGAGAGTTTCATTGACTTGCTGATGGCACTGCTGACTCTTCCTCTGAACAGTGAACACTGCTTTAACATCGAGCCAGGTGATAGGGTCTGGTGTCACAGCCTGTACTACTGGTCCCCGGGAAGAGAACCCTCTCTCCTTTTGCACCAGCCCTGTTGATCAAAACCTCCAGCTCTGTTGAGGGAATTGTGGTGCCATTATCCCCATCTCCGACATCTTCCAACTCTGTCCTTGAGCAAGAGGAGCAGTTTCAGAATTCCAGATTATACATCATCCTTTTAAGTGTGGTGCGAGTGCAGGGGTTGTTGGTCTTTTCGACAGATATTTGGTGAGTGGTGGGTTTCCCTGGGAGTACCATGTGGAATTACGATAGGGCTATAATCAGACAGGAGGGCTGGATAGGTAGTTAATGAAGTGTTTGGTGAATACGACTAGGAATCTTGTTTGGCCTTATGGTGAGAATCCCTCCAAACAACTTGACACAACTGAGTCAGAAGTAAGCTTCAGGCCCAAGATTTTGTATGCGTGTACATCTGTAGAACAGACTTCATTTCTGTCACACCTGGCAATATGGACCAACTTGTCATATAATTTGAAGCATCCAGTCTAAGAGAGATGAGCTCAACATGTAATGTCCTTTCTATCAGGAATGGACCATGCATTCTACAGCTGAGCTGTAGCAAAATAATTTATTGTGTTAGACCCAGATGAACATGGCTTGCACATCGTTTCCCGTGGCCACCAAACTGACATGTGGCCCACATTTGAATGGGTCCTTGAGACACCGAGTCTGTAGGCCCATGGATTAAGCCCAATGTTAAAATGTTATGATTTGTTATACTGTGTGATACTCTTTAAGATGTTGAGATTGCCACTGGTTTCAACTGGAAGCTTTCCCGTAGATTGGATTTCTTCCTCATTTATTTTGTTTTCACTTTTTTTTGCCAGCTGCGTTTATATTTGCTCCACAGTCATTGGGAACGCTGACAAACAATTTTCCATGCCCCTTAATCCTCAATATAATCTTTTGGAAATGCTCTTAACATTTTTGTTCACCATCTGCAGTTAGTGTCCACACCTTTCTAAATTGGTCTTGTAAAGGCTCTTAGCATTCTAATTGATTCAATGGTAACGCCCTCACCAGAGTCGAGATATAGTCTAGGCTCGTTCTTGTGCACAGTGCTGAGGGTAGTGTTATGCTGTCGGATGAGGTGTTAAACAGAGGCCCTCGTCATGCAAAGATGAGGGCATTGTGTGAGTTTGTTTCCAGTTGGGTGTTTTACCTATTGTAACTGTGTTAGTCATTCCGTAAAAATGAGGAAACTGGACATGGATATCATGAAACTGAAGTATCCAATCGACATTTTCAAATCGAACTGTTACGTACAAACAATTCTGCAGGCACAAGCGGCTGAGCTAATGCTAAGCTATAGTGTTACAACATAGGCCCCTCCTTCCAGTAGCATGTCTTGCATCAGTTGATCCAGGGGAAGAGAATATAAAATCTTTATGCTGTTAGGTCACATGCTATGATGCAGTGATGATATCATGACCACGTCTCTTTAAAGCTCTACTCTCGTACTGACCAGGAGACGTAAATGGTGGCTCAGTGGTTAGCACTGCCACCTTACAGTGCCAGGGACCCAGGTTTGTTTGCAGCCTCAGGAGACCATCTGTGTGGAGTTTGCACATTCTCCCCGTTTCTGCATGGGTTTCCTCTGGCTGCTCCGGTGTCCTCCCACAGTTCAAAGATGTGCAAGTTAGGTGAATTGACCATACTTAGTTGCCCATAGTGTTCAGGGATGTGGTAGGTTAAGTGCATTAATTATAGGGAATGTAGGGTAATAGAGTAGGGGAATGGGTCTGAATGGGATACTCTTCAGAGGGTTGGTGTGGACTTGTTCAGCTAAATGGCCTGTTTCCACACTGTAGGGATTCTATGATTCTTTGAAACAAATACAATGTGATATTTTCTATGTTTGAACCAGCATCCAGCTCCAGCCATCAAAAACCGATTTATGACCATTTATCTCATTACTGTGCTGTGTTTGTCCTGATAATAAGTTACTGACTTCACTAGATTTAAATTTACAATGAAGTATTTCAGAACATTTGAGTAGATAAAAGATTATAGATAAATGCCAGTTTCTTGTTTTGTTCATGGGATGGGGGTGTTGCTCGCTAGACCAGCATTTGCTGTCCATCCCTAATTGCCCAGAGTGCAGTTGAGAGTCAACCACATTACTATGGGTCTGGAGTCACATGTAGGCCAGGCCAGACCAGGTCAGGATGGCAGTTTCCTTCCCTGAAGGACATTACTGAATCAAATGGGTTTCCCTAACAATCAGCAAATTGATTCATGGTCATTATTAGACTCTTAATTTCAGAGTTTTTGTTATTGAATTCAAAAATTGCTGTTTGTCATGGCAGGATGCAAACCCCTGGTCATAACCTGGCTTTCTGGATTAACGGTCCACCAATGATACGACTAAGCCACCTGAATATTTATCCAGAATGTCTTGTTGGATTTGCTGTTTATGACTTGTGCAAGCATGTAAGGCTTTGAAGATCTCTAATCCTCACCACCAGCACCAAAATGGAGTTATTTGTGAACCCAGTTAAATGGCCATAATCTTAACTTGCATGCACCCAAGAGCCTAACAGTCCCTGCTGCATGTGGGACTCCTGCTGGGGCAGATGGTGGTTGTGTAGTGGTGGGGAAGGAAGCCTATCCAATAGGCGACCAATCTATCATAAAGCGAGGAGCCCAGCCTTCTCACCACTTCTGCCATAATTGATGTCAAGATACCAGTGACAAGAACATTTTAAAATCCGAAGATGTTGTAAATCCTCAGCAAGGCCGAGCAACTGCGGAGAGAGAAAGTGAGTTGGCATTTCAGATCAATGACTTTTTCATCAGAACGGATAAGAATGCTGTGAATGACCACTGCAGAGTGAAGTTTAATGACTGAGGTCAGCTGGTGGGGAAGTGGAATTGAGATAGATGATCAACTATGATTTTAGCAAACAGCAGAGTAGGCTGAGTCATATGACCTATACCAATTTCTTAAATGCAGTACTGCTCCAGGTTAGCTATGTTAACAAACTATATGCATAGCAATCAAATAAATGTTATCATTGCGAATTTACTAATTTCACACAAATCTGTTTGCTCTTTTCCTCATTAGATTATCAGATGTCCATCCATTCCTTGCTACATTACCTCTCGAAGTGAGTGCCTGTGGACAGACTGGGTGACCGGGAAAAGCATTAATGGACGTCAGTCCAAGCACTATTCTTGCGTTAAGAGGAGCGATGACTCCTGTGCATGGTACCGAGGTGTAAATCAACCCAAGAAAGAGTTTCTGGATGTAGAGGATCCATAATTTTATTCCATCAAACTCACTCTTCATCTGAAAATTCACATATAAGTGTTGTCTATAATATGAAAAATGTAACCCAAATTTCTTCTGTCCAATATCGCAGGTCTGTTTGCTTACTGTGTGGTGTTACCTGTATGTAACATGGCATATACTTTTCTTGCATTTTGGCATCAGCTGTACAGTGTGCATTTCTCTGACTAGAATTTGAAATGCACTTTGGTTTGTTTTAGAAAGCTGCAGCATTGAAAGTATTTGGTATAGTCTGTGTTAAATGTGAGGATTGACTCCTCCACTTATTTGTAAGTATTTTTCACCCTTGAAGGCCTAGAGTAGTGCATTTGCATTCATGTCCAGAAACAACACACCTCTCCATTTTATTCGGAAGTGCTGTTGTTTTTAAGAATTGCAGACTCTATTCTTTATCTAATTTAATAAGTCTGCCTTGATAACTTAATATTGCAATTTTAGACTTTGCATGATAGAAATATGTCGTAAGCTGAAAGGTAATCAATGCTGAAAGAGTTTGAATATTTATTCCTTTTGCAAGTTATATTTCTTCTTTCTTCCATAATGGTTGTCATCATAACATACAACAGTAAAATATTAACCAACTATGAGCCATGATATTGATTATCATTAAGGCCTTAATTATAATGGGTATTGTGATCATCTAAACTTTCTTTTTCTTTAAACTTTTTTTGTGTTCAGCAAGAGATGTTTATATTGGGAATGGAACTCTTGTTATTGCTAGGCACCCAGCATTTGCTTCCAGCACTTTGTGCAGATAATGCTGCCAGATACAGATTAAACCTTTCTTTTCCTTTTCCCAGCATCATTCCCCATCCCACCACAACAATTAACATTTAAATTTTTTATGTAACATATTAAACAGTCCCGGGCACTTGTGTGGAATGTTGTTAGACAATTTAATGAGCCCTTCAGGAGACAGGTGACCAAAACTTGGTTCGAAGAAGTATTGTAAAGATTGAAGATGGAGAATCAAAAAGGTTTAGGGAGGTCCTCCCAGAGCCATGTTTGTTACACCAGTGTGATGTCTTTTTTAAATGTTTCTCTCCAAGCAAGATTTCCAATTAGCAGATATCAAAATAGCTTTATTATTTAAATTTATGACAGCTGAGAACAGCATTATAACTGCACAACTGTAACATAATAACTAGAATCCTTAGCCTCAATAGAGAAAGAAGATATTCATCCCATCAATCGAGTTATCCTCCATTATAAGGTCAGAAATAGGAATGGTTGCTGATGACTGTACAATGTTTAGCACCATTTATTACTCCTCAAATACTGAAGCCATGTGTAGCAAGACTTTGACAGCATTCCAACTTGGGCAGATAAGTGACAAGTAACATTAGCGCCATACAAGTGCCAAGCAATAACTGTCTCCAGCAAGACAGAGTTTAACCATCTCCCCTTGACAATCAATGACACCTATTGAATTTCCTACCATAATTGAATTTCATTACTATCAACATTTTGGAAGTTACCGTTGACCAGAAACTGAACTGGTCCAGCTACATAAATACTGTGCCAATAAAAACAACTTCAAAACTTGGATTCTGAGTAACTCCCTTCCTGACTTGCCAAATTCTGTTCACTACAACAGGGCAAAAATCAGGAGTGTGATGGAATACTGTGTCATGGAGTACTCTCAACTTAACTGGATGAGTGCAGCTCTAACAGCATTCGGGAAGCTTGACACCATCAGCCAAAACAGACCATTGGATCAGCACCATTTCCGTCACCTTTAACATTTACTCCCTTCGCCACCATCATGGAGTGGTATCTGTGTGTACAATCTACAAAATGCACTGCAGCAATGCATCAAGATTCCTTCCACACCACACTTCTTTTTTTTATCCCACTATTGCTCAGTGAATATCCTGGAGCTCCCTTCCTGACAGCACTGAGTGTGTGTGCACCACAAAAGAAATGCAGCAGTTCACGAAGGCAGCTCAATAGGCCTTCTCCAGGGCAATTAATGCTGGCCTAACCAGTGACACCGATATATCACGAGAACATAAATTTTAATAAAACATTTGAATCTGCAGTCTCAAAAACAAAAACAATGATTAATTCACAGTAGGGACCATTTGTTTTCTTCTTTCTAATTATTACATAACTATAATGTTTCCTAATCAAACTTTAGTTAAACATTGCATCCTGCAAAGATACTTTGTCTGGTATGTATAATTGATAAATAGTTAAAAGATATTTTGCCCATGGAATTGCTAAGATAAGCAGTTTACAATTTTTTAATATTTTACTTTTTGCGTATTGAAATTCAGCTAAAATCAAGTCTGTAAAATTCAGAAATTACTCAACTACTTATTTTAAATGATATTTGGATTGAAAAGATTAGATGAAATGAACTCTTTCTTGTAGTCTTAAAAATATTGGGCCAGATCTTTTGACACCAGCATCATGAATATTGAGATACTTGCCGCTGTTGCATATCAGGATCTTTTGGAAGTCCTGATCCACACGCACATTGCACTGCCTCTTGTGTGATGCTTACCCAGATACAAACAGTAATGTTCTCCTGTTGTTGAATTCTGGCACAAGTTAGTAAAGGCAGAGTCTACCTTACCATGAGACATCCTATCCCACCCGATTTAACCAAACACCCATTCAGTCACTCACTGATCTCCCTATTAAAAGCCTGGAGTCCTTAAAACCTGATCGCAAATGGTTGATGTGTGGAAAAATGGAGTGTTCCTCATCATCTTGTTCTTTGCGGATGGCTGTGGTGAGAGATCGCTACTGGACAAAAAAGCACAGATGCAAAGATCCAAAAGGTAGGGATTTAATGACGCTTGCAGTCAGCAACAATCAAGGTTTTTTAGCTATGGTAATGGAGGATGGAGGACATGGGGAAATTGTGGATGAATAGTTTTAAGGGACAGTTTATCCATTTTACTGAATGCCAGAAGAGGTTCAAGAATCTATATCTTTGTTTTTACTTGTCGTCCTCTGATTTCTTTCACTTATAAATGATCCATCATAATGCAATAAATTGCTTGATGCACTAGGTTAGTTTTTGAATAATCTTTTTTTTAAATAGTTATCTCAATGTATTCTTTCATTTTATCTACAAAATCCAACTTATTTTTTGCTTAGCCCAATGTTCTATAAAAACAATTGCAGTGTTAATGGCATTTCGGTAAATGCTGGTGATAAACCATTAATGTATTTTGGTGGAGTTGCCAATATTATATCAAAATAGATTTTTATTAGTGTGATTAGAGTTAGTTATTGAACCTTCTTTATGTAATTTTGAAATCTCCAAGACAAGGTAGCATCAAAATTATGCAGCGTTTTAGGCTTTTACTATATAGCTTTTTAAAATTGGATCGCAAGGAGCAATATTGCAGATGCTGGAAATCTGAAATGAAAATACAAAATGTTAGAAACACTCAACAAACATGGCAGTGGCATCTCTGAAGAGAAGGAGGAAGGTACCAGTCTCATAACCTTTCATTACATATGCAGACCTGAAAGATGAAGCTTATTTTCCTTGATTCACAGATGCTGCCTGTCCTGTTGAGTTTCCAAGATTTTTGGCTTCCACAAAAAAATAGCATTTTTAAAAAGATTGGAAACTGGAAAAATACCTTTTTTGTTTTTCAACTGAGTATTTCCTTTTGAACTGTAGAATGTTATCTGTCCTCAGAATTATTGATATTTTTAAATCAACCTATTATGACACGTGTGAAACAGGTGGTACTTGAAGATAAACCCTCAGGCTCAATAACCGTCATCAGGGTGATATGGTTAATCTCTTTCACTGGGCTGGATTAAATACTATTGATGTGGTCCAGCCCATTAGTTGGAGAACAAGTGGGAAACCCACATTGCTACAAGAGGGAGCTGCACCTGATGAAGGGGTTGGCGACAGGCCCTCACTGAGGTTCAACACACCAGAATGGAAACCCCACCTTGCCAAGAACTCAAAGGTCAGTTGTGCTCCTTCAAAAGTGGTGCAAGACTGGAAGGAGAGTGCTGCTATTAATGTATCTAAAGCAAGGCAGATGATCACTGATCACAGGCCACGGATAAGTGAAGGGTGGGATGGGAATCATAAGGTGGATGGTGCAGGGTGTTTCGAGCCCACATTCTGTGACCGACCCCTGCCCAGTAATGGTCATTTGATAAGGAACCAAGTACTCTTTTAAAAGAGGGAGGACCCACCCTGCAGCTCCCAAAAGACCAGGTTTGCCTGCTGACCTTCTGCATATAGGGGAAAGCCATGAAATCTGCATGTCATCCCTGAGCCATCATTAAATTCCAGTAAGTTCAGGGATAATTGGTGTAAATTGGTTCAAATTTAGTGAGCCTAATTGGCAACTGGCTGACCAGTCAGTCCCCTAACCCCACCCACCTCCATGGCCCATTCCTGCCTCCAACATATTCACAGGAGATTTTCACTACAGCCAGACTTTAGGCCTCTCCAGTGATTAAGTGGGCCCAGTCACTGTGCTCCTCCCATGGTGATCTCCATCAAATCCAGCCCAGTTTGTATGTTAACATGAGACGTGGAAATTCAGCAGAGAGGACTATCAATCACATTTGATATATTGCCGTGTTCTTTTGAGATATTATTTGCAGGCAGATAGTTCAGAGCTTTCAAAAAAAACATTGGATCCAATTTTAAAAGCATTGAAATATTCGTAGTTCACCTGTAGTACAGCTGCCTTGTAAATACTTCGTGAATATTTCTTTCATAATTAACATTCTTTTACGATTACCAGTATTAAAAAAATGAGCTTTATTAACACTATTGATAGAATGTCGCATACCAAAAGTTATTTTTCTACATTCTTGAAGTATCTTTGTACTTATTGCCCAGATGATAAGATTTGATCTATTTCTTCTGTAATTCTTTTTTAAAGGTTTTATTAATAGAATGTTTAACTTATAATTCCTTTAAAGCTATGCTTTTTAAGTAAAAAGTGTTCAGAATGGACTTACATAATTTAAGGCTTTGATGTTTTGCAATGATTGTTCGAAAAAAGTCAGAGACTTGCAATTTGTTTGATCTGTACACATAAAAATGATGATGAGAAACATTTGCTGCATGTGTTTGTTATTCTGTATAATTCATGTAGTAAGTTCCATGTGGATTGGATTCATGGAAAAGTATGGTATTATCAAATAAAGATTTATTACTATATGTTGCTAAAATATTTTCCTTCTTGTAAGTACATGCTTCCTTTCCTGTAAATTACTAGAATATGTGTGCAGGTTTTGTAAATTTTAATGATGGAATTAATCTTAGTTGCACATCTACAGGATTCTTACATGACATTCTCAGAACATATTTCTGCTTTGATTCTTTGTTTACATTCTGAAGTATTGCTGACAAAGGAACTTTTTTTTCCCCCTCT
The DNA here is from genome assembly GCF_047496795.1 of Chiloscyllium punctatum. Lineage (NCBI taxonomy): Eukaryota > Metazoa > Chordata > Chondrichthyes > Orectolobiformes > Hemiscylliidae > Chiloscyllium > Chiloscyllium punctatum. The sequence goes on from NC_092777.1 coordinate 52,775,581, forward strand.
AATTCTAAAATGGGAGTTTACTGTTTGGACAGAGGGTTATGATGTCTCTTCTGTTTATGATAAGGAGGAAACTGGTTTTGTCTTTTAACTGGAAGAATAGATAATTTGAGTGTTACAGATCTCCACAATATCAAACTTGCTGGAATACTGCCAACAGCAGGGGCATCCTGCAGTTACACTTTTCTAACATCAGAAACTTAGAGAAGTTGAGGTACTATTGGGGTTTTTGGTTAATTACAACAAGTGAACTGAAAATTGTGGATTATATGCCCATCACTTCCTCCTGGCGTTATAGTCTAATGTGGACCTTTGGAAGAAAGTCCCAAAAGTGATGCAGAATCAGTCATGAAATGAACAATACCAGACCAAATGACTTGGATGAAATCAAGAGGAGTCCATGTGTTAAGTGTATGTAAACCAATTAGTAAATGTCTTTGAGTGGAGGGAGAGCTATGAAAAGACAGCAGAGAACCAGAATGTAAAAGCTAACAAAGCCACAGAAATAAGTGGCCCAAGGCAGATGGTCATTGCAGCAGTGCAGACTGGAATTGGGCATCAGGATCTATAAAGAAGTCTTGACGTGGCTGGCTCTGCACGATTGGCCCAGGATCCCTCCCAAAGGAAGTCTGCAATTCTGAGCTAGAGTCCGAGAGGTTCCAACTCACTTACCTGAATAGTCAGCCAGGACAGTTATACGAAGTAAAACCTTCTGTAATTCTTGGCTAATGATGAAAACAGACCTGTGCCCAGCTGAACAATTGCTCCAAAAGAAAGTGGGAAGGTTGCAGTGATCTGGGTTTCTAAGTCAGCTCAAGTTTGAATCATAGCATTCACCTCAGTTGGACCTCAATTTCCTTTGGGCATGGACTCTAGAAAAAGTGCAAGTTAGCTGACTTGCCTGCCTCTGTAATACCAATGAACCTATCCCAAATTTTTGAACCAATTCTCCAGTCTCAAACTAGTGTTTTTTTCACAGCTCCACTGACGATCGTTCTGAAATTCTGAGACTCTGACATTTCTTTGTGTCTGTTTACCAAAGGCCCAGTCTGGAACTGAATTCCTGATCTGATGCTGGAATGATATTATTTACACTGTTTGGTAACAAATAAAAAATTGAGTAGAATTTGTTAGACAATGTATACTTTTAGTAATCCTTTTGGTTAATTAGATGATCTAAGAAATATCCATTCACAATGACATTCCAAAGGCAAAACCATGTGAACAGGATTCTGTACAAGTATGAAAGTACAATCTCACTCCAAGTGAAATCACTTTAAGACCAGTCATAACACAAATCTATTGTTGAGTCAAAAATATTAATAATCTATCTTTATAAATATTAAACATTCGCCTTTCTAATTATGCAATGTCTGACAGCAGTTGCTTGTTTCTCTACAAGTCTGAAAATTTAGAATATTCTCCATAATTTCTTCTGTCAGTGAACAGCTTTTAAGTATCTATTGACATTTTGCTCTCAGCCTTTGTTTGAAATGTCAAGTGGCATTTTAACAATCTTTAAAGCAGTTCTTTGTTTCTAGGAAATCAAATGCCAACTTTCTGAAAGAAGCATACTATGTTATGGCATTACATATATGTTAGAATATTGTGGAACTGGGGAAAATTTATGAAGACTTGTGGTAGTACCTACACTTAATTCCTTGAATTTCGTATTACTGCCACATTGGTCAGTGGAATTAAATTTAGCTTCAACATTCTTGAATTGATGATGTTGTGAAATGCTTTTGCCTTATGTGGATTTAACTTGGTCATATTGGTGGGATGTACTGCCACAGTTGCCATTATCTAGAATTATCATGTTTAAGAAAATTATGTTCATTGTTTAATAATTCAGCCTCTCATGGTTTGTTTAAAACAACCATTCAGTATGCACCTCAGTATAACTTGTAAGGAACTTTTTCCAAAAAACAAATTCTGATTAATCTTACAGGTCACAGTGATTTTATCATCCATTTTAATGAGCTCACTTAACACGTGATTACAGCACTTTTACTTATTGAGCAGTAAGCTTATTGGGCTTCCTAGTTCTTTCGTTACCTTTTAATCCTCTGAAATAAGTTTTATTTAACTATTCTACATGGGAAATATTCATCCCTGAAGAGGAATGTTTCAAGTTTAGTGCAAAATTGTTTGGGAAAAGAAACTTACCCTGAAATAGAATCAGCTAAGACTGCTAGTTTGTGACTCTTGAAATAGTTTTTTTTTAAAATCCTAAGTTAAAAATCACACAACACCAGGTTATAGTCCAACAGGTTTATTTGGAAGCACTAGCTTTCTGAGCGCTGCTCCTTCATCAGGTGGTTGTGGAGGACACAATTGTAAGACACAGAATTTATAGCAAAAGTTTACAGTGTGATGTAACTGAAATTGTACATCGAAAAATACCTTGATTGTCTGTTGAGTCTTTCATCTGTTCGAATGCCATGATAGTTTCACTTCCTTCATGTGTAAATCACAAAACCTTTCTTTTAAAAAAAGTTCGTTATCCTGAGAATGTAACCTTTATATAAAAAAAAGTTTTGTGATTTACACATGAAAGAAGTGAAACTATCATGGTATTCGAACAGATGAAAGACTCAACAGACAATCAAGGTATTTTTCGATGTACAATTTCAGTTACATCACACTAAACTTTTGCGATAAATTCTGTCTTGCAATTGTGTCCTCCACAACCACCTGATGAAGGAGTAGCGCTCTGAAAGCTAGTGCTTCCAAATAAACCTGTTGGACTATAACCTGGTGTTGTGATTTTTAACTTTGTACACCCCAGTCCAACGCCAGCATCTCCAAATCTTACAAAATCCTATTTGTGATTGAGTAAGGTTTACATAGAATAGCTCAACAGTGCCACCAGCAGAAAAGGAATTGCCCTGCATCTACTTGTATAGGATATGTTGAATTGAACTTTTCAAATTATTGCAATCATTTCTCCATTTTTGCAGTGTATTTTCCAGTTTCTTCACTGGCCTGTCCATTTGTGCTCATGTGACAGGAGCATTTTAAAGCCTCGGCTGGGATTTTCACTATTTATAAAACTAAGTGTGATGGGTGGGGTGGAGCACCATAAGATGTGGGATACCCCTAACCTTCACAACTGAGGAAGTAATTTGGGCTATAAAAGGCTGCCACTGTTCTCCTGTTTGTGAAATGGAGTTAATCATGGCACAAGAATGAAGAGCCTTGTCACTTAAGGCCGCTGGTACAAGACATTGGTTAGGCCACTTTTGGAAATATTGTGTCCAATTCTGGTTTCCTTCCTATCGGAAAGATGTTGTGAAACTTGAAAGGGTTCAGAAAAGATTTACAAGGATTTTGCCAGGCTTAGAGGATTTGAGCTATAGAGAAAGGCTGAATAGGCTGGGGCTATTTTCCCTGGAACGTTGGAGGCTGAGGGGTGACCTTATCAAGGTTTATAAGATCATGAGGTGCATGGATATAGTAAATAGACATGGCCTTTCGCCTGGGGTGGGTGGGTCCAGAACTAGAGGAAATAGACTTAGGGTGAGAGGGGATGATTTAAAAGGGACCTTAACAGGCAATGTTTTCATGCAGTGAGTGGTACGTGTATGGAATGAGCTGCCAGAGGAAGTGGTGGAGGCTGGTACAATTACAGCATTTTAAAAGGCATCTGGATGGGTATATGAATATGAAGGGTTTGAAGGGATATGGGCCAAGTGATGGCAAATGAGACAAGATAAAATTAGGATATCTGGTCAGCATGGACGAGTTGGATCGAAGGGTCTGTTTCCATGCTGTACATCTCTATGACTCTATAATTAGCTGTGTGTAATGAAGGTGAATCTTCAGTTTTCCAGTCCTGAACTTTATTCTTGTGATGGCAGCTACCTCCCCAACACCAACCTACGTAAGTGACTGGAGCCAGTGCACCCTGAAATGTGACATTGAAGAGCAGAATGTATTGAAAATGGTTTGGAGAAAAATCCATGGTAGACGAGCAGGAGTCTGGAAGATCACAGCAAGCTGGGCAGTAGCAGGAGGTGGAGAATCCAATGTTTCAGCTGTCCTTGGTTACACCCGAAATGTTGACTTTTCCACCTCCTGATGCTGCCTGGCTTGCTGTGTTCTTCCAGCCTCCTGTCTGTCTACCTTGGATTCCCGCAGTTTTTTTTTTGTCTCTAATGGTGCAATGATGCTGGAATGTGTCCATGCCATGTGGACCGACATTATGTCCGGTTGCTGCCTATGGGTCAAGGCTAAGACCTTGGAAACTACTATCCAAGGTGGAGGTCTGGAGGAGCAAGCAATGAGCTGGAGCTGCCAAATACCTGCTCGGACTTTAATGTTGGGAACTCTCAACGTATAGTTTCTGTCTGGTGAATGGGAAATTGGGAAACTGCATATCAATGAGGTGAGATTAGGTAATAATGGCATTGTAGTGCATGCAAAATAGGTCTCTCGCTGCTCACCAATGAGATTCTTGTCTCAAACGTTTGTTGGAAAATCTGACTTTTTTTTCCCTTGACATTGGCAGAAATTAGATTCTCAATCTCACTCATTTCCCAGCTGAATCATGTCGTTCAGAGGCAGGAAAAATTCAACCCAGTTTGTGTACTGTTGGGCAGTGCCTTTTAGGAAGGATGTGAGCGAGTGCCAAATATTTTCACGAGGGTTGCTTCCAGTAACAGGTACATGTAAGTGGATAGATTGTTGAAGCCAATGTTGTTCTCAGCTTTCGAATAACAAGAAGCAATGTTGACATCAGGAAATGCTTTGTTTACAGTAATGTGGAGGTGTCGGTGTCGGACTGGGGTGTACAAAGTTAAAAATCACACAACACCAGGTTATAGTCTAACAGGTTTATTTGGAAGTCCTAGCTTTTGGAGTACTGCTTCTTCATCAGGTAGCTACTAAGACAGGATCATAAGACACAGAATTTATAGCACAAGATCATAGTGTCATGCAACTGATATGATTTACTGGGGAAAAGGATATGGAAGATATAGACTGTAGGGAAATAGATGGTGACGTCTCGCAAAATGTCCAGATTACAGAGGAGGAAGTGCTGTATGTCTTGAAATGGTTAGAAGTGGATAAATCCCCAGGACCTGATCAGGTGTACCTGAGAACTCTGTGGGAAGCTAGAGAAGTGATTGCTGGGCCTCTTGCTGAGATATTTGTATCATCGATAGTCACAGGTGAGGTGCCGGAAGACTGGAGGTTGGCAAACGTGGTGACACTATTTAAGGAGGTGGTAAGGACAAGCCAGGGAACTATAGACCAGTGAGCCTGACCTCCGTGGTGGACAAGTTGTTGGAGGGAATCCTGAGGGACAGGATGTACATGTATTTGGAAAGGCAAGGAATGATTTGGGATAGTCAACATGGCTTTACGCATGGGAAATCATGTCTCACAAACCTGATTGGTTTTTTGAGGAAGTAACAAAGAAGATTGAGGGCAGAGCAGTAGATGTGATCGATATGGACTTCAGTAAGGCGTTCGACAAGGTTCCCCATGGGACACTGATTAGTAAGGTTAGATTTCATGGAATACAGGGAGAACTAACCATTTGGATACAGAACTGGCTCAAAGGTAGAAGACAGAGGGTGGTGGTGGAGGGTTGTTTTTCAGACTGGAGGCCTGTGACCAGTAGAGTACCACAAGGATCGGTGCTGGGTCCTCTACTTTTTGTCATTTACATAAATGGTTTGGATGAGAGCATGAGAGGTACAGTTAGTAAGTTTGCAGATGACCCCAAAATTGGAGGTGTAGTGGACAGCAAAGAGGGTTACTTCAGATTACAACAGGATCTTGACCAGATGGGCCAATGGGCTGAGACGTGGCAGATGGAGTTTAATTCAGATAAATGCGAGGTGCTGCATTTTGGGAGAGCAAATCTTAGCAGGACTTATACACTTAATGGTAAGGTCCTAGGGAGTGTTGCTGAACAAAGAGACCTTGGAGTGCAGGTTCATAGCGCCTTGAAAGTGGAGTCGCAGGTAGATAGGATAGTGAAGAAGGCGTTTGGTATGCTTTCCTTTATTGGTCAGAGTATTGAGGACAGGAGTTGGGAGGCCATGTTGAGGCTGTACAGGACATTGGTTAGGCCACTGTTGGAATATTGTGTGCAATTCTGGTCTCCTTCCTATCAGAAAGATGTTGTGAAACTTGAAAGAGTTCAGAAAAGACTTACAAGGATGGTGCCAGGGTTGGAGGATCTGAGCTGTAGGGAGATGGTGAACAGGCTGGGCCTGTTTTCCCTGGAGCGTCAGAGGCTGAGGGGTGACCTTCTAGAGGTTTACAAAATTGGAGGGGCATGGATAGGTTAAATAGACAAAGTCTTTTCCCTGGGGTCGGGGAGTCCAGAAGTAGAGGGCATAGGTTTAGGGTGAGAGGAAAAAGATATAAAAGAGACCTAAAGGGCAACCTTTTCACGCAGAGGGTGATACGTGTATGAAATGAGCTGCCAGAGGATGTGGTGGAGGCTGGTACAATTGCAACATTTAAGAGGCATTTGGATGGGTATATGAATAGGAAGGGTTTGGAGGGATATGCGCTGTGTGCTGGCAGGTGGGACTAGATTGGGTTGGGATATCTGATCGGCATGGACGGGTTGGACCGAAGGGTCTGTTTCCATGCTCTACATCTCTCTGACTCTATATGTTAAACAAACCAAGATTGTTGTTAAGTCTTTCATCTTTTAGAATGGGTTGCAGGTTTTGGTTCATTAATATGTAAATCCCAGAACTCCTTTCAAGTCACATTCCCGAGATAACTTAAGGTTTTATAAAAAAAGGTGACATCTCAGCTCATAAAATGCATCAAAAGTGTGAGGTTAGTGACTGCATGTAATCCAACCTCGAGTCAGACTGGTTCTATTTCCAAAGTAGAAATGCATAAAATGTCATATATGCATTGACTGTGTGCAGATTGTGTGCTTTTTGAGCAAAATAGAATGTTTCTGCAACCATAATTCCGTAAATGCAAATTCATCCCATAGACGTGTGTGTGTGTGTGTGTGTATGCATGTAAGAGAGAGAGAGTGTGTGTGTGTGTGTGTGCAGGTGCATGTGTGCATGCTAGGTAGTGTGTGTGTACATGAATGTGATGGAGTATAAACCTGTGAGAGGGTGAGAGTGTGGGGTGTACGTGTGTGTCTGAGTGAGTCTACATGATTGTGTGTGTGTGTGTGTGTGTGTGTGTGTGTGAGGGTATTATGTAGTGGGTTCACCTGTAGTGTGACATGAGACCCCAGGTCCCAGTTGAGGCCATCATCATGGTTATCGAACTTGGCTATCAGTCTCTGTTCGGCCGCTCTGCATTGTTGCGTATCCCGTTGTCTGCCTTGGAGGATGGTCACCCGAAGATCCAAGGCCAAATACTCCTGACTGCTGAAGTAGGACTTCAGGATACACAGCAATGCAGAGTGGCTGAGCAGAGGCTGATAGCCAAGTTCGATACCCATGAGGATGGCCTCAACCAGGAGCTGGGGCTCGTGACCCACTATACTCTTCTCTCTCTCTCTCTCTCTCTCTCTCTCTCTCTCTCTCTCTCTCTCTCTCTCTCTCTCTCTCTCTCTCTCCCTCTCTCACACACACTCACACATATATACACACACATATATATACACACACACACACACACACAGCTACACAGACCTCTCTAATACACATACTCTCTCTCATACACCCCTCACATTCACACCCACGTGCACAACCTCTCTCAATTTTATACTCCATCACACGTGCACACTACCAAGCATGCACCTGCGTGCAAACACAAACACATACACTCACTCTCTCTCTCTCTCTCTCTCTCTCTCTCTCCCTTTACATGCATGCACATGCACATATAAGTCTGCAGGATGAATTTGCATTGGCAGAATTGTGTTTGCAGATACATTGTATTTTGCTCAAAAAGCACACAATCTGCAGGCAGTCAATCCATGTGACATTGTATAAATTCCTAATTTGGAAATAGAACCTGTCTGACTCAAGGTTGCAATACATATAGACTCTAACCTCACACCTTTAATGCATTGTCTGAGCTGAGATGTCACTTTTTAAAAATTTAAAACCTTAAGTCATCTCAAGAATGTGACTTGAAAGAAGTTCTGGGATTTATGTATTAATGAATTGAAAACTGCAACCCATTCTAAAAGAGGAAAGACTTAACAGCAATCTAGGTTTATTCAATATATTGCATCAACTGCATGACACTATGATCTTGTTCTATAAATTCTGTGTCTTATGATCCTGTCCCACTAGCTACCTGATGAAGGAGCAGCACTCCAAAAGCTTGTACTTCCAAATAAACCTGTTGGACTATAACCTGGTGTTGTGTGACTTCTAACTTTGTGTACAGTGTTTTTAATATTTTATTTCAGCACATGTGAATACACTACACTCCGTCCCTCTCTTCTGAATCACTAATATAGATCGTAAGTAATTGAGGCGAACACAGTTCGTTTTGCATTCCACAAGTTACATCTTTCCCATCTGAAAGTGACCTATTAATCCTGATAGTTTGCACACAGGAGACAGACAAACTCTCAATCCATAGATGAGCACCTGAAGAGAGAAAAAAGTTACTAACTATAGGGAAGGGTTTGTGAAGTGGGCTAGCAGTGTTGCAGTTGTAGAGCACTGGAATGAATATAATGGGCTGAAAGGCCTCTTTCAGGGCAATAATAATCATTCGACGATGGTTTTAATCCTCCCATCATAGCTAACACAAAGCAATTGGGGAATGGGTAATGTTTTTGAAGGTGATTTGATGGTAGTGCATTCTCGGTTTTCTCTAATTCCTTCTAATTTTTGTGCTGCACCCATAGACACCAAAAACTATTCCAACTTCCTCTGAAAATTAAACACAGAATTACAGTTTACGGTATTTCACTATTCACATATCTTTAATATAATTAAAAATGCATTTGCGAGCAGCTCCTGCTCATTTAATAATTATTTGCTGAACTTTAGCATCTGTCGTTCGTGAATTTTCCTCCTGGGTTTGCATTTTACTCAGATACATTGAGTTCTCCCTCCTTCATCTCCAAGGAAGGTGGCGATGTAACTCTTTGCTTCTCTTAATATTTAGTTCAGATTGGTTGATTCCTCCCATGTGACAGCCTGAATCATCTGGTTTGTTTTGAATGGTGTAAATTGTTTTTTCACTGATCACAATTCTTCCCTCTGCTGCTGGTGTCGAGAATCGAAAAGTATCAGGTATTTTTTTTTGAATTGTAATTCCGAACAAAGTTGTACTGCTTTTTCAGAAACAGTGGCTGAAAGATGTGGGAACAAGTTTGTCTGACTTGTTGACCGGAGATTAAATGAATGGTTATGCCTCAAATTTTCCGTTTTCTTCCAGCTGTTTGGTCCTCTGCTAATTTTTAAACCTGTGAATATTAAATTCAATTCGATCCCGAGAGACCTGACCACATGATAGAAATAAATAACTAACTCAATGCAAAACACTGCAAAGTTTGAAATCAGTGAACATAAACAAGGGAGGATGGAACCGCATTTCTGAGTAAACAAGAGATCAGTCGTCAGTCATTACTAACCTTCCTGAGGTCTTGAATATTGATTATAGAGTCAGAGATGTACAGCATGGAAACAGACCCTTCGGTCCAACCCGTACATGCCGACCAGATATCCCAACCCACTCTAGTCCCACCTGCCAGCACCCGGCCCATATCCCTCCAAACCCTTCCTATTCATATACCCATCCAAATGCCTCTTAAATGTTGCAATTGTACCAGCCTCCACCACATCCTCTGGCAGCTCATTCCGTACACCCATTGAACTTTTGGAATATGCTGAGTATTTCTTTTGCAAACACATTCAACATATCTGTTTAAAAATGAGTACGGTGTTGATCTGCTATCAGTACTATTTCTAGCTGCCTGTTGTATAAACAAACATTAACTGCTTGGCAATCATGAGGATAGCTGGAAATATTTTTGTTTGATTTTGACTGTAAAATTTGAATAAATTCACTCCATCTGCTAAATTGCTCCCAGAAAGCCATAGTTAATAAATTGCAGATGATACCAAAATTATTGGTATAGTGGATAGTGAAGAGTATCTAAGATTACAAAGGGATCTTGATCAATTGGGTCAATGGGCTGAGGAGTGGTAGATGAAGTTTAATTTAGATAAATGTGAAGTATTGCACTTTGGTAAAACAAACAGATGGGACTTAGACAATTAATGGTAGGAGCTTAAAAATGTGTCTCCGGTAAAAACTTATAGTCAGGGACTCTGAAAGGACTCTATGACTCTAAACTATTTTTAATTTTCCTTTGAATTGAACACCAGGAATCCTGAAGAAGGGCTTATGCCCGAAACATCGATTCTCCTGTTTCTTTAATGCTGCCTGACCTGCTGCGCTTTTCCAGCAACACATTTTTAAGCTCTGATCTCCAGCATCTGCAGTCCTCACTTTCTCCTAATTTAATGGTAGGATCCTGGTAGTGTTGTACAAAAAAGAGACCTGGGGTTCAGGTACATAATTGTATGAAGTTTGCATTACAGGTAGACAGTGTTGTTAAGAAGGTGTTTGGCACACTTGCCTTCATTGCTCAGACCTTTGAGTATAGGAGTTAGGATGTCATGTCGATATTGTACAGGAAGTTAGTGAGGCCTTTTCTGGAGTGCTTTGTGCAGTTCTGGTTGCCCTGCTATAGTAAGGATAATATTAAATTAAAGAGGGTTCAGAAGAGATTTACCAGGATAGAGGGTTTGAGTTATAAAAATAGGGTGGATTGGCTGGGACCCTTTCATTGGAGCATAGGAGATTGAAGGATGACCTTTTATAGATGCGGATAAAATCATGAGGGACACAGATAAGGTGAATAGCAAGGATATTTTCCTCAGGTGAGGAAGTTCAACACTAGGGGGCATATTTTTAAGGTGAGAAGAGAAAGTTTTAAAACTGAGAGGCAATGTTTTTCCACCGAGAGTGGTTCGTGTGTGGAATGAACTGCCAGTGGAAGTGGGGGATGAAGATACAGTTACAACACTTAAAAAAAACATTTAGCTAAGTACATGAATAGGAAAAGTTTAGAGGAATACAGGCCAAATGCAGGCAAGTGGAATGAATTGAGTTTGAGAACATGGTCGCATGGAGTAGCTGGAACGATAGGTTTGTTTCCATACTGTCTGACTCTATATGTCACAGCAGATGTAGGCTATTCAGCCCAGAGAGTCTACTCTGCTGTTCAACCAGATCATGACTGATCTGATAATCCTCAACTCTGTTTTCTTGCTTTTGTCCCATAATCCTTGAGTTCCTTCTTGATTAAAAATATATCTCTCACAACCTTGAAAACCCTGTGTGGTGAAGAATTCCACAGAATCACTGCAATCTGAGAGAAGAAATTCTTCTTCATCTCTCCCTTTATTCTGAGGTTGTGCTTTCTGGTCCCAGATGCTCCCATAAGGGGAAACAACCTTTTGGAATAGACGCTGGGATGTCCCCTAAAAATCTTGTACATTTCAATAACGTGTAGCCTTCACGCAAAGTTACTTGGGCCCTTGCAAGTTAAAAAGAAATGGTGTTCAATTCAAAGGAAAATTAAAAATAAATAGTTTAGAGTCATAGAGTCCTTTCAAAGTCCCTGACTATAAGGTTTTACCTGAGACCATAGTCAGTTATATAAAACAAAAAATTGCAGATGCGTTCTCCCAGTTTCTCAATCTCCAGCACGTCTTTTCTGACGATGCCACTGTCCGAAGGGAACCTCAGAAATGCCCACCTTTTTCCTCAACCGAGTCGTCCATGGTCAACAGACGTTCAGCCCACCTCCTGCTTTCTGCCCTCACCCCTTTCTTTCTCTCCCACAGCAATGATAGGGTCCCCCTATCCCTTACTGACCAGTCCATCAGCCTCTACATCCAAAAGATTGTAAGCAGCCATTTCTGTTACCTCCAACACAGTACCCACAACCAAACACAAATTCATCATCTCTCTCTTCTGTCAGCCGTCTGCAGGGTCCATTCTCTCCAGGGACACCTTGGTTCACTCCTCCGCCATTCCCAAATACCTCCACTTACCCCCACAGCACCTTCCCATGCAGTTGCAAAAGGTGTTACGCTTAGCTGTTTACTTCCTCACAATCCAAGGCCCTGGACACATCTTCCAGGTGAAACAGTGTACTTCACTCAAGTTACTCTGTTTTTGCTGCTCAAAATGTAATCTCCTCTACATTTGGGAGATGAAATGCAGACTGGGTGACTGCTTTGAGGAACACCTACCTTCTGTCCACAAAAAGGTGGACACTTCAACACACCACCCTGTTCCCTGGCCAACATCTCTGTCTCAGACTTGCTGCAGTTCTCCAGCGAAGCTCAGTGCAAGCTGGGAGAGCAGCACCTCATTTTCCGCTTTGGGATCCGGCAGCCTTCAGGGCTCAGTGTCGAGTTCAGCCTGATTCCATTCTTCCATGTTCTTTACCCACCACACACCTGGTCCTGTTATGATGTGCTGCTTTTAGTGTCAAGAGTGTGGTGCTAGAAAAGCACAGAAGGTTAGGCAGCATTCGAGGAGCAGGAAAATCGATGTTTCGGGTAAAAGCCCTTCATCAGGAAATAGCACACTCACCTATTCTCACCTACTCCCCGGCCTATTTGCACATTATATGGGTTGCTTTCCGTACAGCTCAACCATTCTCTCTCCCGCTTAGCTCTTATTACTGATATAGCTTTTCTTCTGTCCTGGCTCGTATCCATAATCATCTTGCTTATTTACCCTTTTCATGTCTTTCTGTGTTTGGGCTGCATCTCCACCTACCTGGTCATTTTCCCCCACCCCCAACCTACCTCAACACTTCTTCCCAATTGCTAACAGTTCTGATGAAGAATCGCCAGACTTGAAACCTTATCTGTCATTTCTTATCCCAGATGCTGCTAGACCTGGGTTGAGTTTCACCAGCAATTTCCATATTTATAACTATTGGTTAGCTGATTTATTGGACTGTCAGGAGTAATAAATGTAGCAGTTTTATGCACTTTCAAGTTCTAGGTTCTCTGTTTCTTTCCAATCAGTGCTGCCACGGGGCACTTTTCTTGTTGAGAGAGAGCTTTCTCTGCCTATGTTTAGTGATGCATATTAATTCTGCCCTCTGGCCCCCCCATAAAAGAGCTCCTTGAAATAGCAGTGTATTTGTAGGTTTCATGGCCACTGAAGTTGTATTTTTCATTCTCGATAATTGTAGGCTTCATCTCCAACGTGTGAAGATTTTCATAATGGTATAAATTAAAGTCACACCTACTGTGCGATGGCCTGACTGACTGGTTCCACAACACCTGGTGGGAATGCTAATTTCAGCTCAGACCGCTTTTGATCTAATTGCTATCATTATATTAAATTTGGGCAAATTGCATGAGTCAGGCAATCTTTGTGGTCAGTTTACATTAGTGTTTTGGCCTTTTTAAAATCATTTTAGTCCATTAAGTTGCCGGGTATTAAGTTGGCCAATGTAGCAGTCCTGGTATCTTACATCATATTGATATTTCCTTGTGAATCAGGAGTGTGATGCTGGCAAAGCACAGCTAGTCAGGCAGCATCCGAGGAGCAGGAATATTGACATTTTGGGCAAAAGCCCTTCATCAGGAATGATAATTCTGATTCTCATTCCTGATGAAGGGCTTTTGCCCGAAACGTCGAATTTCCTGCTCCTCGGATGCTGCCTGACCAGCTGTGCTTTTCCAGCACCACACTCTTGGCTCTAATCTCCAGCATCTGCAGTCCTCACTTTCGCCTATTTTCTTGTGAATGCCTTGGGATATTTTATTACACTGATGGTGCTAAATGAATAAAACACTGATTTTGTTGAGACAATACAGTTCATTAAGCTGGTGTTTTGACAAAGGCACCAAATTATTCCCATTTCCCTGGCACTTATTTTCACCAGAACTCTGCACATCTTTTCAAGTATATGCCCAATTGAAACCATTGTCAGTGGCACTTTGCACAAACTCTCCTTTATCACTGACTACATTGTCTTGTTTATCCACTCTCCCAGGAAGAATCAGACTTGTCAATTTTGGCATTGCTTAAAGCCAGAGCAAGCATTAAACTTCATCTCTCACCAGTCACTGCTTATAGCTCAGAAGGAAGCCATATGGCTGTCATGCCTGTGCTAGCTCTCCGACAGAGCCTACTGCCACTCCCTGGACACTTTCCCATTGCTGTTCACATTCTTGATTTATGGATCGTCAAATTCTCTTGAATGTTCCCACTGATTTCCCCCCCTAAAACACCCACAAGACAGAGCATTCCAAACTACAGCGTGTGGAAAAGTTTTCCCTTATGTTCCCATTGCTGCTTCTGTCAATTATTTTAAATCTCTGCCGCCTTGTTCCTGCTCCTTTCGCTAGTCATGACGATCACTCACTTTCACTTTGGCAATATAACCCACTTCAATTGGTACATCAACACCTCTGCTGTTGGGTCCATCGTGCATTTCTCTCTGTCAAGCACCTTGAATTTTTTCACTGTGTTTAAAGACATTTTAAAAGTGCAGCTGGTGTTTGACTGGTTTTAATTTGACTATGACAACTAACTTCACTAATTTCCCATTCCACACTCCATAAACTTCAACTTACCCAAAATTGTGCTACTTAAATGTTGCCCTATATAAATGTGTTTTCACCCATTAACCATGCTTTCTTCAGTTCATACTGTTTTCTCACAGTTCAATAGAAGCTAAAGTTGTGCCCTGGTCTATTACTCCACCTGATTTTTACAATCTCATCAAAACTTTTATCCTTTCTGAGTCTCTGCCTCTTTTTATACCCTCTGACTGTGGCCTCTAATACATTGATAATAGACTATTCGGATACCTTTTGGTACCTTTCTAAACTTCCAATGTAAAATTCATCATCATTCTTTCCAGCTACATGATATTTGTCTGTTTGACCAGACTTTGTCACCCATTCTAATATCTTTCTTCTACTGTTTGTGTTAATTCCTTTTATTTGTTTTTTGTGAAGCATCCTGATATTGTACCAGATGTTAAAGGCACTGTACAAATATAGTGTGAGGTGATGTGAGGCAGACCGATTACTGGTGTTTAACAGTTTGGAAATACTTTGCACAATTTTTAGTCTCTAATCACAGTTGAGTTGGATGTATTGTTTGGGTGGTGTTTTTAATTTACATAATATGAATCAAAAACACATTCTTACAGTAATAAAATGCAACAATCTGTTTTTTATACTTTATTATTCCATATTGGTTTCACAGTAGATGACTTCTTGACTTCTTGATCTCTTCACATTGTTGAAAGTGGTTTAGAGATAATGTATTAAATAAGTACAGATATGTTTTTCTGTTTGTGGGATATGGGAGTCACTGGCTTGGCCAATGCTTCTTGACCGTCCCTAACTGCCCTAGAGAAGGTGGTAGCAAACTGCAGTCAATGGCGATGTATGTGCTCCCACAGTGCTGTGAGGAAGGGAGCTCCAGGATTTTGACAGTGTTAGTAAAAGAGCAGTAATAATTGCCATGTGAGGATGGTTTGTGACTTGGAGAACTTGTAGATGATGTTCCCATATATCTACTGCCCTTGTCCTTCAAGGTGTGAGAGATCCCAGGTTTTAAGATGCTGTCCAAGCAGTCTAAGTGAGATACTGTAGTCCACAGTGGCAGCAATATGTAGGTGCATATTGCTGCCACTGTGTGTTGAGCGAAGGAATTGAAAATGGCTGATGTGATGCCAGTCAAGAGGGCTACTTTGCCTGGATGGTGTTGAGCCTCTTGAATATTGTTGGAACTGCGCTGATCCAGCCAACTGGAGAGGGTTCCACCACACTCCTGACTTATGCCTTGTTGATGGGTTTGGGAGTCAGGAAGTGAGTTGCTCGCTACAGGATTCCCAGTCACTGTTTTGGCACAGCTGTTCAGTTTCTGGCCATTAGTAAACTCCAGGATGTTGATAGTGGAAGACCCAGAGATGGTAATACTTGTTTTTATTTCAAAAATATACTTTATTCATGCATGTATATGCATTGGGGCGTGGAGGCCACCAGTTCCACCGGAGAACATCCCAGATGGTCTCTTTCTTCAAAGACCACAATTTCCCCACCCACATGGCGACGATGCCCTCCAGCGCATTGCCTCCACTTCCTGCACCTCTGCCCTTGAACCCCACCCCTCCAATCGCAACAAGGTCCGAACCCCCACCCCCGGTCCTCCCTGTAACCCTTGGTTCCCTTATTAATCAACAAATCAACTTATTGTATCAGTGTCTTAAATATGTTTAAATGACTCGGCCTTCATAGCTCTCTGCAGCAGTGAGTTCTACAGATTAACGACCTCTGACTGAAGAAATTCCCCCTCATCTCAATTCTAAAAGCTTCAGTCTTCGCTCTGAGACTGTGCCTTCAGTCCCTAGTCTCTTCTACAAGTGAAAACATCTTCTCCATGTCCAATCAGAGCAACCCCCATCCTTTGAAACCCCATTGGGTACAGAGCCAGAGTCCTCATTTGACAAGCCATTCCCAAGATCAATTTTGTAAACCTCTTCTGGACACCCTTCAAGGCCAGCACATTATCCCTTAAGTTGCGGAGCCTCAACTTGCTCACAATATTTGAAATGCAGTCTGACCAGGGTGTTATACAGCCTGAGCAGTACATACCTTCTCTTGTATTCTAGCTATCTTGAAATGAATGCTAGCACCAGGCATTGGTGCTGCCAGTGGGAAACCGCCCTGGTGATGGCACTCTATTTCTCTCTCATTCACTGCACCTGCTGTCTCCCCGATCTATCAATGTGGGGTCGGGAAAATCCTGCAAATTGGACCCCTTTGTGTCAAACTGTTTATAGAACAATACAGCACAGGATCAGGCCCTTCAGCCCACAATGTCTGTGGCGACTTGATGCTGTTCTAAATGAATCCATCTGCCTGCACTTCTCCCTATGCCCCTATTCCCTGACTGTTCGTGTGTCTGTCTACATGCCTCTTGAATTTTGCTATTGTATCTGCTTCCACTGACAGTGGGTTCCAGGCACCTCAATCGCTGTGTAAAAAATAATTTGCTCACACATCCCCTTTAAACCTTACCAGCTTACCTTAAGCTTCTGCAATTTCCCCTTCCACATGGTGAACAATGCCCTCCAGCACATCTCCTCCATTTGTCGCACCTCTGCCCTTGAATCCCACTCTTCCAATCGCAACAAGGATAGAACCATCCCAGTCCTCACCTTCCACCTTACCAACATTTGGATACTTTGCATCATCCTCTGCTATTTTCGCCACTTACAAACAAACCCAACTAGGAGGGATATATTTCCCTCCCCAACCCTATCTGTGTTCTGGAGAGATCATTCCTTCCGCGACTCCCTTATTAGGTACACGCCCCCACCCCCTACCTCCACTCTCGGCATCTTCCCCTGCCACCGCAAGAAATGCAAAACCTATGACCACACTCCGTCCAAAGCCCCAAAGGATCATTCCACATCCAATAGATTTAACTGTACATCCGCACTTGTCATCCACTGTGTCCGTTGGTCTCAATATGGTCTCCTGTACATAGGTGTGGGGTGGGGGGGGGGGGGGGGGTGGAATAGGACACCAAATTGCTTAACGTTTCAGAGAACATCTCTGGGACACATGCACTAAACAACCCCACTGCCCTGTGGTCAAACACTTTAACTCCCCCTCCCATTCCACCAAGGACATGCAAGTTTTGGGTCACTTCTATCGCCAAACTCGAACAAGCCAACGGCCGTAGGAAAAATACCTCATCTTCCGCCTTGGGACCCTCCAACCGCACGGGACTAAAGTGGATTTCACCAGTTTCCCAATTTTGTCTCCCCCACCTTATCTCAGATCCAACCTTCCAACTCGGCACCGCCGTCTTGAACTGTCCTACCTGTCCATCTTCCTTCTCACCTATCTAATCCACCCTCCTCTCTGACCTATCACCTTCACCCCTACATTCATTTACCTATCGCATTCCCAACTGCCTCCTCCCAGCCCCATCCCCTCCCATTTATCTCTCACCCCCCTTGGGCCATCCCCTCATTCCTGATTAAGAGCTTATGCTCGAAACATCTATTCTCCTGCTCCTCAGATGCTGCCTGACCGGCTGTGCTTTTCCAGCACCACTTCGACTTTTCAGCCTAAGCCCCCTAGTATTTGATGTTTTAACCCTGAGAAAGAAAGCCCAACTATCCATCCAATCTGCGCCCCTCATAGTTTTATATACTTCCATCAGGTCACCCCTCAGCCTCTCACGCTTTGGTGAAAACAGTTCAAGTTTGTCAACCTCTCCTTTTCGCTAATACACTCCAGTCAAGGCAACATCTTGGTAAACCTCTTGTGTACCCTCTCCAAAACCTCTACGTCCTGTTGTGCGGCCTAACCTAAGTCTTATACAGTTGCAACATGACTTGCCAACATTTTTACTCAATGCCTGATTGATGAAAGCAAGCATGGCATATGCCTTCTTTAGCATTTTATCCACTATTTATCCACCTCAAGATCCCTCTGTATAACAATGCTCCTAAAGGGTCCTGCTATTTACTGTATACTTATCTCTTGGATTTGAGTTCCCAAAATGCATCACCTCCCATTTGTCCGGATTGAACTTCATCTGCCATTTCTCTGCCCAATTCTCCAGATGATCTATATCTGCTACATCATTTGGTATCCTTCCTCGTTATTCACAACTTAATTCTCACGTAATTTGTAAATTTATTAATCAGATAACCGATATTTTCATCCAAATTGCCTCGGCGCTGATCCTTTCACAACACCACTGGTCACAGACCTCCAGTCTGTAAAACACCTTAGGTCTATTAATGTTTTCAATATCACCTCCTCCTTAATATCATCATAATTTAGAGTATCAACAAACCCTTCTCTGAACTTCCCTTCAGCTATGTCTTTCCCCTTAGTGAATGCAAATTCTTCATGAAGTGCCTCACCCACCTCCTCTGGCTCCACCCATAAATTCTCTCCTTTGTCATTGAGTGGACCTACCCTTTCCCTAATTATCCCTTCTCCTTATAAAATATTTTGGGATTCTCCTTAATTCTTGTGAAGAACATTTCATGACCCTTCTAGTCCTCCTAATTTATTTTTTAGGTTATTTTCTCCTTCTAAATACTCCTCAAGGGCTTTGTTTTATTTCTGATTCTTCAACATTACACCTGCTCTCTTTTAAACTTACAATATCTCTTGTCATCCAAGTTTCCTGAATCTTGCTATCCTTATCTTTCATCCTCACAGGAACAGGCTGGTCTTGAATTCTGGTCAACTGGTTTTTGAAAGGCTCCCACGCATTATATGTGGATTAACTTTCAAACAGCTGCCCCTCAATCTACTTTTCCTTTCCTGCCTAATACTGTTGTAATTGGCCTTCCCCCAATTTCCAGACAGGTCTTTCCCTTATCCATAACTGTCTTAAAAATTACGGAATTATGATCATTGTTTCCAAAATGCTCCCCTACTGAAACTTAGATCACCAAGCTAGAATCCTTCCACAATATAAGGTTCCTTCCCTCGTTGGATATCTAAGTACACATTGTTCAAGAATTTCTTCTGGATGCACCAAACTAATTATGCCCTAAGGGTGTCCCAGTGAGTACTGGGGAAATTAAAACCATCCAGTACAGTAACTCTGTTGTTTTTATGTTTTTTCATGATCTGCTTCCATACTTGTTCCTCTAATTCCTGCAAGCTATTGGAAGTCCTATAGTATAATCCTATTACTGAGATTGCACCTTTCATATTCCTAAATTAAACCCATATTGCCTCAGTGGATGAGCTTCCAAGATATTTTCTCTTAATACAGCTGTGACATTCTCCTTAATCATTGATGTAACTTCTTTACCCTTTTTCCCTCCCTCTCTATCACTCCTGAAACATCAAAACTCTGGGGTGTTGAGCTACCAGTCCTGACGTTTTTTTAATCAAGTTTTTGTCATGGCTACCACGTCGTTGTCCTATGTACTAATCTTGTCTCTAAGCTCATCAGCTTTATCTGTTACACTCTTGCATTAAAACAACAACACTGCAGACTGCAAATCCCACCACGTTCATTAATCTGGACCTGCCTGTTTTTCCTAATACATTTGATTCAGCCCCTCTCTTCAAATATGCCACATGCTACCGAGTGCTGTGGTTCCCACCTGTCTGCCACACTGGCTTAAACCCTCTGGTGTAGCACTAACAAACCTTCTTGGAGAAAGTGAGGACTGCAGATGCTGGAGATCAGAGCTGAAAATGTGTTGCTGGAAAAGCGCAGCAGGTCAGGCAGCATCCAAGGAACAGGAGAATCAACGTTTTGGGCATCAGCCCTTCTTCAGGTTTCCTGAAGAAGGGCTGATGCCCAAAACGTTGATTCTCCTGTTCCTTGGATGCTGCCTGACCTGCTGCCTGAAGAAGGGCTGATGCCTGAAACGTCGATTCTCCTGTTCCTTGGATGCTGCCTGACCTGCTGCGCTTTTCCAGCAACACATTTTCAGCTAACAAACCTTCTTGCAAGGATATTGGTGCCCCTCCAGTTTAGGTGCAGCTGTGTTAGTCAATAGCTGTTGTTTACAAAGCTGTGACTTTGTGACATCCAACCCACCACTTATCCTCATGATTTTTGTGTGCACAGCTTCAAATAGAGACATAGAGATGTACAGCACGGAAACAGACCCTTTGATCAAACTCGTCCAGGCCGACCAGATATCCTAACCTAATCTAGTCCCGTTTGTCAGCATTTGCCCCATATCCCTCTAAACATTTCCTATTCGTATACCCATCCAAATGCCTTTCAAATGCTGTAATGTACCAGCCTCCACCATTTCCTCTGGCAGCTAATTCCATACACGTACTACCCTCTGCGTGAAAAGGTTGCCCCTTAGGTCTCTTGCCCCTCTCACTCTAAACCTATGCTGTCTAATTCTGGACTCTCCCATCCCAGGCAAACAACCTTATCTATTTATCCTATTCATGTCCCTCATGATTTTATAAACCTCTGTAAGGTCACCCCTCAGCCTCCGATGCTCTGGGGAAAACAGCCCCAGCCTGTTCAGCCCATTCAAATGTGAGATGTTGCACTGTTTAGAATTAAGGGAAGAAACAAAACCCCAAACATGGCACCCATCGTCGTCACCAGGTAGGGAGTAATGGAGGAATTTTGTCTTTTGGATGTCCATGCGGCAGTTTTCATTGCAAAGACCTTCACTTGGACACAGTTTTCATCAGCAAGAGGTTTTGGCTTTTACACTTTTCGGGAGAATGTCTGTTTGAATTTACACAAGTTCTTTGGAAAAGCCAACTATTCTGTTGATGAGCTGCAGTGCCCTTTTGGATAGTTTTAAACCATTTCACCAAGTGTCACACAGCTTCAATAAATTGAATGAAAGGTGTGTGGCTGACATCCAAGGAGTTGGAAGGTAAGGCCTGTGACCACAAAGGGGAAGTTATTCTTGCCTCTTATGAGACCCAGGTGGCAGGATGGAATCAAGCAACCAGAAGCCTCATGCCAGTGAATGGGGATGGCATCTTTATAGATTCATGCCAGAGAGACAGATGGGTCTGACTAACATGGGGCCTGAGGGTTGACTCCTGGTCAGGTGTTACCAGTGAAGAAGAGAATGACAACTAGGTTTTACTCTGAGGCATTGGTCTATTGACTGCAGAGATTATAGCCCTTTGCAACTGAAAACCAATGGAAAAGGAGCCTTGGGTTGAAAAGGGAAGGGGTCACCAACGTGTGTGTCATGCTGTAACAGAATTTCCAAATACTATCAGTCAACTCTCATAACCTGCCACTGGCTGTCAAGGACAAATGTCCCTGAGTGTTTTTTTGTAACCATCTTTTTCCAAAGCGCAGCAGAAGATTCTTCAGAATCTCAGCTACAGCTAGCTGCAACAAGACAGTGACCAATGCGCTCTTTACTTGCTGTGAACTTCATTGTGGATTTGTGATCTTGACTGCAATGGATGACCGGTATTGCTGCATAACAGGACTCCGACAGGTGCTGGGTGCAATGGACTTCACCCAAATCACCATAAAGGCATCAGTTCTTCAATCTCATACCTTTGTGGATCGGAACCTAGGAAATTGGAGCAAGAGTAGGCAAAAACATGTACCACCATTTAACTAAACCATTGCTAAATAGGAAACCTTTCCACACTGTGAATGGCAGGTGGTGTGTGATACATTAAAGTCTCCAGCATGTACAGATGTATGAACACACAAAATAGAAGCAGAATTAAACCATTCATTTCCTCAAGCATGCTTCACCATTCAGTAAGATCTAGCTAATCTGTTTGTGTTTTAAATTCCATATTCTCAACTATTGATGATTTTTTTGATTTCCTTGCCTAAGACAAATCTCTGTATTGAAAATGTTCAGTGATCCCACCTCTGATATCTTCTGAGGCAGAGCCATCCAAAGTCATTCAACACTCTGAGAGGAAAAAGTTATATTCATCTTACTTAGAGTCATCGAGTCATAAAGATGTACAGCATGGAAACAGACCCTTTGGTCCAACTCGTCCATGCCGACCTGATACCCCAATCCAATCTAGTACCACCTGCCAGCGCCTGGCCCATATCCCTCCAAACCCTTCCTATTTATATACCCATCCAAATGCCTCTTAAATGTTGCGATTATACTAGCCTCCACCACATCCTCTGGCAGCTCATTCCATACACGTACCACCCTCTGCGTGAAAACGTTGCACCTTAGGTCTCTTTTATATCTTTCCCCTCTCACCCTAAACTTATGCTGTCTAGGTCTGGACTCCCCGACCCCAGGGAAAAGACTTTGTCTGTTGATCCTATCCATGCTCCTCATAATTTAGTAAACCTCTATAAGGTCACCCCTCAGCCTCTGACGCTCCAGGAAAACATGCCCAGCCTGTTCAGCCTCTCCCTGTAGCTCAGATCCTCCAACCCTGGCAACATCCTTGTAAATCTTTTCTGAACACTTTCAAGTTTCACAACATCTTTCCGGTAGGAAGGAGACCAGAATTACATGCAATATTCCAACAGTGGCCTAACTAATGTCCTGTACAGCCGCAACATGACCTCCCAACTCCTGTACTCAATACTCTGACCAATAAAGGAAAGCATACCAAACACCTTCTTCACTATCCTATCTACCTGCGACTTCACTTTCAAGGCGCTATGAACCTGCACTCCAAGGTCTCTTTGTTCAGCAACACTCCCTAGGACCTTACCATTAAGTGTATAAGTGCTGCTAAATTTGCTTTCCCAAAATGCAGCACCTCGCATTTATCTGAATTAAACTCCATCTGCCACGTCTCAGCCCATTGGCCCATCTGGTCCAGATCCTGTTGTAATCTGAGGTAACCTTCTTCACTGTCCACTACGCCTCCAATTTTGGTGTCATCTGCAAACTTACGAACTGTACCTCTTATGCTCGCATCCAAATCATTTATGTAAATGACAAAAGGTAGAGGGCACAGCACTGATCCTTGTGGCACTCCACTGGTCACAGGCCTCCAGTCTGAAAAACAACCCTCCACCACCACCCTCTGTCTTCTATCTTTAAGCTAGTTCTGCATCCAAATGGCTAGTTATCCATGAGATCTAACCTTGCTAATCAGTCTCCCATGGGGAACCTTGTCGAATGCCTTACTGAAGTCCATATAGATCGCATCTACTGCTCTGCCCTCATCAATCTTCTTTGTTTCTTCTTCAAAAAACAAAATCAAGTTTGTGAGACATGATTTCCCATGCATAAAGCCATGTTGACTATCCCAAATCAGTCCTTGCCTTTCCAAATACATGAGGTAACAACAATGACTGCAGATGCTGGAAATCAGATTCTGGATTAGTGGTGCTGGAAGAGCACAGCAGTTCAGGCAGCATCCAAGGAGCTTCGAAATTGACGTTTCGGCCAAAAGCCCTTCATCAGGAATAAAGGCAGTGAGGCTGAAGCGTGGAGAGATAAGCTAGAGGAGGGTGGGAGTGGGGAGAAAGTAGCATAGAGTATAATGGGTGAGTGGGGGAGGGGATGAAGGATGAAGGTGATAGGTCAGGGAGGAGAGGGTGGAGTGGATAGGTGGAAAAGGAGATAGGCAGGTAGGACAAGTCCGGACAAGTCATGGGGACAGTTACTGAGCTGGAAGTTTAGAACTAGGGTGAGGTTGGCGAAGGGGAAATGAGGAAACTGTTGAAGTCCACATTGATGCCCTGGGGTTGAAGTATTCCGAGGCGGAAGATGAGGCGTTCTTCATCCAGGCGTCTGGTGGTGAGGGAGCGGCGATGAAAGAGGCCCAGTACCTCCATGTCCTCGGCAGAGTGGGAGGGGGGAGTTGAAATGTTGGGCCATGAAGCGGTGTGGTTGATTGGTGCGGGTGTCCCGGAGATGTTCCCTAAAGCGCTCTGCTAGGAGGCGCCCAGTCTCCCCAATGTAGAGGAGACCGCATCGGGAGCAACGGATACAATAAATGATATTAGTGGATGTGCAAGTAAAACTTTGATGGATGTGGAAGGCTCCTTTAGGGCCTTGGATAGAGGTGAGGGAGGAGGTGTGGGCGCAGGTTTTACAGTTCCTGCAGTGGCAGGGGAAATTGCCAGGATTGGAGGGTGGGTTGTTTGGGGGCGTGGACCTGACCAGGTAGTCGCGGAGGGAACGGTCTTTGCAGAAGGCGGAAAGGGGTGTGGAGGGAAATATATCCCTGGTGGTGGGGTCTGTTTGGAGGTGGCGGAAATGTCAGCGGATGATTTGGTTTATGCGAAGGTTGGTAGGGTGGAAGGTGAGCACCAGGGGCGAATACATGTACATCCTGTCCCTCAGGATTCCCTCCAACAACTTGCCTACCACCGAGGTCAGGCTCACCGGTCTATCGTTCTCTGGCTTGTCTTTACCGCCCTTCTTAAACAGTGGCACCACGTTTGCCAACCTCCAGTCTTCCGGCACCTCACTGTGACTATCGATGATACAAGTATCTCAGCAAGAGGCCCAGCAATCACTTCTCTAGCTTCCCACAAAGTTCTCGGGTACACCTGATCACGTTCTTCTGGAAGATCAGATCCTCATTTTAAAAGTAGACTAATTTTTGAATCAACTGTGAGGAAATGTTTTCAATTTTTCCAATCATCCCTTTCAGTGATGCTATTACATACTTGTGGAGTAGGTGGGACTTGAATCGGGGCCTCCCAGTCCAGGTGTGAGGCTCTACCACCGCACTATAATATATTTTCTATGTCTCCCTTGTCAAGACCATTCAGGATCTTGCAGACATCAAACAAGTCACCTCACCCTCTTCAAAACTGCATTGAAAACTAGCCCAGCCTGCCCAATTTATTCACGCAAAACCACATGAGTTTCCTCCAGGTGCTTCCACAGTCCAAATATGTGCAAGTTAATGTGGATTGACTGTGCTAAATTACCCATCGTGTCCATGGATGTGCAGACTAGATGAATGAGCCATGGGAAATGCTCAGTTACAGGGATATGGCAGGGGAGGGTCTGGGTGGGATGCTCTTTGGAGGGTTGGTGCAGTTTCGATAGACTGAATGGCCTGCTTCCACATGAATTTTGGATTCTATGATTTCATCCCACTTCCTCTGCATGGTATCCTAGAAATTGCCACAACTAGTTAGCAAGTTTGCAGATAATTGGAGGTCTTGTGGACAGCGAAGAAGGTTATCTCCAAGTACAACACGATCTTGATCAGATAGGCCAATGGGCTGAGGAGTAGCAGATGGAGTTTAATTTAGATGAATTTGAGGTCCTGCATATTGGGAAAGCAAATTTTTGCAGGACATATACACTTAATGGTAAGGTCCTGAGGAGTGTTGCTGAACTAAGAGATCTTGGAGTGCAGGTTCATAGCTCCTTGAAAGTAGATATAATGGTGAAGAAGGTGTTTGGTATGCTTTCCTTTATTGGTCAGATTATTGAGTACAGGAGTTGGGAGGTCATGTTGCGGTTATACAGGGCGTTAGTTCGGCCACTTTTGGAATATTGTGTTCAATTCTGGTCTCCTTCCTATCGGAAGGATGTTGTCAAACTTGAAAGGGTTCAGAAAAGATTTAGGTTAGATTACTTACAATGTGGAAACAGGCCCTTTGGCCCAACAAGTCCACACTGACCCTCTGAACAGCAACCCACCCAGTCCCATTCCCCTACATTTGCCCCTTCACCTAACATTACAGACAATTTAGCATGGCCAATTCACCTGACCTGCACATTTTTGGACTGTGGGAGGAAACCGGAGCACCCAGAGGAAACCCACACAGACACGGGGAGAATGTGCAAACTCCATACAGACAGTTGCCTGAGGCGGCGAATTGAACCCGGGTCTCTGGCGCTGTTAGGCAGCAGTGCCAACCACTGTGCCACCATGCCGCCCAAAAAGGATGTTGTCAGGGTTGGGGGATTTGAGCTGTAGGGAGAGGATGAATAGGCTAGGGCTGTTTTCCCTGGAGCGTCGGAGACTGAGGGGTGACCTTGTAAAGGTTTATAAAATCATGAGATTCATGGATAAGATAAATATACAAAGTATTTTCCCTGGGGTGGGGGAGTTCAGAACTAGAGGTTATAGGTTGAGGGTGAGAGGGGAAAAATTTAATCGAGACCTAAGGGGCAACCTTTTCGCGCAGAGGGTGGTACTTGTATGGAATGAGCTGCCAGAGGCAGTAGTGGAGGCTGGTACAATTGCAATACAAAAGGAATCTGGATGAGTGTGTGAATAGGAAGGGGTTAGAGGGATATGGCCCAAGTGCTGGCAAATATATCTGATCGGCATGGATGAGTTGGACTGAAGAGTCTGTTACCGTGCTGTACATTTCTATGAGTATGAACTCATTCACCTTAGGAATTTGCAACTGTTTTTCCAATTTTGTGTGACATCAGTCTCTGGTTGGTGACTCACATGCAGTAGACCTTTTGAAATTTTGAAAATATGGTGCCTTTACCACTTGGAGAGCACTACAGTACTCCCCCTGCAAGGCTGCACTGGAGAGTAGTGGTGTGCTGCCTGCTGTACAATAGTGGGTGGCTGAGGGATCTACGAAGGCAGGGTCATAAACCAGACCAACGGCTACAAAATCTGACAAGGGGCAGGATGAGGAAGATGAAAATCAGGAGGTGGCTATCCCTGTCCAGGCTTATGGATCTGACACAGTCAAGCAGAAGAGGGTGGTTATGGAAGACCAGCTGAGGGGCAAGTGCATACAGTGAAGGTGATTCTTTGCAGGAGGTTGTCATCACCAGAAGCCTGCTAATTCAGAAAAACCTTCAAGAACAAGGAAAAATCTGTCATTTATATCAGCCACTCTCTGGTGAGCAGCTTCCACAAGACTGAATTCATGACCCGTGGCCTTGAGAACTTATTCAAAATCCAACCTTTCACACTTCTAGTGTTCACTATTTTATAAGCTGTTGTGTTGTTTTGGAACTTTGGGGAAAAAAGATCAAAGCAATGGCACTTTTAATAGGGGGAAGACAGACAAAAGGCAGCGACGACATGGTCAGTGAGGGAGAGAGAGAAAGAAACCTACACTGTTCACTGCCACAGCAGTGAATCTGCACAGTTACTGCCTTTACTGTTTGAGTTCATGTATCTCTGGATTTCGGAGTGTGCCCAGGGAAAATGAACAAACAGTGACATTCACAGTTGACCTTGGAGGAACCGGTGCGGGCGAGCTCACAGCACAGGAAGAGATAAGTGCATACCTTTTAATGAGTAAGCTTGCTGTAAGTCTACAGTAGTGAGTGGAGTGGGTTTTTTCTCGATGATATGTTTTATTGAGATCTATCTCATGATTACATTCAAAAATATAAACCATAAGTACTAAGTTAGCTTGGAGCACTGTTTTTTAGAGCAAGAAGACAGTGCTATTTTCTGGGTCTGTAGACTGTGAAGGAGCAAAGATGGTTCTCAGTAGAATGATATGCCCTTCCTTTCGAATGTGAGAGTTTCGGGAGAGTTTCCATTTTACTGATGATTATGTCTGCAGGAAGTGTCTTTGGTTGTGAATCCTATCGAATTGCATGGATCAATTGCATTGGCAGTTTGAGGCAATGAGGAATTTATAAGAGCTGGGGTCTGAGGATGGCAGTTATAGGAAGGGAGAAAAGCTGCAGGTACAGTCAGGTAGATGGGTTAACTCCACGAAAGGTAGAAGGGGTAGGCAAGTAGTGCAGGAGTCTTCTGTAGCTATCCCCATTTCAAACAAGTATGCTGTTTTGGAAAATGTAGGGGGTGATGGTCTCTCAGGGGAATGTAGCACGAACAGCCAAGTTTCTGGTTTCAAGACTGGCTCTAATGCAATGAGTGAGATATTAAAGAGTTAATTTGCTCTGCTGACCTTTAGGAAATGGCCTCTGATTTTCAGGAAGATTGTAAGGAAACCACATTCCAATCTCTTGGCATTCAAAGCCATTTGCATGGCCATTTCCAAGTTATTCAAAAGCCATTTACATTTTCATCCACGATTCAGAAGTCAATAAGAACATTACAGTTGTAATTTGACTACTCCCCAGTAGTTACAAAAAACGATTTGCAACAGATTTGACCATTGGGGGATGATTTGCATTATATTGTTTCTGAGGATGAAGTAGTCACTGCATTGTGTCTTGAATGGCATGTGACTGTGGGGGAATGGCTGGGGGTTGTCTTATGGGCATTACTAACTGTGATGTAAAGATTTTGTATAAAGGAAGGACTGTTTCCTTTGTTCAGAGTGAACTTCCCTGGGCATGCCTCGCAAGCATGGTGTGGAGTGTTCAGGGTTTGTCCAACGCTTGTTCTGTACTGTGCTTAATAAAATTTAATTGTTGTTCACAGAAGTTGGTGTGTTGCCATTGTGTAAGAATCTCAGGAAAAAGAACTTAATGAGGGGTATGTCGGGTTCCAAGCGATAGATTGTGATAGGGGACTCTCTAGTCTGAGGCACAGTCAGACGTTTCTGTGGCCAGCAGTGAAACATCAGAATGGTGTGTTGCCCCTCTGGTGCCTGGGTCAAGATATCCCAGTGAGGGTGCAGAATGTTGTCAAAGGGGAGAGGTACTAGCAGGAGGTCATTGTCCACATTGGTACCAATGATGTAGGAAGGGAAAAGGATAAGATTCTGAAGGGAGAATATAGGCAGGAATTTATAAAGGAGGTCCTCGAGGGTAGTAATGTCTGGATTACTCCCGGTGCTATGAGCTAGCGAGGGTTGGAATAGGAGAATAGAGCAGATGAATGCATTGCTGAGGAGCTGGTGCAGGGGAGAAGGGTTCACATTTTTGGATCATGCAAATCTCTTCTGGGGTAGAAGTAACCTGTACAAGAAGGATAGATTGCACCTGACTTGGAAGGGAACTATTATACTGGCAGGGAGATCTGCTAGAGCTGCTCGGGAGGATCTAAACTAGTAAGGTGGGGGATGGGGGACCAGGAAAGAGTGAGGAAAGACATCAATCTGAGACTGGTACAGTTGGGAAAAGAAGCAAATCGAACTGTCAGGGCAGGCAGGAACAACGCAGTGAACAAGGTAGGACTGATAAATTAAACTGCATTTACTTCAATGCAAGAAGCCTCACAGGTAAGGCAGATGAACTCAGGGCATGGTAAGGAACTGGGATATCATAGCAATCACAGAAACGTGGCTCAGGGATGGACAGGACTGGCAGCTTAATGTTCCAGGATACAAATGCCACAGGAAGGACAAAAGGAGGCAAGTGAGGAGGGGGAGTGGCATTTTTGATAAGGGATAGCATTAAGCTGTACTGCTATCCAGGGAAGTTATTTGGGTTGAACTGAAATAAGAAAGGGATGATTTCCTTATTGAGATTGTATTATTGACCCCCTAATAATCAGCAGGAAATTGAGAACCAAATTTGTAAGGCGATCTCCGTTATCTGTAAGAATAATAGGGTGGTTATAATAGGGGATTTTAACTTTCCAAACGTAAAATGGGACTGCTATAATAGTAAGGGTTTAGATGGGGAGGAATTTGTTAAGTGTGTACAAGACAATTTTCTGATTCAGTATGTGGATGTACTGACGAGAGAAGGTGGTTTGTCTATGGAATGAGCTGCCAGAACAAATGGTGGAGACTGAGACAGCATTTAAAAGACATCTGGATGGGTCTATGAATAGGAAGGATTAGATTAGTTTGGGTTATCTGGTTGACATGGATGAGTTGGACTGAAGGGAGTGTTTCTGTGTTTTACATGTCTATGACTGCATCAACTTGTAACTTGAGTTCATGAGATTGGGAAAAGAAAGGTGCCTCTGAAGAGAAAACATTAGCCTCAAAAGTCAAAAAGTAGTCCTTGAGATCACAACAAGTAGCTTAAATATACTTTTTAGAAACTGCCCAGGTAGCTGGTGAGGTTTTTCTGTCCCAATCAAATGAAGTCTTAAGTGTATTTTGATAAGTTTACCAAGATTTGTTTAAGTAAAATCCTGACAGGGCACTTCAGTACAATGCTTCACATGCCCTGGACAACCACCCTTGCAGGAAATGTCATTTACTGGAGTTTGAGAATAACTAGAGAAAGAGCAGGGCTCATTGAGGTTCTTTGTGCAGAGGTGAAAAAATATTGTCATTGAGAATAGTGCCCATCAGATAAGGGGGTATAATGCAGATACATCTGGTTAGGGACAAGGAAATATTGTATGATATAAACATAGAGAGGAAATTTAAATAAGTTTTGTGTAGGGGTAAAGAATCTTTTAAAGAAGCAATATCGATCAACGTTTAAAATACTCAGCACAAATATAACATGATGTAGTATTAAGTACATAAACATTGTCCAAGAGGTTTATAAAATTATGGGGGGGCATGGATAGGGTAAATAGACAAGGTCTTTTCTCTGGGGTGGGGGCGTCCAAAATTAGAGGGCACAAGTTGAGGGTGAGGGGGAAAGGTATGAGGCAACTTTTTCACGGAGAGTGGTGCTTGTGTAGAATGGGTTGCGTGAGGAACGGGTAAAGGCTAGTACAATTGCAACATTTAAAAGGCATCTGGATGGTTATCTGAATAGGAAAGGTTTGGACCGCTGGGTGCTGGCAAATGAGACTAGATTAGGGTGGGATATCTGGTCGGCATGGATGAGTTGGACCAAACGGTCTGTTTCTGTGCTGTACATCTCTATGACTCAAAGGAATCTGCAAAGAAAGGACTGTCATTTGTATCGTTTATTTAACAACCACAGGACATTTTAGCTGATGAAGTATTTTTGTCAAATCAGGATCCTAAGAATTTTTTCACAATCTCTGGGAGTAGGGAGAGTAAATTTGTGCCATATTTATTCGCATTAGTGTGTATTCATGAGACAGGTCTTCAGCAAGGTTGTTTGAAAAGCACAAAATTTGAACATGTAACTGAAGATTTATCCGGCTGAGCTCCTAATTTTTTTAACCACCCCTTTCTCATCAGACTCCACAGATCATATCGAAGCAACTCCGTCACCAGCAGTTTTTGTTGTCTCTGGGGACAGACGTGCGCCCATTCACTAGATATGCCACCCAACAATAACTCTCCTGCTCCTCGGATGCTACCTGACCTGCTGTGCTTTTCTAGCGCCATATCTCCAGCATCTGCAGTCCTCACTTTCACCCATCAATCATTGCTGTTTACTGCTGGCTTTCCCGGATGTCCACCAGCGCAGCTGAGCGCTGAGTCCATGATGTGAAACGGCTCTGCAGTGCTCGCCCCGTTCATTCTGACCAGGTAATCCTGACATTTTGTTTTGCTCCCTCCACGGCAGTAGGAAATGAGTCGAGCTGCTGCTGCAGTGTGTGCCTGTCTTTGGAGGTGAAAGCGTTGCTACATTGTAGCGCAGTGTTGCAGAATGTGGCGGAGAATGGATACACTGAGCGAGCGCGAGGCTTCCCGGCCTGCTGCCGGGACTCGGCCGCCCCTGATTGGTCCGGTTTGTGGACCTGCGATCCATGTGGGCGGGGTGTCCGGCGGACCCTGGTACTGATTGGTTCAGCGCACTGCCACTCAAAGAAGGGGCGGGGCGGTGTTTGTGTGTGTGTGTGTGTGATCGGCGCTTCGCGAGGAAGCGGCTACAAAGTATCCGCCGGCCCAGCCAGGGATCGTCAGGTCCAGGATCACCGCAGTCTGACTGTTTTGGACTGAAGCGGCCGGCGCGATGGCTAATCTTCACCCTCCCGGCGTCTCTTCGCGCTGTCATTGTGTTTGAGGCTGGAGCGGCTTGTGAAGAGCTTGACCCTGACTTTCACACTTGGCTGGTTAGTGCCGTGTTCCCGGGGCTGAGGGGGTTAGTGGGGTTTAACACGTGCTGGTTTGCTGCATGTCGGAGTCAAGCGTGCGCCTTTCGAGCGATTATGTAAGTCGCCCGTCGCGGGTTTCCATCGAAATCAATACATTGCGCCCACAGATTCATCCTCAAGAATTTGTACTCGTCAGCATTTGATTGTTTATTATTAGTTAGTTATCCGATGACGACGAAACGATCCTTTTATAGTTTTATTTCCCGATTGAGGCACTGAACATTTCTGAAATCGTTCGGCCGTTAGTTGTTTTCGTGTGTGTATTAAGCATATTTTAGGAGTAAGCCACAAAGTTGCAGACCTGTGAAAGACATTTCGAACCATTGGCTAATGGATATTGGTTTTATGTACTTGCACGTGTCGAGAAAGGGTCAAAAACAGCAACGCTCAGTTAATTTTTTTTTTGAAAGGAGCGGCCTACAATCCCGGACTAATCTCTTTCCGTTTGGCAAAACCCGTTTTTAAAAAACAGAAAGTGGCTTGTTTCTGTTGGTTGCACTCATGCACGAGTCAGAAGTTGGTGGGTTTAAGCAGCACGTTAGGCCTTAATTCTGTCGTTTAGATGACACATCAGTACAGCAGTGTGGGAGTTAATGGCAGAGGTGTCATTGACATGAGATATTTAGTTCAGATTCCCACTAGCCTGTTAAGGTAGACGTGAACGATCCCAGTGAACTAAATAATAGTTGGTTTTCAGTGTCTTGCGCAATATTTCACCCTCAAAATAGATTAACTGAGCATTTATCCGATTTATCTTACTGTTGTAAAAATGTTTGAGCAAACAGCACTCCATATTTATAGCTACTCTTCAAAATAATTAATTGTATTGTGAACTGCTTTTGTTTTGAAATGTTGTTTAATGTTTTTTACATTTACCACTGCCAAGGAAGAAAAATCATTGTTTCCTCAATCACTTGAACCTTCATATCAGCTTTCAGTAAGAGGAGCTGATTTGTAGAGTTATTAAATTTTGCAGCATGGAACAGACCCTTCGGTCCAACCAGTCCATGCCAACCATTATCCAAAGCTAAACTAGTCCCTCCTGCCTTTTATCCCTCCAAATATTTCTTATTACTATACTTAGCCAAATGTCTTTTAAATATTGTAACTGTATCCATCACTTTCTCTTGAAGTTCATTCCAGATAAGAACTACTGTGTTTAAAAAAAAATCCCCTCCTGTCATATTTAAATCTTTCTCCTCTCACTTCAAGACTTTTTGTCGTATTTTTAAAGTCCCCCATCCTAGGGAAAACACTTTGTTTATTTACCATATCCATATGCTTCATGATTTTATAAACCTCTGTAAGGTCACCCCTCAGCCTCTGATGCTCCAGGGAGAATACCCCAGCCTATTTAGCCTCTCCCTGTAGCTGAAACCATCCAACCCTGATAACAGCCTTGTAAATCTTTTCTGAACCCTTTCAAGTTTCACAACATCCTTTCTACAGCAGAGAGACCAGAATTGCATGCAGTATTCCAAAAGTGGCCTAACCAATGTCCTGTACAGCTTCAACATGACCTCCCAACCCCTACACTCAATGCACTGGCCAATGAAGGAAAGCTTACCAAATTGCGTCTTCACTATCCTACCTTCCTGCGACTGCACTTGCTCAGTTGATATAAAAGATTGGACCATAGAGCATGTTGGGAACCCCTGTGTCCTTCTGTTTTAATGGTTAATTCTGTGTCATACTGTGTCTGGAGGGCTCCTGTTTTAAACACTCAGCTGGACAGAATAGTTGATCACTGCCAGGGTGGTGAAAGGATTTGGCTTCCTGCTGCCCGGTAAGGTAGGGAGGAATGATTGATTTCCATATTGGTTGGCTCCTCTCTGATCTCTGCTAGAAGTGAGAGAGAATGATCCTCAGATATTTGAAGCTGATGTACACAAATGTACAATTGAACCAAACAATGTTTATTGCACAGAAAATGCCATTCTGCCTTTCCAGGGAACTCTGCTTTTTTCCACAGATACTTACTGACCCGCTGTGTTTTGCCAGCCTTCTACTATTTTATTTCAGATTTTCCTGTGTTGTCTTTGCTTTGTTTTTCCCCCATTCACCTTAAATCAATGTCATTTGCTTCTTGACTTTCCCACCGATAAAATTTCTCTTCAGATACCTCGAGGGTGGCATGATTGCTCAGTGGTTAGCACTTCTGCTTCACAGTGTCAGGGGCCCAGGTTCAATTCCAGCCTCGGGCGACTGTTTGTGTGGAGTTTGCACATTCTCCCCACTTCTGCGTTTTACTCCCACAGCTCAACGATGTGCAGCTGAGGCAAAATTGGCCATGCTGAATTGCCCGTAGTATTCGGGGATGTATGGGTTAGGTGCAGTCAGGGGTAAATATAGGGTGGGGGAACGAATCTGTGTGGATTATTCTTCATAGGGTTGGTGTGGACTTGTTGGGCTGAATGGCCTGTTTTCACACTGCAGGGATTCTATGAATTCTCAACGCATCAGTCAAATTCCACTTGAACTTCACAGAGAAGAACTACCCAGCTCCCCCCAATGTTTTGATGTACAGTGACTGAAATTGCTCCTTTCTGGACTCATTCTTTCTGTACCTACCCCAATGGCTATTTCTTCTGAAATTTTATTAGGCAGAAATCATTTTCTTCAAAGGAGCTGGAGTAAGGGCGGGGGATGGAGGTGGGGAAGAGAAAGGAAATGCTTTGCAGTTTTTTCATGCAGTTTTGTACTGGAGCTGTGAACCTATATGGCTTTTGCTATTGCCCATGTTTATTGATCTTATTTTTTTGATCCTTGAGGTGGTACTTGGGAACTGATTTCCTCAATCACTGCAAATGTTTACACTGGGTCACTAGGAGTTAAACAGGATGAGGAAGTCATGGAATATGAGTATCTGGCATGAGGCTGTGTTCAATTGTTTGTTCCATGTCTTCTTCAGTTATTTTCCAATTGGATTATATTCATCCTCTGTGACATATACTCATACTCTGAAGAATGAATAGTAACTGATTTATCTGGGATCTTTCATCATTGTTTGAAAAATAACAATGAGTTGTGTGCCCTGATTAAAGTAATGCAAGGCTGAAAAATAAGCTATGACAACACAGATGATTGAACTGTATTTCAAAAATGGAGTAGAGCAAATAATTGAAGTCAACTTTTGTACACTAATATTCCTTCCATTGTTCCTCAATCTCACTGTAATGGGAATGTCATTAAATAATTAATTGAAAATCACACAATACCAGGTTATAGTCCAACAGGTTTATTTGGAAGTACAAGCTTTCAGAGCACTACTCCTTCATCAGGCAGCTGTGGGGCAGGATCATAAGACCCAGAATTTATAGCAAAAGATTAGTTTCATGCAACTGAAATGATATGTTGACCAAACCTAGATTGTTGTTAAGCCTTTCATTTTTTAAAATCGACTGCAGATTCCAAGTTGAATAGAAAGACTTGACAGCAAGCTAGGTTTGTTCGATATATTCAATCCGAAAACTTGCACTTTTATATAAACCTGTTATAACCTGGTGTTGTGGGATTTTAACTTTGTCCACCCCAGTCCAACATTGGCATTTCCACATCATCATTAACTGGTTGATTTCACAGACTTTAAATTGTTTCTGGGCGCTGTCGATCTAATATAATCATGTATGCTTTATTTTCCATTAATTTCCAGTTTTATTTTTAATATATGTTA
The DNA here is from genome assembly GCF_047496795.1 of Chiloscyllium punctatum. Taxonomy (NCBI): domain Eukaryota; kingdom Metazoa; phylum Chordata; class Chondrichthyes; order Orectolobiformes; family Hemiscylliidae; genus Chiloscyllium; species Chiloscyllium punctatum. The sequence continues at coordinate 52,811,461 of NC_092777.1, forward strand.
TTTTGTTATTGGGACCCCTCTGTTTCTGGATTACCCCTCTGCCAGTATCTACTTGAAACCGTTTGCCAAAGGGTGCCGAGACTCACCAAGATGAGTTTGAGATGAATGTATGGCCTTGACTGAATGTTTTCCTCAGTGTGAAAGCTCAGGAAAGCATAGTACATGCAAGCACATGCCTGCTCACTCGGTGAATTGCAATATTGGGACACAGCATCATACGTAACTGCTACTTTCAAAATGGAATTCAGATTAATCCTGCTTGTGTCAGCAGTTAGTGGTGTTGATTGTGTTAATATAATGATTCTTGATTTAAATATTTTTACAATTAGTAATCATTGCTATGTTAAATTTCTGATTTAACACAGTCTAAGGTGTTCACATTGTTTTCAGGCCCTCCATTTGGTAGCTTGATATTTTAATGAAGCAAAATAATTGAAAGTTATTAAAGTGAAACAATTGAATAAATTGTTGAGAGGCTTGTTTTGGCATGTTATTTGTCTCTGCTTCAGGGTGAGATTTATTTCAGATTTGTTCATTACGGATCCCTTCATGACATTTGCTTTGCGTTATCTCAGTTATTGCCTTCACCCTTGTGTCCTAGTTCAAACACTTTGTTCAACTTTCATCCCCTTCAGGGTCAAAGTTCTCAGTTGTCTTGAGCTTTCTGTCTCAGTGGCTGTAAGCAAATGCAAGTCGGCCTTGCGAACTGATTCTCTCCCGATCTCCTATGTCTCTGTTGTTCTCTGAGAATCGCCTTAGAATATATTGCATATTGCAGCTGTGAGAAAATTATTATTATTCATCAGGCCTGAAACATTAACTGTTCTGTTCTTTTCAGGTGTCGCCTGACCTCCATATTTCCAGCATTTTTACTTACTCTGTATTTCAGTGCAAGTGTTGGTTTTTTAGGATGAGCTATTTAATCGCCCATTTTGAAAAGCATATTGGAATTTTTCGGAACCAGATATTCAGGGAGCCACAGAAACAGTTGACAGTTTGTTTAAAAGGTGTGGAAGATGTGTGCAGCTTGAACTGTTGCAGCTGTGGAGCATCATCTCCCCTGAGTCTGAGTGGCTGAATGTGACTTCTCATTTGTTATATCCTTCATTTTGACTGCCAGGGTATTCTTCATTATCCCAATGGATTCTGTGGGAATTGTGCTTTGTGTGCATTTTGTCGGTCATTGACACACACTTAAGGTAGTTATACTTTATCAGATGTGACGAGAATGCATACGAATGAGTCCACTTGCGAACAATGGGCATTCAAAACCTTAAGGTGACAACTTTGGATCTCACCTGTAATCTAATGTGTCAGTTAAGTATACTGTTACAAATAGACTCTCTTTGATTCTTACAGCACCTCAATCTCTTGTGTTCCTGCTATCTTCTTTTCTTGGTGACTGTTCTTTGACAGATGCTAAAATGGTATCAGTACCCTTTTTGTACTGCTTGGAGATGTGAGGTGGTTACTTTAACACTTATGTGGTTGTTGTGGGTCAGCTTAAACTGTTTGAATACTCTGCCTCCATTCACTTTCATTGTTAACAAATATTGGCTGCTTCGTCCAAATAAGTCCCTGCTGCTTGATGTCAAGGTTATTTGCCAACTGTCTACAGTGATTAGTATGATAAATTATGATGTGAAGGAATAAAAGAATTTAGGCTAATTCTGCAAGAACCTGCAGAGCAGCGAGAGTATTGCTCAGCGTTGGATTGGTTTAATAAGATCTGATTAATGGTCAGTGTTTGATGGAAATAGACAGAAAATGCATATAGGCGATTGAGTTAAATTGACTTTGAGTCTGAAATGAGCAATTACATTGGTTATCGTGTTTCTGGAATTGGTTGAAATTTTCTTTCTAAAACTTTGTTTTCGAGTTGATCATGAGCAGTTTAATTGGCTAGATAACAATTTATCTATGTGGTGGATTTCAGCTATAGGGAGGGGTTGAATACGCTGGGGCTGTTTTGCCTGCAGTGTCAGAGGCTGAGGGGTGACTTTATAGAGACTTATAAAATCATGAGGGGCATGGATAGGTAAATCTACAAAGTCTTTCTTCCCTGGGGTTGGGGTGTCCAGAACTAGAGGGCATAGGTTTAGGGTGAGAGGGGAAAGATATAAAAGACCTAAGGGGCAGTTTTTTCACACAGAGGGTGGTACTTGTATGGAATGAGCTGCCAGAGGAAGTGGTGGCAGCTGTACAATTTCAACATTTTAAGAGGCAATTGGATGGGTATATGAATAACAAGGGTTCAGAGGGATATGGGCCGGGTGCTGGCAGGTGGGACTAGGTTTGGGTTGGGATATCTGGTCGGCGTGGGCATGTTGAACTGAAGGGTCTGTTTCTGTGCTGAACATCTCTATAACTCTGTACAATTTGTCACTTGTTCACATTCATCTTGATTTTAAAAACGTATCCCAGTTTCGTAAGATGACAAGAAGGACTCTCCGCATGGGTCGTGGTGTGTTGGGAATTAAGTAGAGGTATTTACACTGTGGTATAAAAACTACTTAAATTGCCCAGATAAGTGGTGGGTTTAATTCTTGAGCTGTGTCTTTTGCAATTGGTTCCTCTGGTAGCGACATGTTTAGTTGTATTTGCACTGTTATAGCTGAGTGCTTGGACAAAGTAGGGGCATGGTAACGGGTGGAAATTGTACTATGCAAACCAGCAGCTGAGCTGCTAGAACCCAAGGACTGTAAGAAAGAGCAGTATAAAATATTGGTAGTGAAGAGAAAATATTTTCTCGTGATGTTGATGCACTGAATTGCCTTCAGTGGTGTGACCTTATTATGGAGTTTCCTCCAATCCCAACTGCACCTTTTCACCCCACCTAAAATCTGAAATGTTTGTGATTCTTGCAGTTGTAAAAGTGCCATGGTTAACTCATTCTTCTTGGCACAGTGCTGTAGAATACCCACTAGTCTGAGGCTCACGATCTTTTGAAATAGAATTTTGGTCGTTTTTGTACTGATTCCCACTAAATTATTAGAGGGACAGTTTTGCTGATGTATTATTTTAATCAACTTGTTCAACTGTGTTATAGCAAATTCCTGAGGCTAGTTGGACATTAACCTTACCTTCTGGCCTCTAGGTAGGAACAGTACTTCTGTGCAGTAAGAGTTTCAATCTTTGCTTGCACAATAGTGGCTACAAGATGGAGGGCAGACAGAAAATGGTCATGTGTAGTAGGACAGTGACCACCTGTGTTTCTGTCCTTATTTCAGTGAACCCTGTCTCCCATGTTTGTTCTCCACTGTACTTTTAAGGTTACGTATGCAGTTCATCTTCCCCTGTTCCGTGGGCTGAACATAACAGCCACTCTGGTTGTGAACATCCATCTTGTAGATTTTTCCCATTTACTAATTTCCTCATTTTCCATAAGCCTGCCTAATATCGGAGATACAACTCCTGCTCCCTTGATTTCCCCATGCCCTTCAACATAAGTATATAACTCCTCTTGATGGCTGCTATACTAAATGATTTCGAATTTGCTGTAAAACTCACTCTTGCTCTCTCGAAACCTATATTTTGTCCAGCACCCATCACGTACATCTTTGTAGTCTCTTACTTCAAGGCCAGTTTTCCAGAATGATGTATTTGAATCATCTGGTACAGCCATTGTGACATGTTTTTATGATGAATTGACTGGAGCTAGAATTATCATCAATATCTTCCAGGCCTGTGATCAACCTTCAGGGTTCTTCACCTTGTGTGTAGTGGGACAGTACTTGAGGGGAAACATCCTCTCAACACTTACCTTGCCAAGCTCCTTAGGAAAACCATACGCTTCAGTGAATGACTTTTCATTCTTCTAAATTCCAATGAGTAAGAGTCCCAACCTGTTTAGCCTTTGATCATAAGACAATCTCCCCACACCCCCTCCCCCAAGAAATTCCTCAAATTAAGTGATCTCTTTCCTTAAATAAGGGAAAACTACTCTTAGTACTTCACATATGGCTTCGCCAACAACTAGAACAGCTGATAAGACATCTCTACTCTTAACCATCAAGCCCCATGTCGATTTGAATATAAAGGCTAAAATTAAAAGTCTTCTCCAGCACCCTCAACCCCACCAGTGCCCACAAAAAGCAATTTATATTGTGTAAGTGGTGGAATTCTCCTGCTTAATTATTTTGAAAAATATGAAAACAAAGAAAATAGTAGCAGGAATTAGCCATTTGGCCCTTCGAGCCTGCTGCACTGTTCAATATGATCATGTGACTCAGCCTGTTCCTGTTTACCTGCATATCCTTTGATCCATTTAGCCTTTTTCTTAAAATTAAACAATGTTTTGGCCTTGAATGCTTTCTCTGGTAGTAAATTTCACAGGCTCACCACTCCCTGGGTGAAGGAATTTCTCCTTGTGAGAAGACAATCAATAACTGGGAATTTGTTCAGGGAATGTTGGGAATGACCAAAGCTCGGGACCAAATGTTAGAAAATGGGAATGGAATAGTTGGGTGGTTTTTGACTGGTGAGCGCATAATAAAAGCCCTTTTTTTTGTGCTGTAGATCTCTGACTATATGACTGTGTATTTGAACAGTGTCTGATGTGCATTGACTATTCAAAATTTCTTGCTCTAAAAGCATTTATCTTCTTAAATTAGTGATTCTCAAGCAAGCAGAAAATGTTGGAGAAATTCAGCAGATCTAGCAACAGATGTGAATTAGAAACAGAATGTTTCAAATCTGGTATCACTTCAAACCTGGAGTTTCTCAGTTTCTCCAGCATTTCCGGTATCCACGATATTCTACTTTTCATTTCTGAGCTTCTCAAAATGGGGTCTGTGGAGACTTTTGTACAGATTAACCAATGATGCAGCTGTTTTTCTACTGAACATGTAGTAGTTCTTGAGGGATATTTCACAATAACATTGTACAACAATTATTTATAAATAGGATTAATTGTATAATTTATAATGGTTAATGTGGAAGAATGCTTGTTAATTTTTGTGTTGAACACTGTACAATTGCAGTTACCTTCTGGGATGGTTTGTTGATTGATTGGTACAAAAGTAAGTAAATGAATGGTGGCTGGATGGAATGTTTGGTGTAATCCAGCAAGGAGTGTGTAGAATATGGTTACGGTTGTGCTCCACAACATGGATTGGCTCTCACCTGAAAGAGGTGGATACATGTCGAAAAACACAGAACCACGTGATCATCAGGTGTTGAGCAATAAAAAGTTGATGCATGTTGGAGTGCTCTAGTCTTGAGCTGCTCTCCAGATTTTAGACCCTTTTGAGGGAGGGAAAAAATAGATTTTAGGCCATTTTAAATTAGATTCACTACAGTGTGGAAACAGGCTATTCGGCCCAACAAGTCTTAATGTAGAATTTGGTGTTGCAAATGTTGGAAATGCTGTAGCATGCTAAGTTGTTAAAATATTCACGTAAAATAATCTGAAGCACATCTGTATCTTGACTTTTGAAGTTTTGATGGAAGGAATTGGTGCCCATGATTGATCCACTTGAGAAAGAACCCTTCCACCTAAGTAATCGTGACCTGCTGACTTAAATTGTTAATCACAAGCTCACTGTCTGTAGAAGATGTTGGTCTACTGTTATCAGTATTCAGAAATATTCTGATACAGTGTATTTATATCTATCTGGTTAACTCCTCTGAGTTAAGTGGGTGTGGTACTGCAAGTAGATGAGAATGTGTTTACATCAATCATGAAGGACCAAAAATCATGCCATTTGATGTGACAAAGTATTGGTAACTCTCAGCAAATCATACAGCATATGTAAACACTGTCAAGATTAGAGTGGTGATGGAAAAACACGGCAGGAATTGATGAAGGGCTCCTGCCTAAAACGTTGATTTTCCTGCCTGACCTGCTGTGCTTTTCCAGCGCCACTCTAATCTAGAGTCTGTTCTCCAGCATCTGCAGTCCTCACTTTCGCCTTTTATGTAGACACTGTGTGTAGTGGCTGTTTCGGTTATGGTGGCAATGGCTGTTTTGGGGCAGTGACACTTTTATTTAAAGCTGGAAGATGGCTGGGTGAACAGCTTTTAAGTAAATAGACAAGTAACAGTGATGCTCTGAAAAGCAGGAATGGGCTAAAAGGTTAGTGAACGCTGAGATATCAATTTGGTAAAGTATAACACAGGACTGCTTGTGTGCCAAAGAGCATAAACAGCAAATGGTAGACAGAGCCAAGCGATCCCACAACAAACTGATCAGGCTGAAGCTCTTACTGGAGGAGGAGGCTACACAACCCCAGGATATCACTGCAGGAGTTCCTCAGAGTGATGTCCTAGGTCCAAGCATCCTAAATCACTTCACAGAGATGACCTTCCCTCCATCATAATGGCAAAAGTGGGGCTATTTGCTGATGATCTCACAATGTTCACAGTTCCTCAGATACTGCAGCAGTTTGCATCTGTGTGCAGCAATATTTGGGCAATATCCAGATATGGGCTGATATGTTGTGCAAAGGATTTTTTTTCCAAAATTCATAAAGAAAAGCTCATCCATCTCCAGTAACTCACTCGGACTCTTGACTTGTGACTGACCAAAATGAAGGTTCATTTGGGAAGCTACCTAATACCTCGAGAGAATTTGTTTGCCAACAGTGAAGTTGAAGTGTTAGAGAGACTATACAGAGATCCATGCAACTTGCCTACATGACCGTCCAAGGTCTACCTGTCCCACATTTGGCAGAGCCTGCAAATCCCACACTGAATGAGTCAGGCATCTCATAAACCGAATGGAAGCATGTCGCCCTCAATCCTGGCCAAGAGGGGAAAATTCTGCTATAAAGTCGCTACAACATTAGTGAGAAATCAGCAAAATGAATTGTCCCATTCTTTTGATTATTACAAGCGAAGTTCAAGGGCTCAGCAGTTCAGATTTTGAAAAAGCGCTTCTGAGTCAGAGAGAGATTTTTCCAGAGCTGGATGCAGAGAAGAGGTTACAGTATGAAAGATTGAATGGAGAGCGATACATGGGAGTGACCTTATCCCTGATAAACATGATGGGAGAAGCAAGAGCAAGTTGAGTTATAAAGTCTGGGTGATGTGCAGTTAACAGTTGGGGGAGATTTGATGAGGACAAGAGGGTGTTGACACTGACAGGAAGATCATTTATAATGCAAGTTAAAATCATTGAGTGTGAGCAGTCAATTCATAAATAAGTTGGTGTGGAGGGAGAATGTGGTGAAGATATTTTGGTAAGAATATTTAATGCTGATTGGAAGGGAGATGGAGAGGGGTGGAACGTGGTAAGATACTGAAAGAAGGTGAAAGTGTGAGAGGAGAAGTTGGTAATGCCAGAATGAGATCTGATTATCATTGCCACACAGCTACAGTGGTATTCTTCTTGAGTCAAGGGGTTAAAGATACAACTGGGTGGGGAGGCTTCATTAACAGGTAAGGTGTCATTCACCCACAACTAGGTTCTTGTAAATGCTGCAATGTTGGTGCAGTCATTAACAATAAGTTCATGAGTGCCAAGGGCCTTGTTCTCCAGTGCTTGAGCATCCTGGGGAACTAAGTACAGAGTTGGTAAGATGGGGTGGGTGGCTGCTGGTCTGAGTTAGACAGGAAGGAATTTAGTAAGGCCAACCACCAGAGGGAATACTGTGCAGAAAGGAGTGGATTAGACAATGTGAGGTTGTTGCTTGTAATGATTTAATGTTTAATAAATTCACGAATAGTAACTTTTTTGAACTCCACTGTTGGCTCAGTATGAAAATATACACACAGCTTTGATTTACTGTACTAAGTGACAAGTTATGTTGCATGTCATTCAAGTCCATGATCTGTTTTATTTACTTGTGGTAAATTACAGACTGCTGTTGCATCCTGTGCATACCACAGTTGAGAAATTATGTTCTACATATGTACCTGATTTGTAGTCATGTCATTTCTCAGACATTCTTCTTATTCAAGACCCTTCTATGTTTTGGAAATGATTGCAGTATTAAACTTGCTATTGTAAATATTGGAAGATTTTGAAAATGAGAAATTTAATGAAGTTCAGGCAATGACAGACAGTACTGTCAAGATGATTAATTTACAACTTGATGTTACAACCTTTTAAATGTAAAAGCAAGAATTTCTTTATTCCTCCTCCAACTCTCCCTGACATGTCAGTCTCTTATTGGTAGTCACCTGTTTGATATGGTTTACCTTGAATCAAGTTATTAAAATTCGTCAACCATTCAATTGTCTTTGCCTCACCTTTTTCGATTTGGAAATGATTGAACTATTTCCTCATAATTTTTTACTCTATTTGTAAGCACTGAGTACTCCTAAACTACATACATCCAGTTTAAACCAAATGCTTAGCTGCTAAATATAAAGAATTTGAACTCTAAGGTCCTACACTTGCTACCAACATGAAAATCCTTTTTTTTGCAGAAGTGTAGGGTCAATTTGGTCTGATGAACTTGGTGCATATTTAGTAAAGTGGTCGCAATGCTAAACACCCTCCGGTCATCCTTTTAGGTGTTGCATTAATGTGTTACAGCAAACATTTAAGTTAACTTCTGTAGGTGACACCTCACTTAGCCACGCTAATTTGTTTTCTCTTTTAAGTACTTCCGTTCCACTTATTTCAATCCTTCTGTGGAAAACCACAGAAGCAGTTAACAAATGTAATGTTTTGTGTGATTATTTTCTCCTTTTTTAATACTCACCATTATTTGACTCCACCCCTCTTAGTTAATATAGTAAAGAACAACATACAATTTCTTGCTTTTTATCCTCAAAATGTATGTGTTTACCTGACATCAAAATTAACTTGTCGTTTTTTTCTACAACCTATACCATCGGGGAGAAGGTACAGAAGCCTGAACACATGCACCAGCCGGTTTCGAAACAGTTTCTACCCTACTGTTGTAAGAATACGGAATGGACTCTCAAACTCTTAACATTTCGCCTGTACCTGTGTTTTTGTTTTTGCCACTGTTTACCTATTATTTACTTATTTATGCTACTGAACTCTGTGATCTGCTGGATTGCTTGCAAGACAAAACTTTTCACTGTGCCTTAGTACACATGACAATAAATTCAATTTGATTCAATTTTTTTGGTATCCAATTGACGTCATAAGTCTCTATGATTTCTAAATTGCCGACAACACTTGTAAAATCTGGATTTGTGCAAGCTGACCAGTCCGTCTTTTCATGCAGTCAGAATGAAATGGCTCAATCAAGTGCAAATGTTAATATGTTTCTATGTGGGATACATGTTCTCACTCTGATTTGTTTGTCCGGTGAAAAAAAATCCGTGCTACTGCTTTGTATTCATCATCTTTATTCCCATTTTGCAAAGAAGCAACAGATCCATTATACTTTAAAATTAATCGTTGTAGCTAATTTTGTGGTTAGTTTCTTAGTTAAAAGTAAATGGTGCTGAATCCTAAAGTAAAACTTGTATGAAAGTTTGTTTAATATCTACTTTATAAAAAAAAAGTCACCACAGTCCTACCAGACAAGAGAGCTGGTTTCTCATTAGATAGATAACTGGTGGTAGTTTAAACTGAGGGTCACCATGCCTCGAGAGAGGTCAGGTTGAGAAGGAGATTGCTTCGTAAGACCATAGGAGCATAAATTAGGCCATTCAGTCCATTGAGTCTGCTCTGTCATTCTGCCATGGCTGTTGAGTTGTCAATCCCATGCTCCTGTTTTCTCCCCATTCTCTGGAACCTGTTTATCTCAGTGTTAAATATACTCAATGACCCAGCCTCCACACCCTTCTTTTAGATTACTTAGTGTGGAAACAGGCCCTTCGGCCCAACAAGTCCACACCGACCTGCCGAAGCGCAACCCACCCAAACCCATTCCCCTACACCTAACGCTACAGGCAATTTAGCATAGCCAATTCACCTAACCTGCACACTTTTGGACTGTGGGAGGAAACCGGAGACCCCAGAGGAAACCCACGCAGACACTGGGAGAATGTGCAAACTCCACACAGACAGTTGCCTGAGGCCGGAATTGAACCCAGGTCTCTGGCGCTGTGAGGCAGCAGTGCTAACCACTGTGCAGCCTTCTGTGGGAATGAATTCCATAGATTCACCACTCTCTCTACTCTCTGGCTGAAGAGGTTTCTCCTTCTCGCCGTTGTAAGAGACCTTCCCTTTACTCTAAGGCTGTGCTCTCTGATCCTAGTCTCTCCTAACAATGGAAACAACTTGCCAACATCCATTCTATCCAGGCAATTGAGTATTCTGTAAGTTTCCATTAGATCTTTCTTCCTCCCCACCCCCTTTCCTTCTAAACTCTGATTATACACCCAGAGTCCTCAAACATTCTTCATGTGTATCTCAACCATTGCAAGAATTGAACCCACAATTTTGGTGTCACTCCTGGGATGTGAGTGCTTTAGAATAATTGAAAAAAAATCATGCAATTAAGTATACACAGTAATGTGTCAGACTAGATTTTGAATAATTTTTGGTGTGCATGCTGAGGTAAAGACATTTTAAGTCCATTTTATAAGTTTTGGTTCAATGAGGAAAAACGATAGTTGTGAAATATGTTTTTGGTAAATTGCCTGGATTGAACGAAATTATTCTGATAGTAAGGGGCGCCTGTGCATAAATTTCCATGAATCACACTTAATCAAAAAAACGTATGTTTAGATCCTTGGTTCATGAAGAGAAGTCTCATTTTTTAAAAATGTTTTGTACCTTTGCACTTTCTGTACTACTTGGTATCTTCTGGACAAAGATGTGCACATTAGATGGACTGGGCATTCTCAATTGCATTGTAGTGTCCAATGATGTGCAGTCAAAATGGGCTAGCCATGGTAAATATGGAGTTATGAGGATAAGGTGGGGGGCTAGGTTTGGATGTGATGCTCTTAAGAGGGTTGGTGCAGACTTGATAGGCCGAATGGTCTCTCTCTGCACTGTAGGGATTCTATGATTCGACCTACAAAAAAAATTGCTTCAGACATTAATGTTTAATGGGGTTAGGGTATCGATCATTTTTCAACACCCAAAGCAGAGCTCAGTGTAGAATGCAATAGCTTGTGTCTGTATACCAGATAAATGTAGACTGTCTGTTATTTATACACTGTGAAAATTTGCTATCATTCTATTATTACTCAGGTCAAAAGGGAGACTTATTGAGGAACTGTAGAGCAGTACGTTCAATTAAAGTTGATGCAGTATGTCAAAAAAACTTGAAAGGAGAGCTGTCTTTTCCATTTTGAGAAGATATTGAGAAATGTGTGACCACTGTTGTCACTGTTGTCTTAATAAAAGACAAACTGATTAAATTCTTTACCTTAAATTGGTGCAAGTTGTTATGTCTCCTCCTGACTCCTGTCTGCTGCTCATCTTGGTTAATCTTTGCGTTTCAGCTGCCCTAATTCATAGGCTGGGAAGATATTGCAAAGATGGAGTGCAGTTTCAGTGAAAAATCCTTCTGGAGAAAAATGTTACTTGTTCTAGTTGAAATGAATATTAATTACCAAATTTTAAAAATTAACCTTGCCTCAGCTGAAATACCCTATGTGATAACTTTGGTTTAATGTGGCATTGTTACAAAGGGAACAAGGTTAATTCAACCTTGTATTGATTGGTTCATTATGCTGTTGGTGGAAGATAATTTAGCTCATTATATTTTCTGTATTACAGTTATGCACCATGCCGATAGTAGACAAGTTGAAAGAAGCCCTGAAGCCTGGACGAAAAGATTCTACTGATGAAGGTGACCTTAACAAATTGCTAACAGCTTCAGCAAAGAAGGTTCTTCTTGAGAAAATTGAATTTGAGCCTGCCAGCAAGGGCTTTTCCTGTCAACTAGAAAGTCTGAAGAGTAAATATGTCATTTTGAATCCAAAAACCGAAGGTGCAGTTGGCCAGAAAAATGGTTGTTCCACACCAACCAAAAAACAAGGTATGCATATCCAACATCCTTTAATTGCATTTTATTATCCAGTACCCCTCCGTGGTTCAGTGGGAGGGGATAGGAGGTGTTACTACAGCTTTGTTTTTCTGAAACTGGTGTGAACTGATGATTTTAACACTGACAAATATAACTTCATGTCACTTACAATCATTTTAATAGTGTTAATAAGGAAGGCCTCTGAGTAATGAAAAATTAGTATATAATGGCTAAATATTCCTTCTGTCTGTGGTTCTCTTTGTGATCCTTAGCTCTTGCTCATTGTATCCTCTTGTTTTGGTTTCACTGCATCAAACCTGCTGCCTTTCTCTTGGTTTATCTGAAGGTTAGTCAGTGTCATATTCATTTGTTTGCTTTGTGTACTCTAATTGCCTGCAACCTTCAATAGCAAGCTTGTCCTTTGAAATTGGCGTTTTTATATTTCACGGTGTGTAGAACTCCAAATTAGTTAATCTGTGTCCTGAAATCTAAATTTCCTGGCTGTATTTCTCAATCTTGTACAAAGTTATCTGTAGTTTCACCTATTCCTTGCCTGAGCCCTTGGAAATTCTAACTGGTAGATCCAGTGGTATGGAAGGATAGGAATGCTAAACCTTTCAGAATTTGCACCTGCGTTTTTGCTGTCCTTTTCAGCCAGGTCCCAGCTGCTAATTTGTAATCCTGTATCCCTTGTTCACAAAATGTATAGCTGGCTCTGCTTTTGTTTCAAGTGTCTTTTCAGTAATTTTTGCAAGTTAACTGCATTTGTGCTTAAATTTCTCAAATATTTCTGTGACATCGTCAGCTTCCCCTTGTGTTGATATACATTCAGCTTTTATTTTCTACTGGACTCACTCTTATTTTCTTCTGGCTATAACGTGGATCTCATTTTCAAACAAGCAACACATTCACCTTTTTGTATTACTCCCAGTTGCTCACTATGGTGATATGTTGATAATGTATGAGTTTTACATTGCTTGAATGACCACACTTCAGGCTTCAAGGGATAAGAACTTTTCCTTGTTAAATTCTACAGGCTGATTACAAGGGAAGAAGCGCTGGTTCACTGCACTCCAGAACCAAGTTCTCTGATGCATTACATGCACATTCGAATGTATCTGTGAAAATATTCCAAACTGAGACAAACTTATGTAACTTCAGTTCCTAGCTTTACTTTATAGCTTAAGTATATATATATATATATATATATATATATAGTTCGTATCTGGAAAATGTAAACAACCCATATTTATGCTCCATAATGATTTCAGAAAAGGATAGCTTTTTGTTTTGTTACCTATGACAGAGAGATTGGGTATTATAAAGTTAAGCATCATGTCTTGATGTACTTCTTTTAGTTTAACTGATATTTTTGAGGTCTGCTGAGATGCTAAGTTTCCACTTAAAACATGATTTCCAAGGGTGGGATGTGTCTGTATCTAAATATTCAGCCCTGTCAACTGGCTAGCTCTTGTACAAGGAGTTTAGAAATTGACTTTGTTACAGTAAAGCTCTCCAATTAATATTTGGAGTTTATGTTTCAGGTCCAGTAACACTTAATGCCCAAAAACCAGCATTTTCCCAGCTACCATCAGTTCTGATGACGAGTCAGTTGACGTGCAACATTAGCTCTGATTTCTCTGCACAGATGCTGCCAGACATGCTGAGCAATTGCAGCAATTTATGTTTTTACTTTGATTTCCAGCATCTGCAGTTCTTTTGGTTTTTATTTACAGATTTAGAGTTGTTCTGTGATTGCAAATTAGGCTATAGTTCAATTTATAAAAATCTACCTTGCTGGTTTTAGTTGATGTCAGCTTTCAGATCAGTACTTTTCAGTAGATGTGGAAGTAAAGATAACGTAATCAAAAGTAAGAAATTGGTCATATTTGCAGTTGAATTTTCACCACTTTCCCTGACCTCAAGTACATTCTGCTTTTATTTGCTTGTTTTCAGTCTATGAAACCAGCAGCACTTCAAATGATGGGATTCCAGCCCCTCAGAAAGTATTGTTTCCAATGGAGAAGTTGTCCATGAAATGGGTCCGTGTGTGCAGAGTTGGTGCTGGACTCCACAACCTGGGAAATACATGTTTCTTGAACTCCACTATACAGTGCTTGACTTACACACCGCCACTGGCCAATTACCTCCTCTCAAAAGAGCACAGCAAGACATGTAAGTTCTACAGTAACTGAGTTCTTTGAAACTTGTGGTATTGCAAGATTCTGATACTCATTTTTATACTTGAAAGCTGATCTTACCTCAAGATTTTTGTTGCATAAGCTCAGCAGTGTTTCAGTTATGTTTGTTGCTCATCTTGTTTGTACTGAGCGTATTCATCTCTGAGAAAGTGAGGACTGCAGATGCTGGAGATCAGACTCAAGTGTGTGGTGCTGGAAAAGCACTGCAGGTCAGGAGAATCGATGTTTTGGGCATAAGGCCTTCATCTGGAATGAGGCTTGGGAGCTGGGGAGGGTTGAGAGATAAATGGGAGGGGGTTGGAGGTGGGGGGTAGCTGAGAGTGCAATAGATAGATGGAGGTGGGGGTAATGGTAATTACATCAGAGAGGAGGGTGGAGCGGATAGGTGGGAAGGAAATGGATAGGTCACGAGGGCGGTGCCAAGTTAAAAGGTTGGATCTGGGATAAGGTGGGGGGGGGGAGGGGAAATAAGGAAACTGGTGAAGTCCACGTTGATCCCGTGTGGTTGGAGGGTCTCAAGGCAGAAGATGAGGTGTTCCTCCTCTAGGTGTCGGGTGGTTGGGTTTGGTGATGGAAGAGGTTAAGCACCTGCATGTCCTTGGCACAGTGGGAGTGGGAGCTCAAGTGTTTGGCCACAGGGCAGTGGGATTGCTTTGTCCCAGAGATGTTCTGAGGTTGAACATTCATGTTGAGTACAAACCTGAAGTGAAAGTAAAAGAAGTCAAATCTGCTAACAGCTTGTAGAAATGTAGAAAGTATACTTTGTGAATTGATGTAGTTGGTACTGATGTTGCTGCTGACAAAGTTGTTCCTGACCTGAGGCAGGAAAGATTTAACTAGATTTGGAATGTTTGGTCTTGATGTGAGAGTAGGACTGGTAGGAGGTCGATGGAAAGATGCTGAGTTTGATTCCTTTAAGGAAAGAGGAAAGCTGCCAGAAAATCTGGTGATGTTTTGGACTGACCAGCCAGCACAGCAAGGTTTGAAGCAAGTCGGTCATCTGCCCTGTCAGCTGCAGCTTGTATCATTGCCATGGGAGACCTAAAGGAGATTGAAATAACATCCATAAATTAATTATGAAGTATTCTACTTCACAGCAGCTGATTGAAGACCAAGTGCAAGCTCTGCGTTTTTCCAAATTAATTTGGGTACATGGAAATTGATCTTATTGAGATGGATGTTGATCACATTGCTTCTCTCAACTTAATCCATGTGAGAATAACTGCAAAATTGAACTTGAAAAGAAAAGAGAAATTTTGGTTTAACACCTGATTGGCTAATTCTAATTTTTAATGGTTTTCAGTAGATTGAATATTTTGGCCTATTTGTTTTCACTTTAATATTATCAAACCCATCAATTTCATTTTCTCAAATTTTTTTGTAGGTTTTATATGTAATGTAGTCTGTTGTATTTAATTATGAAATCATTTTCTCTTTTAAAATGTGCAGTGTTGCTGTTAGTAACTGGAGGGCAGGTAATGACGTAAGCTGGAGCAGAGAATAGACTTCAGCATTTTTGTTTTTCATGCAGGTTAATATTTCACTTTATGCTGACAAACTGCTTTTGTGTTTTGAATTGACTTTGACCAATAAGATTATTAGGGGTCAGCTCAGTTGATTGGATGGACAGTTTGCAACGTACAGTAATGGCAACAGCATAAATTCCAATTCCCACACAGACTGAGGTAAAAATGAAAGTTCCAACTTCTCAACCTCTCCCCTGGCCTGAGGTGTGTCTCTCTTAGATTAAACCACAACCAGCTGTCTCTCTAATAAGGGAGCAGTCCCATGATTCAGTTGGACTGTGGCGACTTTACATTCACCTTCCACTCCCAATGTCACTGCATCCTTCAAGATTACAGTTAGTAGTAGTTTGAAGGTGATGAGCTCAGTGGACTATTCAGTACACCTTCATCACATTGATTCAACACATCCTGTTCACAATAATGGTATCATGATGATCTTTCCTTTGGGCCCTTCTAATTTTGGCAAAGTGGGCTTAGCTCCTTGTGGTTGCTGATCCCATTGCAAAACAAGAAATAAATTTGTAATCTCAAGCATAATCTAATCCAATGTCTGTCAGAGCTGTATTTAAACACACATGGTTACATTTGAGACCTATTTCCAAGTTGTTGAGACACAGCGCCTTAACCCAGGTGTGTTATTGTCTTGCATGTTCTATTCCCTGAGTGTAACTCGTCTACCTTGATCAAAAATTGTCAGAATTTGCACTTTGGTAAAATTAATGAGTTTTCATTTACAGGCAAGCCTATTCATTACTAAGTTCACAATTAGATCAAGGCTCTGATTTATTCATGTATACGTTGGCCTAAAATATCAGGTAGCCATTGTGATATCACAAACAGTAGTTTAAAAGTAGGAAAGGCTGGACTCTGTTGCTTTCTTATGCAGTATGGATGAGCCATAACTAAGTTTAAACTAGTTAGTTCCACTTTTTTGTGATTACACCACTTTGTGCTTATTAAAAATAAATAGTTCAATGTAACTGTTTTCATTCATACAAATTTATGATCTGGAAAGTAGGGGTATGGAGAAAATTACCACCACCAACCTTCCTGCAGCTTGGAGGTTGTGTGACCTTGGTGTGTGAGACTGAAGTGGATTCATTAAGTAGCAGCACATTCTGCAATGTTCAGCACTAGAAACTGGCACGGTTCTGTACTGGGATGTTAGTCTGAAATGTAGCAAAAGCAGGTTGATGCTGCATGCAGAACTTGGCCTGAGGCTGTACATGCATTTGGCAACCAACAGTGGATCTATATAAAAAGAAACTAGCTACAGTGTTGACTTTGTTATCTTCTTCTCTGACTGTACAGCTTACAAACTGTCCATTTCCCAGTGCTCTAATTCAAAAATAAGGCCTGTTAGAAGACAGATGGAACACACAAAAAAGGAGTACATTGAGCAAAGATTGCTTTGGAAGTTCTTTGCCGGTTTAATGGATTGTTTGTTGATTTAGGATGAGAGTGAAGGCAAAGTAAGCCTTTTTATACTATACTGACTGGTCCGTGTAAACAGTATTTTGTCCACTATACTCTATCTTGGGGAGCTGTTCAACACTGGGGAAGTAGCAGCGCAGTATAGATTAATATAATGAATATGTTAATAAACATTTTGATACTTTTTAATCATGAGAGAACTTGGGCAATGAGCGGGTGGAGTGTGTAGATAGATGGGGGAAGAGAGAGAGGGTGGGAAGACAGGGAAGGAGAAAAGCTGGTCATGGGGACCATGAATCTGTGAAACTGGGTTGGCTATGCTGACACAACAGAACATGGCATGTAGAGGTTGATTTAAAAAAACATGAAATGAGGTTTTCAGACTCTATATTGGACTCTGTAATGAATCTTAGAGGCCGTAGGGTCTCCAAGTGGAAAATGAGATGCCTTTTGTCCCGTTTGTGCTCAGCCTTTCTGGAGCACTGCAGCAGGCCTGAGATAGAAATGCTGGTGTGCTGTGGTAAACAGGGTAATGAAGAAACCATCTGGTCCACTTGCCTTTATTGGTCATTGCATTGTGTGTAGGGTTTGGGAGGTCATGTTGCTGGTGTACAGGACATTGGTTAGGCCACTTTTAGAATACTGCGTTCACTTCTAATCTCCCATGCTATAGGAAATATGTTGTGAAAAACTTGAAAGGATTCAGAAAAGATGTACAAAGATGTTGCCAGGGTTGGAGAGGCTGAATAGGCTGGGGCTAATTTTCCCTGGAGCTTCAGAGGCTGAGGGGTGACCTTATAGAGGTTTTAAAAAAATCATAAGGGGCATGGATAGAGTGAATAGTCAAGGTCTTTTCCCAGGGTAGAGGAGTCCAAAACAAGAGGGCATAGGTTTTAAGGTGAGGGCAAGATGTAAAAGGGACCTAGGAGCAACTTTTTCACACAGGGTGGTACGTGTATGGAATGAGCTGCCAGAGGAAATGGTGAAGGCTGGTACAATTACAACATTTTAAGAGGCATCAGAATGGATATATGAATGAAGAGGGTTTAGAAAGATGTGGGCCAAATGCTGGCAAATGATAGATTAATTTAGGATATCTGGTCAGCACGGATGAGTAAGAATGAAGGATCTGTTTCTGTGCTGCACATCTGACTCGAAGTCACAGGCATCTGGAAGCTCAGGGTCTTTTGACAGAACATAATGGAAAATGTCTCCGGATTGGGTGCTTGACAATGTACTACTTGTAATTGTAATAAGTGACCTAGATTTAGAAACACAAAAATCCCTGCCTTCCCCTTCATTTTTTTGTTCATGCATCATTGCCCTTTGTTGAGAAGGGCACTGCTTGTCACTGGCCACTCTGGTATTTCCTTTCTTCTGGGTGGTGGAATACAAATAAAGATTTATGCATTTGTTCACTGTATCCAATACCTGCACACACACTGCATGGGTGCTGGGGAAAAATAAGCACTACCGCTGTTAGGAAGTAGTGTGGGGAAAATGGAAAAATGGAAAAAAAACACAGGAGTGTCAGAGGTTCTGTCCACTCTGAGAGCTGGCTCTGAGGGAGCTGGATCAGTGTGTAATATATTCGTCATTCTTGTGTTAAGGAGGGGGAACTGACCTCTGAACTGCCTGGGCCACACAGTGCGTAAAACAAGAGAAAAATAAATAAATAGAAAGTGGTCGGATTAGCAGCTGCTTCCAAGTTATGGGGTGTAGAGGAGACAGACATAATACAATGAATTGGAGGAAACAAATACAACCCCAATGCACGCTGACTTACATTGCTGTCAGTGTGGTTCTGTTATTTAAAAACTTTTGTATTTGTTTTCAAATTCCTTTATAACCCACTTGCTGAAAATTGTGACAAATTGAGTTCACTCTGGGGAAACTGAGATTGTCCATTTTGAACCTGAAATGACATTCTTATTTTTTTTCATTAAAAAAAGGACTAGGAGCTGTGCAGCAGCAAATGGTTTCAGGTATTTCTGTATACCAATCACAAAAAGTTAAAACACAGTAATGAAAATAATTGTTAGGGCAAGTGAAATGTAGCTTGGAATACAATATAAAAGTTATACTTCAGTTGTACAAAACCTTACTTAGACTTCAGTTTTGGGCACCACGTTTCAAGCAAGATGTATTGACTTTGAACAGTGTGCCATATCAATTCACGAGATTAAATCAATGTCGAAAGGTGTTAAATTGTGAATATGGCGTCTTTAAGTTTCATCGAGTCATACGGCACGGAAACAGATCCTTCGGTTCAACCAGTCCACACGACCATAATCCCAAACTATCTGCCTGTATTGGCCTATATCCCACCAAACGTTTCTTAATTATGTACTTATCTAAATAGCTCTTAAATATTTTAACTGTATCTGCATCCACCACTTGGTGGTGGGGGAGGGGGGGAGTGCTTGAAAAAATTGCATCTTGTGTCTTTTTAAAGTCTTTCGCCTCTCGCCTTAAAAATATTCCCCTGAGTCTTTGAAGTCCCTCACCCTAAGGAAAATACCTGCTTGTTAGCTGCCCACAACACTGTTACCACATATGCATATTAAAATTGCATCAACTTAATTTTCAAAACTCTATGGTGCTTGTTGTCTCTGGGATCTAGATCTCCCCTGGGTCGTCTTCGGTCTTTTGCTGCAAAGGTGTTTTCATATGAAAAGGTACCTTTGTTAGAGAGTGTTTTGCTAGCAGATACTCTGATGATGGCTGTTGGCTGATCTCTGTCTGGCTAACTCTCCAAAATGTCGGCTTCTTTTATATGCCAAACATCGTATTATCTCATTGGTCCGATGTTGTCCAAACAGTAAAGTTGAAATTCGATTTGGGTTTTCATATCCTGGGACATAATTTAAACTGATTAAATTCGAGCTATTGTGAACATGGCAGCCAAATGTTACATATTTAAGTTTCCAGTATAATCTGAGACTGCTAGTCAGTCACATGACGAGTGCCTGAAAATTCTCACAACTTCCACTCTCTCTCTTTTAAATGTACAGTACATGCATTCAACTTCATAACAAAGGGGAATAGGTGCTTTCTCTTGACCCTGTCTGTGCCACTCTTAATCCTGTACACCTCAATCAGCCCCTCTGCTCTTAGCAACTGGGCGGCACAGTGGCTCAATGGTTAGCACTGCTGCCTCACAGCACCAGGGTCCCAGGTTCGATTCCAGCCTCCAGTGTCTGTATGGAGTTTGCACATTCACCCTGTGTCTGTGTGGGTTTCCTCCCACACTCCAAAGATGTTGAGGTCAGGTGAATTGGCCATACTAAATTGCCTATAGTGTTAGAGGCATTAGTCAGTGGGAATGGGTCTGGGTGAGTTACTCTTCGGAGGGTCGGTGTAGATTTGTTGGGCTGAAGGGCCTGTTTCCACACTGGAGGGAATCTAATCTAAAAATCTAATCAAAACACAACCTGAGTAGTATTTTGAATCAGAGTTAAAATGGTATGGTATACAGTAGAGGACATTATGGACAAGAATACCATATTCTGATCAGACCTTGAATGATGTTCCATTTTTGGTTGCCATTGACAATTGTGTCTGGTAGGATATTTGTTTACTTGTTTCTTCATACTTTTAAAAATCTTTTTGACTGATGTTTGCATTAAATCTTGGTAATCTAGAAATAGGATTTTTAAATTTATCAATGTCAGAGTTTAAATGTGAAATCTCTCTTTTTTTATACAGAGTCATAGTCATAGAGATGTACAGCATGGAAACAGACCCTTAGGTCCAATCCATCCATGCCGACCAGATATCCCAATCCAATCTAGTCTCACCTGCCTGCACCTGGCCCATATCCCTCCAAACCCTCCCTATTCATATACCCATCCAAATGCCTCTTAAATGTTGCAATTGTACCAGCCTCCACCACTTCCTCTGGCAGCGCATTCCATACACATACCACCCTCTGCGTGAAAAAGTTGCCCCTTAGGTCTCTTTTACATCTTTTCCCCTCTCGCCCTAAACCTGTGCCCTCTAGTTCTGGATTCACCGACTCCAGGGAAAAGACTTTGTCTATTTATCCTATCCATGGCCGTTACGATTTTGTAAACCTCTATAAGGTCACCCCTCAGCCTCCGACGCTCAGGGAAAACTGCTTCAGCCTGTTCAACCTCTCACTATAGCTCAAATTCTCCAACCCTGGCGACATCCTTGTAAATCTTTTCTGAACCCTTTCAAGTTTCAACATCCTTCTGATAGGAAGGAGACCAGAATTGCTCGCGATATTCCACCAGTGGCCTAACCAATGTCCTGTACAGCCTCAACATGACCTCCCAATTCCTGTACTCAGTACTCTGACCAATAAAAGAAAGCATACCAAATGCTGCCTTCACTATCTTATCTACCTGCGACTCTACTTTCAAGGAGCTATGAACCTGCACTCCAAGGTCTCTTTGTTCAGCAACACTCTCCAGGACCTTACCATTAAGTGTATAAGTCCTACTAAGATTTGCTTTCCCATATGCTGATGTATTTTCAGAACATTTTCAGAAGTAACAAGACAGTTTAATTCAGTTTTAAGTTTCATTCTTAGAAATGTGATTTATCCAAAAATAATTGTTCTCTTCTGCCGCAGTGAACTAAGCTAATTGTGCTGTATTTCATTTTTGACTACATATTAATCACTTATCATGGATGTACTCTGAGGACTTTTGGGTCAAAGCCTAAAGCAAGTTCTTGAGTTTTTTTTGAGCTCATCACATTGAGAGATATTGCTCCTTGGGAATTGGACATTTTTAATCTTTATGTTGGCTTTGAGTTGTGCTGATGGTGAGAGTTCTTGAAGCACAAGCTTTGCATGGCTGTTTGATGACCTTGAGTAAACTTGACAAGCTTCCTAAGGCTGGCACTCGGGAGCACCCACGTGGGGCCTTCTGATGGGCAAATTTGGTAAAGCCAAATCTTGTTTAAGACTCCTGTCACTCCCACGTTGGGTTAAACACTAGTCAATTATTCTGAGCTTTTTCTGAATAAAATACTGAAACATCTAAAGAGCAACCCACCTTGCTAGTGTACTTTTAAATCTGCTTTCCACACTTCATTTTATGTTTGAAGTAATACTCACTTCAAATTCCTCAAATCCATTCTTTTTTTGTCTGTTGACTCTACTTTCTTTCCATCAATTAGACTGAATTTAATAAAAACTGAAAGAACTGTGTTGAAAGTCTCACAACACTAGGTTATAGTCCAAGAGGTTTATTTGGAAGCACCAGTTTTCGGAGCACTGCTCCTTCATCAGGTGGTAGTGGAGTATAAGATCATAAGACACAGAATTTATAGCAAAAGCTTACAGTGTGATGTAACTGAAATTAAATATTGAGAAAGACCTGGATTGTTTGTTAAGTCTCTCCTCTTTCAGAATGACCATATTGGTTTCAGTTCTTTAATATGTAAATCCCAAAACTTCTTTTAAAGTTACATTCTCAAGTGAACTTTTAACAGTCGAAAGAACCCTGGATGCCGTAAATCAGAAACTGCTGGTAAAGCTCAGCAGGTGTGGCAGCATCTGGTACTGCTAGACCAAACTTAAACTCTGGCTTCTACAGTAAAGGATTACAACCTTTCTTCCTGAAGTGTATATTGCCTGTCAGGAAAGGAGTCAGTGACTGGCTGTTGATGATGACTTTACTTTTCCATCATTTTGTTCATGCAACATTGCTGCCATTGCTGATGTTTGCCTATGTGACATGAATCAAATTCTAGCACAGTTATAATGCACGAATAAATTATTTGGCCTGTCACATCGGTGAGGATTACCTGAAAGAGCGTTTCCCATGTCTCACTCCCCTGCCTTTTCTCTGCATCCTTGCAAATTATTTTGTTTCAGATATTTATCCAAATCTCTTTCGGATACCTTTTATCGAATCTATCTCCATCGCACACTCAACTTTCAGAATTTTGATCATTTCACTGCATGGGTCAAAAACCTTGCATCTTCTATTCCCTTCAGTCAGTATGAGCAGTTGCTGTCAATCTACTCTGTCCAAATCTTCTCATAATTTTGAAATTCTATATAAAATCTCTTCTCAAGGGAAAAATGTTCACCTTTGTCCAGTCTGTCCACAGCTTAAGTTCTTCTCTTGGAAGCATTCTTGTGAATTCCTTTTGCACCCACTGTAATCTTTGATTTATAATCCTTTTAATGTTGGATACATTAGGATTTCTTTAAGCTTAAAGCACAGGTGGTTTTTTGGTGTAGATTTGAAACACTGACGATATGATTCTAATTTCCTCTCCGAAATCTCTTTGAAAACTGATGAGAACTCTGCAACCCAATCATGCTGAAATCTGTACTGAGCACTTATCATTGCAGTTTTGTCTTTTCTAAATCTTGTTCCCACTTTCAAAATTGCTGAACTGTGTTCTTCCCTTAGTCCCTTCTTATAAAGTAACTGAAATGCTCAGTGTTTTAAGTCACCTTTGAGCTCGAAATCTTACAACATTTTCTTCACTGATCAACAATGGACAGTGAACAATTACTGCAACCAGGCCAAAACGTACCACGGAAGATTGTGTTTTCACCAGACCCATCCCCATTGACCTACACTTGTTGACCGCTGTTTCTCAAAATGTCTAATTTGAAATCTTTGTGATCATCCTCAAAAAGTTTAATAAACAAACAAATATAGCAGTAGGTTTTAGTTTTGGAGGGATACTGTTGAAATTAGGATAGCTGCACTAACCCTGTATCAAACAAAAAGTTCTTATTGCCACGTTATAGAAAGGATGTAGATGCTCAGGACACAATGCAGAGAGGATGTACCAGAAATGACCAGGTTGAACATTGGGGAAGGAGTGACAGGCTGGGTCTTTTCTGTGTTGAAAAGACCAGCCTGAGCAGTGACCTAACGGATGGCTTTCATATGCTGACAGATTTGGGTAGAGCAGATCTAGAGAGAATGTTTCTCTAATTGTTATCGACATAACTCTAGGCAATCAATGTAACATAGTCTGGAAGAAATCTAAGAGGAAATTTGGAAGGAACTTACTTATACAGAGTGCAAATGTGAATGTTACCACAGATTGATGGAAGCAAATAGTGGAGATGCATTTTAAAAGGAAGATGAAAGGAAGGGAATAGAGGATTATTTTAACAGATTTGAGGAGGGCACTTGAGTGGAATAGCAGTGGCAGTGTGGACTCTTTTTGTAGAAGAACCTATTTCTGTGCTGGATATCATGTATGTATGTATCTCACCCTTCAGTCCATTGCTTTGCATTTCTCTATCACTGCAGTCTGCTAAAGCCAAATATCCTCTCCCAGTTGTCTGATTTTAGATTAGATTGTCCAACCTTGCCTGCCCTTCCCTGACACCTCCTCCCCCACCCCCCAAGTGATAGACTGAACCATCATCTCAGTCCTTATCTCTGGAAGTCTCTCCCTAAATGACAGTCACTGTTGTCTTTTTTAATTTCAAATATACATAAAGAGATCCTATACAGTCTGGTGTCAGTGACCCCTCTCCTCTTAATTCTATTCAGTGACTCAATGTCCACTCTTCTTGGTAAACATAGCTAGCAGCTGTAATGGACCATTCAGCCCCTCAAATCTGTTCAGTCATGCTTGCATTGATTGCCAGATCTGATTGTAACTTTTAAATCCACACTCCTGTCCTCTTCGATAACCGTACATACTTGCTAACTAAGGGGTGCAATGTTTTTCATGATAGTATCTTCAGAATATTTTGTACGATTAAGGTGTTTTATAAGTTTGTGTAATTGTTGCCATCAAACTCTGGTGTCTGAGTTGAAACTCATGCAAAAATAAATGTTTGAGAAGGTCCACTGTATTTTCTATCCCATGTACTGACCATTGAATGTGGCTGGCTGGTCAGCAGTTATTGGCTGTTCCTGGCCACCCTTGAACTGAATGGCTTGCTGGGCCATTTCAAGGTGCAGTTGAGAGTCAACCACATGGCTGTGAGTCTGGAGTCACATATAGGCTAGATTAAGTGGAGAAGGCAAATTTCCTTCCCTGAAAGACATGAGTGAACCAGATGAATTTTTCCAACAATTGGCAGTGATTTCATAATTATCAGTAGATTCTTAACTCCAAACTTTTTTTTTATTGAATTCAAATTCTATCATCCATTGTGGTGAGATTTGAACCTGGGTCCTCAGAATGTTACCTGAGTTTCTGGATTAAAGCTCCTGTAATTATACTACTTGGCCATTACCTTCCTCCTGAATCGATTTGATTGAGAAAGTTAGTTATTTTGCCCAGATGTAATACTTTACAAGCTGTTGACATAAAATTCTTACCTGTGTTCAATTTATTGTTGCAGGTCCCCAGACTGGATTTTGTATGATCTGCATCATGCAGAACCATTTGATACAGGCCTTTGCCAACAGTGGAAATGCTATCAAACCATTATCATTCATTCGTGAACTAAAAAGTAAGTTATTAACTGTTAATTACTGCAATCAGTTCTCTGAATCCAGTGGCATATTGTAGAGAAATAATTTGCAGTTCATTTGCCTGAAAAATATTTAAGGTGACATTTATTTTAATCTGTTACACCTTTGCTAGGATTCCTTAGATTCCTTACAGTGTGGAAATAGGCCCTTCAGCCCAACAAGTCCACACCGACCCTCCAAAGAGCAACCCACCCAGACCCATTCCCTTACATTTACCCCTGCACCTAACACTATGGGCAATTTAGCATGGTCAATGTCCTCAGAAATTTTGTTGTACTTTGTCAATGAATAATGATTTATTTGAAATCAGATTAACAAATAACTGATATAATTTCCAATTTATTGGAATAAGGCTAGGGCAGTCAGCCCTTTAAAACTGTTCCTGCTTTCAGTCAAACCTTGCAAATCTGCATCTACCTTTGTTCCTCCGCTTGTCCAACAAAGATCTATCTATCTCCATTTTGAAATTTTAAACTGACTTGGCCTCAATTGATTTTTGAGGAAGAAATTGATCAAGCAATAAAATTGCTGAACACCGGTATAATGCTGGGATTTCACTCTGACAGCAACACTTAGACAAGCAGCACTGGTCAAGTGAATTTCTGATGAAGGGCTTTTGCCCGATACGTCGATTTTTTCCTACTCCTTGGATGCTGCCTAACCTGCTGTGCTTTTCCAGCACCACTCTGATCTAAACTCTGGTTTCCAGCATCTGCAGTCCTCACTTTTGCCTAAGTGAATTTCTGAGATTACTGATGATGCTTAAATACAGTTTAACTGCTATGTAGCCTTACCCAACATTGTTTCTCTGTAGTGCACTCAATTATAGCTTACTGACTTTTCATTCCCTGTTAGAATCAGGCTGCACTAAATACCATTATATTTCTCCGTCTCTTAGGCACACTGCAGTTGGTTTGGCTCGGCTCACGCAGATCTGTTCTTAAAGTATTTGCATGAAAATAACTTGCAGATACACCAGACCTGGATTTGAAATGGCCTCTAAGTTTGTGTAGTTGATGTAATACAAGGCATGTGTTGCTATAATTGCTCCTGTTAATTTCAGAAATAGCAAGACATTTTCGCTTTGGGAATCAAGAGGACGCACACGAGTTTCTGAGATACACAATTGATGCCATGCAGAAGGCCTGTCTGAGTGGTTGTACCAAGTAGGTTTATTTTACTTTCTTTTATTAAGTATTTGGGGTGGAGGCTAATTCACTTTGTACTTGTGAAGAATTGGAAACAAACACTTTGTTTCTATCTGTTTTAATGAGTGAATTAGAAAAATGGATTCACTCTTGTTGCTAATTGAACCAGTGTTTTCTATGAGACTCAGACCAGTAAATAAGTACTGCTGAGGATAACGTCTGTGAAATATGTTGATTCTGTTTCTGCCTCCACAAATGCTGCCAGATTGTCTGAGTTTCTGTCTTCTGTTTTTGTTTGAGGTCTCGAGCATGTGCACTATTTTGTTTTTGATGTGGCATATTTCTTTCTTGTTTCCTTACTTTTACAAACACCTTAATTGAGAATACTTTGTTTCTTCATGTTGTATGTCACAACTCACCAAATTCTACTCGTTATGTCTTTCAAGTCTGAAACATCATATGAAACCTGCTATATTGTACAAACAAGTTAGCTGTTCTAGTTCATAATAAACTTCTGTGCACCAGAGGGAAGATTGTGGCTGAAATGCAGTGTATTTCTCACTGCTTGGTTCAGTGAAATGCAGTTGGGAGACAAAATAGTTTAATGCAAAAATAATAGGCTCCCCATGTCAATGTAGCAGTGCTTCGTATGCACATATGTACAGACATCATGTCTGTTCAATATAATTCTGATGTAATCGTGCAATTCTTTTTTCCTCTTGTCCTTCAAGGTTAGACCGACAAACACAAGCTACTTCATTGGTACATCAAATTTTTGGAGGATATCTTAGATCTAGGGGTAAGTAGACTGGAAAGATTTTACCCCTTTCACCCGTAATCAACAAGTTTTAGAATATACTGAAAAATCAAGCAGAGTTATTGAATATTTCATGAGTAATGAATTGAGGTATTGCTCATGGGCAAAAGAATGTCTGGCATTTGTTGACTCCCTTGCCTCTTAACCAAATACTTTTCAAAGAACTTCCTATTTTCAGACTCCTGTTCCTTAGAAAAATATTTATTGAGAAAATGAGCAGCTGCAATGATTTAACAGTCGATTTATCCTCTCCGATGTATCCCAAGTGTCTCGATTATGTAAAATGATGATCGAGAGAATATTTAACAATAAATCATTTTTGTTGGATGAATAATTTAAGGGATATTACCCCTAATGAGACACATCTGGTTTTATTCACTCAAAGTATCTGAAGCTAACAAATTGTGGTTTTGTAATTAGAAAAACAAATTCAAGATTTATTTTTTCCCAAATACCTTCAGCCACTAAAGGCCATCAGCCAATGTTTGCAATGAAATACCATTCACAATTTATTTCCACTGCTGCAATCTGAACAACAGTAGGACAAAATAATAGAATTGATGAAAAACGTTAACGGGTGATGCTCTCCATTTCATGCTTTTTTTAAAAACCATGTTTATAGGTCATTTGTGATCATAACAATCAGAAATGCAGCAGACAAAACTTGCTGCTCATTTCAGTATTAGGGAGGGTACAGTCGAGAACTTAGACAATTTTTTAAAAAATGGTAATAGTACTTGGCATGTTTGAGTTCATTTATTATGGTAACAAAAATTAAAGCTTGATAATTTATTTTTTGCCATTAAAAATTTGAGCTTATTGATCTTAGAAAAGGCTACACTTCATCTCAAGCAGATGGAACAAGCCACAGTCTGGTATTCCTTGGCAGGCTGAAGCAGACATAGTGCAGATTTGTGTGCAAATTGACAATTAAAAATAGTGATGGTAATCAAATTGAGTGCACTTCCCAACACCATTAAATATACAGAAGAAATTCCTGGTAGCAGAGTGAATCAGTGCTACATTGTCCAGCAATAAATTACCAGCAAATGTTCAGAAGTTCCAATAAAAAGAATTCGTTGTTTCAGCTAAACCTTCAAGATGCAGAACAGAAGTGGAGCAGATTACCCAACTGGTCCTGTGTACATGTAGAAGTAGGCAGAGTCATGAGAGCAAATCATTGTGCCGGTGCTCTTAACTGAGGCATGATAAGGCACGGGAGGGTAATGTTAATTAAAAGAGAATGCAATTTCACGTAAAATCATAGAAACTCTACACTAGAAGCAGGCCATTCATCCCATCGAGACCACAATGACCCTCTGAACAACATTCCACCCAGACCCAGTCTCCTACCCTATCCCTATAAAACTGCATGTCCCATGGCTCATCCAACTTGCCTGCTCATCCCTGGACACTATGGGCAATTTAGCATCGCCAATCTACCTAACCTGCACATGTTCGGATTGTGGAAGGAAACCCATATGGACACGGAGAATTTGCATTATTCCACCCAGATAATCATTTGAGGCTGGAATCGAACCTGGGTCCCTGACACAGTGAGACAACAATGCTAATCACTGAGCCACCCTGCTGCCCTTGGAGAGGTTGATTTGTTGTTTTTAAATATTCTGTGCTCAAATATCAAACTGAGAAAAGTTTCAAGTAGTTCTGCAGGAAGGAATAATTTAGCTACCTCTGTAGACTTTGTACTAATTGGGAAATATAGTTTCTTGGCCACTAAACTTTCAAGAAGGATTTCCAGTTTCAGGTAATTTTGTTCTTCTTACTGGATGGAGTTTGTTTGAGGGATAGTTAGGATAATTGGAAGCTTTTAAATGCACTTCAAAGTGTTGACTTAAAAGTTAATAAAATTCAGCACCAATTCATTGTGGCTATCTATGATTCAGTTTTACAAAAAATAGCACAAGTGGGAGATTAAAGATAATTCAGTTTTCCAGCATAATTATATTAACGTTATTTCTTTTTTTCCCTTTTATATATCTGGTCAGTTTCTGTGTTTTAAGATGGTGCTGGAGAATGGTGATATTATCCAACACTTTTGGCTGTACCTGTAACATACATGTAACAAATACACGTGACCAAAAGAATTAACAAATCTTAGGAAAAGTTTGGGTTGAGAAGGTAAAGCAGAGCAGTTGTGAAACTGATGGAAAGAATCCTATCAAAGTGAAGTATTTTTCCCCAGTTTGGATGAATATTTGTTAATAACTGTAATATTTTTGTCTTGATCTCTTCCCCTTTCTACACCCAAAGTTAAATGTTCCGTGTGCAAGAGTGTGTCGGATACATACGACCCTTATTTGGATATTGCACTTGAAATAAGGGTAAGTGTACCTTTCTTACAAGGAACCTTCAGGTATCTCATGAAGTGCTCTGAGTGTGAATAAAGGCATTGGCCCCACTTATGGTGCAAAGTCCCCTGCTCCTGGAGGTAGTAAACTTGGAGGCAGGAAGAGGATTTTATTTGATAGGGTGGTAGTGATGCACGTCCCTGCCCTCTGTTCACCTCCACCAGAGTTGAGTTCAGGGTAGGAAGGCCCATTGTCCTTCTGCCATTTTGATAACTACTTGAGGACATTGGCCTTGTGTCACCATGCACTGAGTAGCTCAGGGAGGTAGGCAGGGTTGAACCATCAAGGAACTGTCCCTGGAGCAGGGATGTGCCTGTCACCAATCATGATCTCTAGTTCTGGACTAGAGCTTTTATAATTCACTGGGGCATGGTGATCGTTGGCTAGCCAGCAGTTACTGCCCAACCCTAGCTGCCCTTGAACTGAGCGGCTTGCTAGGCTATTTCAGAAGGCATTTGAGTGTCAGCCACATTGCTGAGAGTCTGGAGTCCCATGTTGACCTGACCAGGTGAGGATGGCGGACTTTCTTCCTTGCAGGACATTAGTGAGCCATTTGGATTTTTATGACAATCGGCAATGGTTTTGTGGTCATCAGTAAATCCTTAATTCAGATTTTCTAAATTATTGAATTCGAATTTTATCCATCTATCATGGTGAAATCTGAATGCAGAGCATTAGCTGAGTTTCTGGATTAATAGTCTAATGATAGTACCACTAGGCCATCGTCTCCCGTGTGTGTATAAGTGCATATTGGTACAGCAACTTTTAACTGAGTGAATTGTGACACGCGCATTCACACACAAATAATATAGACGAAATGTGAGGCAGTGACTACTTATGTTGTTCATGCTTTTTATCTATTCTTCTGTTTCACACAAACATGCTTCCAAGCATTTTAACTAATATTGCTGAAATCCACTGAATACACACAAGACATGTTGTAGTATCTCTTGAGTATGTTATGTAGAATAGAATACTACCACTATAGAATGGGCTAAGCAGTAACACAGGTAGATACTAGAGAGTGTAGTCTCCACATATTTTCTTTGGGCCATCGCTACTATTTTAAAGGTGTAGGTTCTGTGATAGTACTGTGATTAATAACAGTTGCTGCTTGGAGCATATATATATATCAAAGTAATGTTTGCTTGAATTTTGTTTCTAGAAGTAAATAGTTGTTCTTTACTTTTTCGTTTTAACTCTTTCGCAATTTGTCTCTCCTCAGCAAGCACCTAATATTGTCAGAGCCCTTGAGCTCTTTGTGAAACCTGATTTTCTCAGCGGTGAGAATGCTTACATGTGTGCAAAGTAAGTAGTTTTCCAAATGTTTTGCACCTGTTCTGTAGATTTTCTTGAAGATTTGATTCCCAGCTTCAATATTTAGCTTCAGCTACTCATATGATGGGGTGGTAATTAATCATAATTTCTCTGGAGCTCAAGTTCATTCCTGATCACCACATTAGGCAATCACATGGAATTTGGATAGGTCCAGGTTTGGCCTTCATGCCAAAATAGCTGATTTGGGAGGCAAAATGTTGAGAAATATTTACTTGATAAACCTCTGAAGCTATTACACTGGTGACTTAGTGACCTGTCTTCTCCTGTGCCACTTTTGGTCTTGTCCTGAAATTTAACTCTCTTTCAGTGCAGAATTTGTTGATTTTAATGCACGTGTCATTGTCCAGCATGTTTTCTGCTGGTAGTAACACATGCCCTTCAGGAAAAGGTATTTTACCCAGCTTCATTATTTTGAGGTGAGAGATTTAAAAAAGACACAGGCAAATGTTTTATAAAGAGAGTGGTTCACAAGTGGAATGATAATTACACGAATAGGGAAGGTTTAGAGGGATGTGGGACTACTTTAGTTCGGATTTATGTTAGGCATGGACTGGTTGGACGAAAGGGTCTGTTTCTGTGCTATGTGAATCTGTGACATTCTGTCATCCTTCCAATGGGAGTGTTTTCATCTGCTTACTCCCCACACATTTGTTCCTCTGGTTCCTCTCCTACTATGTGCCATTCCTGACCAGATGGTGGCATACCTGCTCCGCAAGCTGTGGTGCTTTTGAAACTGACCACTCAACCTGTGTGTCCAGGTCACTGGTTCAGCCCTCTGCATTAATACGACCTCTTGTGTGCAGCAAAGTTTCATATAATTGGTTCCAAGGATACACCCTTTTTGCCCCACTATTTGGTTATTGCAGAGGCCGTTATGCTTTGTAAAAGGTAGTGTCCAGTCCAGCAGTGGAGAAATAAATTTAGGAACAAATATTTGCAAGTAATTACAGTTAGGTGAATTTAGTAAAATGCAGTGAGTAAAATAGGTTTTAAAGAAATATTTTATAAAATTAAAACCTCTGGAAATCCAGAAGTATGGGGCTCCCTGAATATGGAGTTGGTTACGAGGGAAGAGAGGTTTGACAAGCAAGGATTCTATCCATTGTGGATTTGAGGTGTAAGACCTGACCTGGTTGAAACCTGTAAATGCCTGGGAATGTTGACAGGTAGATATTTCCTCTTGGGTGAGAATGTCAAATTTCGGGTCACAGTTGAATAATATGGAGTCACTCATTTAAGATGGGGATGAGGAGTAATTTTGAGTGAGGGTTCATGAGTCTTTGGAACTTTGTTCCTCCAAGGGTGATGTTGGTTTGAATATTTTTCAGGTAGAGATAGCTCGTTTCTTAGTGAGCAAGTGGGTGAAAGGTTATATTGGTAGGAAAGGGGAATGTGGTGATTGAGGTTACAATTACCCACCATGATTGGATTGAATGTGGAGCAGAATTGAGAAAAGCTGCCTGTCCTCCTGATATTACCATTTTTCATGCAGTGGACGACAAAAATATCTCTGATTTTGTTTTAACTGCTTTGAAAGGACAATTGTGACTCCAATAAATAACTCTTTATTTAGGTGCAAGAAGAAGGTTCCAGCTACCAAGCGCTTTTCCATTCACAGAGCTTCAAATGTGTTGACCCTTTCCCTGAAACGATTTGCAAACTTTAGTGGTGGTAAAATCACAAAGGTGAAGTGATTTTTTTTTCAGTTTGCTATTGGGAATTTTCAGTGGTCATTTAGTCTTGTTATTCTGTAAAATATATTTGTCTTTCTGAAGCATAATCCTTAGATGTGTAATTCATTGCTGTATGAGGTAGCTTTTGCATCCCATTCACAAGAAATTAACATTTGCTGTTGCAAGATTTCTGCACAGTTGCTGTGCAGAATTTCAAAAGAGCAGGTATTTTTGTACTGGAGGTAAAACAGCAATTGCAAATTTTGCAGCTGTTTAAAAACCATTCAATAGCAATCACTTAAATAAAAGAAAAATTCTTGCTAATCAGTCCTCCTCACATAAAATCTATGAACCTCTTAATGAGCTGATGTGGATTATGTAGCAATTTGCTTGAGTATTTAATTATATTTTGTCCATTTTAATGTAGATTTTTACATTAGGAAATAACCTTAACTATGAAAACTTGATTATATTTTTGACTGTTGGTATTTTAATAGGATGTTGGTTACCCTGAATATTTGAATGTACGTCCATACATGTCGCAAAGTAATGGCGAGCCAGTCAATTATGGATTGTATGCCGTCCTGGTGCATTCTGGATATAGTTGTCATGCTGGACACTACTACTGTTACGTCAAGGTGAGAATTGCACAGTTAATCAACTCATTAAAAGCATGAGCCAAAATTGCTCTCCTTTTTGAAACATTGGAAATTCTTATCGAACTGGCTTGAGTTTGTCCACAGTCACCTTTGTGTTGCAATTTGTTTATAATCAATTCAGTTTATCGAACAGCCCCTAACTAACTGTTGGAGTGGTAACCCAAACTTGCTTTCTTATTCGCAACTGATTTGACTGAGAGGAGAAAACCACATCCAGGATTCTGGCTGTCCAGTTATTTTGTTAGAGATTGATTTCGAAAAATTGATCTTAAATATATAGTAATGTATTAAGTTTTAAAATTGTTTTACACCATAGTTAGTCTTAAATATCAAATAATTGTAAAGTTAAATGTTGATGCTTTTGAATGCATCTACCTTTATTGACACCTTTAGTTATTTAAAATGTAAAGCAAGTACACATTGATTTCTCTGAAGAATGTGGACAGGCGAAAGGTGTGATTCTTCTACACAACGAGGTCATATTTTGCTATAAATTTTGTACTTCCTTATTTCCAAGAATATATTTCCAGCATTTTTTGGTTTTGATAAACCATCTTCAGTGAAATTATAGGTGTTTGTTGATCTAATTATACAAAGAGTGCAATTTTCTTCTTGATCAAATGGAATATCCATCATAAGATTAAATGTAACTAGATATTGGGGCAAAAAAAATCAGTTGAGCAAACTTTGCTAACAATAAGTATTTGAGATAACAATTTATCCATGACTTCAGTGTTAGCTGTTACTTTTTTTCAGGCCAGTAATGGGCAGTGGTATCAGATGAATGACTCAATGGTTCATTGTAGCAATATCAAGGTGGTACTGAATCAACAGGCTTATGTACTTTTCTACTTGAGGTGGGTGTTAGTAAATGCATTTCCTTGTTTATTTTATCTTTCTTTCTCATAGTTTTTTGAAAACTATTTATAAATTTGACTTTCGGTATGTGTGTAATGTGACAAAGCTGTTCCTTCAACAAGTTTATGTTGTCCATGGTTTATTTTTTTAGAGGGGTCATAAAAGACACAGACTCTGAAAAGTCTTAAGTTAAAGGGTTTCAGGGCCAGTTTGATCCTGCCTCAGACAACAGGCTTTCAAGTTTTGGAAATAAAACACTTGGGGAGTGGCCAGCTCTCCCATCTGAGCTTTATTCTGGTTTGGTTTGGGTTTTAGTAATAGTGTTGAACAAAAAAGGTTCAGGTTGGTTCTCTCTCACGTGTTTTCAGATAGGATAAGTTATTCTATATTCTGTTTTTTGTTTGTGTTTCATTTGGTAATTTTGTAAATAAATTCTGTTTTGTTCAAACTAAATGGTTTAACCAGCTGCATCCCTCCTGGAATATACACTTGCACCTGCTTAAAACAACTAACGACTTTATAGTCTGGGCTACCTCCTGGAAACGTTTTGAGGGGTCTGGCCTTGTCCATAACAGTACAAACAAAGTCATCACTGAAGTTTATCCTTAGTACAGTAGCTTGAGGTCAAGTTGAGACATTGATAATGAACAAACATTTACTTGAGAGACTTCAGCAATTTGGAGAGAAAGCTATGAGAGATTAATTAGTGCCCAATAACAGAGTAACTGGGTCTTGCAAAATGATTAGATATCAGAAAATATTCAAGTGGAGAGAAGAGAGGCATTGTGAATTATTCAATTATATGAAAGGGAAGATAAGTTACACGTTACATCAGTATTTCATCTTTGCTCCTCTCTTTGGCCTTCTGCATTCCTTACTCAGGTGTTTTTCACTGTAACCTTTCACTTCATGCATTGTTGAGTTCTTGGTCGTAGTTTGATAACAAACAGATAGGAAGTTAGATAGAAGACTCATTTTCAGCATCAAAGGCTCATCTCTGTTCTCACAGCAATTCATAATGTGATCAGCCATGATCGAATGACCGATCGATGGTCCAAATGACCAAATTCTGCTCTATATCTTGTGGTCTTTATGGATTGTGAGAGCAGGCCCATGTTTGTTGTGTGTGTATAAACGAGGAATAAACCCAGTAGTTTGTATACTCAGAATCCAGGGCAAATGATGAACACTGAGAGATGATTAATGTCTGGTTGATACAGGGCTCCTACCTTCTCTCTTAGTATCTTCTACCTTTTGGTTTCTTGTATGGTTGTGTGGTTTCAAGTTTTAATTGAGAAGAGTGTAATTGGCCACTATTGTATACTGTAAGTCACATAAGGCATTTAAAACAAATGTTAAGTGTAATTAATCTTGAGATAATAAATTTGCCTGCATAATTGATAATTAAATGAAAATGAACCATTACCCTATTTTATATTTAATAATCAATGGTTATTCATTGTGTACCTAACGTGTTGCATATCCTGAAATTTTCAACCAACTCTTAATTGACCTAAATAGCAAAATGCGTTTGTTTATTTGATATTTTGGGGGTTTTTTTGTAAATTGTAAAATTGTGTAATATTATTATGGATTTTTTTTGTTTCACCTGAAGAATGCCAAACTCCAAGAGCAGCGTTGATGATGCACCTAAGCAGAACATGATGCTGGCCCTTGCCAAAACGAGCAATGGCACAACCATACCCAAGAAACCCACAATGAATGGATATTTGAGTTCACCTCAGATGACAAAGGTCAGCTTGTTAATCGTATCATTAACAGCATGTTGTATTTTAAGAAATGCTGAAATCCACTCATGCGTAATTGTGCAAGAACAAGAGAACATGGCACTGGAACCGTAGTGGTGGGAGAGCAATCCTTGGCACATTGGACAAATGACCAGCTTTAATGATGTGAAGGTGCCAGTGTTGGACTGGCCTGGACAAAGTTTAAAAAAAAAAGTCACACAACGTCAGGTTATAGTCCAACAGGTTTATTTGAAAGCACTAGCTTTCTATCTAATGAAGGAGCAGTGTTCTGAAAGCTAGTACTTCCAAATAAACCTTTTGGACTATAACCTGGTGTTGTGATTTTCAGCTTTAAAAGCATCAAATATAACTACTTCTAGGTATTTCTCGAAAAAGGCTATTGCATTTCAAATATATTCTAGAACATTGGTCTCAATTTCCATACCAAGGTGTTCTTCCACAAGCAAGTCTACTTGAACAGAAACGTGATTGCTTTACCTACAAAAACAATTGGAGATAGTAGATTGCACAGTGCAACTTCTTCTCCTGGTAAATTTTGGAAATATTTGGCCAGATTTTTAGCAGAGTGGCAATCTCATGTAGGTGGCCGCTCTGTCTTTTTTTTAAGGACAAAGAGAACTCCATATTTCAGACAGGATATTCCGCTGGGGATCCCTTCAGAACCTGTCAAACGTACCTCCATTCTGGAGCATGAGGGGTGGCGAGTGAGTCCAATGTGAAGAGGGGAGAGGTGTTGTTGGGTCCTGCTGCAATTTAGGACTGCCGGGTGTAAGCAGGGGAGATTGGGTCGGGTGGCAGGGATAGGGTGTTGTCCAGAACCGAGCTGTCTGATCCACTCGGGGAAAGGGGAGGGTAAGGGAGTGTTGGCAGGTCCAGTGGCAAGTTGCGTCAGATCCCACGAGGAAAAGTGGATGTCTGGTCAGTCTGAGGGAGGTGTAGTTTGGGTTTGTGAAGTAAGTTAGATATTAGATTTGTAGTTAGTTGAATGTAGTCTAGGAAATTAATCATTAACTTTTTATGAGTAATTATTTACTTAATTTCAACAGAACCCCTCAGATTCTCCAATTTGACTGGATAC
Organism: Chiloscyllium punctatum; assembly: GCF_047496795.1. Classification (NCBI taxonomy): domain Eukaryota; kingdom Metazoa; phylum Chordata; class Chondrichthyes; order Orectolobiformes; family Hemiscylliidae; genus Chiloscyllium; species Chiloscyllium punctatum. Next base: position 52,848,627 of record NC_092777.1, read on the forward strand.
TTTGAGAGGGCTCTCAGTGTAGGGGAATTTCCACGTCAGTTTTCCAGACAATCCATTTTGGAGTCTGCTTTGAGGTGGGTTCTGCAGGGTCCTCATGCATAACGCCCACCTATACCAAAATAACGATTCTCTGTCCATTGGAAAATCCAAACCAATAATCTCTTGCTATATTCAATTCTTGTGGAAAATAAATTCTGGATTTGAATATCTTGGATGACAACTTCCAATGAGGTTATTAGCCAGCAAAAAGTATCTTGAATAAATGTCAAAACAGTTTGATAAAATACAGTTGATTATTCAAGACACAATTTGTTAAGAGCAATCTTTAGATTTCAGATAAACTCAGTTTAGACAGTATGAGGTGAAGTTTATACTTGAAATTAGATATTTATGGAGTATTCCACCATCCCAGCTCATAATTGTCTGCTGGAGCAGATAATCAATCAAGACAGCGCAGAGGTTTTTATGAAAAGTCATGCATTTTTTTTGCTTGGATTTGAACTCTTCAGTGAGATAAGGGAAGGTCTCCGTCTTCCATAACTGAAATAATCCGTTGTACAAATACTGAAAGCACTGACACTTTATAGATTTTCTTGGTTTAGGTTGTATCTGAAGCAACGCTGCACTCCAAAGAAGATTATTTATTTTAATACCCAGAAGCATAGAATTATTAAGCTGCAGACGGAGACCATTCAGCCAATCATGGTTGAACCAGCTCCCTGACAGACTGAGTGCCGGGATCTTCTATCTTGACTCTGTAAAACTGTACATTGTTCCTATTCAAATAATTATATAATTCGTTCATTATTGCCTTGATTGAACCTTTCTTCAAGGCAATATACTCAGCCCTGTCTCACTCAAAAGTTTTTCTCCTATCACATTTGCTTATTTCACAAGTTGGTTTGAATCTGTGCCCTCCTGCTCTCTATCCTTTTCCAAGTGGGAACAGCCCCTCACCACTCCTCCTCATTCTCTTCCCCCGCCCCATTAAAAAAAATTCCACTTTTCCAATTTATCCTCAACTGAGATTTCTTCGCTTTGGAACTAACCTTGTAAATCCACTTCTCCATTCACATTCTTCCTGAAATGTGGTGCCCACAATTGTACTGATGTGTAATTTGTCATATACAAGATCAACATATATCCAGCCACATTTTAATAACTTGGATGCATCAGGTTTCTCTACTTAAGATTAGGTTCCCTACAATGTGGAAACAGGCCCTTCCAGACTTCCAACCAGTCCACACCAACCCTCCGAAGAGTAACCCATCCAGACCCATTTCCCTCTGACTAATGCACCTAACACTATGGGCAATTTAGCACAGCCAATTCACCTGACCTGCACATCTTTGGTCTGTGGGAGGAAACCGGAGCACCCGGAGGAAACCCACGCAGACACTGGGAGAATGTGCAAACTCCACACAGACAGTCACCCGAGGCTGGAATCGAATCTGGGACCCTGGTGCTGTGAGGCAGCAGTGCCAACCACTGAGCCACCGTGTTGCCCTACTCTGCACAGTTTTCAGAATAGTGCACTTTCTTTTACACTAATTGCTGTGAAATTCCACTACAAACCTTCCTCCAGCCTGTATAATATTTTAAACCATTACTCTGTTCCCTATCACTTAGCTAACCTTCTATCCCTGATGCTGTTGCCCTATTTAGTCTGAGATCTAACATTTTTTTCCTGTATAAGCCTGTGTATGAAAATCCTCTAAATAAGCTGATCCTCTGTACCAAGGGGCTTCTGTAGGATTTTTTTTTAATCTCTTGGGCAATATTATTACTTAATGGCCAGATTATCACTGTAAACTCATTCTACTTGAACATTCTATCAACAAAGTAATTTGCTGACAGAATGAATAAATTATTGTTAAATACATTATTGTAATTTATATTATGTTCATGAAGGCCATATGGAACAAGCAGTAGCAAAATTCAGTTAATTAGATGTTGAAATTCCATTAAACATTGAAAAAATAGATTACTTCGAAAGCAGACAGATCTCTCTATCATAGGCATTTGAACAAATGTATTTGAATTTTTTTATAGCTCTTAGAGACTAGGACTAAAATTGGACTTTTTCACTTGAATGTTATCTTGGAAGGTATTACATGGGTTGATTTGTTTGTTTTCTCACTTTGTGTCTTGAAGCCGTTGAATACTGCTGCCTCATGGGACCGGATTTTCAATCTTGGGTTGGGACAACCTCTGTGTCAGATGGGGATTCCAACCCTGCACTCTGCCATCAGTATGCAGTTGACTTTTTTTTTGTTTTGCTTGAATTGGCCAGTTAGAAGCATTGGAACTGTCCCTTTAAAGGCCTCATGGGGGCATTTGAAGTTGAAGGGTCAACAGGAGGATGTTTCTGATGCACCTGATCCTTGGAGGTAAAGGAGAAGGGCATTTTTCCATCTGTGGCGCCTCTTTTGCACTACTTTTTTTAAAAAAAAGATAGCGGTTGCCTTGTTACCAATGTAGAAGGGGATGGCTTCAGTAGTTTGTTCTCTAGTCACAGGTGGGCATAGGTGAAGGGGAGTGGGTGGGTGACTGGTGAAAGTCTGCCTCGAATTTGAGGTTGTGAAATAAACCATTCAGCCCAATTGATTGGTATGTGGTATTCCCTGAGTAAAAAACTCCCTGTTGGACAAAGTACTAACTGTCTTACGTCAATGGTCTGTTTTGATCTCCTCCATAAGTGGAAACATACCTTAATTTTGTTCAGACCCTTTACAATCTTGAAGACGACTGCCAGATACCATGCTGGCTTTATCTTCTCTCAACAAAAGTCTGTTGAATCTTTCTTGAGAGATATGATCTTCCAGTGTTGCTTCAGGAATGTGCTTATGCAATTCTACCAGTATCTTCATAACCTTTTTGAAATAATATCGAGAAAGGTTCTACTCCACTCCCAGGTGTGTTCTAATTAAAATAGCTCCACTGCCTTTCAATTTGAATCCTCTAGATATGAGCCCGATGCTTGATGTACCATTTTTAAGATCATTTTCACATGTTGCTACTTTGAGATTTGTTTTTGTACCATGGGGTGGTTTTGCTTCTCCATCCTCTTTAATATTTCATTTTCAAAGGAGTTTGTAGCCTCCTTATCTTTCCTGCCAAAATGTACCATCTCACTTATCCATACTGCTGTTTTAATTGTGATTTTAATGCACACTGTTTTTTAATGTTCCCTTGTACTTTATCACAGATTTTATTTGTGTTAAACGTCCTGCATGACATACTTTGGTGTCATGTTAATTTTTGGAATGTTAGTTCTATTTCCTAGGATCCACATGGTTTGTGAAGATAACATATTGGCATATGTGTAACTGGATTGTATTTGTTATGTAGAAACCGGAGTCTCTGCAAGCCAAGTTGCAAGCTTCTGCCAGTGTTGGTGTGCCAGTCCCAAGAAACAGCACTAACCAGTCACCCAAGCTTCCAGTGAAACCAACATATGCACCAACCTTCATAGATGAGTCATTGAAGAGGATTAAAAAATCTTTACCTCAGCTGCAACCAAAATCTTCTCAGGGCCAGTCAGCAAACAGTTCAGGTAGTGGCAGAACATCAGTAACAGAAAATGCAAAGGTGACTCCACCAGAAAGCAAGGAATTACCTACATCTACCTCATTCAAGTCGCTGTTAACTGGTGGATCTGAGCAGAAAGAGAAAGAAGGCATCCATAACCAGCAGAAAGATTTTGGCAGTCCGAAACATGGTTTCAACGGGAGCAATGTTGCAAAAAATGGATTGAATAACCAACACTCTGAGCCCGAAGAGTCAGATTCAGATTCTCAAACACACAGCTCAGCTAATGAGAGGACTGAGAGTAGTGCTGAGGATCAGGGAGTGTCCAAAATAAAGCCCCAGCTGCTTGCGGAAGAGCAGTCCAGCACAATGTCACCACCTCCAGCTAAGAGGCTTGCACTGTCAGCCAAAAAGGTGGGTGTGTGTTGTGGGGTGCAGGAATTGTTATGTATCTAAATATTTACATGTTGGGAGTTGGTTTGCTCACTTGGCCGAACCGCTGGTTTGCAATGTCAAGTGATGCCAACAGCATGGCTTCACTTCCTAAACTGGCTGAGATCATTGTGAAGGTCCTGTCTTTTCAATCTCACCCTGCAACTGTGGAATGGTGATCACCAGGTTAAACTCATTGCCAATTATCTGTCTCACTGTCCCCATCAGAGAGCAGCCCCATGGTCCTTTGGGACTGTAGTGGCTTTATATAATGATCTCACATTGCATTGTTTGCAAGCTAGACCCATATGTGAGCATTTAATAATACCAGTTATGAGTTTGTACTTCTGTGTTAGTGTATGCTGGTGATAGTACTTCATTAAGTTTCAGTAGTTAGGAAAAGGTTTTTTTTTAACTTGCAGCTTTTTGTTGAAAAATAAATGCCTTTACTTGCAAGCGTTTGCAGGTTTGATAGCGCTAAGAATTTAAATAAATAAAATTAGTTACTGGTGTATATTGTTGTCCACATCTCTTCACCAGAGGCGGCATGCATACATTAATACCATAACTCTTCTGACCAAGGCAGTTTTCACAATCTATCTATTATCTTAAAACCTCATCCTTTTGTCATATTGTTAATTCTAATCACTTATTACCAAAAACTCCTTCCTTTTTACCATTTTTTACTTTATGCCTTGTATGTTCATTATTATCATTGAATGTGGATTAGCTTTGCGATTTCTATTTAAAAAATGAATGTCTTTGCTGGCTCAATCCTCCCATCTCCTCCTTTTATGTGAATACTACTTGGTCTTATTTAAAGCCTCCCTCGCTGTTAAAGATTGAATTTGAAGGTTACTTTGTAAGAGACAGTTGCATGTGCTTGTTGATGTCATCATGAATGTTTTCCTGTTGTTGAAAGCTGGTATTTAATTTCATTTTGAAGTTCACAAATCTTAGTGAGTTTTGATTCTTTGGATAGTGATAATGAACATGCTAATGCAACGTTTGTGAAGGTTGGTAGCTCAGGTTGCGGTTTAGGGTGTAGGTTCGCTTGCTGAGCTGTAGGTTTGATATCCAGACGTTCATTACCTGGCTACGTAACATCATCAGTGGCAACCTCCAAGTGAAGTGAAGCTGTTGTCTCCTGCTTTCTATTTATATGTTTGTCCTGGATGGGGTTCCTGAGGTTTGTGGCGATGTTATTTTCTGTTTGTTTTTGAGGGGTTGATAGGTGGTATCTAGATCTATGTGTTTGTTTATGGTGTTGTGGTTGGAGTGCCAGGCCTCTAGCAATTCTCTGGCATGCCTTTGCTTAGCCTGTCCCAGTCGAAATGGTGGTTTTTTTTCATCTGTCTGTCGGGCTACGAGGGAGAGAGGGTCGTGTCTTTTTGTGGCTAGCTGGTGTTCGTGTATTCTGGTGGCTAACTTTCTTCCTGTTTGCCCTAGGTAGTGTTTGTGGCAGTCCTTACATGGAATTTTGTAGATAATGTTGGTTTTGTCAGAAATGACAGCCAGACTACTAAGACCCCTCGGAATTCTAGTAGCACACAAACCCATCAACACTCTCAAACAAAAACTAACAAACTTAAAAGACCCAGTACAACCCATGGACAAAACCAATGTCATCTACAAAATTCCATGCAAGGACTGCCACAAACACTACGTAGGACAAACAGGAAGAAAGTTAGCCGCCAGAATACACAAACACCAGCTAGCCACAAAAAGACACTGCCCTCTCTCCCTCGTAGCCCTACGCACAGATGAAGAAAACCACCATTTCGACTGGGACAACACATCTATCCTGGGACAGACTATGCAGAGACGTGCCAGAGAATTCCTGGAGGCCTGGCACTCCAACCACAATGCCATAAACAAACACATAGATCTAGATGCCACCTGTGAACCCCTCAGAAAACGAACAGGAAATGACATCACCACAAACCCCCGGAACCCCATCCACGACAAACCTATAAATAGAAAGCAGGAGACAACAGCTTCGTTTCACTTGGAGGTTACCACTGATGATATTACCTAGCCAGGAAATGAAACGTCTGGATATCAAACCTACAGCTCAGCGAGCAAACCTACACCCTGAACATGCTAATTTCATCACAAATTGAGGAAAACTTTACAAATAGATTGGTTCATCTATATCTGGCTGTCTGCACCTCTTAGGAGATTGTGTGGGTTAAGTTGAAGTGTAATTAAATGGGAAGGAGAAAAATGGGTGAGGTGGACATAAGATCCATTTTATGATATTTTGTGAACTCTTTCCATTTGGGCAATCACCACTCTTTTGAATGTCAGAAATTGTTTGATTAAAATGTATTTGTTATTAAAGATCACAACCAGTGTCCATTTTCATAATTTTATTTCAATACGGTTTGAGAGGGTGCACTTGATCATGCATCTGTTCAAATTATAAAAATAACTTAGCTTCAGGCAAAACGCAAACAAATTATGTTCTTGGCAGAAGTCCCTTTTTTAAAACCTTGACATAAGTCATCAAATATATAATTTTACATAACCAAAATTATGAAGGAATTAGAGGAGATATTAAAGCGATTTTAGTTCACTGGTTGATTCCATGTCCTGCCAAGATTAAGTGGCAGGATTACGGTGAGGAAGATGAGCATTTTTACAGACTTTTAAACACAAGCTGAGTTTGAATTGACAGAATATATTAGGTAGTTGATGGAAAGAAAGGTAAACGTGTAAAACAGGTGCGTGAGTAGGGCACTCACCCCTTTAAGCCTGCTCTGCCATTCAGTATGACTATTCAATTCAGTACTCTGTTCTTGCTTTCTGTCGTAGAGAATACACTGTGCTGTGGGTGAAGAAATTTATCCTCATCTCAGTCCTAAATAATAGTCTTCCCAAATGCTTTGATTGTGACATCTGGTCCCCAGTAATTGGAAACATCCTGTGTTTACCCTATCAGAGCTTTATAAGTTTCTGTGATCTCCCCTTATCCTTCTCAACTCCAGTGAATATCATCCTAACAAATCCAGTCTCTCTTCCCATGTCAGTTTTGCCACCCTGGGATCAGTCTTTTTTGCACTTCCTCCATAGCCAGAACATCCATCCTTAGATAAGGAGACCAGAACTGCACTGCTACTCCAGGTGTTATCTCTTAATTATAGCAACACGTTTGTGCTTCTGTTCTCAAATCCTCGCGCTATGAAGGCAAATATGCCTTTTGTGTTCTTCACCCCTACTGCATCTACATGCTTGCTTTCTGCAGCTGGTCTGCAAGGACACCCAGGTTTTGTTGCATCTCCACCTTTCCCAATCTGTTGCCATTCAGATAACCTGCCTTCCTGTTTTTCCTGCTAAAGTGGATAATCTCATATTCATCCACATTATATTTGATCTGCCATGCAGTTGCCCGCTCATTCAACTTGTCCAAAATACAATGAAGCATCTGTCCATCCTCCCACCAGTTTTGTGTCATAAAAAAGGTAGGGTAGCAAGAGACACATGGGAAATTTGGCAGATAATGGACATGTTGAGCCAAACTGTGTATTTCAATGTTGTTTTAATTTTGCAAAAAGAATTATCCTGGTATTTAAAGCATATGACTGCTGTTTGGAATTGCTTCCGAAAATCTAGAGCAAACTCTGTCCCTTGAGAATGAAACAAAAATATTTTTGTTCACTGGTGTCAAAAAAGAAACATTTGAAGTTAAGGTTTCTATACTTAACTGAACAATGATTGAAGGAATGTTTTGTTTCTCCTGTAAAGTCTTGCTGTAGAAGTTATCATTGATTTTCAACACTATTGCATTATTTAACTTAATGTGATATTCCAGTGTTTTGCCTTGAGCATCTCCAGCCTCTCTGATTTGGAGATGAGACTGCCAGAAATTTTGTTTTAACACCTCTTCCTTAAGCTGTTAATTTGTGCTTGACACCATTTCACTAGCATTTGCAACCCTCCTTTAACTTTCCCAAATAATCAGGCCACATGTGTATGCAGAATTGTGTCAGTAGGTTATTGGACGAGGATGAATGTCACCTTTTCCAGAATCTCTGAAACTTGATGACATTGAGGGTGTACAGGAGCTTTCTTTTAGACTCCACCCCCTCTCTGACAAGAACACTAATTCTCATCATTGTTCCTGTAATCTCCAAACCTGGATAACTGATAAAACAGAGGCCACAATTGAACACTTGTCCTTCACGATCTGTGAACTTGGGCTACTCACAACCTGTGTGCACCAATCTGGCAACACACTGCTCGTCAAACAACATTTTCATCTTTTGCAAATGGGTCATGTTGTATTGAACCTAGTTCAAGATATGACGGCAATTAAATGTTACATCAAATTAAATATCTCTGGTCAATTGCACATGAGGTTTGATAGATTATCTTTTTGCTAGAGCATTTAATTTGGCATTAATCTGTGGCGGATAAGATCTTGTATAGAAGTACAAAAGCTGTTATGCGATCTGTTCACTTTGTTTATAACTAATGCTGACAAACTTGTGCTAGTATGCTTATTTTTCTAATTTTGTTCTTTGTTCATGTCTGGTATTTCTGGTCTAAAACTATAAATGTTCTTTCCTGGTCAGTAACTGGAAACTGTTTTGACTTTTTCTTGTCTATTGTTTTCCTACTTCGCTTCCCTAGCTGTCTAATCATGGAAACTTTTTTTGATTCTTCTTTGCCATACCCTCTTTTATATTTTCTGCTCTCATGGATACTTTTTAGACCACCAAGTTTTTATTTATGTCAATAACTGCAGGCCATCTACAGCTGGAAGGTGACAGAAAATGAACCATATTCCCCATCACTATCATCAGTCCACAAAGCAAAATTAATGAAAAAAGGCCACATTTTTTCTTCTGCAAACAAAACTAGGTAAGAGAAATTTTTACTGCTCATTGAATAAAGCTTCCATCATTTAAAGTAAAGCAGTGCCAATGGACAAGGCTGCAAGTGGTTTTAATGAATTATTCCAATGAAACCACTTGACTCACTAGTTGTTCTTACTTGAGAAGGACGCATGTATCTGCTCTTTCTTTAGATAACAACTATATAGTGCTTTCAATGCACAAAGACATGCCAAGGTGCTTCACAGAAGTGTAATTAGATTAGAATTAACAGGCAAGCAAGGAAAACAACGTAAGCAGATAATGCTGGAAATACCCACCCAATCAGGTGGCTTCTTTTGAAGGGAGATGTAGGCTCAGAAGCTGTTGAAATGTAAGACAGTGCGGATCTGGTTTTCTCAAAGAATTGATCTTCAGGAGGCTTTTTTTTAAAAGAAAGTCAAGCGGGGTGAAGAGTTGTATAGAAATTTATGGCTGGAATTATAGAGCCTCATCACCAATGGTGAGACAAAGACTTTGATTTAATTATACCTTTCACAGCCATAGACTGTAAAGCACATTGGCATGTTAAGTGTTTTCAAGTATACTTAACTCTTGTACTATAGCTGCCAACTTCCCCACAGGAAGCTGTTGTGACAGCAGTGTAGCAGTGACCAGATAATCTGCTTTTTGTTAGATGTTGGCAGGAATAACTCTCGTGCTCGTCTTCAGATTAGTGATGAGGCATGCTACATACCTCATGCCAGCATCTGGCTTAACATCTATCTGTAAGACAGCACCAGCAGTGCAGCACTTGTTGAGTACAGGACTGGGATTTCATCTTGGAATGTTGTGCTTGAGCTCTAGAATGGGACTTGTATTCGCGACCTGACACACAGGTGAGTGTGTCACAGCTGATCTTGGGAGAAGTTTATACAAGAGCTGAAGGGATGAAGACTTATTGGCAAAGTTGTTTTTGTCAGGGTTTGCTAAGGTTAGAGGTAGAGAGGAGAACTTGAATGCAACAAAAGACCTGTGACCATTGTATATCATTAATGCATTCTAGTAAAGAATGAAATTTGGGCAACTTCGTATTGAGTGACTCCATGTTCATAGAAACTGGTTTAAAATAACATGATGAAAGTACAGAAAATTTAAGACTCTATTACAAAAAATAAGTTTTGTTGCATTTTCTGGCACCTGTTTTTACATTGGCAGGCCTAAGAAGTTTCTGTATTTCTTTATGATCTGAATAAGGTTGTGCGTTTGAGATTTTATTTACTTAAGTTTCCAAAAAGCTGATTTCTGATATGATTTACTAGTGACAGATAATACTAATGAGAATAAAAACAAAATTTAATTTTCAGCATATTTCCCATGTGTTTAAAGCCCTATATGTCCATTTTAGTGCAAGTTGCACATTCGCAAGAAGAAACAATTCCACATGTGGAGAGAGAAATGGTTTTAAAAGTTTGCTGATGCCTTCTTAAATACAGTTAGGGTTGGATGATAGATGCTGGCCTTGCCAGTGATGTCCATATCACATGAACAGATGTAAATTAAATATTTTGGTTATTATAGCTGTTTAGGCACTGAGTGAGTATGGTTGAGAACCGTTAAGACACAGGAGACCTTTTGACTCACGGTGCCTTGAGAACATTCCCCTTGTTGGAACATTTTAAGAAAATGGTGCCATGAACTTAAGAACAAATTCCATGAAATAAAATTCTTAATTTTGTTTTTTTCCTTTCAGGACTTTCCCATCTACTCCCAAAGTGCAGATTTCCAAACACACAGGATTTAGTTCTCCATCTAAAATCTCCAAGAAATCATGTAGTTCTAGTTTCTCTCAGTCGCAGATGCGATCATTGGAAGCCATGGAAGCAGCTTGGCAGCCTGCTCCTCTAATAAATGACAGCGCTACCTCATTGGGAAATCATTCTTTATCTGGTCGAGGTATTAGTAAAATGTGCACTTCCAGGACTGATCTATCAGATAAGACACACACAAGCTGCATTGACCGGTCCGTGGAGCCAAGGGACAGCAGTGAGAGACCTAAGAAGAAAAGTAAACATTTGAAAAGAGTTGCAGTTTCCTTTGATTCTGAATCATTCAGCCAGACAACATGTGATGATGCTGCCAAGACTGATGGTAGAGAGAAAATTAAGAGAAAGAAAAAGCGACATGAGAAAGTGGAGAATGATGGTGTATGTGACCAGTTACAGGTAGGTTATTGGACCTTCCAAAATTGAGTCAGTATTAGTTTCACTGTTACTAAAGGAACAGTGAGAAAGTGTTCTTTTTCTGTAAACTTCCTGTTAGAACTATATTCCAGCTAATTCTTGTTCTTTGAGATGAATCAGTCTTACAAATGTCATCATGGTCAGCCTGCTTCAGTGGTTGGTTGTTCCTCGATCAGCTATTAAATGTCAGCTTTTCCCTGCACTTACTGTATAGAACTGGATGCAACCAAAATAAGGAGGTATGTGGGATGACTCCTTGCTCCATCATTCCTTTCTCTCCATTCTTCTTGGCAAGGGCTATGGTTCATCACCATCAATCTTTCTACTAGTCTATATTTTTTGTCTTTGCCCTGGTCCTCCCCAAAGACAGACAGATACACATGCAAACACACACAAGCGCGCACAATGATGGATAGTTTTATGTCCCATCACCCACTAAGACCACTGGCATTTTGACCTTGCAACTGATTTGGAAAATGTTACTCCATAGCAGCAAGGGATTGAAGTGCTCGATTTCTTTTTATATCAATTCTGAGTAGGAGAGTTCTCCAAATGTTCAATGTTGCAACAAAGTGGATCAATACTGCCAGTTATTCAGCCTCCTAAGAGCAGTTTTACTGTAATCATAAAAATTTTACTGTTGTATCTGAAGCACCAATATATTAATTAATGCAGATTACTGCATTAAGTTAAATTATATCTTATTAAGCCAGTTTTATATGTCAACTTTGTATGATACTGGTTATTTTATGTTATATTTATTTAATTATAAGCAGATGTTTGACATTGACAGGGGTTTGTTCCTATAAATAAGAGCAGAATAAAACTATCTTCGTTGAGCTAGTACTGTGATCTCTAAATATGCATTTCTAAAAACTGACTTCAGTTCTATCCTTCACCATCTGATTGTCTGGTCTGTTGCATTGTTATTTTGAACAAGACTTTTAAAAGACAGTTTCTTAAGCTGTCTTCATGGTAAGAAATATACAGGGCATCCTTGATTTATAAACATTATCTCATACAGGGATGTAATTTTAAAGATCTGACATCCGAACATTTCCTATGCTTACACATTGCTCCTTTATATTGTCCTGCATTGTGATCCGACTTGAGTGCAAAATGACTTGTGAGCAGACTGGAGTGGCATCCACTCAATACAGTGGCTGTTTGTATCAAGCAGTGAAATTTGTTTTACTCTCATCACCATTGTCATTGCTTAAAACACTTCAGTCATTTCAGTGTAAAGGGTTTAACATGATTCATTGAAATGATGACTGAACTGGGATGATTTATTGCAGGAGGAATCCGTCAAGGGCAATGTTTCACCTGAAGGGTTGATCCCAAAGAAACTGAAGAAAAAAAGGAAGAAGCATAAAAAATACACAGAAGTGTTTGAAGTAAACGACCCTACTGAATCTGCTGTGGAAAAGTACGTAAATATGACGTTTCACAATTTGGTGCAGTGGTGATTATTTTAGATACCCTGAGTCAGTGTCTCTCTTGTGGGCAGTTATTTGCCGCTTTTAGCTCTTGAAAACTTGAGTTCAACATACTTACGTAAAACCATAACTAATGTTGCCATAGCAACCTTAAATTCCAGGAGTCTTTGAATAGATGGCTGGAATGGCACAAAAATTTCCTTAATGCAGTTCACGTAGGCATAACCTTCTGAGTCCAGTCCTCATTGTGAATCTCGGCAGAAGACACTGCTGCCATGAGACAAAGAATGTCATTTTCTAATTTTGAGTCATTGGTAAAGTTTACCATCGTGTTTATTCAAGAGTAAGAAACACCTCACCCCAGCAGGAGGAAAACCCAGCTTTAATAATATTTCTTTTGTAATCCACGTGCTGAATGTTAAAATAACAATGAGAGTTATAGACACAGTTAATGTTCCCGAGCATATGGCATTTGAAGATGAGGGGATACATTTTTAAGGTGAGAGGTTTAAAAAAAGATAAGAGGGACACTTTTATTTTACACAAGGGCTGGTTTATGTGTGGAATGAGCTTCCTGAGGAAATAGTGGATGTGGGTACAATTACAATATTTAAAAGACATTTAGATAAGTCTATAAATAGGAATGGTTTGGAGGGATGGGAGCCAGGAGCAAACAGGTGGGACTAGTTTAGTTTGGGATCATGTTCCGTATGGACTGGCTTCCATGCTGTATGACTCTGATTTCATAAACAGCTGCTTACTGATGTAATATTCCTTCTCTCAGTGGAAACCATGAATATATTTTCAGTGTCACTACTACTTATAATGTCAGAAAATTATTATCCAAGTTGTTCTTCTTTCATCATTTGAAGAAACATGCATGGGTATTTTCACACTTGCTAATTTCTCAGAGCAGTGGAAATTTTTCATCCCATGTGTTTTGCCATACCAGAAAATAACACCTAAAGGCTAGTATTTTATAGTGATCAGGAATCATAAAATCTCTACAGTGTGGAAACAGGCCCTTTAGCCCAACAAGTCCATACCGACCCTCCGAAGAGTATCCCACCCAAACCCATTTCCCTATCCTATTACTCTACTTTTTACTCCTGACTAATGCACCTAACCTCCACGTCCTTGAACACTATGGGTAATTTAGCATGGCACATCACCTAACCTGCACATCTTTGGGATTGTGTGAGGAAACCATAACACCCAGAGGGAACCCACACAGATACTGGGAGAATGTGCAAACTCTACACACAGTCGCATGAGGCTGGAATCGAACCTGGGTCCCTGGCGCTGTGAGGCAGCAGTACTAACCGCTGAGCCACCGTGCAGTGGAAACTCTCGTTCAGATAATGCCACGAAGGCCAGTATTCCTTCACAAAGTCATCCTTTATTTACATATGTATAGTACATAATACCTACCCAGCTAGCACCAAGCTGGCTCCGAGAGTGACATTCCTGTTTGTCTGTCTGCCAGGACTCCCTGGTTGGAACTGTTAACTAGGTCCAATGAGGAAACTCCGCGTCAATGAGGTCCACTTGGCTGACTTCATTTCAATCACTACACTAATTAAGTTCTTTGCCCAGCAGAATTTAAGGCCAGCTAACTCCTCCCACAACTTGCCCACGTGATGTGCTCTGACTTGGTGCAAACTGAGAGTAGAAGATTTGGATTTTACGTGTGTGTGTGTGTGTATCTCCACTGTTTATTGGATAAATTTGCTAAGACCTGGGCAGTCCAGAGTTCTAACTGTAGAAAAGCTCAATTATTTTAATGAGTCAAACTCTGCACAGTGAAAATTTAAGTGGTGAGAAAATGACAGTACTTTTACAGCTTTTAAAAATGCAGTTCAGTGTTTGATTAATACAGATCTCTTGTATTGATGTCAATGTTACTTTACAGTTGCTTAGGATGGAATGAACCAGAATGTGAAGAACTGGAAAGGCCTAAAGGACTGGAACCGCAAAAGAAAAATTCGGAGATGAAAGAGAGCCAAAAATGCGAGAAAAAACACAGGAAACGAAAGAGAAGCATGAGTTCAGATGATTGTGCAAATTCAGACCCTCCAGTGGATCAGACTGTCAGAAATCAAAATCAGCAAGGTACAATATTTCTTACTAGGTCTAGGTCTTTAAAGTTTCCTTCAAAAAAGAAACAGTAAACTGCTTTCATAATAATAAGGCATGATATAGGCATCCCTGTGAATTTTTCTCATTGAATTTATATTTTGTTTTTAGTTAATATTTCACAAGACTCTTCTTGTGTACTGCAGTTACTATTTAGCTACAGCAAATGCCATTGATTTTATCTTCAAAAATAAACGTTTGAAGTGCAATTTTCAACAAGTAACTTTATCGAAGAAAAATACCTTTTGTCCCTTTGAAGCATTTTGATGTAGGAATGTGAAATCTGCTCATTACAGCAATGCTTTACAAGAATGGTCCATCAGCTCCTCCCCTCAGCCTTTAGGACTGTACAATGGCTTAGTGGTTCACACTGCTGTCTCACAGCACAAAGGACCCAGGTTCGATTCCCCCCTCGGGTGACTGTTCGTGTGGAGTTTGAACATTCTCTCATATTTGCATGGGTTTCCTCCCATTCTCCAAAGATGTCTAGGCGGATTGGCCATGTTAGGTTGCCTATAATGTCCAGGGATGTGCAGGGCTAGGTGGATTAGCTATGCGAAATGCAGGGTTACAGGGTTAGGGTAGGTGGATGGGTCTGGGTGGGATGCTGTTCGGAGAGTTGGTGTGGACTTGTTGGGCTGAATAGCCTAATTCCACACTGTATGATTCAATAATTACGTTTCCTGTTGTTGGGGCATATTGTAGTATTGGTGATACTATTCTCAACTGCATTGTATTTTCTTGCTAGTTCTTGCAGCCAAAATATTTCAATTTTACCCATAATTTGCTGCGTACGAAAAAATTTCTTGTCTTCAGAAATAGTGTCACATATCAAAGTAATAGCAGAGGTCAACTATACGACTTCACAACCCTATTCCACTCTTCAGTAGAGTCATGATCTGTCTCATGTAACTGCACTTTCCTGCCCATTTCTGTTTACTTTCCCCTGCCTCACCTAGGCCTCAAGCATACCTTCCAGATGAAGCAGTGCTTTATCTGCACTCTACCCAATCTCGTCGGCAGTATTTGCTGGTCAGAATGTAGTCTCCTCTACGCTGAGGAAGTGCAGCACAGACTGGGTGATTTCATCACAGTACAGGACAGTATGTGCTGTCCTCAAAAAAAAAAGAAAAGACTCTGAGCTTCCAGTTTCCTGCCCCTTTAACAGAATCAAAGTGTGGCGCTGGAGGAAGCATAGCAGGTTAAGCAGCATCTGAAGAGCGGGAGAGGCAATGTTTTGGACATAAGCTCTTCATGAATGTGGAGGGGAAGGGGGCTGAGAAGAATATAGTGGGGGTGGGGCTGGGGGGGTGAAGTTAGCTGGGAAGGTGATAGGTGAATGCAATTGGGGGGTAACTGTGATAGGTTGGATGGAAGGGTGGAGCGGATAGGTAGGAAGGAAGGAAGATGGACAGTCAAGACGGCGGTGCCAAGTTGAAGGGTTGGTTCTGGGATGAGGTAGGGGGAGGGCAAATTTGGGAACTAGTGAAGTCGATGTTGATGCTGTGTGGTTGAAGGGTCCCAAGACGGAAGACAAGGGATTCTTCCTCCAGTCGTCAGGTGGCTTGGATTTAACTTTGCCACGTTTGACACACCACCCTGTTCCCTGGCCAACATCTTTGTCTCAGGCTTGCTGCAGTGCTCCAGCAGCCCCATGCAAGCTGAAAGAGCAGCACCTTATTTTCTACCTGGGAACTCTGCAACCTTCTGGACTTAATATCAAATTCAACAATTTCAAGCTTGAGCACCTTCTTCTATGTCACATTTCAGCTCTTGTCATCACGTGGGCTGCTACCACACACAACCCATTGTCAGCTAATAATAGTCCCTGTTATAGCTATTCATTCTGTCCTTTATCTACTCCTTTCCAACTGTTTTTCTCTGTTTCTTTTTGGGCTCTACCTCACTTTCATTTACTCCCCATCCCTTCACCCACCCTGTCTTTGGCATAAATGCCAACCCTTTCCAAGCGACCATCAGTTCTGAAGAAGGGTGACTGTTCCTGAAATGTTAAATCTGATTTCTCTCCACATGCTGCCAGATCTCCTTAGATTTTCCAGCAATTTCTGTTTCTGTTTCTGATGCCCACCATCCGCAGTTCTTTCGGTTTTTTGCCATAATTATCTTGGTGTGCAAAAATCTCCTCTCAAACATACTCAATGACAGAGCATAACAGCAGAGTTGAGAATTACAAGCATTTGTAACATGCAAGTGAAGAAATTGCTCCCTGTCTTAATCCTTGATGGCTTAGCTGTTTATCTAGGAGCCTTGAAGAAGGGTTATACCCGAAATGTTGACTACTCCATCTCCTGATGCTTTCTGGCTTGCTGTGTTCCTCCAGCCTCCTGTTTCTCTATCTAATGCCTCTGTCGCTCATAATTGGTGCTCCACCTGATAGAAAGTAATATTTCAATTCATGTAACAACTTGCATGACCAGCATACATCTCAAAGTGCAACCTTTGAAGTGTACCAATGATGGTCATGCAAGAAACAGCCCACAGCATGCAGACAGCAAGCTCCCAAGACAAATGCGATAATGACCATGGAGGTCTCCAGGATGGAAACAGACCCTTCGGTACAACTTGCCCATGCTGCCCAGTTTTCACAATTTAAACTAGTCCCAGATAATCCATTCAAGTGATGTGTACTGAGGGATAAAAATCATCCAGGATAATTTCCCTGATTTTTATTAAGGTATTGAAGCATTATGCCTGCCTGAGGGGAGCCCTGCTATTGGTTATGCATTTTACCTGAAAGACAGCATCTCTGACAATGGCGCCCATTCTTGTTAATGGAGTCCTGTGGGATTTGAATCCACAATGGTCTGAAGCAAAAAGAGAATTTGGAGAAATTCAGCATCTGCTGAGAGATAACAAAGCATTTTGAGTCCAGTGAGCTTTGTTTAGAACTGGTTGTAGCTGAGAGAAGATGGTATGTATGCTGAAGACAGGGTGGGCTGGAAGGAGAGAGTGGATAGGTGCTGGGGGAGGTGGTTGCAGGGGTAGTGAGTGGATTGCTGGAACGGCGGAAAGAGAGAATGTTAGTTTGACAGACATAGGATAGATGATAATATACCATGAGGAATGAAGAGCTCACAATGGGGGTCATACCAACATGATGGGGACCATTGATCTGAGTTGGGTTCGAATGTTAGCAACTGATATAAGGGAAAGAGCCTCTTGGCATTTTCTCTGCCAAGCCCTTTATATATTTTTAATCAGAGAGAATCATTGAGTCACTCCAGTGCAGAAGCAGGCTAGTCAGCCCAGTGAATCCACACCAATCCCCAAAGAGCATCCCACACATACTGTATCCCCCACTCCCCTATCCCTGTGTAGACTTGAAACTGCAAGGCTAAACATATCTGGCAGATAACTAGAAAGTTTGTTGGTTCATAACTGAGTCTTTGTGCTTCATCTAACCAGGAGGCTAGTGGAAAGCATTTGCAATTGAGTCAAGTGCATGATTAGGGGAATGAGGGAGTGGGTGTAGGAGCACCCTTTCAGGCCAATTGATAAGGAATTAATTATGGGTATGAGTTTTTGTAATCATCTTCCATTCCACCTTCTAATCCTCCCTTCTGTAAAAACGTCTGTTGTTTACATTTGAATCCCACCTTCACATTGTGAATTCCTGACATCATTGTGTGGCACTAACACTGCTGATTGGGACAAACTTTGAATGGATCCAGCAGCTCAAACCTGGGCAGATTTAAAACAGGTGTCGAAGAATTACTTCTCAAAATGCCGTGAACCTGTGGAATTCACTAACCAGGGTATGGTGGACATTGGGACACTGAATAAATCTGAGGAGGCGATGGACAGATTTTTAATTAGCAATGGGTTAAAGAGTTATGGGGAGCAGGTAGGAAAGTGGAGTTGAGGCTGAGAAGAGATCGGCCAAGATGGTTTTCAGTGGCGGAGTAGGCTCTAGAGGCTAAATTGCCGACTCCTGCTCCTCATTTGTATGTTCTACGGAAAATGGACTGCAGTGGTTCCAGAAGCCACGTCAGCACCACCTTCTCAAGGGCAACTATGGGTGGGTAATAAATGTCGACCCCAGCCAGTGATGTCCACATCCCATGAATTAATTTTTCTAAAGTAATCCTATGTGATGTCCTGAGACCGGCACTCAACCTTTTTCTTCCCTAACTTGGATGGCTGTTAGAGTAATGAGAATAATTTCTCTTGGTTAATCCTTATATTGATTAAAGTGGCATTTAAATATGTGTTTTATATAGCCTTGAAGCCTGTGCAAAGGAATCTTGATTATCCGAAGGACACGGCCAGGGAGTATTTCGTTCAGTTAATTGCATGCCAGATAACACAGTTAGCCCAGCATCGGGACCTTGCAATCTTGTTCGGATAGTCCAAACTTCAGTTAATCGAATGCTGGATAATCGAGGTTCCTCTGTACAGAACAAGATTGCAGCCAAGGATTATAGTAGAGCTTTGGTGCAAATCAAATAACTTTGCATTGGAACAGATTGTTACTTCATTAACATTGTCTGCTATTCTCTGTTCAAGTCCCAGTGTTCATGTGGGACAGCCAGATAAGAGAAGGGTATAAACGCTCTGAAAAGCATTCCAGTGAGGAGAGACCTGCACCTGCTGTCACACCCATTGCAAGCTTAGCCTGGGATGGGAAGAAGCAATCCAGTGTCGTTCAAGAGCTTTTAAAACATTCAAGCAACAAGGCATATGGAACTGAAGGTAGGAGAAAGTAACTCATTTGAAGCTATTTTGTTGCTTTGGAGTCTTCTGTCTTGGTAGTACTGTAAATTCATTTACCACTAGTAAATGATAACTGTAGGCATGAGCTGAAGTCTCAGTAAAGTACTACGTGAATTGCGTTCAATATTTTGTTAGATTGATGTTTCTTGAAAACTTGTGTTTTCTGTTAACCTAGTGGTAGTCGTGGAAGCGATTAACTGCTGTATATAGATTAGTCGAGTTTGGTAGTGTGTGTGGTCATCTTGAGATTATTCCTAGTTCAGCATTTTCTTAATGATGTACAGTCAGCGTGTGGTCTGTACAGTACGAAGGACATTTACAGCACAGGAACAGGCCCTTTGGCTCTGCAAGCCTGCACAGATCCAGATCCTCTATCTAAACCTGTTGCCTGTTTTCTAAACATCTGTATCCCTTTGCTCTCTGCCCATTCATGTATCTGTCTAGATACATCTTAAATGACATCATTGTTCCTGCCCCAACACCTCCACTGGCAATGCATTCTAGGCACCCACCATCCTCTGTGTGAAGAACTTTCCCCGTATATCTCCCCGAAACTTTTCCCATCACTTTTGAAATCATGGCCCCTAGTATTTGAGTCCTCCACTTTAAGGGGGGGGGAAAAGTTTCTTGCGATCCAGCCTGTCTACACCTCTCATGATTTTGTAGGCGTCCATCGGGTCCCCCCTCGACCACCTCCTTTCCAAATGAAAATAATCCTAATCTACTCAACCTCTCTTCATAGCTAGTGGCCTCCATACCAGGCAACATCCTGGTGAACCGCCTCTGCACTCTCTCCCAAGCATCCACATCCTTTTCGTAATGTGATGACCAGAACTGTATGCAGTATTCCAAATGTGTCCGGACCAAAGTCTTATACAACTGTAACATGATCTACCAACCCTTTATATTCAATACCCTGTCTGATGAAAGAAAGCATGCCGTATGCTGCCTTGACCACAACTGACCTGCATTGCCACCTTCAGAAATAATGGACTTGAACGCCCAGATCTCTCTGTATTTCAATTTTCCCCAGGACTTTTCTGTTTACTGTATAGTTTGGTCTTGAGTTGTCTTCCAAAACACATCGTCTCGTATTTGTCCTGATTGAACTCCATCTGCCATTTGTCTGTCCAACTCTCCAGTATGTCTTTTTCTGCTGTATTTTTTGACAGTCCGCTTCACTACCTGCTCCTCCACTAATCTTAGTGTCATCAGCAAACTTGCTAATCAGGTACCCTACACCTTCCTCCAAATCATTTATGTATATCACAAACAACAATGGTCCCAGCACGGATCCCTGTGGGACATCACTGGTTGCAGGTCTCCATTTTGAGAAGCTCCATTCCACTTCTACTCTTTGTCTTGTGTTGCCCAACCAGTTCTCTATCCATCTAGCTAGAATACCCTGGACCCATGCAATGCCACTCCTTCATCAGCTTACCATGGGGAACCTTATCAATCCCTTTACTGAAGTCCATGTATATGACGTCTACATCCCTTCCCATATCAATCAACTTTGTCACCTCTTCAAATAACTCTATTAGATTTGTAAGACATGACCTTCCTTGCACAAAACCATGCTGTCTATCACTGATAAGCTGGTTTTCTTCCAAATATGTATATATCCTATCCCTTATTAGCTTCTCCAGTAGTTTCCATACTGGATGTCAAGCTCACCTGGTCTGTAATTACCTGGATTATCCCTGCTACCCTTCTTAAATAAGGGGACAACATTAGCAGTTCTCCAGTACTCTGGGACCTCCCCTGTGTTCAAAAATGCTGCAAAGATATCTGTTAAAGCACCAGCTATTTCCACTCTTGCTTCCCTCAGAAACCTGGGATAGATCCCATCTGGACCTGGGGACTTGTCTACCTTAATGCCTTTTAGAATACATAACTGTTCCTCCCTCCTTATGCAGACTACACCTAAAGTAATCAAAGATCTATCACTAACCTCAACATCCGCCACCTCCCTCTCTTTGGTGAATACCGATGAAAAGTACTCATTAAGAATCTCACCCGTTTTCTCTGACTGCCCACATATCTTTCCTCCTTTTGTCCTTGAGTGGGCCAACCCTTTCCCTAGATACCCACTTTCTCCTTATATATGAGTAAAAGGGTAATGTCCCCTTGTTTAAGAAGGGTAGCAGGGATAATCCAGGTAATTACAGACCTGTGAGCCTGACGTCTGTGGTATGGAAACTACTGGAGAAGCTACCAAGGGATAGGATATGTACGTATTTAGAAGAAAATCGGCTTATCAGTTTTCCTTAACCCTGTTTGCTAAGGATATTTTGTGATCCCTTTTAGTCCTCTTAATTCCTTGTTTCAGACTGGTCCTACTCTCAATATTCTTCCAAGGTTTTGGCTGTCTTCAGTCGCCTACACCGGATGGACGCATCCTTTTTCCTCTTAGCAAATCTCTCCATTTCACCTGTCATCCATGGTTTCCTAATCTTGCCATTTGTATTCCACATTTTCACAGGAACCTGTCTCTCCTGAACTCTAATCAACCTCTCTTTAAAAGCCTCCCACATATCGAATGTGGATTTCCCTTCAAACAGCTGCTCCCAATCTATATTCCCCACTCCTGCTGAATTTTGGTATAGTTGGCCATCCCCCAGTTTAGTACTCTTCCTTTAGGGCCACGCTCGTCTTTGTCCATGAGTATTCTAAAACTTACGGAACAGTGATCACTATTTCCAAAGTAATCCCCTACTGAAACTTAAAGAAGTGGCTATGGTCATTTCCCAACACTATCCTGGATGCTCCTTACAAATTCTGCTCCACCCAGACCTCTAAGTAAATCCCAGTCAAAGTTGGGGGAAAAATAAAATCCCCTATCATCATCACCACCATGTTGCTCCTACACCTTTCTATGATCTCTCTACATATTTTTACCTCTATCTCACGTTCGCTGTTGGGCGGCCTGTAGGACAGGCCCAATGTTGTTACCACACCCTTCCTATTTCTGAGCTTTGCCCATGTCACCTCACTGCTTGAATCGTCCATAGTGCCTTCCTTCAGCACAGCTGTGATATCTTCTTTGACCAGTAGTGCAACTCCTCCACCCCTTTACCTCCCTCCCTCTCCCATCTGAAGCATCGATATCCTGGGATATTTAGTTGCCAATCATGCCCTTCCTTCAACCAAGTCTCAGTAATAGTAATAACATCATACTCCCAGATACTAATCCAAGCCCTAAGTTTATCTGCCTTATCTACTACACTACACTTCTTGCATTAAAACAAATGCACCTCAGACTACCAGTTCCTCTGCATTCATCCTCCGCTTCCTGTCTACTCTTTCCCCTTACTCACGCTGACTTCATTCTCTAGTTCCTTACAGGCTTTAGTTACTACCTCCTTACTGTCCATTAACCACCTCATTTGGTTCCCATCCCCCTGCCACATTAGTTTAAATCCTCACCAGCAGTGTTAGCAAAAGCACCTGCAAGGACATTGGTTGCAATCCAGACCAGGATTAGACCATCCAATTTTTGTGATAGTCCCACCTCCCCAGAACCAGTCCCAATGTCCCAAAAATTTGAACCCCTCCCTCCTGCACTATCTGTCATCCTAACTATTCTGTCATTCTTACTATGACTAGCACGTGACACGGGTAGTCATACCTCGGAGGTCCTACTTTTTAACTTGTTTCCTAACTCCCTAAATTCTTCTTTTTAGCACCTCATCCCATTTTTTTACCTCTATCATTGGTGCCTACATGTACCATGACAACTGGCTGATAACCCTTCCCCTTGAGAATTTCCTGCAGTCGATCCGAGACATCCCTGACCCGTGCATCTGGGAGGCAACATATCATTTGGGAGTCTCGTTTTTCACCTTGGAACTGCCTATCTCCTCCCTTTGCAATTGAATCTCCTATGACTATTGCCCTTCTACTCTTTTTCCGTCTCTTCTGAACAGCAGAGCCTGCTACAGTGCCATGAACTTGGCTACTGCTGCCTTCTTTTGGTGAGTCGTCTCTTTTGGTCACCTATTCCTTTTCTCCCTCAGCAATTCTAATCTGCAGTGTGACCAACTCGCTACATGTGCTTATCTACAACCCCCTTTCCCCCCCCCCCCGCCCAACCTCAGCATTGAGTATGCTGCAAAATGAGTCCATCTGCAGCTACAGAGCCGTTATACGGTCTAACAAGAGCTGCAACTGGACACACTTCTTACATGTGAAGGAGCCAGGGACATCAGCTGTGTCCCTGAGCTCCCTCGTTGAGCAAGAGGAGCATAACACAGTTAACATTACTCTTCAGGATTTCTCCATCATTTGATCTTTTGCATCACCACTGATTTAGCTGACTACTTACAGATTTGAGTATGAATACTTTATAGTCCTGAGGGATCTTTCAAAGAAGTGTTTGAGATAGTTACAGATCAGCAAGTGCATTTTTTCCCCCTGTATACATTAATTGGCAGACATGAAACAAAAATGATTGCTCGGCACTTTCATTCTTCCCAGCAGCCTGTATTTTTAAATGCTTAAGGCTAAAATATAATGAACCTTTCCATTGACAACTCTGTTTTTAGTGCTGACTTGGGATGGAGCAGTGTCGGCTGTTAGCCAAGATGCTGAATATGACACAAAACAGGCAGAAGATGCAGTTGTTGATGAATGGGATGAAGAATTTGACAGGGGGAAGGTAAGAGATTATCCTGACAATTTGTCAGTAGAAAATTGAATTCCAGTATGTAAGACTATTCAGATTTCATAAAACTGCATGCACATTAAACATTGGCAATTTCTGACTTCTGTCTAATCTTTCATCTCCCTGGCAACCCCAGCCCAAAATGCATTGACTTCCCACAATTGTTCTGTCTAATCATTCCACCTGACGATCTGTTGCCTGAATTGAAGTTGACAAGTGGCTCCCAATTGCAGAAAAATAAAACTCCAATAATAGAGACAGCTGACCTTTTGCCACAGAATGATTGGGAGTGCAACAACTGCACAATCAAACTGTTGTTTCCTGCAGTTCACCTTTTCCCCATCAATTAAACACTGTAGTATCATGGAATGCTTAAAGCAAGTGCCCCAGAATTGAGCACTTCATATTTATGTCACTCATCTTATTCAGCGTGACTCTGTGCTGGAAGTTGAGAAACATTTTGCTCTTTGATTTGGGACTCTACCCTGGAGTAATTCAGAGGCACTTAGTTTGCACTCCACTGTTGAGCCTGTGTGCCTCTGAATAAATAAAGAAGGTCACAAATCAATATTCGAAACATAGAACATTACAGCACAGTACAGGCCCTTCAGCCCTCGATATTGCACCGACCTGTGGAACTAATTTGAAGCCCATCTAACCTACACTATTCCATTCTTATCTATACGCCTATCTAATGATCTTTTAAATGCCCTTAAAGTTAGCGAGTCTACTCCTGTTGCAGGCAATGCGTTCCACACCCCTACTACTCTGAGTAAAGTGGAAGTCATCTCAAATGTTGTCCATCAAGATCACTGGAGAGAGGTTTTGCTTTTGTCTGTTATTGGTACTGCCTGCAATGCTGATGTCAGCATTTTTATGTTTTCAGGTTAAAAAATTAAAGGGACTTAAAAGAGAGAGGAAAAGAAACTTCAATGCTTTCCAGAAAATGCAAAACAGAAGGAATTTTTGGTCTACTACTCATTCAGCAAAGTTTTCCAGGTTTTAAAGTAAGTATCGATGCTGCTTTACTGTGTTTTACCACATGAGAACAAAGATGAGCAATGTGACATTTTTCCATTGTTACCATCAATGATTCACATTCTGGATGTAATGAGTTAATTCAGACCAAAGCTGCTCCCCTATCTCCTCAAAGGGTGTGTCCCCACAAAATTGAGTACTCAAAATGCGCTCATTTTCCAATGCAACAAATCTCACCCCATTCTGTTTGTGAGGAGGGGGAGGCAAGGTATAAGAAAGTTTCAGCTTGAAAATTCTCAACCCTGTTTCCAAACCTGATCTTGGGAGCACCTTTCATTATATCTGCAATGTCCTCCAGCCCTCAACCTCCTGCATCCAAGCCCTCCTTCCACCAGATGCATTTGTTGGTAACGCCACCTCTAGGTGAAGCATGGAGTGACACTTGATGAAAATGTTAATCATGTCTTTCTATTCCTTCCACAAACTAATGGTGACACTTAACCTATCTAAACATATTCTTCTCCCTCCTTATCGTAGGAAACAAAAAAATTGTTGTGAATGTGCACTTTCATTAAACATCTATAAGCAACAGTATAAACAAACTTTGTTTTGAGTGTTTCTAAAAGTCTCCTTCAAACAAACATTTCTTCATCACATGCCATCATGGTGGCCAATTTTAATAGTGGTTCAAAGTTTGGGAGAAGATTTGTAGCTCGGGTGCTCG
The DNA here is from genome assembly GCF_047496795.1 of Chiloscyllium punctatum. Classification (NCBI taxonomy): domain Eukaryota; kingdom Metazoa; phylum Chordata; class Chondrichthyes; order Orectolobiformes; family Hemiscylliidae; genus Chiloscyllium; species Chiloscyllium punctatum. The sequence continues at coordinate 52,874,327 of NC_092777.1, forward strand.
TTGTTGTGGTTCTGTTCGCCGAGCTGGGAATTTGTCTTGCAAACGTTTCGTCCCCTGTCTTGGTGACATCCTCAGTGCTTGGGAGCCTCCTGTGAAGAAGCGCTTCTGTGCTGTTTCCTCCGGCATTTATAGTGGCCTGTCTCTGCCGCTTCCGGTTGTCAGTTCGAGCTGTCCGCTGTAGTGGCCGGTATATTGGGTCGTGGTCGATGTGTTTGTTGATAGAGTCTGTGGATGAGTGCCATGCCTCTAGGAATTCCCTGGCTGTTCTCTGTTTGGCTTGCCCTATAATGGTAATGTTGTCCCAATCGAATTCATGTTGCTTGTCGTCTGTGTGTGAGGCTACTAAGGATAACTGGTCGTGTCGTTTCGTGGCTAGTTGGTGTTCGTGTATACGGATAGTTAACTGTCTTCCTGTTTGTCCGATATAGTATTTTGTGCAGTCCTTGCCTGGGATTTTGTACACTACATTAGTTTTGCTCATGCTGGGTATCGGGTCCTTCGTTCTGGTGAGTTGTTGTCTGAGCGTGGCTGTTGGTTTGTGTGCTGCTATGAGTCCTAGTGGTCGCAGTAGTCTGGCTGTCAGTTCAGAAATGCTCCTGATGTATGGTAGTGTGGCTAGTCCTTTGGGTTGCGGCATGTCCTCGTTCCATTGTCTCTCCCTTAGGCATCTGTTGATGAAATTGCGAGGGTATCCGTTTTTGGCGAATACTTTGTATAGGTGTTCCTCTTCCTCTTTTTGTAGTTGTGGTGTGCTGCAGTGTGTTGTGGCCCTTTTGAATAGTGTCCTGATGCAACTTCGTTTGTGTGTGTTGGGTGGTTGCTTTCATAGTTTAGGACTTGGTCTGTGTGTGTGGCTTTCCTGTAAACCTTTGTGGTGAATTCTCCGTTCGGTGTTCTCTGTACCATCACATCTAGGAATGGGAGTTGGTTGTCCTTTTCTTCCTCTCTAGTGAATCTGATTCCTGTGAGTGTGGCATTGATGATCTGGTGTGTGTTCTCTATTTCTGTGTTTTTAATTATTACAAAAGGTGTCATCCACATATCTGACCCAGAGTTTGGGTTGAAGTTGTGGTAAGACTGTTTGTTCTAACCTTTGCATTACTGCTTCTGCTATGAGTCCAGAGATCGGTGAGCCCATGGGTGTTCCGTTTTTTTGAAATTAACGATTTTTGGCGCGCAATTTCTTGTCTGTATTTGTGTAGTCTGTTGTGAGTGTCTGTAATCATTACCTGGATCATCCTGAATCTGTTCTGTCTGGCTGTGTCCCTGGTTTGTGGATTGTTGACTGGTGGTCTGTATCTGACACATGGTGGAAGGATTCGATTCTTTCGGCATAGTGGTCCCCAACTCCAGGGTTGGGAACATTATCTGCATTCCTTTCTTAAACCCCTTTCCTTTCTATCTCTCTATTGTCTTTAAGATGATTCCTAAAATCTGTCCCTTTGACCAAGTCTTGATGTTATCTGATGCAATGTGGTGTCATATTTTGCTTGATAATAGCTTTCAAACACCCTAATTTGTTTTGCTGTGCTGAAGGGGCTATATAAAGCCGTTGTTGCAATTTGGAAAAACAGACTTGTTTTTCACTAGAATGTAGCTTACTGCTTCCTACATAACTCTGTTTGTGACTGTGAATATATGTGGGTGACTAAGAATATACCTGTTGCATTTTTAAATTGAATAAACCACAGTAAGACAGTTGCCTAAGGGAGAACCCACATAGGAAAAGAGTGCTTTCAGCTCCAGAGTGTGGAGGTGTTGGTGTCAGACTGGGGTGGACAAAGTTTAAAAATCACACACCAGGTTATAGTCCAACAGATTTATTTGGAAGCACTAGCTTTTGGAGTGCTGCTCCTTCTTCAGGTAGCTGTGGAGCAGGATCATTAGACGTAAAATTTATAGCAAAAGATTACAGTGTCATGCAATTGAAACGATATTTTGAACAAACTTAGAATGCTCTCTTGGATTGTTCAATATATCGATTGGTATCGATAACAGTGTGACCGTCTCTTCCATCAGGGGAACATTGGACTATGTTCAACTCCCAATTATTGTATGACCAAATGTACCTTCTCTTCCTGATTCTCTCAAGTTGTTGTTTGCAAATGCCTGAATGTATCCTAGGTTCTAGGTGTTGGAGTTTTAACATTTGTGTGTCTTTTTTATTTGTATAAATATTCTCTGAAGGTTTGCTCATGTTAATCAATTTTGTCAGATAAAAATGAAAAAGGCTGTCATCAATTCTATGTGACAAATAAATAGTTCTTTTCAGATTGGTACATTTTTGAAAATGTCAGACAGTTTGTTAAATCCTAATGAAAGCTTATTTCAGTTACATAATTTCTGTATTTAAGTAATTGTGACAATAAGCAATAAATATTTTAATATCTAAATTGCATATTTATGTTGACGATTAAGTTGCAGAATAATAGATATTGCATAATGTAGTTATTTTGGGATAGTTAAAGGAAAATGTTTAGAATGTTAAAAAAAGTTTCAAAGTAACACAAATTAGTAATGTCTTTATGTACTTAATATCTTTGCTTACTTTTGCAGAGGAACACAGAGTTCAGTTAGTTGAACATGTCCACAGGCAGAAGCAATGCAAAGAACTTTTAAGCGATGCAGACCTACGTTCAGTGTCTTTGTTATTGGTTTGAACAATAAGACTGATGCTGAAGCAATTTGTGGTGGCCAGCAACCCATACTAAGATGTCTGGAGGAGAGGTTCAATGGTTGCAGTGTGAGACTAAACCAGCCATGAACTGAGGATCTGCAATCGAGTATGGATTACATTTCTAGAATTCTTTGAAACTCATCGCGTCCAAAGCAAAAACTTGATTCAGAAGTCCATCGAAATGCAGTATGTTAGATTGTTTCTGGTTTATGTGACAAAATGCAAAATTGCATTGCCAATTTATTAATTTTCTCTTGCCCTTGGAGGAATGAAAACGGAAGTCCTAAATTGCACGGTAGCAGCTAGTCATGATGTTCAGTTGCATTACTCATGTTGTGTGCATTTTGACCAATTGGTCATGGGAAAAATGTCCCATTTTATTATAGATACATTCAGATTCAACTGATGATCAAACATAAGAAGTAACAAGCTAAATCCCTGCATTGTGGAAGTTCTGCACTGTTATCTGCTTCTATTAACTGGCTATTTTATAACTGTTTATTTGAAAATATAGTTTTATATACAGCACAAGATTCAAGCGTTTCCATCATTTATATTGAATTGTGTCAACGTTTACCTAACCTCATTTAGCTAAATGTTTCCTCTGTAGCTCCCACTTTTCCTTTTTGTTTTGCCTTGCATCTCTTCTGCTGAATCGATTTTAAGTAAAAAATATATTTTCCCTCTTTGTTTTGCATTGCATGCCATTTCCAAGCAATTAAAGATGATTAGCCTGCTCTCTTCAACCCCCTTCCCCGCCCCCACCCCAGGTGTCCCAGTTCACAATTTAGTTTCTTATTTGATTAGTCTGCAGTTTCACTTTATTTAATGTATCAGGTATTGAATCTGCTTGACAGTTCGTAAAATAAGTGCCTATAAAATGGATATCATTTGGTTGACCTTTAGAGAACAGTAAGGAATTCGCTGTGATTAACATGCAGCATTTTGAGTTTGCTGAAATGACACTTGAAAATGCTAAGCATTAATTTCCTTTTGCGCAATATTAAGAAAGAAATAATCTGTTAGGTGTCAAAACAGTGTTCTCTCTGTTTCCAGGAAACTTGTTAGAATAAGGTTCTGAATGTCAAGATTAGTTGCTTAGAAAATCAACTTTTCCAGTGTTATATTCTTGCTATTGGGGGTAATGGACACCTCCAAATGTTTAGTTCTCAACCTGTGTATGAGGATAGTTTCAATTCCATTTAATCATACTTCTCCAGTGTGTATATTCATTACTAAAGGTACTTGCTACTTTTCCCAGCAGAGTACTTTTAACTGAAACTGTGTAGAATTGGTACTCTGAGTAGAAACCAGACACTGGGAACAGTCAGTACACATTAAAATGTAACTGTATATGTTGATCAATGATTTAGTGAGAATGTACAGAATCTGCTGCTTTACAGGGCTTCAATTTAGGGTTCGGCTTCCCTTTGCTTCAAATCTTCAGCTCTTTAAACCAAGACTCATTACCTTTCATGAAATAACAATTTCCTGTAAAATACCTGTGTTTAGGTGCTTTAGGATATTAGAAGAAAGAAATTATCATTATACTGATGTGAAATATGTTAATATTTAAAAAAAGGTGGAGTTAGAATTTAACAATACTTTCCTGTGGAAAAGTGTATTTTCTAATGTTTAACTTATCAAGAGTTTACGTTTTGTTTGTTAAAAAAAATGTATTTTAAGAAGTTACAGATCGAAGTGCCACCTAAGTTCATATCTTGTTTAAACTGTATTGAAAGGATTTAAATGTGTTTTCAGAATTCTGAGCAAGTAAAGGTAATCTGCTAGTGTTAATATTTGAGCAACATAATTGAATTTGGTTCAATGGAATGTTATTTAGGTTTCCAGTATCAACTGAAATGACTTGTTAAAATCAAATTTATGCGGTTAACTGGTTAGTTTTTTTTTTGCAAAGAAGACATTTAAGGCTACAAAGTTATTATTGAACTTTACTGACATCAGGCTGAACTCAATTACAATTCTGAGGCATATCATTTTGGAGGTAAAAGCAATGTCTGCTAACTTGAATGTATTTTGCTTTCTATGTTTCTGTAACATAATTTTGTATTAATTTGCATAGCACTCAATGGTAAACATATGCCTCCATTGAGCTAAAATTCCAAAAGAAACATTTCATGGTTAAATCAGATATACATATTGCTTCAAATAAATTTCAGTTAGGAGTCCAACCAGTGTTTCAGTGTTCAGATTTGTGCTTTTCGCAGTAATTGCTCTATTAAAAATATACTTCAATGTTAACTGTTAGACTCTCAATAGAAATAGCAAATGGAGTTATTGAAACTGAAGCACAGCAGCATCTGTATGTATGTAAACCAGTTTTTTAGTTTGCCTTTTACCCATGGCCTTGCATCGATATTTATTCTTGTTAAAAGCCATGAATGGTCGAGTTTACATCAGAAGTGAAATTATCTGTTTTGGTTGAGAATATTATATTTTAAAAAAAATTCATTGTCTATTTTTCATCTGCAGGCCAGGCTTTTTCATTTTATAGAGTAACGGTTGCATATCAATTAATTATTAGTATTAATTTTGAGTTATAAGGTTTGGTCACCAGTCTATCATTACTAACTACGTAAAGTGGTTCACTATGCTGGATGCTGAAAGTTGCTATGTTGAAGTTCAAAAATTTAGTCGTGGTTCCTGCGGTTTTATGTTTGGATGCCGCTGCTTCTAAAGGTTTTTCTTTCTTTGTGTGAATCAGTGAGCATTCCAGTGTTGTGACCTGACTAAAGCAGTCAGTTTTGGGTGAATGAAAGATTAATTAGTGGGTTAATAAGACTATTATTCATTTGTAATTTTGTTCTGATAAGTTTGCTTTTGTGTACATTCATCTAAATGTTAAGCTGAAAATCACTGTGTAAATTGGCACTAGGACCAGAAATTAGTTTTGAAATATTGTCTAAAGTAATAAGATGGACTGAAGCTGTTTTGCATGGGTCAGTTTTGTTTCCCTTTCCCTTTCCCTTTTGAAAATTATTTTTATATTTACAGGACTGAAATGTTTTTATTTGACAATTATTTATTATGTTAAAATGTAGAAGCAGTTAAACTGGTGGGTGAGGAGAGTTTATGATCTGTTATTCAAGACTTTGAGAGTGCTCATGAATAGCCAGAATCACAGAAAAAGGCCATTCAGTCCATTGCATCTCTATTACTCTCCAAATTAGAAACATGACTTGGTGCCATTCTTCTGCCTTTTCCGCATATGTTTAAATATTTTCTGTTCATCTAATGCCCTCTTCAATGCCTCAGTAGAACTTGCCTCCACTACACTTTGCATCCCAAACCTGAACCATTTTTTTTTATCCCATCATATTTGCTTCTTTTCTAAATTTACTTTCTGTGCTTTGTCATTCCCTATCCTTTTATGAGTGGGAGCAATCTCTGTATCTCTTCTAAACAGCCCACTCATGATTTTTAAACCTGCCACCTATCTTCATTGCTGTTGTTGCTGTAAGGGAAGCAGTGACAACCTCTCCAATGTATCCTCAAAACTCAGTTTTTCATCCTGAAAATAATTTTTGTAAATCTCGTGTGCAATCTCCCTCTTCAATGCCTTCACATTCTCCTTATAGTTTTGCACCCAGAATTGTAATCCAAGCAAGACCGAATCGAGGGTTGTCACAACTTCCAGGATTACCTCCTTGCTTTTTTTCAATTAATAAAACCCAGGGTACTACGTACTTCATTAATTGTTCACCCTACCTGTCCTGCCTCCTTCAATGCTCTGTGTGCACACATACCCAGATCCCTCTGCTCCTGCATTCCTTTAGATTTGGGCCCTTTTTGTTTTATATTGCTATCCATATTCTTTTTAATAAAATGCATCTCCTCACCTTCTCTGCAATGAATTTCAGCTGACATTATCTGTCCAGCTTATCAAAATTGTTTTGAAGCTTTGTCAACCTCAGTTTGGTACAGCATTCCCATGAATCCTATTCCCCAACATTATTTCCCCCTTGCCCCGAAAGTTTGCCTCCCTGAAATGTTCATTTGGTTTGCCATTTGAAAACATTGTTGATCTATGCTTTACACCAAAGTCATAGGTGGCAAGTTTCAGATCATTGCTATCTGCTTTGTTTAAAAAGATTTCTTCTTCAGTGTGGTTTGTCTCCATTATTTCGAATGCCTCTATACCTCTTGCACTTCCTTTGCTTCAACAGACCAAACCTATTTTCTCCAATCTCATCTTGTAGCTAAAAATTCTTCATCCTTGGAACCATTCAAGCAAATCTCCTCTTAAGTGACAACACACACTTGCAAAGTATGGTGACCAGAAATGGGTATTAATCTCCTAGTTGTGACCTATAATCAAAGCTTTATAAAGGTTTAGGATAACTTCTCTGCTTTTATGTAAGATACCACTGTTTATGAATTTCTAGATCCCATCTGCTTTGCTGATGACACTCCTGCCACCTTCAGGCATGTCCCCTGTTCCTCCCCTCCCCAGGGTTCAGCAATGTAATCATTTGGTTATGAATAGCGTAGCTCGAATACTCATGTGCATCCCTGTTTAACCAGTCTTAATGTTCAAGTCAACTATTTAAATGCTTCTTGCACAGAGCTGCCAAAGTTGGAGAATAGAAGTTGGACTATGTACTCCAGAGATTAAGTAGAGAGCTTTTGTACTTGTTTGTAACTTTCTGCCTTCTGCTGCTACCCCCTCCCACCTTACCAAACAGCCCAACACAAATTAAAAGCCAAGTGTGGAACAAACTCAGCAATTTGGAAGAAAAACTATGGACCTGAAATATTAACTCTGTTTCTCTATCCACAATGCTGCCAGATCTGTTGAATTACTTCTGCACTTTGTTTTTATTTCAGAATTCCCCCATCTGCAGTAGTTTACAGGTTCAACATGAACTAACTTTTTTTTTCAAATTTGTTTAGCATCAGTAACAGTGGTTTGTATTGACTGTGTCATATACATCATAGAAATAGACCATCTGTAGTATTTGTTTCAGATAAACTAAAATAACCTTGTATGGACTGTCCCATTCTTGATTCACTCAGTGCAATATTGCTTTTATGCTGAGAGTTTCTGTGCTTCAACTTGAAGCAGACAAAACTGAATTGGATGTTGTGTACATTACTGGTTAAATGTTCTTTCTGTTTCAGTAACCAAATAGCTAAGTTACAATTGTGCTTTCCTAAAATTGAATGTGTAGTGCAAAATTTAAATGTCATATCCCTTAAATGAAGGGGCTCCAAATGGAAGAGTGAGAACAATAAACAACCCAGTTCCCTTCCAAAAAATAACTTAGGTCAAGATAAAGATCTATTTTTACAGATAGACATTAATATCTCATTTATAAAATCAAGTTTAGGCATAGTGTTACCAAGTTTTAATTTGTAGTTTCATTATGCTTTGTTATCAAGCACTCCTGAAGATGCATGTGATTTCTATTGCCACTAAGATTTCCACCACATAGGTCTCATATTGGTAAATAAATCAATGAACTGTTTTAAACTGTGTTCCCACTGTCCCCAAACCTGTTCTGCTCACTGTTGAATGTTGAAATGACAAAGGGTTGCGAGCATAGTACAAAGTTAAAGAAAGCAGAATTGTTTTCTAGACCAATTAATTTTAATCCTTTTGTACAGAAATTATTTATCACTGGAATGTAATGTCCAATATTGAATATCCATCATCATAAAATATTTATTAAAATGTTGCCGATCTTCTGACCTGAAAGAGATCTATTTCTTTATAAAGTACCAAGTTGCAACTTTAGTTTTTGGTGTTCGATTCTGGACTGTATAGAAAATGCTGATCTAATGCCAGAATTAGTATTGGATATCCTGTGCTTCCAATAAGCTTTAAAGCTAAAAAGTGTAATGATCTCCTTTTAATGTATTTCTATGTTGTTGCCATGGTTTCCGTTGCGTCTGACCCAGTCTGAAAGCTGTTTGGATTGGCAGCTGTTAGTTATCAGTAGTTAGTTTAAAAAACTATACTTAAACTGTATATGGGTCAAATTATTGACTAATATCAATGCAGTTAATGTAGGCCACTGTTTCAGCATTTCAGGCTCTGATCATATGTCTGTTACTGTGAATTATCTGCAATATATATCTACTTTGGTATTCTGATTTTCCTTGTAATCTTGATGGTTTTGAACACTTTATTGTCTGAAGATTTCTCCTTCTGATTGTGTTTAGTCTTGACATTGTGTTTTTTGCCTTTTTATTGATAAATTGTCTCCTGAAAATGCGTGCAATAATGTTGTCTCTGTTGTGACATGGATAAAATATATGCACATTTACATCGATTTCCTGTGTTTTCATCACTTTTTAAAATTAAATGTTAAACCATTTGTTATGGTAATTGCATGCTCTATCCCCAACATCCTCATTGTTTTCATAATGACTTTGAAACAGCGACACAACTTTTGGTAGTATGCGACAATTTTGATCCATAGACCTTTTGGAGAATGAACCAAAATGCATAGTCTCAAAGGGGAATGTAGTCACTATTTGAAAAATGACTAAGTAAAACTAATACATTTTTACCTTTCCGTTGAGTTTGAATTAAAATTTAATTCTTTAAAATTTGGCTCCATACACTGTTCATTGAAAAGATTTTTAAATGTTAGAAAATAAATGGTTTTAACTGAGGCTAAAACTTTAAGCACTCAATATTCGGCTGTTAGTTCACCTGTAGATCTATCCGTTACAACAATGGCACAGTATAATTTATCAAGTACAGTCTGTGTACAAAATTATTAGCTTTACTTTTTTTTAGTGGCCACCTTAAGAATTAGCAAACCTGTGATAGACATGACGAAAGAGACAGTGTACCAGCAACCTTAAGCAGGCATTTTACAAAGCAACATTTTCTTGCCTTATTTTTCACTCAATACTTAAAATATGGTTAGATTGGTGGAACAAGATGTGGAAAATGATGCCCTAACAGTATTCCTGAGCAGTGCTGATATTTGTCCTGCTAAATTCTCTGGGTGGACTCAGTCACTTACAAGTTTTACTGGAGAGAAGGAAGCTTTCTTAAAACTGTCACACTTTTTAAATTTCTGATCTCCAATGCATAAGAGAGGGTTCATCTTTGTCTGTTGCGTACCCATTGATTCTTGTATTGCAGATCTCTTAAACAATCTTGTGATCTACTGGAGCTCTGCTATTTGGATTCAAGAGCAGGTAAAGAATGGGCAATAGATCCTGGTCTTGTTAGCAATGAACAAATCAATGTGATTGATTTCAAAACTTCACGTTGCTCTTATGAATATCATGTTATGGGTAAGTTATTGAATATATGCAAGTTTGCAATTTTCGCTACAATTCTGATGGTTTTTATGAATGAGTGAACTTTAAATCAGAAAGAAATTTCTTTGCGATAAACTGTTTGACCTCTGCAGTTTGGATTATAATTCTGCAAAGGAGATTTTCTGGTCCAGCAAATATGCCCATTGTTTAATATGCTTTTTTAAGTGTTGTATCAATATTCAAGATGGTGCTGCAAAGTTGATTGAAGATGCATTGTTTTGGAGCACTTAAGAATTAACAAACAAAAACCACAAAAGAGGAATCTGAGGTACATTGGAAACCAATAAGTTTGAGTTGTGATGGAAAGCTAACAAGTGGAGTTCCGCAGGGATCAGTTCTGGGTCCTCTGCTGTTTGTAATTTTTATTAATGACTTAGATGAGGGAGTCGAAGGGTGGGTCAGTAAATTTGCAGATGATACAAAGATAGGTGGAGTTGTGGACAGTGAGGAGGGCATTTGTCGTTTGCAAAGGGACTTAGATATGATGCAGAGCTGGGCTGACGAGTGGCAGATGGAGTTCAACCCTGCCAAGTGTGAGGTTGTCCATTTTGGAAGAACAAATAAGAATGCGGAATACAGGGTTAATGGTAGGGTTCTTAGTCAGGTGGTGGAACAGAGGGATCTTGGGGTCTATGTACATAGATCTTTGAAGGTTGCCACTCAGGTGGATAGAGTTTGTAAGAAGGCCTATGGAGTATTATCGTTCATTAGCAGAGTGATTGAATTCAAGAGTCGTGAAGTGATGTTGCAGCTGTACAGGACTTTGGTTAGGCCACAGTTGGAGTACTGTGTGCAGTTCTGGTCGCCTCACTTTAGGAAAGATGTGGAAGCTTTGGAGAGGGTGCAGAGAAGATTTACCAGGATGTTGCCTGGAATGGAGAGTAGGTAGTACCATAAGACATAGGAGTGGAAGTAAGGCCATTCGGCCCATCGAGTCCACTCCGCCATTCAATCATGGCTGATGCGCATTTCAGCTCCACTTGCCAGCGTTCTCCCCGTAGCCCTTAGGTTCTTGTTGTCTAGAGGAATTATCAATCTCGGCCTTGAAGACATTTAGCGTCCCAGCTTCCACTGCACTCCGTGGCAATGAATTCCACAGGCCCACCACTCTCTGGCTGAAGAAATGTCTCCGCATTTCCGTTCTGAAATGACCCCCTCTAATTCTAAGGCTGTGTCCACGGGTCCTAGTCTCCTCGCCTAACAGAAACAATTTTCTAGCATCCACCTTTTCAAAGCCATGTATTATTTTGTACGTCTCTATTAGATCTCCCCTTAATCTTCTAAACTCCAACGAATACAATCCCAGTATCCTCAGCCGTTCCTCATATGCTAGACCTGTCATTCCAGGGATCATCCGTGTGAATCTCCGCTGGACACGTTCCAGTGCCAGTATGTCCTTCCTGAGGTGTGGGGACCAAAACTGGACACAGTACTCCAAATGGGGCCTAACCAGAGCTTTATAAAGTCTTAGTAGTACATCTCTGCTTTTATATTCTAACCCTCTTGAGATAAGAGACAACATTGCATTCGCTTTCTTAATCACAGACTCAACCTGCATGTTTACCTTTAGTGAATCCTCGACTAGCACTCCCAGATCCCTTTGTGCTTTGGCTTTATTAAGTTTCTCACCATTTAGAAAGTAGTCCATGCTTTTATTCTTTTTGCCAAAGTGCAAGACCTCGCACTTGCTCACGTTAAATTCCATCAGCCATTTCCTGGACCACTCTCCCAACCTGTCTAGATCCTTCTGTAGCCTCCCCACTTCCTCAGTACTACCTGCCTGTCCACCTAACTTCGTATCATCGGCAAACTTCGCTAGAATGCCCCCGGTTCCCTCATCCAAATCATTAATATATAATGCGAACAGCTGTGGCCCCAGCACCGAACCCTGCGGGACACCGCTCGTCACCGGCTGCCATTCTGAAAAAGAACCTTTTATCCCAACTCTCTGCCTTCTGTTAGATAGCCAATCCTCAATCCATCCCAGCAGCTCACCTCGAACACCATGGGCCCTCACCTTGCTCAGCAGCCTCCCATGTGGCACCTTATCAAAGGCCTTTTGAAAGTCCAGATAGACCACATCCACTGGGTTTCCCTGGTCTAACCTACTTGTTACCTCTTCAAAAAGTTCCAACAGGTTTGTCAGGCATGACCTCCCTTTACTAAATCCATGTTGACTTGTTCTAATCAGACTCTGCTCTTCCAAGAATTTAGAAACCTCATCCTTAATAATGGATTCTAGAATTTTACCAACAACCGAGGTTAAGCTGATTGGCCTATAATTTTCCATCTTTTGCCTTGATCCTTTCTTGAACAAGGGGGTTACTACAGCCATCTTCCAATCATCCGGGACCTTTCCTGACTCCAGTGACTCTTGAAAGATCTCAACCAATGCCTCTGCTATTTCCTCAGCAACCTCTCTCAGAACTCTAGGGTGTATCCCATCGGGGCCAGGAGATTTATCAATTTTAAGACTTTTTAACTTTTCTAGCACTATCTCTTTCATAATGGCAACCATACTCAACTCAGCCCCGTGACACCCTTTAATTTTTGGGATATTACTCATGTCTTCCACTGTGAAAACTGACGCAAAGTACTTGTTAAGTTCTCCTGCTATCCTGTACGAGGATAGGTTGAGAGTTCTCGGCCTTTTCTCGTTGGAACGGCGAAGGATGAGGGGTGACTTGATAGAGGTTTATAAGATGATCAGAGGAATAGATAGAGTAGACAGTCAGAAACTTTTTCCCCGGGTACAACAGAGTGTTACAAGGGGACATAAATTTAAGGTGAAGGGTGGAAGGTGTAGGGGAGATGTCAGGGGTGGGTTCTTTACCCAGAGAGTGGTGGGGGCATGGAATGCGCTGCCCGTGGGAGTGGTAGAGTCAGAATCATTGGCGACCTTTTAAGCGGCATTTGGATAGGTACATGGATGGGTGCTTAATCTAGGTTAGAAGTTCGGCACAACATCGTGGGCCGAAGGGCCTGTTCTGTGCTGTATTGTTCTATGTTCTAAAACAACATTTGACTCAGTGGAGTTCACAAGACGTCAGTGTTTAGGACCCTAGCTCTCCCTGATGTGTCTTCATGAGCTAAACCTTTGTATACATTGCACAAATTAAAAATTTGTAAATGATCTGAAGATGTGTGAACAACGAGGGCAATGGTGCAGGATTTCAAAAGGGCGTATTCGATAGTAGGTGGACAAGCACTGGATGAAATTTAGAGACATAAGACATGATTCATTTTGGTAGGAAAAGTAAGAGGAAGTAATATAAAAGGAAAGATACTCTCTCTTTAGAATTGTAACAGCAAAGGGACCTTGGTATATACGTGCACCAATTTCTGTTTTTCAGCGATGTAACAACCTAGACTTTTGTTAATAAAGATACAAAGTGCAATAGCAAAGAGGTTATGCTGAACCTCTTATAGAACATCAGTTTAGCCTTACCTGGTGTATCATGCCACACTTCTCGAATGGTTGCCATCCTTTTTGAAGGTATGTAAAACAATTTGAGATAATAGTATGTAAAATTCAGAACTGTTACCCATGCAGATAAGATGGAGGTGTGATTTGAAAGAGGTATTCAAAATCATGAGGGGTCTGGAGCGAGTTAATAAGGAACAGATTCCCATTGGGAGTAGGAAACGAGGACAGAAGTTTGTGATGGGCAAAAAAAAACAATGCCAGGTGGAAAAGCTTCTTCATTTTCGAGATTGACCAAGACTTGGGGAATATGCTGCCCATGTGTGTGATGAAGCATTCAATGGAAGCATTTTGGGTAGTATTGGATTATTAACTGAAAAGGAAGAATGTGTAGGGCTACAAGAAAATGCTAGATCATGCTACTAAGGAAGTCACTCTATCAGAGCCAGCACACTGACAGTGGGTCAAATAGCCTCTTTATTTACTAGCACAAATCTAAACTACACAATTTAGAGTTATGTGCAAGAAAGGAAGAAGTTGTCACCATCGGAAGCCAAACATTATTGCAGGAGTTACTCGAGTCGTGCCATTGAGTCAATCGTATTCAACTGGTTTAAAGGCCACCTTCCCTGCACATAATGTCCGATGTGGTGCTGTTTTGATTATACGACATTCATCATTCACAACTTAGCTACTGAAGCAGTCTGTCTCTATATTTTGCAAGACCTGGACAATGTTTGGTTTGAACTAATTCCTGGCAAGCACCATTAGAGCCACATAAGTACCAGAAAGAAGCTAAATATCTCTGCAAGTCAATGGTAATACCATTGCTGTATTCCCCCTATATCAACATCCTGGGAAACACTATTAACTGGACCAGCCAAAGGTCGTTCCAAGAGCAGCTCAGTGGGATTTTTTTATTACGAATGCATTTTCATAATATTGTTTGGAAACTTAACCTCAAATATTATTGGGAAGTGGGCTGTTTTAGTTTTCAGTTCTGTAAGGGTCAAAGACTTTTTGGAAAAAAAATTAAGTTCAAAAGTAGCTTTTCTGTGATTCAAGTTAAGTGCCCCTTCAGCCATCTGCTCAGCTAATAGCTGGTGTTTACTGAGAGAAACTGACGAATACAGAAAAGACCGAAGACCAGGTTGAGTTCAGAAGAAAAGATCCATTCAAGACAGTTTTTAGTTCAGGCTATCAGAGCTGAAAAGCAATATTTGAGAAACTTAAAAGCAGTTAGTCACAGAAAAGCCAGTGTTAGCCTGTCTGTGAGTCTTGAGGAGGGACAGTAGTGGAGAGATTCGCATCTGGAGAATATGCAGAAAGTCCCCGAAGAGAAACTCTTGGACCTTTTCAGTTCAGTAACAACTTTTAAACTGATGATTGAAGTAATACTTGACTGGGGTCGCGTGTCTGCAATGGATACTGCTGGAAATGAGAGTTTAATCTTTGTTTTTGCGATTTATGTGTGGGTATTTCAAAATTTTAGTTTTGTTTTTTCTTTTGTGTAAAAAAAACTGTGTTCATTAGCAGTATATTTTCAGTGTCTGACCATTATGCCAAATAAAACTTTAGATCTATCGAGTTAAGTTTCACTTTGGGATCTGAGTTGTCCAGTATTTCCATTAGCTGGCATCATAACTCAAGTAGTTCAGCTCAACCCCTCAAAGCTTGCTTCATCATCTGCAAGGCATAACTCACACAGGAATGTTGGAACACTCCATTTGCTTGGATGACAGTTACAGCACCACACAACAAACTCAACTCCGTACAAAGTACCATACTTGACTCTCACCCATTCAATATTCAATCTCTGCACCACCATTGTACGGTGGTAACTGTGTACCATCGTGTAAGAGATGCACTGCAGCAATTCTTCAAGGTTCCTTTGACGACTGCTTACAAATCAATTAATCTAAACCAAGAAATTAAAGGTGGCAGACATGACCCCCAATCACCTGATGAAGGAGCAACACTCTGAAAGCAAGTGCCTCCAAATAAACTTGTTGGACTGTAACCTGGTGTGTGATTTTTAACTTTGAATTATTTCACTGTTTTATGGGGTCGAATGGTTTACTGCAGGGCCATGGCTATGCACAGTGCCTGCATCTGTGGTTCCAAACACCTTTTATGGAGATAAGAATTAGACTTTAAGATCTGGATGTTTTTCTTGATTTTGTTCTTTATTTCTGCTGGTTTTTTGAAAGAAATTGTCGTTTGTAACCTAGATGTTGGCAGAGAATGCTGACTTTGTACACTTTTCACTGTGGACTTATGTGATCCTATACATGAGTACACGTGACAATTAAAAATCTAATTCTAGGTTTCAATTTCCTTCAATTCAAAGGAGCATTCCCATACTTGAAATGGAGAGAGAAGCATTGAGAGTCCAGTGTGATTGAAGGGAGCTAGGCAAGTGAAGGTGATGTTGCTGAAAAAGAAGGGACAGGATGGAGGAGGAGCAGCAAAGAAAACAGATGGTGAGGGTACCCAGAGGCAAAGAGATTGATAATGGGAGTATGGGAAATATGTAAGCGGGTGTTCCTATATTTAGAACCTAATCTGACTTCTATTTGCAGTGCGGTGTTGCAACCATAAGGTGGTGAAACTGCACAATGCAAACAGGTTGTAAAATGCTTTAATCTGATGCATCAGTGGTTCAGTGGTTGCCCCTGCTGCCTCACAGCACCAGGGTCCCAGGTTCGATTACAGCCAGTTTCTACACTGTAGACAATCTAATCTAATCATCTATGATACCCCTCCTGCCTTTTGTAATAAGGGAAAAATCTAACTTATCTATCATGCAACACCAGGTTATAGTCCAACACCGGCATCTCCAAATCTTATCTATCATGTGTATTTTGAGTTGCAGTGTAATAGTGTTTAAAAGTAGGTTTGCATTCAATCTTGCTTTCTATTCTTGAGAAAAAACTTCCACAATGGAAATAATGCTAGTTTCGGGCTGAAAGAGGGTGGTGCATGTATGGTATGAGCTGCTAGAGGAAGTGGTGGAGGCTAATACAATTACAACATTTTAAAAGGCATTATGATAGGTATATGGTAAGGAAAGGTTTAGAGGGATATGGGCCAAGTGCTGGCAATGGGACTAGGTTAGGTTAGGATAGCTGGTCAGCATGGACGAGTTGGACTGAATGGTCTATCTCCGTGCTGTACATCTCTGACTTGAAAAGCAAAATTGATTGCAGTTTGCCACCTAGATAGGGAAATTACTGATCACCTAAAGTTAGGCTGTACTGCATTTGTTAACTCTGAGGGGTCAACAAACATGCTTATGTATTCTAGTGGGTAACAGTCTTGTTTCAAGTTCAGTAAGTTCAGAGTTGAAGTCCCAGTGCACAAAATGCATGTATTGAGGAAGTGTAACTGAATTGATGTCTCTTGAGTGGTATTAGAATTGTCTCCATCTGCCCTCTGGTGGATGTAAAAATAATTCCCAAAACATCCTTTTGAGGAGCAGGGGCATTATCCCAGTGTCCTGACCATTATTTATCCCTCAATTAACAATACAAAAAAAAGTTTCAATCCTGTTTTTATTGTTATTGTTGTGGAAACTTGCTGTGTGCAAATTGACCATTGTGTTCTACATATGGCACTCTAACAGTTCAATGTTACCGAATTGTCTGATTGTATGGCTTCACAAGAATGCAGGTTTTTTAAAATCCCCAATCCACAGATAGGACAAGGTAAACTGGGGATACGAAGAAATGGAGTAGAACTCCCTCAAAGTGGCTACACAAATAGATAGGGTGGTAAAGAAGGCATTGGCATGCTTACCTTTATTATTCACGGGTTGAGTGCAAGAATCCGGATGTCATGTTGCAGTTTTATCAGACTTTGGTTCGGCCACACTTAGAGGATTATGTTCAGTTCTTGTCGCCAGGAACTGAACAGGAAGGGTGTGGAGCGGGTGGAGAAGAGGTTTACCAGGATGCTGCCTGGATTAGAATGTATGAGGTATAAGGAGAAGCTAGAAAAACACAGGTTGTTTAATCTGGAGTGGCAGAGGCTGAGGGGAAACTTGATAGAAATCTATAAAAGTCTGAGATGCAGAGAGAAGGTTGACAGTCAAATCTTTTTCCCAGGGTTGAAATGTCTGAAACGAGGTCGGGGTGGGGGGGGGGAACATGCATTTGATGTGGGAGGGGGAAAGTTCAAAAGAGATGTGAGGGGCAAGTTTTTTTTGAGTGGTAGGAGTCTGGAACACACTGCCAGGGATCCTGGTGAAGGTAGATATGATAGGGGCAATTGTAGGACTTTTCGATAAACACATGAAGATACAAGTAATGGAAGAATATGGGTCTAGGCAGGCGAAAGGAGCTAGTTTACTTTAGTGTCATGTTTGGTGCAACATCGTGGGCCAGTGGGCTTGTTCCTGTGTTCTATTGTCCTATGTCCTAATTCTCAACTGGATGTTGACTGAAATTCAGTAGCTTTTTTGTATGTCTATGTATTTATAGATTTGTTTATTTATAATGTAAATATAAATATTCATAAATATTAAACTTTGTTTGGACTTTGGGGAAAAGTAACACTTTTTCTCCTAAAATGTGAAGAAAAGTATACATGCAGAAATCGTATCTATAAAATATTAAAGTGTTGACAGGTGTAGTAGGTTGGAGTGCAATGGAATGATAGTTTCTTTGTTAACACCAATGTTTCCCACAGGCTTAATTTTTCTTTGCATATAAGTAAGTAGTTCCTTTTGAAAATAAGCTAATGGCTAATTACCTGGGTTATTTTCCTACTCGACTGATGTGCAAAACACTTGTATATTTCTTACTAGCTTTCTCTTGTATTCTAATGTCATCAACCCTACTTTCTAGTCAGTCTTCATCTTGTATGCTCTGTCCAATCTTTTCACCTACCACTGCTCTTACAGAAGTCTACACTTTCAATTTGTTGTCTACACTTACTAACTTTCACTTTTTGTTGGCCACTGCTGGTGCATCTTCCTATAAAGTCTGTCTTTCTCACTAGAACGTATTTTTGCTCAATGTTGTGAAATATCTTCTTAAATGTTTGCCATTGCATCTGAACTAACCTGACCCTGAACCTAATTTGTCAGTTTGCCTTTTTATTTATTCGTGGGATGTGTGTCGCTGCTTATTGCCCATCCCTAATGACCTAGAGTGTAGTTGAGAGTCAACCGCATTGCTCTGGGTCTGGAGTCACACAGGTCAGACCAGGTAAGGATAGCAGTTTTCTCCCCTAAAAGGCATTAGTGAACCAAATGGATTTTTCTAGCCATCGACAATAGATTCATGGTCAACATTAGACTTTTAATTCCAAACTTCCTTTATTGAATTCAGTGCGGAGTTTGAACCCAGGTCCCCAGAAAGTTATCTGGTTCTCTGGATTTACAGTCCAGCAATAATACCACTAGGCCATAACCTCCTTCTCTTGAGCCTACTCTTGCCTTCATAGTTTTGTGTTTGCCTTATTTAATTTTAAAAATACCAGTCTTTGACTCTATCTTCTGTTCCTCGAAATGAATGCAAAATTCAGTCCTGTCATGGTCAAAGCCTGACGAGACACGATCAGATCTCTGAAAGCCTGCTCTCTGGTAGGCTCTAGAACATGGTACTGTAAGAAACAGTTTTAAAAATGCCATAAACACATTTTCCAGGGTACCTTTGCCAATTTGATTCTACAAATCCATTTTGCATATTCAAATCTCTGTCATTTATTGCTGCATCTTTTTCATAAATTTGCAATATTTCTTCCTGTATGTCCATTCTATAGTGTGCTTACTGCTGGGGTGCCTGTTGTTGAAGTCAAATGTTTCCTACCTTTAATATTTCTCTACCCAAACTGATGTAGTTATTTAGAACTAACTTAATCTGTTATTCCATTGTTATCCTTAACAGAGCTACCCCTCCATCTTTTTTTCTTGTTCGCGTCCTTCTGAAACTGTCCAGTTGACTGGAGAAGTAGATTTTATTTTGTTCAAGGGATGTGGCTGTTGCTGCCTAGGGCAGCATTTATTACCCATCCCTAATTGCCCTGGAGAACATAGTGGTAAATGGTTGTCTTAAAACTTCTGCCATCCCTCAGTTGTAGGAATACCCACAGGGCTGCTGGGAAGAATGTTCCAGGATTTTGACCTCACAATTATGAAGGAGTGGTGATGTATCCACAATTCAGGCTGATGTGTGGCTTGAAGGGAACTTGCAGATGGAGGAGGTGGTCCCATGCATCTGTTACAATTGTAAGTGATTACATTTGCAGGTTTGGGGGTTGCTCGACCATTCTTGATGAGTTACTGCCTCGCATCTTATAGCTGGTACATGTTAATGTGAATCAGTAGTGAAGGAAATTGATGCTGAAGGTAGTGAATGAGGTGCCAATCAAGTCTATAATAAACAAGCAACTACAGATACTGGAAATCTGAAACAAAAACAGAGATTGCTGGCAACGCTCAGCAGGTCTGGCAGTATCTGTGGGAAGAACTGAAGAAGTTCTTCCAACAGTTCAGGTCTGATGAAGAGCCACCAGACCCAAAATGGTAACTCTGCTTTTTTCCACAGATGCTGCCAGACTTTCTGACTTCACTAGCAATTTCTGTTTTTGTACCCATTGAGCCTGTTTTTTTTTTGTCTGGGTGGTATCCAGCTTTTGTTGTTGGAGTTGCATTCATCGAGGCAAGTGGAGAATATTTTATCACACTCTGCTTGTGCTTTGTAGATGGTGGACAAGACTGATTTTGGGAGGCGAGGAAATGAGTTACACACCATAGAATTGTGAGCTCTGACCTTCTCAGTGTTAATATGGCTAATCTGCTTTCTGATGAATAGTAAAGTTCAGGAAGTTCATCACTTATCAGTGATACTCAAGTGATTACTTTAATGTTATTCAATAGAACTGAGTGCCTGCTGAAAAACAGACATTTTAGAAAGGTTTGATATAATGCCTGAAATCCAAGCTTGTTTTTGATAAAACTTTATCTTTTTATTGATCTGATTTTCAGCCTCTGCTCATCAGAGAGTTATCTTTGTGTCATGCTGTTACTTTGTGCAAATTGCAAACATTTTGTTAAATATGCTTTTTTAATATTTTAATTAAAAATGTTGAAAAATTAAAATGCAGTAAGGAAGCAATGACTAACACCATCCTCACACTGCCAACAGATCGGGAGAATCCTGCACCAAGATCATTTGATCCGTTTCAGCTCATAACCTAAAATGACACTCATGTCTCCCATTGCAACATCCTATGCTTTCTTAAATGTGGAATGATATTTTTCTCATTTGTTCAAATTGGGAGTCCATTGAAAACACTGGAGAATTCCTTGGTATCAGGCCGCGTTTCTGATTTTTGGAACGTGTATCTCAACATCCTACACTCACTATTTATCTTGAAGAAATGTTCCATGTTTAGCTTTTCCATGTCATTAACAATAATAGAAGGTCATGTTTTAAACTTTTTGGAGGCAGCAATGTCAATGCTTTTTCCATCCTACCCTGAAAATTACACCACCTGGTAACAGGGATTTTACTGCTACTTCTGCACATTGTTTTCCATGTTCAAATTATCCTTGTATTTTTAAAACCAGATATGGATGCAGTACTGAAGATGTGACTGACAGTATTATTGTGTTTGATCATAACTTCCCCTCATTTGTATGCTTATTTTGTGACTGTATAGTTAACATTTCATTGGTTTTCTTGAATTGTTGCTTTGTGTTGGCAGAACACAGTGAGTCTAGCAAATTGCCAACATGTTACAACTTCCCCCAAAGTTAATTTGAAACCACTTATCCAGAATAATGTTTTCCAGTTTCCTCTTTCGCTTTGCATAGGACCCCTATAATGTGGGAACAGGCCCTTCGGCCCAAGTCCACTCTGACTCTCCAAGTATCACCCTATTACTCTACATTTCCCCTGATTAATGCACCTAACGTACACCTTCCTGAACACTATGGGCAATTTAGCTTGGCCAGTTCAACTAACCTGCACATCTTTGGACTGTGGGAGGAAACTAGACCAAGCCCACGCAGACATTGGGAGAACATGCAAACTCCACACAGACAGTCACCTGAGACAAGAATCGAACCCTGGTCCCTGGCGCTGTAAAGCAGCAGTGCTAACCACTGAGCCACCGTGCTACCCAACTGCATTAACTTTCATCTGCCCTATTTCAGCCTGGATATGTCTTTTTTCTTTCCCCCTCCTAATCTAAACCCTTGATATTGTATAGAACTTTTTAACATGATAAAACTTCCTGGAGCATTTCATACGAGGGTTGTATACTGAAGTTTGACGTTGAGGCACACAAGATATTAACATAGGTGAGCAAAGGAGAATTTTGAAGCTTAGGACCTAGGCACCTGAAATCGTTGTAGGTGGACAATTAATTTGCAAGAGGATGGAAGGAATGCAGTCGAGATTTCTGATCATTATGTCACTTGGGGAATTTAAGGAGAGCTGAGGCCCGTACATTAAAATAGAGAAAATGCCACACCAGGAGATGATGCAAGTCAGTGAGCAGATGGACAATGGCTATATGGAGCTTGTTGTCAGTTAGGATACAGGCAAGCAGCAGAACTTTTGATTAATTCTAGTTTACAAGGAACAGGAACAAACAACAAGAATAGGCCACTTGGTCCTTTGAGCCAGAACCACCATTCAACAAGATCATGGCTGATTTGTTTCTTAACCTCAATACTACATTCCTGCACACCACTGACCATCCTTCACCCTTTTAATAATTGAGAATCTATCTAGCTCTGTCTTGAAAATATTCGCAGATGCCGCTTCTACTGTGTTTTGAGGAAGGGAATTCCAAAGAGACTCAATCCACAATGTTTGTGGAAGATGGACGTTTACTTGCACTGTAACATCCATACATCAGCAAACTTGACTGCTGGTCTAATGCTTATCAGCTTCCAGCTCCCACTGATTAATTCATCAATTACAAACAGAATTAGTTCTGTTTATAATTATATGGTAATTGCAAGGAAAGATTTCTCTTTTTTTTGGTATTACCCCATCATTTTGTAGGCATGCATTTTCAGGACACCTGCTGTGGTTAAAACAGA